>NC_141694.1:1052393212-1053793212 GCF_964263255.1 Lissotriton vulgaris | reverse complement strand
CCATTGGGTCCGGCCTCCAGCTGAAAAACTGAGGAATCTGGCATGTGAGTCTGGAGGCAAATAGGTCCGTCTGGAATGGACCCCAAATCGTCTGAAGCCACTGGAAGACTTCGGGAAGCAACTTCCAGTCGCTGTAATCCCTGAGATGCCTGGAATTCCAATCCGCCACCTGATTGGACTGGCCCGGGATGTATTCTGCCATCACTGAGATCTGATTTGTGAGGCAGTAATGCCAAAAATCCTTGGCTATCTGTACAAGAAGAGACGATCTCGTGCCGCCCAACTTGTTGATATATCTCACTGCAGACACATTGTCCATGCGGAGCAGGATGCAATAAGAGGTCTGCCTCAGGGATAGCGTCCAAATTGCGAATGACCCTGCGAGCAGTTCTAAGCAGTTTATGTGCAAGGATAGCTCTTGCGGAGACCATCTGCCGCCGCTGGAGATGTCCCCGCAGCGCGCGCCCCAGCCCCATCGGCTGGCGTCGGACTTGATTATCACCTCTGGTTGTGAGCCGAATATTGCCCTGCCGTTTCAGGCGTCTACGTGACCTAGCCACCACTGTAGTTCGGTTCTGACTTCCTGTGACAGTGGGATGGTGTCCGAATAGGACAGTCCCTTCTGAAGATGCCTGATTTTTAGGCGTTGAAGGGCCCTGTAATGAAGAGGGCCCGGGAATATCGCTTGAATTGATGAGGCCAAAACCCCTACTACTCTGGAAATCGCCCTGAGTGTGACCGTCTGACTGTTCAATAACTTCAGGATTTCCTTCTTGAGATCCCTCAGTTTCGTCTTTGGAAGATAGAGCTGGGCTGACTGTGAATCTATTGTAAACCCGAGGAAATCTATCACCTGAGTCGGAACAATCACCGACTTCTTTGGATTGATAACAAATCCTAAGCTCTGAAGCAGCGTTGTCGTAAGGATGAGGTGCTGCCTGAGTGTGGTTTGACTCTGTGCCATGATCAAGATGTCGTCAAGGTATATTATGAGCCGTATTCCTCTCTCTCTGAGATGGGCGACCACTGGTTTCATCACCTTGGTGAAGCACCAAGGAGCTGAGGAGAGCCCGAAAGGAAGAGCCAAATATTCGTACCACTGGCCGTTCAATCTGAACTGTAGGAACCTGCGGTGGGGAGGGAAAATTGGGATGGAGAGATAGGCGTCTTTGAGGTCCAACCGAACCAGCCAATCTCCCTCCTGTAACAAATCCGCTAGAAGATGGATGCCCTCCATCTTGAAATGATTGTAGGTAAGGAACTGATTGAATTCTTTGAGGTTCAGCACAAGCCTGTTGCCACCTCCTTTCTTCTGTACAACAAAGATGTTGCTGTAGAAACCATGAGACCCTTCTTGACACTGAGCAATCGGGCGCTTCTGCAGCAAGTCTGCAATCTCCTCTTCAATGAAATTCTGATCTTGTTGGGAAAAATGGAGACATGTTGGAAGAGCTGACTGCCACGGAGGAGAGTAAAACTCCAACTGAAACCCTTGCATGGTTTGCAACACCCAAGCGTCCTGAGTCAGGGCCTGTCACTGTTTGAGACAATGTCGAGTACGACCCCCCAAAGGAATGAGATACTGATCTACTACACTCACCTGCGGAATGCTGGGCCTTGAAGTTCGCTCTGTTGTTTCCAGCCTGGAAACGACCTCAGTTAAATCATCTGCGTGAAGGGTAAAAGGTACCTCCACGGGTGGAGTCCCAATCTCCTCTTCCGCGACTGAAGTCTCCACGCTGGGAACCTTGATGAAATCCTCGGCCTGACGAGCGGCCCCAGCCTTGCCCGGCCCGATTAAAAACACTTTGGTTAAAGACCCTTTTGATACCACTTTGCGCCTTATCAAGGGAGGTAAAGGTTCCTACGTACTTTGAAACATCCTTTACAACGCGCTCTCCGAATAATTGACCGCCAGCTAAGGGTCCTGGCTCAGCATCCGCTAACTCAGTAAGGTTGCTGTCCATCCTGATTAATAAGGACTTGCGTCTCTCTGACAAGATTGCACAATTTGCATTTCCGATGAGGCAAATAGCCCGCTGGGTCCAACCCGCCAGGATGTCCGGATCAATGGGAGCTGCACTCTCTTTGTCCGCCAGCGCCATTTCTAATATCTTAGCCAAAGGTCCCACAACGTCTAACATCTTGTCCTGACATCCGCGCCACACGCGGTCGAGTCCACGTTTGGGATCCTTTGAGAATTTCTTTAGAAACGTGAGTAGGCTAGCATCAATTTCGGGCATCTCCGCCACCTTGTCCGGCAGTTCCGGCCGAGGACACTCCAATTTGAGGCGATTGCGTACCTCTCTAGAAAACCCCTTCCTCAGATTCTCATGAAGATAATCTGAAACCGCGGGAGGCGGTATCCAGTCCAAAGACCGGGGGTGGATAATCTCGGAAGGGTCAAAGGTAAAAGGTGTGTTAGCAGGCTCCGCCATAGACTGGAGCACAATCTTCACCTTTTTTGGGGGAAGAGGCTCTCCGATGTGTCAGTATCGGTATCGGTGTTAGTGGTAGTGGTATCGGTTTCATCCTGTACTTTGGACCTAGCCTTTGATTTATCTCCTGCATAGGAGTGTTCCGCTGTCCCACTGGGAGGCAGTGTTGATAGGGCCAGGGCATGCAGCCATTGTTTCGGGGTACCTGAGCCTGTGCCGGAGGTAGAAGCTTCAGACTTCCTTTTCTGTTGCTTCTTGTCATAGCCATGACGTTTTGCAAAACCCTCTAGTTGCTTTCTAATTGGACGCAGGGCTACAGCTAGGTCTTGCTGTACGGTCTAAGGAACCGTAGTCTCCATTGCTTTATTTACTGAAGATTGGACGGAAGCGTCCAAGGCTTCAACGAGGTTATCCTCCAAGACAGCCTCCTGCTGTCCTTCACGACCTCCTCCTCATCATAATACTCATCTGGGTACGGAGCCCACTCATCCATAATCAGGGTGGAGTGAATCAAGAAATAAATATCAAAAAGTAGCTGAGCAGCTCTTATATCCACCACCAAGAGGGTAATGGGAGGGTCAGCCCACAAGCACACAAGTCCAGTAACAAAGTTCACCTAAACCCCCTCAGCAAAGCTGTAATCCAATAGGTCAGTGACCTGAGCCAAGTAAAATTACCAAGAGCGTGTGCTCACTCTTTGGCCAGTATTTTACAACCTTTTTTGGAAGGCGATCTGCACAGAGAGGCAACCGGTGTGTAAAACGCTCAAAAATGCGTTTAAGTAAGCCAGGGATTCGCGCCGAGGTGCGCAGCCCAAATGCGACCAAAAACCAGCCCAAAAGTAGCCCAATTTGGTCTGCTTGGGCGCGCGCCTCGGCTGAGAGCCACCCGGCCCGTACGGCGTGGGAGGGCTATGAGGGAGGCCCAACGCCAGCGCTAAGGGCTTTGCCGGTAAATGAGGCTCCGGTGCGAGATGCGGCCGCCGCTCTGCCAGTCAAAGACCGTTGTTGAGTAACGCGACGACGTCGCGAGCCCTGAAAAGTGGAAGCAGCCGCTCCGCTGTCAATGCCACAAGCGAAGGAGGCTTAGTGAATAAAGAAACCGGAGTGACGCTGCGAAGCCGTCCCACACAGCACAATTACAGGTACAAGCACGTTTAAGCACCATGAAAAGAATACCATCAAGCATTTAGAAAGTGTCATAGACAAAAAGCAAGCATTAAATAACAAATCAATCCCCATGCAAAGCAGAGTGAGGGAACATGAAATCAGGTGCACTTAACTCTTGCTGTGAGCAGCAAAGAAAGAGGATGATGGGAGCACGCAGAGGGTTCTTATGGACTGTGGGGGCGTGCCTATATATGTGTGCGTCATGGGCAATGTAGTTTGTTTATACTGTTATAAATGAAAATATGCATTTTCATTGGCTGCTGTGTTTTTGCAGTAAAGATTGAGAAGCATAATCTGAAGCCTCCGGTCCTGTAATAGAATTAGACCCTTTGATACATCTGGCTCTAAATTCCGTCATTCAAACTAGCTGTAGAAGCCTTCAATTTCCGAAGCAAATAGCAAGGCTTCATTTAAAAGTGAAAACATCAATTGTGCAAGTGTTGATCCACTATAATTTTTTATCTAATTATCCGCTTATTGTGTAATTATTAATTGAGCTTTTTGGTTGCACTTGATCCAGCGCCAATACCAATAATTGATCAGGGATCGATACTCCACAAATCACTACAATGGCCCATACATATTCACCCAGTATCCCTGATGCGCTGGGGTCAATTTGTTCGTTCATTGCTTATTTGTTTGTAAACCTCCTAAAACATCTAGATAAAGATCTATTATTGATACCAACTCTTCCTCTATTTGTTCGATGGACCAATTAGTTGAATAGTAGATGGTAACGATAAGACACTAATTTACCAAACATTTATCAAATTGACCACAGACTCTCGGTAAGGTTCATAAGTGAGTTTTATCTTAAAATTCAAGGTAAATGCTCATCTGCATCAGGTCACAATTACAAACATCGAACCTCACAACCAGAGAAATAATCCAATTTACACAGACTCTTTCTGTGATGACATTTTGCAATGAAGGGGAGGATAGAATAAGAGACAAAAAGGGTTCAGCAGAATGATTATGCCATACAGTATAATACCTAACGGAGTGATAGATGAAGAGATAACAGGTACATCTAATAATAATGCATCTCAATTTATTGTTGACGGAGTGGATAGGTGGAGAGACAAAAGATTTCGAGATAAATACAATAATGCTAAGAAAAGACATAGGCTAGATACAAACCTATCGGTCTGTGGGATAAACCACCCCATGGACCCAGGAGATGTTGGAGGTTCCCCAAAGGGTATCAGGAAACACAATAAATCTCAGTCAGAAAAAGGACAGGATTTAAACAGCTAGGCCTCTCTGCAAACCGACGGACAGCAACGCATCTCCCCTCTTCTCTCCTGCCAGCCAAAGTTCCAAACCACACCCCTAAAGGCAACCCAGATATACCCTCAAAGTGATATGACCAACCCATTAATGTTGCATTCTACATCCAGCTTGCACAGGGGTTGGTGGGCTGGGGGAGGTGGCGTTGTCACACCACTATGACTTTGTATTTATTCAACAGCTTTATTGTGTAAGAAGTTCCCCAGGTTCAAATTTCGGTTTATTCATGTGTTCGCCATATATCGATACATTTTATTACATTTTTCATTCATCAGTCAATATTTCCGCAGAGCACGTCCCCGGTCTCATGCTCAGGTACAACAATTGGCAGTCATCTGATGCTCAGGCCTTTACTCATTCATGTCATCTGCGATACTCAGCACATCTTGGTGGTCTCATGTCAAAGCAGACTCGCTCTGAGGAAACTTCTCACTCCCAGTTGGGTCAATCTTTAATAAAGGATACTTTATTCATCATGCTAAAGTAAATAAAAATGAACATTTATTAATTATATGACAATGAAACCTTCACTGTTCCCCACCCACCTTGCACTATTTCCCCATTAATGTTACCTAGCATAAGCTTAGTGCAAAAGCGGCATTAATAATTAATCTTTTAAAGCAGAATGCAACGTGTAAAGTACTGATATACATGTGGCCTACTCATGCAACATCTTTGTTTACTTTCAAAACACCAGGTTATTACAGTATTCATTTACTTGTCATTTCAGGCATGTGCAAAGCAATTCCTCTGTTTATGTGGGTGTACGTTAGTTTTTGTCACATCTACTTACTGTTAGTACGTATTATGGAGGTATTTGATTCGAGCAGTTTTCATTTTTACGAAACCCTGCTCCATCAATTCCCCCCTCTGATGGCTTATAGAAGCCATAATAAATACCTACTATACCAAATACCATCTTTATTTCATTTTAGAATTCTCTATTCTTTTCCCTTTTTATGGTACCCTCATTTAAATCTTTCATTAAATCATAGTATTCTCCTTTCATTTCTTCTAACTCTTTCTCTTCTCTTTTTCTCTTTCTTGCTCTTCTTTTATTCTTTAACTCTGTTATTTATTTTATTTCTCTTCTCCACTTACAACATGTATATGCTGCAATTATTACTAAAGCTATTATTACTATTGCGACTATTGGCATTATTATTTTTCCTAATAGACTTTTTCCAAAAGTAGAAAACCAATTACTTATTGAGGAGAAACTCTTACCAAGCTTCTCCCAAACACTGTCAACCTCCAGTTGGGTCATCTCTGTATGTAATTTAGTAATATTCTTTATATATCCCTCAATTCCTTTACTTTTATCTGGGGTATAAGTGCATAAATATTGGACTTTCAACATTCCACAGACTCCACCCTCTTTTGCCAATAAAATATCAAGAACAAGTCGATTTTGCAAAATCATCGTTCTGATTGCAACCATTTCCGTTTCAATCATCAAAACCCCACCAGCAGTATCAGCAGACAATCGATCAACCACTATGGACAACTTTTGAATTTTGTGAGAATTCAGTATGACTCCAACTGAGGGTATCAGTGCACCAAAAATATCACCTACTATCGCTGAAAAACTTGCTCTTCTGTTCCGTGTTAATCCTTGCTCTATTTCATTCAGTTTGTGTTTGCTTTGGTCCATGTGATACACCTTTGGAAAGACAATAGCAAAATAACAACTTCCATACCAATGTGCAGGAAACCTATAATATGCTTTCTTGCCACACACATTAAACTCCAGGGAAGACAGGATCTGTTCCACACTTCAATCCCCAACCTCCAGTGATTTGTAAGGTATGCTCACATTCACTTGAACCAATAAAGTAGTTATTATAATTAGTCTTATTTCTAAACAGACAAATCTTCCCTTTCTGTGACCAGTCCAGAGACATTGCAGTGTATGTGTTGCCCCTTTCATAATTTCCTTCCCTAAAGTTCCATTATGGTATTCAGGACTTTTGTTCAGCAGCTTTCTTTTCGAAGTTTTCTCTTCCATTTTCTAAAATGTCTACTAATAGTTTTTCTTCAACCCTTAAACTGCATGTTAAATTATTCTTATAGGCATATTCTATGTCTAAAGTTTTAGTAATATGAAAAAAATCGCCCATGTAGCATGCATTATTAGCACTAAGCTCCTTGTTCAATTATTTAATAATAGGAACTTCAGAAAATACTAAGTCTATATTTGAGTAATGGTATTCCAGTTTCCCAGTTACTTAGAATAGGCTGATAAGTATACTACAAGACACACCATAGGATAATGGAAGGTGGTGATGGGTCACTCCTTCAGAAACAGACAACGGCAGTTGCATGCACACATAACAGTCACTCACATTCATAGTTTCTACATATTCATAGAGTAACTTGGTAAAGTCATTTAACAAGAAATTACTAATTGATTTATCATGATGGGTCAATCAATCAATCAATAACATTTGTAGAGCACACTACTCACCCGTAGGGGTCTCAAGGTGCTGAGAGGGGGGAGGTGGACTGCTACTGCTCGAAGAGCCAGGTCTTGAGGTGTTTCCGAAAGTGATGTGGTCCTGGGTCAGTCGTAGGTGGCCCGGGAGGGAGTTCCATGTCTTGGCCGCCATGTAGGAGAATGATCTTCCTCCGGCGGTGGTTCTGCGGATCCGTGGGACGGTGGCAAGGGCGAGGCTGGCGGAGCGGAGTTTGCGTGTTGGAGTGTAGAACATGAGGCGGTTGCTGAGGTATTCAGGACCAATGTCGTGGAGCGCTTTCTGTGCGTGGGTGAGGAGCGTGAACGTGATCCATTTGTTGACTGGGAGCCAGTGCAGGTCTCTCAGTTGGGCTGATATTTGGCTGTGGCGGGAGCTGTCGATGATGAGTCGTGCGGATGCGTTCTGTATGCGTTGGTGTCTTTTCTGAAGTTTGACTGTGGTTCCTGCGTATAGGGCGTTTCCGTAGTCTAGTCGGCTGGTGACGAGGGTCTGGGTGACTATCTTTCTAGTTCCGGTAGGGATCCACCGGAAGATCTTACGGAGCATGCGCAGGGTATTGAAGCATGAGGATGAGATAGCGTTGACTTGCTTGGTCATCGTGAGAGAGGAGTCCAGAATAAATCCCAAGTTGCGTGCGTGGTCAGTGGGTGTCGGTGCAGTGCCCAGTGCTGTGGGCCACCAGGAGTCGTCCCAAGCGGATGGGGATGGTCTGAGGATGAGGACCTCCGTCTTGTCTGAGTTCAGTTTCAGACGGCTGAGTTTCATCCATTCAGCGACGTTTTTCATTCCTTCCTGGAGGATGAATTTTGCGGTGGCTGGGTTTTTGGTGAGGGAGAGTATCAGCTGCGTGTTGTCGGCATATGAGATGATCTTGAGGTTGTGTTTGCGTGCGATGGTGACGAGGGGGCTCATGTAGATATTGAAGAGGGTTGGGCTGAGCGATGAGCCTTGGGGTACGCCACAGATGATCTCGGTGGCCACGGAGTGGGAGGGAGGGAGGCGGACTCTCTGGGTTCTGTCGGAGAGGAACGAGGTGATCCAGTCCAGGGCTTTATCTTGGATCCCGGCGTTGTGGAGGCGGGATATTAGGGTGTGATTTGTGGAGAAGTGTGGCTCAATGGTTAGAGCGGCAGACCCTGATGCAGAGGTCTGGCCGGGGACCAGGGTTCAATTCCCACCTTGGCGGGTCTTGGGCTCAATTTCCTCGTACCTGATAATTCTCGCCTCAATGCCTATTCTAATCATGGGCCCCACTCTGGAACTCTGGGCAATAGCTTGCTTAATCTCCACAATGGCCCCAACAGCCCTAGGATGCCTGGCTGCACCTTGGGGGTGCTCAGGAGTGGGCGCCTCACAGGAAAAAAGCCAGGAAGGGTTCCACAGCGGTATACGTACAAGCGCTGGAGACACCCCATGTGGGGTGATTCGGGCGCTATACAAGTAATACAACATTTACATTTACATTTACGATGGCAGACTGTATCAAAGGCGGCTGAGAGGTCCAGGAGGATGAGGGTGGTTGTTTCCCCGTTGTCAAGTAGGGTCCTGATGTCGTCGGTGGCTGCGATGAGGGCGGTCTCGGTGCTGTGGTTGGCTTAAAATCCAGACTGGGATGGGTCGAGGGATCCATTGGCCTCGAGGAATGCGGTCAGCTGTTTATTGACGATCTTCTCGATAACTTATTCAGGGAAGGGAAGAAGGGAGATGGGGAGAAAGTTCTTGAGGTCTCTGGGGTCCGCTGTGGGTTTCTTCAGTAGGGCATTGATCTTTGCGTGCTTCCAGCTCTCCGGGAAGGTTGCCGACGCGAGGGAGTTGTTTTTGACGTTCCGTAGGTGGGGAGCGATGATGGTGTCAGCTTTGTTGAAGATGTGGTGAGGGCATGGGTCGGAGGGAGAGCCGGAGTGGATACTGTTCATAGCGTGGGCGGTGTCTTCGGTGCTGATGGGAGTCCAAGCGCTGAGGGTGGTTGTAGGGGCCGTTGGTTCAGGGGCTGAGTCTGGGCGCCGAAGCTGTCATGAATATCGGCGATCTTGCGGTGAAAGAACGTGGCGAGGGAGTTGCAGAGGTCTTGTGATGGTGTGATGTCGTTGCTGCTGGCGCTGGGATTGGAGAGCTCTTTTACGATGCTGAAGAGTTCTTTGCTGTTGTGTGTGTTGTTGTCCAGCCTTTCTTTGAACAATGTATTTTTGGTGGTGCGGATCAGCTGGTGATGTTTGTGGGTGGCGTTCTTGAGGGCTGTCATGTTTTCTGTCGTCTGCTCGCAGTGCCAGGTTTTCTCGAGGGTTCGGCAGGATTTCTTTTTTATTCTTTGAGGTCGTCAGTGAACTATGTTGTTTTCCTGTTGCCGGGCTTGCTTGGAGGGTTCTTCAGTGGTGCAAGGGCATCGGCGCTGTTGATGATCCACTGTGTGAGGTTGCGGGCTGTGTCGTTGGTGTCAGTAGTGTTGATTGGTGGGTTCTGGCTCAGAGATGTGGTTAGCTGGTCTGCGGTGACTTTGCTCCAGCATCTGCAGGGGATCTGTTGCCGGTGGTGGTGGGATGTGGTCTTCTTAAAGGTGAAGTGGATGCAGTTGTGGTCGGTCCAGTGTAGTCCGGTGGAGTGGCTGAAGGCAACGTGGCTGCTGGTGGAGAAGATGGGGTCGAGCGTGTGGCCGGGGTAGTGGGAGGGGGTGTTCACCAGTTGCTTGAGTCCGAGGTTGGCGAGGTTGTCGAGCAGGGTGGTGGTGTTGTTGTCATTGTTGTTCTCCAGGTGGAGGTTCAGGTCCCCTAGGAGGATGTAGTCTGATGAGGCGAGGGCATGTGGGCTGATGAAGTCGGCGATGGCTTCACTGAATTGTGTGCGTGGGCCCGGGGGTCTGTAGATGAGGGTTCCTCTGAGGGTGGTCTTGGGGTTGGTGCGGATCTGGAAGTGTAGGTGTTCGGCGGTGGTGAGGACATCTTCGGAGTTGGTCGTGACGCTGATGGTGTTCCTGTGGATGATGGCGATTCCACCTCCGGTTTGGTTGACGCAGTCCTTTCGGGTGATCTTGTAGCCGTCCGGGATGGCTATGGCGATGTCGGGGGCTGAGGAGGCATTCATCCAGGTTTCTGTGAGGAAGGCGACGTCTGGTGCTGTTGTGTCAAGGAGGTCCCAGAGTTCGACGGCGTGCTTGTGGACGGAGCGGGTGTTGAGCAGGATGCACTTGAGGTGGTTGTTGGTGTTGCCTGGTCCGGGTTGTGTGGTGCAGGTTCGGACGCAGGTGAATTTGCAGGTTTGGCAGGAGAAAGGTCAGTGGGTGCGCTTCGGAGTGGCTTGGTAGCAGGCAGAAGGTTGGCCGGTGTTGAGTGCATGGAGGGTGGTGGGGTCGTACTTCCGTCGGGTTTCTTGGTTTCGGCGGGGCCAGGGGTTCTGGTGCTGGGCGCGGTCCAGGCGCGGACGGGCTTGCCTTTGGCGCGCTTTTGGTGCGCCAGCGGTGGGGTGCTGCGTGGCCTCCATATGAGGGGCTGAGGGAGGGAGGAGCAGCTGGGAGGCAGGAGCGGAGATCGAATGGGGCACCAGGGGGGCGGGCCGCAGGGGAGACAGCGGCAGGAAGCGTGAGGGAGGGGAGGGGGGTGGCACAAAAAAGAAAAGCAGGGGGCCGGGGAGGAGAGGGCACAAAGGACAGGAGGGGTGTCAAACAAGAGCAGCAACAGTAACAACGGCAACAGTAACAAAAGGTGACAGCAGCAGTAGCAGAAAAGAGACAAAAGTAAATTAACTCAAAAAAAAACGAGCAGAGCAGCACAGGATGGACTCAGGCAGCGATCCTCATCACAGCGGGTGGCGGCAGCGGGGCAGCGGCACAGGAGGTCCATGTGGCGGCTGAGGTGGGCGACCTACCTGGTGGCAGGGTCAAGGAGAATGCTTTCATCGAAGGGTACTCGTATAGTATTTGGAGTTTTGTTGGTGACATCATTCATTCTTTCTCTTATTACTTTCTCTTATAACATCATTAGTATTATTTCTTTTGTCAGTTACCATTAGTATAGGTATAAGGACAGTTAATAGTATCCACATAAATGTTATTAACAAGACACTACATAAGCAAGCTTTAATACACCTACGTTTTAAACTAGATTTTGGAAGTTCAGTCACTTCTGCTTCAGCATTTTCGTTCTATAATTTTTTTAAAAAACATTCTATCTATGCCTCTAAATTTCTAAACAATAAAGGAAAACATAGTAGTGTAAATCCTTCACTTCAAGGCGTTCTTCTTTAACCCCTTTCGTTCTTAATCGTTTTCTTTAGTCTGTTTGGAATTTTTATTTCATTTGAATCACCAAGGTTGCACCTTATTTTGTCACAGTTCTTTAAGGAGGTCTTAGTTTGCCTTCATCAAATTGCTCAGTATTGTAATTTTCTTTTTCTTCTCTTGGATCTGGACTTTCAAGTTCTTCCAGAATCACATATGTCCATACAGGTGCTCTCTATTTTCTACTTGGAATTCTCACTCTTCATGTTTTTCATACTGACTATTTTCCTGACTCTTCCTGATCTTTTTGACTGGATATTTCATTACTTTGCTCTGGTCTTTTTCTTAACCTTCTTTTCACAAGAGTGTACTTCGGTCTTTACACTGCCTTTGGCCAATTTTCACCTTCACCTTCTACATCTGGTTCACAGGTTCATTTCTTTGACTTTCTACTGGCTGATTCTTTTCTGGATTTTCAGTTTCTTCCTGTTCTCTGGTTCTATAATAACTTCCCTTTCAACTGTGAACTCACTGTCTTCTGGTTCAAATGCAGTTTCACCTATTTCTGGTTCAGCTTGAAATTAATTTTCTTCTGAATCATCAGTAAACATACTTTTGTCTTGTTCAACGACAGTTTCACCTGTGCCAGATTTGGCTTGAAGTTCACTTTCTTCTGGATCATCAATGAACGTACTTTCTTCTGGTTCAACGACAGTCTTTGGAACCCTAGAATCTCTTGTCCACTTTACTTGACTTGCGCTTGGCTGTTCACCATCCATAGGTTCCTCAGAATCTGACACTTTAGATTCATCAGATTCACACACTTCAGCCACTGACCTTTGTTTCTGATTTACCGGTTGTTGCTCTTTTGGTCTTTCAGGTGGATCTAGGGTTCACTTGGTGTCGCTCGCATGTATCCAGTTTGGCAAGCCAGCACACTTCACTGCCATTGTCGTCACCTGGATGATTTGATGAGGTCCGTGCCACCTGGGGTCGAAACACAATTTTCGTACGTTTTACTTGATGTAGACCCACTCACCAGGACTCAGATCATGAGCTTGATTCCAATATATTTTTGTGGCATCCTCTCCAACCTGGTGGGACACAGAAGGTACCAGTTCAGCCAATCCTCTGGAATAGTCAAGCACCAGATCATCAGATATACTCATCAATTTGTTCTCTAGTACATATGCCTGTCTCATTGCTCTTCCCATGAGGATTTCATGGGGACTCAATCCAGTCTTTTTGTCAGGGATGCTTCTCGGACTCATCAGCACAAGGGTTAAAGCATCACGCCATTTCAGCTTAGTGGATGCACACACTTTTCCTACCCTGGATTTTATAGTGTCATTAATTTGCTTGACCACTCCAGAGGCCTCTGGTCGATAGGCACAATGCAGCTTCTGTTCAATTTTAAATGCTGCACAAATCAGCTGAATTACCTCATTATTAAAATGAGTTCCTCTATCTGTCTCCAAAGTGACAGGAATTCCAAACGTAGGGATCAATACTCTCAACAGTAGTTTGGCTACAGTGAGGCTGTCATTTCTTCTTGTGGGTCAGGCTTCCACCCAACGAGAGAACAAGCATACAATGACTAAGACATATTTCAGCCCATTGCAAGGGGGAAGCTCGATAAAATGAAGCTAGAGTCCGATAAATGGACCTCCTGCTTTCCCAAATTGTCCCCAACTTACAATTGTCTTTCTCCCTGGATTTCACTGCTGACATATGATGCACCTCTGGCAAAGGCTCTCTGCAATGACCCTGAACTTCGGATTATACCATGTCTGCTTGAAGAGTCTGATCATTGCATCTCTTCCAATATGTGCATGTCCATGGTACACCCTAGCCATATGAGAAAGCAAACTGTCTGGCAAAACTGGTCTCTCATCCTGATAAACCCACAGCTTGTCATCTGCTCTCTTTCTACAGCCTGTAAGTTTCCAAATGTACTTTTCCTCATCACTTGCGTCTTCCTGCATTTGCCTCACCTCATCCCAAGTTTCTAAGGTTGTTGAAGTTATAAACATAAGATGGCATTCGGTATTTTCTCTTTCAATTGATCTTTTTAAGGCTATTGTATTTTGGGCGCAATAACGTGCAATTTGGTCTGCGTATCTATTGCTTTTTGTCACATAATCGTCTCCTGATTGATGTGCGGCACATTTGACTTCTGCAATTCCTTTGGGCAATTGTAAAGAATTCAATAATTCTTTCACAATTTTACCATTTCGAATGGGGGATGTTGGATTTGGCCCTTTTCGCAGGGTCCTCCTGAACTTTTTGCCTTCCTCCAGTATTTTTTCTGACCTGTTTTTGGCTGTTTTATGACTCTGGGCACTTTACCATTGCTAATCAGTGCTAAAGTGCATATGCTCTCTCTATTATAAATTGATGTATGGATTAGTGACTCCATGATTGGCTTGTTTGGTTTACTTGTCAGACCCTAGTACAGTTCACAGCGTGTGCCCAGGGCTTGTAAATCAAATGCTGCTGGTGGGCTTGCAGCATTGATTGTGCCACCCACCAAAGCAGCTTGTAAAGTGAGTCTCAGGTCTGCCATCGCAGAGCCTTTGTGCAGTCTGGTACTGCCATGATGACTGGGAAAGTGCACCCACTTGCCAGTCCCTAAACCTTGCCTTTTCTGCATATTAGTCACCCCTATGGTAGGCCCAAGGGCAGGGTGCATTGTAAGTAAAAGGTAGGACATGCCCTGATATGTGTGGCATGTCCTGATAGTGAATTACAGCCATTTTCGTTTTTCACTATTGCAAGGGTACCTGTTCCCCGTAGGCCAGAATGGGCCTTTTTATTATAACATCTTAAAATCCTAACTGACTCAGGGAACTAGGTAGGCATTCGAGTTTAGTATGCCTGAACTCAGAATGATAAGATATATATTTTAGTGAAGTTGATTTTAACATTCTGTGTTTGAAAATACCACTTTTAGACAGTATATATTTTCTTGCCTAACTATTCAAGAATGCCTCTGCAGGTTTGTGTATTCCTTGTCTGGAGTATGAGTGAAAGGGGCTGGGGGATTCCAGGAGACAGGGTGAGTCAGCACAGGGCTCAATAGACCCATCTGCATGTAGAGTGGTGGGAGGGGAGCACCTGGGAACTGAATAGGGCTGTGCCTGCCTACCACAAGGCTGGGTCCACCTCCTGTGGTGCGTCTGATGTCCCTGGCCCACACTGTCAAAGGAAAGAAGGAGGCTTGTAAACAAAGTGGTCCAGGACTGAGCAGAACTGGTTTGGACTAGGTACAGACACTCTCTGCCTTCCGAGAACAAAGAGAATAGTAGTATAAATATTGGGGCCCAGACCCCAGAACTTTAGATCACTTCTGGGAATCAAGACTAACCTTTGCTGAGGAGAAGAACTGGGAAACTGAAGGAGGAGAATAACCCTATGCTGCGTGTTGTTGTGGTTGGCCTGCAGTGGTTGCTTCATTGCCAAAGAAAGGAGAAAAAGGACTGAGTGTGCTTTCATCATCTTGAGAAAGATCTCCAAGGGTTTGAACTTGAGCTTGCCTCCTGCCTGAAGTCTCAGGGATACAAGACTTCACCCCTTCTGCTTGCCTGCATCTAGAACTGCGGTTTTAGCTGCTACAGAAGGAACTTGCAACACAGACGCCGGTGAGAGACGCCGTCACTTACACTGAAACTGTGAGCACTGCTCCGACTTGCACCGTAGACCCGACGCTAGCCGCCATGCCACATCGATGCCAGCAAGCGACGCCGTAACCTGCCCGAAGCCATGATCACTGCTCCTACTTGTGCCGTGGTCCCGACACCTGCTGCTGGGCAGCATCGACTCCAAAGCTGACATCAACATCGAC
This sequence comes from Lissotriton vulgaris, assembly GCF_964263255.1. Lineage (NCBI taxonomy): Eukaryota > Metazoa > Chordata > Amphibia > Caudata > Salamandridae > Lissotriton > Lissotriton vulgaris. The sequence goes on along the minus strand of NC_141694.1, from coordinate 1,053,777,784 downwards.
ATCACAGATCCGATCCTCGACGTGGGTGACCGAGAATCCATCGACAGCACGACATCGTAAGGAACCGTGGGTTCGGCACCATCATGACGTCACCTCCCTGATGCAGTAAGGAACCGTCATCTCACCTCTCCTGCCCTGCAGTAAGGAACCAAGTCTACACCTCCCGTGGGGTCTTAAAGAACAGACGCCACACAGCGCCAACAAAGCTGTACCTCCCCGATGCCGTGAGCTGTCTTTGTTATTCATCGCTTTTCCAAGGTACTGTTCTTTGGGGGTCTGTATGACTCCTGGCCCTACACTGCGCACCTTGCGGTCGGTGCCGTACTTTGGGATTTCTCCTGTCACAACATTGTGATAACTCACGTTGGAGTTATCCATTGCTAGAGACTGATTTTAAGTGAACAACCTATTATTAAGCATATCTTGAGGACAATATTGTGGATTTTTGTTGTTTGATCTTGTGTTAAGTCTATATAAAAATACGTACTTTTATAATACAACCTGTGTGGTGTCCATGTGTAGTGTTGTCACTGTATTACTGTATGTGTTCACACATGCTTTACAAACTGCCTCTTAGATAAGCCTGCCTGCTCATGCCAAGCTACCAAGGGGGTGAGCAGGGGTTATTTTAGGAGTGTACCCCTTTACCCTAACTATACGCAAGGGTCCCTATTTGGTCAAAGGTACCTACCTTTGCCAACTAGAGACCCCCAAATCTAACATTGGTGGTCAGCGATGAGGATTTGGACTTGCATTTGTGATTCATATGCAGTGATTGGTGTACACTACTAGTGAGTGCAGACCATAACGCGACCACATACGTTTTTTCCTTGGAACCTCTTTTCTATTTTTGATTCTTGATAACTGCCAGTCTTTTATCTACCATGAGCAAGTCAGCATCCATAGCATCTGTAGGCATCGTACTGGAAGAAGAGAGAATTGATACTTACACTGTGCCTCATCTGAAAGCTTTGTGCAAAAAAAAAAACATCTCTGTGAAAGGCCTGAGGGCCTGGGTAGAATCTAGGAATGCCAGTCAGCATCCCAAGGAGCCAGTGATGGAGGCAGATAATTTAGATGAGCAGCTTGAGGGGCCAGTGGATCCAACTGGGGAGAAAGTACCTTCCAGGGCGGGCAGCAGTGTTTCTTCCAAGGATCTGTCCCCAGGAGTGCTGGAGGATAGAGAGAGGGAATGAATGCACAAGTTGGAGCTAGCCAGGCTCAAAATAGATGGTCAAAAAGACATAGAGAGCAAGAAAATAGCGCTTGGGATGGAATTAGAAATGAAGAAGTTAGCCTTAGAGGAAAAGAGAATGCATTTTGTGCATGAGAGAATGATGAGGGAGTTGGAGTTGAAAGACAGGAACTTAGGGATTCCTCTCTCCGGTGGCAGCAAACTTGCATTATTGCGTGCTGAGGGTGTAGTGCACACACCCAGAGATGGGGCGCCTGACTTGGAGGGGGTTGATTTGCGCCAGGAGGTTCAAGGACGTGAGGTAGCTCCGGTGGTGCATGGTGTCCCTGAGATAGATTGGGGAACTGGCCCAGGGGTAAATTTTTCATTCATCAGTCAATATTTCTGCAGAGCACATCCCCGGTCTCACGCTCGGGTACAACAATTGGCAGTCATCTGATGCTCTGGCCTTCACTCCTTCATGTCATCTGCGATGCTCAGCACATCTTGCTGGTCTCATGTCAAAGCAGACTTACTCTGAGGAAACTTCTCCCTCCCAGTTGGGTCAATCTTTAGAAATGGAGACTTTATTCAGCATGCTAAAGTAAACAAGCATTGGCATTGCCAATAGGTCTCGTATTTGGGACCTTATAAGTGTTTAGCCATGCAACAGTGGGTGTTGTTGCACCAAGGATATTCTGCTGCATAACTAAATACTTATAGGGTCCAAAAAGCGAGACCTATTGGCTATGCCAATGCTTTTTTGTTTTTTGTTGCTGTTTTGTGTAAGTTGCCAGACCCACAATAGCTGGACATGGTTTTTGTTAACAGTTCTTTGCATCAAATGAACTTGTTTTCATTGCTCTGAATGTTGCTTCCATTCTGGTTATAGGAAGCAGTCATTCCCGGGGGTGTGGGGCTGCCTAGCTGTGCGCTGCACTCTGCAAATGAGAAAAAGCCTGGTGCAGGCGCAATTTATAAGTGTTGAGTGAGTGAGCCCAAGGCAGCATGACTCACTCACACAAGAGTTCATGCACTGCACCTGCATACTCAGCATGGTTTAAGGAAACTCGGCCCACTCCCTCCCAGGCATCGAACACATATTTACCAAGAAACTCTGAGAAGAGCCTGCCTGCTGCACTGACGGCTGGTGGTGTGTGTGCCTGGTGAAAGCGTGCACTGATGGCTGGTGGTGTGTGTGCCTGGTGGAAGCGTGCACTGACGGCTGGTGGTGTGTGTGCCTGGTGGAAGCGTGCACTGACAGCTGGTGGTGTGTGTGCGCCTGGTGGAAGTGTGCACTGACAGCTGGTGGTGTGTGTGCCCGGTGAAAGCATGCACTGACGGCTGGTGGTGTGTGTGTCCGGTGAAAATGCGCACTGACGGCTGGTGGTGTGTGTGCCTGGTGGAAGCGTGCACTGACGGCTGGTGGTGTGTGTACCTGGTGGAAGCGTGCACTGACGGCTTTTGGTGTGTGCCTGGTGGAAGCGTGCACTGACGGCTGGTGGTGTGTGTGCCTGGTGGAAGCGTGCACTGACAGCTGGTGGTGCGTGTGCCTGGTGTAATTGTGCACTGATGGCTGGTGGTGTGTGTACCCGGTGCAAGCGTGCACTGACAGCTGGTGGTGTGTGTGCCTGGTGGAAGCGTGCACTGACGACTGGTGGTGTGCTTGCCTGGTGGAAGCGTGCACTGATGGCTGGTGGTGTGTGTGCCTGGTGAAAGCGTGCACTGACGGCTGTTGGTCCGTGTGCCTCGTGAAAGCATGCACCGATGGCTGGTGGTGTGTTTGTGCCTGGTGAAAGCGTGCACTGACGGCTGGTGGTGTGTGCCTGGTGGAAACGTGCACTGACGGCTGGTAGTGTGTGACGGCTGGTAGTGTGTGTGCCTTATGGATGTGTGCACTGACGGCTGGTGGTGTGTGTGCCTGGTGGAAGAGTGCACTGGCGGCTGGTGGTGTGTGTGCCTGGTGGAATTGTGCATTGCCTGATGGAAGTGTGTACCGACAGCTGGTGGTGTGTGTGCCTGGTGGAAGCGTGCACTGATGGCTGGTGGTGTGTGTGCCTGGTGGAATTGTGCACTGGCGGCTGTTGTGTGTGTGCCTGGTGGCAGGGTACACTGGCGGTTGGTCATTTGTGTGCCTGGTGGAATCGTGCATTGACGGCTTGTGGTGTGTGCCTGGTGGAATCCTGCACTGACGGCTAGTGGTATGTATGCCTGGTGGAAGCGTGCACTGATGGCTGGTGGTATGTGTGCCTGGTGGAAGCGTGCACTGACGGCTGGTGGTGTGTGTGCCTGGTAGAAGCCTGCACTGACGGCTGGTGGTGTGTGTGCCTGGTGAAAGTGTGCACTGACGACTGATGGTGTGTGTGCCTGGTGGAAGCAGGAGCATTCACAGTGATAGAAGACACAAATGAAACTGACGAAGAGGGAGGGGTAGAAGGGAGGGGGAGTGCGAGCAGAGGAGCATGAGACAGCTAGAAGACACAAATGAAGCTGACCAGGAGGGAGGGGGAAAAGGGAGGGGGTAGTGCAAGCAGAGGAACCTGATTACAGCAATAAAAACACAGATGGCAGCTGTGCTCGTGCACAAGCTCGTGAACGGCCAGCAAAAGCCTCTGGTGGCACTTTTAAAAGCCACTTACTAAATGTCTCGAAGAGACAGCGCATGCGCTGTCTCAGGCGAGACCTAATAAAAACGAACATTTATTAATTATATGACAACAAAACCTTCACTGTTCCCCACCCACCTTGCACTACTTCCCCATTAATATTACCTATCATAAGCTTAGTGCAAAAGAGGAATTAATAATTAATCTTTTAAAGCAGGATGCAACATGTAAAACACTGATATACATGCGGCCTACTCGTGTGACTTCTTTGTTTACTTTCAAAACACCCGGTTATACCAATATTATTCATTTACGTGTTATTTCAGACATGCACAAAGCAATTCCCCTTTGTTTGCGGGTGTACGTTAGTTTTTGTCACATCTACTAACTGTTAGTATGCATTATGGAGGTACCTGATTCGATCAGGTTTCATATTTGCGAAACCCTGCTCCATCACACTAGTAGAAGAAAATACCTTCCTTATAAGACAGTATTGGAACAAGCCTGCTGCTCCTTTGAGTTTTAGTGCAACTAAGTTGAGCAGCTCTAAAGGCACTTTAGAAATATTTATTCCACTGTAATAAATGCATACTTGCACACAGTGTGAATCAAATGGGCAATTTTAAGAAAATAAATGCAGGGAAAAAGGGAATTTCCACATAACAAAAAGCATTGAGGAAGAGGATTTTCTTGATGGGAGAAAGCTAAAGGAAAGCCATTTTTTTAAAACGCATTTTATTTGTCAAGTTGCACATGTATTGCAGAGCTCTGCACCCCAGAGACATCTGCCCAATCAAACCATATAGCTATGATGACTTTGACTTTTTTCAATGATGTCCGAGCATACATATGCAACCGGTAAACTGAAACCCCCAACTCCCCCCACTCCCCCACCCCTTCCTCTGATCGCACAAGGTCTGCTCAGTCCTGCCCACCACTTACATGCATAACAAGGCGAATGAATCTCACCGAGTCCTCCCTCCTCTGCACCCCCACATCCCATGACGTACCTGTAGCTTATCTCAAGGAATGAGCCTCCTCTGCCGGTGGCGGGTCTAACATCAGACCCCAATAGTCCGCCCAGCATCTCCAGATTTTGTAGTGCTTGCGTGGGCACCCCCTAGCTACAAAGATATGTTGTTCAAGCCCCATGCAGAAGTCCAGCCCATTCTTCCATGCGGCCAATGATGGGAGCCTTGCCGCTTTCCATGCCCTGGCAATGTCCATCTTCGCCAGTGTAAAACCCAACAGCATGAGGTGTCTCTTATAAATGTTACCGCCTATTCCATCCATAACATGAAGCAGGGCCAACTGCGGTGTGCGTGGGAGCCCCCAACCCAGGACCTCCGATAGATAGTCAAATACCCCCTCCAAAAATTATCCAGGGACAGACAGTTCCAGACCGTGTGAATGAATGTGTCCTCCTTACGCCTGCAGCGAAGACACACAGGAGAGGCAATCAGCCCTGCTCTCCACAGGCGTGCCCTTGTATAGTAGACCCTGTGGAGGTACTTGAACTGGACAGGCGGAGTCGCACAGCCACAGCCGCTCCCCGCAGGGCTGCCAGAGCTTCAGTCCAGTCCTCCTCCTCGAATGTGCCCACATCCACCTCCCAGTCCCCCGAAGCTCCTGCAGTGTAGGAGAGCAATGTGTAACCAGGGATTGATATATGCGGGAAATTTTCAGGTCGGTTAAATCTCCCATAAAATCTTAGCTTCCAATGGGCTAAATTCCGGCAATGACTATAAGCCCTCTAGGCTAGGGGACAGGGCATGCCAAAATTGAAGGTAGCGAAAGAACTGGGACCCTGACATATGGAACTCACCCAGAAGGTCTTGAAAAGATTTGAGCTTCAGGCCCCTCATGACATCCCGTAGAGCTGAGATGCCTATATTGTTCCACCCCCGAAACCCCTGCAGAGCCGCAAATTGAGGTAGTCGCCCATTGTTCCAGAGGGGGTTTCCCAAGTCAAAGTGTTCCACCTTCCCATATGTTGTTATGCCTGCCTCCAAATCAGGAATACCACCCTAGTAGACTCCCGCAGGGAGCCTCGCAAAGGCGTGGAATAGAGAATTGTATGTAGTGAATAGTGTCCCATGAGCCGCCACTCAACAGCATACGCTGGATCTCCTCTATCCCCATACCACCACTCGTTGAGGACCAACAGATGCGAGGCTTGATAGTACGAAAGAACATCAGAAGACGCCAGCCCCCCTCAGTAGGTGGACAAAGAAGCATGTGGGCAAAGCCACGCGCACCTTCCCCCCTCCCAAAGGAACTGCACAAGCGCTGCATTCACCTGTGGGAACCATCGGGGCGAGATCTGATATGGGTGGCTTTGCAGCTGATAGAGGAGCCGGGGAAGCACCACTATTTTGAAAATTGCTGATCTGCCATATAGTGACAGGGGCATAGGGGACCAGGACTTAAGCGGGAGCCAGGTTACGCTCCCAGGAGATTGCGGGGACGTCCGACAAGAACACCCCTAGATATTTCAGTCACCCCACCGCCCGCTGAACTGAGGAGATCCAAGTACCCATGCCTGTCTGCTCTCCCAGAAGCCATATTGTCGATTTACGGGGATTCATATAGAGTCCTGAGGTCTCCCCTAAAATCTGCATAATGCGCAGTAATCGCGGCCCGGTCCTATCTATAGCCGTAAGGAAGAAGAGGACATCATCCGCATACAATGCGATCCTGTCGGACAGACCTAGAGCCCACTCAAACCCCCGAACCTGCGCATCTATACATACCCATGCAGCCAGAGGCTCCATGGCTAGCGCGAATAAATATGGGAACAGGGGGCAGCCCTGACGCGTGCCATGCCCGATGGAAAAGGTAGATGATGTAGCCCCAGCCACCCGCACCGTCGCCGTTAGATCTGTGTACAGGAGCATGAGGTAGGAGAGAAAGCACGGTCCAAAGTTGAATGGTCGCAACAGAGCAAAGAGATAAACCCAGCTTAGGGATCGAATGCCTTCTCCATATCGGCCAATAATAGTGCCGTTGGTTCCCCCAACTGCCTGATAGTCGCTATCGCCACATGCGCTTGCCTAATATTGTGCCTGGTCGCCCTCTGAGGCATAAATCCAGCCTGGTCCGGGGGTACCAGAGTGGAAATGTAAGCAAAAAGGCGGTTTGCCAAGGCCTTGGCCAAGACCTTTGACTCCACATTTAAGAGAGAAATAGGACTGTACAAAGCATGCTGCTCCGGTGGCCTGCCCGGTTTGTGAAACACCACCAACTCCACATGTCTCCAATCAGAAGGGAGCGAGCCTCGCTCTCGAGCCTCCTCTATCACAGGCCAGAAATGAGGGGCCAACTGCACAAGGTAGTGCCAAAAGAATTCACTGGGGAACCCGTTGGATCCCGGCGCCTTCCCGGGGTTAAGATCCCCCAGTGCCGTACCTAGCTCTTCGTCTGTCAGTGGCAGCTCCAGCTGATCCCTCACCTCATCTGACAATGTTTTGGGCGGTAGGTCAGAGATAAGTTTGTCGATGACGGCAGGTGATAGGCATTCTTTGGGCACGTATAGGGCCTTGTATTAAGCGGCAAAGCTTTCCGCAATGGCTTGGGGGTTCGTGATTGGTTCTCCCTCCTGGCCCAAGACGTAGGGCCTGGGAATAGAAGGTTCCCTGGCAGAGTCGATGCACCATCTTGCTGGACTTATCTTCTCACTGGTACACCCTTCTGTGCGTTACCAGCCAGGCCTGATGGGCTTCGTCCATCAGTAAGGCCGAATAGGTCTGTTGAGCCACCAATAGTTGCCTCCGAAGGTGGTCCCCTCCTGCTTCACGGCTCCTGCGTTCAAGAGCTTCCATCTCTGATTCCGCCCCCTGTAGCCCCTCTCTACGTTTCCTACATGCTGCCGCACACCAAGAGATATCCACCTCCCTCAGAGTGGGTTTCAAAGCCTCCCACAAGGTCTCGGCACTGGAGACGGACCCCGTGTTAGCTGTTAAGTAGTGGTCAATAGTGTCGCTCATATGCTCTTTGTACACATCATTCTGCAGATGCCACACCGAAAGGCGCCACCTGAATGTTTGTTGTCCCCGCCCAATCTGGAGCGTGAGGGCTACCGGAGAGTGATCGGAGAGACCCCAGGGCAGAATCTCCACTGACGCCACCCTACCAACTGCCGCCCTGGGAACAAAGAGATAGTCATTTCTGGAATACGAGTCATGGACTGCAGATAGATAGGTGAATTACCGTCGATCACCATTAAGGCGCCGCCATACATCAATCCAGTCAAGTCCCGTCACTAAGGAGTGTAAACTCGTGGTGCGCCTACTCTCCAGTCCGCCCCCGGCCCGTCATCTATCCCTGGTCAGCTCCATGACGTCATGCTAGTCTCCCCCAACTACCGATAGTGTATCCGGCATGTCTGCCCATAGAGTCATCAACCGCTCCACTAAATTCCACTGCAGGGGGGAGGCGTAGAGACACTGCCCAGGACCAGGGGGTCTGCCCCTATCTTGCCCCGAAGGAATATGTAGTGCCCCTGTGTGTCTGACCACTGTTTATTATGGATATAGGGGACCCTGCGGTGTATCAGAATCTCCACCCCCCATAAGCCCCTTGTAAAGCCGGAGTGGAAGACCTGCTGAAAGCCAAATCGCTGAAGGCAGAGCGCCTTCGTACCCATGAGGTGCGTTTCCTGTAGCATAAGTATATCAGCCCCTGCCCGCTTGGTGTAGCGGAGCAGGGCCACGTGTTTAATTTTATCCAGGGCACCGCAGACATTCCAGCTAACAATACGGAGGGTACCTGGGGTCAACTTCTCCCTTCTGGGTGCACTAGCCATCTGGGCGGACATCTACTACACTAGCAATTGTGGGGACATTTCGATTCAGAGGGGAAAAGCGGCGGACCTGCACTGACCCCCCACCCTATACCTCAAGAACATTGAAGCATCTGTCGCGGTGGGGCTAGACCCGGATCCCTAATGGGGCGCGGAGTCTGCTCCGTCCAGTGGATCCCCAACAATCTGCCCCTAACCCCTTGGCCCACACCGGCAATGCCCCGGCAGAAAGGCCGGCCCATGTCACAGTCTCCTACGACTGGCGCTCAACAGTTCAGCAGTTTAGGACTCCGCAGCTCCTCGTGGACCCACGCATCAGTCTGCCGATACCTGACGCCCAGGCACTGGACCTCCTCTAGAGGAAGCACCATAGGACTGGGAGCGATGCCGTGACCATGACCGTCTATTACGCTTCAGCTGTCCCCGGGGACCTCTCCGGGCCATCTCGCTTGATGAGGAATCAGATTCTCTCCCAGGAAGCGTGTGAACCCTCACCCGCACAGTCTCATCTGTCCATTTGAAAACCTCCTCAGGAGTGTCGGAAAAGTGCATGCGGAAGCAGTATACCACCCGAAGGCGGGGAGGAAACAGGAGAGCACAGGGAAGCTTGAGGTCTCTCAGGTGGGCCTTCCCTGCCATGAATGATTGTCACTGTTTTTGCACTAGACACGTGTAGTCAGGAAAGATGAGGGTACGAGTATTGTCGTAGAGTAGGGACTCTTTGACCTGGGCCTGTTTCAAAATGGTGTCACGGTCGTGATAGTTCAGGAGTTTTGCAATAAAAGGCCGCGGGCGAGCTCCCGGCGGAGGCTTCTGTATGAGTGCCCTGAGAGCCTGCTCAACAACGAAGCAGCGGGATAGGGCCTCTGGTGGAAGCTAACTCTCCAACCACTTCGTAAGGAAGCGTTCCATATTGCCCCCCTCGCAGCCCTCCGGAAACCAACGAATCTGAGGTTATTGCGGCGGGCCCGCCCCTCCGCATCCTCCTCCCGCAAGGTAAGCCCTTTCTGCATGTTTTCCACGGCTGCAACTTTGATCTTTAGTGAGGCAACATCATCTTCCATCGTCTTCCACTCCAAAAATGCGAGTCCCAGCTTCGGTGATGCGTGACACTGCGTTGGGAAAATCTTGTCTCAGCAGCATGACATCAAAGCCAACCGCTCCTATTTTGACATCAAGCTTGTCTCTGGATTGAGTGATGGCCGCCATGAGTGCCGCGTTGTTGGGTATCATCCCTGACTGTCCTCCGGTCGACCCCGCTGCCCCCCGCCTTGTTTAGTTGAGCCGCCACTACCCTTGTCCAGTGTCATGGCTGCCCCCGGGACTCCTCATATGGGCCAAAGGAGATCAGAAGGGGGAGCAGGAACAATAGCCATCCAACGGTGGGCACCCGCGGCCCGACCGACCGCTGACTGGGAGCTGATGATGCGCCAACCCAAGACCAGGGCCAACAAGTGATCGAGTAGTCTGCGCCACTTCAGGCCCAACCAGTGTCCCCAGCAGCCCCAGTGTGGCCCGATCGACCGCCAACTCTACTGCACCATAGGAACACAACCGGAACCCCCCATGCACCCGCGGCACCTCAAATCCGCCGTCTGTCCAATTTACGCATCTCTCGGCTGCACTCCTCCCCGGCGTGCTCTGGATATTGCCGATCTGACTGTCCCGGGTGGCACCCCCGGGGCCCGATTGACCGCCGATGGTCGTGCTCCTTGTGGTCCGGGGGTGAGAGGTAGGACCAAACCTTTGGGGCCCCAGATGGACCTCTGGACTCTCAATTAAGTGCTGAGACAATGCCGCTGATCCCCCACCGCAATGTAGGCCCAGTGGAGGGAAGGGCTCAAGGAAGTAGGCCCCACGCCAGGCCCGCAGGCCTCTCACACCCCCAGGCCCCAACCACCGCTGCTGAAGTCTCCAATGATGTTCCCACGCGCCGCGGGCACTCCAGGGGGCACTCACAGCGGCTCCCGCTCCCAAGTGCCGCACCTCACCTCACCTCCCTTCTGTGGCTTGATCCAGTTGCCGAGCCACTCAGTCTGTACACGCCTCAGGCAACGCCGCAGAACAGGGGTCGGCCCCCCGCCCGCTCCCCCAGCTCGGCCGTCGATCTCCGGAGCGTTCTACTCCGCTCCCGCTAGGGGAGCCGGCGCCGACACTGCTGCACCCTCCTCTACAATGGACGGCTGCTAATTTCAGCGCAGCCGCCCGTTCATCCAGGTCTCGTTCTCACGCGGCCCCGTCCCAACGTAGAGTCCCCGGCCAACGTAGAGATATATCACTGTGGGTCCCGGAGGAAGCTCAGAACTGCACAGGACAATACCGTTCCGGCCACGGGACTGCTGAGTTGTGGTTTGCAATCAATAAGTCGTCAGAGGACAAGGATAAATTAAGGATTTATGGCGGGCTGGACGGAGCTCACTCAGGCCACGTCCCCCATGCTGGCTTGCCAAGCCACGCCCCCAGGAAAGCCATTTTAAGGTCTCGCCTCAGACAGTGCATGGGTTGTCCCTTATGAGACATTTTGTTAACTAAAAGGGGCCATTGCTTACCATTTGTTGGCTTCATTGTCACTCATCTTTGCTGGCTCCTGATTGTTCAGCGCGTGCCCATTTAACTCTTTGTTTCTTCCTTCAGAGGTGCATGGACGAAGCACTGATTGCTTCTTTTTAATTAAAGTCCTTCCACTGCTCATGCTGGGATTGAGGTACTTTTATTTTCTTCCTGTCATCATTATTGTTGCTAGTTCTCCCAGTGCTCCTTGTAGTGACTAACCTGGCCCCTAAGTAGAAACCCCTGACCCCAAGGACGGCACCTGCAATGCTCAGAGCAGGGCACAGAACAAGGTGATAAAAATAGGGTGCGAGGCCACTCTGGGTCTTCGGCTATCAGCAGACATGCCTGTTTGTGAGTTGGTCCTCCTCCTGTGCTAGGCTAATTTACGACCCTTCGGCGCAGCACCATACTGGTGATGAGGGTGTTACCTACAGTGCATATACCGCCTTGCACTTCCAGCTGACATTCTGCCTTCCTCAGGCGACACACACTCCTGACACCACCGCCTCTGCGTCCTTCAGCAACAGCCTCCCTCCTTCAATATTCACGTCCCACCAGTGAGTGGCTGGGACTTGAGAACCCCACACTTTGGATTTGCTGTGCTTTGGCCAGGGGCGCTACCATTATCTCATCTGGGCACCCTACCAGCAATATCCACTCTCCGCGCCGGACCCGCGGAGCCATGGCTTCCAGTCGTTTTGCACCAATACCTCGCCTAGTTCGGTACACTGAGCAGCACCCTTCTTGAACTGGTCTCACTCCTGCATCCGCAATGTACAACAAAGTGTATCTCAGGTGAGAGAGGGCCCCTCTCAGTGCTCCCCGCCTGCAGCACTCCAGAATCAATCACCCATTTCTCCAAGAATCTCAGCCATGCCAAGTCAAACCTTGGCCAGTGAGCACGGCTCATCTCCAGCTCCACGTTTGAGTGTCACTCTGTCCAGGCACCATGGCTGATGATGCCAATCCCATGCAGAAGGTTGCACCAGCCCTGTTGGTGCTGCAAGCACCAGGAGCCCACCCACAGGCTACAGTTGCTGCTATGCAGCCCTTTAGTAAGCTCGCTGATCTTGCCAACACCACTCCCTGATGGAAGTCCAGGGTTGGCTGCCTGATTAACTACTTCAGGGCCACTTGTGAGTCAGAAAGTGCAGTGAAGAAATCCCTGCTGCTCCACTACCCAGGGGAGGTGATTTATAAGCACTTTCCAGTGAATGGTGCTGTTGATGACTAGGAGGCAGTGGTCATGGACATTAATGCCCACTTCAACCCCCAGCTCAATCCTGACTTCGAGCACCTCAAACAGCAACAAGCACGTCAACGCAAAGTGGAATCTAGTGACAACTTTTATGTGTGCCTCCGTGAATTGGCTAGTGTGAGAAGTTGGCCTGGTATATGCTGTCCGCTAATTGAAGCAGGCACCTTCCACCAGTCCAAACAACCCTTATGATGATTTAAGTCTTCAAAGATAATCTTAGAAAGCTATCCAAGTGGTAGCTGTGGAGCGCAGTCTTCAGGCTTAGTCTTGAAGGAATGTTAAGCAGCTTGTTTTACCAGAATGCAATCTTATAGTATTGGTTAAATGAAAGGAGAACCAAGGGGAGGGTTAGTTGGGATCCGAAACTGACAGAAGAGAGACTTTAGCCAACGGTAGACTCAGGCAAGGGTATATGACCGGAATACTCAGGGAACAGGTTCCCAACGGTGAAATTAGGTCGATAGGAGGCAGATTATCAAGAGAGCCCGGTGAGGGACACTCCCCGAGGATGACTGAGTGTGGATGAGTCGAGTTCGAATTTCTGGTCATTGTCATATGGGGGACTCTGTCATCGGATAATTGTTGAGTGGGGGGGTATGGGAGTTATAGAAAAGCAGATACCAATTGCACTGTTGGCCAGGTGCCTGTACGCGATGGTTTCTTTGATATCTCTGTATGATTGGTAGCTAATGCCGCCCGGCCTCCGGGATGTGGGCTAAATGGCTGTGTAAAGTATCATCGCTGATCGGCGAATTATGAGGTTCAGAGATGTGGAGGTGACAATAATTCATTGTTTGTTTTTTATATCTGCAATAAAAACAAATGAAAAAAAAAATAATGAAAGGAGAACCCCAAAGCACTTATAAAAATATGTATTTATTAATATAACACTATCTAGTATGACACAATATCTCTTACACAGAGATAATCACAAAGCACACAATACTTGAGCAAAGAAATGACAGTAATAGCACCAATACACAGTGGCCCCAGAAGGGGACCAAACGATATACTAAATAAGTGGTATAAGAACCACAACTCGAGTCAAGACAGTTTCGAGAGGCAGTAAATTTGCTGGGACCCCAAGGAACCACCCAATGTGAGTTGATTGGGGGCCCCACGAAGAGCGTGTGCAGTGTGAGAACATGATTGTGTGCTCTGTACAAGTCTATGGAGAAGTTGGGGGGTTGAAGATTTAGAGTTTAAGGACCCTTCCCAGTGGACTTCGAAGAAACCCAGTGGAGGACAGAAGGTTGGAGAGCCACCCCACCCGTGGATACCGAGGTACCCAAGTTACCTAGCCCATCGTAGACGGGTGCATAGGTCTGAAGTGGCGTCGGAAACCGCAGTCAAACCTAATGAAGGACTTCGAAGAAGAGCTGCTACTGCATGGGAGAAAAGTGTCAGCTGGAATCCAAAGTGGATTATTGTCGAGAAGTATCTGCAAGCAGAGGGGGGCAGCGTCTGGGTCACTTGGGAAAGACCGGGGGCTCTATAGACGAATGCCTACCAATGTCGGGTTTTTCAGGTTGGTTGATGGAGTCCTTGACACTTTTGGACTCTAAGGAGTCATAAACATAAGAGACGACCTCCTCATATGCTCCAGGACCATAGAAGAGCACCATTGCCAGCTCTGAACAACACTGAAGCACCTCAGCAAATAGGAAAAAATTGCTAGTTCTTCGAAACGAAAATAGAATTTTTGGCTTTATGAAGGATGACATCCAAGGTGACCAGCACAAGTCACAGGCGATACGACTAGCTCCTGCCCCAATAAACACAGCAGAAGTGCGCAGCTTCCTTGGAATGGTGACTTACTGTAGCTGCTTCATTCCAAACCTAGCGATGATTGCCAAACTCTTCCAAACGATGACAAAGGCAGACATGAAATGGACTTGGGGCCCCAAAGCAGCAGATTGCTTCAAAAAGCTACAGATCACACTATTAGACAAAACTACAATGGTTTACTTAGTCCCAGAGAAACCAACCGAACTAGTTGTAGATGACAGCCCCCTTGGGCTAGGGACAGTATTAACCCAGTAAATCAATCGCAGGAGGTAAGCACCCTTCGCGTTTGCCAGCCAAGCCCTAGCACCAACTGAGGCAAGATACACTCAAATCAAGAGGGAAGCCCACCATCAAATTGGCTGTGGGCATTTCAACCTTTACCTGTGTGGATGACCGTTTCGTGTCATCAGGGACCACCAATCCCTGTCCAACGGAACTGCACTGCACCCCCCACTTCACATCAATCATTGGGATACAACTACAACATTATGTAAATGTTGTATACTTGTAAAGCGCACAGCTGCCCACACCGCAGGTGTCCCGGTGCTGTATACCGCTGGGGAACCCGTCCTGGCTATCCCTGTGAGATGGTCCCTGCTGGGCACCTCCAAGGTGAGACCAGGCATCCCCTGCGTTGAAGGGGCCCTTGTGAAGATTAAGCAAGCTATTGCCCAGAGTTGCAGAGTGGAACCCAAGGTTAGAGTAGGCACCGAGGCGAGAATTATCAAGCCCACGGACATTTTGACCCAAGCCCCTGCCGCGTTGGGAATCGAACCCTGCTCCCGGGCCGATCTCAGCTTCCGGGTCTGCCGCCTCTAACCATTAAGCCACACTTCTCCACGTTACAGATTTAATGTAATTTACAGACCAGGATCAAGAAATCCTGTCGATTTCTCATTATGACCTGTGCTTTAAATGGGCCGGTACTCATCGGTATGCAGTACCAGCATTTCTCAATGTTCTCTCCTGGAGGACTGGAGCTTCTCCTTAGACAGGGAGTATACCGGTGCTCACAGGGTTCCGGCAGCAGTGCAGGTGCTAGCTCCTCTTGGGCTTTGATTACACAGTAGGTCACCTGATTGACAAACAGAGAGCAAGCTCTGCTGCGCGATCACATGCTGTAGCATACCAATCCCAAAACGGCCCCCAGGGGTCCCAAACCAGCCCTCACCCGTGCGGCGCACCGGGGATTGCCCGGTGCCCGCTACGGCCAGTCCGGCCCTATTGTGTGCGGCCAGCGAGTTCCATGTTAAATGGCAAACTAGATTGGGAAATGTATGACTTGACATACCGCTCAAAAGAGGGAGAGAAGACATTGCAAAAGTATTGAAATGGAACAGAAACACGATTTTGTTCACTGTAAAAACAGAAACAAATAGCTACGAAATTCTGAGGCGCCAATCGCGCATGGATAAGAGGAAGGAAGGTAGAGTGATGCAGATGCAGGAGGCAGTGAGAGGTAAAGATGGGGAAACGAGTTGAAAGAACCTCTATAAAGTCAGGAGGAAGAGAATAAAGAAAAGCAACTGAGCGAAGGTAGAGAAAAAAAGAGGAGAGGAAGAGACAGGATAGGGGAGAGTAAGACAGACTTGGCAAAGGAGAGAAAGGGAATAAAAAAATGAAGAGATAAAAACAGGTGTAAGTTTTGAGGGACAGAAAGGAGGAGTTGACATGGAAAAGGTTTAGACATGGGATATGGATAAAAGGCAAGCAGTGACATTAAATGCAATGAAAAAGGTTTAATGCCTAGAAGTAGGAAAGACAGCAGGACAGTGGCGAGAGGACAGGGTGAAAGAAAGCCAAGGAAAATGTGCGTGTAAACCATGCAGCAACGCATCACAAAAGGAGTCTCTAGGAAAGGATGTTTTTTGCTTAGTCTTCTTGCTACTATAACACAACATTTAAGTGGGTCATTGTTTGTATACGAGTCTTTGAAACATTTTGTAGTGGTGCAATAAATGTATTGTAATATAGGCACCTCTCTGCAGCGTCCATTTAAATGTGACTCTGTAAACACGTATACAGGCTGTGGATGCAAGTATACATTCAATTGTAAAAGATACTTTCTTCAAATAGTTATATTGTCGTCAATAGCTATGCCACAGCTTCAACTTCAACCTTGAAAGCAGCTGGTCCCGTGCTATGCCATGGCCCTGCCCCTTCATCACACACACGCCTAAACTGAAGGGATAGGTCTCTGTTCCCATGCCAATGTCTGTGTGCATAACTGTGCCAGTGAGTAGAGCTTTAGCTTGAGGCCGGAGACAAATCTGAAACTAAGGAAAGTAAAAGCTATTGGACATTCTAAATTGTTCAGAACTCCTGGGTCCCACAGGGCCTGCGTTGCCTGCCCCACTAAGGCAGAATTACGTGACCTCATTCAGAACGACATTAAAGAGTGAACTCATCAACAACATTTTCCAAGCTCCCACCCAATTTGTGATGCCTCTTGTCCACCTCTGAATTATCAGTCAATAACTAACTTGCATTGAGGCAACTTATCAAGTGCATGTAAGATCTGCCAATCTCCTAACTAGAAAGGGATTATACCTTATCATTATGCAAGTTTATTTCACAAATTGCCCACAATATCAATGATTGTGTATAATGTGAATATACAGATATCTTTCACGAGAATTTGAATAGATACTTTAAAAATTACCCTTCTGTGTATGCATTGACAAAAAAGAATACAGATAGCAGAACCGTTGCTGTTTTATTGTGCACAGTCGCACACCAAGAAGACCTTAAATGAAAGGCTTGTCTACTAACCACACCCTTAGCTTTGCCAATGCCCCACCTCCACTACATTTGGTGAGTGCCTGCACTTATTTTTTTCACATTGAAAACACTGATCATGACACCCCATTCCGACAGGAAATTCGCCTACCAAAGACGACATGCAGACAGAGGACTACCTAAGGCTAGGGAACCAGGGAGCGTGCCCATGATCACTGTGCCTGCAAGAGATAAGCAGCAGGCAAAGTCCTTCAGAAGGTTGTCAACACCTTGAACGATGGCACATAAAGGTAATTCCTGAAAGATGCCAATCAGTTAGTCAGTCCTGATAGAGACAGGCTAACACAACTGTGGAGAGTCCGGCACAAGTTGAGCACCAAATATGTAGGGTCGGTGCTAAAAGGACACTGGCTAGTAATGCCAGCTGCCCTGACACAATGGATCACTGAGCTGACCCACAACGGGCGTTAGGGCACAGCCAAGACATAATTCTGCATAAGGGAAAAGGTGTGGTTTTCCGGACTAAAAGGAGCCGTAGATAGACTGGTCAAAGAATGCATGATGTTGCTCGCATATGAATTTACCTTGAAAAAATGAAAAGACAACATGCGTTTAAGTTGGTTTAAATAAACGCAGAGGCCGGGAGAGCATCAGCAGAGTCACATCTGAAGACAGTCTCAATCTACAAAAGATTTGACTGATCATATATACAGTTTGTGAGGTACAATAAAACGATTTCTTATTCTTAGAGAGCATGAAGGTCCAGGCCTAGTAAAAAATGATAAGTTCAACCATCTGATAACAGGGCAACAGGTGGCTCTCAACCTCGGGGAGAGCTAGTGTGGGCCAGTGTGTATGGGCTAGTGTGTATGAGTCCAGATGTCCAGCATGGCAAAAGCGTGATCACTACGTGTGGTGTGCATGCTGTGTCCTGATTAGCTAAGTGTTCCTAAATACATGTGGCATATAACTGTGACATATTTTGGGAATGTTAGCCTTTGGCCAAACATGTTTTATTGGTGCCAATTTCTTCAGGCCTGTTTGTGGTGTAGCTCCCTGTCTGTGGGCTCAATCAAGGTTTTCCCTGGTTGCGCGTATGTCTTTGGGCTGAGTGTAATCCCACCTGTGACCTATCAATCGGCAGGCCTGGATTTTAGTTACAGGTCCTGTCTGACCACACATCTCTGACTCAGGGTTGATGAGAAGGTCATCTTGGGTGAATTCGACAGCAAAAATATGAGTTTGTTATTTTGTGTACATAGAATATGGCATCGTTTACATCATATTTACCAGCATTCTCATTGTTGTGGGTACAGTTTTCATAGGGTACATTGACATTGCTTTTACTTTCAACATTGCTATGCGTGCACTTTATGGCATACATTGACATTGCATGCATTTGTATTGCCGTTGTTGTGCATGCATATATTATGGTGTACATTGACATCTCATTCACCAATATTAACATTCCCCCCTCCAGTTGACTTTTCAACTATGTTATTTTCCTTGTATGTCCTCCAAGTCTCATTATTCGAAACGGTAAGAGTTGCTGTAGTGTTGCCTATTCTTTCCCTAGCTATTTGCATACTACCTAACTTGAGGACTGCGTTTTTACAGCAGGAAACTCCAATTGGCAGGAAACTATACAACAGTAGTACAAAAATGAAAACTGGGAGTAATGATGTGAATAGTTTAGACACCAATAGGCGGATCCAAGAAAAAATGCTCTGAAACCAGTCCTGCTCGAGGGGCTCCTTTCTCCTTCGTCATGTCAGCTTGTAGACAATGCAGTCCTTGGATGGCAAGTGCTGGAGTTCAGTTTTCAAGATCATTTCCAGGAATACAAGTACAAAAGGAAGCATCAATACTGAACACACCCCACCCTCCATCGCAGTCATCAAGTTCAACACGTACCGATGTTGCATCACTATAAGGTGGATGGCTCTCAGTTCTTCATTGATAGCGTTTAGTAGATGCTCAGTGTCATTGCTCATCTTCAACAGTTCCCAACTGGTTATTTGTAACCAGAGCTCGTTCACCATTGTTTGCAAGGTGAAGAAGGTTATCGACCCGCCTGTATTTACTTGAGTTTCATAAAATAGTCTTAATTCTTCTGGAATGTCCTTCTACTGAGCCCAGACAAAATAATCAGCAATTCTTCTACGAAACTGATGCAACAGAGTTGTTTTCTTCTGTAGTGGATTTTGGGACGACTCAAACAGAACTTCACCAGGGATGATCAGTGTTGGGGTGTGTATGGTCACAAGGGTGCAGAGGCCCAGCCATCCAAGGACAAGCTGGGTGTAGGCTAGCTCACCGCTTTGCCAATACATAGCCATCAAGGTGGAGGTGCCCCATTGCAGGCCCAGTATATGCAGTAATACTTCACAGTTCCCATTGGAACCAAATGGTATGGTTCCTTTGCCACTGAAACACAAAGAATACAGTAAATTTCCGTACAATAAGGGGTTGACCTTCCCCTTGAACCATGTGCACCTATCAATTTCTCTATCCCAGATTTCCTGGCGTTTGACCCCCTCCCATAGAACTCATTTCCCCTAGTGTGGTCGAGGTGAGCGGCCCTGCACTGAAATTCCAAATCCGGGGTCCACTTTTCATTGAAAAAAGGCAGCCCCAAATATGTTTAGGGCCACTCTGGGACTGCAGACAGTGGCGGAAGTGGATGTATTTGTGCGCTGGTGCAGTGGTCTTGCTACCTCCAGTAATCTCTTTTCTACAAAGTGCCGGGGCCAAACAGTGTCTCTGATAGTAACCCACCTGTGCATTCTGTCTAGTTTTGTTTGAATGTAGCTAGGTTTTGTAAAAATGTGCCGTGCCATGGGATTGGTCTTATAACAGGTGATGTTTACTATTGCTCTGTGGGGTTCTACATTATCTCTATTGAATCTTGGCCCGTACCTACATAGCTACAGGTGGATGAGACATTTTAATTTCTCGGGGGCTATCTCTAAAGCCTGTCTGCGTCTATGGTGTGGGGTATGAGTGAACATATGTGGCATGACCTGTTCTTGGTTTGAGTGCCCACGGTAGTCATGTGCTGATACCAGACGTTGTGTAAGAGTGCACTGTGTAGTGCAGGAGGAATGCTGGTGTTTAGTTCAGTTTTAGACCTGGCATCATTGCCCTGCCTCTGCTGGGTTGTGTATTCCTTGTCTGGGTTGTGTGTGACAGGGCTGGGGAATTCTAGGAGACAGGCTGGGGCAGCCCGGTGGTGAATAGAGAGATCTGCACCTAGATGGGAGGGAGGAGTTGCACCTGGCACCTGAATAGGCTCCACCCCCTGTGGCTTGTCTGAAGTCTCTGCCCTGCACTGTGAAAGGAGAGGAGGAATCATGTCAACAGAGTGCTCCAGAGCTGTATCTTCCCTCCCCTGTGCTGGCTCCACCTCCTGTGGGGCGGCTGATATCTCTGCCCTGCACAGTGAAAGGAAGAAGAGAGTCATGTAAACAAAGTGCTCAGGAACTGGTTTGGACTAGCCGGAGGCCTCTCTGCCTTCAGAGAACAAATGATTTTGGGGTATAAATATTGGGACCCTGATCCCAAGAAATTAGATCACTTCTGGAACAAGAAACCTTTCTGCCAAGGAGAAGAACCAAGGAAGCTGCAGGAGTTTGGACTGCCCCTCTGCCAGTGTGCTGTTTGCTGGGTTGGCCTGCAGTGGTTGCTTCATTGCCAAGGGAAAGGAGAAGGAACTTTGTAAGGACTTTCATCTACAGAATATTCTCCATCGGCTTGAACTGTGCTTGCCTCCTGCTGAAGTCTCAGGGACAAAAGACTTCACCTCCAGCTCCCTCCTGAATTTCCTTGCTCAGAATTCTGACTCCAGTCCCTTGCGTACCGCGGGGAGCTGGAAGCGCGACGCATCGAGAAGAAGCGTGTCGCTGCCGCAGCTGAAATCATCGCAACGATGAGGGAGAAGCGAGCCTTTGTCGCATCCCTGGAAGCGTGTGTTCATCGAAGCTGCCTGCTGTCGCATCACCGGAGAAGCGTGACTCCATCGAGAGAGTCACCATCGCATCACCAGAGAAGCGTGTCGCAGGGCCTGTCGCGGCTCCAAAGTACAGAGTCATCGCAAGGCTGCCAGGGCGTCATCGCATCGTCATTGCATCGCCGCATTAAGGGTGCCATCTTCTCGCATCACAACCGGATCGTCACATCGCATCAAGGCACCATCTTGCGCACCGCAACCGGCCCGCAGGCCGAGAATCTATGCATCACCTCCGCAACGGTAAGGCTCACGACAAGTCCCCTACTGTGCGCAAGCATTGAGGAAGGACGCAACCGTTCCCCCGGGTCACAGAACCGACGCACCTCCCCTTTTGCAAGCCTTTTGCTCACTTTGCGTTACGCATCCAGGTACTTTGTTGAGAACTTTGTCGCATCTACCAACAACTTGAACTAAGAGACTTTATTCATCTTTTAAGTAATCTTAAGTGTAGTATTGTGGATTTTTGTCATTTGTGGTCTTGTGTTAAGTCTATATAAAGAATACTTATTTTTATAAAACCTGTGTTGTGTCCATCTGTAGTGTTATTACTGTATTACTGTGTATATTCATAAATGCTTAACACACTGCTTCTGAGATAAGCCTGTCTGCTCGTGCCAAGCTACCAAGGGGGTGAGCAGGGGTTATTAAGGAGTGTAATCCCCTTATCCTAACTTAGAAGTAAGGGTCCCTAGTTGGACAAAAGTGATAACCATTGCCAACTAGAGACTCCCAGATCTAACATTGGTGGTCAGCGGTGAGGATTTGGACTTTGCATTTGTGTTTCATATACAGTGATTGTTGCACACTACTAGTGAATGCAGACCAAATGCGACCACATACTTTTTTGGGGATACTTTTTCCTTGGACTGTTAGTTTTTTCCTGAAAACTCCCAATTCTTACTACCATCTCAAGTATCTCTGCAGGAAATTGAAACTTGCTACACCAGGCATTTCTAAAAAGGAAGACTACCAAAAGGCGCTTAGGGCCTGGGTAGAAGCCAGAAATGTCCATGATCTTGTGGTGGAGCCTGTTGGGGATGCCAATGGGCAAATTGATGGGCCAGAGTTTCTAGCCAGGGGAGGGGTGCCATCCCCACCTGGCAGCAGCATCTCTTCAAAAGACCTGTCCCCCAGACAGCTGGAAGACAGGGAGAGAAATAGGGCACTCAAGCTGGAGTTGGCTAAGCTTAAGATGGAGGGTCAGAGAGAAACAGAGAATAACAGGTTGTCTTTGGAAAGAGAGAGAATGAGAATGGAGCATGAGAATATGTTGAGGGAGTTAGAGATCAAGGCCAAGTGCTTAGAAATCAATCCCTCTGGTGGCAGCGCACCATATGTGCCTTCAGAAAGCAGGGTACATATTCCCAAGGATGTCATCAAAGATTTTCACAAAGGTGAATATATTGGTCAGTGGTTTGCAGCCTATGAGATAGCAATGTTGGCCCACCGGGTCCCTGAGAAGGATTGGGGAGCGGGGTTGTGGGGCTGCTTTCTGACTGAGGGGAGGGATACTTTGTTAGACCTACTCAGTGAGCATAGGATGTCTTATCACCACATGATGACAAGGTATAGGTTAACTCCAGAACTCTATAGACAGAGGTTCAGGAATTGTAAGAAGTTGGAGGGAACCACTTGCGTTGAATATGTGTCTTTCTTTTGCAGAGCTATGGATGGTTGGGTGAGGGGTAGCAATATTGATAATTTTCAAGCGCTCGATGATTTGGTTGCTAGGGAGCACTTGTCTGCTAATTGTTTTCCAGAGCTATGCCAGCACCTTATTGATAACTACAACCACAAAACGTGACTATACCACCCTTCTTTATATTCAATGTTATTTATGAAGGTCAAACCAACCATTTTTAAATTTGACCAGGTATTTTTTATTTTATTATACAAAAAAGAGAGGGGGGGACCAAGGAGCTATTACAAGGTCCAGTGTCCATGCTCCTTATTTTAAACTGATTTCCAAAAAAGGGACACTGTTCCTAATGCAGGGTGCAAAAAGTCACCAATGCATGATGGTGCTAAAGTCACCCATATGTGAAAAATGTCAGACTCCACGCTGCCGAATCCGGTTGATGCACATATGACTCCACCTCCCTATCTCACCAACACGCCAGTAATAACAACACAGCGTGTTCGAGCGATAAGGCGAGGGAAAAAACAGGAAACAAACAAGGAGGGGACGGAAGGGGGTTGCAGGGAAGGGACAGCTGGAAGACAAGAAAACAATTATACAGGTTATTCGTGTTCACCTTGAAACCCTACACTCTCTCTGTCTTACTAAGTAAGTGTAATTGTTCACCTTTATGAAAAGAAGATATCTCCTCCTCCTCCCTGTATTCCTTAATGTTGATGTTCGCCACACTAGTCCCTAGAGAACACAAACACGGTTATTGTCTAGTCTCTTCCAGAATCAACATATAATGCTATTCATTAATGATAAACCTACCCTGCCTTGTGTTGAAGAGTGTCCAAATTATAATTATGTGAATATCCCCAAAACCCTATGTGAAATCCGCAACAATCCTTTGCATCAAATAAGTTTGTTCACATATGTCCAATACTCTCCATATGATTCATGAAGGACACGGTAAGACGTAGCCTCAATACTACAGTCTTCCGCTCTCTATTTCACACCCAGCTTTCCTTGTTATTTCCGCTCCAAATACGGAAAGGTGTAGGTTCTCCCCCCACTACCCTCCGCTTTGGCACTTGCTGAAAATAAGCACTAGTGTCTTTCTTCGTAACGGAAGTACGCAGAAAGACCAAACCGCAGTACTCCGTTCTCTCTGAGGCAAACACAATCCTTCAAATCATTTCAAACGTTCAGGCGCCTATTTCTTAGGCTTGAGAGCCAGTCCGCCTGTGTTAACTACCCAACAGCGTTTGACAAAATAACGCGTTAACTTCACGCGTCTTTCACATAACTCACAGTACAGTAGCTGCTGGTCAAGCCTCGTCACTCCTACGAGGTATCCAGAGATCCAGGAAGCGCCGACCTCGCGCTGCGGGGAAATTGACAAAAAGCGCTGACCTCGCGCTTCGGGGAAATTGACAGAAAGCGCCGACCTCGCGCTGCGGGGCGTCAATTCCAAACGCGCTTAACTTTTCTCCTAGCGCCAACCGCCAACAGTTAAATCCAAAACCAATTCCTCTTCCAAAGGATTACCAGGCTGCACTCTACTCCAGTCTCTCCCAAACACGGGAGATGCACAAAATCACGAACAACGTGATGAGGGGCCGCCCTGCTTTTATGGTGCCCCGCCCCCACACTTAGAGTTCTGGGAGATGTAGTTCAGGTTTTAGGTGGCGCAGCTTGGCCAAGCCTGACAAAAAAGGGTGTGTGAGGGCAACAGAGGACACAAAATGGTTTCCCTGTTTCCTGTGGGTCCCCTTACCTAGGGATTCTGTTTCTTCTTTCCTTTTTATTTCCTTTTTCACATATGGGTGACTTTAGCACCCACATGCATTGGTGACTTTTTGCACCCTGCATTAGGAACAGTGTCCCTTTTTTAGAAATCATTTTTTATTTTATACCATTCATTTTCTAATGTCCAACAAAATATAAGCCAAAAACAGTGAGCTGCTATCAGTTCTTTGAAAGAGGACTCTTCTATAGTTATTAAACAAGCCGATAAAGGCGGAGCTGTGGTAATTTGGCCCCGCGATATGTACATAGCAGAAGGGGCTAAACAAGTTAGAAACACAACTTGGTATCGTTCACTATCTGACAATCCTGTCAAGCAAATTCAGGGACAAATTGCGGAAATATTACAACTAGGTAAAGACGGAGGGTTTCTAGGTGAAAAAGAATATGATTATCTTCTTAAAAATGTCCCAGGACCCCCGTCCTATATCTTTTACCTAAGATCCACAAAAATTTGAGTGAACCACCTGGGCGCCCGATAGTTTCGGGATGTGACTCTTGCCTTGAGCCCATCTCGAAATATGCGGATTTCTTTTTAAAGCCCTTCTTGAAAGAAGTAAAATCTTACCTTAGAGATACCACAGATTTTCTATTAAAGGTAGAGGGAACTCATTTTGATTCCCAATCACAGCTAATGGTTACTATGGACGTGACATCCTTCTATACGCAGATCCCACAGGAAGAGGCCCTTGAGGTAATGGAGCTGTATTTAGAGAAAAGAGAGAGACCACACAGAGTGCCAACTTTGTTTATCTTAAACTTGGCGGAGGTCGCATTGAAAAAGAACTATTTCTCCTTTAATGGTGAATTCTTCATGCAGGTGAAGGGGACTTCCATGGGGTGTCCTTATGCCCCAGAAATGGCAGTCCTCTTCATGGCACAGTACGAAGAAAAATTTGTGGAGACCAACAATCCATATAAAAACCAAATCTCTCAGTGGTATTGCTATATAGATGACGTCTGGCTCCTGTGGCAGGGGAGCCAGAACGAGCTATTGGCTTTCCACGAATGGCTGAACGCCAGACATGGTGATATAAAATTTTCGATCGAGCATAGTATTACCAGAATGACATTCTTGGATGTAGAACTGACATGTGCCGAAGGGCAATTAAAAACATCTTTATATAAAAAAGCCACCGACAGAAACACCATCTTGCACCACAGAAGTGCTCATCCAAGAAATGTAAAAGCGAATCTCCTGTACGGGCAACTCCTACAAATAAGGAGGAATTGCACGGACGTGAGGGATTATGAAGATCATGCCCATAATTTCTGTAAAGAGATGAAGCAGAGAGGGTACCCCAAAAAACTCTTGGAACATTCATTTAAAAGAGCACGTTTTACGCCCCGTGATTGCCTCCTTCAAGTAAAGAAAAAAGCAGAATTAGAGAGGCTAGTATGTGTAACAACCTTTGGCCCTGACACACATAAAATGAGACAAGCTGTCCTCAAAAATTGGCATTTATTGGAAGGCTTAGAATGCCCCTTTCCAAGACCTATCTTTGCCTATAGAAAAAATCAGAGTATAGGGCAACAGATCATCAGGGCGGACGTTGCTCTACCAAGACCAAACAGTGATTTACTATCACAATGGAATTTGATACCCATTGAGGGTCATCATAAGTGTGGGAACTGCGTGGCCTGCCCTAGTACCATCGAGGGGAAAGAATTTTTCCATTTGGGTACTAAATGGAATCATTCTGAATTTTCGAATTGTAGGACTAAGAATGTAGTCTATGTGATACTGTGCCCTTGCATGAAGATATACATTGGCATAAAAAAGCAAACTAGTTAATTTACGAATCATCCAACACAGATCACGAATAAAAAAGCGAGTGATGACAGCCCCAATGGTAGAACATTTTGTTGAAAAGGGGCATGATGAAAATTATTTTAAATGGACTATTTTGTTCACAATCAACCAAATGAATCGTCGCCCAGATGTAGATAAAATGCTACTACAAAAAGAGGCTTATTTAATCTTGAAATTCAACAGCACTCAGACAGGGCTGAATAACTTGTCCGAATTAGCAAGATTATAGACCTGAAAGAATTAGTATAATAGAGCAGGTCCTGATGTTCATAGTGCCTTTAGATCGCATTAATAAATATGTCCCTGTACATGATGCCACCTTTTTGCACAAGGTGCCAATTGGCTTTTTCTGCTTTTTTGTGAGTTGACTTGGCAGTCAAGACAGGCGAACTTAGATGGTAGCCCAAAAGGACTCTTCCACAATTTAGATCCATGGCACAAATGAAATAAGATTACATGTTTCTGAGTACTTCATGAATTCCCACGGCAAGTTGTGCCCGATGAGTTCCACACGTGGTCGGGCCATCAAAATAATGTGCTAAAAAGCCGGTTGTTAAAAATCAGCACAATTTCAGATAAGTTTTTCGTATATCAGGAAATGGGCGACTACATGTCCCATAATCCTTTGAAACAGCACTACCATACAAATTGAGCACATACGAGCAGGCCGCCATCTTGAATCTATCGGGATCCAGGTAGCGGAGGCGTTCGAAAGCTCGAGCTGGAGCAGAAGGTAATGCTGCGTGCTTTCCCCGAGATCTGTTTTTCGGCATTTAGAGCGTTAAGGCATATATATTTATCTAAATACTCATGTTGTCTTATTAGGTCCTGCGCTCATCAAGAAACTTACAAAGATTGCAGCTACTGGCAAATCGATACAGGTACGCCAGCGCGCTGTTTGGAGGCGGCTATTACGATTAATTGGCAAGGGATGTCTGAATAGTTACAAATGTTTCTCTGTATATTTTATTGAAACAGTGCTGAACTACAACAAGCCGGTTGAAGTGGTGATTCGGCAAGCGTAAATAAAAAAAAGATTCACATCCATTGTAACACAACAAAAAAAAGGTATGTGTAAACACAGATTGGTTTCTTTGAAACTAAGCAACTGTACCATAGTGAAATGACTAATTTCTGTCATTTTCTTTGGTAGAGTGGTGTGTGGACTATAAATGTGGCAGCAAGAGTAAGACCTGAAAACCACGAGTGTGGAGCTCATTCCAACTTAAGTACGAACCATCTAGTGGCAATAAAGAAATTATTTTCTACAGCCCCCCGCTTCGAGCTAGAGTCAGATAGATTCAAAACTGAATAAGTGCAACTGTAAGAGAGAAGAGCACAAAAGATTGTAAATAAAACTTTATTGTTTTTTACATCTCATGTAGAAAAAAACAAAAAAAGTCCTGATGAGATTCCAGGAACTGGTTCCCTGGTTTTGAAACGCGTTGACATACTTGGAGGCATACTTGGAGGAGTGAATGAACTACAGTATATACTAGCAGCAGCTAGTTTATAAGATTATTGATTGGTTTCATTTATTGAATGCACTCCCCGCGTTTTTTACTTTGTCCCTCACTTCCTGAAATTGATTACAGAAGAATTTATAATGTTTTGTTTTTTCTAAAATTCTTTTTGGGATGGATGATGTTATGAATTTATTTTTTGTGTATATATGTATTGTTTCATCTATGTTTGTAAATGGTATTGTATATTAGTGTAATATATATGAATGTACAGTTGTTTTGTTCTCTGACATTAAGGTGCTGATAAAGAGTTTTTATAAAGAAAAAAAGAAAATGAATGGTATAAAATAAAAAATACCTGGTCAAATTAAAAAATGGTTGGTTTGACCTTGATAAATAACATTGAATATAAAGAAGGGTGGTGGAGGCACGTTTTGTGGTTGTAGTTTGAAAAAGGTTCCAGCCTACCCCATGCCCCAATGGGCCTAACTCCTTAGGGTTACAAAAAAAAAGCACCTTATTGATAGCAAGTTGACTAACCCTAGAAAGCTTGCTGAAGAGGCGGACCGCTGGGTCAGTACCAGGGTCCACAAGGGTCTTGTGGGAGACCCCGCGAAAGGTGGGCAGGGTCCCCAGCAGACGAATGGGGGGAACAAGGGTAAACAGAGGGAGTTCTAAAAAGGTTCCCAAAGTAATTCCCAAGGGAACCAAGGTAAGAGTTCCCAACCTCCTCCTGAAAAGAAGTCAGGACCCCCGACAGGTAAACCTGTTCATAGGGGGCCTGTTACCTGCTTTCAGTGCAAGCAGGTGGGACACTATTGGTATGATCCCCAGTGTCCTCAGAAAGGACAGTATGTGCCACCCAGAGCACCACCCCGTCAGATGGCCAGTGTAGCCCTGGGTGGGGAGGAGATGGGTGCCCGCGGTGGGTAGGGTCCCGCAGAAATGTCCCTTGTCTCATTAGGAGACTTTGAGATGGTCCCTAAAACTCAGCTGCCTGAGAACACTAAAAATACAGGCAGTGGGGGACCATCAATGGCCATAGAGTGGAGGCTCTCAGATATATAGGAGCAAGTGTGACAGCTGTCAAGTGTCACTTGGTCTCTGAAGAGCAGGTAGTCCCTCATGCATTCTTCCCAGTTGTTGCCACTGACAACACAGAGCCATTGCAAGGTGGCGCAAGTTCCGTTTGAGTGGGGGGGTGTCTCTGGTACTCTTCAAGTAGCTGTGAGGCCATCCATGCCTATTGATTGTGTGTTAGGCAATGATTTAGAAAGCTCAACTTGGGTTAAGGTGGAGCGGAAGGTGCATTTAGAGATGTTGGGTCTGCCTGAGTGGGCATGTGTGACCACTCGGTCTATGGCAGCTAAGGGTGTTCAAGAGACCCTGGAGCCTGAAAGTATGGCCCAGGGACCTGCCTTAAAGAGAAGAGGTAGGGGGCGTGGGAAACCAGCCCCCATTGTTCCCACGGTCCAGGAGGAGGCAGGCTTTGAGGGGGATGCCCTGGAACCCACTGGTGACCAAGTGTCTGAACTGGGGAACCTACCTGAGCTGACCCATTGGCAGCAATACGGGGGTCCCTCCAGGGAGGAAATTTGTGAAGAGCAGCAGAAATGCCCTTCTCTTGTGGGTTTGAGGCAACAGGCCACAAACCAGGCAGCAGGTGATCAGTTGGATCACATTGGATCTACTGGGAGAATGGTCTCCTGTATAGCGAGCCTAAGGTTGCTGAGCCTGGGTCAGCCCGTATGCTGGTGGTACCCCAGCGCTTCAGAGCCTTCCTACTGGGTTTGGCTCATGGTGTTCCTTTAGCTGGTGATCTGGGGCAGAACAAGACCTTTGAAAGGCTTGTCTCCCACTTTTATTGGCCCCAGATGCGGAAGAGTTCAGATACTCATTGTAGGACCTGTCAAACTTGCCCGGCAAGTGGGAAAAGTGGAAGAAGGCACAAGGCCCCTCTCCAACCTTTCCCTGTAGTCAGTACCCCCTTTGAACGGGTAGGCATTGACATTGTGGGGCCACTGGACCCCAAGACAGCCATGGGCAACAGGTTTATCCTGGTCTTGGTGGACCATGCTACCCGGTACCCGGAAGCCATTTCTCTCGGTCCGTGGTGGGACGTGCACGGATGGGGATCTTCTCCTGTGTGGGGTTCCCCAGAGAGGTTGTGTCTGACCAAGGTCAAACTTCATTTCCAATCAAATGAAGTCTCTGTGGAAGGAGTGTGGTGTTACTTACAAGTTCACCACTCCTTACCACCCACAAGGTAGTGGGCTGGTTGAAAGATTCAACCGGACCCTTAAAGGCATGATCATGGGTCTTGAAGAACCAATGAGGCATACGTGTGACGTCCTCTTGCCATGCCTTCTGTTTGCCTACTGTGAGGTGCCACAAAAGTCTCTAGGGTTCAGCCCCTTTGAGCTTTTATATGGTCACCCGGTTAGAGGACCTTTGAGTTTGGTCAAGGAAGGCTGGGAGCAATCTCCCAGGAAACCTCCCCAGGATGTATAAAGCTACATGCTGGTCTTCAGGAACCAGACTCGGCGTTTCAGAGATCTCGCTCAGGCGAATCTGGAAGCCAGCCAGGAAGAGATGAAGCGGTGGTACAATCAGAATGCCACTCTGATTGAGCTTCAGCCTGGACAGAAAGTTTGGGTCATGGCCCCTGTGGAGCCTTGTGAGCTCCAGGACAGGTGGACCGGTCCATATGAGGTGGTGGAGTGCAAGAGTGATGTCACCTATCTGGTGAACTTGCGGACTCCCAGGAACCCCTTACGGGTCCTGCATGTGTACCGCCTGAAGCCCCACTTAGAAAAATCCGAAGTGGGCATGCTCCTAGCGACAGATGATGAAATGACCTCCTGTCTGCAACAGAGCAAGATGGGTCAGTGGATGATGTCAGCCTCTCTACCACACTGACCCTTGATCAGCAGCAAGATTGTAGCCAGTTGTTGGGGTAATTCTCTGATCTGTTTTCCTTGGTTCCCGATGTCACAGAGTGGTGCATCCATGATGTGGACACTGGTGACAGTCCTCCTGTGAAGCACAAGGCTTACAGAGTGACTGACAAGGTTAGGGCTTACATTAAGGAGGAAATGTCCAATATGTTTGCTTTAGGGGTCATTGAGTCCTCAAACAGTCCTTGGGCCAACCCAGTGGTCTTGGTCCCAAAGGCTGCCTCGCCGGGTGCCACACCCGAACACCGGTACTGTGTGGACTACAGCGGGCTCAATTCAGTCACCAGGACTGATGCACACCCCATCCCCAGAGCTGATGAGCTCATAGATCGGTTAGGGGCTGCACGGTACCTCGGCACGTTTGATTTGACATCTGGGTACTGGCATATCGCCTTGACTGATGGGGCTAAGGAGAGGTCAGCATTCTCCACACCAGATGGGCACTACCAATTCCGGGTTATGCCCTTTGGGATGAAGAATGCCCCTGCCACCTTTCAGAGGTTGGTCAACCAGGTGTTGGCTGGGCTGGAGGATTTCAGTGCCGCCTACCTGGATGACATTGCAGTGTTCAGCGCCAGTTGGGAAGAACACCTGCAGCACCTCTGGGAAGTGTTGATGGCACTGCGCAAGGCAGGCCTCACAATCAAGGCAAGTAAGTGTCAGATCGGGCAGGGCTCCGTTGTGTACTTGGGTCACCAGGTAGGAAGCGGCCAGGTGGCACCCCTACAACCCAAGATTGATACCATCCTGGCATGGGAACCCCCAAAGACTCAGACACAGGTGAGAGCCTTTTTAGGACTCACGGGGTACTACAGGAGGTTTGTCAAGGGGTATGGCAACATTGTTGCACCCTTGACTGAGCTGACTTCCAGGAAGCAGCCCAAGAAAGTGAACTGGACTGACACCTGTCAGAAGGCTTTTGACGCCCTGAAGACTGCCATGTGCACAGCACCCGTGCTTCAGGCGCCCAACTTCTCAAAAGAATTCATTGTACAAACAGACGCTTCAGAGCATGGTGTGGGGGCTGTTCTATCACAGATTAATGAAGAGGGCCTAGACCAACCTGTAGCCTTCATCCGTAGGAGGTTACTTCCACGGGAACAGAGGTGGAGTGCAATTGAGCATGGGGCATTTGCTATGGCCTGGGCACTGATGAAGTTGAGACCATACTTGTTTGGGACTCACTTCCTTGTTCAGACCGACCACAGGCCTATCAGATGGCTGATGCAGATGAGGGGTGAGAGCCCAAAGTTGTTGAGGTGATCCATTTACCTACAGGGTATGGACTTTACGGTGGAACACCGCCCTGGTACAGAACACGCCAATGCTGATGGTCTGTCCAGATTTTTCCGCCTTAGTGAAGAGAATTCCCAAGGGGAAGGGTAGTTCTCCCCACATTTAAGCTGGAGGGGACACGTGTTAGACCTGGCATCATTGGCGTGAGTCTCCCTTCCATTTTTGACAGATTGCCTCCTCTGTTTTGATATGTTTCTGCTGGTTTTATGCTTTGGGCACTGTGCCACTGCTAATCAGGGCCACAGTGCAAGTGCTCCCTATGTTAAATTAATATACTACTTGGATTCCATGATTGGGTTATTTGATTTATCTGTTAGCCCCTAGTACAGTGCACCATGTGTGCCCAGGGCTTGTAAATCAAATGCTGCTGGTGGGTTTGCAGCACTGGTTGTGCCACCCAAAGAAGCAGCTTGTAAAGTGTGTCTCAGGCCTGCCATTGCAATGCCTGTGTGCAGTCTAGCACTGCCATGTTGACTTGACCAAGTGCACCCACTTGCCAGTCCCTAAACCTTCCCTTTGCTTCATATTAGACACCCCTATGGTAGGCCCAAGGGCAGGGTGCATTGTAAGTATAAGGTAGGACATGGCCTGATGGACGTAGCATGTGTTAATAGTGAATTACAGCCATTTTCGTTTTTCACTATTGAAGGCTACCTGTTCTCATAGGTTAGAATGGGCAGTTAGATTATTACTTTCTTATAATCCTAACTGACTCAGGGAACATGGTAGAAATTCGAGTTTAGTATGCCTGAACTCAGAATAATAAGATACATCTTTTAGTAAAGTTTATTTTAATATTCTGTGTTTGCAAATACCACTTTTAGAAAGTAGGTATTTTCTTGCCTAACTATCCAGGCCTGCCTCTGCTGGGTTGTGTATTCCTTTTTTAAATGTTTTAATTTTATTTTATTTTAAAAGTTTTTATATTTACCAACATTAATCTGCAAATGTTACAGCACATTTGTTTACAGCTGACATACATATCATATTACAACTGAAAATCCGACATCACAGCATATAAGTAAATAAAAGAAGTAAAGAATAAAGAGAAAAAGAATGAATTAATAAAGAGAAAAGAGATCTATCCCTAATACGTCCCTATCTTAAGTTTACTGCCCTCCCCATTCTGGTTTTCCATAATTCTATAGGTTGCCAGATCTTCACGCCTAATATTCTTGCTCTCCGCCCCTTCCTACCATATATTGCACATTCCAAATTATGGGGGTCATTAGGATGGAGGATTTTCCGCATCCTCCGGGCCGGCGGAAGCCACCGCCGGCCCGGAGGATGCGGAAAATCCTCTGCGGACCCACCAGGACCCACCGCCACATTAGGATGGCTGGTGGGTCATGGTTTAGGTCCGCAGCTTTTCCGCCGCGGCTGGCTTACAACCGCGGCGGAAAAGCACTAAAATGGTGAAGGTGTCTCTTAGACACCGTCAACCAGATTAGGATGTGCCTGGGAACATGCTTTTCCGCGGCGGCTTTTCCGCCGTGGAAAAGCATGTGTAACTGCACTGCAGGGGCCCGTTGCGGGCCCCCTAGGTGTAGTGGGAGGTGGTGGGTGCACATGGGGGGTACCTATGGTACGCCCCCTGCATTTGCGTGCAAAATGCAGCAGGCACCGCGCGGTGCCTGCTGCTTTGTGCACGCAAATGCTGTGCATGCATTTTTAACATTGCTGCGGGTGCAGCTTGAAGCTCCACCCGCAGCAATGTTAAAAATAGAGGATGTGACCGCCAGGGTGGCGGTCACATCCTAATCTGCACAGAGGGAACGCCGCAGCCCATGCGGACGTTCCCTCATGCTCTGGGGTCGCGGACGGACTCAAGTCCGTCCGCGATCCTAATGACCCCCTATATGTGGAGAGTAACCTAGCTAGCCAGCTTTGAAAGGTTGGCAGAGCTTTATCCAACCAGGCTTTAGCTATGCAGATTCGTAATACTGCCATGGCGACAAACATAAACTCTATGTAATTTCCCTCTCCCTCCATCGTCAGCCCAAGCAGTATCAGTTTTGGAGACATTGCTACTGGAATCCCTAATGTGCCTCCTACAAATGACTTTATTACAGCTATTAATGAGTAGAGTTGTGGGCATTCAGCAAACATATGGACTATGTCCGCATTAGCTGAGTCGCATCGCGGGCAGGTTATTCCCGAGGTGCCCCCCCCATTGTGCTATTCTAGGAGTGGTATAATAAAGTGAAAACAGCGTTTTGTAGTGTTGTGCCTGAAGCGTGGCTGAACATAACACCGTGCAGCCTAAGTCTATTGAATCCTGGAAGTTCTCTTGCGATGAGCCTATTTTCTCCCCCCATTTTGTTGCGTACTTTCCCCTGTCATCTTCTTTCAATATATACAGTTCTGCATACAGCTGCCGGATCGTGCAGTTCTGGCCACGCTGTACATACTCCATTATTTTGCACTGCCCAAACCCCAACCCCTTGTTCATGAAGTAGCTTCTCAGCTGCAGTTACTTAAAGAGACTCCTTCCGTCTAATTTATACTTTGTTTGTAACTCCTGAAACAGAAGAATGCCTCCCTGATCGCAGAGATCCCCTATTTTCCTAATGCCCTTTTCCTCCCATTCTCTCCTAACTAGATCCCTGAATATGTCCCCCGGTAGTGAGAGATTTGTATACAGTCGGGTGTACCTGTTGTATCTCCCCAATCCTAGTGTTTTGGACACTGCTGTCCACACCTTGTAGGCTGCTTTCAAAGTCTTGAACCTCGTATGCTTAAAATAACTGAAATCAACTGTGTTTAAAAAGGCATTCTTCGCATCCCCCCCCATCAGTGCAGTGTATACATTCGTGAAATTAATTGCAGTGCCCCCTTGATCTTGACCCCCTCCCCCTATCATCCCCTGGAAGTACTGCAGGGCTGCTGCCCAGTAATACAGTCTAAAATCTGGAGCGCCCCAGCCCCCTTTCTCTCTCGGTAGTGTGATGTGTCGATACGCTCTCCTCGTTTTCCCATGCGCCCAAATAAGTCTGTTGAGGATTAATTCCAATTTGGTAAACCAAGTGAGTTAAAAAAAAAGCGGGATGGCCCTAAAAATATAGAGACATTTGGGGAAGGTAATCATCTTTATAGGATTTATTCTACTCATTGAAGTCAAGTGCAAATTATGCATTCTTTCGGTATTTTTCTTCACTTTTGTTATTAAGGGATCCATGTTCAATTCAACCAACATATCCAAATCCGTAGTAATTTTAATCCTAAATAAGTTGCCTCTGATACTATCCTATTGTCCTGATATACTGTGTTATTATTCTGTACAATCTGTGTCTTCCCCTTATTTATTGAATACCCCGAAATCCTACCAAATATCATTGACTCCTGCTCAATTTGCATGATGGCCCTCCCTGGATCTGGTGTAATGATTGCCACGTCGTCTGCATAAGCAAACACTTTGAATTCCCTAGTGTGCAGCTTAACCGGGACGATATTGTTATTGCCTGCAAACCTCGGTAAAATAGGGTCTAAATATAAAGCAAATATTAGGGGCGAAGCGGGGCAGCCCTGTCGGGTTCCTCGCCCTATCCTTACCATTTCGGTATATCCTTTTTTTATCCTGATCCTTGCCATGGGTCCCGTATACAGGGCCTGAATTGCTTTAATAAACCCGTGGCCAATCCCAGCCCAGGCCATCACCCTCCACAGATAGTTCCAGGAAACCCTGTTGAAGGCCTTCTCTGCGTAGAGAAAAATAGCCACAACAGGGTCTCCCGCAACTCCCGCAGCGTCAATTATAGTGATCATTTGGCGTGTATGTTGAGTAGTTCCCTTCCCTGGGATAAACCCATGCTGTGTATCACTCACCAAACTCTCAATTATCCTGCTCAGCCTTTGTGCCAGTGATTTGGAAAAGATTTTAGCGTCCGCGTTCATAAGCGCGATTGGTAAATAAGACCCCGGTTCTAGTGGAGGCTTATCTTTTTTGAGTATAACTATAATATCTGCCCCCGCCCAGGAGGGAGGGACTGATAACCCCTGCTGTGCCTGCCCAAGGGTCCTATGCATATCTTCCCCCAGCACCTTCCAGAAAGTCTTATAGAATTCTGCTGGGATTTGGTCCGGACCAGTGGCTTTACCCGAGGGGAGTTTCTGTATAGCTTCCTGAATTTCTAGTAATGTTAATGGTTGGTCTAGCTCCTCCTTCCCCTCCTCTGTTAATTCTACATGTGGTGTCTCAGACAGGTATTCTATAATCTCAGCATCCGAGTTTGGGGGGCCCTGAATGTATAAAGCCTCATAAAAATTCCTAAAGGTCTCTCTGATCTCTTCCACCTTATTTGTGACCACACCTGTCCCATTCTTGATTTCTTTTATCTCGCCCATAGCCGAGCTTTGCCTTGCTCTGATTGCAAGCAAATTCCCAATCCTCTCACTGTACTCATAGCATTTTTCTTTATTGGCAAGATACCGACAGGCGGCCTTCCTTGCAATGTTTTGGGTGGCTTCTGTCTTAGCTACTTCCATCTTTAATAAGATTTTCTTTAACGAATCTTGCTTAACTATAGCCTCAATAAGGAGTTCTTCTAGATCTGCCAGTACTTTAATCTATTCCTCTACCTTACTCCTTTCCTGCCTATCTCTATACAATGTATAGCTCAGGGTTTCCCCCCTCACGGCAGCATTAAACGCATCCCAAGTTATGCCCGATGAAGCTGTTCCCCTATTTATCTTCCAAAATACAGCGATCCACCTTTGCATATGCTCGAGATAGCCTTCCTCTCTAAGAATCACCCTCTCAAAGGTCCATGTGGTCTCCTTCCTGCTTTTGTTCTTGTGAGCTAGTGATAAAATGAGTGGGTTGTGGTCTGATACTATTCTTGGAGTCCTTTCCAGCTGGCTGTCGCTTACTAATGAACTAGAAACAAAGAAATAATCTAACCTGGCCACCATCCTATGGGGTGCAGAGTAGTATGTGCTCCCTGTACCAGGTAGGTTCTTCTGAGCCCATAGGTCTACTAATGCATTATTCCTTACTAAGTTAACAATAGCCTGGGAAGTCTTCTTTTTCCTCCCCCTGTATGGGCTCCCGCCCGTTAGATCTATTCCCTCCATGCCGTTTATATTAAAGTCCCCACAACAAATTATAGGTTCGGGCCAAATCGCCAGCTCTGTATCTAGAAATTGGAAGATATCTGGTTCATCATCCGTGGAGCCGTACACCGAGACTAGTGTGCATCTCCCCGCCTCTGTTTCCCCCTCCACCATCACCCAACGTCCCCATTGATCCTCTTTTTTCCTCAGAACCCTAACCCCCCTTTTTTTTGCTAATATGACCACCCCTCTTGTTTTGGTGCCTTGTTTTGTGTATGCAAGTACCTCAAATCCTAGCTGGTTCAGTATTTGGCTTTTATTCCCTTCCACGTGAGTCTCCTGAAGGCAAATTATGTCTAATCTAAGCATTCTCAACATGGCAGCCACTTTCATCCTTTTGCCTCCCTCATTCAAGCCACAGATATTTATCAAGGCTATTCTTACTGTCATGCAAGTTTCCTTGTGGTTTCCAGCTTTACTCCTATCTTCCTGTGTGTCTTAATTACCCCCCAAAAAATGTGTCTCAGTCTCTTATTGTCTTTGTGCTGTAGTGTACCTTCCGCCATCCCCCATCCCCCCACACCCCCGCAACCCCTCCTCCCCCTGTGGAACCCCCCCCCCTTTTACAGGCAAGTAGGTCAAGCATGACCTACGTGTGGCTGTAGTGGATTGTAGTGTCGCTACCCTCTCCTGCCTTGACCAAATTCATGTTTGCTGTGTTACCCCTAAGGTGCCTGAGGTGGTCTTTTACCTCTACTACCTTGTCCCCTTCCAATGTCTGTGAGTTCCTCTAAAAACTGGTTAGCCTTTATTTCCGAGAAAAACATCCTGGCCTGCCCCCTCGTTATGACCTTAAGTCTTGCTGGGAACAGCAGATAGGCTTCTGAGCCCAGACCCTGGAAGGGGGCAATTAATTGCCTAAGCTTCCACCTCCTCTCCACCGTAATGTGGCAGAAATCTGGTCTTTAGAAGAAGGTGACCCTCTCTGCTGTTATCTTGGAGTGAGGTCTAGCTTTATCCATTATCTCTTGCCTTGCCAAAAAATTTCCTAGGAACACCAACATGGCCCTTGGTAGGTTATCCTGACTGCCATCCCTTCTTTTCTTAAGTGCAAGCGGGAAGCAGTGGGCCCTTTGGACGTCCGTCTCCCAGTGCCAGTGTGACTCAGGGAAGGCGGCCTTTAGCAATTTGATAACATAGCCCCTCGGATCTTGCCCTTCAACCCCTTCCGCCAAACCAAGAAGTCTAATGTTGTTCCGCCTCTGGCGGTTTTCAAAATCCTCCATCTTCCACTGGAGATCTTCCACCACCTTCACTTGATCCGCTTTAAAGGTCTGCCAATCTGCTGCGTCATCTTCTAGTCTGCCCGTTCTTTCTTCCACCTGGGTCACTCTTTCATCCATTTCATCAAACTTCCTATTCATCTTCCTTAGGGAGCCTTGGATTTTTTTCGTTGCATGCCTAGCCCTCCGGCTCTCTGCTCTGGCTTCCCCCTGCATCTGTTTTAGTGTGTTAAACATTAAGTCAAGTGTGGCATGTTGCGGGGGGGACCTCGTGCTGCTCCCCGCGGCTGCTGTCCCGTCCCCGAAGTTAGCTTCTTGATACACACTAGTAGTGGCTGAGTAGTCCCACAATAATTTTTTATTCATACTATCAGGGGAGGCACCTCCTGCCTGCTGTCGCACCGGCTTCCTTCTTTTCCTTTGCGTGCTTTTTCCCCCAGAGTCGGTAGAGCTTAAGTTCGAGTCCGAGGTACCCCCCAAGGCGCTTCCTTTCCCATCTGAGGAAAGAGAGTCTGATTCATCATTAACCAAGTAGAACTTGTCTAGTTCTGGTGAGCCACTACCTCTGGCCCCTTTATTCTCCTCCTTTTCTCTTTGTGAGTCTAGGCTTGCCAAGCTGCCCCACTTATTTGCTCCTTCCACCCTCCTGCTGTTGAGTCCTGCCTCGACCTGCAACAACGTGTCCAGCATGTCAGTGTTAGTGTTGGTGATAGTGAGATTCACTACGGGGTGCGCTATCCCCTGTATCACATTATCACAGTCTCTCCACCCTTCTGCAGCTCCTCCGCTCACCTCCTGTTTACTGTCCGTGTGAGCTTCTGCCGGAGTGCTTTCGGCGCGAGGCGCATTTTCCATGCCTGACTCCGTCTGTTGCGGTTGCCTGGTAACCATGACGCTTAATTCCTCGAGGACGGCTTTCCTCGGATCAGCGCCCACCGGCAGCAATGACTGTCTCCGATCGGGCCCGGCCGCCGATGGTTTCACAGAGAATGCTTCCGTTAAGATAGGCTGCCTTAATGCCGTTTCGCTGCTGTCACCGGCATTCAGCATTGTCTTCCGTTCCGAGCCCCTTCCTTTGTCTAGCTTTTTGAGCTGTGCCTTTGCTGCCGTACTAGTGGTTGCTGCCGATCGCGTTGTGCTGTTGGGCTTCCTCAGGTTGCTCGCTGGTCCCGGGGTGTCGCGCTGCCCCATCGGCTTCGCCATGTTAAGTTGAGCAGGTAGCAGCGTTTCTTTCTTGGGTCTCGAGCGTTGTGCCATTTCTCCCACTGCAGTAAAATGAGTAGCACCACAGTAGACTTTTTTCCATCAGGCTCTCACTAATCAAAGCAACGAGCAGAACCCCTAGTTTAATCGCTGATCTAGGCGTTCGGCTGCCTTCACCTTTGTCTGGGGCTCAGAGCTCCCCAGCATGCCCATGTTTCTCGACCGTCAGCATCCCGCACAAGAGAGGGTATAGATGCGACTGCCTTCTACAATCCTCTAGCGGCCATCTTGCCGGCTTGTGTATTCCTTGTCTGGTTTGTGTGTGGCAGGGCTGGGGAATTCCAGGAGACAGGTTGGGGCAGCCCGGCGGTGAATAG
This sequence comes from Lissotriton vulgaris, assembly GCF_964263255.1. Classification (NCBI taxonomy): domain Eukaryota; kingdom Metazoa; phylum Chordata; class Amphibia; order Caudata; family Salamandridae; genus Lissotriton; species Lissotriton vulgaris. The sequence goes on along the minus strand of NC_141694.1, from coordinate 1,053,737,982 downwards.
AGAGATCTGCATCTAGATGGGAGGGAGGAGTTGCACCTGGGACCTGAATAGGGCTGGGCCTTCCCTCTACAAGGCTGGCTCCACCTCCTGTGGCTTGTCTGATGTATCTGCCCTGCACTGTGAAAGAAGAGGAGGAATCATGTCAACAGAGTGCTCCAGAGCTGATCTTCCCTCCCCTGTGCTGGCTCCACCTCCTGTGGGGTGGCAGATGTCTCTGCCCTGCACAGTGAAAGGAAGAAGAGAGTCATGTAAACAAAGTGCTCAGGAACTGGTTTGGACTAGGCAGAGGCCTCCCTGCCTTCAGAGAACACAGGATTTTGGGGTATAAATATTGGGACCCCGATCCCAAAAAATTAGATCACTTCTGGAACAAGGAAATCTTTCTGCCAAGGAGAAGAACCAAGGAATCTGCAGGAGTTTGGACTGCCCCTCTGCCAGTGTGCTGTTTGCTGGGTTGGCCTGCAGTGGTTGCTTCATTGTCAAGGGAAAGGAGAAGGAACTTTGTAAGGACTTTCATCTACAAATTATTCTCCAAGGGCTTGAACTGTGCTTGCCTCCTGTTGAAGTCTCAGGGACAAAAGACTTCACCTCCAGCTCCCTCCTGAATTTACTTGCTGGGACTTCTGACTCCAGTCACTTGTGTGCCGCTGGGAGCTGGATGCAAAAACATGTCTGAACTGGGGTGCCGGAGTGAACTAAAGAACGGCGATGGATTAAACCCAGATCAGTTTACTGGGGTTGAGTGTTTGTATTGTTAACGCTCAGTCCATCATCACCTTTGGTTTTTCTATGTTCGCCCTAAGTTGGCAGGGTATGCTCAGACGTGAGTCCCTTGCTCACTTTGCCACTGGATTCAAGCAAGCCCGGCTGAAGACGGCTGTAATGCCAGAAACCGGTCCTGGGAAGCTTGATTCCGGTCCAGGGAAGACATGGCTTGGCAGTTCGGGCTGGACTGTTCCCATGAGGAACAGGGTCAGACTGATTTGCATATGGCCATTTCTGAACTGGGGAGGCGGAGTGAGCTAAAGAACGGTGATGGATTAATCCCAGATCAGTTGACTGGGGGTGAGTGTTTGTATTGTCAACGCTGCGTCCATCATCACCTTTGGTTTTTCTTTGCTGGGAGCTGGAAGCGCGACGCATCGAGAAGAAGTGTGTCACCGCCGCAGCTGAAATCATCGCAACGCCGGAGAAGCGAGCCTTCGTCGCATCTCCCTGGAAGCATGTGTTCATCGAAGCTGCCTGCGGTCGCATCACCGGAGAAGCATGACGCCATCGAGAGAGTCGCCATCGCCTCACCGGATAAGCGTGTCGCAGGGCCTGTCGCGGGCCCAAAGTACATTGTCGTCGCAAAGCTGCCAGGGCGTCATTGCATCATCTTTGCATCGCCGCATCAAGGGCGCCATCTTCTCGCATCGCAACCGGATCAACGCATCGCATCAAGGCGCCATCTTGTGCACCGCAACGGGCCCGCAGGCTGAGAATCTACGCATCACCTCCGCACCGGTAAGGCTCACGACGAGTCCCCTACTCTGCGCAAGCAATGAGGAAGGACGCAATCGTTCCCCAAGGTCACGGAACCAACACATCTCCACTTTTGCGAGCCTTTTGTTCACTTTGCGTTACTCATCCAGGTACTTTGTTGAGAACTTTGTCGCATCTACCAACAATTTGAACTAAGAGACTTTAATCATCTTTTAAGTAATCTTAAGTGTAGTATTGAGGATTTTTGTCGTTTGTGGTCTTGTGTTAAGTCTATATAAAGAATACTTATTTTTATAAAACCTGTATTGTGTCCATCTGTAGTGTTAACCTCATCACTGCTTGAGATATTCCCCTCCTGTGCTGAGGGCCAATGATAATGTGTGTGGTCATGACGGAACGGTTCCGTCATGAGCACAGCTCCACTGTGCCTCATGACGGAACCGTTCCGTCATGAGCATCGAAGGGGTTAACACTGTATCACTGTGTATATTCATAAATGCTTAACACACTGCCTCTGAGATAAGCCTGTCTGCTCGTGCCAAGCTACCAAGGGGGTGAGCAAGGGTTATTAAGGAGTGTAGTCCCCTTATCCTGACTTAGAAGTAAGGGTCCCTATTTAGACAAAGGTGATAACCATTGCCAACTAGAGACCCCAGATCTAACATTCAGCATAGGTGGAATTGAGATGGGAGAGGTCTCTGTGCATGTATTGCAAGAATGACGAAGTAGATCTCATGAAACTAGGCATATTTTTGTCTGCAGAGGAGCGCTAGAGCACCCATGCTAAACAGAGAGTGTATGAGAATACAAAAATACATAACTTGGAAAACCTTAATAGGTTTTGGGGGGGTCTTCAGGGTGTTTTATGTCATCTGGGCACTCAGGGGTGTCTTGTCTTGGTGTGGTGAAAAAAAAGTCTCTTTTCTTTTCCAAATAAGTGTTTGCAAAGTCAATATGCAGTCTATGTTCTTGAGCAGTTAACCTTGTTGATGTCCTTTCGAGAGTTTCGATTAAAGGGGAGCGGTGGGGCGCTGTGATGACTGTTCATGTGTGGCTTTCATGCAGACCTGTGGGAAAAGAGCTGTGCCCTGTAGGTTTTCTTGGGAAAAAACACATTTTTTGTCAGTTTTTGGAGAGTTCCTGTGTTTTCTTTTTAGAGATACACTCTATATATTTCACTGTGTGCAAAAATTATAATCCGATACTCGAAAGAGGTGGTGGCGCTTTTGGGAAATAGTCAGTTTAAGTTGGGGAGCTTTGGTCCCCTCTCTCCTTGCTGCGGCGGGAAGAGTAGTTTCTTCTGTGAGCTGCTTCCGTTAAACATGTGTGTGTGTGTGTGTGTTGTTTTACCGGTGTGGGGGTGTCCTTTTGACCGTCAGGGGCTGTGTGCGATGTGAGGGGAAGGTGTCACATGCATGTCCCTCTGGTCTCTGCAGGTGGCATGTAATAATGTTGTACCTAATGACGTTGGGTGTTTTGACTAGGCCCTTTTTCTGGAAGCTTCAATTTTGGGCTACTTTTGGGCTTTTTCCGGCAGGTAAATGGGCACCTTTGTAGGTGCTTGTGTAAGGCTGGTTGGTTGAGAAGCTGCTCTATGGCCCCCTTGATTTAGATGTGGCAATGACTGGGATCAAGCATATTGCTTCCCTGGATGATGTATTGAGGCCCTGTGTATCTTATTCGACCAGCTCGGTGTGGTGGCGAGCATCCCCATACCCCTTGTGCGGGGGCTGCGATGTTCATCTATGGAAGCCCTCTCCCTCCCGTCGCCCCACTCTCACTCGGATTTAGGATTCTTTGGGTCTGCCGCCCTCAGCGGGATACAGGAACTTCCTACCCAGTAAAAATGCTACTCCTGCAGCTTTGGAGGGGGCACGATTCGATAAGCAGACTTTGGAGGTTTTTTGGAAGCATTAAGGGAGAGGAGGCGGCAGAATGTCCTGCTTATGATGGGAGTTAGGTGCACGGCTGAGACTTGTCGTGCTAGGAGTAACAAGGTAAAATGGCTGATTGCCTCAGTGAATTTCACTATTAAATAGGTGCTACAGAGTTCTGTTGGTCATCTTAATACCGCACACGTGTTACCACTTTGGGTCTATTTGGTCCCGGTTTTCATGCACCTACCTTCTATCTCTCTTTATGTCCTCGCCTTTCCTTCTGGATTGGTTGCTGCACACCATGTGGTTAGGGTGGTCACTATTTAAGGTCCACCCTGCCTTGACGCCAGTGCTTGGCTTAAATTGAACCCCCCTTTGATTGCGGGCGAAGAGAGCACGCGGGAGTGTGTACCTCTATACCATTTTGTGTTTGACATCGGATACGCAGGAGGAGCCGCGAGGTAAATCCTTGTTTTCCGCTGACTGCCAGCACAGTCCTTGACCTTTGACCCCACCCTGGTGCTCGGCAGGAGCCATAGACACAGTTTTGTCCCCCTGACCGACGTATACATCACATCTTTGTTGTCTTTTTTGCCCATGTCAGGTGTCGGGTGCACAGCTTTGTCCCGCTGACCGCGAACGCGGTGTAATTCAAATCTTTGTTGTCCTTGGTGCACACGGCTGGAGCCATGTGCACAACCTGTGACCGCAAAGGTGGTACAATCTGTTAAGAACTCCCAACGTGTGTATGAATAAAGAGAGTTCTTTATTTGTAAACGCCAACACTGGGCTCCTGCACAGATCAGAGCCAAAGTACATCCAGTCAGTTCGGTGATCAGCTGTCAACTGTCATTAGTGACAGTTCACAGCTGGTGACCTCACAAATGCCGTCACTCAATAGTGCCGAATTACAATACACTTCACGCACGGACAGGAGAGCAGCGTATCTGTCTTGACTCTTTCCTATGTGTCCACTTTTCCTTACCTTGACGACATCTCCCACCTTGAGATGACCAGTGTACTCTTTCAGCTGCCGTGACCCAGCCCACATTGTCCTTTGAAAGAGGAGATCAGCCTCGCATAAGTTCAAACGGACTGTGCCCTGTAGTCTTGCATGGTGTGATTCTGTACGCCCATACAGTTTTGAGTATTTCTTGTTCACGGTTGAGGTTGTTGCTCTTTGCGAGCTGTAATATGCCCTTCAAGACTCGACTTGAATCTCTTTACAGCTCCGATTCCTGCTGGATGATACACAAATGTTGTCTTATGTCCGATACCGTGCCTGAGTGTGTAATCCTTGGAAATTTCTGAAGTGAATTGCGCTCCGTTGTCGCTCACTATGTGTTTGGGGAGACCTTCATGTGCAAAGGTTTCGTCCATGAACTTAACCACGTTCAGTGTGTCAGGTGTGTTGACAATTTTTTCTTCTGGCCACTTTGTGTAGTGGTCAATAATAACTATCACATACCATTGTTCAAGATCATCAGATATGGGTCCCATGATGTCAATACCAATTCTCTCCCATGGGCAGGGAATGGGGTGCAAGGGTGGTCGAAATGTCACCTGAGTTTTGTCAGAGTCCATGCACAATTTGCAATCCCTTACCGTACTCTCTACCTCATGGCTAACACCAGGCCACCAATACATGTTTTTGACTCTGCTCTTCTTCTTTGCGATGCCTAAGTGTCCTTCGTGGCATATTTTGAGTATTTTTGTTCTCATGTCTTTGGGTGATACAAATCTCCCACTTCTCAATAGGAACCCATTTTCTAGTGATAATTCATCCTTAACCTCCCGGAAGTGTCTTAGGGGTTCTGTCAGTTTACCTTTGTTTGTCCAACCTTCCGTCATCTTTTGTATAACTGTACATAGGATATTGTCCTTACTTTGCTCCAACAGCCACTTTTCTTTCGTGATTCTGCTGGATTTTTCAAGGACATTAGCTATACAAGACTCATCCTCTTCGTTGACATTGATGCTGCTGGTAGATTCGACAGGCATTCTGCTTAAAAAGTCTGCAACAACATTTTTCACGCCTGGAACATCGTGGACATTGTACATGTAATCAAACAGACGCACTGATATTCTGGCTAATCTGGGTGAAGCTGTGTACAAACTTTTTGTTGTGAGTACTTTTGTTAAGGGTTTGTGGTCGGTGCACAAGTTTACCATCCTACCCCAAATATACTGTCTGAAGTGCTCCAGAGCCCACACACATGCTAGAGCTTCACGTTCTATTACGGAAAAATGTTCCTCTGCTGGCGTAAGTGAGCGTGAGGCAAAGGCTATGGTGTACTCCACTCCCCTAGTGTCCTTTTGTGTGAGTACCGCGCCTAACCCCTTGTTACTGGCGTCAGTGGTAATGAAGTTTTGTAAGGACGGGTCAAATCCTTGTAGTGGTAAGGATGTACACTAGTCTGTTTTTAGATTTTGAAAGGTTTTCTCACACTCTTCAGTCCACTCAAATTTGTTCATTAATTTTAGTTGCCGTCTTAATGCGTGTGGTTTAAGTGAAAAGTTCCTGATGAATTTAGAGTAAAATTCCACTAACCCTAAGAAGGATCTCAGTTCATCTTTGTTAGCAGGTACTGGAGAGTCTTTTATTGCTTGTATGAGTTCTTTTTTTGGGCTGATTTACTAGCAAACTTGCATTTTGCGTATTCTGAGGTCAAACCTTTTCTGTTAAAAATTTCTAAGACCTGTTCTACCTTGTTGTCATGTTCCTCTTTAGATTTAGTAGCAGGGGAGAGTGGGGGCTTCCCACCCTAAATCCTGTGGTGCTCCAAATGAGGTGACTACCTCAAAATTGTTCAGCAGTAATAAAGTTCAATCAATGTAGAAAGTTCATCAAGGTAAATCTTTAATCCATGGAAGTCATATATTGGTCAACATATAGACTTAGGTATCAACATTACGATGATTCAGTTTAGTTCAGCAAATATATTTCAGGGAAACCACTATCCCTATGCATTTCGGGATTTACATCCCTTCATCAGGGGAATGAGGATCCCAAACGCTCGTCGGCAGCGTTATAATGTGCTGTGACTCTCGGTGAAATTTCTTTCACCGAGAGTCACAGCACATTATAACGCTGCCGACGAGCGTTTGGGATCCTCATTCCCCTGATGAAGGGATGTAAATCCCGAAATGCATAGGGATAGTGGTTTCCCTGAAATATATTTGCTGAACTAAACTGAATCATCGTAATGTTGATACCTAAGTCTATATGTTGACCAATATATGACTTCCATGGATTAAAGATTTACCTTGATGAACTTTCTACATTGATTGAACTTTATTACTGCTGAACAATTTTGAGGTAGTCACCTCATTTGGAGCACCACAGGATTTAGGGTGGGAAGCCCCCACTCTCCCCTGCTACTTGTTTACTATTCTTCGCGTCTCTACTCAGCCAGAAGAGACGACCCCTGCGGCGCCCAGAAACCATTGAACCTGTTTCTAACGAATACTTTTGCTACAATATCCTCTCAAAACCAGGGTGTGCCACACCACCTTTCATTCCTCTTTAGATTTACCCATGACCAGGATGTCATCTTGGAAGAGTAGTATTCCAGAAACTCCTTCAACAATGTTATTCATGAGTCTTTGGAACATTGCAGCCGCTGAGGCCAACCCGCAAGGTACACGCGTAAATCTAAAAAACCCAAAAGGGGTTATGAACGTTGTTAGTGTCTTACTGTCACGGTGTAAGGGTACCTGGTGATAGGCAGATTTCAAGTCGATTGTTGAAAACCACTTGATGCCCTTAGTGGTAGCTAGCATCTCATTTATTTTTGGTAGTGGATATTGTTCAACTATGATGTTTTGATTCAGGTCGCGCAAGTCTACTCAGAGCCTCAACTTGCCATTGGGTCGTTTCGCGATAACAAGAGGTGCGACCCATTCTGCTGCTTCCACTTTTTCGATTATTCCTTCCTTCACTAGCTTGTCTAATTGAGACTTGACTGCATCCCTTATGGCAAATGGGATGTTTCTGGCCTTGTGTACCATGGGGGTTGTGATTGCCTTTAGTTTAATCCTGTGTTGATATCCCTTCAATGCTCCCACAGTCCCGCTAAATACCTTGGGGTATTTTTTGAGCAAGGATGTAGCATAGTCATTGTTGTCAGCCAAACTTAACACAGGTTTATTTTTGCTTGAATCTAGGATGATATCCTGGTTCCCTTGGTCCATCCATCCAAGTACGGATGGTCCCACTTTTGAGACATACAGTTTACCTGCAAACTCACGTCCTTTGTATATGAAGTTCAATTTTCTGTAGCCACATACATCGATGGGCTCTCCGGTGAATGATCTGATATTTATATCAGGTTTTTCGAGTTTTTCTCCGATGTTTGGTTTGAATTTTTCCAACCATACACCCTCGTTGACTATAGTGTATTGTGATCCAGAGTCTGCCACAATGTCGATCTCCACACCACCAATTGTCTTGCAACATATGGGTTTTCTCATCTTAGTGTTTGTCTTAGTTTCACTAACTTTGTTTACCTCGCTGTTCTGTTCTTCATCAATGTTCAATATAAACATGTTAATGTCTTCATCATCAGAACCGTTCTGATAATTATCTTCTGCGCACTCCACTACTCTTACATGTTGTGGCTTCCTTTTATTGCAGACTTTGATGAAGTGCCCCTTTACGCCACAATGTGTGTATCTCGCTTCACGCGCAGGACATTTTGGGTCATTAGCCATGTATGATGTGCTTAAGCATCTGCAACAGTGCCCCCAGTTCTTTGTTTCGTTTCTTTTGTATGCCGGTTTGAAGTTTCTTTTGTTCCAACTCTACTTGTGGTAAGACTTTTGGTCAGACACCCTGCTTACGGAGTCTCCTTCTTTTTTTCCTTTGTTCTCAGATAAGACAGCTTTAGCACAACGGCCTGTGAGCTCGGCTTTTCTTGCAATGTCTATTATATTTTGTAGTGGGTATTCGCATTGGCCCACAAATTGGCTTGGATGTAGGGGTGGGCGGAAAATCCGTTCCGCTCGCGGATTTTGCGGATTTTCGGGAAATCCGCAATCCGCGAGATTTGCGAATCTCCTGCAAAATCCGCAAATCCGCGAGCAGCGGATTTTGCTCGCACTGCTCGCACTGTTCGCGTGAGTTCGCGCCCCGCGAATAAGTGCAAAATTGCAGAAATACGATCTTAGCAAAACTGAAAGTAACTACTTACCAGGTTCAAAAGTTCAGGCTCATCATTAGTAGCCATTTCCTGTAGTGCTTCCTGAGGGGCCCCTCCAGAGTTCAGTTGCCAGTTGAAACTATTATGTGACCCTGCTCTGAACCTCAGAATAGTTACACATATGCCACAAAGGTCCTGAATTACAGCTAAGGGAGACAAGCAGGAGCCAGGCTGGAAGTTAAAATCCATTAATCAGCCCCTAATTCATTATTGTCAGTTGGGGCAGGGCAGGTGTTGTAACTAATTTTGCAACAATGAAAGCACTTAGCAAGTGCAAAAGATCACTAATCAGGGCGCACTAAGGAAGCAGGTGCCAGCTAAAAAAATATTCTGTGACACATTAATCAGCCCCAAATTAATTCAGGTCACTTGAGGCAGGGAAGGTGTGCTTTGCTTTGCCGAAAATAATGTACACTGGACAACCAGAGGGTGTGGTGATGAAACAGAGGGTGGCATGGGTGGGCCAGAGGGTGGCATGAGTAGTCAGAGAGTGGCAGTGGTGACAGAGAGTGGCAGTGATGAAGAAGAGTGTCCCAAACAGGCTGGACACGTAGAAACAACAAGTTCGCGAAACTTGCGACCCGACAGGTAAGTTCGCAATTTGCGAAAGTGTACAAAACCCTCGCGAACTGGCAGAAACACGGGCGAACACAAAAAAAAAAAAATCCGCAAATTAGCGGGAATTCGCGGATTTTGCGGATTGCGAATCCGCAAATCCGCAAAATTCGCGAACGCGAGATCCGCAAAATTCGCTCATGCCTACTTGGATGTTTGAGTTTGAGCCCTGCATCACTTTCTGATCCCTTATAAACTCATCGTGGAGCGCACCAAAGCAACAATTTATTGCAAGATTTTTGAGTGCTGACACATAATCATCAATTGATTCTTCTTCTCCTTGCTTCCTATTGTAGAATTTATAACGATCTACACTGACGCATACTGTCGGTTTATAATATGTATTGAGATCATCTATGGCGTTAGTAAATACATCCCCTTCATTTTCTGCTCTGATCTTCTTATTAATTGCATTATAAACCCTTATTCCACCTGCTCCTAAGCAATGCATGAACATTTTGTACTTCTTTTCTGCCTTAACTTCCTCATCCTCCTATAACATAGAGATGTAGTTGAGGAAATACTCCCTCCATTCTTCCCACTTAAGTGCTGGTTCACTCCCAGCACGTTGGAATGTCTCCGGTGGTGAAAGGTTCCACACACAACCTGAAGTCATTTTAATAATAACTTTTGTTTGTGTGTTTGTTATACGTACAACTATAATTTTACATTATTGGTAGATCTCATTAGACTGAAGGTGTAAGCAAATTTTGTATCAATGTTTATGTTTGACAGCTATTCCAGTACTTGCTTTTTTAAGTGTGCTACAGTTCAATTGCTTTGGGCTCAATGATAGCGCTCTTGTAGTTCATGACATTCACATCCACCCCAATGTTGATAAACCGGTGCCCTCAGTATTTTAAGTATGAATTCATTAATGCCAAAAGCTCTTTTTCACATGTTCTTCAAAAGATGTAGTCCTTACTGTTTAATTCTTCAATTGTTCATACGAGCAGTAGTCAATTGAGGAGCTTCGCGCTAAGGATACTGAAGGTGTTCTTCACGATAGTGCCGGGATCGCCGTATGTTTACCTTTGTTTTTTTTTTTACACAAAATGGCGCCAACGTCGCACTTACGTCGACTAGACCTGAATGGGTGTATACTTCCTTTTTGGTAATTCAAAATGGCCGCTACGTCATTGACTCGCTCACGTGATGACGTTGGGAACAGCTGACGTCCTCGCAGATGTTTCAGTTGGAGGTGACAGTTGGTGAGCGACTGTTTTAAAACGTTGAGTTCGTATTTTCTTTATCGAAGGTCGGGGTTGGTGCCTTTAACCCCTTCGATGCGGATGACAAAGCCAGCTCGTCATGGGCGTTACCTGCGCTGCGCGCATGACGAGCTGGCTTTGTCACGTAACCCGCGATTTTTAAATTTCAGCGCGCAGCGGGAAAACCTGCTAGCGCGCATGCGGTTAAATTGCAATATGCCAGTTATGTTATGTTATGACATATTTATAGAGCGCGCAGCTACTCAAAAAGAGTGTCCCGGCGCTAGCAGACCACGTACAAATAAAACCAGGTAGGGCAACTCTAGACATACGAGAGGATTATTGCAAGAATAGCCATGTTTTGAGTTGTTTCCTAAAGAGCCAGATGTCAGACAATTCCCTTAAAGTCGTCGGAAGTTTGTTCCATAATTGGGCAACTTGAAATTGAAAGGTCCGACCACCTTTTCGAGAGCGTGCAAATTTGGGTACACTCATCAAGTGAAGATTGGATGATCCAAGGACTCTCCCAGGTGTGTAGAAGCTCACTCTTCTCTTGATATAATGAGCACCAGAGCCATGTAGAGCTTTAAAAGACAGTGTCAGGGCCTTAAACTGGTTTTCCACGTAGCACAAAGTTTTTCTCAGTTTGTTCTTAGGCGAATAAGGAGCACTTAGTAGGAATCTTTTGTAAGCACTGCGCTTCTCATTTGCTTAGTCTATTTTCCCTTTTAGCTTTTGCCCAGCAATGTCCCACATTATTCTTCACTTAATTTATTCCTCATGTGTTGTATTGCGCACACCCTTCGTCTTTGATTTTTCTTGGTTATATGTACACAAGTTAATTTTCTGTCCGTTTTTAATAAAGGTTGCTGACCTTTTCTTTAATATTCTTTGGTGAAGAATGCTCCTCTGCAGCTAGGTCACTCCATTCACTTTATAGTAGTTCTTAAAATGTTCTGATTATTCACGACCGACTGCTTACATGTAGGGATATTTCTTCCAAATCCGTGGGTTCTGTGTTGGCGATCGTCACCAGTTTGTTAAGAACTCCCAACGCATGTATGAATAAAGAGAGTTCTTTATTTGTAAACGCCAACACTGTGCTCCTGCACAGATCGGAGCCTAAGTACATCCAGTCAGTTCGGTGATCAGCTGTCAACTGTCATTAGTGACAGTTCACAGCTGGTGACCTCACAGATGGTATGGTGTCCGTGCAGGGACTCTGTAAAGTGTAGTGTCCTTGAGCGGTCTAGTCTATCCACGCACACGCACCCCTACATCCGCAGGCCAGGCGTGGCCTGCAGCGTACAATAAAAGAAGTGCGTGCGCTCGAGCACGTCACTTCCGACTGTGACACTGTGTCGGTGTGTCCTTGCTGCCACTGCGCTGCCAGCCCCTGCGCAAGAGCGTAAGCCACCCAGGCCTCTGGTGGTCCCACAAAGGTCAGGACAGAACACTGGCGACGAGTGGAGGGGGCCCAACCCTCGCTCGCACACCCGTGCCACCTCGGAGCGGGTTCGTCCCGCGGTGCCTACCGCGCATCTGCTGCCCTTTGCACTCGGCCGAACTGGGGCCTGTGCACCTGTCTGGGCCTTTGCCTTGGGCCACTACACCCCCCTGGAGCACGGTGAGGAGGCCGCCTGGGTCGGAGGACCACCCCTGCATCGGGGTGCATCAAGCGGCTTTAACGGGCACGGAGCCGGCCCGCCTTCTGCGACTGCCTGCCTAAGTACATCCAGTCAGTTCGGTGATCAGCTGTCAACTGTCATTAGTGACAGTTCACAGCTGGTGACCTCACAGATGGTATGGTGTCCGTGCAGGGACTCTGTAAAGTGTAGTGTCCTTGAGCGGTCTAGTCTATCCACGCACACGCACCCCTACATCCGCAGGCCAGGCGTGGCCTGCGGCGTACAATAAAAGAAGTGCGTGCGCTCGAGCACGTCACTTCCGACTGTGACACTGTGTCGGTGTGTCCTTGCTGCCACTGCGCTGCCAGCCCCTGCGCAAGAGCGTAAGCCACCCAGGCCTCTGGTGGTCCCACAAAGGTCAGGACAGAACACTGGCGACGAGTGGAGGGGGCCCAACCCTCGCTCGCACACCCGTGCCACCTCGGAGCGGGTTCGTCCCGCGGTGCCTACCGCGCATCTGCTGCCCTTTGCACTCGGCCGAACTGGGGCCTGTGCACCTGTCTGGGCCTTTGCCTTGGGCCACTACACCCCCCTGGAGCACGGTGAGGAGGCCGCCTGGGTCGGAGGACCACCCCTGCATCGGGGTGCATCAAGCGGCTTTAACGGGCACGGAGCCGGCCCGCCTTCTGCGACTGCCTGCCATTCCTCACGCATTGCGCGTGTGTCGCGGATCGGCACAGCACCCTGTTTTTACCCACGCATTGCGCGTGAGAGGCCAAAATCGCCCAGAGAGACTTCCACAGTGCCTGGGGACAGAGGACTTCGGTGGAGAACGTGCCCACCACGCCCCAGAGTGCCTCCCACTGCGACCGGCGGCGGTGCAGCTTTGGAACCAGCACGCCACACCCGTGTGCTCCTTGAGCCTATCTTCACCCGAGAAGGAACGCACCCTGCAGCGTGCTCATCACCAGGCATCCCCGAGGTCTACAAGCACAGCGACGGCGCTAAGGTGAGCTACGCAGCGGCCACGTGGCATCGCAGAGCCAGCGCAGGGAGGGAAAACAGTCAGGAGGGACCAACTGACAACACCCTGTGGTACCGCCACCATGACGGAGGAAGACGCACCGGTGCCAGTCATCAACATCCCATTCCAGCATGCGGCGACAGGGGTGCTACCACCATTCAGCGAGGCAGCAGACCCGTCTACGGCTTCCCCTAGATGGAAAATATGGCTAGAAAGGTTGGAGAATTACTTCGTCGTCACGAGGGAAACTGATAAAGCTGTGAAGCGGTCGCTTCTACTACACTACGCGGGCGATGAAATATTCAGACTGTTTAAACACCTGCCCAATACAGGAGATGACTATGGCGCAGTGGTTGCCGCGTTGAACGGCCATTTTGACCCCCAACTGAACGTAGACTTTGAGGTCTTCAAACTGGGTCAAGCGCGCCAAAGGGAAGGCGAGACGATGGACCAATTCCATGCCCGTGTCAGGGAGCTGGCCAGCTCCACCGATGAAGACCAACCAAAGGCCATAAGACGGCAGATCATCCAGGGATGCCGGGATAAAACACTGAGAGGGGCGATCCTACGCAAGGCAGGTATAACTCTAGAAGACATCTTAATCCTTGCTAGGTCTCAAGAACTCTCGAGCGTCAGAGCCACCGCCATGGAACAGGCACTACACCAACCACATGTCAAAACAGAGACTACCAAAGTGGAGCGGGCAGATGCAGTACGACCCCAACCACGGGGACCACCGCAAAAGGAATATCGGAGAGATCCACCACGAACGCGATGTGGATATTGTGGACATGAACCCCACGGAGCCAAGGACTGCCTGGCTCAAGGAAAGACCTGCGCAAACTGCAGAATACCAAATCATTTTGCCTCAGTGTGCCGCAAAAGAAACACGTTGAAGCCGTTCCGGAGGTCACGGGCGCCCACAAAAGCCGTCCGCCAACTATCATTGAACGAAACAACACCAGCCAGGGCAGAGAAACACCTACCCACAGTGTACGACGACTCAGAGTCGGAGGATGAGGAGGCATACATCGTTTCATTCGCACGAGAGCTCAAACAGCGACGACGGCCACAGCCCAAGTGCATTGTACAAATGGCGGGAAATGAGGTTAAGGCCATAATTGACACCGGCGCCACCGTGAATGTGATGGGTTTGGAACAGTTCAACAAACTACGCCCACGGCTCGAAATAATGCCATCCAAGACCAAGATTTTTGCTTATGGAGCAGACACTCCCCTACCCTTAAAGGGCAAAATAACAATACCAATTCAGGCCGATGAGTCACAGGTAATGGCAACGATCCACATCATCAACCGGGAGGCCGATACTTTGATCAGCAGTCACACAGCAGAGGACTTGAAGCTCATCGCTTTTGCCAACCGGATAAGAGCACACCAGGTGGATGAACTATTGGCGCAATTCCCTGAACTGTTCAAGGGCCTGGGCTGCATCAAGTGCGAGCCTGTCAAGCTGCACATCGATAAATCAGTCACCCCCACCGCCTTGCGACACCGTCTAATACCCTTCCACCTACGCCCACTGGTGGAGAAGGAGCTGGAGAAACTAGAAACGATGGGGGTCATCGAAAAGGTCACGGGGCCCACCCCATGGGTATCACCCATGGTGATTGTAGAAAAACCCAAGCAACCAGGCGCTATCCGTCTATGCATCGACATGCGGCTACCAAACGCCGCCATCCGGAGAGAGAGACATTTAACTCCAACCATGGATGACATCGTCGCTGGCGTAAATGGGTCGAAGTGGTTCTCGAAGATAGATCTAAACGCTGGATACCATCAACTACCCCTAGCGGAGGAGAGTCGCTTCATTACCACCTTTAGCACCCACCTGGGGCTCCGGCGTTATAAACGGCTGAACTTCGGCATTTCGTCAGCGGCGGAGGTGTTCCAAAATACCATCCGTGAACTCCTCTCAGGATTACCGGGGGTCATCAACGTCAGCGATGACATCCTGATACACTCTGCCACTGCATCGGAACACCACAAGCACCTGAGGGATGTCCTAAAGAGACTCAGCATCCACGGAGCAACACTCCACAAAGAGAAATGCCAATTCTTTCAGCCCTCGATAGAATTCTTTGGCTATGTGTTCAGTCAGGAGGGCATTCAGATTGATCCAAAAAAATCCAAGGCCATCAAAGATGCCCTCGCGCCAAAATCCCCAACGGAGGTGAGAAGTTTCCTTGGTATGGCCACTTACTGTGGCCGATTCATACCGGGTTTGGCCACCAAGAGTGAACCGCTGCGAACGCTAACTAAGACAGATGTCCCGTGGCAGTGGGGCCCGAGAGAAGAAGAGGCATTCCGGGGGATCAAAGACGCGCTTCTGGAGAAGGCCACGCTATCCTACTTCGACCCCAAGAAGCGCACAGAGGTGATTGTGGACGCCAGCCCGGTGGGGCTCGGCGCAGTCCTGACCCAAGAACATGAGCCCGGCCAGTGGACGGCGCTAGCGTTTGCCAGCAAGGCCCTAACCCCGGCGGAGACCAGGTATGCCCAAATCGAGAGGGAGGCTCTCGCTATCAAGTGGGCCTGCGGCCATTTCCACCTATACTTACAAGGCCACCCGTTTGTAATGGTTACAGACCACCAACCACTAGTGTCTCTCTTCAAAGGAACCGCTCCACACCCCCCACCTCGCATTGAACGATGGGTAATACAGCTACAATCCTACGAGATGGAAGTCACCTACCGCCCGGGAGCCAAAAATCCCGCGGACTATCTGTCACGCCACCCCTCTCCACAAGAACATGAATCAACGGAGGAGGACTGTGAGGAGTATGCTCAGTGGGTAGCCCTCACGTCATGCCCGAACAGCATGACCATAGACGAAATAAAGGGAGCCGCGGCCGCCGATAATGTATACCGGAGAACGATTCAGGCAGTACAGGACGGATCGTGGGCAAAATACCTACGCCCGCCCACTTCTTGGGTCGCGGAAGACAAAGAATCACTCACAAAATTCTGGCGGATACGACACGAGTTGAGTGCCAAGGACGACGGAGTACTACTGAGGGGTTCACGAATGGTCATACCCCATAGCCTGAGACACCGGGCGATACAATTGGCCCACGGAAGACATCAAGGCTCGACGAAGATGAAGGCGCGCATGAGAGAAAAGGTTTGGTTTCCAGATCTGGAGACCAGGGTGGAAGAATATGTAAGAGGTTGCATGGCCTGTCAGCTGACGAGTGACCCGGAGAGACCCGTGCCAATCATCACAGAAGATGCCTGTACCTCCCCCTGGACCAAGGTCAGCATAGATTTTGGAAGCTTTCCGGGAGAAGGACATACCCTGGTAGCAATTGACTCATACTCTAAGTATCCAGTGGTGGAAAGAGTCATCTCCACGGCATTTGCTCATGTAGGACCGGCACTGGAAAAGATTTTCTCTATGTTCGGCTACCCGTTGGAGATCCGGAGCGACAATGGACCGCCCTTCCAAGGAGCAGAATTCGCCACATTCCTTACGACCAGGGGGATTCGACACCGCCGCATTACACCTCAGTGGCCACAGGCAAACGGAGACGTGGAGAGGTTTATGCGGACCCTCAATAAAGTGTTCCGAATCGCTCTAGTGGAACAAGCTGATCCGGAGCAAAGACTACATGAGTTCCTAAGGGAATACAGAGGCACACCCCACTGCGCAACACAAAGGAGCCCATGGACCCTTATGTTCCAAGGACCACGGAGAGATCTCCTTCCAACCGCGCCAGGGTGGACGCCACCCCCGGCCGACACCGAAGAGGCCCAGTCACGGAGACGACAAGAGAATCAACGTGCCAGTATGTACAGGAGGGCCCAGCCGAGGAGCCTCAGCCCGGGGACCCGTGTGATTATTCGTAACAGACGTCCCGGAGGGAAGTTCCAAACCCGATACGAACCAGGCCCGTGGACAGTCACATCCACCAAAGGCACCATGGTCACGGCCAAAAGAGGAGAAGAGGAGGTATCGCGAAACACTTTGTGGTTCAAGACGCTCCCGCAGGAGTCCAGTCAGCGGCAGGAGACTGCAGGAGAGGAGGTCCGACCCAACGGACTAGCGACAACTAGCGAAGAAAACGTCAATGTCCCAGACTGTCAAGTGGAAGAACGTGACCCCGCGGCAGCGCCCCAAACACCGGCGGCTGCAACCAGAGACACTTACCAGACTAGTGAAGGTGGTAGGGGCAACGCCCGAAAATACAATCTGAGGCCCAACCCCCCACCGAGCCAGAAGCTGAAAGACTATGCCTGCCGGCTGAGACCCTGAGTCCGACACCAAGGGACACGCAAGTACCCAGGCACTTTCGTCTAACATGTTGTAAGACTGAATCTGTTTTTCTCTTTATCTGTTTGAAAAAAAACAACAATTGCAAGTTGGAGAGGGATGTAGTGTCCTTGAGCGGTCTAGTCTATCCACGCACACGCACCCCTACATCCGCAGGCCAGGCGTGGCCTGCTGCGTACAATAAAAGAAGTGCGCGCGCTCGAGCACGTCACTTCCGACTGTGACACTGTGTCGGTGTGTCCTTGCTGCCACTGCGCTGCCAGCCCCTGCGCAAGAGCGTAAGCCACCCAGGCCTCTGGTGGTCCCACAAAGGTCAGGACAGAACATAAAGCATGCACTAAGACGGTGTCCTGGAAGGGACACGTACACTTAATCATAACACAATCAATACCTTTTTTTCTTTAACGTAGAGGCATAGGGCAGGAGCCGTTTACTTTGTTCTTCCTTGAAACCACGGGTGTGGTTCGAACCTGCGTGCCTTCTTTGGTGTACGGCAGGAGCCGTTCGCATCAACATTTCTTCAAAACCACGGACGCTTTTCTGCTCTCATTTTCCCCACAGGTGCATGGCAGGAGCCAGCGGCATCGCCTCCACCGTCTTCCCATCATTATATTCAAGGAACCGTGTTCCGTTGCTTCCTTAACACCGGGAGCGCACGGCTGGAGCCGTCAGCGCTGGGTACTTTGATAACCGCAGCCAGGCGTGGTTATCTATTTGAATTCCCCCTGGTTTGTGCTTCATGAGAGTCGTGTATAACTCCCTCACAAACGCTAAAAGGTATTAGCAGTTCCTCTGGTTTTCCTCTTGTTTCCACCACACGGCAGGAGCCAACAACACCCCTTCATATCGAGGTTATAAAAAGAACAGAGCTTTTGGTTGCTTGACACACTCTTCTACTCCATATCCTCTAGGAATGCAATTACCCCTGGAAAAGATAACCAGTACTCTCCAACACTATTAAAACAGGGTCAGTGTGTTTATCTATATCTTCGAATTCTATTGAGGAAGGAACCTTAACTAGTGTGCTCCCCGTTTCTTTTCCCTCCTCGAAAGTTCCTCTATTATTCCTGTCTTGCAGATCTTGAGCTGTTCCTTACTCCTGCACTGTAACAATACTGACGCTGTATGTGGTTCCGTTCATACCTACTCCATCACCTTTGAACATCACACCTATCATCTATATCCAAGATTCCCAGAGCACTTGGTGTGGTGTATTTCAGGTCCCTTTCCCCTTGGGATCAATCGCCAATACTGTGCTAGTCAGTGTGCAGGATTGGTCTGGAGGTGGGAGGGGGGCTCACTTCGTTTCTGCGGTTCCTGGTTTTCAGGTGAGTGGGATCGTGACAACATGCAGGGAAAGCCTGGCTTTTGGCATTGGAGTGTTGCCTTGTTTTTTAACTAAAAAGGGGGCCTCCATTTGCTAGAATCCTAAAAATGTTAGTGAACGTGGTCCTTTCGATCTAGGGCATGCCCTAGTGACTTAGGCAAAGGGACCTGGGTACCTGCTTTTATGTACTGGTCGGGGCCGCCCTGCCCCTTGTCAGAGTGACCTCCCCCATGCGTGGCCAACCAACCCCACCTGGGGGACTAGCATCAGAGTGGGGCCTAGGCACCTGCAGGTACCCAAAATGGCAGATTAATGTGGATTCCTTATACGGCATCCCTGAGTTTTCCCTGAATGCAAGAAAAGGCTTGAGTTTTTTCCCTAATGCTGTGTCACTAGTCTTTATTGTTCTAGTGAGTTTTCTGAAGTGGGTATGAAGTGGATATGTCATACTGGGGATTTGGATGCACTGTGTATACAGACTGGGCGATTGTGTAAGGTCATTACCCCCTCATGGGTCCTCCCCGTCCCAGTCCTAACAACGTGAGGCAGTCCTGCCTCCACCCAGCCAATCACAACGCTAGTATTTCAATATTACATAAGCCCCGCCCACCTACCGCCATGCCTGTTTTTTTTCTGCTCCGACGGCTGTCGGAACGCTGGTGCTCCCGGTTCCGGTCCCTGGATCCAGTTTCCTTTGGTGGCGGTTCCGTGAGTTTTTTTTTCTTGTGTGTTTTATTTCATACTGTTGTATTTCTTGTAATGCACGGCTCGGCCGATCCGGTTTCCGGTCGGCCGTGCTCCTGTTCTGGGGTCAGGTGTGCTCCCCGCTCATGTGCTGGGCTGGGGCGGGGAGTTTTAATGGTATCCTGGCCTCGGGTCGTTCCGGCGCTGCTGCACTATCGCAGCGTCTGGCCCCCGCGGCCATTCTCTTTTTGACCTGTGGCTGTGGGTGGAGACGTCAGGGCTGCCCTCTTTTTATTTCATACTCCTGCACACCTTTGCGTGATTGGTTGATTGGGGGCAGTATTTATTGGAGGTTGCTGGGCACTTCCTGTGTTGTGGTGATTTCCTGTTTGGTAACTTCTGGGTTTTGTCACCATGAGTGAGGGGCCTTCTTCTCCTGTGCCGGCTAAGGCTGTTTCCAAGCAGCATAATATTCAGGATCTGCTGGAGGACGACGTCTTGCAGATTTCTAGGGCTGATTTAAGGGACTTGATTGACTCTGCGGTCCAGTCTGCGCTGCTGGAGCCTGCGGCTAAGCGGGCTAAGGATGATGAGGAAGAACTGGACAATTCCCCTAAGGGAAAGTACATCCAGGGCAAGGTTTTTTCGGACATGCTGGTGCATATTCGAGAGGTGCTTGGGTTTGACCCTAAATCCCTGTCTGAAGATGGATTTTACGCTCAGTATAGTTCCTCTGTGGTGGATGACCTCCCCTTCCATGATGTCCTGAAGGATATCCTCACAAAGGAGTGGCTGGAGGTGGATAAGCAGGGTATTCCACGATTCCTGGGGAAGCGATATCGCCTGGAGGACTTTGATTCCCAGTTTCCTGCGATTCCGAAGGTTAATTCTCTTTTGTCTTCTATGGCTTCCTCCTCTTCCTCTTTGTCTTCGGAGGAGGCTTCCCTGTCTGATCCGGTGGAGCGTAAGGTGGAATCTGCTCTCAAGCGCTCTTATGCCGCTTCTCACTTTGGGGTGCGTGCTAGCACTTATGCAGCCTATGCGTCACAGGTCCTGCTCAAGGATTTCGAGAGGCTGTTTGACTGTCTTCAGGACCATGGGGACCCTACTCCTGTGTTGGCTCAAATGGAGGTTTTGGCGCAATTCCTGTCAGATGTCACTTTTGATTCCTTGTGGGCTTTCTCCTCGGCTGCTGGGGCGGCGGTGGCTGGGAGGAGGTCTCTGTGGACAAAGCCATGGCGTCTTGATGCTGCTCAGAAGTCTTTGGTCCATAAACTGCCTTTTGAGGGTCCTCGTCTCTTTGGGGATGCCTTGAATTCGATGGTGCAGCGCTCTGCGGAGGAGAAGAAGTTGTTGAAGCCTTTTCAGCCTGCTCCTAAGAAAAGGTCTTTTTTCCAGAAGCAGGGGTTTCAGCGGGTTTTGTCCTCTCAGCCCTTTCGTGGTCGGGCCCGTGGTCGGGGGGCCGCGTTCCAGTATAAATCCCGGCCTCAGCAGCAACAGCAGCAGCAGCTGCCACAGCCTCCCTCTGGTGCTGGACAAAAGTGACTATGCCTCTGTGGGGGCTCGTCTCCATTTGTTTCTGGACCGTTGGTCAGCTCTGATCTCCGATCAATGGGTCTTGGATATCATCAGGTGGGGTTACCGGATTCCCTTCCGAGGCCCTCCCCCTCTGGATTGTCTTCTGGTTACCCCGTTGTCAAGAGACCCCGTGCGGCGGTCTGCCATGTTATCCGGCGTCGCCATGCTGTTCCGGAAAGGGGCGGTGGTGCCGGTTCCGGTGGAGGAAGTGGGCCTGGGGTTCTAATCCCATCTGTTTCTGGTTCCAAAACCCGATGGTTCCTTCCGCCCCATATTGAATCTCCGTTCCCTGAACAAGTTGGTGCGGTTGGATCATTTTCGGATGGTCACGTTGCAGTCCGTCATTCCCCTCATCCAAGAGGGAGATTTTTTGGCTTCCCTGGACTTGGAGGACGCCTATTTTCACGTTCCGGTCCATCCTGCCAGTCAGCGGTTCCTGAGGTTTGTGGTCCAGGGGATGCATTTCCAGTTCCGGGTTCTGCCATGCGGCCTCTCCACTGCTCCCAGGACTTTTACCAAGGTATTGGCTCCTGCTGTGGGGGTTTTGCAACATCGGGGTTTCTCCGTGTTTCCCTATATTGATGATTGTTTGGTCTCTGCTTCCTCCTTCCCTCAGGCTCTTCTGGCGGTGGAGGCTACATTGTCCCTGTTCCAGGAGCTGGGGTTCAAGGTGAATTTGGCCAAGTCTCATCTGGTTCCTGTTCAGAGACTTCAGTTCATCGGGGGTCTGTTCGACACCTCTCTGGGGGCGGTGTTTCTCCCTCCTGTTCGGATCCTTTCCTTACAGACTCTGCTGCGGGATCTGTTGAGTCGTCCCTCTGCCCCGGCTCGTGTTTGGTTGCGGGTCCAGGGGTTGATGGCTGCGATCACTGCTGTGGTTCCTTGGGCTCGCCTCCATCTCAAGCCCTTGGTGACTCATCTGTTGGCTCGGTGGGACCCCTCCCGGGCGGATTACGAGACTCTGATTCCTCTCTCTCCTGCTCTGATTCAGGACTTGGACTGGTGGCTTTGCACTCCCAACCTGGAGAAGGGGGCGCGGTTTTGTCTTCCTCCTCCCCTTTTGTTGACGATGGATGCCAGTCTCTGGGGTTGGGGGGCCACTTTGGGGTCCTTGGAAGCCAAGGGTCGGTGGTCTCAGGGTGCCTGCACCCGTTCCTCGAACTGGCGGGAGTTGGCGGCAGTCTGGGAGGCGGTGCAGTTTTTTCAGGTTCATCTCCTGGGGGCGAATCTGTTGGTTCGTACCGACAACCAGGTGGCTCGTTGTTACTTGAACCGTCAGGGGGGGACCAGGTGCGCGTCTCTGAACATGTTGGCCTCTATGATTTGTGCTTGGGCGGAATCTCATCTGTTGGCCTTGAGGGCGGTGTACATTTCGGGTCGGTTGAATTTTCATGCGGACGCTTTGAGCCGCAACCTTCCATCTTCTGTTCTGTACCATCTCTCTCTTCCTCTGTTCCTGTCCCTTTGCCTTCGGTTCGGGACTCCTTGGATCGATCTTTTTGCGTCCCCTCACAACTCTCTCCTGCCCCGGTTTTGTTCGGAGGTGCTGTGTCCTCAGGCTTGGGCGGTGGATGCTCTTTCAATTCCCTGGCCTTCGGGCCTTCTGTATGCTTTCCCTCCCATTCCCCTCCTCCCGAGGGTGCTGCAGAAGATTCGGAGGGAGAAGGTTTCGGTCCTGTTGATTGCTCCTTTCTGGCCTCGCCGCATTTGGTTTCCTCTCCTGCTGAAGCTGGCGGAGGGTCGGTTTGTCCGGCTTCCTTTGTGTCCATCTCCTCTTCAGTTTCCGCTCCTGTCTCTGCCTTGTCTTCGTCGTTTGCAGCTGACGGCTTGGCTCTTGAGTGGTTGACTTTGGAGTCTTTGGGTTGTTCGTCGGTGGTGGCTCGTGACATCCAGTTGTCTCGGCGCCCTTCGACCCTTAAGTGCTATGGCCGCCATTGGGGTTCTTTTGTTTCTTGGTGTTCTTCTCATGGGGTGGATCCTGTACTGGGGGTTCCTACTTCTGTGCTGGAGTTTCTCCGGGATGGTTTTTTGAAAGGCCTTTCCCCTTCCACGTTGTCTGCTCAATGGGCGGCGGTTCGTGCTTGTCGGGGTCCTGGGGCCTCCTTGGAGGGTGTTGCTCCTTTGGTTAGTCGGCTTCTTCGGAGCTTTCGGCTTCGTCGGCCGGTTTCTCCTGTTCTCATTCCTTCTTGGGATTTGCCTACTGTATTGCGTGGTCTGCAGTTGCCCCCTTTTGAGCCTTTGATGGAGGCGGATTTGTTGTGGCTGTCCGCTAAGGTGGCTTTCCTGTTGGCCATTACCTCTGCTCGCAGGTTGGGTGAGTTGGGTGCCTTGCTTGTTTCGTTTCCCTATTTGCAGTTCCTCCCGGATCGGGTCGTTTTGCGGCTTGATCCGGCTTTTCTGCCTAAGGTTTCTTCGAGTTTTCATTTGCAGCAGGAGGTGATTCTTCCTGTTTTGCCTGCTGATGGGGATTCCCTTGTTCCCCCTTCTTTGGATGTTCGCAGGGCTCTCCAGATTTACGTCCAACGTTCCCTGGGGTTCCGGAGTTCTCCTGCCCTGTTTGTCTCCTGTGGGGGTGTGGCTAAAGGGAAGAAGGTTTCCACTTCCACGATCAGTCGGTGGGTCCGTTTGGCGGTCTGTCAATCTTACAAGTCTTTGGATTTGCCTCCTCCGTCTCATGTACAGGGTCGGTCGACGCGTTCTGTGTCTGCTTCCTGGGCTGAGGCGGCGGGGGTCTCTATCCAGGAGATTTGTAGGGCGGCCACCTGGCAGTCTCATCACACGTTTGTGCGACATTATCGGCTTGATGTTTTACATGCCTCTGCTGACAGTTTTTCTGTTGGCGTCTTGAACGCTGTTGTTCATTAATCTTTTATTGATTAAAGTTTTGTACTCTGCATGGATCCCTGGTGTCCTGCGTGTTTTCTTTATTGGTTCTCTGCTTGTGAGTTCCTCACGTTGTTAGGACTGGGACGGGGAGGACCCATGAGGGGGTAATGTCTTATTACTTACCGGTAATCTTCATTACCCCGATTAGGGTCCTCCCCGTCCCAGTCCTCTTCCCTCCCACCCTCCCGCTGTGTTTGTGTCGGAGTCTTGTTGATAACAGGCATGGCGGTAGGTGGGCGGGGCTTATGTAATAGTGAAATACTAGCGTTGTGATTGGCTGGGTGGAGGCAGGACTGCCTCATGTTGTTAGGACTGGGACAGGGAGGACCCTAATCGGGGTAATGAAGATTACCGGTAAGTAATAAGACATTACCCCCCCCAGACAGTTACACCTCCCTGCCGTGGCTGTTGACCTGTTGCTGGCTATTATGGGTTCCCTGCCTGCTGCAGTTGCCATGTAATCGGCAAACGACCCTGCCCCTGTTGCGGCAGGGAAGCTGTAGCCTGATTTCCTTGAGGCAGATTGTTCAATGCATTTGTGTTGCTCTGGGTTTGGCTTTGGGGATGGATATTCTGGAAGGACTGTCCTGGTACTATTCCTTTCTGCTTGTGATATGTTTTTAGATGGCATTGAATGGCCAGATGACAGATTCTATGAAAATAGTGGCACTCTATGAGGCTGGGCTGTGGCCAGCTTCCCTTACTTCGGCTGCTAGGTTTGGGTAGATACTAGCCCCCGGGATCCTGAGGCGGAGCTCCCTAAAGAATGGTGCCATTTGTATGGTTGCAGCCACCGTGGCCCCCTCGAGGGTGGTCTTTTTCATCTTCCATTGGACCAATTTGCTGGTGTCTCTCTGGGCCTGCTCTTGCTTTTCTCTGTCCTACTCCTGTCTTTTTCGATAATAATGTAAAATGTGGGCCTGTATTTCCTGCCAAGGTTTGGTGTTTAGCCCAACCACACCTTCTAGTCTGGTCTATATCTCAGTGAGCAGATCCTTTTTGTGGATGTTGTAGAAGACTGCAACCTGGGGGACCGTGTCGGTCCAGACAGGCCAGTCTCTTGTCCCCATCTTTCCCTCATTCTATCTAGGAAGTCCATCGTGGTCTCCCCAGGCTTTATGTTTTCTGCCACCAATCCTCCAACATCTGGGCGGTCAGGAAATATCTCCTTCAGGGCAATCCATATCTGGTGTCTAAATAAGTTGAATGCGGCCCGTCATGCTCAATGTTGATGAGCCTGACTGCGGCAGTGTCGGCTCGGGAAAACACTGTCAGTCTGCTCTTGGATGAGGCTGCTGAGCTGACTTTTGATGTCACCTATAGTTAAGTTTATTCCCGCAGTGTTTTTCTCAAAACATGAGATCCACTTTTCTGCCCTATCCATCAATGGGGGAAGTTTGTTCCTGAGGCCTTCTTTGTTCGTCGTTCCATAAAACATATATGGTCTCTGACACACCGTTCTGTTGGAGCAGAAATATTTTGCTGTGGAACAGCTCTGTTGGTTTCTCTTCAACGTAACTCTCCCATCTTTTCAGGCATTCCTGCATGCAGGGGTAGTTCCATTGTGAATCTCTCCCTCCTTGCCGGAGGGAGTCTTTCACGACAGCCATGTCCTCTGGTTTGAAGGATCCCTCCTCAGCCAAGGTTTTTCATACTGGCCCTTCCTTTCGGTTCAGTAGGCCAGTAGATGGCAAAATGTTTGCGTGAAGGCCATGCCTTCTTCTCTGAACACTATCTCTCTAGGGGTCAGTTTGCCTGGTCGACATGTTCAGGGAGAGCGCCGGACGTCCTCGTCATTGCTTTCCTCATACACGTGTAAGGGTGCCATTCTGACCCTCCTATGTCAAAATTATGTTTCTATTAGACTCTCTTGATTTCTTATCTCTTGGTCAACCCCTCAGTTATGCCAATAGCCGGATGGAGTGTGGTTTCTGCTAGGAGCTTCTTTTCTGACTCTTCCACTGGCGTATTCTCAAGAGGAGCCCAGGGTCTAGCTCTGGTTTCCACTGTGGGAGGTTGTGTTGTTCGGCCTTCCCGTTAGGTTTTCCAGATGAGAGCGCTTTCTCATTCTAGCCTTTCCTCACACCTGAGCTGCCTTCTTCACTCAGTGCTGCATGCTGTTCTTCTGGGTAACGTTTTAACCATAAGGTCACTGACTGATGCCTGCCCTGCAGCTTCGGATCTACTCTGAGCATTGGACCTTGGAGTACTGGGACCCGTATCTTCCCTTCCAATGATAGTATCCTCTTTAAGAACTGCTATGAACCTCCCTCTGACTATATAGCATTCGGAGGGGCGGTTAGAAGCATGTGCTCCTTGTCCCACTGGGGCATGATGGGCTGTGATTGATGAGAGGGGGGTTGAACTTCAAGGAGCCTGACACTGGACTGGGAGGGGCTGACTTTGCCTGAACTGATTGGTCTGGTGGTCTTCCTACCTTGGGTCTGTTGGCTAGCTGCCTGAGGGGGCCTACCCGAACCCTCGATCGGTGGATTGGTGTAATCAAGCGCAGGGACAGCTGGAATGACAGGCATCAAAGTGAGCACTTTCCTCCTGGTGTATCTTGGGGGAGGTACAGATGCCTCAGGTGCATGCTGGAGAAGAGTCTTGCAGGACGGGGCCACCTCGAAGATGGACCATAGTTCTAGCAAGGCCTCTAGTTTAGCCCGCTTCTGAACTGCATACCTAGTCTGTATGTGTGTCCTTATGTGTTTTATGATGCTGGTATCAAATGTTTCCCCCTCATGCCAGGGAAATGCAGGTGCCTTGGTATGGGTGTGGCACTCACAGCAGTGTTTCTCTAGTTTGTGAGCCAGTGTGAGGAACCTAACATGCATGTAGTCTAGTCGTGTCTCCATGATGAATTTCTGAAATTTGTTAGGGAGTTTATAAACTTTTGACTATTTCAGGGCATTAAATAATTACAAATTCTACTCTGATCGTGGGGAAACGGTGTACATGGGGCAACAGTCTATTGGTTAGGAGCTATATAAAAATGATGCATCACAAAAGCGCTTGACAATTGACAAAGACAAATGCACTGAAATAGTACAAACCGTAACAAAGTGCAATAGTTAGTTGAACAGTACAAGTTGATTTTTTAGCAGCAAAATAGGAAATGTAGAATTCTGATTTGTGGGAATTTTTTTAATTATCTCATAAAGGCATAAACTTACTAACATGGGTAATATTCAAACATGAAGAACAATCGTAAAAATTGTAAAAGCACCACAAATTCAACAATGCATAAATGGAAAACCTAAAAGAAATTAGAAGAGAAAAGATCAACAGAAACCTGCAGCATGAGAAGAGGGAATACTAAGAGAACCCGATAGTCTGTTGGTATCGGCTCGGGGACAAAAACAGCAATGATTTTTGCAGAGAACAACTTGACAACTACCAAGCACAAGCAATACCTTATTCACTAAGGACAGAATTTTCCCTAACATCCAATCTATACCCTATAACACACCCGGGGGTCTTGCATACCTTCTGATGTACCGCCCAGTGGTCCAAACAAAAAAATCCATCTCTTCAATTTCCGACACAGTCAGTATTATTAAACCAACTGTCCGAAAGAAACTCTTTAAAAAAAATAAGATCAAGGAGGTGGCGCTACATAACACACCAAGGGGCCAGGTGTACCAGTTGTGTAACACTCAAAGGTTCTATTGAAAAATTGCAAACTACCTTCACCTTTTCTAGCATGCGGACTAGGGAAAAAGTGATCTACGTGCTTGTCGTAGTTTGC
Organism: Lissotriton vulgaris; assembly: GCF_964263255.1. Taxonomy (NCBI): domain Eukaryota; kingdom Metazoa; phylum Chordata; class Amphibia; order Caudata; family Salamandridae; genus Lissotriton; species Lissotriton vulgaris. Next base: position 1,053,710,424 of record NC_141694.1, on the reverse strand, counting down.
CACACGCCACATTCTGGGACTAAGGATCAGGTGTAGTCCCTTACCCTTGTGACAGTAACCTCCGGATGGACCTCCACCACACGGATTTCAGCAGAAATTTTAAGCAATTATGTTGTCTGCTCACTGGTCTATTTGCCTAGATGTGAATCTGTTTGAGCAAGGGACCTTGTCCTTCGGCAGCAGTCAGACTTGATAAACCAATCTCTCATGACTGGCTCACCAAAATGTTGCCCAGATATGAATTTACCTTGAAAACATGAAAAGACAAGAGGCGTTTGGCAAAACAGGAACCAGTTGGTTTAATTAAACCAGCACCCGGGAGAGCATTAACACAGTTGCGTCTGAAGATGTTCTCAATGTACAGGTGTTTTGGCCGATCATATATATAGTACGTGAAGTACAATGAAATTATTTCACTTTCTTAAGAGAGCATGTGGGTCCGGGCCTAGTCATATATTATAAGTACAAACATCTGAAAACTGAGACATAGGTGGCTCTTGAACTAGGGGAGAGCTAGTATAGGCCAGTGTGTATGCATCTAGATGTCTGGCAAGTGGAATGCGTGATGGTGTGTATGCTTTGTCCTGATTGGCTGACTGTTCCTAACTATATATGACATCTAACTTAGTGGTATTGTTGGAACGGGATCTTTTGGCCAAACATGTTTGATTGGGGCCAATTTTGTGGACCTGTTTATGGTGTAGCTACCTCTCTGTGGGATCGATCGGGGTTTTCTCTGGTTGTGCACTTGTCTTCGGGCTGATTGTAACCCCACCTTTGACCTATCAATGCGTGGGCCTGGGTTTGGGTCACCGGGCCTGTCTGACCATATATCTCTGAATCAGAGTTGATTGGGAGGTCATCTTTGGTGAATAAGACAGCAACAATACAAGTTTGTTATTGCGTGTATATAGAATATGGTGGTCATTGATATAATATTTACTGATGTTCTCATTATTGTGCATACAGTTGTCAAGGCGTACATAACATTGCTTTTACTTGTATTGACATTGCTATGCGTGCATAGTGTATGGCAAATCGAAATTGCATTTATTGGTATTGCCGCGGTTGTGCATGCATATATCATGGTGTACACCGATATTATCGATGGCATTCTAAATGATAGGATAGCTAGAAAACCCTGCCCCAGTAATTACAGAGCAACACGCCTTAGTCAAAAGTCAGTTTGGACCTCGGCTGCTTCCCAGATGGTCAAACCACACTAATAATGATGGACAGCCACTCAAAATACACCAACTTATCGTAGAGCTGGTCAAGTCAACAGCGTTCCCTAAAGTTGCTCCATGGCTAGAGAGGGTGTTTGCACTGTTTGGAATCCCAGAAGAAATAAGGACCAATAATGGCCCCCCCATTTCAAGGATCTTAGTTTGAACAATTCCTACACAGCCTGGGCAGGCAAGACTGACAAATAACCTCTCAATGGCCACAGGCCACCTGGGATGTAGAAATCTTCATGCGCACCCCAAACAAGGTGTTTTGAATAGCAGTATAAGAAGTCAGAAGTAAACATCAGCCTTGCTAGAGTATACTGCAGCATCTGTCACTGCATGACAAAGTGTTCATCCTGGGCACTAATATTAAAAGGACCCCAGCGAGACTTGATTCCTACTTACCCGGGGTGGACTCTCTCAGAGCCTGATCCCGAAAGCACCCAAAGACAATGAAAGCAATACAACGAAGGGGCAAGACACAGACCGAGGCCCCATGACCACCACAGACAACCAGAGGATCAAGTACTTGTAGGCGATCATGGCCAGGATGGTAAATCTGCACACCCTACAAACCTGGGGCCTTAGTAGTGACGGAAGTCGACGGGACCATGATAACAGCCTGTTGAGGAAAAGAGACTGTGACTAAAAACATTTCCTGGTTCAAACGGTGACCACCAATATCGATGTGGACTACAGTGCAGAGAAGAATGAACTGGAATCCGAGCTACTTACGATAAGTAAAACCAGACACCCACCAAAACTTCCTGCCACAGGAGGGCAACCACTCGAATGGCAGCTGCCCACAGACAGACCCATGCAGACAATTGCCATGTAAGCCAATGAAAGCGGAGCCCGCATCAGAAGCCAGCAATACACCCAGCCTGAGACTCAAAGCCTTCATATGTACTGCTGTGACTGGCAAACACAGTGACTGAATTGGTAAAGTAGGCAAACACTGGGGGGATATGGGGAGCCGCCCAGCCGCTATGTAGGAACCCATGATCCCAAGGTTCACGGAACCAACCCTCAGAGTCGAGATGGCCCAAGTGGATAAATAAAAGTCCGGGAGAACGCTCCCGGTCTCTGTCTCGCAGCATAAGTGCCTGTGAATAAGTTTGTCCTCCTCCCATACTAGGCCAACTATGTCCCTCCGACCCTGCACCATACCCCCCACGATGTTGCTTGCCTGTAGTTGTTGCTCCCCCTCCACTTTTTAGGTCTCGTAGAGAGACCTATTACGGTGAACCCAAAAACTTTAACTAAAGCGGATTTCCACGAGTGCATGAGTTCTCGTGACCGTGCTTTTATCCGAGCCGCCTGCCTCCGAGAGCTTCAAATTAAAGCTATCTGTTGCTTCCCCAGCGCACTCGGCCTCACTTCTCCTCCCCCTAATTAACACACACTTCTTTCACGGCGGCCGTGCTTCAAAGGGATCCGCTCCGCCCCCTGCTGCATTCACTTTCCCTCCACGTTCCCTCTTCTTCCTTCCTCTCCCCGTCTCCCTCGTGACACCTCTTTGCCCACTTCTTGTTTCTCTCTCGTTCTCTTGTTTATTGTTACTCATTTGTTATGATAGACTTTCCATCCGCACATTTTTATTTCTGGCGTGCTCCTTTTTAAAACACCATGTACGAGCTTTAACTCTGTTTCGCCGCATCTTGTTGCAGGATGCACCAAGAGCTTTTAACAATGGCGCACGGGTTCCTATGTTTCCTACACTTATCTGTGAGACTCCCCTCGTGCGCGCTCGCCGCGCTCCGCCTCTGCTGCCACTTCAGCTCACCAGGCTGCACACCCCCTTGCTCACCAATGTCCCTCCCCCTAATTAACACACACTTCTTTCACGGCGGCCGTGCTTCAAAGGGATCCGCTCCGCCCCTGCTGCATTCACTTTCCCTCCACGTTCCCTCTTCTTCCTTCCTCTCCCCGTCTCCCTCGTGACATCTCTTTGCCCACTTCTTGTTTCTCTCTCGTTCTCTTGTTTATTGTCACTCATTTGTTATGATAGACTTTCCATCCACACATTTTTATTTCTGGCGTGCTCCTTTTTAAAACACCATGTACGAGCTTTAACTCTGTTTCGCCGCATCTTGTTGCAGGATGCACCAAGAGCTTTTAACAATGGCGCACGGGTTCCTATGTTTTCCTACACTTATCTGTGAGACTTCCCTCGTGCGCGCGCGCCACGCTGCGCCTCTGCTGCCACTTCAGCTCACAAGGCTGCACACCCCCTCGCTCACCAATGTCCCTCCCACCCTTCCTTTGATGTCTGAGTTCTTACAGGCTCCTCTCCGCCCCCTTCCTTTAATGGCCCTCCCCCAGCACAGAGCGTGCATTGCTTGTTCCCAAAGCGCTTTCAAACCTCCCGTATAGCACTGAAATCCCTCCTCAGGGTTACAACTCACTCTACTCTTCCCTCTCCTTCCCCCGTGCTCTGTCCCCCAACACTCTCAGTTCATGTCCGTTCCCTCCTCTTCCATGTTAATGCCTTGTTTCCCCGCCATCCCTTTTAATTTTATTTGCATTTCCATTGTATCGCACCCCCCTACACGCAGCAGCCATCTCCGTTGGAAACAGCTCATTTCAGTGGTACAAACACAGAGTTAGTATGCTCCCACTTCACTTAATCTCCCCGTGCGGAAGCGTCCTCACACCACTACCTCCCACCCGTTCTTTTGCTTTTGCTTGCTTGGTCAAATAGCTCTCATTCACGACCGGATCGCCAAGACTGAGTTCGAATTGACGAGCATGCTCCACTTGCGCCTGGACATCTTTCTAGTCTTTGCATCACTTACCGTTATGAAAAGGCTTTGAACAAATATGAGGTGGACAAGCAGGGCTACAAGTGTTGGTTAAAACACCATGTACGAGCTTTAACGCGGTTTCGCCGCATCTTGTGCAGGATGCACCAAGAGTTTTTAACAATGGCGCGTGGGTTCCTATGTTTTCCTACACTTATCTGTGAGACACCCCTTTCTTTGATGTCTGCCGCAAGTTCTTACAGGCTCCCCTCCGCCCCCTTCCTTTAATGTCCCTCCCCCTCCCCCAGCACAGAGCGTGCATCGCTTGTTCCCAAAGCACTTATACCCCTCCTCTGGGTTACATCTCACTCTACTCTTCCCTCTCCTTCCCCCGTGCTCCGCACCCCCAACACTCTCAGTTCACGCCCGTTTCCTTCTCTTCCATGTTAATGCCTTGTTTTTTTAGTTGTTTCAGCAGCACGTTCATTTCTGTGGTACAAAGATGGAGTTAGTTTGAATCCGTTCCTAGAAGAGTTGTCCGCATCTTGTTTTTTATTGGATTTACTGTGTGCTTTCACTGGATTGATCTTGTCATGTGTTTTTTTAATGACCCTATTTCCCCCATCCCTTTTAATTTTATTTGAATTTTCATTGTATCGCCCCCCTACACTCAGCAGCCATCTCCGTTGGAAACAGCTCATTTCTGTGGTACAAACACAGAGTTAGTATGCTCCCACTTCACTTAATGTCCCCGTGCAAAAGCATCCCCACACCACTACCTCCCAGTTCTTTTGCTTTTGTTTGCTTGTTCAAATAGCTCTCATTCACGACCGGATCGCCAAGACTGAGTTCGAATTGTCGAGCATGCTCATCTTGCGCCTGGACATCTATCTAGTCTTTGCATCACTTACCGTTATGAAAAGGCTTTGAACAAATATGAGGAGGACAAGCAGGGCTACAAGTGTTGGTTAAAACACCATGTACGAGCTTTAACGCGGTTTCGACGCATCTTGTTGCAGGATGCACCAAGAGCTTTTAACAATGGCACGCGGGTTCCTAGGTTTTCCTACACTTATCTGTGAGACTCCCCCTTGCACTCTCAAAGTGCACACTTTTCGCTGTTCCCGGAGAGTAGAACGGTGTTGCGCGTTTCATGTCCTCCAGGTCGCACCGTCCTTGTGACTCCTAGTGTGTGAACTCCCTTGTTTTGCACCCTATCTGCTGAAATCTTTCCCCATTTCCACCCTCTCTGTGAGTAGCATTCTCTGCATATAGTACTGTCGCTTTTTGTAAATTGCTCTTTACTTTTTAAATACACACAAAGCTGCCCCCTCCCAAATGTCCTGCTTTAAACTTCGTCACTCTGCACCCTCACACACTCTGCACCCTCACACACTCTGCACCCTCACACACTCTGCACCCTCACACACTCTGCACCCTCACACACTCTGCACCCTCACACACTCTTCACCCTCACACACACTGCACCCTCACACACACTGCACCCTCACATACTCTGCACCCTCACACACTGCACCCTCTCACACTCTGCACCTCTCACACTCTGCACCCTCACACACTCTGCACCCTCACACACTCTACACCCTCACACACTGTGCACCCTCACACACTCTGCACCCTCTCACACACTGCACCCTCACACACACTACACCCTCACACATTGCACCCTCACACACTGCACCCCTGTTTGTTTACCACACTCATTATTACTTCACTCATATCCCTCGTTTTTTTTACAATAACAAATTACACACAATTAAAAACACCTGTCTGCAGTTTTCACTGTTATTTATCACAAAAATGTCCAGTATTTTTCACGGACATAAAATAGAACTATTACACAATACAGTCCCCAAACAAAGAAACAAACTGCTACATTCCTAAAGACCATTCAGGCATAAACATGCGTTTGACTGTGCTACAACACACACACTGAGCCAGCCACACACACTGCGCCCTCACACTACTTTAGGCTACACACACTGCGCCCTCACACTACGTTAGGCCACACACGCTGCGCCCTCACACTACTTTAGGCCGCACACACTGCACCCTCACACTACTTTTGGCCATACACACTGTGCCCACACACTCTGCACCCTCACACACTCTGCACCCTCACACACTCTGCACCCTCACACACTCTGCACCCTCACACACTCTGCACCCTCACACACTCTGCACCCTCACACACTCTGCACCCTCACACACTCAGTGCCACATGATTATATGCTACATAATTACACTGCAATCAATGCAACATACACTCCAAACAATACCACTCAGTGCCACATAATTACACGTCACACAATTACACTCTACTGAATACAACATACACTCCACACAATACCACTCAGTGCCACCTAATTATATACTACAGAATTACACTGCGCTCAACGCAACATACACTCCAAATACCACTGTACCACATAATTACACGCCACATAATTACACTGCACTCAATGCAACATACACTCCAAATACCACACAGTGCCACATTACACGCCACATAATTACACTGCACTCAATGCAACATACACTCCAAATACTACTCAGTGCCACATAATTATATGCTATTCAAAAAAGGGGGTGGTGATGGACAGAGTATCTGAATTAAGCAGAACACTCGTACCCTGTCAACAGATCAGGGTTTGAGCCATCACCGTTTTTTAGCTCACTGCACCATCCCAGCTCAGAACCTGGCTACATGCAAATTAGTCTGTCCCTGGCCCAGTGCATCATGGGAACAGGGCAGACCAAACTACCAAGCCAATTCTTCACCAGAAAGGAGACAAGCTACCGGGGAGCTAAATAACGGTAATGGATCAAGCCCTGATCTTTGGACTGGGTAAGAGTGGTCTGCTTAATTCAGACACTCTGTTCATCACCACCCCCTTTTCTGAATCGTTTCTAAGAAAGACAGCACGCAATTGGCCAAAGGCAGGTGCATGTCGTACCTTCTCTCTCCCCTGGCCCAGGGAGCTCAGGAGCGAGCCGCAGCCCCACACTGTGCATGCTGCATTCCTGAAATTCTTTTCAGTGCGGGTGCTTGCGCACCACTCGCACCACTCCCGGGCTTGTTTCATGTGCAGTAATTTCAGTGTGAAACAACTGATTGTAACAGAGAAATACCATGTTTATTTTCTCTGATGCGGAGGCTTTATCGCGTTAAAGAGCTGGTTGCAGCCAGGCTTGGATTTGCAGCTTGGTGGGCTCATTGCGGTCTTTGTTTTCCTTTTCCCGGGCAGCCTTCGTTCACGTGTAATGTTTAGATGTTTTTTGCCGAGCACAGTGAGTGCCCCCTGATGACATCACATCCCTGGTCTGATTGCACAACAGTGAGGAGGGTGTGGGCACTGAAGGTAATGAGGACAGAGGCAGCCGCAGGAACCGGATGGCGCTCTCTGGTTGGGAAATGCTGCATGCGGTCTGTGCGCGTGCCAGATGAGAACAAGCATTTACAATGCAATGGTCTCGGCAATATTATAGGTAGAGCTATTGGCATTGCTTATTATTATTATTTTTTTTTTATCCCTAAGTAAATGTTATTGTCATTTCTATTGTCAATAGTATAAGTGTTTGCATATGTGTTACATATTGCATTAGACATATTGCATTAGCAGAGAGAGAGTGAGGTAGTGAGATAGAGAGGTATTGAAATAGAGAGTGAGTGATGTAGTGAGAGAGTGAGGTAGATAGAGAGTGAGGTAGTGATGGAGAGTGATGTTGTGAGGTAGTGAGATAGAGAAAGATTGATGTATTGAAAGAAAGAGTGAAGTAGTGAGTGTTAGTGATGTTGTGAGGTATTAAGATAGAAACAGAGTGATGTGGTGAGATAGTGAGGTAGTGAAAGAGAGAGTGTAAGTGACTTAGTGTGTTTGAGAATGAGGTAGTGAGATAGAGTGAATTAGTAATTTAGAAAGAGAGACTGAAGTTGTGAGGTAGTGAGAGAGTGATGTAGTTATTTTATGAGAGTGTGCGGTGATATAGTGAGGTAGTGAGAGTGAGACAGAAATAGATAGAGTGATGTAGTGCTAGAGAGGTAGTGAGAGAGAGAGAGAGTGAATTTTGAGTAGTGTGTTAGAGTGAGATAGTTACTGTTGTAGTGATATTGTGTTGCTGTGAGAAAGAGAGAGTTGAGTTGTGAGTTAGAGAGTTAGTGAGAGAGTGTAGTATAGTGAGAGATAGTGAGGTAGTGAGAGATAGTGAGGTAGTGAGAGTGTTAGTGAGAGAGTTAGGGAGAGAGAGAGTGACGTAGTGAGAGGTGTGGGGGAAGAGAGTGGCGTGGGGGAAGAGAGTGGTGTGAGGGAAGAGAGTGGTGTGGAATTGGGCGTCTCTGGTTGGCGCAAGTATGCACTTGTGACAAACAGGGACCCTCTCCTCTAGTCAGGGCAAGGGAACTACCCTTTAAGAATAACCTCTGCTCACCCTCTAGGTTGCGTGGCGCAAGCAGTCAAGGCTAATCTCTAGGGCGCATTTAGTTAAGCATTTATAATTACACACAGTAAATCACACTGATCCCCCCACAAATGGACACCAGGCCGTAGGTATATAAAAATACGTAGACTTTATGTAAAAGATGGCAGTTTTGTAGACTTATCACAAGACCTTAAATAACATTAAATCAGGATGCACACAATACTTTTGTTGGGGTTTGGAATGGATACTTTTCCTGGCTGTTTCAATGCTTCAACTCCAGCATTACTTTTAAATACAGTTCCCTTAGCAAAGCGTCTTGAAATCAGTAAAGGAGACAATGGGGTTTCAGATCTCCTTAAAACAATGCTCTGTCAGCAAAGCGTCTTTCATAAAAAAAGAGGGGACAGGTTTAAATGCCCTCAAAAGCGATTGCGACAGAATTCTTGATTAAAAGTTGCTTTGGGTCAGATTCTTAACTCAAAGAGGCTTGGCTTCAAGGCGCTGCTCTGTGCGCTTCGTGAACTGGGGCACCAGCAGCTTATCCGGCCCTGCAAGGGGTTAACAGTCAGCAAGGGAGTCCCCGAGGTGCGGACCTTCGAGTCCCCGACTTGCGCCCTCAAACACACACGTTACAGTACCTTGCACAAAGGGGGGGGGTTGCCGCGGACAAATGCGGGGAACAGCTGTGGACCGGGACAGGCTCAGCAGGGTGCCTTGAGGGGGGCTTGGCTCGTGGCGGCGTTACGAGGTGCGGCGCTGGAGCGGGGCCTCCGAGGGGCTCTGCGAGCGGTCAGGGGCGCTGTCTGTGTCCTGGTGTCTTCGATGCGCAGCTTCTGGGAAATCCTTCGGCAGGGAAGGGCACTTTAGAGCGGCCCGTACTCCATGTACAGGGCAGCTCCTCCGACTGTGGTGCAGCCTCGGGGATTCCCTCTGGTGCAGGGCGGGTCAACGCACTTTACCGGCGTTGGGACACGGGCCGGATACCGGAGGGAGCAGGCAAGGAGGGGAGGCGGCACGGCGGCACCCAGCAGCGGGTACAACTCGTACCAGCCGGTCAGCTGGTGTGGCGCGGCCTCCGCAGCAAGGTACGGTGCGGAGCAAACGCTCAAGGGCACTCACCGTACGATTGACTTACTCGGGTCCCGGGAGCTCGTGGGGGCTGATAGGCGGGTTGTGCACTTCGTCCTCAGAGATGGGTGGAGGCAGGGTGCGGGACGGCCCCTGGGGACACGGTATGCTTCCACCCACCTGGAGAAGGCGCAAACTACAACAAGCACATATTTCAGATTGTTGCACCTCTCCATGTGGATGAAATCGAGCTGCAAAACCTCGAACGGGTACGTTGGAGGCACAAAATGACCAGCTGGAGTTGGGGTTCCCCTACCGGGATTGTACTGAAAACACACCATACAATTCCTGACCAAATTCTCTGCGCATTTCGGGATACCACTATTCTGCCATACTGGGGCCAACAGTTTACAGATTCCTTTTACACTGATGTGCGCCATTCCATGGGCCATTGTCACCACTGCGAGTACATATGCGTCGGGTAACAGCCATCGTTGGTGCTCTGACAATTCGACCCAACAACCATTCGCATCCAATCTTCCCTTGTTTTCTCTCCATTCATTCACCTCTTTTTCAGTGGCATCAGCTTGTATGGACTTCACACTTTCAATAGTGTCCTCACACATACCCACATCAGGGATCCATCTAGCAGGACCTACAACATACATCCGACTCATTGTGTTCCTTGCAGTCTCTTTCGCAACCTCGTCGGCAAATGCATTCCCACGACCAACATCATCTTGAATCTTTCTATGTGCGCTGCACTTTATAATCGCAACTTGTAGCGGTAAGGTCAGTGACTCAAGGAGCTCGTTAACTAGCTGGCCATGTTGGATTCTCGCACCATGTGACGTCAGGAACCCACTTTCTCGCCACAATCGTCCAAAACTATGGGCTACGCCAAAGGCGTATTGGCTATCAGTATACACATTCACTCGCTTTCCTTCTGCCAACACACATGCTCTTGTAAGTGCTATTAGCTCTGCTGCTTGTGCGGAATTCTGGGGGATGCGTGCGGTCTCAAGAATGGTGTGCAATGTTGTTACGGCATATGCTGCAGTCGTATCACCATTTGGCAACTTGAAGCATGAACCATCAACCCATAAAGTGTCATTACATTCAGGAAGGGGAGTGTCCTGCAAGTCTACTCTCCCTTTTGTCTCTTCTTCTGTCCTAAAACAGCAATCATGCATTTCGACTTTATCTATCTCAGTTGGAATGGGCAATAGCATGGCGGGGTTGAGTGTATCGCACCTTTTTATGTGAACATGACTCGCTAATAGTGTCAGTTCATAGCTTGACAGTCGAGCACTAGTTAAATGCTGCGTCTTCGTTCTGTTCAGTAAAATGTCTACTGCATGTGGGACCATAACGATCAGTGTATTATTCATGACTAACCCAGCAGACTGTCGGATACAGACAGCTGCTGTAGCAGTGGCCCTCAAGCAACTTGGTAATGCCTTAGCTACAGGATCTAGGGTTGCTGAGAAGTATGCGCATGGGCGCTGTTTGCTCCCAAAGTATTGTGTTAGGACTGATAATGCGCAACCTTCCTTCTCATGGACGTATAACGTAAAAGGATTACTGTAGTTGGGGTTGCCCAACACAGGAGCCGAACACAATGCATCACGCAACTCGTGGAAACTTGTCTGACAATCCTCAGACCAAGGCATAGGATCGGGTGTGTCTTTATGGATTAGTGCCAGCAAAGGTTTAGCCAATAGGGAGAAGTTCAGTATCCATTGCCTACAGTACGATGTAATGCCCAAGAAGGCACGCACTTCTCTTTGTGTCCTCGGGGCACTCAATCTTGCAATTGCCTGTATTCTTTCTGGGGTCAGTCTCCTTCCCTCCTTCGATAAGATGTGACCTAGGTAGGTCACTTCTTGTCGGCAAAATTGCAGTTTTGAAAGAGAGACTTTGTGTTTCATGTCGCATAAATGACGCAACAACGACAATGTGGCTCGCTTGCAAATCTCTTCAGTATCTGCAGTGATCAGTAAATCGTCTACATACTGAATCAGAGTCGCGCCACCAGGTAGAACAATCGTATCGAGTTGTGTTTTCAGAGCCTGACTGAATATTGATGGACTCTCACAGTAGCCCTGAGGAACGCGTTTGAAGCGGAAGCTTCGCCCTCCTAAATTGAAGCCAAAAATGTCTCTGCTCTCCTCAGCAATCGGGATGCTGAAGAAGGCGTTCTTCAGGTCAATCACCGAAAACCAAGTGGCTGAAGCTGGAACCATTGTCAATAAGGCAGTAATGTCGGGGACGACTGGAAACTGCGGTACAACGATCTTATTGACTTCTCTGAGATCAATCACGAACCTGTACACAGGGGGCTGTGAAGGATCAGTACGCTTTAAGACAGGCAAAATAGGACTGTTACAAATGTTGCCTGTTGTTTCCTCAATGACCTCTTTCTCAATCAGATCGTAAATAATCGTCAACAATGCTTTCTCACATTCGCTAGAGACCTTGTATTGTGGAATACGTGGCAACCTAACATTGGCTTTCAATGTTATGACATACGGTGCTATCTCCAAAATACCTACATCATTAGAACCACTAGCCCAAAGTATATCTGGAAGAGATGACAATTCAATTGGAACATTCTCCCTTGCCAAATATATTGGAGAAATCACTTTCTTACCAAGTGTAAGTTGTACTCCAGAAGGAGAACAGTACAAGGTAGCATGTAATCTCTTTAACAGATCCAAACCTAACAAGTTTTCGCCACAACCTGTTGTAAGAATAAGGGGTGCTTCTAATTCGCATGGGCCAACAGAAAGGGGCATAGGACTAGAGATCGGGTTTCTAACCGGGGCGCCAGAAAAACCTACTGAAACATTTCGCCGGACAAAGGTGCGCCAGGAAGTTTTGAGTGCATAATCGAACTTTTTGTAGCACCAGTATCCAGCAGAAATGGTTCCGACACTCCTGATGTAATCACCTCGACATAGGGTCCATTCTGATCTACTGGAACTGAAACAACTCCCTCTCTTTGTCCATGGCTGTCCTAGCAATTATTGCTCTCATTCTCGTTCTCTGGGTAGTAGTCATCAGCATAGTACTGAGCTGACCTAGAAGACGCATTATTCTGTTGATCAAAGCTATTCATAGAATTCTGAGGCGGGAAAGAAGTGGTATTCTGGGGGAAATTTCCACGACCCCTACCTCTAGTAGCCTGTTGAACACCTCTACTTCCTGCACCGGAAACACCATTTAGACATCGCGCTAGAGCTGGACAATCATTTTTGAAATGACCCTCTTCTTTGCAATAGGCACACTGATTCGGGCCATACGGAAAACGCTGATGGGAAAACTCGTTTCCTTGCGCGTTCCTCGAATACTGCTGTGGTTGTTGATAATTGGGCTGACTAGGCGTGCGAGGCGGATAGTCTTGCTGGAGAAGAACTTTAGTTTTTAAATCTTTGGTCTTTTTGTCTGCCTTATCTAGCTCGTCTTTGCGTCTATTTTCGTAGTACTGGGCTGTGGCTAAAATCTGCGCGGACGTTGAAACAGCCCAAGCACTCTCTGAATCTTTTAATTTATTGCACAGTTCAGGGAGCAAATTATGTACGAATTTGTCTACAAACAATCTTTGGCCACCCTCGGTAGCCATATCCTGACCACTGTGATCGACGAAAGTCTCTTCAAATCTCGTGAAAAAGTCAGACACATTCTCGTCTTTCTTTTGCTTGCATGCAGACAACTTATCCCAATTAACACGCAGTTCAGGCATTAACGTCTTCATGTACGTGATAATTCTACCAGGGAGTTCAGCTATTAAAGGCTCTGGTTTGGAACCACCAACTTGTCTAGCATCTGCAGCAGTAATGTTAGCCCACGTGTCACCTAGTTCCCGATCATGATCTGCATGACAAATTTTACTCCATAAAGGCTGTGGAACAACATTCCCAAACAACATGTCTATATCCGCTAAATTCATTATACATGAGCTGGCAGTCTGTGATAATTCCTTATAATACCCTGCAGGATTTTTACGGGGATCAGGTAAAGTCTGTTTGAGTGCTAAAACTTCAGATCTTTTCCAGGGGACATGAACCCACACACGCTGGAAATGCGGCAGAATTGGTGGATTTACATTCGCATCACCTTCCCTCCATACTGGAGGAACCTCTCCCATAGGGTACTGTCGCGCCTTTTTCCTATCTGACACGTCATCTTCATACAATGATCTAGAGACATTTCCCTTACTCCTATAGGATAATAACAGATCTATTGCTTTTTCTACATCGGCACCTACAATCATGCCTTCATAGAACCTAAATCGCATACGAAATAATTCCTGCATTTTGCGTTTGGGATCATTTGTCTCCAAATCTTCGCAAAGATATACACACATCTCTTCAAATACGTATCTCTGAGTGGGTGCATCCCATTGACGGAAAACTTCCATAACAGACTGAACATCATATCTAACAGTGTCAGTGATCCATTTGCGTGCTAACTCATTCAGCACTCCTCGTTCCTCGTAATCAGGCAGTTGACTACGCAACTGCCTACGTCCTATTTTAAGGGTCGTTTTAGGCGACCCAAAGAAAGGTGAGAACAGACCAGTGACAGTACTTGCCGCTTTCTGTCGAACAGAAGGAGAAGCTTGCGGAGAGGCAGATGCGCCAGAAAAGACAGGCTGATGTAAAGAGGAAGTCGAAGCAACAGCAGAAGAAGTCGAAGCAGTAGGAGAAGTAGTATCAGGATAAACAGGTGGAGCGGTAGGCAAAGTTGTAGGAGAAGTAGACGGAGTATGTAGCAAAGGCGGCGGCCCTTGAGAAGGCTGCGCCGGAGAAGTAGGAACTAGCTGAAGAGGAGCTGGTGCTTGTGCAAGAACTGTATTTCGTGCGCCGGGGCGCGGTATAATGATACGCTTCGGGGGTCCAACAATACTCGATGTGTATGGGGGTGGTGAATTTAACAAATGGGACATTAATGGATCTTTATCGGGTGTCCCCTTCGAATCTTGTCCCTCATGTGGTAACATCGGGCAGCATTTATCTACTGCTAGTTTCTTGCTTCTGAGCATTTGTTCACTTTCCTGGTCTTCCTCATTATCCCTGTATGCGATGGCAGCTTGTACTATTGACATACCTTTTTTTGTTTTTCTTTGCTAATTTTATTTCTTTCTGTTTGGCTTCTTTGCGCCATAAGCGAAAGGAGTCAAACATCGCCGGCCGGGCTTTCTTCTTAAACAGTTTGACCTCGAGGTTGTCTAAGAATTCTGAGTCAAAACTACCATATTGGGGCCATTTTAAAACACCATCTTTGCGGGTGTATTTTATCCATACCTCATTATATGTGATAGGGCCTACTCCGTGCTTGATATATAACTCATATGTTGGAGTTCCAATCGGAGGAACCGGACACGAATCCTCTAATCGGGAGTCCTTACTACAACCAAGACAAAACAAGTTTCCAAGTCTGCTAAGACCAGGCATCTTCGCTCACTAGTCTAGCTTCAAACTTCAAGGGATTATCTAACTATGATATTTTCGTGAATACACGAATCCCTCGGTTTTGGCGCTTGCAAGTACCAAACAAACCGTATCTCAAGGATACTAAAACTAAGAACCAAACTAAGGACTGGGAGACGCTCCACTTATACTTAACTGAAGTACTGAAGATCGATGACGTCACTAGAAGACTCGTCTATCGTTTCGCTCTACCAAGGATGACTGGGTCCAAAACAGGGCGATAGTCAGGGCAGCAGTCCTTCATAGCCGTCGGGACGCGGGGAACCTCGCAGCAAAGACCTTCGGAACCACGTCGACATACAGGGGTCGCTGAAGTGGCTGGCCGTCCTCTGGAATTTTCACACGAAGCTCCTCACAAACATATGGCTTGGACCGTCACCGCTTGATACCGCCCCGAGTTGGGCGCCAACTGAGGTGCCGGGTTTTTAGGAACCCGGTGGTGCCAGGGGTAACACCCGGGGACCTCTGAGTTCTCCCTGTTCCGGACCACAGAAACACAGAGTCTTCTAGGTGAAGTCAGAGATCGAGTTTTATTGGCTGCAACCAAGTAACAAGCGTCCTAGAATTACAACAGCACGGGCTGTAAGTTCTCAGGAGACTGTTCGTTTTTACAGAACCAGCCTTCTCCTTTTATACAAAATATTGCACTTCAGGCAAGAATTCTTGAGTTTACGATATGGTCATAGACATATTTACACAATAAAGCAAAGAGCGAAGTCACGACGGCCAACCTATATTTTAGATGTCCAGTTTGTGATAGATGACCCAGCCCAGCCCGGAATTACAATCAGATATCGATGAAACCTCAATAAAACAGGGCACCTCCTTGTCATAAAACTGGCCATAAAAAAGAAACATGGACAGGTGTATGTGTGTAGAAAACATGGTCTGTAGGTGGTGAATGGTTTATGGCATGTTATGTATTGATGCTATCTTATTCGGCCACTGGGCGAGGGGCTGCCCGAACAGGTTTGGCTGGAGGCAGTGGAGTCAGTTTGGCCAGGTCAGGGGGAAGTCGGCTAAGGTGGACGTGTCCTTTCAGATCGAGCTCGGTCTTAATCAATTGACTATATGAGGGCAAGTCATAAGATGGATGCCGTTCACAAAATGGAGTCCGAGGGTTCGGAACGGAAACCATGATTTAAGGGTGTTAGCATTGCTCAATCATGACGCAAATGCACAGGGATAGTGTCCTAATCATTACCGGTCTGCCGATACCAAATTCGTCATGGTACGACGATATTTTGTGACACGAGTGTTGGACCTTGATACCGGTATTACAGCAGGGTCCAGAATTTCAGAACCACACCACACCACTGGTCAGTTCTAGCACAATGCGTCTTTGTACTCCCATAATCCTCTCCTGAGCTCGTGGGAGAGTGGGCGCCTTCATGGGGCCCTGGAGCCGAGCCCGGCTTTGAAGTGCCTTTGGAAGAACAACGTCACCTGGAGAGGCCAAAAGGTGAAGTCCAGCTGTTTGGCAGGGGGGGGCGGCGTCCACCCGGTAAAATAAGTGGGGGGACGCCGTCCACCCGCGTGTTACCCCGACTCGAGCCCTGGCTGGCAGCCGTGCAAACCCCAGTTGAGTGTCAGCTCCTCGTCCACTGTCCCTGCAGCTTGCGTGGTCGTGCTGCATGGTGTCAGCATTGCAGAGTTTCAATGAGCCAGCGGATATCCAGATGTTTCCAGAGGCGTATCTGCCACAGGTGCATCAGGTGCAGTGGCACCGGGGCCCACAGGCTTGAGGTCCCCACTGAACTCTGGATTTTGCTGTCATTTAAAATTCAAACATCAGCAATCATCAGTTCCTTCATGTGGACAGTGCGGTGCTTGGACTGCGCGCTCGCAGCATGGTTGCTGCTGCACCGGGCACTCCACCAAAACACCGGCCACCTCCACGTGCCAAAAGCGGTACAAAAGGGGGTGGTGATGGACGCCAAGCCTGGGAGGACGACACAATGGTGTTACTTCATCTCTCGCTTGACGCCATTAGGGGTTCATCAAATTTACATGGGGGAATCGATCATTAGGGAGGATGTTGCTTAACAGTTGGAGTGGCCGACTTTGAATTTGGGGAACCGGGTTCGAGTCTGACGGGAGGCTCAACCATTTTGTGATTCTGTACAAATCACTCTGTGCCTAATTTAAAAAAAATAAAATGAATGTGTCCATCTGTAATGCAACTGGTGCTCATGTAAAGCGCTCTGATACCTTCGGGTCGAGTTCGCACTATATAAAACTGCACACACAAAAAAATAATCTTGCCGTTAGGTTGGTGAAATTTCTTGTTCACTAGTTACAAGAGGTCTGTGCAGCCACAGCTGAGAGTCCAGTTGCATCTTGGCTCTTATTGGTGTGCAATCCTGTATAACGCGAGCCATTTCATTTTAGTATATTAGATTACATAATTGCACTGAGTTGAAGCTATTACATTTTATAAAGGTTGGCACAAAAAACCTTTCTGGAAAATAATGCAAAGTTAAGGAAAGTTTCGGTAAGTTATTTTAATGAAGATATCACCAGCTTCCCCTGACTTAACAAAGAGAACGATTTTAAGTCAATTGCATCTATTTAAAAACACATACTTGGGTGTTGCAAGAAAGTCACATATGCTCACATCAGCTTCATTATCAGTCAATGGAAAAAAGCCATTCCCACGATTTGTTTTCAAAGCCACCCACTTTTTTGTTCGAAACTGTCGGAATTGGATCTTAAAAAAAACTCAGTCGAAACAACCTGTCCCCGCATTTACAGAGGAGTGCAGACATGACAACCGTATGTCTGTGTCACAAGTGATCGTTTTCTTCAAACCGTCATCTGGCGAAAAGCCAACATGACACAGCGAAAACAGTTTCTCAACAATATTGTTTTTAACTTGTAAATCTTCATAAATTTTGCGACCGTGCTCTGCATATTCTTGCAGTTTCACAATCAATGTGTAAGTAATGTGCCCTTTTCTCCCTCTCAACAAATAACAAGCATTGGCATAGCCAGTAGGTCTTGCCTTTGGGGCCTTATAAGTGTTTAGCCATGCAACAGTTGAAGATGTTGCACCAAGGATATTGTGCTAGATAACTAAACACTGATAAGGTCCCAAAGGCGAGATCTATTGGCTATGCCAATGCTTGTTATTTTTTACTTTCAGCCATGCTACACAGCAGCCACACTGCTGGACAACAAGGCTAAAAAAAATTGACAACGCCAATAGATCTTGCATAGGCACAACGTATTGGCCTTGCCAATGCTTGTTTGGTTTTGGATTTAAAGTTTCAAGCTTTTTGTAACTTAATTAAATGTGTGAGTTTAGCCATTCATCATCGCATAATAGTGCTGTGACGTAGTCAACGCTGGCTATGTCATCGAGCTTTTATTTTCCTTTCAACCATGCTGCAAAGAAACAGGTAAGTAAGCTAAAGGCACCTGCAGTCCAGAAGTTATAAAACGTGGGTGATAAAGTGTTGTGTTAATGAATTTCAGCTCCGAAACTGTCAGGACACTTCTCCAGGGCCTCCTAAACTCAGGCAGCATTGTTGCTGCTGTTGGTAATATAAAATTCTGATATTATAGCGAGTGCATCGGAAATGTCTAAGGCTTTATTTTTAGGGGTTGACCATGATGTTGTTTGAACATAGAACTTCTATTCCAGGCAGCACAAGTATCACTCACAAGAAATAGATTGTCCAAAAATGCTATATATTTTTTTATAAAAGGAACATTTTTTGTATTAAAATAAATAAACGAGTGCAATAAATTTAAGAAGATCTATGCCATCAGGTTACTTGGAGACTGTGCAGGGAATACAGTCTGACCACCTTCGAGGCTGCGAAGTTAGTGGATATATATGAGTGACTCAGGATCACAGTTATAAGAATTTATCCTGGGATTAACCGAGAGCTCTAGCTACTTTCTACTGCTACACTAATGTGGTGGTGTATCTTTTTGTTCGGGGTCTCTTCAGCAAGCTCCGTTTCCTCCGGAAGATTGAATGTCGCTGCAGTATTTGGTTCCCTGGTGGGTCAAGAAGGGTGGGGGACCCGTTGGCAACACATAGTCTTTCAGTGGTGGACACCAGGCTGGAGTGGTGTCAGTTGGCCTTCAGGGTCTGAGAGCAGAAGGGACGGTCAAAGTCCTCATATACTGTGATTCTAATAAATAAATTGCCTTTATGCCGTTTCCAACCATCCTATATTTCGGGTGCATTGTATCCTCCAAAAAAGGCAAATACTAATTGTAACGGAGAATTGCCACTTCCTACTCGGTCTCCATTTTTAAAGCTGTAATCGGATTCATATTGACCATTCAGTTATATGAAATGCAATATGCTCACCTTATAGTTAATAATAATACGACGCCGGCAACAATTCCAGGTTTGAATTATAGGGCACCTGGTCCCTGTATTTAATCCTTGGTGTCAATCATTGAGAAGGCAATGGCGAGATCACGCTGTATGGCTCTGTGTGTGTGTGTGGGTGGCTCTGTGTGTGTGTGGCTCTGTGTTTGTGTGGCTCTGTGTGTGTGTGCCTCTGTGTAGCTCTGTGTGTGTGGCTCTCTGTTTGTGTGTGTGGCTCTGTGTGTGTACGTGTGGCTCTGTGTGTGTGTGTGTGGCTCTCTGTGTGTGTGTGTGGGGGTGCAAATGAAATAGGTCTCGCATTTGCGAAAGATTACGCTATTGGCATTGTAAATGACAATACCATTTATTTATCTGTTTTCAAAACCAACACATACATAAACATTTTTGTCATTTACAATGCCAATAGCTCTAACTTTTACAAAGGCGAGACCGTTGCATTGTAAATGCTGGTTCTGGGAATCTGTCACATCACTAGTTTTGTTATCAATTAGTGAAGTACGTTGTTACCCTTCAACATTGGGAATTTATATGCATCTGGCTATTTCGTTCATGCTCCATATTTTACCATCCTCTAGCATTACTACATTACGTTTCACTTATTGAATTATTACAAGTTGAGAAAACTTGTTCTATTTGTTTTGACTTGTGGGAGAAAGTTTTACCACAACCCATTGTCCTACACTCCATTTCCATTCTTACACACGCCACTTTTTATCATACCAATTTTTTTTAAAACTTGTTTTTATTGGTATTTAAAGCAATCACACCTGAGCAGATCCAGGTAGTGCTATCAGCCGTTCTCCCACAACATTGCATTACATCGCCACAGCCATAGGGCGGGGATCATTATACAATAGTCAGGGCCATCATCTATGTTGTTCAGCCAGGATAGTGTTAAAAGCATTACATACAGCAAGGAGTGATGATCATAAACAAGGACACGATAGCAAAGATAGGCCAATTAAAGTCTCATTCGCAGAAGCTTGGACAGCCAGAGGTGTCAGCTTAATTACTGCGTCTGAAGCCCAAGCTCTAACAGAGCGGCTGTTGTCTGGTGATATACCTTTCAGATCTGCACACTGGGATCGTCTCTCTAACTAGGAACAATATATCCAACATAAGGAATGGAGAACTAGAGAGAAAAAGAGAGGAAAGAGGGCGTGAAAGAAGGAAAAGAGAGAGAGAGAGACATAGAGGAGACAGGGTGGGGAGTGATCCATGGTCCCTTAGTGCTAGGAGCGGGTGCTAGCGAAGCGTGAGTGTCATAGAAGCCGAGGTCAATGGTTATCATGGGTGGCATACAAATGAAGGTCAGGACTGTCTATTCTAGGGAGGTGGGTGGGGCGTCCGGGGCCTACGGGGAAAGCACAGCCAGAGAGGGGGTTCGGGTGACATCATCGGTGTCTCTCCAGAGGCGGTCAGCAACAGTGGGGTATATGGCATCCTCAAAGAGGCGTAAAGCCTGCAGCTTCGGAGGCTGGAGACGAGCATGTTCCAGCATGCAGAGGTAATCCACAAGCGGTTGCCATATTTTGGTGAAGTTATTGGCTCGAAGCTGTAGACGCGCCATGAGCAACTCCATTGCCATTGTGTGCCACAGGCGGGTAAACCAAACATTGATCAGAGGCGTTACAGCTTTTTTCCAATAGCGAGCAATGATTTGCTTGGCGGCACCAACCATTTGGAGGCTTAAATGCCAATCTCGTCGGGTCATGGCATGTAGGTTCACCAGCCGGAGGCCCAGGACAGTCGTGATCGGGTCGTCGGGCAGCGGGTAGCCAATTCCCAGTTGGATATGGCTAAGGACCTCTTTCCAATAGATGGTCAGGAGCGGGCACGACCACCAAATATGCAGAAAGTCACCTGGGGCACCTGTGCAGTGCCAGCATAGAGGTGAGGAGGTAGGAAACATTTTATGCAGCCTGTCAGGGGTGTAGTACCATTGTGTCATGACCTTGTACGCGGTTTCCTGCTGAGGTATTCTATGGAAGGCTTTTGGAATATCTTGCCACAAGTGTTCCCAGTGTGTGGGTGTAATGTCGATGTCTGAGGCCGACTGCCACCGTGACTGGTGAGCCTGTGGGGCGGTCCGCTGAGAATGTTGGAGGACTTGATATGTACGAGAGATTAAGCCCCAGGAATTATCAAAGGAGCGCACCAGTCGCTCAAAAGGAATAAAAGGGCGAGTGGCCGCCTGCGTCAGAGATTATGCCTGAACCCAATGTCTAAGTTGGATGTATTGAAACCTGGCCCCTTCTGAAAGCTGGAAGTCCCGTTTACATTGGTCAAAAGTTTTGAAGGAGTCCCCCAGGAAGAGATCCCAAATCGTCCGACAACCCCCATCATTCCAGTCTGAGAAGTAGGGCGGGTGGTAGGCAGGCGGGAAGTGTAATTTGCGAGTGATGGGAGTATTGGGGGATGGAAAGGATGTGAGGCCTCTGCGCAATGCTAACGTATCACAGATATTGAGTACCATCTTTGTAGGGACCGCAATGTAGGCTCTACGAGAGCGGGCCTCCCGCGAGAGCCAGGCAAGGTCCCAAATGGGTCGACAAGTCACCGCCCTGTCCATGTGAAACCACACTTTTTCACTCTCCCACGCCATCCACTCTGAAATAAAGTGGAGATGCGATGCCCAATAATATTCTAACAAGTTAGGACAAGCCAGTCTACTCCCTCCCCAAATGAACGTTGTGAGTTCAGGCTGGAGGCCCTGAATCTGGTGCTGTGGGATGGGCGTCTGAAAAAGATAAAGTATCTTTGGGAGTATCGACATTTTGACAGTGTTCAAGCACCCTAAACAGGAGAGCGGATGGAATTTCCACGCTCTCAGATCTGCTAGGACCTCCTTTTTACACTCCTGCCAATTCGCCTGCGACCACGTGGCGAGGTCAGGTGTCAAGTTGAGCCCCAGGTACCGGATGGAGTGAGATGCCCATTGATAAGGGACGAGAGACTGATGTACAGGGATCTCCTCTGGAGGAATCATGAGGCTCAGAGCCCAGGATTTTGTGTGATTAATTTTGAGACCCGAGATCAATTCAAATGATTGGAGCAGTCGATGTAGGGCCGGGAAAGAGTATCACGGTGGGGATAATGGAAGGAGAAGGTAAACCGCGAACAAAGCGATTTTATGGTCCAACCCCCCAAGTTTAATGTCATGCATATCAGGGGACTTGGGTATCATGCTAGCAAGGGGTTCCACTACGAGGACAAATAAGTGGGGCATAAAGGACACCCCTGCCGGGTGCCCCTGTGAATGGAGATTGGTCTCGTAAGTTACCATTAACCCGCACCTGGGCCAGAGGGGAGATATAATTCAAGCGATCATCTGGGGGCCCAACCCTATTTTTTGTAGGAGCACTCAGGGGAATACCCAATCCACTCGATCAAATGCTTTCTCAGCATCGAGTGATAACAAGCAAGAGGGTACCCTGCGATGGTGCGCCTTCCCGACTAGATGTGCGATACGTCGTATGTTATCTGCGCCTTGCTGTTGGCGAATAAAGCCCACCTGATCCGGTTCAATGAGCCCAGGGAGGTGCGGATCAAGGCACTTAGCAAGTATTTTAGTGTAGAGCTTAAGGTCCGTATTAAGGAGCGGGATGGGTCGAAAGTAGGAGCAGAGCATGGGATCTTTTCCTGGTTTGGGGATTAAGGCAATTTCGGCCATAGCCATAGATGTGGAAGGCCTCATTGTGTCTGAAAAAGAATTAAAAAGGCGGAGCATGTAAGGCTGAAGTTGCAGCAGAAAGGTGTGATAGAACGAGACCGGCAGACCGGCAGACCGTCCGGTCCCGGGGATTTACCAAGGGGAAGATCCTTCAAAGCGCCAACTAGTTCTTCTGGGGTGATAGGTTCCTCCAGAAGCTGTGCATGAGAGTGGCCAATCGGGGACCATTCACAGGGCCTCAAGGGTGGCCTGCACCTGGTCTGGGCTAGCTGATTCCCCAGCATAAACGGGCGAATAGTATTCCTGAAAGGCTGGTAGTTTAGCTACTTCAGTAGTGGCCCAGGTGCCGTCCCCTAGTTTAAGTTTAGCGATGTGGGCCTTGGCGACCTGCGTCCGAAGACGATGCACCAGGACAGTGCCCACTTTGTCTTCCCCTTCATAGTACCTTTGCTTCAAGGCTAAAAGAGCATGTTCTGCCTTGTTAGTTCTGTGTGCTCCTAGCTGGCCTCAAAGCATAGCAAGACGTCTCTTGTGCAACACCAGGGGGTGTTCCAGGGGGTGTTCCAGGTCCAATCGTTCAAGTGCCTTTATGGCGTGGGAGAGTTTGTCTTCAAAAAGATGGGCTTCCCGAGCCCGAGCTTTGGCAATGGACTTTATGCAGCCACGGATCGTGGCCTTGAACGTGTCCCAGATCACAGGGAGAGGGGTCTCTGGAAGGTCGTTGGACTCGAAGTAGGTTGTGATAGCGTCCCAAAGTTCCGCTGCGTCCACAGGATCCCTGAGGACATGGGGGGGGGGGAGTGCCACCTGGGAGAGCGGTTGGGGCGAGAAGAGTGATTTTGAATGAGAAACTCCACATGAGCGTGGTCAGAGACAGCGATATCGGACATGGACGCCGAGAGGATGTCCTTGGTAAGAGAGTGTGAGACGAACATGTTATCGATGCACGAGTAGGATCGATTGATATGGGAGTAATAAGAATAATCGTGGGTTTCTGGGAAATGGTAGTGCCAAATATCTATTAGGCCATGGTCAGTTAAGCACTTCTTTGGGGTGGAAGACATAGCCCCCATCCCGTGGAACGAGCCATCGCTGCGGTTGAGTCCCGCCCCTCATACTAGATTGAAGTTGCCCCCCAAGATGAGGTGAGAGTCATCGTGTGTTATCTGCTCCTGCAATAAACCCCTGAGGAATGTGTCCTGAGCCTGGTTCGGAGCGTAAGTATTGCATAAAGTGAGGGTGCATTGCCCGACCCTGACCATCGCTTTGAGAAATCTACCATCCCTGCTGCGGAATTTTCCTGGTGAATGCCTGCCCGACAAAGAATTGCCACCCAGCCAATTTAGTGGATGCAGATGCCCAGAGTTGAAGGGGGTAAACACGGTTTCGAGGATGAGCCATGCGAGAGACATCTTCCCTCAGGAGGTGATTTTCCTGCAGAAATATGATGTCCGGGTTTTGCTGTAGAAGGTATCACCATATCTGGTGGTCCTTATTGGGGGAGTTGAGACCCTTCACTTTAAGGGAGAGAGTTTCAGACAGGGGATGGAGGTCAGGATGAAAGTGTGTCGCGCACTAATGCCATCTCAAGCAGGGGAATGGAAGGAGGACGCAGCGCAGCCCCACCCCTCCCAGGGCAGTTCCAAAGAGGGCGAGAAGAATGGAGGTTCTCTGCAGGACCTAGGGCAGAGCTGGAGGAAGAGGAAGCAACCTGCACAGAGGGGAAAGGAGGGGAAGAAGAAAGAGGGAAAGAAGAGGGAGAAGAGACTCTGAATATCCCAAAAAAACAATGGCCAAGATGGCCAACAAGGCCTATTCCAGTCCGGGAGCAAGCCAGGCTCAGCGGCACAGGCCGTCCCAGAGATGTCACTCTCCGAGGAATAGGCGGGGGAAGCGGGTCTCAGAAGATCAACATCGCTGTCCATGGGTAAGATCCGGAACCGCTGCCGGGATGCAGTCAAAGCAGAAGGCGATCATGCCAAGAGAGCAAGTGTGTTACCAGTCCCGCTCTTGTGAGGGGTCGGCGCGGGCAGTGAAGGTCTAGATAGTGTGGAGGCGCGCCTGGTCGTTACTCCCTGTGACCATTAGAATTTATGTTCTTTTTTTTGACTCAAGATGGTACTGCTCATTGGGCCAAAATTTACCACAGAAGGATGGAGTTGAGGAGATGATTGTTTGCACCCATATGCACCGAATAATACACTCCTGGTACAGCTTTATAGCCATAATGTTTAACATTTTGCCCTCTCACACATTATTGACCCTCATCTTCAGCTTGAATTAAAAGCAGAGAAGGCAATTAATAGCAAGTATTGCCCACAGAGACCAAGCCAAAATTCTTACGGTACTCCCTTTCCTATGAGGGTTTTGCGTGGGAATGTTGTCAGAATTATCATCTGACATACATATAGGGGGAGATTTACAAAAAAGGTACGCAGCACAACCACCCGTGAGGCTACGCTTCATTGCGTGAAAGGAAGGGAGCAGGAGCGCTCTACAGAGATATGGCAATCTCCTCCCCTCTCCGTGGAACTGGTGCTGATTTCAGCTGATTTGCTCCTTGCACACACCTTAGCGCTAGGATGTGTGCATTAGTCTAACATAGGTTTCGTACAGGAAGGGTACCTTTCCTGTACAAAATATGATGCCTAGACACAATACAAAGTTTTCCCCACTTTGTGTGTGTGCTGCACAGTGCAGCACGCATGCAAAACCGTAAAAAAGAGAAATGAAAGCATTTTTCCTTTCTTGCACCTACTTGAAAAGGGCACATTTTTCTCATACTAAACCCTGTCAACTTTACGTAGTAAATTTTGGTTTAGTGTGAGAAACCTTGGAATGGTTGTATGGGAACGCTCATGCACCACCCTTGGTATGACCTCTGGCGCAAAGTAATGCAAAGCAGCGCTATGCGGTGCTTCGCATTACTTTTCCATTATTTCCAGCACTAAACAAGTTTTGGGCTGAAAAGTAAATAGAGAAAAAAAGATTTTGCGCTGATTTGCGTCACTTTTGTGAGACAAACATTGCGCAAAATATTAGTAAATCTCCCCCAAAGGGTTCTAAATATTGCTTATAAAAATATAATTCCACTGGGTATAGAGGATTTTCCTCCAATGGGGTAACCTGCTTATAGATGATACTCAGGGCACTCTATGTATAGCAGATGACAAAATCTTGGCAATTATATTCCGTTGCCGTTGTAGTAGTACACGGTTAGGCTACTATGAAACTACATATGATGGCCTAGTTAAGGATACCCCACTTGTCTCGTGTTTCATGTACAAAGAGTTAGAGGTTGTCAGATTTTGGGCACCATTTAAGTCTTAGCATCCGAGTTCAGTTGAAACAAAATTGAGAGACTTTTGACAGCACTCCTGTGGGCTAGTATTTATAACAAAGAGGGCGTAAGTTATGAACCCTCAGTATATCCGACTCTACTCATTATAGAGTGAAAGAGAAACACATGACAAGGTAGCATTCAATAAGAATTGTCCAAAAAAGGTTCAAGATATAGTCCACTTATTTTAGTTTTCTTCAATCTTTATTCTTTTCATTCCAAAAAACAGATATTCCCAGCAAATATTAGCAATCACCAACACGTGTTTCGTCCTACACAAGGACTTTTTCAAGGCTGGAAAAAAATTTCAAACAATACAATATAATTGCAGATCTAGAAAATACATGTATACAATAAATGACAGATTTAAAAACATATATACAATATGCAATTCAAAAGGTGTAAACCACATTAACAATATAAAACAAAAGAATTCCCAGTACCAAAAACGGGATATCTTTTGCAATGAAAGGAATCCCTGTGGGTCTGAGCACACAACCTATGATCCATACACACATTTAAAATATATATAGATGCACCCACCATAAACAGAACGAACTGAGATGTATGTTGGGCATCATATATAAGCAGAATAGGCCGAAATTGTAGGAAAGAAGCTTAGTATCTGAGGAGATAAAGCACAACGGGAAATCCAAGTTAGAAAACTCAACTCACTGTTGCATGTGTCCAAAAAAAAAAAAAACAACAAGTATCCTAAATAACCCATTTCGCAATGAGGCTGTAGTCAAAAAGTGTACATTAGGTGTAGCATGATAACTAGATAAGAGCAATGTCTACAATGTCAAAGTCAAAAAAACAAAAAAACACGTCATCATTCCGTGCCTAGATGAATATGTCTGAGCTGAATCAGACTAGCATACATCCTGTATAGCCTATATCGCGGCGAGGCTGTAACCAACAAGTAGGAGTAGCATGATAACTAGATTGAAACTATATCTGCAAGGTCATGGATAGATAGAGAACACACCATCACATCGTGCCTGAGTAACTATGGCTGAACTGTATGCGGCTAGCATAAAGACCGTTGAGGGAGATGAGTGGAGACACCATCACGTGTATTGCTATCACTGGGCATATTGGAAAGATGTGCTGCACCTAAATATCGATTGATAAAGTTATCAAATAACTCACCCAATGTAATGGTAACACGGTGAGAAATAAAAGTAGGGTTGTACACATAAGAAAATCTTCCGGTCCAGGGCAACAATCTCAATGGTCAAGTACGACCCCGCACGTGCGCTATTAACGGAAGGGAGCAGAAAAAGTGGAAATGTCACACAATATACTGGAGTCATAAAGTGCGCCTGTATACTGGTACATCGTATAAACGGGTGCTGAGCCCGGTAGTTAATAAGCTTAATATAATAGAAAACAGACCTAAGTTACTAAAGGGCATATTGGTAAGTCCCTCTTAAAAACAAAGCGAATTGAATATTTAACATTTAAGCATGAAATACTAGCATAGAGTAAACAGCAAGGAAAATGAATAAAGAATTAGTTATTCAAAAATGTCTAGATTAATAACGTGAATAAAGACATAAAAGTCCTGATGTGTTTCACACACAGAGATCGCGGTGTGTCAACCTATGTATAATGGGAATAACCATAATTTACGTAAAATGAAAGACTCACCTAACTACACAATTATATCATCAGTAGAAGCAAGTAGGTTAATGTCAGGTTCTAGTCAACGAACACTCGAGGGCAGACCGGTGTACCAACGGCACCTCTAGGTGGTAGGTGCCCTGAGTTTCTATAGCACCCTACTGATTATTATTTTCTTGGAAGAAATAAGACTATTTTTTGATGTGTACTGAATTTAGAAATAACAAATTTACTTTGCAAAGTGTGTGCGGACGTTTCCCTTTGGGAACACTACCACCCATCTCTTTTTGAATCCGAGTTCAGTTGGACGTCTGTGTCGAGCGGCCCATTATCAAAGGGATACTTATTTAAGTCATGCTAAGCCTCGTTATAAATGATGTCACATTCCCGCTGACAGTCTGGATAGGAGTAATGTTTGAAGGCTGTGGCATAAAGAGGTACGGGGATGTTTAACGTTGTCTTAAACCTGCAAGTAAATACATTTGTTGAACTTCTTCCGAGAGGAAGATTTTCACGAATGTGCCTTTGTAAGCAGAGTCAACAGTTTACTCGTTGCAAAAAAGACAAAGCAACCACAGGAAAGAAAAGGGTTATTTGTGCGCTTAATTTCACTAGAGTGATGAGATCACATTTGTAAGTGCTCTATGGGTGAAATATGTTAATCACACCTTGGGATTACTGCTCCAAAGACTGATGGCTGCTTGGTGCCAGGCACTCGCAGCGTTCTTCCTACAAAGGCTCGGGGAATTCCTTGAAGTATTCAAAATATGCAGAACACGTAAACCCATCACCCCAAGGGACTTATTTACTATATTTGCCATAGGTCAGCGCTGCAAGCCTTCCTGCGTGCGGCGCTGCCTTATGGCAACAGAAAAAGGCCGGAATGCACTGTATCTATCAGATACAGCGCATTCATGCCCTTCCCCCCTGCACTGGCACACAAATGGATGCCAGGCACCAAAGCAGGCACCCTTGTGCCATGGTGCAAAGGTGTCTGCATTTTAGGGGTGTGATTGCAGGAAGGAAAAAACAATTCATGGAGGTGATTTCCTCTTTCTATGTGTTGTGCTGAATGCAGTGCACATAGAAAGAGGAAAAAACGAGGAGAAATAAAGACATTTCTCCTCGTTGCGTCCCTCCTACGCCACCCCTGGGGAGGTGAAGGCTTTTAACGCATTCCCAGGTTTACGAAATGTCATAAATCTGTCGTAAATCTGGGATGTGTCAAATGCCATGGGTGTTACATGGGAACACACACCATAACGCCCATGGCATACGTCTCTATCGCAGGCTGCGGCAAAGCAGGGTTTTGCGCTGCGTTGCCTCAGTCCATATCTACAAGGCCATGAAAAGCCATGCATGGTGGCTTTAAGTTGCTTTGTTGATATGGTACTGAAGTGTTTGCTGCCGGACAGTCACTAAAAGTGATGTTCGGTTGGTGCAGGGGCCTTGTAAATGACCCCACTAATTTCTAAGTACAATGTGATGCGTTGAAAGTTGGTACAGAAGCTACTTGGTATCCTTCCATTCGAAGAATATAACAGTATACCTGCAGCAATTCATTTTATTCGTCCATTCACATACCTCGTCTGCATTGAAATACTTTCATTTCTCTGACTTGATGTTAGCGCTTGCTGCCCATAAAGCCGAAGGCCACAATGGGTAAAACAAGTCCTGCCTTATCTGACAATGAACTATAACATACATCTGTCTTAAGCTTTACCTTTTAGGCCTCCTCATCTCTTATCCAGATCCCTGATCTGACTGCAGCACCCGGCAAAATAACATTTGCTTCCAACTGAGGGAATATTTACATGAAAATGGCGCAGCATGGTGCCGCAAGCAATTTAGCTGCACCGAGCTGCGTCATTTTCAAAAATCAGAGATGCACCATATTGACAAGAATACGGCGCATCCTTGTGCTCACCCCTGTGCTGGTGCTAAAAAATCTGCATAACGCCAACTCAGGCCCCCTTGCACCATGGTGTAAGGGGGCTTGCGTTGCAGGGATGATTGTGTTTGTGCAGGAAGGGACATCTTCCTGCACAAAAACAATTATTAATGGTGTTTTTCTCTTTCTATGTATGCTGCATAATGCGGTACACATAGAAAGAGCTAAAAATGCGGAGAAATAAAAGTATTTCTCCTCGTTGCGCCACATTAATGCCTCCTTTTGAAAGGCATCAGTTTTTGGCGCTGCCTCGGATTTACAGATCCTTGTAAATCTGCAGTAGTATCAAAAAGGCATGGGTGTTGCTAGGAACTCCCACAGCAACACTCATTGCAAGCCCCTTTGCCATAGAAAACGGAGTTGCTGAGGGCCATATTTACAAGGCTGTGTTAAGACACGCAAAGTGGCGTAGCGTGGCCGTGTAAATATAGGTCAGCATGGAGCCCCATCGGAGTGTCAAAAAAAGTGACGACCTGGTGGCACTAGGGACTTGTAAATATGCCCCTGAGTCCTCTAGTTAACATCCCCACTGTCACACAAGCCTACAAACACTGAAACCACTCCTAACAACCATGTGCAGCCGACTCTAACATCATCAGCATTACACTTAACACTTCACAAAGCAAATTCAGTGAGCACCCGCTGCACTTCATGCTGATCCTCTCCCGCCATCACATAGCAGAGATTCTAGACCGCCTCACCACACTCAGCCTACATGCCATTGACATCAAAGAGGCCAGCCTCTCACCTAACTCTGCTCACATCGTTGGTATACTTGATCCACCGCATCAATCTGCCTAAGAGAATGAAGAAAGCGTTGCAGTAATTTGCCAGCCTGTATGCCCTGCATGCCTCAGCAGGAGTCGCCTTCAGCTCCTTCGACTGTCTCATCTGCCACTTTGCTGGTGACGAGGTGAAAGTAGGGTAACATCCAGTCTATCAAACTATCACCAGTTTTCAACTAATGTCTCGGATGTTACACCATTCGCAAGAGAAAAGCTCATGTAAATGTCAGGACCTTTTTGCAGGGCTACGTGGTCCGAGTAGTTCAAGGTTCCGGAGTCGGGCTGGAGGGGGCATTCGGGTGGTGGATACAGGAGAGTGAAAACAGGCTCAAACCTCAAAATACTCTCGGCAGTCTCAATAAATTATTATTGAGTCAAATGCTCACTTTTATGAAAAAAATAATTATTTTATTTCTACTACTACTATACTAACACAAAGGAACAATACAACATTAACAAACAATTTCACATTCCCCATGAGGTCAGGGCACTAATGTTTCTTTAGGCAGTCCCTTGGGTCCCACTCCTTCCTCGCTCGTAGTGAGTGATTATTTACCATTAATTATAGGCAACATCCAGGGGAAGCCTTACTAGTAGTCGGAGTCTCAAGAGTCCACTTTGGTGGTGGCACATGCAGGCTTCACCTCTAGTTCCAGGGGAGTGGATATTATGCAGAAAAAATCATTTCCTTTCTCGCTCATCTCTACATACGTAGATGACCGAGGCAGATATGTGGGAGTCACAGGCTCTTGGGAGGGCAGGCTCATTACCCTCATGTCAATATACACCCCCCCGGGATGCAGGGCATGACCTTCACTGATTTGAGTGCAATACTCCTAACGTTGCCTGAAGGACACCTAGTGCTTGGAGGCGATTTTAATTCTATCATCTCGGGTGCTTTAGACAGACCCTCCTCCTCAAGCAACTCCTCAGGCCGCCTGTGCGTTTTCCAGCTTTCTAGAAGCAATGGGACTAATGAATGGCTGGAGGACCCATAATCCCAATAAGGTACAACATACCTTCCACTCAGGAGCACACAATAGCTTATCCCGCCTGGATTATATACTGGTTCCGGCTTCACAGATTACAGACATACACGAAATCCGACATCTGGCAAGGGGTATCCCAGATCATTCCCCATTATGGGTCCACATAGTGCTGAATCGCACACTAGTGGGGAGAGTTCCCCCAATAAACCTGTGGTATTTTAAGAACCCTAAAATACGGAAAGGGCTGACCAAATCTATCGAAGAATACTTTTTAGATATCGAACACTCAGTAGACTCACCACAGACGCTCTGGGAAGCTTTTAAAACAGTGGTCCGAGGACAAGCCCTGTCTTTGATAGCTGGCTCCAAAAAAGACAAGGTGAGAGAGATCTCAGACATAGAGCAGGACTTATACCATCTAGAACAAGATGTCACCTCAGACCCCACGCCCAAAAACTTCCATTCCCTACTCTTGAGACAGGAGGAATACCAGGCATTGGTCACCAATCCTGCCAAACTACTGGGGCAGGAAAGGCTGGGGCAAATATATGACTGGGGCGACAAGGCTGGCAAATTGCTCGCATGGTTAGAAAAGCGCGATCAGGCCAGCAGACTTGTACCAGAAATCAAGAGCACTGATGGCTCCTCAGTGACGGATCCCCAAGATATAGCCACCCACTTTGCTGCTCATTTTCAAACCGTGTATAGTTCGGAAGCGCCATACCCGAAACAGACTTTACTGATTTTATAAGGATATCACTCTTCCTAGATTATCGGACTCTGACTTCATGTTCATGGATAGTGTACTCACTACTGACGAAATAGCCATTGCAATAAGAGCACTAAACTCTGGAAAGCTTTGGGCCCAAATGGCATTCTGATAGAGCTCTACAAGCTCCAACCGGATAAATTAGCCTATTACCTGAAGTCTATGTTTGAAGATAGCCTAAGGGAGGGAATCTTACTGAGAGACCAGAGGATTGTGAATATAGTCACAATCCACAAAGAAGGAAAGCCTAGGACAGAATGCACCTCCTATCGGCCCATATCGCTGCTGAATGCAGAACCCAAAATTCTGGCTAAGGTACTGGCCAATAGACTTATCAAGGTGATAGGCGACCTAGTCCATCCAGACCAATCAGGGTTTATGCCTAAGAGGAACACAGCCCTCAATCTGCGCTGACTACACGGAGTCCTGGGCAGGGTACCAACGTTATGAGAAGACACCATCGTGGTCTCTATAGATGCCACCTTGGCTTTCGACACCTTGGAATGGCCCTACCTCTTTGCAGTACTCGCCAAGTTGAGCTTTGAGAGAAGGTTCCAGTCCGGGTTTTGCAGTCGGAGCGACAGATTGCCCGAACACCAGAGCCGAAGCCAGAGCCTAAACTGCTCCTCCAGCCCCCCTTCGGTTCCTGCCCCTGTTGGTCTCGGCTCCTAGACGGGCTCAGCGGCATCGGGATTGGGGGACTAAAGTGCTTGTGAAAGGCTGCGGTCCGTTGTTCGCGGTCCGCGGCTTTCCAGGCAACAGCGGGAGTCCTGAGCTACCTGAGACTTAGCAGCCTGAAAAACTTTTAGCCCACGGCTGAACCCCTGACGGCGCCCGCATCATCTGGCTCCGCTGTCTCCACCCAGAGCACGGCATCCTGCTGAACGGGGCTGGCGGGCTTGGTGGAACAGGTGAGGCATGACTGTATGTCTGCGAGCGGAAATACAGTGATAATACAGCCAAGCGGAAAGCGGCACTTCCAGCGGAGGAGCGAGGCAGAGGTTTGGGTAGGCTCGGCCAGGCATGGAGCGGTGAGCCACTGGAGACCGATAGTAGATTCGGAGGGGCCAGTAATAGGCCTATAGTGCTATACAGCACTACACAGCACCATACAGCACTATATAGCGGGTTTAGCCTGGAGACAGGCAGAGAGGGGCCACTACCCTCCAAGCTCCTACTCCTGCTCCCTGCTAATCAGTGGTCGCTTGCCGCTTTCTTTGGGTTTCTTCCCTACTTCCTTGACTCTAGACCAGTCTCAGTTTCTTTTACCCCGTCTCACTTTCAAGCATTTGCACCGCCCCCCCCGCACTAGCCCCCCACAGCCTGTGACACCAGGAATACCAGGGATACTCCGTATTATTACCTTCTGCAGGAAGCACAGAGCAAAGAGCACAGAGCGGGCAATAGTTCTAAACCCTCACCGCGGGGCCCTTTTAGTGACCCCATTACCTTAATTTTTGCCACCTTGATTGAGGTCAATCAGGCACAACAATAGTGGCAGCAACACCACTTCACCGCCACTTTAATAGAAAGCAAGTACCTGCACCAAATAGAAGAAAGTGAACTGGAAATTTTAACCTGCAAAATAATAGCTAAAGAGAGCTAAGGCTATAAAGACAACAAAGACCGCAAAACAACAAAAAAAATACCAAAGATACCAAAGATATCAAAGACTGGTCAAGTCCAACCCAGTCCTGATTTAACAGGAGACCTGAAAGACTGGTGTGACCCCGCAAGCTGGTAAGCAGCAAGTAGTAGCACAGGAGATAATTTGCCAAAGCAGCCAGAGATTCGCGACCTGCTGCATATAGTCAAAAATGCAGTCCGGCAGAACAAGAGAAGCTCTGCCACCCAAATCAAAGGGCAAAAAAAGGTAAGAAAAAAAATCACAGGGATGTGCAAAGTGCAGAACCATCACTAGTTTTGCTGGATCATCAACCGCGTGAGACTGCAATACGGCCAGAACACAGCAGGGCTATAAATTCCAGTCAACCCAAGATCTACACAAAATTCAATTTTCTTAGGGATCCAGGGTCAGCCTTCTTCTCAAATATCGCAACCCTAAAAGGTCTGCAATCGCCACTGCTACCCTTGCAGCCCCAATCCTCCACTCAAAGCCCAGCTCTTAAAGAACAAAGCAAAGCAGAAGGGGCCCTAGACCAACCAATACACCAAATTCGAATCAGTCATCAGCCACAACGGTCACAAGAGCCTGAAATTGCCCCTCTGGCAGGCGCGCCCGGAGATTTAAGATCTTCCCCAACAAAAATTAGCCATCAGACCAGCCCTCAAGAGAT
Organism: Lissotriton vulgaris; assembly: GCF_964263255.1. Taxonomy (NCBI): domain Eukaryota; kingdom Metazoa; phylum Chordata; class Amphibia; order Caudata; family Salamandridae; genus Lissotriton; species Lissotriton vulgaris. The sequence continues at coordinate 1,053,675,667 of NC_141694.1, read as the reverse complement.
CCCCACTGTGGAACAAAAGCTTTATGCGACCCCAACATGTCTACAAAAACTAGATGCTAGGGAAGAGTTCTAACAAAAAAAAGGCTGAGAGTTACACCAAAGGAGCAACGAGGGGAGTGGATTCTGAGCAAGTCAAAGTAACCAACGATACTCCCAGAAATAATATCGTGTCCAGCAATCACAGCACTCCTATCAAAACAATGGACTCCTCAATCATAAAACTAAAATCAATCTCAACTACGCCACCCCTTGATCAAGGATGCTTACCTGAACAATTTGGAGGAACAGAAGTGGGAGCATGGCCACAGGATCTAAACCAGACAGTAGATGGGAGGGCGTCAATGTCCTATCTGACCACGCAAGAATGGGAAGATCTGCTCGCAACCTACTCACCGAAGCATGGAAAAGATAAGGACTAGGAACAGGAACAAAGTGTGGTCACCACCACAGAACCCTCCGAGAATAAACCCCCCACAGACCAACTTAAAATGGGCGCAGGAAAGCCTGGGCAAACTAACAATCAAAACGCCGGTGTTTGGGCGTCACTGCTAAATACAATACAACTGGCTGTTAACACACTACAATTTCAATCTGAGAAAATGGAAATCCAATTAACCTTATTGAATACACTGGCAGTTTTTACCGCCGGCATCAATGAAAAATTGGAAAACTTGAATGGATTAATAACAAGAGCACAATCCAATTCCCAACTCAGATGCAATTGCGATCAGGTCATTGATAAATTATCAACTTTACCCTCAATTCTAAGCAGCCTGGTCAAGGATATCAAAAGTGTAACAGCAGGGAAAGCAACAAAATGCCAGGGCGACCCCTGCACCCCAGAGGGACCATCCAATGTCCATTCAACTAGCAAGACGCACAGCGGAAATGCCAAGGTGGGCACTGAGGGAAAGGGTAGCCCCAGCCATGGTGGCTCTCCAAAACCAAATGCAAAGCAACGCCGCCAACTGAGAAGGAAGGGGCGCAACCAAAAACCGCCCGAGGTGCAACAGCTTATTTCCCCATATTCTCAGCCAAAGCAGAGAAACGTGGGAGTAATACAGCTGATGTAAGCATAGTAGAATAATCCCAACTGGATATAAATACCCCCAATCACAGCAGAAACCCAGAAAAAGCCGCACTCCAGGCATGTATACCTGGGGCACATGGAGAAATGGGAGAAGCCAACGGCCAAAGTTCCACACATAGGGCTCGCAAGGAACACACAGAAGAGGGAAAACAAGTTCTCACTATCACTCCTCATCCAACAACTATGGTCAGTGGCCACAACAAACAGCAATTACAATCCCAAGACTCGAGGGGAGAAGCAAGGGCTCAACACGCACACTTAGTGCCCTCCTTTGAACCCAGAGAAGAAGTGTGCACTGCAAAACCCCAAAAGATTTTCAACACAAACCACAAAAACATCAAGACCAACTTGACCTCAAACAACGGGCTTACTCGAGATACCTGGGGGTTGCCAGTCAGGCCAGTAGGGTCTAACCTGGAGCCACATCTAGAAGAAGCCAAAGGGCCTATTATACAGCGCAATGGAAAACCCAGCTGGAGGCTTCAGGTCAGAGAGGCACAGCAGGAAGGACAAGCCACTAACCAATCCACCCCCTTGCCAAGCAAAGAGAAGCATACCCCTAGAATCCCCTGGGCCGAACCACCAAGCATAAAATTGGAAACACAGTCTAAAGAAACCACTGCCAGCACACTTGAATAAGAACCGCCACGCATATCAAATTTATTGGCGCCAGCAAATTCAAGAAAACACCAGGCAGCTGAGGTTTTGTTATTTTACCCTCTTTTTACCTCCAAGGGACCTCAGGACATACTGAACCGAGGCAACATCCTTAGATTAACAGGGTCAATACCAAATATTACTGGCATAAGGTCAACAGATCTACTCCCTATAGAATTTATACACTCCACTAACCCTCTGTGTCTAGAGGCTACAAAAACAACGTGGACTAAAAGCGAAACAGCAGAGGCAATCTTAGCCGAACAGGGCGTATTTCAGAGCTGGGGCATAGAAATCGTTCCCTTCCTACAACCAGCCTACCCATCACCACTACTAAGCAGCGGAAGCCCAGCATCAAATACTCACCAAGTACACTTAAACTGTGTACTCAGAGGAGCACGGGGCAGATCCCGCCCTCTGAGCACCAATATGGACGGGGACCAACAAAAAACGGCACAACGGGCAGCTTTTCTGACAACCCAAGGTTTGTTTAAGGAATCAATAACGCAAACCATCACTCTACGCTCAGAGGAGCACTGACACGATGAGCTTGATCAAAACCAACGTAGAATAAAGGACCCCCTTCTTAGATTATGCTCATGGAATATAAACGGTGACCCAGACTTCCGGCAATATATCACAAATTTTGATATAATCTTCCTACAGGAAACTTGGCTTTCGGTTCCCCAGCATATTCAGGGCTACATTTGCTTTGCGAGTCCAGCAAAAAGGATGGGCAGATTCAGCCACTGCTCAGGTGGGTTGGCAATCTATGTCTTATCAACAAGTATACCCTCATCCACTCTCATCAGGTCATCGTCAAACGTTATATTGGCAGTCACAATTTCAATCCTTACAGAGGTCGAAAAATTGGAAGTGTGCCTGATCAACTCATACGTTCACCCCAAACGGAAAGTGAAAGACTCTATTGAACTCACAAATCAAGTAGCAAAGCTCGCTACTGTGATGGAAAATTTGCACTTCATTTTGACATGGGACCTTAACCAGTACCTTATAGGTTCATCACAAGGTGAGGAACTATCTATACAAAATGGAATCCATAACATGACCGCACAAAGTTATCCACTGAAGTGAAAGAAGAAGCACTGCAACAGTTGCCTACTTGCAGAACTAGAAAATCTAAATCTGCAAGCTTTAAATGGAAGATTTGTGGATGACACACCACCAGTGGACTCTTACCACTCTCTCACAACAAGCTCTATACTGGATTATACCTTTGTAAGCCTTGCTCTCTTCCCATATATACTTGGGTACAGAATGGGGGATAAGGGAGATAGCGACCACCGCCCACAAGAACAGCGACCGCAGCAAGTCCTATCAGCACAGATGTAATTCTGGGGCGCATCTCCATGTCCAACCTAAGAAGGATAAAATGTACAACAAATAACACAAACTCTCAGGCCGAAGCAGCAATTCAACTCTTTAATTCGCCAATATTAAGCCAAGAAGATAAAAAATCGACCACTGGTAACAGTTCACGGACAAGCCTCTAAATCAACACACAGAAACAATAAACAACTCCCAGAAAGCATGAGAGAAGAATAAAATCTCGAATGTCCAGAGACAGCAACTGAAACACACCAAAAAATCAATAAACGCAACACTATGCAGGCTGAGAAGATCTCCAGAGAACGCCACTGCACGAGCATCCTTGAATAAGCAAAGGGCAAAATTAAAAAGTGTGAAATGGAACATTAACAGCAACTTTGAGAACGTCTTTTGGGCTTGATGAAGCGAGCTTCAGAAAATATTTTATTCTGACTTGTGAATTCAATTTCCTATAACATGAACTAATTTATTAATGAGCTGTTGCATGATTTGTTGTATTAATCAACTTAGATTAAGTTTACACCACACATGAACACGCGGGAACTAATAACATGTGCTCTTGTTGCATTTGCGAGTCTGTTTTGTAACACGTGATTAATATTGTTTTGTTTGTCATGTTTGTCCTTTTGTCTTTGTCATTATTAATATGCGGCAGATTATTCATGGCATGTGCTTTTTATATGTGCTTACATGTTTGTCTTATGTTGTGTTTGTCTGTCTGTGTATCATTTAATCATCTTTTTACTCTTTCAGAAACTTAAAGCAGGACTATATGAAGAATGGTAGCTATTTTGTGTGCTGCTTTATTTGTTTGCTTTTGCTAGATGTCTTTTATTAATGGGTTAATTAATAATTAGCATTGGTCGGGTGGGTAACAGAAGGGTTTGTTTTACCTGAATTAATCACTCTTTTGTGTTTGTTTAAATACTAGCCCGAGAGTGGTTTGAGGCCTAGTTCTGGCTCTGAAGAAAAAGTTGGTCGGCCTGTACGTGAGCAGAGTTGGAGCCAAATGCAGTCATCTTGGAAACTTTCCATGGAGAATTATGTTTTTATGCTTCACCTTTGAAAAGACTGTGGCTCTGACAATGAAGACTTATTCATGAACTGCTCTGGATTTTCTTTTTACAAGGCCGAGGAAGTGACAGGGATGATTTTGCCGAGCTTTGGTGGAAGTCAGAGAAGCAACTTTTAAAAATGTTGCAAAGACGCTCGGAAGTTGATGTCACTCTATGTCAATGAACAATAGTATGGTGACGCTCATACCCTGGAAGAGGTGGTTTTGGTGGTCTGACAGTCTTCAACCAATCAGGGTGCTGAACTCTCTCAAAGAATTACATTTAGTAAGATTAGCAAGCAAAAAGGGTATAAAAATTGGGCCTCTTGATGGGAACGGGGCTGACTGTTTCCTGAGGGCGAAGTGCTGTCCGATTTCCTTTGGATCGTAAGCATTCAACTGTTTATTCATTTATTTTCCTTTTCAGGTCAGAAAGCTAACTTAGGGAATAGGGTTAATATTTTCTTTAATTCATTATTTTGTGCAATGTTGAACTGCCAGATTTTGAGCCAATGATTAATGTATTAAACTGAATAAAATAAAAGTAAATGTTTGATATTAATAAAGAGCTAATACATTTATGCAATTTTGGGAATTATGAAATAAACTATTAAAATGACAAGCTGGTCTTGTTTATTGTAGAAAGTTTAAAAACAACATATTAGATTCATTCGCCTCATGATTCAGCTGCTCTATTGTTCTTATGGGCCTGGTGTTGATTGGTAAGTCTGGTAGTAGATGGTGACATCATTTATGCAGAATTTTAGTAGGAGCGCTGGATCAGTTTTTGGTAGCATTCATACGGTTATATGTTGTTTTTGCCATGCATGTTACATATATGTTGGTATGGTCATAGGATCAATGTTTAACAAATGTTAAGTTTCTGATTTTGTCAGATTGTTATATGTAGTCGTAAGGATTTTTTCCAGCAGTGTGAAAAATTCCTGGTTAATTGCCGGCAAGGTAGTGTGACTAGAAGAGTTACACAGTGCATTTGTCTGTTTCAAAATTGTGGTATATAATATATCACGTGTTGTGGACGTACAACACAAGCTTAGGGACATTAGATTGTATGGCTAAATGTATAGTGAGGATTGCCTATGAAATCGTAGCATTAAGCATAGGGACTTGTTACCCGTTTTAAAACTTTTTGTGAAAAGAATAATAGGATTTATCCGAGCTTGAGAGAAGGGTGAGATAGCGTCGTCTATTCTTATCAACATTTGACGTTTTCTGTGGTTGGTTCAAGTCCTGCCAAGATTTCGTGTGTGAATGATCAGGGTTTTAGTATGTATGTGTGAACAAATGATCGTATAGAAATAGCGTCGTCTATTTTATGCGAAGAGTAAATTCTGTATGACAGTAAAACTATCACTTTGTTAGCGAAACAGACAGGTGGTTTGTTTATTTGTAGTTACTAATTAAAATTCATTGGAAAGTTTTGCTTAAAATGGCGCCGTAAAAAAGTTTTGTGAAGGAGGGGTGAGTTTACGGAGCAACACACAGAGAAGCTGCAGCGGTAGCATACGTCATTTCGGTTCGCGCTGTGATTGGCTAACATACGTCACAGAAAGCGCACTGATTGGCTCACGTGACTGTGACAAGCTGACACCAGATTGGTCAGTTCCGAATATTGTATTTCTATCGGAAGAGCAAGGTAGTGACGTGGCTTAACCTGATTGGCTTGTTGGTGTCTTTCGCGCACGGATTGGTTAGAATAGCGGAACACCAGAAAACATTTTCGAAGCTTACGGAACAGCAATTTTGACTTAAAATCATGAGTTATTGGAATGATAATGAGAAAAAGAAGCCTTCATGGTTTCAGAAAGTGAAAAATTATTTTAAACCTGACAAGAAAATTTAAACGCGTGGTGGTAAATTACTTCATAAGTACAAAACACCCGCAGCCTATATGGAAGGCGAATATGGCTATCATACTGTAATTTGGTTTGATAACTGGATGCATTATACCAGAAATTATGGCTTATTAGCCATGCCAGAAGATGGGTCATTTAATATGAAGGTTTTGAGAAATTTGAGAGAAAAAATGATGGATCTTGTGCCGATGCCAAGACCTACACAATTTGAGGCATTAGTTGAATGGAAGGTTGAGATGATGGAACTTGAGCGTGAAAGCAAATGCCTAGCACCTACAAATTCAAAATACATTTTAAACAGAGAAACACATGAGGATAAAGTGAGACGTTGGAGAAAGGCAGACATGTATGATGGTCTGTATCCAGTGAGAATAATGATTACTGAAGACTTGGAACAAAAGACAGCTGGAAGGAGAATTGATGAGGAATTAGATGATGCGGTTTTAGAAGATATTTATGCTAATAAAAGGTAAACCGCCACCTTATCAAGCAGGTTCTCAACCTACTCCAAGAGTTTCTACAGAAACTTCTCCAAGTGCACCTCCTAGAGAAGCTGAAGAAGGTTCTCCCAGATTTTTAAAATTGCCTGAAAGGGTAGGGTCAGTAAATAATTGTAGCACACCCAGAGAAAATAGATTCCAGCAACAGGAAAGGAGAATACCTGCTGACATTCCAGAAATTTCTAGCTACAATAAAGCGAAAGAAGATTTAATTCAACAATAGACAAAAGGCATGGAAGCAGTGACAGTACCAGTAACTATTGGTCCTGTTGTACCGGTTTTTGATCAAGGAGACAATAGACAAACAGCTTTAACAGTTCCATTAAATGCAGAAATTCAAAAGGTTGCTGAGAGATTTTATTCAGAACTTTCAGAGATTCATAGAGAAAAATCTATGATGCCAAATGTAACATTAAACGGAAGTTTGTCAAGTTCGCAAACACCAACTGTGGCAGATTCAGATTCAGGGTTGTCAGAGAAAAGCTTAAACAGAACAGAATTATCCCAAAATGGATTGTCCCCTGAAGCTCCTGATTATAAAAAGCTTGATGTCGCTAAATTAAAAGCTGATTTGGAAGAATTAATCATTGGCACAATTGGTTCTGACAATTTGAAATTGTATCAGGATGATGAATTACTGTTTATTTGCAAAAGTATTCAGTGGAAAACTAAAAACAGGTACGAACAACTGGAAGAAATGTCTGCTGAGTTAGAAATTGACTTGAGCAAACAGAAACATTTACAGAAACATTACAGGGTGGATTTCTCTGAGAGAGACATTGACAATCTGAATGCTGCTGGAAGAATGACTCACATAAGAGAATTAATAAGTTTTCTCAGAAAATTAGGCGAATTAGGTAAATGGAGAATAAAATGGTCAAAGAAAGAACAGGATAAAAGATTAAGAAACGAAGTAGTTTCAGAATTTCCAATGAGGGAAATAGCTGGAGGAGGTATGTATATGTCCCTTGGTCTAGACAGGATATTCTCCTGTTTACTAATGACTTTCCACGTTTGCGAGAGAAGCCAGTCGAATGGTACCGACAAGTAGACAGATTCATAAAAGTGTCAAAAGTTCTGTGGATTTATCTAGACGGATTCTTTGACATTGTTGTCCCGTCAGATCTTTGAACAGAATGCAAAATTTCTGTGGATTGGCCAAAAGAAGAACCTCCCCGAGACCCGGTTACAGGTGCTCCAGCAAAAGATGTTATGGACATTTATAATAAAGTAATTTACTGGTTGAAAGCAAAAATTCCCCCGAAAGAAGTGGACTGGGTTAAAATAGACAGAACAAACCAGGAACCAAAAGAATCAGTTCATTCATTTTATGAAAGGTTACTGTTAGTTTTTAAACAGTACAGTGGCTACGAAAAATTAAGCGAGAAAGACATGAGCCACTTTATATACAGATTTGTATATGGCCTGAGACCTGAAATTGGTGACATGATTAGAAATGGAATTGTCTGTTGGCAAGCACTTTCAGTTGATGACATCCTGAGAAAAGCAAAATATTGCAGTGACGAGATAGACACAAAGCAAAAGAATCTCAAGGAGAAAGCGATGTGGGCACAAGTGAAAGTAGCAGAGCAGCAACAACAACAACAGTTAGCCTCTATGCAGCAGCAGAATCAGGGCCAAATAAGCCAAAATTTAATGTAAATGTTGAAGAGCTGAAACAAAAGCTCCCATGTTTTAATTGCGGCGAAATTGGACACTGGAAACGTGAGTGTAAAAACCCGTCCAGAAATTTTAAAAATAATTCGTTGAATCCACAGGTGCAGTGTGAGTTAAATCCGCAGCAAAACAACAGCTGCAGCAACAATTAAATGAATTAAGTCAGCAGCGACGACAGATAGCGAATCAGCAGAGCCAGATACAGCAAAGCCAGTTTCAGCAGAACCAGGTACAGCAGAGTCAAATTCAGCAGAGTCAGGTACCTCAAGCACCATTCCCTGGTAGTGCTAACACACAGAGATTTTCTCCTGATACAGGTTTCTGTGGAGGTAATTTGGTGAATAATGTGTCAAAAGTTAACATGTCAAATGCTTCTCAATTTTGGTTGAAAGACAAAGAAGAGAGTGATTCATCAGAGGATTACTCATGACGGTGCCTGAGAGAGGAAGAAGAGTGTGTGCTTGGACCCACTCTTGAGGTAGATCAGTCTGGTCCATTTGTGAATGGAAAAGTAAATGATGTAGATGTTCCTTTCCTTGTGGATACAGGTGCTACCCGTTCTACTGTTAGATCAGAAGAAATAGAAAATCTTCCTCTCTCTGGGGAGTCCATCCAAGTTGTAGGTGTAGCTAATCAGCAAATTAAAACAAGTCTAACAGAGCCAGAAAAAGTGGAAATTGGTAACTACAAAGATAAGCACAGATTTTTAGTTTGTGACAGCAGTCCTGTTAATCTGTTGGGACGTGATATATTGTGCAAAATGAATTGCAAGATATATTGCTCACCAGATGGAATTGAAATGCAAACTGCAGAAGAAGATGGGCTTTATAAATTGACAATGCTAATGGTTGATGAGGTGAAAACATTACTGTTTCCTGTGTTTGATAAAAATGACTTGCCAGAAGAGCTCAAAAAGCCAGTTAATCCAGCAATGTGGGACCTAACAGATAATGATATGGGTCTCATGAAAAATATTGATCCAGTAAAAATCATTGTTAAGCAGGGAATAGATTTTCCAAATGTTCCTCAATACAAAATGAATGCTGGGACACTTGAGGGTGTCATTCCAGTAATTGAAAAGTTCATAAGTCAAGGTGTGTTAAAAGAAATTGAAAGCAGCCCATGCAATTCACCGATTATGGGTATTAAAAAGCCGAACGGAACATACAGAATTGTTCAGGATTTGAGAAAAATTAACCAGATTGTTGTTCCATGTTGTCCCATTGTTCCAAATCCTGCAGTAATTCTTTACCAGATTCCACATGATGCAGAATGGTACACGGTCATAGACCTGTGTAATGCCTTCTTTACTGTTCCATTACATCCAGAAAGCCAGCAGATTTTCGCTTTCAGGTTCCAAAATAGGATCCTAGCATGGTGTCGTATACCTCAAGGGTATACTGAAAGTCCATCCATCTTTAATCAATTGTTAAAGAAATCCCTGGAAGATCTAGTATTGCCTGGTAATTCCACATTGGTGCAGTACATTGACGATTTGCTTGTGGCAGCCAAAACACGAGAGAATTGTGTTACTGATACCATTACCCTCTTGAATCGTTTGGCAGATGAGGGACATAAAGTGTCACCAGCAAAATTGCAGTTTTGTAAACAAGAAGTGAAATATCTTGGTCACAGAATTGCAAAAGGAACGAGAAAAGTGCCAGTTGAGAGAATCAAAATGATTCGAGCAATACAACCACCCACAACACAAAGACAGGTGAGAATGTTTATGGGAATGGTTGGTTACTGTCGACAATGGATTAGTGGATTTTCAGTAATTGCAAAACCACTTCAGAGATTAACAAAAGCAGACATAAAAGATCCAATTAGTCTGTCAAAAATTGAACTGTAAGCTTTTGAGCAGTTAAAAAAGAGCTTATGTGAAGCTCCTGCTCTGGGTATGCCAGATTATGAAAAAGAATTTGAACTCTACTGCAGTGAAAGAGAAGGTTGTGCATTGTCTGTTCTAATTCAGAGGCATGGTAAGTTGAGAAAACCTATTGCATATTTCTCAGCTGTTTTGGATCCTGTTGCAAAAGCTTTGCCAGGCTGCTTAAAAGCAGTGGCCACAACAAGTGTAAGTCTTGAGCAGAGTGAGGGTATCATTATGAGATTTCCTGTAAAAGTATATATACCTCATTCAGTTGAGATTCTTCTTACCAGAAGCAGGACTCAACACCTGACAAGTAGCAGACTGACAAAACACGAAAAAACAATTCTGGGATCAGACACTGTGTCAATTGTGAGGTGTGTGAATTTGAACCCTTCCACATTACTACCAGATGGAGTTGTTACTGAGGTAAGTAATGAAAATGACATTGATCATGAATGCCTGGATGTTGTAGATTACTGCACAAAACCAAGACAGGACATAAAAGATGTTCCTTTACCTGAATCAGACATAGTCTATTTTGTAGACGGATTTTGTTTGAGAAATGATGAAGGGATTCTGAGAGCAGCATACTCAGTGTGCACAGTTTCGGATGTTGTTGAAGGTTCACCTCTGGATGGAATTCGTTCTGCTCAAATTGCAGAGCTGATTGATTTAATTCGAGCATGTGAAAGAGCAGCTGGCAAAAGAGTAACCATAGTGACTGATAGTCAATATGGTTATGGTGTTGTTCATGATTATGGACAACTGTGGTCCCAAAGAGGTTATTTAACCTCTGCAGGAACACCAATCAGAAATGCAAAATTGATCAAGAGATTGATTGATGGCATTCAATTACCAGAACAAAGTGCTGTAGTCAAATGTGCAGCTCATAAAAAAGGTGATGATTACATCACTAAAGGAAACGCATATGCAGATGAGATTGCGAAATACTGCGCCAAAAACAATTACTCAATCAATCGGGAAAAAGACGAAAGTCACACAATGAATTATCTCATGCTAATTTCTGTAGTTGAAACATGGCAAGAAGTAAAAGATTTACGAGATGAGGCAAGTGAGGAAGAGAAAAACACATGGTTAAAAAATGAATGCAGGCAAAGAGAGGAAGATGGAATTTGGGTTTACAAGGATGGAAGGCCTGTAATGCCAGACTGCATGATTGCTGATATGGCACGGATGTACCATGGTCCAGGACATTTAGGGAGAGATTCCATGATTAGATTGTTCAGAGAAACATGGTTTAATACGAAATTTAGAATAATTGCAGAGTCACTTTGCCAAAGATGTTTGACCTGCCAACAGATGAATCCCAACAGAAAAACTGTTGTAAGCCTGGGAACCATAGGACGGGAGGGTGGTCCTTTTACCAGATTACAAATGGATTTCATTGAGATGCTGATGCACAACAGACTAAGATATGTATTGGTATTTGTTTGTCTGTTTTCAAGATGGGTGGAAGCTTTCCCAACACGTCACAATGACTCAGTTACTGTGGCAAAATTGCTTCTTAGGGAGATCATACCTAGGTACGGATTTCCAGTCACCATTGAAAGTGATTGCGGAACTCATTTTGAAAACAGATTGATGAAACTGATTTGTGAAGCTTTGAATATTCAACAGAAGCTGCATTGTGCTTACAGACCAGAAGCATCAGGTGTTGTTGAACAAGTAAATGGAACTATTAAAAATAGAATTTCAAAAATGTGTAATGCCACAGGAGTGAAGTGGACAGATGCACTTCCACTTGTTCTAATGTCAATGAGAAGCACTCCAGAGAAAAAGACAGGTCTTAGCCCTCATGATATAGTGATGGGTAGAGTGATGAGGCAAGCATTTGTTCCAGTTGGCAAATTAATGAGTATTAATGATAGTGCAATCATTGAATATTGCCAGAACCGGTCTGATGTAGTCAATTCTATATTTCATCAGGTGGGAACAGATGTAATCTCAAAGGAGAAAGTGCAAGCTCATGATTTGTTACCCGGAGACTGGGTAGGGACCAAAGTTCATCGAAGAAGAAACTGTTTAGTCCCAAGGTGGCAGAAGGCAAGACAGATAATTTTAGTTACAACAAATGCAGTAAAGTGCAAAGGGCTAAAAAGGTGGATTCATGCAAGTCATACAATTCGTGTGCTACCTCCTGAAAATCCTGATGAAGACAGCGACACAACAGCTGATTCAGATTCAGAAGGAGACCCAGAAGATCCTGAGTCTGATGATCAACAAGAAAATCAACATCAAGAGAATCTAGATGAGAGTCAGAACTTGAATGAAGAAGATCTGAATATCGAAACTGGAGATCGAGGTGTTGATGATGATGATCTGCTTGAAAAAGAGTCTCTGAAAGAAAAGGGGGATTGAGAAGAAGCAGAGGATTCTGAACGAGACGAAAATCTGAGCCAGAGTATTGAAAGGCGAAAAAGTAGCTCTGTGATCAAAAGCAAAAAGCCTGAGACCGGGAAGCTGAAGGTGATTCCTGAAGAAGAAGAAGAAGAATTACCAAGTACCAGTAAAGGTATTGTTTCAAATGGAGTGAAGCTGCCGAGTAAAGAAGTTCCTAGGTACAGATTTGAAGTCTCTGATACAGATACTGATGAAAGTGATGAAGATTCTGAAATAAGAAAATTCAGAAAAAGAGCTTGGAAAGCTGAATGTAACGAATGTGTGCCAAAGAAAAAGGTCTTGAGAAAAGGAGACATTTGGCCTGAAGACAATTTGAAATTCAAATTGGTGAAGAAATCAAAAGATCAAATCAACAAAGTATCTAGTCAGGGAGGTGAACTTGAAAAGAAAAACGAAAACAAGAAAATAGAAGTAATTACTCGAAAGACAAAGAGAGTAGTAAAGCCAAATCAGAGATATATGTCCCCAGAGTGGACCTATATAATCATTCCACCAATTGTTGAGGTGGAAAGCAGCAGTCAGGAGGACTTAGAACTCAGTGATAAGGATTGAAATTGTTAGAAATTTAGATAAGGGTTTTGTTTCCTGGCATAAGGCTGAAGAAAGTTTGTTAGGTGACTTTGAGTCGAAATTCCTGGCATAAGGCTGAAGAAAATTTGTTAGGTGACTTTAGGTCGAAGAAATTGTGTTTAGTTGGAGAGCACATATTTATGTGACACAAGGTTGAAGAAAAGCTGTTTAGGGTTTTATTCTAAAAAAAAAAATGTAAAAGGTGGGATATAGTTTGTAGTTATTCACATTTAAAATTTTTGTTTTTTACATTTTTGTTTTTGAATTTTAGAATGCCTAGATCAGATACTTCTAGGTGTTCAATTTTTAAGAGATGCTGTAAAATGACTTCTATTTGTGTGATAATATTAATCTTACTTTGGTTAATTTTAGCTGTGGTCTATCCTTTTGATGTTAATAAGCAAAAAGCTAAGACTAATATAACTAGTAAGGTAGAGCCTAAACATGAGAAACATGCTGGCAAGTCCAGCAGAGTTATTAATCATGATCCAGAGTCTCATCAAGATAGATCTATTGGAGATTTCTCAAGTAATTCATTTTCAAGGCTTCTGTCAGAATATGTTAAAGTAATGAATGTCAAAGATTGCTATGTTTGTGTGAAATTGCCTGCTTCTGTTTCAGAGGGAGTTACATATAACATGTTACCTCTCACTTATGGCATTACTTGCAGTGTAATTGCTAGTCTGTTTTATCAAACTGGTCGTCTGGAATATTATTATTCAGACTTTGATGAGGTTTTTGCAAATCTCAAAGTTGTAAATAGCTTGAACAAAGTGAAACCTGCAAAGCAGATGAGGGAATTCTTTTTAGTTACTAACGAACTCAATTATGAATATGCCTATAGAAATAATTTAACATGCAAAATGAGAGCTGAAGAGAAAACTTTCCTGAACATGGTTGAGGAGAGAAGGGCTGTTTACAAAAGAAATGAAATGCTTAAACATGCTAAATCTAAGTACTGGCAGATGGAGGATGCAAAACTAAATGGTGTTAATACTAATGCTGCAATTCATATTGATGAACCAGTTAGTGGTAAATTTTGTATCAGAAGAGATAATACATTATATGATAATTATTTTGTGGGTGCTAGTCAATGTGAAGATACATATCGTATCATAGGTGGATGGGGATTTAAAGGTGGAAAGGATCCAATTTTTCCTGGGATTTATTTTATCTGTGGTAATAAAGCATATTTTAGCCTTCCAGACCACTGGTACGGGACATGTTATCTCGGCCTGGTCTTTCCAAAATTTTTTCATGTTGACAGAAATGAAAAAGGTACTTTTGAATTTGGTGAATATTTGAATCTGAATAGGTACAAAAGAGAAAGCTTTTCAGAAATCCTGGGAGACATCTTTGGTGCTGTTATTCCTATGGTGGGAATTACAATGAATTCAATCAAAATCAGAAAAGTTTCTACAATTGTAGATAGATTGTCAACAGATACTGCAAGTGGTTTTCAATTGGTTAGCACAGAACTTGTTGCTACCAGAAGTATGGTTATGCAGAATCGTCTTGCATTAGACATCCTGCTTGCAAAAGAGGGAGGAGTCTGTGGGGTCTTACATGTCCAGCATTGCTTTACTTATATACCTGACAAAAGTCGGGATATAGAGTTGCTTGTTAAGAACATTACGCAGTTTCATGAGGAAATAGAACCCATGGAAGAAGAAAGCTTTACCGAAAGAATTGGCAAAAGATTGGAGGCTATCAAAGAATGGTTTTCTGAAGTTGGTAGCTCCATTATTGGCAAAGTGCTCTATCCAGTAATTGTCATTATTATAGTGATAATGCTGCTAAAGATTAGTTGCTTGATTCACAAGAGGAGGAAGCATCAGAAAGAAAAGAGAAGGATTTATAAACTCAGAAAGGAACAAGAGAAGGAATATGAGTTAGAGGAAATGCGAAGGGTTCAGTTTGAAAGAGATGATCAGACAGCTGAAACAGGGGTTTAGGGAGACTAATATCGAGAGAATCCAGTGTGTGTTGTCTCCAAAAATGGGTGAAAAAAAAATTTCTTGAACATTTTTGGGTGTTGTTTGGTGATTTTAAAATCACCAGATGAGGGAGTTGATGAAGCGAGCTTCAGAAAATATTTTACTCTGACTCGTGAATTCAATTTCCTATAACATGAACTAATTTATTAATGAGCTGTTGCATGATTTGTTGTATTAATCAACTTAGATTAAGTTTGCACCACACATGAACACGCGGGAACTAATAACATGTGCTCTTGTTGCATTTGCGAGTCTGTTTTGTAACACGTGATTAATATTGTTTTGTTTGTCATGTTTGTCCTTTTGTCTTTGTCATTATTAATATGCGGCAGATTATTCATGGCATGTGCTTTTTATATGTGCTTACATGTTTGTCTTATGTTGTGTTTGTCTGTCTGTGTATCATTTAATCATCTTTTTACTCTTTCAGAAACTTAAAGCTGGACTATATGAAGAATGGTAGCTATTTTGCGTGCTGCTTTATTTGTTTGCTTTTGCTGGATGTCTTTTATTAATGGGTTAATTAATAATTAGCATTGGTCGGGTGGGTAACAGAAGGGTTTGTTTTACCTGAATTAATCACTCTTTTGTGCTTGTTTAAATACTAGCCCGAGAGTGGTTTGAGGCCTAGTTCTGGCTCTGAAGAAAAAGTTGGTCGGCCTGTACGTGAGCAGAGTTGGAGCCAAATGCAGTCATCTTGGAAACTTTCCATGGAGAATTATGTTTTTATGCTTCACCTTTGAAAAGACTGTGGCTCTGACAATGAAGACTTATTCATGAACTGCTCTGGATGTTCTTTTTACAAGGCAGAGGAAGTGACAGGGATGATTTTGCCGAGCTTTGGTGGAAGTCAGAGAAGCAACTTTTAAAAATGTTGCAAAGACGCTCGGAAGTTGATGTCACTCTATGTCAATGAACAATAGTATGGTGACGCTCATACCCTGGAAGAGGTGGTTTTGGTGGTCTGACAGTCTTCAACCAATCAGGGTGCTGAACTCTCTCAAAGAATTACATTTAGTTAGATTAGCAAGCAAAAAGGGTATAAAAATTGGGCCTCTTGATGGGAACGGGGCTGACTGTTTCCTGAGGGCGAAGTGCTGTCCGATTTCCTTTGGATCGTAAGCATTCAACTGTTTTTTCATTTATTTTCCTTTTCAGGTCAGAAAGCTAACTTAGGGAATAGGGTTAATATTTTCTTTAATTCATTATTTTGTGCAGTGTTGAACTGCCAGATTTTGAGCCAATGATTAATGTATTAAATTGAATAAAATAAAAGTAAATGTTTGATATTAATAAAGAGCTAATAAATTTATGCAATTTTGAGAATTATGAAATAAACTTTTAAAATGACAAGCTGGTCTTGTTTATTGTAGAAAGTTTAAAAACAACATATTAGATTCATTCGCCTCATGATTCAGCTGCTCTATTGTTCTTATGGACCTGGTGTGGATTGGTAAGTCTGGTAGTAGATGGTGACATCATTTATGCAGAATTTTAGTAGGAGCGCTGGATCAGGCTACACTGTTATAGGACACAAATAGTAATAATAGTGCTCGCTTCTGGAAGACGGTGAATAGGATCACTCACCCACAACATACGGGCATTGGATCACACATTTCGGAAGCAAACTGGGTAAATCTTCTCACCATTCACTTCAATAATCAGACCGATAGAGCTGGAACTGTAATGGCGGAGAGTAGGACAGCTGGAGACCAAGATGGAGCAAGTACAGCAGGGATGAGGGACTAGGAGCCGTCGCTCAAAGTAAACAGCTCTCTCATCTTGGACAACTGCTCTCAGCCCCTGGCCATCAAGAAGCTGATAGCCAAAGGGAGGAAGGAAGGGGCCCCGGGTCCGAACGGAATTCCACCAGCCCTGTTTAAAGCTAAGAGCGAGGATTGGGCGGATATCCTGTATCCTTTATTCTTGGAAGTTAGGAGGTTAATTAGAATCCAGAATCATGGAACGGTGCAACCGTAGTCCCAATCCACAAAAAAGGTGACAAAGCTGAGGCCAATAACTTTTGCCTAATAGCTCTAATAGACAACAAATCCAAATACTTCTCGGGCACTGTCTTAGAGGAGCTGACAAACTGGGCGGACACGAATTCAAAAATTCCGATGAACCAGACCGGCTTCCGTAAAATGGCAAGTACATCCATAAATATCCTCACAATCTCGCTAATAATTGATGCAGCCAAAACCTTAAAAATACCTCTACATTTATGTTATATTGACTTTAGCGCTGCCTTTGATAACGTTGATAGGGGCAGATTGTGGGGAAAATTGGCACAATGGGGTATACCTCAGCACACTTTAAACATGCTAAAACTTCTGCACACGGACACCTGGGTTCAGGTGAAATTAGGTGGTGGCACACACATCTCTGCAAAGGTTCCCACAACAAAGGGTCTGAAACAGGGCTGCATGCTTGCCCCAACCTTGTTTAACCTGTTTATGGCTGACCTTCCAAAAGCGCTCAATGCCTGCAATTCCCACTCTCCAAGGATCGGAGGGCAAACACTCACAAATCTCATGCATGCCGACAACGTAGTTTTGCTCAGTCACACGTACGTTGGTCTTCAGCGTCTACTGATGGTGATGCAGAACTACGCCTCAGTAAAGAACATAAACATAAACTTGAGCAAGACACGGACAATGTCAATAAACCATAGAAAGAACCTCCAAAAAAGCTGGTTCCTCAGCAGCACAAAACTTACTTCAGTTCATGATTATAAGTATCTTGGAGTGACATTTGACAAAGATGGGACATTCAGGCGTCAGAAAGAGGAATATGAAGGAAAGGTCTGCTGATTGCCTTAACAATGAAAAATCTGGCAAGAAAACTGATGGGGCCTACCCTGACGCCACTTTTGAAAGTTGTCCGGGCAAAATTACTCCCCTCAATTACCTACGGTAGCGAGGCAATGTGGGGAATAGATGTAAAAGAATTGGAAAGCACACAGGTCAAGGCCTACAGAATCTTGTCCAGGCTTCCATCCTACACATCACCTGCTCAAATAAGGTGGGAGTTTGGTCTCTTACGGCAAGATCTAGCCAGGCATGGTGCATACATTATCTGCATGCACAGGATTAGAAGTGCCACTACAAATACGTTAAATTACCTGCTCTTGCAGGACATACAACACAGAGAGCTTTCCCAAGCCAGAATCTACCTACAGCTAGCCCTAGAATCCACCCAACTCATAGAACTTTGAAACACACAAATCGGCTATTCTAATTTTAAGAAACTGGTCTGGAAATCTCTAAAACAAATTTCATTGATGGAAGACAAAGCAACCTTCTCAAACAAATCGCACGCCTGCATGACCCTTAATTGCTATAAAACTCTGGCTCCACAATTGTATTTCAACCAGGGTTAGTCTAAGTCTACAAAAATGAACTTTTTGAGGCACAGGATGGGAATACTCCCATGCGGTCAGCACCTTCCACCATGGCAAAAGTCACTAGCACATGAGTCGTGCAGGTTGTGCAACACCGAACGAGGGGACATACTACACCTAATCTGCTTATGCAAGGACCTATGCCAACCCTTCAGACAGGAAGGCATCAGGACCAGGAGACAAGTGGTGTTAGCATGTTTTAATCCAGGAAATACACAACTAAATTGCAGATTGGTCAAATTCGTTATGCTGGCCGAAAAAAAGATTGCCCAAGCTAGCGGACACTGAATAAGGCTCGGGTCGTATAATGCTAAAAAGGATACGCCGCTAATCAGACAAAAATATGAACACATTACCTGAAGCTAAGGGTCAACCCTCACAACAAGCGAAGATAACTGGCCCAAAGCAATTATGAGGATCTGCAAAGAATTCCATGGCGGGACTAAAATACTCACCTGTATTCATAGCAGGAGACACTCAAAGTTCCACATAACACCTACAATTAATTTGGACTTTATCCCCTAGATTCATCAAAGTCCGGTTTTGCGAGTCAGTAATAGCGATTATTAAGGAATCGCTATTACAGACTCGCAAAACGGGATTCATGTACAAATCGCAATTTATTTTGCGATTCCTACTGCTTCCTTAATTGCGATTAGCTAATTGCTAATCGCAAATAAGGAATAACTCCCCATTCATTCCTATGGGCCTAAAGGCCCATAGGAATGAATGGGAAGACATATCAATGTGCGAATCGCTATTACCGAATCGCATTTTGAGTTTGTGATTTCAAGGGTGCAGAGGTGTCCAAAGGACACCCTGTTGCACCCCTGAAATGATATTGGACGCTGGAGTTACGCACACACATGTCCCAAGGACATGTGTGTGTAACATACAACTTAGAAAAATGCACTTAAGTGCATTTTTCTAAGTTTCCGCTATTTACCACGAGGTTTGACTTCGCGGTAAATAGCGGCCCAAAATTGCAAATTCGCAATTTTTAAATGTTTCATGAATTGCATTTAAGGAATCTCAAATAGAGATTCCTTAAATGCAATTCCTCGCAAAATTGTGAATTCTATAATAGCGATTTTTGCATTTGAGATGATGAATCCCAAATGCGAAAATTGCGCTTGCAAAGGGCCAGATTCTCAGAATCTGGCCCTTTGCGAGCCGATTTTACATTGATGAATCTGGCCGTATATCGGTAAAGAAGTTACCAACAAGGGTTTTTAAAATTCTGTTTTAACTGGACACAAACATTGATGGATTTGTTAACTTATTTTAGGATTTTATGTGATGTTGTGCAATGGTTTTAAGTAACTATGCAGGAAATAAAGAATCTGAAGTTGGGCTTTGGGCCGAATTTCTGCCGCTGGATACGGTTGTTGTACAGAGCACCAAAGGCCCAGGTAGTGGTAAATAAGAGAAAGTCTGAACTCTTTGAATTTAGCAGAGGTATGATAAACAAAAAGGAACAAAGGGGGGTCTACAAAACCACCTCGTGCGGTTGGCTACCCTAAACTGCAGTCAAGATCAGGAGTAGGTACCCTAGTCACCCTGGACAGCCTGTTTAATAGAATACATTAAAATGGAGGGTGTGCGTGCATAGAAATAAGTACATACAGTGCCAGTTTACTTAATCCCAATAGCTCAGAAGTGGATTACCATCAAATGAACTTTGTGATCAGTCTTATCATTTGGTTCACCCGTATCACGTGGTTGGTCCTTTGATCATCGAAACCATTTAACCACGAGCTCGATCTTAGAGCAGGATCAAGTCCACAGGCACTTATGACAGCTGATTATTAATGGTTGTAGGGATAGTCAATTCGCAGTGCAACTAAGGAATATAGTGGTGAGTTAAAAAAGGGTGGGATTCAAAAAGGTTAGACCAGGGCCTGATCCCTACTCTTTTTGACTCTTTTATCAGGCCCCTTACTTGTGACCTGTCACTGAATCAAAGAGCACCCTTTGAAGCGTATAGGGTAAACCTGGCTCTTCCCTCTCCAGTGAGTGTCCCCCTATCTCACAGGAACGCAGAAATACAAAATATATCGGTGGGGTTTTCGCTACCTCCTCTGCATGTTTCACCATGCATGCCTGGGTCTTCCACATGGAACCCAGGCCCCACCAGGTATTGTATCATTCATAGGCACACATACACCTAGAGGATGTATACAGCATCCACCCATTGTACGGCACTGTATCCTTCCTGCACCGTATCACTTATAAGCACATATACACCCCGAACATACACTTGCATGCACTACAGAGCACTGTATTCTTCATGTACTGTACCACTTATAGGCACACATACTTCCAGCACATGCATTCAGCATGCACACACTGCACACTACTGCATTGTCCCACATACCAAACCAATGTGGGCCAAGGGTGAGTTAAGCACAGAGCAGCAGAACTGTAACTGAGTGAGCCTATAGGCCTCTCTCCAGAGATGCCGGTTAAAAAGGACCTTTTCGCTGCTACAGATTACTACATGGTATGCTGCCAGCACCACACTCGTACTGCTTAACTACTGACTAAGGCAGTAGCCTCCCATTACTATGAGAGTTGTGCTTTAAGCGCCCCTACAGGTCTAACAAGACCGTAATTCATGAGACATGTGCACACGTATGATACATGTTCAGCTACAACAGCAAAAATCAGCATTGGGGATCCACACATCAGTTCAGTTAGGGCACTTTGGGTAGGAGTGAACATCCATTACCATGCAGAGGACTTTTCCGTCCCAACTGTAGACTTTACTTTGAGCTCTATGGTCAACCTCTCTTTCTTCACTCGTAGTCCCCTCTCCTTGCTAGAATCTGCTCCTTACACATATTTACATGCTAATGTTTCTAATTGGGAAATTAACTTTTTATTTAGGGTTCTCTATAGCGACCATGATAATAATTGTTCAAATTGTATTACTACAATAGTGTTCATTCTCGGGCTACCTGGCTTGGGGGTTTCAGCTTGCATTCGCAAGGCCCTCTTTAATGAGCCATGCAGATCTGTGCAAGGTCCAAGCGCATCACTGCAGCTTTCTGTGTGGAACATCTCCTTCCAGGTTGCTGCTATGCCAGGTGGATTAAAGAAGAAATAAAAGGTTACCAGCAGCATGTTAGTTTAAATGTAATTGCCTGATAAAGTAGAATATAATATAAATGCAGAATCTTCATAAGCATTTTTGGAAGTCCAGAAAACCTTTTGAAAGTTCTAAGAGGATTAGGTCTGAGAATACAGGTGCTTTCAGGTGAAGCAGCAGCAAAATCCACCATATCCCAGGCACACTTCCTCCTCAGTGAGCTCTGACCTTAAGTTGAGGGCTGAATTCAAATATGAGACAGGTAATCATTTTCCCTAAAAACCAACCAGACGATTTACAATAACTGGCGCATCCCCAGAGATGCGCCAGTTATTGTGTGCCGCAGCTCCGCCACCCATGGTGCGCCGCATTAACAATGCAGCGCACCATGGGGCAAAAACGGCACAGATGCGTGACGTATCTGTGCCGTAAAGGTGGTGCATTGCTGGAGTTGCTTCGCAAGTGCATCGCAGCTCCAGCAAGGCTCGGGGGTGCCCTATATGTCCAATGCTGCGTCAAGCCTTACGCCTGCTTCAAGCAGGCGCAGGGTTTTGACGCAGTATTGGCCTAAAAGTGACTGAATGAAATCTTGCAGATTTCACTCAGCCACTTTTGCGAGGCGCACCTGCCCCGGAACGCCCACCCTGCGCCGGAACGCCCACATGTGGCGCAGGGCTTTACAACGTGACGCATCTGCCTAGATGCGTCACTTTGTAAATGGGTTGCAGGGATGCGCCACGTTTACGCCGCCGTTGCGTGACGCAACGGCGGCGCAAGTCCGACATAAATCTGCCCCCATGAGTGCGGGTCAAATGTGCTGCTTGCTGCACCTACTGAAATCTGAACCCTCTCATGCTCAGTGTCGCCTCTCCCTCTTTTTTCCATTTTGTTAGCTGCTTCATCTAATATAGCAGCTAGTCTACAAACTATTAACCCCCAAAATATAATTTCGATACAGGTCAATTCTGTTACAACGTTCTGCCAACCCCCCTTTAAAATAAGTTGGATTTCCTTTATCTGCTTGTCAATGTGCAAACGTCTGAGCCCACAGCATGGTATTCAAATTAGCAATGGTAACAGTAACAGTATTGGACAAAACACACCTGGCTATGGATATAGGCTTCGTATCGCAACTCCAGCAGCGGCCCATCCCCTGGTGGGATGGGCCGGATGAAGAAGGTGGGGGAGGGGGCGGTCGTGCCAAAAAAATAAAATAAAATAATTTACCTGAACACCACGGCCGCCCTCCGAATTGCACTCTTCTAGTCTTCTTCTGCGGCCAGGCTCCCAGACTGCACTGCAGACAATCCTGAAGCTGCATGAAAGCAGTGTTAGGATTGGCATGAGCACTGTCAACTTGTGTTCCCAGGATGACTAGGGGCCCGTGCCTGCTCTCTCCAGCCCCAGCAACGCAGCTGGAATTGAGAGAGCTTCAGTGTGCTTGACGGTTTGGCCAGCCTGAGACGGCCAGCCAAACTGTCATGCGCACTGTAACAGTGCCCACCACTCGCCCGCCAGTAGTGTCATCATCCCCCTGGACCCTTCTCCAAGACCTGTCAGAGTCCTGGTTGCAGGTCCAGGGGGATTAAAATAAAAAATGTTTTAAACCTGTTTTATTATTGTTTTATTTTAAAGGGTGGCGGCGCTCCTCTGCCCTAGTGGAGGGGCTGCCACTGCTCAACTCTGTAACTTTTCCTACAGTGGACTATCCCACTTTATTCAAATGTTGGTGTAACTAGAGAGAGAATCAGATGTATACCTAACATGGTTCTTTTCTTCTTGATCAGATCATATTGGACAGTTTCTCAACGACTCAGTCCTATATCCCAGATGAGTCATATTGAAATAACTATTGTTTTTGGAGCTTTCATCAATTCCTTGTTTGACTACTGTGGTGAAACACCTTGTACAATGACCTTCCACATAAGATTTTGTAACAGGGTTGAAAGGCCATGGAGAAAAAACACTTCTCTGTTATGTACACCCTTTTTGAGGCAGTTTTAGGGAATTAGGTTATGCTTTTTTGCTTGAGCTGAGGGCAGTCTTACTGCCACTCCACTCCATGGCACTCTCCTCTACGACACTCCAATACAGTCTATTGTACTTTACTACACACTACTTTATAATACTCAACTCTATTTCACTGTACCAGACTACCTCACTCTACGCTACTATAAAAACAATCCACTGTACGCTGATCCACTGTTTCACACACTACTGTACTCTATGCAACTCCACTCTACAACACTTGACTACACTGTTTACTACTCTCTGGAACTTTACTCCTCTTATACCCCTTCACTCCTCTGTACAACACTGTACTATACTATATGCCACTGTACAACCCTGCTCTACTCCAGTTTATTCTACGATACTCTAGTCCACTATACAACACGTGTACCACTGTTCCCCACTTTACTCCATTCCATTCTGACACAGTACTCCACTCTGCTCCACTACTCCACTGCATGCCACTCCACTCTAAGCCACTCATTGCCATTATACTCCATAGCATTGTATACCAATTCATTGTACCACACTCTACAATACTGTACTCTAATGTAGTCTACGCCACTTTCCAATACTGTGGGACCCCCACTACATTCTACTGTACATTATGGTACGCCAATTTATGACACTTTACTCAACTGTATGCTATACCACTCCACTTTACTGCACTCCGTGCCACTATAGTCTACGACACACCACTCCAATCTATGACACTTTACTCCACTATACACTACCCCACTCCAGTGTACTCCACTCAGCTATATTACACTTTATGCCAATCTACACCACTGAACTATACTCCGCTCAATGCCGCTTAACTGTCTGACACTCTACTCCACTTTTTGCAACTCCTTTCTATAACACTGTACCACACTCTATGCCACTCTACTTCACTCTATGCCCATCCACTCTCTGCCAATGTACTATACTGTATGATACTCAACGACAATCCACTCAACTTCTTTCTACTATACGCCACTCCACTATATGACACAGCACTACACTATACAACACTCTCCTTCACTATACTCTGACGCTCCACTTGACCATACTCCACGCAATGACATTCTCTTCACCCTACTCCACTCTACTTCACTCTATGACAGTCTACTACACCCTCCTCTACTGTTCGACATGCGATTCCACTGTACAACTCACTGCTCCAGTCTGTGATACTTTGACTCCACTCTGAGACATCATGCCGCTACACTTCATAACACTTTACAACACTGTACAATATGCTACTACACCCTACTCTACTCCACTCGATTCCAATCTACAATACTCCAGTCTTTCACAATAGACTTTACAACACTCTCCTCCACTGTACTGTACCACACTCCACAGAACAACTCCACATTTGTGACTCTGGACTTACGAGTTGAAAGACATTTTTATTCAACATTTTTAAAAAACTTTGAAATTCAATGAAAACATCAAAGGTAAAAGCTTAGTTATAGTTAGGGAAATATATTTTCCCTATACAAACTAAGTTTAAACTACACAAACTTTAAAAATTCAAAAGTTATCGTTATACATTTCATTCACAATTTATCCACCTCCTACAAATTATTATAAATAGTGTGCCTCATCACACACTCTTTTTAGCTCACTAACCAGACAAAACTAACTATAACTCGCCACTCTACCATGCACTGGGTTCTCACAAATTATGATACTCTACTTTACAACATTACACTGTACGATGCTCTCCACCACTCCACTGCATGACATTACACTCAACAACACTGAACTATATGGCACTCCACTCCACTGAACTCCACTCTATACCACTACACCTTACAACACCCTGCTACACTCTATGTCACTCGATGATACTTTACTCAATGACACTCCATTCCATCACACTCCATTTCATGACACTCCTGTTTACAACACTTCACTGTACAACAGTGAGCTTTACTGTTCAACACGCCACTACACTGTAAAACACGCCGCTCCACTCTGATACTCCACTCCATGATACAAAACACCACACCTCTCCACTGTTTACCACATTACTTTATTGTACGCTAAATCACTCCATTCTACTCGACTCCACTCTATTCCACTCTGCGACAATCTGGTTCACTGCACGATACTACACTGCACTTTACAACACTCCAATCAATGACTTGCCATACTGCGATTTGAAACACATTTTCATTAAAAAACAAAACCATTAACATGCAATCAAAAAAACAAAGATTAAGGTGTTGCGCCTGCCGTGATCCAGACACCGGATGTGGTAGAAGCGGAGTGCTTCTGAAATAAAACTGGCCTCACCCGGCAGGAAGCTGCTTGGCATTCTAGTGTTCACGCCTGCAGCCTTCCTGCCTTTGGTTCACTTTCTTTTCGCTTGCGGGTCACTACACACCTTTTTTGGTGTTCTTCATTGTTCCTCTTTCTTGCCTCACAGTATCCTCTGTGTCCTGCGTGACCACTCCTGTTGAGATCCAGTATCTTTCGCAGCAAAGAAAGGAGAAACTCTGAAGTTTAAGGAAATTAATTTCTTCAAAGTTACCAGGTGGTAACACGCTTTGCATTTATATACTTGCCTATTACTGCGTAAGACTGTTGTTATCTAAATATTGGATACAGTAACTGGAGTCCGCTTTCCTGTTACATTGTGTTAAGTCTAAGGACAGTGTTACCGAAGGAGCGAGGGACCAGCAGGAAGGTACCTCAGGGGCACGGGAGAGACGGGCTCTAGCAGTTTATGGCATGTCACGAAGAGTTACGATAACTCGTTGTGCCATTTGAGTAATTTTAGAATAACTAAGAAGGGATAGAGGATAGAATAAAACCTCATACTAATCAAGAATACCTTGGCTCTGCCTTTTTCTTGTCCTGTCACAGTGGTGTCAGAGGTGGGATTTTAGGTGACCCAACCCCTAACTATGAACGACATGGTCAAACAGTTGGCCGAGGGCCAGAAACATCTTCAACTAGTCATTGAGGGACTAGCAACCGCAGCTCAAAAGGACTGTGACTCTCCAAGAAGGACTTCTGGCCCAAGCTGGAATGATAACCAACAATCAGGTGGTATAAGATACCACCATTCAAAGGCTGACAGACACTATCACCAACAACAGAGTTCATCCCAATGTCCCAAGTTCCGTACTGCAAAAGTTCCAACCGGGAGAAGACCCAGATTTAATCTTTACTAACTTTAAGCGGGTGGCCACTACTGCCTCCGGGCCTCCTGAAAGATGCTTTGTTTGCCAGGGAGTTACACGCAGCATATGAGGCAGTGAACCCAGCCGGGATAACTCCCTATCCCGAGATCAAAAGGACTATCCTGGGAAGACTCGGATATGATGATGAATATTACTGTTCAAAATTTCGTAAGGAAAAATTGAATTCTCACAACAATCCATGGGGTCTCTTCTATCGGATGCAGGATCTATGCAACCACTGGCTACAACCTTCTACAACCAGCCTGGAGGAAGTGTTAGATAAGATATTCCTAGAACAATATCTGGACGCCCTCCCTAATCCCACAAAAACCTTTGTTAAGCAACATCCAAATGTCACCGTCACTACTGCCATCAAATTTGCCTGTGCATATCATAGGGCGACTGACCCACGTCCTACTCAACCCCGACCCATTGAAACAAGACCATCAATCAACACCTAGGATGCCTACTCCAGTGGCACCTAAGTGGAGATTCTCCTCACCTTCGGGCAACCCCAGAAGTCCCCTAGATAACAGACCAAGCCCAAGATACACCTTTCGAGAGACGGGAACGGGCACCCAATGTTTTCAATGTGGGGACATATTGCTAGAAACTGCCCTCAAAAGGCAACAACTTTAGAACCCATGGACGTAGGTTATCTACAAGGGCAGGCGTTGTGGGCAGGCCATGGGGAAGCAAAGTACCATAAATAGATGACGGTCAACCAAACACTCACAAAAGTTCTACTGGACTCCTGAAGTTGCCATTCAGTAATAAACGTGGATAAGGTGTACCCAGGACAGTGGTTGACCGGGAAAGAAGTGTGGATCACTTGTGTAAATGGGGACTGCAAACCTTACCCCCTGGCTGACATACAGTTGGACTG
The DNA here is from genome assembly GCF_964263255.1 of Lissotriton vulgaris. Taxonomy (NCBI): domain Eukaryota; kingdom Metazoa; phylum Chordata; class Amphibia; order Caudata; family Salamandridae; genus Lissotriton; species Lissotriton vulgaris. The sequence continues at coordinate 1,053,648,032 of NC_141694.1, read as the reverse complement.
GGACGTCACCAGGTGGTAGGTATCCCAGAAATGGTAGAGGAGATGATCTTGGGTACGGATTATGTGGGTTTCCTTCAGATGCTAACAAAGGTCATTAAAGAGAAACAAGAAGCCTTATGGTGGGAGGAGGTGCCTTTTTACCTAACTACCCCATCAAGAAATATGGCTACATGACCAACGATATGTCCTTTCTGGTGGTTCTGATTACCCTTCTACTTCTTCTTCCTCTCCCGCAGAAGAGGCGTCAGTACTGACCTGCAGCTTTAGAGCAGCACAGAAAGAAGACCCCCAACTTGGAACATGCTTGGGGCTAAGCCGTTGATGAAGAAGACAGGCTGGCTGGCTATTTTCATGTCTCCAGGGGTTTATTGTATCGGAGAGTAAGACACCCTGATAAACTGGTCTCATAGCTATTGGTACCACTCCCCTTTAGGGAACAAGTCCTACACTTGGCCCATGATCAGACAGTTTAGGCCATTATGGGAGAGATAAGACAGAGAAATATCCGTTAAGAAGATTTTTTGGGCTGGGTGTTTTTTCGGATATCCGACGGTTCTGTGGAGTATGTGACAGATGCCAGAGACTGAATCCTGCCCAGATTCTGAAAGCTCCGTTACAGCCCTTACCTATTATCGACATACCGTTTTCCTGTGTAGGTATGGACCTGATGAGTCCCCTATTTGCATCAACGAGAGCATCAGTACATATTGGTACTAGTGAGTTATGCTACAAGATATCCTGAGGCCATTCCATTAACCAGTATGACCACCACCGCTGTGGACCGGGCTACGATTGGGTTCTTCTGTAGAGTTGGCTTCCCCATCAAACACTTGATGGATCAAGGAACCCCGTTCATGTCCAAATTAATGTCCCAGGTATGTAAAATACTGGGAATAAAACAGATTCGAATAGCGGTTTATCACCCACAAACCAATGGGTTGGTGGAGTGCTATATCCGTACCATCAAAACCATGCTAAAAAAGTGGTTACAGAAACAGGTAAGGATTGGGACAGACAACTACAGTTGGTGCTCTTTGCAATGCACACACATGTCCAATCCTCTACCGGATATTGCCCCTTTGATCTGAGGTTCCGTGGATTCTGAACCCGTTTCATAAAGGTCGTCGTATCGTGACGATTTTGGTATCAGCGGACCGCAAATGACGAGTGCGGCATGTACAAGTGTTTTCGTCATAATCGATCAATGGAAACACTGTGTATTCATGGATTTAATTCTGAACCCTTGGGTTCCATTTTGTATGCAGCACCAATTTGTGGTTGCCCTCACATAGGCTGATGACTATGGCCGAACGAGTCCTTGGGACACGTACACCTCTAGCTGACTTCTGTGTTACCTGAGCAAGCTGACTCCATTGCCTGAGGCTAACTTATTAGGCCAGTTCCTTGTTCGGCAGCTGGTCAAGATAGAGATCAAAGAGCAGGACATTGCTGAGTTTATGGTACACGCACACACCCTTCTAGCATGCTTCTCATCTGTTTCTGTTGCTTCTTTTATGGTCCTTTTATTATGGGTTTCGTCCGGCCTGTCCGAGCAGGAATGTTGGATTTTGCCTTGTCATTTCTGGTGGGCTGGACAACTGAAAGTGGGCTTGCCGTCATGCGATATGTTTGAAATGTCATTATGTGATTGGTCAGTTTGTATGTAATTGATGCTAGCCAGGAATGTGATTTTTAGCATAAAAGACAATGTCTCGCTCTATGAATTTGTGCAGTCTCTAGCGAACCACCCGTGTTGTGCTTCGTAGATCTCCATTCCCGGTTGCAGCCAATAAATTTGATCTGTGACGTCACCAAGAAGTATCCCATGTCTCTGTTTGCCAAGACAGGTGAATCCGAAGACATCGGGCGTTTCCCCTGGCGCCGCTGGGTTCTAAAAACCCGGTTCTTCAGTTGGCGCCCCACGTGGGGCGACTTCAGCGGTACCGGTCCAAGCCTGAAGATCGTGAGGAGCTTCGTGTGAAAATTCTGGAGGAAGACCTTACCACTTCATCGACCCCTATATTTCGTCGTGGTCCGAAACTTTTTGCTGCGAGGTTCCCCGCTTTCCGACGGCTACGAAGGACTGCTGCCCTGACTGTCGCCCTGTCTTGGAGCCTTTTGATGATTTGTAGAGCGAGACTATAGACGGGTCTTCTGGCGACGTCATCGATACTTCAGTTAAATATGAGTGGAGCGTCTCCCAGTCCTTAGTTTTGTTTTGGGTATCCCTTTGGGATCTTTGATTTGGTACTTGCAAGCTCCAAAGCCGAGGGACTCGTGTATTCACGAGGCTATCGTGTTTGATAATCCCTTGAAGTTTGAAGCTAGACTAGTGAGCGAATATGCCTGGTCTTGGCAGACTTGGAAAGATATTTGTTGTGGTTGTACTAGGGATTCCCGATTGGAGGACTCGTGTCCGGTGCCTCCGATTGGAACTCCAACCTATGAGCTCTATTTAAAACATGGCGTGGGCCCTATCACGTATAATGAAGTATGGATTAGGTATACTAGGAAGGATGGTGTCCTGAAATGGCCCCAATATGATAGTTATGACACGGAGATTTTAGATAATTTAGAAGTTAAACTTTTCAAGAAGAAAGCCCGGCCGGCAATGTTTGACTCTTTCCGCCTATGGCGAAAGGAAGCCAAACAGAAAGAAATTAAATTAGCAAAGAGAAATAAAAGAGAGAAGGGTATTTCGATAATGCAAGCTGCTATACAGTTTAAAAATAATGAAGAAGAACAAGCAAGTGAGCAGTTGCAAAGGCAACGTAAAATGGCGATTGATAAATGTTATCCAGCTTTGCCTCCTCAGCAGGATGCAGCGAAGGAACTTGAGAAAGATCCTTTGATGTCACATCTATTGAGTTCGCCACCCCCTTATGTGCAGAGTGCTACAGCACCTCCGCATTCTCTGGTTGCTTTGCCTCCTGTTATTGCACAACCGCCAGCTCCTCTTCAGTTGGCTCCTATTCCTTCTCAGCCTTCTCAAGGGTCGCCAACTTTGCTATCAGCTCCGCCTCCAGCCCCTACGACTTTGTCTCCTGTATCGTCTACTCCTGCTGATACTACTTCTACGTATACTTTGTCTCATCCTGTTTTTCCCCCTGTCTTTGTGTCAACTTCTCCTTCTGTTCGACAGAGAATGACCGATACTGTTACTAGTCTCTTGTTTCCTTTCTTTGGGTCATCGAGTATGACCCCTGTTTCAGAGCATAAGCAATTGCGTAGTCAATTGCCTGGTACCGATGAGCGGACAGTACTGGATCATTTCGCTCGTAAATGGGTTACTGATTCCTCGAGGTATGATTTAGAGTCTGTTATGGATGACTTCCGTCAATGGAAAGAACCGAAGCAGAGTTATGTTTTTGATAAGATGTGTACTTTCTTTCGTGAAGAATGGGAAGATGATGATTTGGGGCAGACTCCGCCTGACCTGTTCCATGTACAGTCTGAGTTTGCGAAGGGAACTATAGTGGGTGTCGACGTTGAGAGAGCAGTTGCAACATTGTTGTCGTTTAGGAGTGAGTCTCCTTCTCAGTCATTGTTCGAGCCTGATCCTTCAGTCAGGAGAAAAGTGAGACAGTACCCAATGAGAGAAGTTCCCCCAGTTTGGAGAGCAGGAGACGTAAACGCTAATCCGATTATTTTGCCTCATTTTCAGCGTGTTTGGGTACATGTTCCGTGGAAGCAATCTGAAGTTTTGGCCCTTAAGCAGACTTTGCCTGACCCCCGTAAAAATCCTGCAGGGTACTATAAGGAGTTATCACAGACTGCAGACTCATGTGTTATGAATTTAGCTGATATAGATATGTTGTTCGGAAATGTAGTTCTGTTGGGTAGGTATCCTATACCTTTGAACTCTTTCCTTTATTCTATACCCTCTGGTACCTGTTGTTATTATTAGACTCTTTGGGGATTGTACTCAGAGCTAGGTCTATAAATTTCCCCTAGGTCCTCTCCCACCGTAGTGTTATTTGTTGTTTTAGTGCAGTCTCTTGACTGCGGACCTCTTCTTTTCTCTGCGAATTAGCTACATCGCATGAGTGGCTCACCACGAAATAGTGGTTGAACCTTTTTAACCCTTTTTTCATAGTGTGTACATTTGACATACACTTCCTCTAATTATGGCTGAAAACCCTGGCCTTTCATTTACTGATGAAGACCTTCTGGCAGCACTTGCCGAACACCCAGATTTGACAGAATCTACTGCTACTGTCATTTCCATGAATGAGGATGAGTGGGGTAAATTGTTAGGGCTAAAAAAAATCAAAGACCAGGACAGCACTACATGGCACCATTATGGCCCAATATCTGCGCAATGATTGTGCCCCAACAGGACTCATAGTGACAAATTCCCCTAGGTTGTTTCTCAATGATAAGGAGTTTTTGAAAAATTGGGCACTTATAGCCTGGAGATGTACTAGGGATTGGCTTATTCTAATTATCCAAACCTCCAAACGCATAGCCGATGCCATATTAATAGAGATCCAGGTTTTAGAATCCAAAATTAAAACCACTCTATCTCCAAAAGCCTTTCAAAAGAATTTAGATGACACTAACAAAAACAATAGGGAGTATAAGGAACACACACTAACAGTTAAAATGGATAAATTCAAGAGAGATCTTGATAAATTCAAATTTGAAAAAGTGTATCCTTATTCCAGTGATACCTATACTCCCCCAGACTTCAACACCACTGGTCGCAGAACAGGTTCAACATAGGGCACATCGAGCTCCGATGATAACACCTCAGGCAGTGACACCAGTAGTGAGAACTTTAACACACAAGGCCGAGGACGAGGCAAGAAAAATATGAGGTACAACTGGAGGGGACATCAACCACAACAGTGGTGGTCACCTAATCCTTGGCAATTTGGGGGAATGCCTCCCTTTTTTCCACCACAACAGTCCGGTCCCTTTCAACAACCGATGGGACCCAATATGCCTAATTTCCCAGGAAACTTTCCAACGAATTTTCAAAGCAACTTTAATGGGCAGCCTTTTTTAGGGTTTGGCCGGGGCAGATCCAGCGGGAGAAGAAGAGGAAAAACGCAACCTCAAGTTCATTACAGTCCCCCCTCCACTTCAACGGGGACGAGGAACTTGAGGAGCAATTCGTCCAAGAACAAGGAAGCCGGACAGAGCAGTGCAGCTCCGGAATAGTAATGAATTTGAGCAAACACACCTTGACTCCCATTGAGGAAGAGGCCCTCAACAAGGGGCTCGGTTTCGTACCAACGCACCGAAATGACGAGTTTGAGACCCGCTTGGAGCTAGCGAGGTCCTAAGGAAAATCAGACTACATTTCTACTTTGCAGAGAAGGAAGTCCCCTTGCAGGATGAGGACACCACTAATACAGGGCTGAAATGTAGGTCTATCTTTACACCACCCACTCATTCAATGCCTCCACAGGTCTTGGCCTATGAACAGGCCCTTGAAAGAGAGATGGACAACCTATTCTCTGAGAACAACAGGGTTTTCTACAACCTGCCTAAAGCACAGCATTTAGCGCTTAAATCCTTAATTGAGAATAAGGAACTCACTATCAAACCGGCTGACAAAGGCGGATCAATTGTCTTACTCGATACCGACACCTATCGCAATGAATGCCTAAGACAACTTGGCATGAGGAATGCTTACCTCCCCTTGGATCACAATCCCACTGATGAACTAAAACGTAGCATCAAAACGATGGTGGAAGAAGCATCCTCGGAAGGATGGGTGACACCAGCCGAGGCCGCCTACCTATGCACGGAACATCCGAAAATGCCATATTTCTATACCTTGCCCAAGGTCCATAAAGTACAACGACCACCCCCAGGACGCCCAATAATATCGGGCATAGGATCGGCCCTGGAACCTTTGTCCACATTCGTAGATCATTTTCTAAGACCAATGGTGCAAGAAATGCCCACGTATCTTAAGGATACGACGGATCTACTAAGACTAATACCGGACATTGAGTTTAATATGGACACCGACCTCTTGGTCTCTTTTGACGTTGAGGCACTTTACACCTCCATCCCTCAGGACGAAACTTTAGACGTCGTTCACCAACTGCTAGACTCCCGGGATTTAAACAGCATCACACCAGTCCAGTTTATAATGGCCTGCGCCACTCTGGCAATGAAACAAAACTTCTTTCAATTTGAAGAGCAGGTCTATTTACAAATATCTGGAACTAGTATGGGGAGCGTTTATGCACCCAGTCTAGCAAATTTATACGTTCACTCATTCGAACAAGAACATATCTTGAATGATCGGAATCCCTATATCGATAACCTGAGGACCTGGAAAAGGTATATCGATTACATTTTTGTTACATGGAGAGGCACTAAAGAGAAATGTCTTGAATTCCTGAGTTGGCTCAACACCAGAAACACTTACTTGAAGTTCACCATAGAGATAGGTCAACATGAACTCACCTTCCTTGACCTATTGATCATTGCAAAACCGGAGGGCCTGCAAACAGAGCTCTATAGAAAACCCACCTCTAGAAACTCACTTCTACAATTTGACAGTCACCACCCGAAATCTCTGAAGGAGAACCTTCCTTTTGGTCAGTTTTTACGGGTCCAAAGAAACTGCTCTACAACCACAGCAAAAAAAAACACTCCAGTATTTTGAGTACTCAATTGGTTGCCCGCAAATACCCCCCTAGATTAGTCCAACAATCCATGAAACAAGCTATGAACAATAACCGGCTAGCTCTGTTGGAACCTAGACCACCAAAGGCCCCATTGGAGCAACTGACTTTTGTTAACACTTTTGGCAATCTATCCAACAGGATCCAGAGTATGGTCCAGAAACACTGGCCAATTTTGAATTCAGGACGTCTGACTCTTTCACGTCCCTTATTCTCCTTCAAAAGGGGTCCTAATCTAAAAGACAGACTGGTACATACCAGACCACTTGAAGATCAACCAAGAGCTGTCGGGTCACTATGGAACCTTCCTCCGGTCCTTGGACATCATCCTTGCGGCAATTGTCAGGTTTGTGCTCAGACAACTAAATCTGTTGAGATTGACATTGGCACATCGAGACCCTGGAAGCAGATGAAGTTTACAAACTGTAACAGTGATCGTTTGATCTACCTGATAACCTGCCCCTGTGGATACAGATATGTGGGCATGACCACACGGAAAGTCCGCATAAGGATATCGGAGCACAAAAGTACCATTCGATGTGCTAGACAGGCCACAAAATTAACCACCCATTTTTTGGAAGCCAAACATCTAGCTACGGAGTTCCAATGGACCGTTCTTGAACAACCCTTTATTCCTTCACACACAGCGGATGTGGCTAAGTACCTATTGATTAAAGAACAAAAATGGGTACTGAAACTTCACACATCGTGAAGGTCTAAATGATGACATCCCATGGTCCACCTTGTAGTTCGCCCACTATATTGATTATTCAATTCTGTGATGTTACTAACTAAATGAACCTGTCTGTATCAATCTGAATAGCTCTGCTAATGTGTCTAATTTATGTATCTAAATGTCCACATGATCTGTTATCCCGGTTTATATATACCCCCCAGGCTGGTCCATAGGTCCACCTACCTGGATATTGACTTTATCCCTCCAGAGCGGGATGCTTCCAGTCCAATTAACCCTTACATCCTCACTTTATGTACTTAGGACAGTGTAGGATACGAGTACTATCTTTCGATCGTGTTTGTGACACATCCAATTACCTCGTTGTGCTTAACGTGACGCGGTGATATCAAATTCAGCACCAGTTACCTAGACAACCCTGACATACAATCAAACCTTTTTTAGGCTGGCCGCGTCTCCTAAACATTCACAGCGTTAGGTCGCTTGGCCGCCTATCGGAACGTTTGTTTGTTAGTAAAGCTCCAATTGGAAAGGCTGTTGGTCATTCAGCGCGTGAGGAGCCAATGAGATCGCGCAACTGCAGACACCACGTGACTCCGCGACCTATTGGAGCACGGTTGATAAACAGCACTGATCTTGCTGTTCGGTACCTCCCCAGTCGGCTAGGACGCCGGCCACGGAGCACCGACGGACAGGTGAGAGGAGCCTCACGTTTCGAATCCTCAACCTTGATTTTACCAAGCTCGCTGCTATGCTCCGTTTCTAAGGGACCTTAAGACTAAAGGGAGCCTTTTTAGATTCAGTCACGTTACGCTAGAAACCGGAGCACTACTTGTCAGTTTAAGATTTGCTATCTTTCGGCCAGTGAGAGGAGGGAGGTGTATGTATTTTGTTTTGCACACTATGTTAACATGTGTTTCACATGTTTTTTAGAGCGGTGCTTCACTTTCCCCTGAGCCACTGCCAGGTGGGGTGAGGCTGTCCTACCTTACAGATTAAGGTAAGAACTGTACAACGTTTGGAACATAATGTATCTCCAAATATAATGCAACTGACCCTCTAACAATGAAAGAGCATATGTCAACATCACTTTGATGTGACTTTCTTGTTGATCCATATATGATGGACTTATTTTTGAGTTCGAAGGGTGTAGATAGCCTTACCTGACACTCACTTCCTTTCTTTTTACTCCACAGTGAACAACACTAACTGTAATGGCATTTGGATCATACAGGTGACTCCTTGCACTTGTTTCACATCTCCTGTTGTCACTTTATATTTTCTTCCTATATATTTTTTCACTTTTGTGCAGTAGCACTAGCCTTATTTTCCTGGTCCTATGAAAGCAAGGACGCAATAGTCCAAATTTGCTGAAACATGTCGACCTCACCTCAGACGGTCTACCTAACTTGACTGCCTCAGGATATATTTTTTTATCTTGGTATTGAGAGCATCCTCTGAATAAAGGTTGTTCCGTGCTCTCTAAACCAATTTTAATACACCTCCCCTGTTTTGGTTTCTCTTCTTCACTCACAGTTATTTGCACTGCACACCCCAGTCCCATAATTTCTCTCCACTCATTAAGATCGAGTGGTAGACCACACTGTAATTGGAACAACAAAGGGGACCTCCTAACCACCAGGTCTTCCTTTGATTGTAATACAAACTTTCTCAGACGGGTGGTCCGGATAAATCCCAAATGATGAAGGGCGGATCCGAGTGGTGACTGATGGGTATTTTCCTCATCCCGTGAGAGTCTTTGTGTTCATCATGTTGACCTCCAGTTAAGGAAGGGGCTGTGGTCTGTTGGGTAGGTATCCTATACCTTTGAACTCTTTCCTTTATTCTAGACCCTCTGGTACCTGTTGTTATTATCGGAAATGTAGTTCCACAGCCTTTATGGGGACTGATTCGTCATACGGATCATGCACAAGAGTTAGGTGATACATGGGTTAATCTTGGTGCTGCAGATGGTAGACAAGTTGGTGGTGCCAAACCTGAGCCTGTAATTGCAGAACTCCCTGGTAGGATTATTAATTATATGAAGACTTTAATGCCTGCCATGCGTGTTAACTGGGACAAATTGTCTGCATGTAAGCAGAAGAAAGATGAAAGTGTGTCTGACTTTTTCACTAGGTTTGAAGAGACGTTTATCGACCATAGTGGTCAGGACATGAGTACGGAAGGTGGTCAACGGTTGTTCGTTGATAAGTTTGTGCATAATCTGCTTCCAGAGTTGTGCACTAAGTTGAAGGATTCTGAGAGTTCTTGGGCTGTTTCTTCGTCAGCGCAGATATTAGCTACTGCCCAGTACTACGAGAATAGAGATAAGGATGAGAAAGATAGAGCCGACAAGAAGACTAAAGAATTAAAGATGAAAGTTCTTCTACAGCAAGCGTATCCGCCCCGCAATAATCAGCGTGATTATCAGCAGCCTCAGCAATATCAGAGAAACTCGCAAAGGTTCGAGTCTTCTCAACAGCGTTTTCCTGTAGGCCCTAATCAGTGTGCTTATTGCAAAGAAGAGGGTCATTTTAAGAATGGTTGTCCGGTTCTGTTACAGCGCACGAATGGTGCTTCTGGTGTGAGAGGTCGAGGTGTTCAACAAGCTCCTAGAGGTAGGGGACGTGGTGTGTTCCCCCAGAATGCGCGTTTCTTTCCTCCACAGAATTCGATGAATTGTTTTGATCAGCAGAATGGTGCGTCTGGTAGGACGACTCAGTACTATGTGGATGACTACTATGTCGAAGGTGAGAATGTCGACGGGAATGATTGCTAGGACAGCCATAGACAAAGAGAGGGAGTTGTTTCAGTTCCAGTAGATCAGAGTGGACCTTATGTCGAAATTAGTGCATCAGGTGTGTCAGAGCCTTTTCTGTTGGATACTGGTGCTGCAAAGAGTTCTATCATGCACTCTAAACTCCCTGGCGCACCTTTGTCTGGCTTAACGAATGTTTCAGTAAGTTTTTCTGGCGCCTTGGTTAGTAATCCGATTTCTAGTCCCTTGTCTATTTCTGTTGGACCTTGTGATTTTGAAGCACCCCTCATTCTGATGACAGGTTGTGGTGAGAACTTGTTGGGATTGGATTTGTTGAAAAGATTGTATGCGACGTTATATTGTTCTCCTTCAGGAGTACAACTTACATTAGGTAAGAGAGTGATCTCTCCGATGTATTTGTCTAAAGATCGACTTCCAGCTGAATTGTCTTCTCTCCCTGATTCTCTTTGGGCTACTGGTCCTAATGATGTGGGTCTTTTGGAGATTCCGCCATATGTTGTGACGCTGAAAGCGAATGTTAGAATGCCACGTATTCCCCAGTATCACATTTCCAGTGATGGTGAAAGAGCACTTCTGGCGATCATCTATGATCTAATTGAGAAAGGTGTGATTGAGAAAACCAGAGGTAATGTGTGCAATAGTCCGGTTTTGCCTGTTTTGAAACGAACTGATTCTTCACAACCGCCTGTATATAGGTTTGTGATCGATCTTCGAGAGGTGAATAAGATTGTAGTTCTGCAATTTCCAGTTGTGCCAGATATTACTGCTTTATTGACTTTGATTCCAGCTTCTGCTACCTGGTTTTCGGTGATTGACTTGAAGAATGCTTTCTTCAGCATCCCGATTGCCGAGGAGAGTAGGGATATTTTTGCCTTCTCTTTAGGAGGCCGAAATTTTCGGTTCAAGCAACTTGATACGATTGTTTTACCTGACGGTGCTGCCCTTATTCAGTATGTCGACGATTTGTTAGTTGCTGCTGACATCGAAGAGATTTGTAAAGAGGCTACTTTGTCGTTGTTGCGTCATTTGTCTGATTTCCATCATAAGGGGTCTCTTTCGAAGTTGCAATATTGTCGACAAGAAGTAACCTACTTAGGTCACCTCTTATCGAAGGAGGGAAGAAGGTTGACCCCAGAAAGAATTCAAGCCATTGCGAACATGAGTGTGCCAACTACACAGAGAGAAGTGTGTGCTTTCCTAGGTATTACGTCGTATTGTAGACAGTGGATTCCGAATTTTTCACTTCTTGCGAAACCTTTGATAGCTCTTACTGTTAAGGATGCTCCAAATCCTATCCCTTGGACTGACGAGTGTCAGAAAAGCTTTTCTGAATTGCGTGATGCGTTGTGTTCGGCTCATGTGTTGGGTACTCCCGACTACAGTAAGCCTTTTACACTCTATGTCCATGAGAGAGAGGGATGTGCATTGTCAGTTTTGACTCAACAGTTTGGCGATAAGCAACGTCCATGTGCGTATTTTTCGCCGACTTTGGATCCGGTAGCTAGAGCGTTGCTGAGTTGTTTGAGAGCTACAGCAGCAGCGGCTGTCTCTATCCGACAGTCTGCTGGTTTGGTGATGGACAATACGTTGATTGTGATGGTTCCACATGCAGTGGATACCTTATTGAATCAAACCAAGACACAGCACTTAACTAGTGCTCGGTTGTCAGGTTACGAATTGACACTTTTAGCGAGTCATGTCCATATAAAGAGATGCAACACGTTGAATCCAGCTACGTTGTTGCCGATTTCAGTTGAGACAGATGTTTGTGAACAGCATGATTGCTTCCTTAGGACAGAGGAAGAAACGAAGGGGAGGATAGACCTTAGGGACACTCCGCTTGCAGAATGTTATGGTACTTTATGGGTTGATGGTTCGTGCTTTAAGCTTCCGAATGGTGATACGACTGCGGCATATGCTGTTACGACTTTGCATACGATTGTTGAAGCTGCACGTATCCCACACAATTCAGCGCAAGCAGCAGAGTTGATTGCCTTGACAAGAGCGTGTGTGTTGTCAAAAGGAAAACGAATGACTGCGTATACCGATAGTCAGTATGCGTTTGGTGTGGCTCATAGTTTTGGACGATTGTGGAAAGAGCGTGGGTTCCTGACTTCGCATGGGACTAAGATTCAGCATGGTCAGTTGGTGAATGAACTCCTTGAGTCACTTACTTTGCCGTTGCAAGTTGCGATTGTGAAATGCAGTGTGCATAAGAAAGTTACTGATGATGTTGGTCGTGGTAATGCGTTTGCAGATGAAGTTGCGAAAGAAACTGCGGGAGATGTGATGAGTCGAATGTATGTTGCGGGTCCGGCGAAATGGGTTCTGGATAGAAGTATGTCTGAAGATACGATAGAGAGTGTGAAGTCTATTCAAGCTGAAGCTACGGAGAAAGAGTTGAATGAACGGAGAGAAAGTAAGGGTAAATTGGATTCGAATGGTTGTTGGGTTGAGTTGTCAGAGCATCAGCGATGGTTGTTACCCGATGCGTATGTGCTTCCAGTGGTTACGATGGCGCATGGAATGACTCATATCAGTGTGAAAGGGATTTGTAAGTTGTTGGCTCCAGTATGGCAAAATGCTGGAATTCCCAAGTGTGCAGAGAATTTGGTCAAAAACTGTATGGTGTGTCTGATGTACAATCCTGGTAAGGGAACTCCAACTCCAGCTGGTCATTTTGCGCCTCCGACGTATCCGTTTGAGGCTTTGCAGCTAGATTTCATCCACATGGAGAGGTGCAACAACCTGAAGTATGTGTTAGTGGTTGTTTGTGCCTTTTCACGATGGGTAGAAGCATACCCCCTAAAAGATAACACTGCCTTATCTACAGCTAAAGCCCTTGTCAAGGAATGTTTCCCTAGGTATGGTTTGCCGAGAATGGTCTGGAGTGACAATGGGAGTGAATTTGTGGGTCAAGTGATGAAGAGAGTGTGTGATGGTTTAGGAATAAGGCAGAAATTCCACGCTGCAAATCACCCCCAATCAGCTGGTTTAGTCGAGTGCTTTAATGGCACTCTTAAACTAAAATTGGCCAAGATACAAGCGAGCTCTGGTCTTCAATGGCCGGATGCTTTGCCATTAGCACTTCTGTCCACAAGAATGACTGTGCATTCGCGAATGGGACTTAGTCCGTATGAGGTCGTGTTTGGTCGCCCGGCGAATATTTGGGGAGTGCCGCGGCCGACAAAATTTCGCGAGATAGAACATCCTGTGTTGCTTGATTACCTTTATGATTTGACGGCTAAATTGCGTGTTTTACACCAACAGGTTCATGATTCACTGCCACAAGCATCTGAAGATCCAGGACATGCTATCGAACCTGGATCGTGGGTCTTTGTGAAAAATTTCCAGCGGACCAAGAACGATCAGCTCCGCTGGAACGGACTCTACTTGGTGCTTTTGTCCACACGTTCAGCAGTGCGAGTGCGCGGTAAAAAGAACTGGATCCACGGCGTACATTGTAAGAGGGCCCCTTTGCCTCTGTCGTACGACCGGTGGGTCCAAAACGGACTTCCTAATTCTGAGACTGAAACTGTGCCCCGTTTTCTGCCTTTTAGCGATGCACGTGTGATTGGAACGAACTCTGACCGAGAAAGCGACGATCTTCTGCAAGAAGCTGTGCCTCCGTCGAATCGTTTGGATACTTCTGAACCTGATCTCTTGTTCAGAGAACAGACATTGCCTGGCAAAGAGCGTTATAATTTGCGACCAAGAGTCGTGGGACAAATAAAAATATAAATTCTTTCTTTGCTATTTTTAAGGTTTAGCTCTCCTCCGAGGAACTATTTAGATTTTTGTTTTTCGAACCACCATCCGGGTTCAGCTGTAGGGTCGCGGTGCAAAGACTTTGGAGTGCAAGCCGAAGACGTTAGGTCGACGGTTCTGGTTGGTCTAAGGGCGTTCCCTGGACTAACAGACGTATTCCTTAGCACAGGAACACCCTACCGCCGCGAGCAGCACGATTAGAGGATGGAGTTTTTCGAGATGGAGAGACCTGTTGAAAGAATGAGCTTCAAGAGTAAAATGTGTAAAGTAATGAGCAGAAAGTGTTTTTTAATATTATGTCTTTTTATGTTACTTAGCTTAATGATGTTTCTGATGGGATATATTATATTCTCTTTCAAAGTGACATTTGCACCCACTGCACAACCTATACCTTCTCCTACTGTTTCTTTACATTCTTTTCACCCTCTGCCTGAACATGAGTCCATTAGGAGATTGGAATTCGTTAATAACTCCTTTGTTCAGCTTCTGCACCAACATCAACTAGTAGTGAACACAACTAATTGTTGGGTGTGTGGCCTTATGCCCCACACTACCGATAAAGGCAATCCTTACCTGGTTCTGCCTTTCAGCTACAATGGTTCTGTGTGGGCATACAGAACGATGTTCATCTATGCTCGTGAAGCCTACCTCCTATGTTCCGTGAAGGATAGTCCGAAGAATAGTGCTCTGGTCAAGGGTATAGTCGACATGATTAGAGGAATTAGTTCTTATGAGACTATCCCGAGAGATGAGACACTAGCATATATTGGATGGAACGTTACTGGATATGGAGTTAGTCTGAGTGAGAACCAGCGAGCGAAAAGATCCTCTCCGATTTGGATTGTACCCCATCAGGGTCATTATTGTCTGCAAGGTAATGGCAAGAATCCGAGAGCTCAGTTAGGGAAGAGTGTTTGCACGGAGACGTATGTTTTTGCGTCTCAGACTTCCCCATCGTTTCTAGCAGCTAAGGGTACCTATTTTGTCTGTTATGATAGAGCGTATACATGGTTGCCCCCTGACTTCTCGGGCACATGTTTTGTCTCGTTCCTGTTGTCTCCTACGTATACAGCTGCGGCAGATTACCACAAGACAAGAGTTGTTAGAGGTGTCTTCAGTAAGGAAGATACTGCCGAACAAGAATTGGGAGATTTTCTGAAGGGTTTTCTGCAGTTTTGGGGACCTATGGCTAACAGCAGGAACATACGGCAATTGACGAGAGTGGTTGAGTCCACCATAGTTGAAACTGCCGGTGCCCTTAGTAACTTGACTGCTGAGCTCCAGTCGGATCGCCTTATGACTCTTCAGAACAGAGTTGTGTTAGATGTCATACTTGCAGACAGAGGAGGGGTATGTAAATTGATTCAATCGAGCTGCTGTGTTTTCATTCCAGACAATGCTCCGACAGTGTACCAAGCCATTTCCAAGCTACATAAGATCTCCGAGTCTGTACATATGGACGAAGGAGATTGGTCGTTGATGGGATGGTTTTGGGGATTGTTATCCACTTGGGGATGGAAGATTCTGATGGTCATTGGGATGGTTTTAGTGATCCTTTTTCTGTTCTGTCTTTGCGTACAGTGTGCTCCTGCTATATGTGGCCTTTGTGCTACCTCGTGTTCGAGGAGACCTGTCCAGAGAGAGTTACTAAGTACTAGGATGATGCTACAGCAACACCTTGATGATCTGATGAATATAGACCTGGATTCAGACTGACGTGAGTTTAGGTTATTGCCTATGTAAGGGCAAAAAAAGGGTCTGAGGTTCCGTGGATTCTGAACCCGTTTCATAAAGGTCGTCGTATCGTGACGATTTTGGTATCAGCGGACCGCAAATGACGAGTGCGGCATGTACGAGTGTTTTCGTCATAATCGATCAATGGAAACACTGTGTATTCATGGATTTCGTTCTGAACCCTTGGGTTCCATTTTGTATGCGGCAGCCATTTTGTGGTTGCCCTCACATAGGCTGATGACTATGGCCGAACGAGTCCGTGGGACACGTACACCTCTAGCTGACTTCTGTGTGACCTAAGCAAGCTGACTCCATTGCCTGAGGCTAACTTGTTAGGCCAGTTCCTTGTTCGGCAGCTGGTCAAGATAGAGATCAAAGAGCAGGACATTGCTGAGTTTATGGTACACGTACACACCCTTCTATCTTGCTTTTCATCTGTTTCTGTTCCTTCTTTTATGGTCCTTTTATTATGGGTTTCGTCCGGCCTGTCCGAGCAGGAATGTTGGATTTTGCCTTGTCATTTCTGGTGGGCTGGACAACTGAAAGTGGGCTTGCCGTCATGCGATATGTTTGAAATGTCATTATGTGATTGGTCAGTTTGTATGTAATTGATGCTAGCCAGGAATGTGATTTTTAGCATAAAAGACGATGTCTCGCTCTATGAATTTGTGCAGTCTCTAGCGAACCACCCGTGTTGTGCTTCGTAGATTTCTGTTCCTGGTTGCAGCCTATAAATTTGATCTGTGACGTCACCAAGAAGTATCCTGTGTCTCTGTTTGCCAAGACAGGTGAATCCGAAGACATCGGGCGTTTCCCCTGGCGCCACTGGGTTCTAAAAACCTGGTTCTTCAGAACTAGTCTTTGGTAGGAAGCCCCATACTCTCCTGGATATGGCAGCCGAGCGATGGGAGGATCAGGAAGATGAAGGGCTAGACCTCCTTGATTACGTCTACAAACTAAGACAGAAAGTAGAGACTCTATGGGAAGAAGTCCAACAAAACCTGGAAAAGGCACAGCTGAGACAGAAAAGGATATATGATGTCAATACCCATCTGAGGGAGCTAGCAGTTGGGGACATGTTCCTGATTCTCCTCTTGTTGTGTGTCTATTTAGATACCTTATATAGGTTTCCCGATTTATGCCCTTATACTGCCACAATTCGCATTGCCCATATTTAGATATAGAAATCCTACCCTTATTTAGGCATTATCCATGCTAACCAAATACAGGCATGGCCACCATCATCCGTCCATCAACGTCACAACGAGTTCTTGGAAAACCAGACTCTTAAGCGTTTAGAACTTCCCCTTGCTTGGATTAATGATTTCTCCAAGAACTCATTTATAATGCATGTAAATGTAAATGTAAATGTAGGTGTATTTATATAGCGCAACCTGTCACCCAAAGGGCATCCTGGCGCTTGCTTAGGGAACCCGTCCTGGTATTCCCCTGTGAGAGGCCCCGACAGGGTGTCCACAGGGTGAAAGCCAGGCATCCCGCCGCGAGGGGCCGTCGTGGAGATTAAGCAAGCTATTGCCCAGAGTTGCAGAGTGAGACCCCGTGAGTCGAGTAGGCACCGGAGCGAGAATTGTCGAGGCCGTGGAATTTTTGAGCCCGAGACCCGCTGAGGCGGGGAATCGAACCCTGGTTCGCGGTCGATCCCAGCTTCCGGGTCTGCCGCCTCTAACCACTGAGCCACACTTCTCCACGAACATCTATTCCTTAGGGGTTAATTCATGATGTTCTTCTGCCCAACTTTTATGTCAATACTAGCATTCCTAAACACCTTCAAGGTATAAATATACCTTCACTTGCCATGGCAAACCAAGGTTCGGAAGCATACTTGCACGACATGGCTTGCCATGGCAAGTTCGGAAGGAAGTCAAGTTCCCTCCTGACGCACTGACAAGACGCTATCATACTCCTCGCAGAGAATCCAGCTGCAGTGTTTCTGACTCCCCTTGCGGGGTGTTAGAGATCGAGACCCGGAAAAAGATTCCAACCTCTCATTCTACGGTATGGAGCAGACTAGAGGGACTATTGGCAACTCTGGCAAAACTAAACTATAGCTAGCTATACTTTAGAAAAACAGAAGCCACTTCTTACCTAATACTACACTTAGGTTAGGTACACTGGGGTAGAACTAGCTAGAAGCATCAGATGAGTATTCACATTTTAGCCTGTGTTATTTATGTATGTTTTTTATGAATATATGTCATAGCTACAAACCATGCTATTGCAGTATTATCTAATCTTACTGCTAACGCTGTACATATTATACTTCGCATTCTGTCTTATGATAGTAGCAGTTCATATCTCTGGCACGAGAAATAAGACAGTTCAATAAACCCTTTTTATTGAAACGCCCGTCTACATATTTATGTGTAAACTCTGTAGAAACGAAGCATGCACGATTGACTGAGTGAAACTGTTATCTATTGTTTCCACGATTCTGAGACTGTTCCAATTCTAAGGGAAAAAAAGTTGTCAGTATCACCCCAGTAGGAATCTTCGCTCCAGCCAGGCGTTTATGGCTGTAGTCCCAAGAATAAAAAAGGCAAGAATGGGCGGCAGGATGTTCGCACATAATGCCGCCAAGCTCTGGAATTCACTCCCCTTTTAACTCAGGTCCAACCCTAATTTGTCCTCCTTTCGGAAACAACTGAAAACCTTCCTTTTTAATGCTCCTCTTTAATTCCTTATTGACTCTTTCTTTTTAAGCAATTATATTCTTTGTTAGCGCTTGGACGCCTCAGGGCAGCAATCGCGCTGTACACATATATATTTCATTTCATTTCATGTTTATGCGGTTGTCAGTAACTAATCCCTTCTTGTTTATTAAAGAAGTTTCTTGTGACCTCTGAGTTAGCTGGCACAAACAAGTAATTACATTTAATGTACTCGATAGAGACATACTGACCCCAGTCCTATGTCAAATCTGTAGTGTATATTATTCCAATGCGCAGAGCCTATCAGGGATATAGGAACTACACTAAACTCTGTTACTCAAACAACAAACTATTAGCAAAGCAGCAGGGACCCTATACAGTTCTAGATAAAATCACATCTATGACATATAGAATAGGCACACTACAAAAAGGGGATCAAGTACAAATGTACCATATAAATCTCTTATAGAAATGGGTAGAAAAAGAAAACTCAACACTGTATGTGACAGACTTTAGCCCACTACACATTACATTCCCCAGACAGAACACTGATCAAACGGTGGGAGAGTTACCCGTGGGTTCCACCCTTTCTGGCATACAACAACTGTCCTCCTTGATTTAGTGAGCAGGTATAGCGACGTGTTTTCTTTCTCAGCCAGGGAAAACACACCTAATACGACATGACATTAGGACTGACGGCATGAGATCCATCTGTATCCATCCATACTGGATACCCGAAGCAAGGAGTCAGGCTGTGAGACAGGAGGTGGAGGACATGCTGAAGGAGGGCATTATCAAACCATCATGCAGCCCCAGTTTGTTTCCGGTGGTATTGGTTCCCAATGGGTCCATACGCTTTTGTATTGATTTCCGCCAATTGAATTACGTTTCTCACTTTGATACATATCCCATGCCCAGAATCGATGAGATAACCTAGAGTCTGCATGCTGTATGACCACCTTAGACCTCACAAAGGGTTACTAGCAGATTCCTCTTACACCCACTGCAAGAGAGAAAACAGCATTTTCCAACCCTACAGGCCTGTACCAGTTCTGCATGTTACTGTTTGGTCTACATGGTACCCCCGCCACCTTCCAATGCCTGATGGATCTGGTACTACGGGATCATCGGGCATATGATGGAGCATACTTGAACAACATAGTGATTTTTAGTTGGTCCTGGGAACTGCATCTACAGCACTTAGAAGCAGTATTACTTACCCTTAGACAGGCTGGCCTCACGGAAAATCTTGAGAAATGTCTATTGGCCACCAACTCTATCCTGTTTTTGGGGTATCACATCCAGGAGGGCCAGCTTCATCCCCAGGTTGACAAGGTGAAGGCGATTAAAGACTTACCCCCTCCCACAACCAAGAAAGAGGTCCAATTCTTTATGGGTCTTATTGGCTATTATAGGCGTTTCATTTCCCTTTTTTCTGAAATGGCTGCTCCTTTGACTACCCTATTTTCCAAGAAATATCTGTTAACAAAGGGAAGAGAGAGAGGAGGGAACAATGGTGCTCGTTTGTCACCCCTAATCTAAGAATCAACAAATAAATAGAACGAGCATGAAGTTAAGCTTTTGACAGCCTAATGAACGGGCTATCAACAACACAACTTTCCTTGCAGGAAACCCATTAGGTTTAAAGAAGAACCCTCACCCATCCACCAACCTAGTTGGCGGCATGCTTCATCATCGGGTTCCTACCCAGGAAGCCGAGTGCCTCCTAGGTGTACTTCGACACATGGTTACAGCAGAGCTGTTTTTTTGTTGTTGTGAGTATTGAATACCGTGAAGTGAGAAGTTAGAAATACCTCCAGGGTACCAAAAAACGTTATTATGTGGTCCCTGGGGTAAGATTAAAAATGTAGATATTTTGACGTGAATAAGAAAGAATTATCTCACACGTCGCTTCAAAGATGTGAAAAATTGGTGATCCAAGTGAGTGGGTTACATGTTTCAGCTAATGAACTTCCAATTGATTTGCTGTCTTCAGGAGCTGTGGCTCAGGGTGAGCCCTGAACTCACATGAACTATGCACACACGCTAAGGTATACATAGATGTGTGAGGTACATAACTTACGAGTTTTGCAAATACTGCAAGAGAAAACAAGAGACATCACATGATTATGAACACACAAACGGACTCAGTGGTAGAGATCCCAAGAAATATCCAATCCGATTACAAGAGTGGCTCCCTTCCCATTAGCAGAGCTACGACCACCTGAAGGAGTTAATATGTGGCGAGCCAGTGTTGGCTTGTCCAGATTTTTCTAAACAATTTGTACAGACGCCTCGGACAGTGATCTAGGGGCTGTTCTCTCTCAACCTGGTGACAAAGGGTTGCTGCCCCCTATTGTCTATTGTCTATCTCAGTAGGAAGCTGTTGCCTAGAGAGTCCCCATTATTGAGAAGGAATGCCTGGCGATCAAGTGGGCTATGGAGGCCTGCAGGTACTATCTGTTGTGACACATCTTTGTGTTACATAAACAAAAGGAATCCTACTGACAGTGTTAGGAAAGCGTTTCACACAATGGTGTGGGAGCACTTAGTGTTTTTTAAAATACCCCTCACACACCAAAAGGCCCCTTGGTGTCATGCTTCATCATAGGGGTCTTCGCACCCCTCTAGCGGGATGCGGCGTGCTACAACCTACGACTACGCAGGAGCACTTGTAGTAATGACTATGTGTGGTGTATGTGATGCAAGTGATAGGGATATTTTATGTGAGTGGTGAGATTTAGTGAAGGATTAAAAAGATACCTGGCTCGTGGGTTTTATGGAAAAAACTTTATTCACAACCCCGGGCTGGTACTACTAAAAGAAGTGAAGTGCGAGGTTGGACCTGTCGTGTTAATGGACAGTACCTCGTGTGTGCGTCGACATGTTTCGGAACTTACGCTCCTTCTTCAGGACGGGGACACAACTTCCCCACCTTACTCACGTTTCACTAGTTTTGTAACAAAAATTTGTATTAATAACAAAAAATTGAAAAATTAAATATGTGTATAAAAATACAGGCTATAATGTGCCTACAGCGGTTTAGCTCAAGTTCAATGCAAACTGCATGACCTGAGAGAGGAAAAGGAAAAAGAAAAAGATGGTCACCCTGGTCGTGGGTAGCTCATACAGGTGCAGTCACCTGGAACAAACCATTCGCTCAATTGGCCCTGTAAAAGGAAACTGACAAGACATACAACATAGAAAAACATACACTCAAAGGATGTAAAGGAAGTTGTGGTCATATTCATTAGATATTGCTTGCTTGCTTCATGAGCATTCAAGAACGTCTGGGAGGTGATTGCTATTGTGCAATCTAGGTGGAAAACAATGTAGGTTTTAATATGGTTCATTACTTACTTTGTTAGTCTTAGGAATGCTTGTATTGCACACTCTATACTCACAAACTCGGGATGAGTTGTCCTCCGTCTTACCCCACACGCTGCTCCGCTGGACTGAGTTGGAAAGTCCGGGGCGTGTGGTATTTATATCTGTTTTTCAATTAGTGGTTCGACCTCATTAGCCTTAGACCGGATGTAATTGTGTGCCCATATAAGAGTGATCCACCATTAGTTGGTAAATTATCAGTTAATTGTAGGTCCTTTTTAGGCAGATCCGGCCAGAACGATCAATTGTCAGCCCCGCGGTTCCGTCTAGGAGGTGTGCGCATGCGTGAGTAGCACCCACTAGGTTGCGCATGCTCAGATCAGGGTTACAGTATTGCGCATGCATGAGGGATGGCAGAGTTTCCCTGCGCATGCGTGCAGTATGTTCAGCGCTTTGTTGTTCCCTCGGAAGGTGCTCTTGTTCGATAATTGTCCATCTTAGGTCGTTTACACAGTGTTGGGCATTAAGGTAGTGTGTTGCCATCTTAGTTGTGCTCTTTGTGCAACGCACATTACTCTTGTGCTTGTTTATGCGTGTTTTCACAGCTCTCGTGGTCATCCCCACGTATTCCAACCCGCATGGGCATGTAATTAAATAGACCACATTCTTGGTATTACAATTCGTCATTTTTCGCTGTTCCCACATGGTGCCATTTCTGAATGTTAGTACAGTGCTTTTTTGGGTCAAATGGAAGCTGCTGCAGTTCCCACATGGGAAATGACCTTGTATTCCTATGGTGGTTTGTCTTGTCTCATGAGTAGGTTTGGGTCGTGTATGTACCAAAATGTCTTTAAGGTTTTTACCTCTGCGGTGTGCGTACATCGGTTTTTCCAGGTTAAGGGTGCCACATGTGAGGATACCCCAATGTTTATTAATGATCTTGGAGACCTCATTGGACATGGTATTGTAGGTGGTGACACATATTGGTCGTCTGGTTTCTTGTGTCTCCTGTGGTCTATCCTCTAGTAGAGCTTCTCTGTGGTTGTTTTTCACACGTTTCATAGCTTTGTCAATAACTTTTACAGGGTACTGCCTCAGTATTAATTTCTCCCTCAGGTCACAGGCCTGTGTCCTGAATTGTGATATCTCAGTGAAGTTACGTCTGAGGCGCAAAAATTAGCTGTATGGTAAGTTCTCTCTGAGGTGTCTTGGGTGGAAACTGTCATATCTTAATAGACAGTTCCTCGCTGTGGGTTTGAAGTGGGTCGTCGTTTTGAGCCTCCCCCCTTCCGTATAAATGTTTAAGTCCAAGAAAACCAATGATTGGTTAGAGACTGAGCTAGTGAACTTCAGAAACGCATTCTGGTTATTTAGCCAGATCAGGAAGTCGTCTGCAGACTGTTGGTCTCCGTCCCAGATGACCAGAACGTCGTCGATGTACCTTTTCCAGGTATTGATGTTCCACTGGTACAGTCCACTGACACCTACTTAAAGGACACAAAATCGGTCCTTCAACTACTACAGGACAAGTCCTTTGACCACACGAACCAACTCTTAATGAGTTTTGGACGTGGAAAGCTTGTATACGAGCTTACCACATGATGAGACACTCCTAATTATTGAGGAGGTTCTTTTCACGACACCATGGAAATACCAGACACCCTGGGGTCTGGTCCTTGATTGTATTTCATTGGCACTACAGAAGAACTTCTTCCAATATAAGTCAACCATCTACCTACAGAGCCATGGTGCCAGCATGGGTAGTACTTTTGCTCCACGTTTGGCTGGGTTATATGTGCACCACTTAGAAGCAACTAGAATTCTTCACGCACACAACCCCTACAGACGGAACATCAATACCTGGAAAAGGTACATCGACGACGTCCTGGTCATCTGGGACGGAGACCAACAGTCTGCAGACGACTTCCTGATCTGACTAAATAACCAGAATGCATTTCTGAAGTTCACTAGCTCAGTCTCTAACCAATCATTGGTTTTCTTGGACTTAAACATTTATGCGGAAGGGGGGAGGCTCAAAACGACGACCCACTTCAAACCCACAGTGAGGAACTGTCTATTAAGATATGACAGTTTCCACCCAAGACACCTCAGAGAGAACTTACCATACGGCCAATTTTTGCGCCTCAGACGTAACTGCACTGAGATATCACAATTCAGGACACAGAGCTGTGACCTGAGGGAGAAATTAATACTGAGGCAGTACCCTGTAAAAATATTGACAAACCTATGAAACGTGCGAAAAACAACCACAGAGAAGCTCTACTAGAGGATAGACCACAGGAGACACAAGAAACCAGACAACCAATATGTGTCACCACCTACAATACCATGTCCAATGAGGTCTCCAAGATCATTGATAAACATTGGGGTATCCTCACATGTGGCACCCTTAACCTGGAAAAACCGATGTACGCACACCGCAGAGGTAGAATTCTTAAAGACATTTTGGTACATACACGACCCAAACCTACTCATGAGACAAGACAAACAACCATAGGAATACAAGGTCATTTCCCATGTGGGAACTGCAGCAGCTGCCATTTGACCCAAAAAAGCACTGTACTAACATTCAGAAATGGCACCACGTGGGAACAGCAAAAAATGACGAAGTGTAATACCAAGAACTATTCAATTACATGCCCATGCGGGTTGGAATACGTGGGGATGACCACGAGAGCTGTGAAAACACGCATAAACGAGCACAAGAGTAATGTGCGTTGCACAAAGAGCACAACTAAGATGGCAAAACATTACCTTAACGCCCAACACTGTGTAAACGACCTAAGATGGACAATTATCGAATAACTGCCATCAGAAGTGGGTCTATTTCAGAAAGAGCAAAGGTGGGTGTTCCGTCTGGGCACCCACATCATGGGACTGAATGATGAGGTCCCCTGGGGACAGCTGTCTAATTAGCCAACATCATTACCATCCTCAGGATGGAGGATCTTACCAAGATGAACTGATTGACATTATGTACACAGGTATAATAATGATCTTTTACTTCCATCATAATTGTTTGGTTCTACGAAATGCTAGGCAAAGGTTGACATAATCTTGAGTGAAAGAAGCAGTGAATATACAATCACATTTACCCTTTGTCAAGTATTGAATAAATTGCAAGGTATAATAGACATTCCTCGGGTCAAGAGCACCTTCCGAGGGAACAACAAAGCGCTGAACATACTGCACGCATGCACAGGGAAACTCTGCCATCCCTCACGCATGCGCAATACTGTAACCCTGATCTGAGTATGCGCAACCTAGTGGGTGCTACTCACGCATGTGCACACCTCCTTGATGGAACCGCGGGGCTGACAATTGATCGTTCTCGTCGGATCTGCCTAAAAAGGACCTACAATTAACTGATATTTCACCAACTAATGGCGGATCACCCTTATATGGGCACACAATTACATCCGGTCTAAGGCTAACGAGGTCGAACCACTAATTGAAAACCAGGTATAAATACCACACGCCCCGGACTTTCCAACTCAGTCCGGCGGAGCAGCGTGTGTGGTAAGACGGAGGACAACTCATCCTGAGTTTGTGAGTTTAGAGTGTGCAATACAAGCATTCCTAAGACTAACGAAGTAAGTAATGAACCATATTAAAACCTACATTGTTTTCTACCTAGATTGCACAATATTTATTTATTTATTTTTTGCAATTTTTAAAGCGCTGCAATTACCCGTGGGTGTCTCGGCGCTAACGGCTAAAGGCTAACTGGCCAGATATTAAACATTGAAACAGAGAATAAAGTGATCTACAAGGAATGTCATTGAGAAAACAGCCAAGTCTTTAACTGCTTTCTGAAGACAATCAAAGATGGACTAATCTTTATGTTAAGGGGAAGGGAGTTCCACAATTTCGCCGCTGCTATGGTGAAACATCTGTCTCCCCAGGTCACTTTTCTTGTTCTGGGAATCTGAAGCATGTGAGCCGTGTTAGAGCGCAGCGTTCTAGGGGTTGCCAAAGGTTTAAAGGAACTTCTCAGAAATTTAGGGCCCGTGTTGTTTATTGCCTTATAGACAATGCAGAGGGTCTTGAACTTCGTGCGATTTCTGACTGGAAGCCAGTGCAGTTGGTCTAGATGTCCAGAAACAGAGCTGTATTTGGGGATGCCCAGTAGAATTCTGGCGGAGGCATTTTGTATTAGTTGCAGTTTGGAAATAACCTTTTTTTGAGCATTGAGGAAGAGGGCGTTGCAGTAATCAATGCGAGAAAACACCAGTGTGGATATGAGTGTTTTTCCTAAAGCTATGGGAAGGTACGGTAAAAGTTTCTTTATTTTCCTTAAGATGTTAAAGGAAGATGACACTACCGAGTTCGCATGATGATGGAAAAGGAGCTTGTTGTCAAATATCACTCCCAGATTTTTAACTTTACTGACAGGTTGTGGAGGAGTTCCCAGTTCCTCAGGCCACCAAGAAGGGGACCACAAAGGTTGGATATTTCCAAACAGCATAACTTCAGTCTTAGCTGAGTTAAGTTTTAAGCAGTTGGAAGCCATCCAACTGCTAATGGCCCTCATACCGTTCTTGAAATTTGCTGCAACCGTGGGTCCATCTTTGTGTATAGACAACACCAGCTGAGTATCATCAGCGTATGTTGTCAAATTGATGTTATGCTCTTTTATTACCCTCGCTAAGTCCGAAACATAGATATTAAAAAGGGTCGGACTTAGCGAGGAACCCTGAGGGACTCCACAGGGAAGGCTGAAAGTAGGAGAAGTAAAAGTGCCCAACTTGACAGCTTGTCTACGATCAGCCAAGAATGATGTAATGAGGTCCCTGGCTCTATGTTTGATACCGATGGCCTCGACACGGCCGATCAGAGTTGCATGATCGACCGCGTCGAAAGCCGCCGACAGGTCCAGCAAAATCAGGACAGCCTGTCCACCCTTATCCATTGTAGCCCTGATTTCATCTGCCGCCTTGATCAGGGCGGTCTCTGTTCCGTGACCTTGCCGGAAACCGAACTGGGTTTCGTCTAACAGGTCGTTAGTATGAATATAGTCAGATAGTTGTTTATTCATGACTGATTCAAAGATCTTGGCTGGAAACGGCAGAGAGGCAATGGGACGATAACTGGAGGATAATGTGGGATCCAGGGAAGGTTTTTTGAGAAGCGGCCTGATAATGGTGTTTTTCCAGATGGTAGGGTAGGAACCTGTAACAAACATATTATTGCAGATATGTGTAAGTGGCATGGAAATAATGTCTGGAATATTGTTGAGTATGGATGGATGACAAGGATCCAGAGGGGAGCCAGATTTGATTGATTGAATTAATTTGTGAATATCTTGTGGATTCGTGCTGGTAAATTCAGTAAAAGCTGTCGGAGTTTCGTGTAACTCAGAGTCGAAAGTGTCGGAGGTTTTCACTTTTGGGCTGAAATCCTTGAATATAGATGTGACCTTTTCGGAGAAAAAGTCGGCCAGTACGTTACAAAAATTTTGAGACGTTTCCATCGAGGGATTAGAAGGTTCGGCAAGGTGGTTGACAATAGCAATCACCCCCAGACGTTCTTGAATGCTCATGAAGCAAGCAAGCAATACCTAATAAGTATGACCACAACTTCCTTTACATCCTTTGAGTGTATGTTTTTCTATGTTGTATGTCTTGTCAGTTTCCTTTTACAGGGCCAATTGAGCGAATGGTTTGTTCAAGGTGACTGCACCTGTATGAGCTACCCACGACCAGGGTGACCATCTTTTTCTTTTTCCCTTTCCTCTCTCAGGTCATGCAATTTGCATTGAACTTGAGCTAAACCGCTGTAGGCACATTATAGCCTGTATTTTTATACACATATTTAATTTTTCACTTTTTTGTTATTAATACAATTTTTTTTTACAAAACTAGTGAAAGGTGAGTAAGGTGGGGAAGTTGTGCCCCAGTCCTGAAGAAGGAGCGTAAGCTCCGAAACATGTCGACTCACACACGAGGTACTGTCCATTAACACAACAGGTCCAACCTCGCACTTCACTTCTTTTAGTAGTACCAGCCCGGGGTTGTGAATAAAGTTTTTTCCATAAAACCCACGAGCCAGGTATCTTTTTAATCCTTCACTAAATCCCAACACTCACATAAAATATCCCTATCACTTGCATCACATACACCACACATAGTCATTACTACAAGTGCTCCTGCGTATTCGTAGGTTGTAGCACGCCGCATCCCACTAGGGGGGTGGGAAAACCCCTATGATGAAGCATGACACCAAGGGGCCTTTTGGTGTGTGAGGGGTATTTTAAAAAACACTAAGTGCTCCAACACCATTGTGGGAAACGCTTTCCTAACACTGTCAGTAGGATTCCTTTTGTTTATGTAACTAAGTCTGTGGAGTAAGAATCCTACTTCGTGACTCTACCTCCCTTCTTTTGTTTATGTGTACATCTTTGTGTTATACACTGATCATGTCCCCTTGGTGTGGTTGGCCCATCAGAAGGAGACTAATACGCGCATATTGCATTTGTTTTTGGCCTTACAACCTTTCTCCTTCCAGGTTCATTATATCCCAGGTCGTTTGCAAGGTCCTGCTGACTTTCTGTCCCATTGGCTGGTCTCATCATGGCCTGATCCTCCATGCCTGGTTGGGAAGTGCTTTGACAGGAGGAGGGAGGGACCAGCATGAAGGCATCCCGGGGGCACGGGAGAAACGCGCTCTAGTGGTCCATGGCATCACAACCCGGAAGCGGATGTATAGGGAGCAGAGGACGATGATGAAAATACAAGCGGCGAGGAGGAAAGTGAGAAGGAAAGTCGGGTGGAAGTCAAAAAGGAGAGCAAAAGAGGATCGAGAGGAGCGGAAGAGTGTAGCATGGATTTTGAGAATGCCGCGACAGATGGAGCAGCTGTGGGAGGAAAAAACTTTCGGAATGGGAGGAGAGGACTAGAATATGGGCCTTGGTGAAAGAACCAGAGGAAAGGCGTAACGGACGTGGCTGCCGTGATTCTGGCCGAGAGTCACAGCCCAAGGCAAGTTCTGTCTAAGAGTAAGCTGTTAAGATGTGTGGGTCTCATCTTATGGGTTTTGGGGTCTGTTCATGAGGAAACCCTGTTGGGAGGTGAAGCAGAGAGGAAACAGGGTCAAACCCCAACACTTTCTTTCTCTTCTCACCCAAACACCAACAGTGTACTACCCTTAGGAGACTATAAAGTAGTATGGAACACAGATTTGGTGTATTGCTCAGTGCACGAGTGGTGACTAGTGGAGGGACTATCATTGTGGAGGATAGATTGCTAATTGCTACATACCCATTTATGTTTCCCATGGGCATCAAGGAGATGAAGGACGGGAGAACAGAAGACGAGACGAAGAGAAGAGTGACAATAACTCTTTGTGTCATTTGAGGAATTTAAGAATAACTAAGAAGGGAAAGAGGATAGAATAAAGCTTCATACTAATCAAGAATACCTTGACTCAGCCTTTTTCTTGTCCTTTCACAGACGGTAAAAAAAAAGTTTCTGCATGATAAAGAAATAAGTACTAAGCATTCACCTAAGGCTCTATATAATTTCAGTATTTTTTTTTTTTAGATTCAATCGTTTTTATTGTGCAGAAATCAGGATATATGAACACAGCTTCCTGCCTACATCTCAAGGCCAGCAGAGCAAGACATGAGCATAAGTACACAGCTTTCAGGTCCACAACACGGAGTCCGGCCGCGTAATAAGCGAACGTGTAAGGCATCTGTGTTGACTTCCAATTTAAAGACATCGGGAATATAACAAAAATAAAACACATGGAAAACAACCAAGACAAACCTCTCCCCCAACACCCTAACTCACCCCCACCTCTCTCCGCACCAGCTCCACCATACGTCGTAGACACTTATTCCAGGGCATCACTCGCCACAGGGTTTATGCTCAACCTGCCAACTTTTGAATGTGACCAAGAAGCTCTAGAGGCAGCAACTTGAGAATCTGTAGGTATTTAGGGCATGTCACTTCTCTCAGGTCTTTCGTGAGTAGTTGCAAAAAGAGGGACCATAATTTTGCAAAGTCTTTACCCTTCCCCAAGCCAGTACCTCAGGCGTTGTTGTTGTCCCCCACAGAGCTAGGATGACTTGCCGGGCCACCAGCAGCGCCATTGCAATCTGTCTACCTCTGAGAGATCTCAACGGGAAGGCTTTGGGGTGGGAGAGGCCTAATAGTGTGTATTCTGGGGAGTGGGGCAGTGTAATCTGAAACGCAGCATCAATATCATCAAGGACCATTGTCCAATAGCATTCCAGTTTCGGACAGTGTCATTAAAGGTGTGCTAAGGTTCCAGTTAATCCACAACCCCTCAAACAGAGATCAGTTTTGTTCTTGTACCAGCAGTGCACGCTGGCAGGTGTGTAGTACCAATACGTGGCTACTTTAAAAGCGGTTTCAGCCTCAGCGGTGTTATGTGCAGTTTGGCGTGCCATGTATAGAACGTGCTTCCATTCCTTAGGTGTTAAGGGCCTACCCAATTCAGTTTCCCACCGCACCTGCGCCCTTGTACGATGACCAGAGGGGTGTGTCATAAGCATTGAGTACAGTTCGGAGATAAACCGGTGATCATCTGCCTTGCGCACCAACCATTTTTCGAACGAAGTAAGGGGTCTGGACATGCGAGCATAATTGGTGGGCCTAGTTATCCATTGACAGACCTGACTATAGGGAAATGCGTCCGTTGCAAACAGATCATAATCTTTTCGAAGTTCAAAGGGTATCAGCCCCTCCGTGTCAAAAAAGGACCCAACCTGCTTGCAGCCTTCCTCTCGCCATCTCTGAAACACTGCTGATGCCTGTCCTGGCAGAAAATCAGAGTTGTCTACAATGGGGATATAGGTGATGGGAACGACGTCCACCCTTTCGTCAAGGCTATTCTATCCTAGACCTTGAGGGTAGGCGAAGTGACAGGAGAGGAATATAGCCCCCATGCTCTATGTTTGCGGGGTAGCCATAGTTCCCTCCAAATGTTCACCCCGCGACTGACTGATCCATAAAATTCCAGTGTTTACTGGACAGAGGCCTATTCCATACTACTGGGTATCGTAGACATGCTGATTGGTAGTATCCCCCTATGAGGGGAAGACCCAGTCCACCCTGCGCCTTCGTGCATGTCATTTGGGCGAGAGAGAGAGAGACGTGGCTTTTTCCCCTCCCATAGAAACCTATTAATAAGGGACTGTAGTTTCTTGAGCGGTCCAGGCGGCGGGGTCATCAGGAACATCTGGAAAATATACAGGATATGCGGGAGAACCTTCATTTTCAACGCCGCTATCCTCCTGAACCATTCCAACCGAAGACACGACCAGGCGTTCAGCGCCTTGGTCGTGTGTTCCAGCAACAGGGCATAATTTAGCGAGACCATCGTCTCGATGGTCGGCGCCAGCTTGAAACCCAGATATGTTATGTCCATGTGCGTCCAGTGCAATGTGAAATCTCTTTGCAGGGCCTCCACTACATCAGGGGGAATTGAGAGGTTCAGGATCAGTGATTTCCCTAAGTTTACTTTAAAACCCGAAACTTCCCCAAAGGCAACGAGTTTGTCAAGCAAAGCAAGTAGGGTCGTCTGAGGCTGTGTAAGAGAGAGAATCACATCATTGGTGTCAGACTGATTTTATGGACGTATGCCCCAAACTTAAGACCAATGACACTATGGTTAGCTCGGATCCGCTGAGCAAACGGCTCCATATAGAGCGCAAATAAAAGCAGGGACAGGGGGCAACCCTGTCTTGTCCCCGGGCGATGGAAAAGAATGCCGACCTGCACCCATTAACCCGTACAAATGCCTTGGGTGTACAATATATGCACCTGATCCATTCCAGGAAGTTATCACCAAGCCCATAGCAGAGCAACACTGCAAATAAATAGCCCCAACCCTCACAATCGAAGGCCTTTTCGGCGTCTATTGATAAGAGAAATGCCTGTTTTCGCGACCGCTGTATGCTATCGATGAGGTGTAACAATCTTTTGACATTGTCTCCCCCTTGCCTGGAAGGGTTAAAACCCGACTGATCTGGGTCTATAATATCGGCCATAAGGGGATTGAGTCGCGCCGCTAAAATTCCCGGAAAGAGCTTCGCATCAATGTTAAGAAGCTAAATAGGTCTGTAGGACCCGCATACCCATGAGTCCTTACCAGGTATCAAAATGACAGAGATCGCTGCTTCAGACATAGAGGGTGTCACTACCCCTGTTTGAAGAGAGGAATTAAACAGTTGAGTTAAAACCGCACAAAACGTTTTATAAAAGGAGGCCGGGAATCCATACGCACCCGGTGATTTGGCCAATTTCAACCTAGAGATGGCTGAAATCACTTCCTCAATGCGGATGTCAGAGTCAAGTTCCTCTGTCACGGTTTTGGGATGAGGTGTTATCCCCATCTGCTTAGATATGCATTCGGGTCTTGATGTGACGGGTCTTGCGCTGTATATAGAAGTTGATCAAAACCGCGAAAGGCGTCAACAATCTGCTCGTCGGTGGACTGCTCTACACCAGAGTGATCCCGCACCTCCTGAATTAAGGACGTCTGCATCTTAGCCATAACCTATTGGCCAACGTCTTCCCGCACTTATCACTGCTAAGGTAAAATTTGTGTCGCTGCCACAGGGAGTATGTTCCGCTCTGTCCAGGTCTAAGTGCTTCACCATACGCCTGCGGTTCTCTAGCTCCCACCACACTACTGGCTCCCCTGTGCGCTTATGTATCGCCTCTAGCTCTCCCACTTCCCTCTCTAACTCAGCACGTTTTTATATGAGTATGGTGTTGTAAGTTGCCGCAATAGTGATGAACTCCCCTCGCGCCACCAGCTTCAGTGCCTCCCATACCGCTGACAGTGAAGTGGACCCTACATCGTTAACCTGAAAATAATGTACTATAGTATCTCGCATGTGCTTAACCACATCCTCAGAGTGCAACAGATTCTCTCTTTGCTGTCATCCACGAGGGAATGCTCAGGTACGCTGCGCAGACAAAAGGACGAAATTTAGGGCATGATCAGAAAGAGAGCGGGGAGTAGTTGCAGCTGAATGAAGGCTAGACATGAGTGAAGTAGAGGCCAGACAGTGGTCGAGGCGCGCATACGTTTTATGTGCGGTGGAGTTATATGTATAGTCTCGCTCAGTGGGGTGCTGAACCCGCCACACATAATGCAATCCACTATCTTTCAGCCATCCCCTCCCATCAATGAGAGAGCCCCAGCTTGGTGCGACCGCTGCCCCGACCTGTCCAGCCCTGCGTCCATCATGATATTCAAATCTCCCCCAACTAGAATAACAGCATCCGGGGAAGTGAGAACCTCCACCAAGGCTGAGAGAAGGAATGGTTCCTGTTTCTCATTTGGGGCGTATAGTGACCCAATAGTAAGGTGTGTCTCCCCCCATTGCAATCTTAGGGCCAACAGCTGCCCCTTTATTACTGCCACAGTCGAGATTACCTTGTATAGGCAATGGGATTCCAATAAGATAGCCACCCTATTTTTCTTGGATGGTCCAGCAGACTAAATCTGCTGCGGAAACCGCCTATCACGCATTCGCATAATATCTTTGGAGAGCAGATGCGTCTCCTGGAGTAGGCAAATGCCACTATCAGCATTTTCAAGGGGGGAAAGCACTGCAGCGCGTTTTACAGGGTTATTTAGCCCATGCACATTTAGGCTCACTACCTTAAGATCCCTACCCATGTATTAACCAAAAGATATGCAATGAAAGGGTTAGCCCCTTATCCAACCATCATGTGGTCCCTAACATAGACCCTGACTCGCCCCTCAACCGGCCGCCCTGGCGCGAGAACTGGTGCGGAGACCCCCACTGCAAACCTAACGAACCCAATCCCCAAAAAAAGGAAACAGTAAAACACCTAAAACAAAAGAATTCAACAAGAAGATCATGACCAAAGTTCGTCACAGTAGATAAGGTCCAGGGGATCGTGGCTGAGACTATCGTCCAGCCTGTGGAGGGTTCAACAAGTGTCCACCTCAACGCGGAAGAACCATCAGTAAGATGAACTGGACTCTTCCGTCCATACCCTGACCCCCCTCTGTGAGCCTACCCCAGGGCTATCAGCTGCATACTTCAAGGGGTGGCAGGGCGCTCCAAAGCCTGCAATAGGGAGGAAAGCACCGCCTCTCTCTCTCTATATCTCATGGCCTGGTCAGGTTTCTTGACTGGTGACGGCCTGCCCACTCACTGCCAATACGATGTGCGACGTGCGCGCTGAGAGTTGGGCCGCTCAGCGCCTTCTGTGGAAGTGGTATTTTCGAGACCAAAGATCTCTAGTGCTTCCTCCAGTGATCTGATTTGCAATAACTTCCCTGATGTTTGAATATTAGGCTGAAAGGGTGACCCCACGAGTAAGGAACACTGTTCTCGCGCAGGTGAGTGGTCACAGTCTTGAACGCCTGTCTCTTAATGAGTGTGGAGGCCGCCAAATCCTGGAATATAGCTGGTTGGTGTCCATGAAAGTGTGTGGATTGGGCCTCATGTGCTTTTCGAATAATGCTTTCTTTCAATTGAAAATCGTGCACACACACTAGTATATCAGGAGGAGGTGCTTTGTTACCTTGTGGGAAGCCCACACGATGGACCCGGTCCATTTGAAAGTCGATACTTCATCCTTCCATGGAACGGCCCTGATTCTCACATTGTTCCATTTGAAACGGTTCTCCAGGTCTTCTGCGTGGGCCTGGAGATCAATGCTCTGCTCTCTGAGGCGTATCATGTCTTGCTGTAAGTGGTGGAGCTCTTCATCCCTGCTAACATCGTGCTCATCTACATCGCAACGCAACTCTTTTAAATTTGAAGCCAGTTGGGACCTAAGTTCTTGAATATCATCCTTTATGGCCGCGAAGAGATCCACCATATAGGCTTTGGTCACTGGGGATTCGTCGCCCTCCATTGTACTGGCCCCCTTCTCACCTTGGGTCGCAGAGGGCCCGGGCTGCTTCAAGAGGAGCTCCTTTAGGGCCAGATGTAGGAGCCCAAATACCGGTCGGTAACGGCCAAATTCGGCCGTTACCGACTGGTATTTGGTGATTGGGATGTAGGGGCATCCTTTTACAGATTCAGTAAATTTACCGAATCGGTAAATTTACCGATTCTGTAAAATACCGAATCGGTAACTTTAACGATTCGGTAAAACCCAGATGTAGGTGGGACTCTTCTGAGTCCCAAAGGCCTTTCAGATTCGGTATTTTACCACCCAATCCAATTGGATGGTAAAATACCGAATCCTGGTGTGCATGCACATGTGTGCATGCACACCTGTGCAATGTGACACACAGACATGCCCTTAGGGCATGTCTGTGTGCCACATGGCACACAAGTCCGCAATTGGGGTGCTAGAGGGTGTCAAAGTGACACCCCCTGCACCCTTGCAGGATTCGGTATTTACCGATTCGGTAAATACCGAATCCTACCGATTCGGTAATTCTCAATTTGGGAATTACCTACATCTCCCGCCTTCATATTTACCGACTCTTAAATACCGAATCGGTAAAATTCAGTATTTAAGAGTCGGTAAATATGAATTACCTACATCTGGCCCCTAGTGACTTCTCCTTCCGAGCTCGTGCTGCTGCCATGTCTTGCACCTCCTGTCGTGAGCACAAGGGGTTCCAGCTGCCACACTAGGTACTAATGCTGGTGCAGACTGCGCTGACTATGTGCGCCTTTCTGATGGTGGAGACCCTTGTGCCCTGCTGTACAATACCTCTCCAAAACAGACCGCCTGCCGAATTGCGGATCATTGAGGCCTCACACCAGGACCATCCCTTCAGCCTCTCACTCGGCAGCCACTCTCCGCCGGTTCGGGCCACTACTCAGGTCGCGCCCACACCTCTCTCCTCGCAAGCCTTTTTGCCAGCGCAGTCAACTCAGGCCAACCAAGGACACGGTTGGTAGCACTGTTCCCCTGGCGCTATGTTTTTCAGTCACGCCGGGTCCCCGGAGTCTGTTGACTGTCAGGGCCACACCCGAGTTAGACTCCATCCGCCGATCTGCAGACCGCATAGCCCCAGTCTATGCCCGCTGCCTTCGCCGCACCCCAAGCACTGTACGCCGATCCAAGGGCAGATAAGGCCTCACCTCAGGCCCACACTCTCTGCTGCCGGGTGATGGGAGCACCTGCGGCTGCATTGCCAGCTCACAGCCCGCTCAGCCCTCTGCCCAGGGGTCACCCGCACTTCTCTCCCACTGGCGCCGTTACCGCAGGCCCTCAGGGGCCGGATCGATCGCGCTGTGCTCGTGACGCCGTACCCCCGACATGCTGGAGCTTAATCACATACCGGGCAGAGCTCCGGAGGTCGACGACGGTCAAGGCTGTGTTCCAGGTGTGCGTCATCAGCCGATCTGCGGACCGATTAGGCCCAATCCAGGCCCAGCCTCTCTCTTGTGCTCCCCATCCTCCACTTCACTCCGCTAGGGCCGCCCGCTAGGGGGCACAAGCCACCGGGCCACCGCTCAGATTTCTCACCACCGGAACACTCCCGGCCCCCACAAAGGGCAAGCAGACAAGCGAGTCGAGGCAGCCCCGGGCCAAGTTCAGCCCAGCCACGCCTCCAGGCAACGGCTCTCGTCGGTGCTACAAACACGGGCCTCACTTGGCGCTGAGTGTCTCGTCACCACCAGGCACTCCCATTGAGGTCGGGCAGCCGTACATCAGCGACTGCTCCTGGTATGCCACAAGGTCCTCCTCTCGCAGAGCGGGGCACTCACTCCGCTTGTGCACTCTCTCCCGGCGAGGATTGCACCACCTCCCAGGCCGCGGGTGGATTTGTGTAGGCCTCACGCACACGGAGGCTCGAAAGCGACGACATTGCATGATTTTGGCCGTGCTCGTCTCCACACAGGATCTCTAAGCCCCTCTGCTGACTTGCCTTGTAAAATCGTGGGTGGATGGCCCCGTGAAGAGGTGATAGATCAAGACTAATGAGCGGCAGCGCCGGAGGGACACAAATCTACGTCGTACTGCGCCGCCATCTTGGCCACGCCCCACTATTTTTTTTTTTATACCAAATTTTATTGAGTTTAATGGTACCTATTGGTCGGAGCCCGAAGCATACATTACAGATACAATTTGGCTGAGATGGTACCAGTTATATTTAAACAACAAGTTAGCCTGCAAACTTACAGGCCCAAAAGCTAAAACTAGGCACAGGTTACCACATGATTCCTTGAACGTGATGTGTATGTGTAATGATGGCAGAATGGCTCATCTTGGATATATATGGGTCAGTGAGATGTAATTGCAGAGTTTATAGAGGGTCTGATGGTGGTAGAGGGGGCAGGTCTATGCCCCGATACGTCGCCCAACGAGACCATATTTTCCTATGTTTCTGCCGGCAACTTCGAGCCTTAAATTCAGCAATTTCTGCCCCCATGCATCTGCCCATAGCTGCCCTCCACTCACCCATTGTTGGTGGGGAAGGTCCCGTTCCACGATTGTGCAAGGACTCGTTTAGCGAGCGTAAGGCCCAACAATAATAAGTGCTGTTTATAGCGGTTCCCGCCTATCCCCTCTGTACTATGGAGCAGCTTAGGGTCAAACGGGAGGCTCCAGGACAGGACCCGGCCCAGGCATGATGACATTTTCTACCTAAATGGCTGCAATGCACCAAAGCTCCAAACTGTGTGGAAACAGGTTTCCTCTGCATCCCAACATCTGAGGCACGTAGGGGACTGGATGACTCCCATCTTCCAGAGGCGTGAGAGGGTGAAGTATGTTCGGTGGAGATATTTAAACTGGATTGGGGCATATCATGTGTTAATAGTTGCTCCACAGGGACTAGCGAGAGCCTCTGTCCAGTCATTGTCCTTCATGTCAGGCAAGTCCGCCTTCCATGCCTCTTGGGTTTTCTGTAGTGTGGTTTGGGTATGGGTGGTCAAAGTCTGGTAAATCTGCCGGATCTTATGCGCCCTAGATCACCCATTAGTAAGCGACCCTCAAGGGGTTAAAATTCAGGTTGGTCACTCAGGAGAAAATCAGGGGAGTCAGAACATGTCTCAGCTGCAAGTATTTATGAAACCGAGTCCGGTGTAACTGAAATTATTTTTGCAGTTGCTGAAACGAATTGAGGGTGTGGTCCCTGCATAATGTCCCCTAGGGTAGAGATTCTGAGAAGAACCCATGTATGGAATCCTGGAAGTTTAGCAACGGGATATAGGTACATACCCTGCCACAGAGGGTTCATCTGTGTCAGGTGTCCATCCATGATAGAGGGCACTCACCTGCTCTCCAGTTGTTCAACCTTGGCGACGATTATTCCAGTGTGACAGTACTGAATGAACATACTCTGTCCATCTGTGAGTCTCCAGGGGGAAATGGGTTTGGGGTGACAAGAGAGAGAAAGAGAGAAATGAACCACCAGAAGTCTTTGCTAGGACAGGAACTCTGCTGGGGATGTGTGATTCAGCGTTTAGTTTTTCAACCGTCTGGTGTGAGCTTTAGTTTTTGTAGTTCTTGCGTTCTACCGTATTGGTACACTAATAAGAAAAAACTATGTAGTGTGAACTCTCTAGTGAGTAAACTGAGTAAACAACATCACATGTAACGAGCACCTATCAATGGGAATCTTGATGCTTTATACCTAATACACATAGTGGTGAAACATGCATGATCTGTAGTTATTCACTTTGGACTTCTGTATTTCTCTGCTTGTTTCAATTTGGCTATCTAAATAAACAATACGACACACATGTGGTTATGACCACTATTATGAAGTTCTTTGTAAAGTAAACATGTATAATACACTTTTGTTAAGTCTTTTTTTGATAATCAAGTTTTAATGGTTTTGAAGACATAGAACAAATCAACAAGTACCCAGAAGTCAATAAGAGAAAAACATTCCCATGATCAATGCAACCCCCAATCACGACCCCAAAAAGTCCTACACAGGCAAAATATAAAGGCTGGTTACTCGAAACCCTCAACATTACCCAACCACTTCCCCCACTCTCTACGGTACTTCTTGCTGCACCCCTTGGCCATGTATAGGGCTTTCTCCTGGGCAGCGCACCAATCCACCCCTCTGCGCCACCTCCCTAGATCAGGTGGCTTCGGACTTATCCAAGCCACCGCTATGTCTCGCTTGGCCACGATCAAGGCTGTATTAAAAAATAACTTTTCATTCCTGGACCCATCCAGCCCGTCCGCGATTCCCAGCAGTGAGTGACGTGGGTCATGCTGAACCTCCCAACCCAACACCTCTGCAAGTTACGACTCAATAGACCTACAGAAGTGCTCCAACTGGGGGCATGACCAAACCATATAGAAAAAGTCCGCCGGGTGTGGGCACATCTCGCGCAGGATGCATCCGGGCGCAAGCCCACTCGGTAAAGGCGCAGGGAAGTGAGATACGCAGCATGCAGGTAGTAGAGCTGAATCAATTTGAGTTTGGCAGAGACAGTGACTATCCTGGGGGCCATGAGAGCATCGCTCCAATCCACTTCATTGAGGGGGTCCACTCATTCCACTTATTGTTCCCTCAACTTTTCTAAGGAGGCAGGTGTGTTGTTAACTAAAGTGCGGTAAATACGGGAGATCCCCCCCTTACCTAAGTCCCCCATCATTGTCTGGGCCTCAGTAGGGCTTCATTCGGGGAACCTTGTGTCATACGGGATGTGTGCATGGAGGGCGTGTCTCATCTGCAAATATTTATAAAATTGGGACGATTGTAGGGAGTAGCGAGTTTGGAACTCCTGGAAGTAGATGGCCTTTAGCCCATACATCCCCAAGTTGTGAGATGCCAATAAGCTCCTAAGTTTTAAAACCGTGTAGTCCGCTAACCTCCCGGAGCCAGGTCCCATGCCAAAGGGGTGTACATTGGGTCAGTTTCTGCGTCCATCCGGTTTGACGCAACGAGGCTCACCAGGCCAATAACACAGATCGCTTAGCCTCGGGCAATCGCGAAGAGATGGGCCCCCGTACATCATGGCCTGGATGTTAGGTTATTTGCATATGGCCATGTCTGAACTGGGGTGGTGTGGAGTGCAAAAAAACGATGATTTAGGCCTAGATCTCTGTACTGGGGTGAATGTATGACATTGTTCTGCATTCTGTCCATCAACTGTGGTTTTTGCATTTGTCACCCCGAGTGGGATGGGTATACTCAGACGTGAGTCCCATGCACTCCACACCACTGGATTCAAGCAAGCCGGGCTGAAGACGGCTGGAATGCCAGAAACCGGTCCTCGGAAGCTTGTTTCCGGTCCAGGGAAGGCATGGCTTGGCAGTTCGGGCTGGACTGTTCCCATGAGGCACAGGGTCAGATTGATTTGCATATGGCCATGTCTGAACTGGGGTGGTGTGGAGTGCACAAAAACGTTGGATTTAGGCCCAGATCTCTGTACTGGGGTGAATGTATGACATTGTTCTGCATTCTGTCCATCAACTATGGTTTTTGCATTTGTCACCCCGAGTGGGATGGGTATACTCAGAGGTGAGTCCCATGCACTCCACACCACTGGATTCAAGCAAGCCGGGCTGAAGACGGCTGGAATGCCAGGAACCGTTCCTCGGAAGCTTGTTTCCAGTCCAGGGAAGGCATGGCTTGGCAGTTCGGGCTGGACTGTTCCCATGAGGCACAGGGTCAGACTGATTTGCATATGGCCATGTCTGAACTGGGGTGGTGTGGAGTGCATAAAAATGATGGATTTAGGCCCAGATCTCTGTACTGGGGTGAATGTATGACATTGTTCTGCATTCTGTCCATCAACTGTGGTTTTTGCATTGGTCACCCCGAGTGAGATGGGTATACTTAGACGTGAGTCCCATGCACTCCACACCACTGGATTCAAGCAAGCCGGGCTGAAGACGGCTGGAATGCCAGAAACCGGTCCTCCGAAGCTTGTTTCCGGTCCAGGGAAGGCATGGCATGGCAGTTCGGGCTGGACTGTTCCCATGAGGCACAGGGTCAGACTGATTTGCATATGGCCATGTCTGAACTGGGATGGTGTGGAGTGCAAAAAAACGATGGATTTAGGCCCAGATCTCTGTACTGGGGTGAATGTATGACATTGTTCTGCATTCTGTCCATCAACTGTGGTTTTTGCACTGGATGTTAGGTAAACCTAGTTCACTCAACTCCAGCCTATAGGCCGGATCAGCCCAACCCCCATTGAACCAATCGTGGACCACCAGGAGCCTTACGCCAGGAAATAGAGGTATAAGTGCGTCATTCCCATACCCATCAAAGAAGGAATCCGGCACGTAGACAGAGCCAGGGCACCCTCCCACCGCTCCATCGAAACCGGGTAGTTAAACTGTACAGTTCCCGAAACCAAGTCCTGGGAAAAGAGCAGGGGGTATTTTGGAGGACATAAAGAAATCTGGGGAGGATCATCATTTTAAACAGGGCCACCCTCCCCAGGGGGTACAGTGGTAGCGCTTTCCATTTAAGGAGATCTTCCTTGGCCTTATTAACCAATGGGGTTACTTTAAGAGCCCAGCCCAACTAGGGAAGGAGGGTAATCCATATCCCCAAATATTTAAAGGATTGTCGCTGGAGTGGTATGGTGGATTGCCACTCAAAGCATTCCCTCGAGAGATGCAGAGGGACCAAAACTGATTTCCCATGGTTTAATCGCAGGCCAGATGCCTGCTCAAAAGAATGCAGGGTCCCGGAGGAGGCTGGGTCAGCCATGAAGATCAGGACATCATCCGCTTATAATGCGATCTTGTCTGTTTCTGTATTAGGCCACTTCCAGACGCGAATGCGTTCCTCAGCACGCACCAGGGAAGCCAAGGGCTCCATCACTAAGGCGAATAATAACGGGGAGAGGGAGCACCCTGCCTCCTGCCCCTGGCAATGGGAAAGGCCGCCGATAGCACCCCGTTGACCAGCACTCATGCCCTCTGGTGGGCGTACAGAACACGAACCAGTGATCTAAAGTGAGGCCTGAACCCCTTTTCAGCCAACACATCCTTCAAATACGTCCAGTCCACCGTATCAAAGGCTTTTTCGAAATCCACGGACAAGAGTGCTAAGTATGGAGTAAGCACATGCCGGTGGGCCAAAGCCAGCTGCAGCCTCCGGTGGCAGTGGCGGGTTCCCCGCTGAGGCATGAACCCACATTGGTCTGGATGGACCAGCAGGGTTAAGTAGGGCTTCAATCGTTGAGCCAGAATGGTGGAAAACAACTTAATTTCAGTGTTGAGGAGGGAGATGGGACGATAGTCCGCGCATCTATGAGAGGGGGGCAGGGATTTCTGGAGAACCACAATGATGGCAGTGTCCTTTTCCTGCGGGAAGGAACCTTTCTCCTCGGCTTCAAGGAATAGGCTGGTCAAGTGGGGCACTAGTGTGTTGTATATGCCGCGTAATACTCCTGGGGGAGGCTATCGGGGCCCGGGGTCTTACCCAAGGAAGTGAGGGTGATTGCTTCATCAATTTCTTTGCGTGAAATGGGGCGATCCAAGTCTTTCTGAGCTGCCATTTTTATTTTAGGGAGGCGCACCCCACCCCGCTCAAGGAGGGCCGAGAGTGACAGCTCGGGCCTGCTTTGTGTATAGTATCTGGTAGTAAGCCTCGAAGGTATTAGCCATCGCCAGAGGGGTACGATGGACCGCTCCATCCTCGTCAGCCACCTCTGGGATAATACGATTCGCCCTGGGGTATGTGGCCAACCTGTGCAGGATTGAGCCATTTTTGTTCCCCCACCCGTAGATTCTCACCACTGAAGACCTCCAAAGGAGCTTCACTGTGTCTATGGAGAGCTGTCTAATGTCATCCCGAAGGTGGGCAAGTTGCCGGGATTGGGTGGCATCCACTGATGTGGATAGTAGCTGTTCCAAGCGGAGCGCATGCGCTTCCTTGGATAATATATCCTGTAATTGCGCCTGCCTCTGGATCTTTAGCTGCCCTTTAGAGACGCCCCATATGGGCACCTTCCCTGCCTCCCAAAGGGTGCCCGGGGAGGCTACATTACCCACAATAGTAGCAAAGTATTGTTGAAGCTCCCTCCCCACCACTTTTTTTTTTTATTGCACATAGAGGTAGGTTCAGGTTTCACAGCTTCTGGCCTACAACCCCCCCGGGCCGGCCGCGTCACAGGTATTACTTACAACTCAACTCCATACAGTACACAGCCTGGTGGCCGACAACCCGGGGGTCCGGCGGCGCAGTGTAGATTTCGTGTTCACATAATCAAGTAAGGATCAGAAGCGCCGGCGGCCTCCAATATTCATGTGCGTTTTCAACTTTTTCTCCCCCTAAATCAACCCAATAACTCCCTTATTGCCCTACCCCCCCTACCCCCGCTCATTGCCTCCCAATAGTTCCCCGCTCCGTGCCCCATTGCCCGTGTCCTCCCATATCCGTCCAGCCCCTAGACTCTGAGTTTGCTGGAATCTGTGTGGTCATTTGTAGAAGGACCCCAACCAAGATCCCAGTCCTCTTCTAACTGTTAGTGTGACATCCAGAGGCTTCTCCTTATGGTGTGTGGTCCCCTTAGTGCACCCCCCGCAGGTATACTACGCACCCCTGCTGGTTCACCCTGACTCGCCTGTCGCCACCCCGTGTGGACTGCTGTCCGTCGAACATGCGTCCTCAGCCTGCTGCCCCTGCAGGTAGGTTTTGTAGAGGGCCCAGAAGTTTTTCGGGTGGCTTTTCGGAGGTAACAGTTCACTGTATGTCTCCATCTGTGTGCTACAGTACAGCATGTCCCGGGCCCATCTGGCCTTAGTCGGTAG
This sequence comes from Lissotriton vulgaris, assembly GCF_964263255.1. Taxonomy (NCBI): domain Eukaryota; kingdom Metazoa; phylum Chordata; class Amphibia; order Caudata; family Salamandridae; genus Lissotriton; species Lissotriton vulgaris. The sequence goes on along the minus strand of NC_141694.1, from coordinate 1,053,604,725 downwards.
AGGGCCTCGCATCCAGCACTGTGCCACTACTCTCCTAGCCATTAGCATCCCCATGTCTGCGAGTCGGCGTATCGCCCCCGGTAGCCCCTTTGAGTTACCTATGAGTGCTAACCCCGGGTCTATGTCCAAGTCCACCTCCAGTATTTTGCTCATCTCGGTGAATATATCTTGCCAGAACCTCTGTATGCCCGGGCATTCCCACGCGAGGTGGAGGAAGTCTGCATCAGCCGCCCGGCAGCGCTCGCAGTGAGCCTCCGGTCGCAGCCCGTACCTGAGAAGTCGTGCAGGGGGGTGTGTAATACACCCGTTGGAGGAATTTAAAGTGTATGAGCCGATGTTTCCCATTTAGGGAAATACGTTTCGTGTTGTCACAGCAGTAACGCCACGTCGCGTCGTCCAGTGTCGTTCCTAAATCTCTCTGCCAGGCCAACCAGGCTTTGGAGGGTCTGTGCTCCCCATGCGATCTAGCTATGCTGTAGAGGTTGGTCAACAGCTTCTTGGGATCTTTGTGCGTGATTACGTACGTTAGTTCTGGGACTTCCGGAGGCTCCGCCATATCTGGGCCTAAAAATTCAGAGAGGGCGCTCCGAGTTCTATGGAAGTGGAATCTTTGGAGCAGCGGTGGCTCAACTCCATCCCTCCTCGTTTGGTCCCAGGTTTTGGCTGTGCCGTCCTGGAACAGGTCGCCTGCCTTGCGCAGCCCCAAGTTTGTTAGCCCCTGCGTGACCACTTTGTCCACCATGGGCGGGAGCCAGCGCATCCAGTCGATCGGCATCTCCGGTGAATAAATCACTGCCCCCCCCCCCCCCCTGCCTGAGCAGTAGTGAGTGCCAGGCGTGGTTAGTACAGGAGATAGAGTCCAGCGTCCCTGTCCGACGGTCCTGTGGTTGGCAGATCGTCGCCGGGAGCTGTATTGGATGGGCGAATAGCCGTTCCATCCTAACATGTGGGATTTGCCTGTCGCCGTGTACCCAAGTGTGCAAGTGCGACGCCTGGGCTACCCTGTAGTACAACTCGAGGTCCAGCGCCACCAGGCCCCCCATGTTGTACGGGAGGGTGAGCGTTGTCCACTTGACTCTCGGTTGCTTCCCTGCCCATGCTAGTTTTATCATCAGACTGTTCAATCGATGAAAGAAGGCCTTAGATAGCACAATCGGCAGTGCGCTAAAGAGGAACAGAAATCTCGGCAGCACTATCATCTTCATTATGGCAATGCGGCCAAGCAATGTAAGGGGGAGTCTGCACCATATCTCTATGTCGTCCTCTAGCTTACTGACCGCCTTCCCATAGTTCTGTCCTAGCAGTAGGTCTGGGTCCGTGTGTATCTGGATCCCCAAGTATCTGATCGGGTCTTCCGTCCACTGGACAGGGTACTCCGTCTCCACTCGCGTGGTCGCCGGAGTGAGTGGCAGCACTACCGATTTCGCCCAGTTAACCTTGAGCCCGATAGTGCACCAAACCGAACCACCTCCCTCAGGAGGGGGGGAAGCGTAGCAGCGGGGTCGTGGGCATACAGCAACGTGTCATCCGCATACATAGATATGACAACTTTGTACGTGGGGAACCGAATCCCCTCGTGGCTGTGGCACTCTCTGAGTGCACAAGCGAGAGGCTCGGCGGCGAGTGCGTACAGTAAAGGGGATAATGGGCATCCCTGACGGGTGCCCCGCCCTATGAATAGGGGGCGGGAGACTGTATTGCCCACTCGGACCCTAGCCGAGGGGCCGTCGTACAGAGCCCCTATCATTTGGATGAAGGGTTCGCCAAGTCCCATACGGCGGAGCACTTGAAGAAGGAATGGCCATTCGACGGAATCAAATGCCTTCTCCATGTCTAAGAAAAGCGCTACAGCTGGTGTATCCTGTTTCACGTGTTGTATGGTACCCAGCACCGTTCGTATATTGTAAGTCAGGTTTCTGGATGGGATAAATCCCGCCTGTTCTGGGGCCACTTAGTCAGAGGCCAGCAGCGCAAGCAGTACCTTGGCATAGAGCTTGGTGTCGACGTTGAGGAGCGATAATGGGCGATATGAGCTACAGTCGTCATGTGGTTTACCCGGCTTCAGAATGGTGACTAACATCGCCTCTCTCCTGGAGCTGGGCATGGAGCCTTGCACGCATATGTCCTCAAGGAGGGTATGGATGTGCGGCAACAGTTGTTCCTGGAACGCTTTATAGAATTCGACAGACAGCCCATCGATGCCTGGCGCACTGCCCGATCTCATGGAGGCTAGCGCTTCTCTGATTTCGTCAATCTGAATAGGGCACATCAGAAACTCCCTGTCGGAATTTGGGAGGAACGGGAGTTGTATGTGGTCTAGATAGTCCAGAATTTCGTTCGACATGTCGCCGCTCCTGGATGAATACAGCTCTGCATAGTAATCTCTGAAAGTCGCTGCAATTTTCGCCTCCTCTGTCACCCTTTCTCCATCCGAATTTAGAATGTCTGAGATTAGCGCCTTTCTCTGTTGGCCTTTAACAACACTGGCCAGGACCGAGCCCGGTCTCTCTCCCTCGCCATAGGTGCGGGCCGTGGCGTATTTGCCTAGGTGTTGTACTTCCCTGTCCGCGGCTTCGTGATATTCTGCCAGGAGACGCTTTATGTCATCCTCGGTGGCGTCATCAGGGCTAGAGCAAGTTTGTGGTTCAAGCTCTTGCAATCGCCGCTCAAGGTCTGCAAGGGTGGCCCTGATAGTCTTTAGGACACTGGAGTACTTGGCTATCGCTATGCCTCTAATATAAACTTTGAACACCTCCCAAACTGTTTGAAAGTCCTCCACAGACCCCACATTTTTCTCAAAGAACACATCAATCGCCTCCGCCAGCTCGCCGTGGAAGAGCGGGTCCAACAGGAAGCGCCATGTAAACGGTGCGAATCCCTTCACTGGGGTGGCTAAAGTTAACAAGACGGGGGAATGGTCAGAAAGGGTGCGCGGGAGCACCTTACAATGTCGAATGACTCTATTGATTCCCGTTGTGATGAACCAATAATCTATTCTGGTGTGTATGTCGTGGAATGCGGAGTAGTGTGTAAAACCGCCCCTCCCCTCATTCCTGTACCTCCATGTATCAGTCATGTCCAGCATCACTAGCTTTGGCGCGAGCGATTGCGCAGCTGCTGAGGGCCGACGGGGGGGGGGGGGGGGGGGGGGGGTCCCGATGACCTGTCTATGTCTGGGTTTAGTGTCAGATTAAAGGCCCAACCCCAGAGTATATGTGAGTTCTCGTGTCTGGCTATCTCACAGGCTAGGGCATCAAAGAAATCAGGGGAGTCATAGTTAGGGCCATATGTATTAACCACCAGCAAGTCCATCCCCCTCCCCTTACAGGACGCTATGACGTACCGTCCCTCCGAGTTGACCCCCAATGTCTGTATCGAGATGCCCGATTGTGGGTTTACGCAGGTGAGGACCCCTCGAGCGTGTGAGGTGAACCCAGCCACCGCTATATGCCCCGCCAATCCCCTAGTGTGCAGCATAGTACTTGTTAATGGGAGGTGCGTTTCCTGCAAGAGGGCAATATCGATATTGTGGCGCCTGAGGTAACACAAGACTTTCCTGAGCTTCCTGTGGTGATTAAGTCCCCTTACATTCCATGTGAGGGCGTGTATCAGTGCAGGCCGCCCCTCAGCCCGCTCACCACTTATATCAGCCATAAGGACATTGCGCTATTTGCAGTGACGCAACGGAATATGTAGGGACAGGCCACATTGCAGGCAATCAAGAGTTCGAAGCAGGCACTTCGCATATCGTGAGGCAAGACATAGTGGAACAAAACAGAACAACCAAAACTTCACAGCCCCCCCCCTCCCACAGCAGACCATCCCCAACTAGGCCCAAACTGCATGTCCCCACCCCGACCAAGCCCCCCAAGATGCCCCCATAGGCCCCAGCTGGAGCCTGTTGTGCTATCAGCGCTAGGGCGGAGGTTGCCAAAATTAGAACAGGTAACATTCGTTTCAAGACAGTGTCTGCCTTCCGGCTCACCGCCTCTTCACCCATTTCGTAACCTTCAACGGCTCCGCATGTGCGGATGTCTGTGTAGGATGCTGGCCAGTCTCTGCCGGTGCAAAACGCCCCCGCCACCCAACCCCCAGCAGCCCTCTAGTCAAATAGAACCATATTAAGGAGCAACAGCCCAGAGTCCACAAGTCGGCAGATGCAACAGGCCAAAAAGACAAATATAGAAAGTATGGAACATTAATTTGGAACATTCTCACCATGTCACAGGGTCCGTGGTTGTGCGGGAAGAACTCTCAGATCGCTCCATCAAGACAGTTGGCAGCCTCCGGTCGCCGTACGATCTGCTCACCCTGCTTGGCGTTTCTCCGCGACGTCCCGCAGGCCACCCAAGCCCAGGTCAGAACAGTAGAAACGGTGCGGTCATTCTTGTTCCTCTAGCCCGCTGGAGGGGTCCTGTTCATTCGCATGTTCCCTAGGACTGTTCCGTTGTTCTTTGGTCCAGGACTTCAGCGCCTTTTGAAGATCTCTAGGATTCGTAAAGATGTGAGAGTGACCGCGTCGGTTTATCCTCAGTTTTGCTGGATACAGCATCGCATAGTCCAGCCCTAGATCACGCAGCTGCTGTTTATACCGTGCAAAATGTTGCCGCTCCTCCTGCAAATTGGCGGTGAAATCCGGGTACAGGGAGATGTTTGAGCCCTCATACTGTAGTTGTCCTTTCTCCCTGGCGACTCGCAGCGCTGCATCCCTATCCCGGTAGTTCAGAAGCTTCGCTATTATGGGCCTCGGGGAGGCTCCCGGAGGCGGCTTCGGACTCAGCGAGCAGTGTGCTCTTTCGACTATGAACATGTTGGAGAATGTGTCCCCCCCTAGCAAGGTGGTGAGTAGCTTCTCGACAAAGAGCTCCATCTTACCCGTCTGGGTCGTCTCTGGGACCCCCGTGATGCGCACGTTGGATCTCCGGGAGCGAGCTTCCAAATACTCCGACTTGTCTTGGATCACTTGCAGGAGCTTTGCCATGTGCTTGCGATCTTTGTAAAGTTCCATTTGCGCCTCTTCCACTTCTGTGATCCGCCTCTCAGACATGTCGAGGCGCTCCACATGTTTGTCCACCCTTTCCGACATCCTGTCCATGCGGTATGTGAGTGCGTCGATCTTCGTGCCTATCGACGCCATGCTGTCTTGGAGGCCCTTTTCCATATTAACCAATAATTCCTTTATTCCGGAGTAGACTGAACTGTCCTGCATCGACGCGGGATGTCCATTGTCCTGGTCCCCAGCATCCGGGGCCTTGTTGCGCCGTTGCTCGAAGGGCAGTTTGGATTGAGTTTTGTCGCCTTTCCCCATCTTGCGGCGTTGCTGACCCTCAACGACTTCTTGCGCGGAACAGTTCCGGTGGAGAGGTGGTCTCAGTGGCCTTCGCGACACAGCTCCCGTGCGGGCCCCTAGTAACTCCTAGTCTACCCTCGACGTAGTAGCTGCTCTCATCAAGCGGGAGTGGCCGTCGCGGCCGAGCTGCCGCGGCTACTGAGCCGCCAGGCTGTTCCGGGTAGCTCTTCAGCAGAACCGCTGCAGTAGGCGCTGTGCAACTTGTTTGGTCACTCTACCCGACTCACCATGCAGGGCACACACAGCGGAGCAGTCTGTTTCCTCGACTAAGCGGGGAGGGCAGAAGCAGGGATGATCCAAAATGGCGCGCCGTCCGTCTTGGCAGCAGGCCTCCGGTATACCTTAAGCTCACTGCAGTCGTCACTTTGCAGCTCCCACAGTATTAATCCCATAGGTTGTGCCAACTGCTGGGAGAGGTAGGCTGCCACGTCATGGAGGGGAGGGCGAGCAGCTCATATGGGATGCCAATGCCCATTTGGTGTATGTGTAGTTCCCAGCAAATTCCACTCCCTGGCCACACAGTGGGGGTGCTCCGAGCAGTCAAGGGCCTCTCTCCAGCTCCCAGAGGCACGATTAGCCCAGTACCGGCACTAGGAGATCCCCGCGGACCCCCGATCGCTTAGCAGCAAGTCTGGCCTCTGTGTCTCAGCTCAGCCACGTGTCCGACCACCCTCCAGTTGCGCTTAGGCCAGCTTCCACTTTTGGGCCTCAATGACCATTCCGAGCGTCTGTCCGTGCCGGGTACCACCCCCCGTGGCTTCCGGCACTCACCGCTGTGGTCGCCTGTTGTCCTGCTCCCGGTGGCGGGGGTGAAATTTTGCCGCCTCCGGCGCCGCCGGGCCAGTGGGACGGCCCGCGCCGCACTTCGCGTCACGCTCTCCAGGGGCAGATCCACTCTAGGCCGCGGCTCCGAGGCCCTCAGTCCCGGTCCGTCGCATCGCCGTTTTACTCCCCCACAAGGGTCGTGAGTCTCTCTCACCAGGTCCCGGGAGTGCCGACGGAGGTCAGGGGCAGCGAGTTGTGTTATCCGGCCAGTTTGCGCCGTGAAGGTAGGATTGCTGAAGGATGTTTAAGGTGAATCGGCGGAGCTCGGTTTTCAGGCGTCCGCCATCGGTGCCGGCAAGCTCCGCCCCCTCCCCCACCACTTTTTTAAAGTCTTTATCTTGGAGGAACCAGGCGTTCCTCCACCATGTTTGGCGAGCCGAAGGAGGGGGTGCCCCTGTTCTGAGTAGTATTGGGAGTGGTCAGAAATGCCTCTAGGCAGAATGCGGACATGTAGAATCGCAGAACAATCAAGCGCGGGGACAAAGAACGCATCTATGCGCGCTTGTGTGTGGTAGGCCACCGAGGTGTGAGTGAATTGAGTGGTGCGGGGGTGGAATGTGCGCCATGCATCGCAAAGTCCCAGGGACTCTGACCAGCTGTGTAGCTGTTTCGTGCGTGCTGTTCGGATAGCGGATGGAGGACCCGTCGTGTCAAGGGCCGGGCCTAAACTGCATTAAAATCACCCGCCACAACCATGTTGCACATGGGCATATTGTTCAGCAGGGCCGCCGTGTGCACCAGTGTGGATGCGAGCATCGAGGGGGGCATATACTGACATGAGAGTGAGAGGGGAGCCAGCCAGTGACCCACAAACTGTCACAGACGACCCTTGAGGATCGTGAAACACTTGGGAAAGAAAAAAAGGCGGGGTGCGTCTCAGGAGGATAGCCACCCCTCGCGAGCCCCTGGAGAAGCCGGAGTGCCACACTCTGTCGTAGCCATAGCGGGACAAGAAGGGGCAGCAGATACCCAAGAGGTGCGTTTCCTGAAGCATAAGAATATTTATGTAGAGACGCTGCACGTATCTGAGGACCGCTGTGCACTTATATAGATCCAGCAGGCCAATGACGTTCCACCACAATATGTGGAGAGACGCCCTGGGCACTGCATCAGCGATCATGGTAGGTGCTGCCTGGTTCATGACATGTAGCATAATAGGGGTGTGTAGTTGCACGTGGGAGCTCGCACTGACAGGAGCATGTGCGAGCTATAAGAGCGTATTCTGTCCATCTAATAAGAGCCTGTGCCGTTCCCTGATTGCTGAAACTAAAAACAGGGTGCCAGTTTGTATGCTGTGTAAACGTTGATGTAACAAAAATAAAAATAATAAAAACAAGGCTAAACACTACAACCTCAGGGGACAATGGTTCCCCCTCCCCCTCCCTAACTTACCCCACCCCTACCTCCCACCCTACACTTCGGGAACGGAAGGATCTGTCGCCCTAACAATGAACTAGTGGAACAGGACCAAACTAAAACGCTTGTAAGTAGGGAAGCGTGGAGGACCCCTCCTCATGACAGGATGTACATATGTACATAGATGAGATCATCATAGGAAGAAACATAAGTCAACACTTGACACAGTTCCTGGCTGCGGAGCCAGGCCCGGCAGGCAGGGACGAGATCAGGCAGGATCCCTCAAGAGCATCGGGCTACGCGAAAGGTCAGTATCTGGAAGTTCAAGAAGAGAGGTCTGGGGTGAGGCACCCCCGCACTCCAGCCGTCCATATCAGCCATAGCGCGTCCCGGCAGAAGATTCCCTGGAGAGCATTGCTGGCTGCCTGGAGCAGCCCGGGGGGAGTCTGACCAGGCCCGCCTCTGTCCACGGCGCCTGCGGTGGCGGTTGCGGCTGCGGCTGCGGCTGGGGGGCGAAAGGCACGAGTTGGACAGTTCCGCCTCTCGCCCCCCCATGGGTGAAGTCTGGCCGCCAGTCCGCAGAGGGCGCTCTTCAGTTGCCCATGTCCAAGTGTAGGAGAGTAGGGTCTGCTATCCTATGGTCACCCCAATTTTTGCTTTTTGCTTCACTGGTTTTCGACTTAATGAGGCTGTGGGCCTGCTAATCAGACCCCCAGCCTGCTGTTCTCTCTCTAAATTCACATACATGTACTATAGGTACATAACCCAATTGGAACTGGACTCCTTGCCAGCCCCTGTACCATGCACTATAGGTGCTCAGGGCATAGGTGCCACCAAGGCCTACCAGGGGCTGCAGCATAGCTTTTGCCACCTCTGGCTGGTTCTTAAATTGACACAACTGGCTGATCACTCAGCTGGGGCAAGTTGGTGTAATCACCTCTTGCTTAGATATAGTATACCTATATCTAAACCTATATCTGGACACATATAAACTTGTGAGTCACTCCTATGGAAGGCCTTATCAATCCTGGAGGCAGAGTGCGTGGTTTAATGTGAGATGGAGCTCGAGCATGAGCTGAGCCTGTCTGCAGCTGTTGGGAACAACTCCCTAAGCTGTCCTGGGATAATGCCATACCATATACTATTAAGTGCATTATAATCCTCGCGGTTATATGTTAACTTTGGCTTGGCTTTATCAAAACATGTCATGTAAGGTGTCATACGATTTGAAATACTATCCCCTCGACAGACCTGTCGACGGGAATAGCATTCCACCCTTCTAGAGGGAGAAGACATGTTACTTTACTGAAACGCAGTTGATTTTAAAAGAGCCTCAGCATCACAAAATGGACGCTTCTGCAACAGACACAAGTCTGACCTCCTGCTGCTGACCAAAACTCAGCCGAGGAGGCCTGGACAAAGGCTTTCCTGTCGTGGGGAGGTGTCACACCACCCCAGACAGGAGATAGTGGATTGTAGCAGGGAGGTTTGAAAGAAACCAGACACTGCCTGGGGAGCACAAGGCTTCCCCTTGCATAATCTGGTCAAACCGGTTCTGGGGCACACCAGCCCCAGTCCCAGCGCGACCTGGACAAAGGGAAAGGGGTGTAACCACCCCCTTCCTGGGTCCCACCCATAGGAGGGGACCTAGCAGGTAATCCAGCCCCCTAGATTGGTATAAGAATGGGAGCCGAGCCAATGCACTCAGATTATCCTGACTGAAACTTATGAAACGAAACTCTGGACCCTTCGACATCCTACTCGACGTAGAAGACTGAAGAATCTCCCTTGTGGTCAAGGAGTGACCACCCTGTGCAAACAGGCACCATCCAGCACCTCGACGTTTGCTTTGTTGCAGTTCCCGCCGGAACTCGAGCGACAGAGTTCGACAAGACCAAGCGAGCCTGCCTTCTAATAGCCAGATCCACAGTCCCTGCAGAGCTGAGACCTGTGGAGGCGACCTGAAGCGTGGGACCCGCCATCTTGGTAAGACCACAAGACGCTGACCGTGCAGCCCACGAGTGATCCTCGAAGCTGTGCATTGGGGTCTGAGAAGCCCCAGCCCTGAGCCTCTCTTGCACTGAAGCTCACCCCTCTACACTCACCGAGTGCTGCGTGGGGCCCTTCTGCATCTTTTGGCTCAACGCGTTGGCCCAGTCACTTGCCCGTTGGCTTGTGGCCCCTGTGCCGATGAACCTTGAAAACCAACTTGTGAATCTGATTGCTCCAGACTTGCACTCGCTCCCCTGAAAAGGAGCTCTGACCCTCCTGGTCCGAGTGTAACGCCATCTTCGAATCCTGCGTGGGTTGCCCTTGCCAAGTGTTGATGACTCCGATTCGGAAGCTGACACCGCGGACAGCGAGAGCCTGCGTGGGACAGCTCGTGATCCACTCCTGGACATCCTCGGTGCCCCAGAGTCCACGTGGCAACGGAGAGAAATGACCCATCAGCGACCTGAAAGCGCCCGACAACGCCTGGTTCCATCTGGTTCCGGCCTGGTCACTGCTGAGTGACCCAGACTCTGTCCCTTCTGCTTTCAGATCATCTTTAACTTCGATCCACCCTTGGATCACACCGGACACTTCTCGACTCGACCCCTGCAGCATCTTCAGCTCCAAGCACCATCAACCAGCGTGACAAAACCCGACACTACCTCGCACCTATGCACGCGCTTCCTGTGGGTGAGGTAACTCATCAAAGCCGGTGTTCCCACACTGGTACACACCTCTAGTGTATGTGTCTAAAGTTTCATCTTGCTAGGTTAAGCGGAAGTCTCCTTAAACTATAACTTTATAACTTTTACGCACCTTTGACTTTACATTGGTGCATGCCTGTGCTTTAAGCGCTGCACCCGAATCCCGCTGGCTTTTCCCGACTTCAGCATTGCTAGTCCCGACTGCTCCCAGCGACTCCCTAGGCCCTAGGCCTAACCACTGTTCGATTGGTATCTCTTATACCACTTTTTTTAATATATGGTTTGCGTGGCCCCCCGGCCTCATCCATAATTGTGCAACTTTCATATGTTTAACTGTGCTTTTGTTTTAACGCTTGTGCCTCTGCACTCATAAAGAGTACAGAGGATTATTTTAGAAATAAATACATATATTTTTATATATAACCTGTGTGTTGTCCTTTCATTTGGTAATACAGGATTGTGATTGGTAAAACAGCTCGCTTAATACGACCTCTTGAGTTTAGCCTTTAAGGCTGCTTAGTCCATGCTACCACTAGGATATCTTGTCTATAAGGTTGACTTACAACCAGACACCATAAGGGATTGTTTGGACTTATACAAGGTGGTTCCAGAATTGGAAACATCACATATCAGGCCAACTTCTCACATTGGTGTGCAGCGGTGCGGATTTGAGCTTGCTGTTGTTTTACCATTGCAATCTTTTATCAAATTGAACGATCACATCAAGTACCTTAGGTACATATAAACAAAAGCTTAGCATATTTAAGTTCTACTGAACTTAGTAGTTGTAGATCAAAGGGATTAGCGCACCCTGCCTACAACTCACTAGCAAGGTACAGTAGGAAAACACTTAGTGTAGGTAAGTGCACCACTTGCACCTCACTAGCAGTCATGTCTGGCACAGGAGGAGCTTCAGGCTCTGCACCTGTGACAGTTGACCTTACCAAGGCAACTTCCAGCTATGACAAACTTAGCCATAAAGACTTGAGTGCCTTATGCATTGCAAGAGGGCTAAAAAGGGGTCACAACCCCACCATTCCTTCCCTGATAGCCATCCTAGAAAAGGATGACTTAGATAAGGCGAGTACAGTTCCCTTAGATGCAGGAGATGGAGTGAACCCCCCTGAGAATGAGGACACCCCAGTGGTGGACGAAGTAGAAGAGGAAGAAGAGGAGGAGGAGGACTCAGAAGTAGATGAGTCAGTTCAGAGGGGTAACCAGGTCGTAGTTGGCAGGCTTAACCAGACCAACCTAGACCTACATGGGAATGGAGAGGTCCAGCACCTCCCCAGATCCTATAACATCATTCCCTTGGGTAATAGGAGAGTGAGATCACCTTCCAGGGACTCTCACATTTCTAGTGCCTCCAAGGAATCTCAAAGGGGAATGACTTCCCCCCAGTGGAAAGAGCATAGGGCCAGGATGAGGGCTGTCCAACTCCAGATAGAGAGGGAAGAGATAGCCTTGGCTCACGCTAAACTTGCTTTAGCAAGAGAACGAAAGTTGTGTGGATGAGATTCCACTGGTGGCAGCAATATTCCTAGAGAGAAAGACAGGGCCTATGATAATAGAAACCTGACAAAAATTGTGCCCCCCTACAAGGAAGGGGATGACATCCACAAATGGATGACTGCTCTGGAGAGAGCCTGCATGGTACAGCAGGTTCCTCAGGATCAGTGGGCTGCAATTTTATGGTACTCCTTTTCTGAGAAACGGAGGGATAGGCTCCTCACAGTTAGACCCGAGGATGCCAAAAACTACTCTGTCCTGAAGAGTGCTCTTATTTAAGGGTTTGGCCTAACCACTGAGCAATACAGGTTGTTGTTCAGAGACACCCAAAAAGCACAGACTCAGGACTGGACTGATTTTGTTGATTGTGCCACTAAGGCTCTGGAGGGTTGGCTGCAGGGAAGTAAAGTCTCAGACTATACAGGATTGTACAATCTTATAATGAGAGAGCAGATCCTTAATAACTGTCAGAACCAGCTGTTGCATCAATACCTTATTGACTCTGATCTGACCTCTCCCCAAGAATTTGGAAAGAAGGCGGACAAATGGGTCAGAACAAGGATTAAGCAGAAACCCCAGAACCATGGTGGTGACCAGAAGAAAACAGACCAGAAGGGTGGGGATAAGAAAGATAAAGAAAAAGATCAGAAGTCTTCTTCAGGCCCACAAAATTCTAATAAGGAGGGTGGTTCCCAAAATGGTAACAAAAAGAAGAAGAATGATGGCCCAAAGAAACCTTGGTGCAATACCTGTAAGTCCATTTCCCATTGGGGGAGTGAATGCACCAAGAAAAATCCAGTTCCTACCACTGCAGCTCCTAAAGCACCTGCACCCCCTAGTACAGTCAGCAGTGGTAGTGCACAACCTAAGGGCATAGTAGGGTTAACCCTGGGTACTGAGATGGAGTCTGGCCTAGTCAGAATCCCTACTCAGGAAGTTCTGCTCTATGATGTGGACATATCCATGCCCACTACTGTGAGTCCCAGTAACTTGGGCAAGTATAGGCAGACGCCTTTGATTAATGAGAAACTGGCTCAGGCCTACAGGGACACGTGTGCCAGTGTCACTATGGTGACACCTGACTTTGTGGACCCTGGACAGATTGTACTAGGTGAGAATTACCTAGTGACCAATGCAAGCAACACCACTACTACACATAGTGTGGCTGTTGTGAACTTCTCCTGGGGAGGTGTAAATGGCCTAAAGAAAGTTGTTGTGAGTGTAGACCTCCCAGTAGACTGTCTGTTAGGCATGATCTGGAAAGCTCAGTTTGGTCAGAAGTGGAGTACAGGACTCATGCAGAAATGCTAGGGATTTCAGCACATGTCCTTGCAGTGACAAGGACTCAGGCTAAGAAGTGCCTTCCTGAACCTGTGGTGGATCTTGGAACAATAGACCAACCACAACCCAAGAGAAAGAGCAAGAGGGTTAAGGCTGTGCCTTCCCACTTGCCTCAGGTTGAGGATCAGACTTCACAGGGAGCTGATTCTGCAGTCCAAGAGGAGAATGTCTCTGAGGAGCTTGAACCTTATCAGGTTGAGTTTCTGGGGACAGGGGGACCCTCAAGGGCAGACCCGGGGCAGGCCCAATTAGATTGCCCTTCTCTTGAACCCCTCAGACAGCAAGCTGCTGCTGAGGCTGCAGGGAATGCTCAAGGTACCCATAAAGTGTATTGGGATGATGGGCTCCTTTATTCAGTGGCTAGAGACCCCAAGCCTGGTGCCACCAGGTCATACCTTTGAAGTTTATGGGCTTCCTTCTTACCTTGGCCCATGATATTCCCCTTGCAGGACACTTAGGCCAGAACAAGACTTGGGACAGGCTTGTCCCTCACTTTCACTGGCCTCATATGTCAGAAAATGTCAAGGAGTTTTGTCGCTCCTGTGTCACTTGCCAAGCCAGTGGTAAGACAGGTGGCACAACAAAGGCCCCCCTGATACCACTACCTGTGGTGGGGGTACCCTTTGAAAGAGTTGGAATAGACATTGTGGGTCCCATGGATCCTCAAACAGCATATGGGCACAGATTTATACTGGTGGTAGTGGATCATGTCACCAGGTATCCAGAGGAAATTCCCCTGAGGACCACAACAGCACCTGTTGTGGCAAAGGCCCTTCTTGCAGTTTTCTCAAGAGTGGGTTTTCCAAAGGAGGTTCTTTCAGACAGAGGTACCAACTTCATGTCTGGATACTTAAAGGCAATGTGGAAGGAGTGTGGAGTAAACTACAAGTTTACCACACCCTATCACCCACAGTGCAATGGGCTTGTTGAAAGGTTCAACAAGACCCTCAAGGCAATGATAAAAGGATTACCAGAGAAGCTTAGGCGGGAATGGGACACCCTTTTACCCTGCTTGCTCTTTGCTTACAGAGAGGTCCCACAGAAGGGGGTTGGCTACAGCCCTTTTGAACTTTTGTTTGGCCACCCTGTGAGGGGTCCACTATGTTTGGTGAAGGAAGGATGGGAGTTACCTCTCAAAAAGCCTAAGCTAGATGTTGTGGACTATGTACTTGGTCGCCGCTCCCGGATGGCTGAATACATGGAGAGAGCATCCAAAAACCTGGAGGCCAGTCAAGAATTACAGAAAGCTTGGCATGACCAAAAGGCTGTTCTGGTTGAGTACCAGCCAGGGCAGAAGGTGTGGGTGTTGGATCCAGTGGCCCCAGCAGCACTCCAGGACAAATGGACTGGACCCTACCCTATTGTTGAGAAAAAGGGAGAAGTCACCTATGTGGTTGACTTTGGAACCCCTAGGAGCCCCCACAGGGTGCTTCATGTAAATCGTTTGAAAGCATTTGTTGACAGGGAGGACATGAGCCTGCTCATGGCCACAGATGGGGAACAGGAGGAAGAGAGTGACCCTCTCCCAGACCTGCTTTCCCAGAACCCTGATGATGGTTCAGTTGATGGAGTAACCTTGGCAGGCAGCCTCACTGAGCAGCCACAGGTGGACTGCAGACAGGTGTTGCAGGCCCACAGACATATGTTTTCACTCACACCCAGTCAAACTAACTGGTGCACCCATGAGGTGGACACTGGTGACAGTCTGCCTGTGAAGAATAAAATCTACAGGCAACCTGACCACGTCAGGGATTGTATAAAGGCTGAGGTGTAAAAGATGCTTGAGCTTGGAGTGATTGAGCCATCTGAGAGCCCATGGGCCAGCCCTGTAGTCCTTGTGCCAAAACCCCATACCAAAGATGGAAAGAGAGAAATTAGGTTTTGTGTGGACTACAGAGGTCTCAATGCTGTCACTAGGACAGATGCACATCCCATTCCAAGAGCAGATGAGCTCATTGATAAATTGGCTTCTGCCAAGTTTCTGAGCACATTTGATTTGACAGCTGGCTACTGGCAGATCAGGTTAGCTGAAGAGTCAAAAGCCAAAACAGCATTCTCTACCCCTAGTGGACATTATCAGTTTGTGGTAATGCCCTCTGGTTTGAAGAATGCACCTGCCACCTTCCAAAGGTTGGTGAATCAAGTCCTTGCTGGGTTGGATGACTTTTGCGCAGCATATCTAGATGATATTGCTGTCTTTAGCTCCACCTGGGAGGATCACCTGATCCACCTGAAGAAGGTTCTGGAGGCCCTGCGTAAGGCAGGCCTGACTATCAAGGCTACTAAGTGCCAGATAGGGCAGAGCAAGGTTGTGTACCTGGGCCACCTAGTAGGTGGGGGTCCGGTTCAACCACTGGAGAGCAAGATCCAGACTATACAGGACTGGGCTCCTCCAACTACCCAGACACAAGTCAGAGCCTTCTTGGGCCTGACTGGGTATTACAGAAAGTTTGTGAAGAACTATGGGTCCATTGTGACACCATTAAATGACTTGACATCCAAGAAGATGCCAAAAAAGGTTCAGTGGACAGTTAGCTGTCAAAAGGCATTTGATGACCTGAAGAAGGCCATGTGCTCTGCACCTATCCTGAAGAGTCCTGACTACTCCAAACAGTTCATTGTACAGACAGATGCTTCTGAGTTGGGGGTGGGAGCTGTGCTTTCACAACTTAATGTAGATGGTCATGACCAGCCCATTGCTTTTATTAGCAGAAGGCTGACCCCCAGGGAGAAACGTTGGTCAGCTATTGAGAGGGAGGCCTTTGCTGTGGTTTGGGCCCTGAAGAAGTTGAGGCCATACTTGTTTGGAACTCACTTCCTAATTCAGACAGACCATAAGCCCCTCTTGTGGCTAAATCAGATGAAGGGTGAAAACCCCAAACTACTCAGGTATTTAATGCATTAAAAAAAATGATTTCTTTTTATTGTTTCAGTTAATTAAAACCACAACAATACATTTAAAGGAATCAACTAATGTTTTCAAAGTTTCTTAATATATAAGTGCAATCTCTGTTAGTAAGTTCTAAAACATTCTCAGTCTAGTACAGTGTTTAAAATAGAATGAAGTGAAATTAAAATACAGTCTGTCTAACTTAGTTCAAAGGTTCTTGTTTTTTTTCCTCTGTTACGTTCCGAAGAGCCCTCTCCCGAGCTACCACTGTCCTGTTATCCTTTTGTGGACAGGGTGCCAAGTTGTGTTTTAGCGCTTGGGAGTGGGCTGCAAGGAACTTTAGTAGTAGACAGTTCAATCGCGTGTCTGTTGGGTTTAAGGTTGCCATGATTGCAGATCTGCACGTTCTTATGCCCCGCTCGTTCATAGACTTTTTTAAAAGAGAGATTCGAGCTTGAGCTAGGTTCGGGCAGATACAGACAAGATGAATAAAGTCCTCATTGCTCTTCCCACATAGTCTACATATTTTGGGTCCGTCGTGCACCCAGATTGGTTGGTCCATAATCGATGGAAGTTTCCCCAAACGGAGTCCCATTAATTTTTGTTTTCTATGAGCTGGGAATGTGATTGTTAGGTATGGGGCTGCCACGAGTGTTTTGTAGTTTGATATGACCATCCATGCGTGTTTTCTGGTACTGAATGTCGCTTTATCAACTAAGAGGGAGTGGAGTTTTGTCAACTTGTTTATAGCGTGTTTAAACGCCGGGGTAAGGCAGATTGAGTTCCCAAAGTTTTCTTGTTCCAGTCTCAGTTATGGCCTTTTCAAGATACTGATTATATGGGGACTTAGCATCTGATCTTATTTCTTCCCATAGAGCTTGGTGCAGTTCCTAGGCAGACGTATTCTGTTTTAGTGTATACCAGTACTTGATATTTGCGTATTTTCTTCCCAGTGTTTCATTTATTATTCCAAATTCTAACCTCGTCTGAGCTGGTGAGGCTCCCTGTTGTATTTGGAAGGTGGATTTGAAGATAGCTGTCTGTATTTTGTTAAGCAGGTCCGCATCCTTCCCATGCAATCCTGCGCTGCCATATGACAGGGTTGGAAGAACTTTTGCTTTTATTGTTGCCAGTAGAGGTTTATATGATGGCCCTGTGAGCTTTTTGGCCAAAGATCTAAAAGTGAATGAGAGAGAGTTTGATCTCTGAGCAATGTACGACATTTGCTGCTGATGGCTTTGTCGATTATCAAAGTAGAAGCCCAAGTACTTGAAGTTGGACACAGCCTCTAGCTTTGTTCCATCCAGGTAGATGTATGGGCTGGCTGTCCGTCGCCTGGTAATAAGCATTGTTTTTGTTTTTGTTGTGTTTATCTCCAGGTTATTGTTTGTTATAAATTCTGCCAGCCCTACTAATAACCTTTGGATGCCAATCTTTGTTAGGTTCAACAGTACCACGTCATCCACATAGGATAGATGAGTTAGCGGAAAGGAGCCAAGTTTAGGTGGATGGGATGGAATCTTATCTAGATTTGATGTTAGATCTGCCATAAAAAGGTTAAAAAGATGGGGGGCTAGGACACAGCCCTGCTTGAGACCTATGCTGGTATTGATTTTTCTTGAGAGCTGTGTTCCGTTCCCCTATTTAACTTCCATCCAAGTCTTGGAATAAAGGAGTAAGATCCCTCTCGGGATTTTATCCGGGATGTTCCAACTACGCAATTTCCTCCATAAGATGTTACGATCTACGCTATCGAATGCTGCCTTTAAATCAATGAAGCATAGGTGAAGGGGCTGTTTTCTTCTGAGATATTTATCGGCTAGCATTGAGAGAGACATAATATTTGTCCGTGTCCCGGTCCCTTTCCTGAAGCCTGTTTGGTTCAATGGTATTCTCTTAGTGTCGTCGGACCAGTTTATTAGATCTTTCAGGACTAGGGATGCAAAGTACTTCGCCTCCACATCTAGGAGGGCGATCAGTCTGTAGTTAACTGGGGATGTTCTATCTCCTCCTTTGAAGATGGGTGAGATTATGGAGCCCTGCCAACTTGATGGTATTTGGTTTTCGCTTGTTATCTCTTCAAATAACTTTTTTAATTTTCTGCACCAGAAGTCTGGATCAGTTTTGTAGACTATTGGAGGGATCCCATTTGGCCCTGGAGCTCCGTTGCCACGTGACTTCATTATGATTCTTCTTATGTCCTCTTCGCTATACCGTGCTAGTTCTACCTTGTTTGCTGCGTCCTTCTTCTCCCGTGGGCTAACTACGTCACGGTGAAGCCTGGTTACCAAAAAAACCCCGTCTGGAGATGGATTACCTCTGCGTCCATCCTTTGGGTTTGGTGTTTGCATGCAAGAGGTTCTGACTCCCCCACTGGGAGTGATGCTCCCTTTTCTTTTTTTGGCCACTTCGTTGGTAGTTTGTTGGGTTGCTCCTGGGTTGGACTGGACTGATGTTACCTCCGCGAACCTCTCTGTTAATTACGCGACCCAGTCCGCTTCTTGAACATTGGATGATGTTGGGGTTGATGGGTGATTTAAGCTGTTAATGATCCTCCAAAATGTGTTTGAGTTGGTGTTCTTGGCAGTGCAGAGTAGTTTTACCCAGAAGTCATCCTTCAGGGATCTTTTGTGTTCCCACATTTTCTTTTTATATTCTTTTTTGAGGGTATGTCTTTGGGCCCAGTCTTTGGATGACGTAGTTGTCTTTTTTAATGCTCTGGCATTTCTCCTTATCTCTATTTTGAGTTTTGCTAGGTTCTTAGGCAGAGAAATTTTGGTAGTTGGAGGCTGTGGTTTATTTGGAACAGACGTACTTGCTGTTAATTTTCCCGTAAAGTTCTCCTATTTTTGTATTTGGGTACCTATTGTTACCTCACTCTCTATTTTTAGACTCGGCACGTTTGCCTGCAACTCATCAATGTTGGCCGTTGTCCAGTTAAGTCGTTTCAGGTGTTTGGTAGGGAGGTTGTCTCCCACTGTATTGCAGCTGTGGTATTTGGGCAGTTTTACATTGAAATAAACATGCTGATATGAATGATCACTTTTTGAGGTTTGTTCTATTAAAAAGTGCTGGACGAATGGCAATAATGGAAGAGAGACTGCTGTGTAATCAAGCCTTGAGGCCGTCAAGGTTCCTAGATGAGTATACTGCGGCAGGTTGTCACCTTTGGTTCTTCCGTTAAGGAACCGCAGCCCGAGGAATTCCAGGCTTGTTACCAGTTTTCGACCAATTGGATCGAAGCGCTCTGTTTGCAGCTGAGTTTGAGGTTTGACATTCCAAAAATAATTGTCAGCTGCTATAATCTCATCATCTTCTGGTGTGTAAATTAGGTTTGAGTTAAAATCGCCTGTTACGATGATTTCCCATTGTGGATTATTGTTTCGAATATCCCTGATTGTGGATTCTACCAATGCGACTTGTTTCTCTTTCACCTTTGGAGGTGCGTAGAAATTAACCAGTAGTGTCGGAGTTGGTCTGCCCGGCATTGATAATTTTATTAATTGCATGTTTGGCCCATGTGGGGCTATTTGTTCTGAGTTAATCTTGATGTCCAACGCGATATAAACTGATAAACCCCCTTTTGGTCGACTATAGTGGAAGTTTTTCCTTGCTGGTATATTAAAGTGAGTGTACCCAACAAGAGGTAGCTCCTCCAATGCCCATGTTTCTTGGAGGGCAATGATGTCACATGCTGCCCAATTGTGGGGTGGCGAACCTTCTTCCATCCATTTCCTGGATCCGGCTATGTTCCAGGACAATAGGTGGAAGATTTCCTGGGTACTATCCTTTTGGGTTTTTTGGAGAGGTCAATTATTTTTCTGTTTGTTTAATGTATCTGTTAGCCAGCGCCAGTAGGCAGCGTCATCCTTGGAGTTTATTTGGTTACCTGTTGTATTTGGGGGATGGATTGTCGATAAGGGGCTGTTCCCTCTAGCGTTCCGTAATACTGAAATTACCTGATCCTTTTTTTCTGTCAGGTTTTCTTTTTTCCCCTTTGTCGCCGGACGATATTCAAGAGGGCCTGGGCAGCGTGGTTTTACCAGCCTAAAAAGTCTTATGCCCCATGAATCAAACCTCTCTCTAAAGCAGAGGTCTTCAAACTTTTTGATGCCGAGACCCCCCTGTCAAAAAATTTTAGGCATGAGGACCCCCTCCTGACCAAAATGTCTAGAACTTCGTACTCACCATCATCGACAACCAAAAGCGCCCCCAATTCAGTTGGGAAATTAAATTAAACAGTGTTTAGCAAAACCAAATGTTTGTGGATGACTATGGTTCGTGGTCTTTTGGGTTTTGTTATTTGTTTTGGTTTTTGGTAAGCATCTTGGCCAAGTGAACAATAAATTCTGAAGGCCACGAGAAAATGCTAAGAGACTGGCTGCCTGGGTGTCCAGTCACCTAGACTATAATTATGTTCACGTGGTACAAGTTCGGCCAATGGGTATGCCCTTGTAATTTGTGTGCTTGGGCTATACTCAAAGGTCATCTTGAAGCAGACTACCTATGCTCATGGTGCGTCTCTTGTCCCTATGACCTCTTTCAAATCAGTGCCCCTGGAAGTGCCCTTCTTTGCAGGCCATACGTTCAGTACAGTGGGAGGCTTAGTATCTGGAAGGAGAATGACATCCATTGTGAACATGTGTTCCCATGCACTTGGTGCAGGTGCCGGACAACATGTTGCACGGTCAGACTGGCTAAACTGAGCCTTCGTCTTGGGAAGGCCTTTGCAGGGTGAGGGTCAGAAGAGAGGCTGTGAAAGATAGCAAAATACACTTGTCTAGAGATGGAAGTAAATAGACACCCGTTTGATTTTTGTGGGTGACGTTCATTGTACCCAGAGGCAGCTACCAACCACAGGTAATCTAACAGAGAGGTAGACTAGATTATTGAAGAACACACAGGCTGTCGGCGAGGAGCTGGGTAGCCTCCAAATCAGCACACACAGTGATTGTGTGAGAGGCTGGCCTTGACATGAGACAGAAAGCTGTTTACCACACACCATTGTCTCCCCCTTCTCCCCTCCGCGGTACCTGGTTGATTAAAGTTAGCATGTGTTCTATATGAGCTGACGACTCACAAAGCATTTACTGCTGCAGTGTCAACAATATCTTGTTGAAAACTATCTTACAGCCACACAGAATGGAAGGTGTAAACAGTCTTCACCCTTTATTCTTTCCAGCACGACTGCTCATCCCGGTCTGGTAAAGCTGATATGAACTGGTTCACAATTCCAGGCATTAATTCACCACAAGGCATCATATTAAACTCCTGCTACAAGAATGAAAACGGAAAGCACACTGAAAATGAAACATTTGAAAGTCATAAAAATGAACTGGAGCCTTTGCCCCAACCCTGGAGTTTATACTGAAGTACATTTCAGCTTCCAGGCCACATGTGAGACCTAGATGTCTGATCTGCACAAATCAATGAAAAAAAAGTTATAAATGTGAGTGCTTGTTAAAATTTGCGATCTGGCTGCTGCTAATCACCAGACAAGCGGAGTCAGCGGACGGCTGACATGAAAATGCAGCTACTCTCTGACCGACGCTGCAAAAAGTAAGTGTGTGCAAGGCAAGCCTAGGTCGCATTTAACAATACGTTCGAAATAGCCAATTCATTTATAGTTCCAAATATTATGCTTGCCATAATTTTGAGCCTCTGCCTGCCAGCAGTGTTATTATGTAGGCGCATGAATTATTGACGATTAAGCATTAGGAGCCCTGGTGTGAGGGAGCAGTGAGTAACAAACAAAACTAGCGTATTCACGGAATCTGCAAAGCCACATGCAGCTTTTATTACACAAAATAATATTTTAATAGCGCACAATCATGACAACCCGTCCCACCTCTCTTTCTATTTATTTTGTTTTGAGGTAACTATACATGTAGCATGCTTCAACCTCCCTGTCTTGAGACATGCCCAGTGCCAGTCTGCGGGGACTATGGCGACTTGAGTCAGCTGAGTCTTGTGGATTTATTCATTTATTATGCAGCTGACGAGATGGGGCCTCTCACACCTTAGGAATCTCGGCCCGGGTGCATGTGGGACACATAAGCCCTGGAGTAGACTGATGCTACTTTTTTGGTTGCCAGGGAGGAGGAAGAAAGCCCAGACATTTACACTTTGTGCCTTATTACTTACCTAGGATAGCCAGACGCACACACTGCGACCTTTACTTCACTATTCATGCCCTGTGCTGAGTGCGGACACATGCACACAACCTCATACACAGCATACTTTGCTGAGTGCAGGCGTGAGCCAAAGGCTCTTTTCATGTTGTGCACAGTAGAAGCTAACGCACAGGGAGAGAATATTGTATGGAAATGATCTCCACACCCGATTGTATACAGTTAACATTGCTTATTTATAGCATTTATTCAGTCATGGTAAACTGATATTCATTGCTTGATTTTGCTCGAGAGTGTCAATCATAGTTGTTAAAATGTAACTCATAATTGCAATGAATTTATGAAAATGTCACACATAGCAATCTGAAACCTTGGCAGCTATGGGACGCGCCGTGTGTAAATAGAAACATTCAATCTTCCATTGTGTTTCTCTGGAGCAATCAATGAAATTGAGCACAGAGTTAAGGCAGCATAAATAAATAGACACATGCAGGAAAGAATAAAAACGGACAGAACACAGAAAATAAAGATCAACCGGAGCCTTTGCCCAAATCCCCTCATGGCTCAATCGGGAAACAAATAAGAATCTATGAGTGTGCGCAAGTCAGTTTCAGAGTATGTCTGCAGCGGGGAAGAGGCAGGTTACCTAATTAAACTGGGAAGCTTTGGGTTGCCTTGGAAATCAGCCGGAAGTAACGCGGAGATCCTAATGAAGAGGCAGCAACGAGCCACAAAGCAGCACACGAGGTGAAAGCAGGGATGGCCAAGGAAGGCATCAGTGACGGCGTGGATATTGCAGAACTCCCTCGAAGTACAGGCTGCATTGCAAAGGTTCTGGTCCATCTTTATGGACAAAGTTTGCGGGCATTTCCTGGTATGCCTGCTGCAGTCTCTCTGATTGGAGGACATGTTTTGATGACGTAGCCACATTATGATTGGCTTATTTTACCTAGTCCTCCAATCAGAGAGCCTCCTGAGATGCAAGTATTTCTAATCCAAAACGAAGAGGAAACGTTTTGGATATGAGGCAGACATGAGGCTGGTGAATGCGCGACCCCCTTCAGATGACTCCACGCCCCCCCTGGGGGTCGCGCCCCATAGATTGAAGACCTCTGCTCTAAAGGATAGTATTAACTGGGCGATTTCTGCTGTTCGCCATGTTGTTAATGTTTGTTCCAATGAACTAGTTGTGTCTTGCTTGCAAAATTTGACTGAGAGTAGGTCAATGTTAGTTAGGTGTTGAAGCCCTTCAATGTTGGCGTAAAGTTTGAACAAATTTCCCCTATTGAGGATGTCATGCTGCCCCTGAGTTTCGTATTCTGGGGTAAAAAAGAGTTGTTTGAGATGTAAGTTGTCATTACTCGACCGGTTCTCATTGCCTTCCCCTAGTTCTGGTATAGAGTCTTGGCTGATTTTGCAGTGGGGCCCGGTCCCAGCGGATGTTTGTGTTCCGTGCGTATTGATTGCCTCTGTGCGCTGGGGTATCGTGGTTATAGTCTGGTTACTCTCTTTCATTAAGCCTCCGGTCGTGGCTGTGGTAGTCTGGGGAGCTCTAATGTTCTCAGACTCTGTACCCCTCTCTGGGGTGGCGTCCTCATTGCAGTTCAAGTTTATGTGACGGACTCCGTGCCTTAGTAGTATTTTTATTCCCGCAGTGGGGGGTAGACCTTTTCCACCCCAGAACCGGCTTTTCCAGTTTACGCTCCTTTCAATTGCTACTCAGGTGGTCCATTTCCCTACAGGGGATGGACTTTACAGTAGAGCACCGCCCAGGGACTGACCATGGTAATGCAGATGGTCCCTCCAGGTACTTCCACTTAGAACATGAAGACTTATCTGGTCAAGGTTAAGTTTAATGTCCCTGCATTTGGGGGGGGGGGGGTTGTGTAGGAGAGTAGGGTCTGCTATCCTATGGTCACCCCAATTTTTTTTTTTTTTTCACTGGTTTTTGACTTAATGAGGCTGTGGGCCTGCTTATCAGACCCCCAGCCTGCTGTTCTCTCTCTAAATTCACATACATGTACTATAGGTACATACCCCAATTGGAACTGGACTCCTTGTCAGCCCCTGTACCATGCACTAAAGGTGCTCAGGGCATAGGTGCCACCAAGGCCTACCAGGGGCTGCAGCATAGCTTTTGCCACCCCTGGCTGGTTCTTAAATTGACACAACTGGCTGATCACTCAGCTGGGGCAAGTTGGTGTAATCACCTCTTGCTTAGATATAGTATACCTATATCTAAACCTATATCTGGACACATATAAACCTGTGAGTCACTCCTATGGAAGGCCTTATCAATCCTGGACACAGAGTGCGTGGTTTAATGTGAGATGGAGCTCGAGCATGAGGTGAGCCTGTCTGCAGCTGTCTGGAACAACTCCCTAAGCTGTTCCAGGATAATGCCATACCATATACTATTAAGTGCATTATAATCCTCGCGGTTATATGTTAACTTTGGTTTGGCTTTATCAAAACATGTCGTGTAAGGTGTCATACGATTTGGAATACTATCCCCTCGACAGTCCTGTCGACGGGGATAGCATTCCACCCTTCTAGAGGGAGAAGACATGTTACTTTACTGAAACGCGGTTGATTTTAAAAGAGCCTCAGCATCACAAAATGGACGCTTCTGCCACAGACACAAGTCTGACCTCCTGCTGCTGACGAACTCAGCCGAGGAGGCCTGGACAAAGGCTTTCCTGTCGCGGGAGATGTCACACCACCCCAGACAGGAGATAGTGGATTGTAGCAGGGAGGTTTGAAAGAAACCAGACACTGCCTGGGGAGCACAAGGCTTCCCCTTGCATAATCCGGTCAAACCGGTTCTGGGCACACCAGCCCCAGTCCCAGCGCAACCTGGACAAAGGGAAAGGGGTGTAACCACCCCCTTCCTGGGTCCCACCCATAGGAGGGGACCTAGCAGGTAATCCAGCCCCCTAGATTGGTATAAGAATGGGTGCAGTGCCAAGGCACTCAGATTATCCTGACTGAAACTTATGAAATGAAACTCTGGACCCTTCGACATCCTACTCAACGTAGAAGACTGAAGAATCTCCCTTGTGGTCAAGGAGTGACCACCCTGTGCAAGCAGGCACCATCCAGCACCTCGGCATTTGCTTTGTTGCAGTTCCCGCCAGAACTCGAGCAACAGAGTTCAACAAGACCAAGCGAGCCTGCCTTCTAACAACCCGATCCACAGTCCCTGCAGAGCTGAGACCCGTGGAGGTGACCTGAAGCGTGGGACCCGCCATCTTGGAAAGACCATGAGACGCTGACCGTGCAGCCCACAAGTGATCCTCGAAGCTGTGCATTGGGGTCTGAGAAGCCTCAGCCCTGAGCCTCTCTTGCATCGAAGCTCACCACTCTACACTCACCGAGTGCTGCGTGGGGCCCTTCTGCTTCTTTTAGCTCAACACGTTGGCCCGGTCACTTGCCCGTTGGCTTGTGGCCCCTGTGCCAATGAACCTTGAAAACCAACTTGTGAATCTGGTTGCTCCAGACTTGCACTCGCTCCCCTGAAAAGGAGCGCTCGCTCTGACCCTCCTGGTCAGAGTGTAACGCCATCTTTGAATCCTGCGTGGGTTGCCCTTGCCAAGTGTTGTTGACTCTGATCCGGAAGCCGACCCCGCCGACAGCGAGAACCTACGTGGGACAGCTAGTGATCCACTCCTGGACATCCTCGGTGCCCCAGAGTCCACGTGGCAATGGAGAAAAGCAACCCGTCAGCGACCTGAAAGCGCCCAACATCGCCTGGTTCCATCTGGTTCCGGCCTGGTCACTGCTGAGTGACCCAGACTCTGTCCCCTCTGCTTTCAGATCATCTTTAACTTTGATCCAGCCTTGGATCACACCGGACACTTCTCGACTCGACGCCCGCAGCATCTTCAGCTCCAAACACCATCAACCAGCGTGACAAAAACCCGACACTACTTCGCACCTGTGCACCCGCTTCCTGTGGGTGAGGTAACTCATCAGCGCCGGTGTTCCCACACTGGTACACACCTCTAGTGTATGTGTCTAAAGTTTCATCTTGCTAGGTTAAGCGGAAGTCTCCTTAAACTATAACTTTATAACTTTTACGCACCATTGACTTTACATTGGTGCATGCCTGTGCTTTAAGAGCTGCACCCGAATCCTGCGGGCTTTTCCCGACTTCAGCATTGCTAGTCCCGACTGCTCCCAGCGATTCCCTAGGCCCTAGGCCTAACCACTGTTTGATTGGTATCTCTTATACCACTTTTTTAATATATGGTTTGCGTGGCCCCCCGGCCTCATCCATAATTGTGCAACGTTCATATGTTTAACTGTGCTTTTGTTTTAACGGTTGTGCCTCTGCACTCATAAAGAGTACAGAGGATTATTTTAGAAATAAATACATATATTTTTATATATAACTTTTGTGGTGTCCTTTCATTTGGTAATACAGGATTGTGATTGGTAAAACAGCTCGCTTAACACGACCTCTTGAGTTTAGCCTTTAAGGTTGCTTAGTCCATGCTACCACTAGGATAGCTTGTCTATAAGGTTGACTTACAACCAGACACCATAAGGGATTGTTTGGACTGATACAAGGTGGTTCCAGAATTGGAAACATCACATATCAGGCCAACTTCTCACACCAAGCCTCAGTAGGAGAGTCGAAAAACAAGGTTTTGTTGGTGAACACCACTCTCAGGCGAGCCGGGAAAAGAAGGTGATGTTTGTATTTGTATTTGTATTTGTATTGTGTATTTGTAAAGCGCAACTATTGCTCCGAAAGGAGCATCCTGGCGCTGACGAAACAGTGTGCAAACAATTACAAGTACAAAACTAGATAGCAGCCATTACATAGTCATCTGGAAGGTTGAAGATCCAGGTTTTGAGTTGCTTCCTAAACTGGCTTTCCTGAATCAGGAATCTGAGGTTCTTGGGCATTGCATTCAAGGCTTTGGAGGACAGGCAGGCTAAGGTCTTACCCCCCTTGGTTTTATAGTTAAATTTGGCCAGCTTTATCAGGTTGTCACCTGAAGATCGTAACGTCCTGGAAGGGTTATAGTGGGGGTATCGCCTGATGAGATACTTCGGGCCTATGCTGTTAAATGCACGAAAGGCGATAATCAGGATTTTAAACAGTATCCTCTTATGCAGAGGTAGCCAGTGAAGGGTCTTCAAAGCGGCCGACGCTGAAGATTTCCTCTGTAATTTTAATACGAGTCTGGCTGCTGCATGTTGCACGCTTTGGAGTTTTTTCAGCGTAGTCTTTTTAACACCTGCCATCAGGCCATTACAATAATCAAGGCGGGTGAGGATTAAAGCCACTGTCACCGCCTTTCTTGAGTCTGTGGGCAGGAAGTCAAAAAACTTCTTTAGGGATTTAATAATGCTAAAACAACTTCCTGCCACATTCCTGGCATGCTGATTAAATTATAGCTCGGTGTCAAATAAGACACCCAGATTTCTAGCTGACACCACACCCTGTGGGGGAGCAGGGGAATCCTCCGGCCACCATTTGCTAGGACAGAATTTAGGATTTTTTCCCATAGGAAGAATCTCTGTATTATTGGCATTGCATTTAAGATGGTTATTTTCCATCCAAAGGAAGACATCCTTAAGGCAGTTCTTAAGGTTTTGTTCGGGATGTTAAGCGCCGTCAGCTTCTGTTTAACCTCACCAAAGGATCAACGTTGACCTTGGACCTCACGAGTATAATCCGGAAAAATCATCATTGTGTGATTCGCATAGAGGAGCCGCTGCTGCTTACGGGCTTCCGCCAGGCTAGTGACACGATCTTTGAAGTTGAGAACTCGCATTATGACTGGTCGAGGAGGAGCACCCGATGGCGGTCTAGAGGCAAGAGACCTATGGGCCTGCTCAATCGCGAACTATGGGGAGAGAGAGTCCTCGGGACTCACGACTGCAGCCATTTGTCCAGGAAATCCGTCGGTCCGCCCTGCTCTATTCCCTCCGGAAACCCCACGAGGCGGAGGTTGTTGCGCCGGGACATGTTTTCCGCATCCTCCGCGCGGTTGTGTAACTACTGATTATGAGACTGGAGACGGGCCATCTGCCCCTTCAGTTGCTCGACGTCGTCTTCTACAGTGGAGATCCGGGTTTTAGTCTCCTTGATCCGGTCAGTGGCATTCTGAAGACCCTTCCGGTTGAGGATCATGTCCACCCGCACCTCCGCGATCTTGTCGTCCACTGACGTTTGCGAAGCGTGGATTGCCTGCAATATGGTGGACAGATCAGCAGATGGTGGAGACTCTTGTTCAGAGGGGCCCCCAGTCGCACGGACATCCGATGTGGTAAAGCGGTCCATCTTGGTTTGCGCGGCGGGGCCCTTCGCCGACCTGTCGGTTCACGGGAGCCGCCAATTCCCAGCCTCCTCGCCAGGAGGTGGTAGACCCTTCCAAATAAGACATAGTCAAGAAGCAGAAGTGGCTAGAGCGAAGTAGAGGCCCCAGCCAATTCCGCAGCCGCACAATTAAACACCCAATGATCAGGATAGGGCAGGAGCAGAGGTGCCAACATTCAGGTACAGATACTTCAGGGCTACGGGCCCAAGTAATGGCGGAACAACGGCAGAGCAGGGGGCGGGACCAGGTAAGCCGCCCCACACACCAAGTCAATCAATCATAACACTTGTATAGCGCACTACTCACCCGGGAGGGTCTCAAGGCGCTTAGGGGAAGGGGTCCGCTACTGCTCGAACAGCCAGGTCTTGAGTTGTCTCCTGAAGGCGAGATGGTCCTGGGTCAGCCGAAGGTGGATGGGGAGGGAGTTCCATGTCTTGGCCGCCAGGTAGGAGAAGGATCTTCCTCCGGCGGTGGCTCTTCGGATGCGTGGTACGGCGGCGAGGGCGAGGCTGGTGGACCGTAGCTGGCGGGTGGGCGTGTAGGTCAGGCGGTCGTTGAGGTATTTGGGGCCCAGGTTGTGGAGAGATTTGTGTGCATGGGTGAGGAGCCGGAACGTGATCCTCTGGTTGACGGGGAGCCAGTGCAGGTCTCTCAGGTGGCCGGAGATGTGGCTGCGTCGGGGGATGTCCAGGATGAGTTGGGCGGAGGCGTTCTGGATGCGTTGGAGTTTCTTCTGTAGCTTGGCTGTGGTTCCGGCGTAGAGGGTGTTTCCGTAGTCCAGTCGGCTGGTGACAAGTGCCTGGGTGACCGTCTTCCTGGTTTCGGTCGGGATCCATCGGAAGATCTTGCGGAGCATGCGCAGAGTGAGAAAGCACGATGAGGAGACGGCGTTGACTTGTCTGGTCATTGATAGTGAGGAGTCCAGGATGAAGCCCAGGTTGCGTGCGTGGTCTGTTGGCTTGGGTGCGGTGCCCAGGGCGGGGGGGCCACCAGGAGTCGTCCCAGGCGGAGGGCGATGGTCCCAGGATGAGGACTTCCGTCTTGTCTGAGTTCAGTTTCAGGCGGCTGTTCTTCATCCACTCTGCAACATCTTTCATCCCTTCATGTAGGCAGGTTCTGGCGGTGTCGGGGTCTCTGGTGAGGGAGAAGATGAGCTGGGTGTCGTCGGCGTAGGAGATGATGTTGAGGTTGTGTTGGCGTGCGATGGCTGCAAGAGGTCTCATGTAGACGTTGAAGAGGGTGGGGCTGAGTGAAGATCCTTGAGGTACGCCGCAGATGACTTCGGTGACCTAGATCGAAATGGGGGAGGCGGACTCTCTGTGTTCTTCCGGCGAGGAACGAGGTGATCCACTCCAGTGCCTTTTCTTGGATGCCGATGATGCTGAGGCGTCGAACTAGGGTGTGGTGGCAGACAGTGTCAAATGCTGCAGAGAGGTCCAGGAGGATGAGTGCCGCTGTTTCCCCGTTGTCGAGCAGGGCTCGGATGTCGTCGGTGGCTTCGATGAGGGCGGTCTCGGTGCTGTGGTTGGCTCTGAAACCGGACTGCGAGGGGTTGAGGGATTCGTTCGTCTCGAGGAAGGCGGCACGCTGTCTGTTGACGATCTTCTTGATGACTTTATCAGGAAAGGGGAGGAGCGAGATGGGGCGGAAGTTTTTGAGGTTGGTGGGGTCCGCTGTTGGTTTCTTCAGTAGGGCGCTGAGCTCGGCGTGCTTCCAGCTCTCCGGGAAGGTGGCGGTGTTGAAGGAGGTGTTGATGATGCTCCGGAGTTGGGGTGCGATGGTGGAGTCGGCCTTGTTGAAGACGTGGTGTGGGCAGGGGTCGGTCGGTGATCCGGAGTGGATGGTGTTCATCGTGCGGGCTGTGTCCTCGGTGGTCACCGTGGTCCAAGTGCGGAGGGCGGTGGTGGGGTGCGTTGGTTCGACGGTGGGGTGCGTGGATGGTGCGCTGAAGCTGTTGTGGATGTCGGCGATCTTGCGGTGGAAGAACGAGGCGAGGGAGTTGCAGAGGTCTTGTGACGGAGTGCTGTCGTTGTTGCCGGCGCTGGGGTTGGAGAACTCCTTGACGATGCTGAAGAGTTCCTTGCTGTCGTGGGCGTTGTTGTCCAGTCGTTCCTTTAGAGATTTCTTCTTGGTGGTGCGGATAAGCTGGTGGTGCTTGCGGGTGGCGTGTTTGAGGGCGGTCATGTTGTCGGTGGTCTGGTCGAGGAGCAAGGCTTTCTCGAGGGTGCGGCAGGTCTTCTTGGAGTCTTTGAGTTCGTCGGTGAACCAGGATGCCTTCTTGCTTCTGGGTCTGCTGGGAGGGTTCTTCAATGGTACGAGGTCATCGGCGCAGGCGGTACGGTGTCCAGAACCGGAGGGCAAGCCGGTGACCCAGCAAACGAAGGACGGGTCCAGTCCCGGACACCCCGCCGCTCAATCTATGTGGCCGAGACGTCCCCGGAACCACATCCAGTCCAGGATCACTGCGCGCCATGTACCCCCCCACAGGAGGACTGCAGAATCTGGGGGGACCAAGTTCACTCTTGCCTGGTCCTGAGGAAGCTGGAAGAAGGACCTAGGCCGCACCAAAGACAGATGAGGCCACTCAAGCCAGCCCCCATCCGGTCCACTTCTTGGCCGAACCGCAGTATGGACGGGATGCCCTTGGCATATGTCCCAGGACCCCACTGATGCCTGGCTCTCCCACCAACAAGTACTCTACAAACCTGGGGCCCCCAAATACCTCTCAATTGCCGCTCCGCAGTTCCCGCTGTCCAGCGTTGTCCAGCGCAACCTCCTTTCACACAGCCAGACCATCTAACGAGATCGGGTGGAGGCCAAGTCAAGGATTAATCCCCATGAAGGACCAGGAGGGGGTGAGGTGGGAGCGGACGCCGCTGCAGACCAACAGCACCCTTCCGGGCCAACGAACAGGCATGGGGACCTCCTCCACCGCCCAGACGTGTCTCCTGTAGGCCCCTTGATGAGTATAGCCAGTGGGTAGCGGGGGCAACAGGCACCGTCTCCCCGCCGAGGGCTTATCTCCACTGCTAAGAGAGAAGGCGGCGGCAACGTGGGTCGCGGCTCCCCGGTACGCCGGGACGCATCTCCCGAGCCACCAGAAAGGGAGGCACTCGGGAGACAGCAGGAAGAGTCACTGCCTCAGAGCCCTCGAGCACCCTCCACCAGCCTCCCTGTTGTCCGACACGACAGCCGATGTAACGGCAGCGCCGCCGGGGAGGCTGGAACTCATACGAAAAGCTCCGTCCTCACTGCAGGCCACCAGGACTCCGTGCCGCCAATCCGCCACCTCCCACCCCGGCCGGAGCGGCCAACAAATCCGAAGAAACGCGGGTGCCCCCACAAGTATAGCAGGTTCCTCAGGCCCGTAGCAATTGGCAGCAAACCGGGCAGAACACACGGAGAGCAGCCCGGGGCACAGTTAGGATGCAGGAGCCGCCATCTTGGCCACGAGGCAGGGCCGGCCAGAGCCCCGCGGCAGAAGGATGAGTCTCGGGGCACTGCACTCCCAAATCGCAGCCGTATGTGCCGTGGAGGGTTAGCAGCAGTTTGCCACTTCTGATGACTCGCTCACAGTAGGGATTGCGGGCGGATGACGGAGTGTTCCAGGAGCATTCTCACAGTGCGTCCGCCATCTTGGATCTGCAAGCCACGCCCCTACTTTTGTTAAGTCTTATACCTGTTTTCTCACTTGTGAGGCAAGAAATGTACTTCTGTATTCACCTATTTTAGCAAATTACTGTTCCAAATTATATTCAAAACAGAAGATAAATAAAGAAAAACATAAACATTTATAACATATTCAATCTCTGTAATGCTACAAGAGTTCGGGAATACTTTCTCATATAGATTGAATTCGACGTGTCTCTCTTTGCTCAATATTATGATTGGAAATAAACTGACATATGCTGCGTAATTGTCTTTAAAGTATGCCAAAGTACATTAAAATGCTGAGTCCAAACACTTTATCCCAAATGCTTCTAAAGTTCACTCACCGGGGTTGACCGAAATGCTTCAGGTTACCTGAATATACCGACTTTCTTGTTTGTCTATTACAGGAAATGTGGTACCGGGAAACGGGAAGAAGAAGGACTCCGGCTCCGCGCTGTCGAAGAGGCTGTTCCCGGAAGACTGGAAGCCTGGAGACGACTCCACGGGATCAAGAATATTGAGCTGGGCGACGGAGGATACTGGAGACAGGTGAGTATATGACACAAACGAGGCCAAGCTCCGAGTGCTAACGGGAGCGCTTTAAATACCTTCATCCACCTCAATCATTTGAATACACGTTGTCTTGCTTTCCGGTTAACACGTGTTTGCACATTAGCAGTGTACTAGTGGTTGACACACGAGTATGGTGATGCTCACGTGAATAGCTCCTGGTCAGGGAGCTTTTTGGGAGGTATGTCTATTAAGAATTTCTCTACCAAAGCACTAATTTTTAGCGTTTTCTGCTCATATAGGGTGGCATAGTAGGCCATGAACATTTGTGCCACATGATCTGGGGTAGTTCAGAGGACTCCATCTGCATTACAAAGCCCTGGAACAGGAGTGGGAGACATCGCAGCCTGGTATAACCGCTGGAGCATTTTACTTGACTTGTCTTCCCATTAATAGATCCTTTGTTGGGTCACTAGCCAGATCTCATGCGCCTCATTAGTGAGATGTTGGAGGATTTGTTGTTGTATTTGAAGGAGATTAGTATGCAGTATTGGATCGGTGAACATGGCCATTTTGTTTTCAAAGGACCTCTGATGGTTTTCTAATTCTACTATTTGGGTAAGGTGTTTACACTTTTCGCCTGCACAAAAGCTAATATCAACGCTGTGGACTGTGGGTTGGAGAGCTTCCCAGAGGATGATCCTGGAGGGGGCAGAGGTGACGTTGGACGAAAGATAGTCTGAAATGGCCTGAGGAAGGACGTCCTGGTATTTCGAATCATGGAGATACCAGGGTGACATATGCCACCTGAAGGGGCTTTTGTGGGAGAATGTGCAGCTTGAGTAAGTCCAGGAAGTGGTCCGACAGTCCCCTGGGCAAAATAGAGACATGAGAAACCCTTTGTAGACATAAATAATCTATTCTTGATAGAGAGCAATGCACGGCTGAGAGGATTGTAAATCCCATCTCGGAGGGGTGATAAGCCCGCCACGCATTCGACCACCCTAGTGTGGTGGCCAGTTGGTAAAGTTTGGAACCCCCCAGCTGGGGCCAGCACCCCGGCTTTCACTGGCGATCCAAGGGTGACATGACGTCGTTCCAGTTCCCGCCCAGTAGTGTCAGACGGTCTGTGAGTTCTCCTAAAAGTTGTGTGAGTCTGTCAATGAATGCATGTCCCAACTGGGGGGGGGGCGTAGATTCTTCCTATGGTTACACATTCGCCATGTAGAATGCCCGTCACTGTGATGTACTGACCCCCATAGTCCGACCAAAGTTTGGATAGAGTAAAGGGAACCCAGCGGTGCACTAGGATAGCCCTGTGTGAACCCCGAGTAGTATACTGTGTCGGATCCGAATCAGGTGAGACATGGGGTTTTATTGCCTAAGAGATGGGTCTCTTGCAGGAGAAGAATATCAGCCTCGCAGCTTTTGGCTTGCCGAAGAACGGCGCCTCTTTTAATTTTATTAAGCATCCCTCTGACATTCCATGATACAATGTTCAGGCCCCCAAGTTAAGAATTATGTGAGTGAGGACATCTGTCATCTATGGAGGGTGCCAATGCAAGTGCGTTTGCGAGACTGTGGTAAGGTCACTGTGCAGGAACTGCAAACATTCTAACCCAACAGATCGGAACTACCCCACCCCCCATCACACCACCCCAATACCTCCACCAACAAGGAGTATCTGTTGCGGAGGAGGAAAGCACGGGACCCCAACAGGGAGTCCCAGTGAACCTTCCCAATTGTACCCAAACTTCCCACCAAACTTAAACATAATTGTTTAGGGGTGTTGTTGTTCCTGGAATCGGCCCCCAAGCCATGTTAGCTTTCTAAGTGGTCCTGCATCTTTGAAGAGATTTCTCACACCTGCTGAGGCCAAGGACCAGAGAGAAGAGGGTAGTCAATATGCATTCACGCCTCATCACCCTGAGCCTGGGAGCTCCAGTAGGACCTGGACTTGTGCCTCTTCTTTGAATTAAGCCCTCCTGTGTTGATTCCTCTGTGATCCCAGTGATGAGTTGGATTCCAGCGGCGGCAGAGTATGTGGTTTTAAATGAACTGTCTCATCGGCCAAGGTGAACACAGCTTCCGGCATGTCAAAAAAGTTTCATTTAGAATTATTTGTGACTCTTATTCGGGCTGGATACAGCAACATATACTTTACGTTAAGTTCTCTGGTGCTGTTGCTGCACCAGGCGGGTGTAGTCCGGGAAAATCCTTATGAGCTGTGAATCGAAAAGAAGTTTATCACTATGGTTTCTTGTGTACTGTAGGATGATATCGCGGTCTGCATAATTCAGTAGTTTGGCGATCACCGGTCTCGGGCGATCCCCTGGGGGGGCTTCTTGGTCAATGTCCTGTGGGCTCTCTTCACTAGGAAACAGGAGGATAAGGAGTCCTCTGGCAGTAGGGCTCACAACCTTCGCGTAAGGAAGCAGTCCATGGAGGAGCCCTTGCAACCTTCTGGGAAGTTAATGAAGTGCAGATTATTGCGTCGAGAGCGGCCTTCAGCATCCTCAAACACGGGATGCCAACTCTTGGACACCGACTGTGAGCTTGTTCACCTTTTTTGCAGAAATGCTACTGTATCTTCCACAGTCTAGACATGGGTATCTGCTTCTGTTATGTGGTCCACAACCTTACAGAGATCCTGACATGGAAAGGAGACTTTTGAACCCACAGCACCTATCTTTGAGTCAAGGGTATCACAGGCATGAGTGATCCCAGCCAGCAATGCTGCATTTTTGGGGACTGAGTTCCCAGTCTCCCCACCGCTTGCGTCGCCAGGGACTGTGGTGAACTGATCTAAAGTACTTTGCTTGGGGCCGGAACCTGCCAGTTTATCTTCGGCCATGCTGAGGAAAAAGGAGGGTGAGATGATGAAGAGCCCCCCTCTCACAAGTGGCGTCCTCCTTGTGCCTGGGCGGAGTTTTGTACTTGATGCACCCAGCCGGTGTCTCTGCCCGACGCCCACCTCCTAAGCACCTGTTACAAGAACACTCAGCAACAGCCCTGGAGGGCGAGCCTCACAGAACCCAGCCCGTCTGGCCACAAGCCACACCAAGACTAGCTTGCCACTTCCGTAGCCCGAGGTGACCTGCCCAGTACTTGCCGGACCCCCAGCCCGCAGGTCGTCTTGAGCCAACCCAGTCTCATGAGCCCTGGAGCCACCTCCCCTTCAGGATGCAATGACATGGTTAGGATAGGGCTTACTGCCTACAGGTATGGGCGAGCCACTCCAATCACCCAGACAGGGCGTATCCAATGTCACCCCGAGGGAGAGGGCCCAAAGTGTCTGGGAGGAAACCCCAATTTAGCGGAGGAGGATGACACCAGCAACCACAGTCCGGGAACCTCTCAGCCTGGGCCCTCTTCACAACAGTAAGATTCACTCTGCAGCATGCTTACAGTGTAATGAGCCCTTCTCAACAGCCCCACAGCCCAGTCGCCGCCCGCTCCGACTTTGCAGAGGCCCCTCAGCAGTAAAATAAGCACCATCCGGGACCCACACCCTCTGGCTAACACGTCCACAAGTGGGCCCTCTCTTCAGGCCCACAGGCTTCGCAAGCTACACAGTTAGGGTGAAGCAGGCAGTCCCGGAGTGACCAGTGCCACCGCACACCCCACGCGTCAGAGTAACTGAGCCCTCTCGGGCGGTACCTGACCCAGCACAGCACGTCCTCAGCATCAGGCTCTGGCCACAGCCACACCTCCGCAGAACTGTATTGAGGCCACTCTAAGTGCCTAGCTTGTTGCCTCATCGTCCAGGCCCTCTACGGCAGGTGGGTATAGTTAGTTGGACACTCGTACAAAACCATAGAAATTCCCCCGTTATAGTTAGTTCAGCTAACTATAACTCGCGCCCCCTCAGTGCACTGCTGATGATGTCACATATTACATCACTCATGACATGGTCAGTGACATCACTGATGACATCTCAAATGAAATCACTGATGACATCTGTGACTGTGTGTTTATGTAACGTTTAAATATGTTTAATATATATAGGGAAAGGTGTATTGAAGAATGAGTGGGTGTATAAGTGTCTGAAAGGATGATTTAGTGGGTGCGTGACTGACTCTATAAGTGAGTGGTTAAACATATCTTACTGAATGCATGGGTTAGTGACTAAACTGTGTGAATGTCTGTATCTGTCTGTCTGCTGGTGTGTAAGCGGCTGTATGGGTTTGCGAACAGCTACATGAGTGTCCATATGGGTTATTGATTGGTTGTCTGAGTATCTTTATGGGTGCCTGAGTGTTTGTGTGGGTGGGGTGTGTGTGACTCTGTGAATGGATGTGTGAGTGGGTGATTCATTGGGTACATGGTTTCAAGAGTGTATCTGTGATGGACTGTATGGGCGGGTGAGTGTGTGTATAGGTGTGTTGTGAGTGAATGTATATCTCAGTGGTACATGTGTGAGTAACTACATATGTGAAAGGCAGAATTTATGTGTGTTGGAGTATATAAATGGTTGAGAGTGAGAGTGTGCAATTGTGAGAGTGGCTGTATGGATGAGTGTGTGCTTGTATCAGTGATTGTATAAGAGTGTAAGAAAGTGCTAGTATTTGTATGAGTAATTGAGCTGGTGTGGGTATAACTGTATAGGTGAGTAAATGGCAGTTTGATTAATTATTTGCATGATTGACTAGGTGTGTAAGTACCTCTATGGATGAGTGGCGGTGTGTGAGTGTCTATATAGGTATATGAGTGCATATGATAGTCCTGTACTGAATGACCATAAGTATGAGTGACTGTGCGGGTGAGTGAGTGGATGTGTATGTAAACCTAAGAATCAGTGAGTGGGTATGTAGTTATTAGTGTTGGAGTGTCTATGGTTTTGAGAATGGCAGTCTGTAATTTAGAGTGGGGGTATCAAAGGTTATATTAGGGTGTGAGAAGATTCATCTAGTTATCACATGGATGATGTAATCAGTGATGTCATCAGTGATGTCATTTGAGATGTCATCAGTGCTATGTCACTGACCATGTCATGATGTAATATGTGACGTTATCAGCAGTGCATTGCGGCGGTGCGAGATATAGTTAGATTAAGTAACTATAACAGGGAAATTTCTATGGTTTTGTACAAGTGAAATGTCCAACTAACTATAACTTTCCCTAAAACCTATGTTTTTTTGTGTGAATTTCTTAGGTTTTTTAAATGCTAATTTCTAACTATAACCTGCCTGAAACCTATGGTTTTTAAGTGAATTTCAAATGTTTTTAAATGCAAGTTTCTAACTATGCCTACAGAGGTAGGAAATGTGAAGAAAGAAGAAAAAATGCACAGAAAGAAGCAAAAGAAAAGCAGAAATAAGCAACAGAAGTCGACAAAGACGAAGAACAGTGCAGGAAGAAGCAAAACATGTGCAGAAAGAACTAACAGAGGAGTAGAAAGAGGCTTTGTTGCAAAATCATCCTGTGCCCACAACTTTTTCAGACTGGTACTGGTGGTAACTGACTCTGACTAACCAGGCCTGTTGCCAGTGCTATGCTAAAAGACACTTAGAATACAGTGAAAACACCTACATACACTAGGGAACACTATGTGTGATTAGCATGACCTCCTCTGTAAGGCCCTAGTACATAATAGGGCAGGGGGATTAAAACTACCTCTAAGTCAGAGGTGCAGAAATATGCTACTTTAATTAGTAGTGGCGTTTGCAGAGTGGTGGGGAAAGGGTGCTGGGCGTCCAACCAACGCTCAGGAATTCCACTGTATAGGACTTACAGGAGGCACCAGGAAGGATTCTTGGCCCCCAAACTCCCTCAGGACAAAATTGGACTTCATCCTACATCCCGTAGTCTGCCACGAGGCACATTTGCAGAGTGGTAGAGAAAGGGGGCCATGGCCTCCGAAGACGTCTTAGCAATCCCACTGTGTGGGACTTACTGGAGGTAAGAAGAGGGGGTAGTTGTCCCCCGAGGGCATCCTTGGGGGCCAACTTCCCAAACTGTTACCTGCAGTCAGTCCCACAAAGCAGCATTGGTAAGTACTCGTACCAGGCCAGGCCCACTTTGCCCACCACTCTACAAGCGCACTCCCTGGCACGCTCTTGGATGGGGATTGAAGTCCCCTTCACTGATGGGGGTCCTTTAGGAGCCAAATAGCCTACCTTTTACCTCTAGTAAGCCCCATGCAGTGGAATTGGTGAGCGGTAAACAAAGGCCATGCCCCCTATCTCCACCACTCTGCAAACGCGCCCCCTGGCGCGTTTTAATTTGGGGGAATAAGTCCCCTTGAATCCTGAGGGTCCCTGGGGTCCAACGCAGCTCCATTTACCCTATTCCACTGTATGCCACCCCACTCTGCGGTATGCCACTACAGTCAACGCTATTTAACTCTATG
The DNA here is from genome assembly GCF_964263255.1 of Lissotriton vulgaris. Classification (NCBI taxonomy): domain Eukaryota; kingdom Metazoa; phylum Chordata; class Amphibia; order Caudata; family Salamandridae; genus Lissotriton; species Lissotriton vulgaris. The sequence continues at coordinate 1,053,565,779 of NC_141694.1, read as the reverse complement.
CTACTTCACTCTATCATGCTGCCACTGTATGCCGCTCCACTCTACGCCACTAAACTCTATGCTGCTCCACTCTATGCCACTCTACTGTACGCCACCTTACCCTACACTATTACACTGTATGCCATTACACTCTATACCCCACTGCAGAGTACCTCACTCCACTCTACTCTACTGCACCATACGTCACTATACTGTATCTTATTCCAAGGTACTCCACTCAACTCTACCCCATTCCACTTACTCCGCTTCACATCCCGCCATTAGACTCTACACTAATCTGCTCTACCCCACTCCAATATATGATTCTCGAGTCTATTCCCCTCCACTATATGACACTATAATATGATGAGCATCTGTATAAAGTTTATGATGTGAGTTTGCCTGTAACAAATATTGGTGTGCTGCCCATCAGCTCTTTTGTAAGCAATGGCACTGATGGTGCTGAGGATGGAGAGATGATTGTGGAAATCCATCAGTTAAAACAAGAGGAGGTTGACCTAAATAGCTATATAGTATTGTATTGTAGGAGTACACTGTAGTTGTAATCCATTGTAACTATTTCTTTTGAAGGTTCATGAAAAAAGACCTTGGACTAGATTTACTAACAGTTGCATAGGTACCCATGTGGTGCTGAGTGATTCTGAACTGTGGCCAAACACCTTTTTAATGGCAATAACTTGATGTAATGCTGTGGTTGCTTTGAACAACACAAATACCCACACAAAATATTAGTAAACCATCCTTAAGTAGTGTTTTTGTGGGCTGATTTTGTTTGTTTGTCCACCAGTATGTGGCAGATAACTCCTTATTTGAAATTCACTGATTCTAATAGTTGTAGTAGTCAGTTCCAGAACTTATTACCTCCATCTAAATTGATAATCTCCACAGACTATGCAGCCAAAAGACATTATATAGAAAGATCCTGGCTAATTCTGGAGCTGTAGACGTTTTTCAAGGGAATTCCATCTATAAATCTCTGTTTAAGTCTGAAGCCCCACATCTGCCTCTATGGTTTGATGTACTTTAGCTGCTTCTTACAAAAATGTCTGTATTTCCCCTACAGGAGCATTCTGGACCATCTGTACCATCAAAATAGAGAGTGCAGATTCAGACTTTTCATTGTTGGCCCCTATTTGAAAATATATCTGCGTTTCCACACCAGTGCTGCTGCTCAATATGTTATATGGTAATTGAATCAGAGACACAACTGTCAGAGCATGTCAGGAGATTTCACATCTCAAAGACGTTAGGAAAAACAGGATCTTCTGTTTACTTCATGCATTGAAGTCATGTATGGCTCCCTTCAGGTAGTGTTTCCAATGGGGAAATACCTTTTTAGCAGCAGGACGATCACAATAATTGCTCGAGTAGTTTCCTTTTGTAGCATAAAGAGTTAAAGGGGTATAGGCTACTATATGCAGTGCATAGGTTTATGGATGTCATTGTGATAATATTGCGATAGATGTGGCATATGTTTTGCCAATATATGGTCTTGGTATATCAGGATGATGTAGTATCACTATGGAGGTAAATGCATTCATCAGTAGTTAGAAAGCTAGTTCTTTTTCAGTGGCCCAGGTATAAGAATGATAAGTAAGGAATAAGTGTAAATACACCCAGCCTTTTATATCAATTTCAAGACTTGGTCTGCCCTTTTACAAAACATCTTTCTAGTCCTGGACTTCAGCATAAGTTCTCTCCCCGTTTTGTAAGACTTTCTAATATACCTAACTTGCTGGCAACATCTTGCTGGCAACATCTGCCATTAAACACAACTTGCCTGCTCACTGAAAAATCCATCCAATATTTGAAGTTTACAGAATAAAACTAGCACCTTCCTCTTTTGTCGGTCCTCCTCCTGTCATCCTGGTAGGTGGGACAACAGAGTATGAGTTGGGGGGTCACCAATGATTTGAAACTCCATTGCCGACAATTGCAAGACTTGGTCGCTTTGAAGGATTATGATGTAATGGAAGGTGTGTAGAATGATATAACATAAAGTGTGGGGAATGTTCATGCTTCCTGTTGGTTGCTTCTGTTCATCATCTCCTTTCCAAAAAGCCTGCTCCCGGATGTGGGAACAAAAATGGAGATCATCAGGGATAGGACTATCAGGATTCTAAGAGACTTTGGGCCATATGTATCAAGGTACCAATTTGCGATTCTGTAATAGCGATTTTTAAGAAATCGCTATTTCAGAATCGCAAATTGGTATGTATCAAGAAAATTGCATTTTTTTAGCGATTTCCTAATATTCCTTAATTGCGAAATAGCAGTTAAGGAATACTTTTCCATTCATTTCTGTGGCCCAGGAGGCCCACAGAAATCAGGTTCCCCTAGGGACCCGGCCCCACCTAGGGTGCTGGGAGAGAGCCTCATGGTACTAGAGCCGTATTTTAGGCATGTGCTACAGGTTTCCTTTGCTTCCGCTAAACTCACGGAAGATTGGAAAAAAGCTATTGTTCTCCCCATCAAAAAGAAACCCAATGTCAGCCACGAAACTCTTGAAAATCTAAGACCAATCTCCTTGCTATCTTATTTAGCCAAGGTGGCGGAGAAAGTGGCTAACAGCCAGTTAATGTCTCATCTGGAAAAAAACAACCTCCTACATCTTCTCAGTCTGGCTTTCGGCCGGGCTACTCTACGGAAACTGCCCTCCTGAGAGCGACTGAGACCCTGCAACAAGGGGCAGATGCCGGACACACTATGGCTCTGATCATGCTGGACCTTAGCGCAGCGTTTGACACTGTAGCACACTCCATCCTGCTACAGTGTCTAAACAAAGCAAGTGTCACTGAATCTGCGCTGGGCTGGCTGAAAGCGTTTCTCACAGATCGTAGCTTTCAGGTCCAGCGGGGCTCTTGTTCATCGGACAGGATAGCCTTAGAACAAGGGGTGCCTCAGGGCTCTGCCCTGAGCCCCACTTTGTTCAACCTATACATGGCCCCACTATCGGATGTGGTGCAATCGTACGGTGTAGAATTAGTCTCATACGCCGACGACACCCAACTGCTGATCTCCCTGTCCCAAGCCCCAACCCTCGCAGCAGCTAACTTCAAGGCCTGCATGCAGGACCTAGCAGGATGGATGAACTCACACTGCCTGAAGCTTAACAGCTCCAAGACGGATGTATTGGTAATTGGAGGGAATGACTCGAGCTGGACGGTGGATTGGTGGCCAACTTGCCTAGGCCCGATGCCCACCCCCTGTAAAGAGGCAAAAAATCTGGGTATCTGGGTCGATCCCAAATTATCCTATGATGGCCATATTCACAGACTAGTGGGAAAATGCTTTGGGGTGCTAAAAACTCTCAATCCCACCCTGGATCTACTTCCCTTGGAGGCCAGACGAACCATGACCCAAGCGCTGGTAACCTCCCGTATAGATTATGGCAATGTGCTATTCCTAGGTACCACCGAAAAAAACTTGGGGCGTCTGCAGGTACTCCAAAACACAGCAGCACGCTTGGTCCTAAAACTCCCCAAAAGAGCAGCATCTAAACCCTCCCTTGCTGCTCTCCATTGGCTCCCGATTAGGAAAAGAATCCTGTTTAAAGCACTCTTAATGTGCCACAGGATTATATGGCACAAGGCTCCACAGTATCTACAGGACCTTGTCCATACTTATGAGCCTAGCAGAGCACTCCGCTCAAAGGGAACAGGCCTACTAAGTATCCCCCGTGTAAAGAAAGCTAAACTGGGAGGCCGCTCATTCAGAGTGCTAGCAGCCAATAAGTGGAACCAACTCCCTGTTAGCCTTAGGCTAGTAGAACCAGAAGCTAAGTTCAGAAAACTTTTAAAAACTTACCTATATAATCTATAGATCTGAGTCTACCTGCTACGGAACTTCTCTCTTCTCCACAGCGCGGGGACACGCCGAGATGGCGTCACCATGCGCTTTATAAACCTCCTATTATTATTATTATTAATAATTTGTGATTCGCAATTTGCTAATCGCAAATTGAGAAGAATTTCAAGGGTGCAGGGGTGTCTCAAAAACAAAAATACAACAGAGTATTGGGGGGTCCTAGGGGAGTTAGTTTATAGACAATGTAAGTACCTTATCCCCCAACTACTACTACAAAAAACAAGAGAGGTACTAAGAGTCTATGAAGTGAAGAACTGACAGGACCAGATTGTGTCCAGTATGAGTGTTCAGATCAAACCGTTGATCTTGAGCACATGACACTATTATGTCATAGAGGTGAGGAAAGGAAGATACAGGGTTTAGAAAGTTAGAACATAGTACCCATCCGCCCACTCATCAGTGGAATTTCGTCATCTGGGTTGGTGAAAAGAAAGGTGTCCTATGGGCTTCTCCTCAGGGAGAGTCTGAGGTAGCCAAATGTTGGACCCTTAAGAACCACATCCAACCAACAGAGGATAGTGTGTGAGTGGAAGGGGCAAATAAATTTGCAGTGCTCAGAAAAGAAAAGAAAAGGAAACTAATCCTAGTGATTAAAAATACCTACTTTGATGACATAAGAAAACTTTTATTCGGTGTGACCATCAAAGTGGTATCGTTAAAAACAGTATGCTGATAGCATGTAAGGAATTGCTATCTATCATGTATGTTAATCGGTCGACATGTTTCAGCCTATACCGGCTTTCTTCAGGACCTATGATAAGCTACTGCAACATATACTTATCGTGAGTTGGAACTTGAACATGAACAATCTCCAACAAATGAAGGTGTATCTCCTCCTGTGCATAAAAATGTGGGAAACAAAAAACACAGTGTTAAATATATACAAACTATGTGGTGTTTACCTCAACCTCTTGAAATGCAAAGAAAACATAGTCTTCACTCACCCCAATTGTAGGGAGAAAAAACCTCACCTCGCCTGGCAACAGCTCAGGTTGGAAGGAGGCCACGCACTGAAAAGATAAGTGCGAGAATAAGAATTAATAATGCAGTAACTAAATAAGTCCTGCATTTTGTTTTAGACTTTTACAAACAGTGACACCAAAAGGCATAAGGAGGCGGCTGGATTGAGAAGCTGATGTGAAATTCATCTCTAAAAATTGTATCAAACCCCTTAATATTCCAAGGTTGTGCTACCAGTGGAGTTATTCAAAGAGGGCCAAAAACCGCCATGCTATGTTGTTAGCGTTAAGTTAAATCAAAGGGAGTTGGAGTCTTCCTATTCAGAGCCCTCTCAGAAAGAAGCGCTACATGGAGCGCTAAAGAACTCACCTCTCCGTCGTTACCTCGGGTAGAATCCTGAGCCGAGGGGGAGGTGACTGGCTCACTGAGAATGGCTGTTAATAACAGCCGGTGGCGGACCTGAGAGAGAACTCTCAGTATTTGCGTTGTTATTGGTTGTCAGAAATCGACCAATAGTGGCGATGCAAGCTAAGCCTGCAAGAGCACGAACCTCTTGGCGCGTTCTCATTGGTTAAGACTTAAACCAATGCCAGCGGATGGAGGCTTTTTGTGCCGAACTGTGTAAAATACGTACCGCTAGTTTTCTATCAGTCATTCATGGTGATCATACATCTATATAAGAGAACGACCTCATCTGAGGACTGCATGTAGAGCATTCGAATGGAAAACGTACGCCGCCCAATGACTGAGTATGTCAGGGAATCGTCTAAATGGGCTTTGGCACAAGGTGCGTGATTGGTGAGCTTGCAACCAATCACGCACTGTTTTGTAAAAAGGGGGTTGTTTTGTTTACTTTTCATAATGCCAATATAATATGTTGAAGAACAAGTCCGCTTTCAATAAAAGCTCCGCGGTTTGCAGAGAAGTGATAGAAAGCAAATTAATGTTCATCTACACTCCATGTATACATCAGATGGTGTGTGAAAAAAAGAAGTTGTCATGTCTAACAGGTCGTATCCGAATGTAAACAAATGAATAGACAGATCGACCGGCAAGTTGCAACCAAGTTGTGTATACCAAAGGGAAGGCAGTATGTCGGAGGCTTGTCCACTACTATGTGCGATCCCTAGGTTGCGGTCTGCGTATACCAGTAATGTTGGGCGAGGCTAAATTTGCATGGTGCCACTATCAAATGGGAAGTCAATTCTATGGACCAGAGAGAGCGGGCCTAGACACTGACAACCTCCCATGTGGGACCAATGAGGTGGAGATGGTGTGCATCCATGTTTGAAATGTTAGCCCCAGGTGACCATAAGCCAAGGTGAACTGTAAATATAATGATGTTAAAGATGGATGCTCACGGTTGCATCCAGGGTATATCATCGTTTAGCCCTTGTGTGTCGCTTCGCAGTTTGTAGACCCACCTTTGCTCTTTTCTCAGAAGGAACAATGAAATGTCTGTGATGTGACTGGGTATGTGTGGTTGTTCCAGGATTAACCACCTCAGTTCATCAGGATGATGTTTTTTCTCCAGAAAATATGAGGTAAGGCGGGTAGCCTGTTTTGTGCGTCTGATTGTACTTTTGTGCTCTTGGATGCGCAGTTTGATTTTTCTTGCTGTCATCCCTATGTACCTTAAGCCACAAGGACAGGTGATCTGATAGATGACTTTGTCACTATTACAGTTTGTGTGACGTTTTAATTTCCAGGGTATAGTGGTGCCAATATCGACTTCCAGGGTTTTACTGGTTTGGGCACACACTGAGCAGTTGCCACAAGGATAATGGCCCTGCACTGGAGGAAGATTCCATAGGTTAGGAGTGGATTCTGCAATGTCATCACGAGGTCTTGTGTGTACAAGAGCATCTCTAAGATTGGCCCCTCTCTTAAAAGAGAACAGTGGTAGAGAGATGTGTTCACCAGAGCTATTTAAAATGCGCCATTTCTGTCTAATTATTTTCTGTATTTTAGACGAAGAGGTGTTGTATGTGGTGACACACACTATTCTGTCGAGGGGTGGTTTTGCAACTGGTGGTTCAAGTAGGGCCTCACGATGATTATTGGCAGCACGTTTGAAAGACTTGTGAACCAGAGATTTAGGATATCGCCGCATTCTCAGTTTGCTAGTGAGATCCTTTGCTTTTGCACGGAAGTCTACAGTGTCAGAGCAGTTCCTCCGGACCCTGAGGAACTGGCCAAAAGGAAGATTTTCCCTCAGGGAGCGGGGATGATGGCTGTCGAATCTGAGCAATGAGTTCCGTGCCATAGGTTTTCGATATAGAGAACTGGCCAAATGCCCTTCTTGTGGAAAGATTGTCAAATCAAGAAAGGGGAGTTCAGATGCCAATAATCATCGTGAGGCCCTACTTGAACCACCAGTTGCAAAACCACCCCTCGACAGAATAGTGTGTGTCACCACATACAACACCTCTTCGTCTAAAATACAGAAAATAATTAGACAGAAATGGCGCATTTTAAATAGCTCTGGTGAACACATCTCTCTACCACTGTTCTCTTTTAAGAGAGGGGCCAATCTTAGAGATGCTCTTGTACACACAAGACCTCGTGATGACATTGCAGAATCCACTCCTAACCTATGGAATCTTCCTCCAGTGCAGGGCCATTATCCTTGTGGCAACTGCTCAGTGTGTGCCCAAACCAGTAAAACCCTGGAAGTCGATATTGGCACCACTATACCCTGGAAATTAAAACGTCACACAAACTGTAATAGTGACAAAGTCATCTATCAGATCACCTGTCCTTGTGGCTTAAGGTACATAGGGATGACAGCAAGAAAAATCAAACTGCGCATCCAAGAGCACAAAAGTACAATCAGACGCACAAAACAGGCTACCCGCCTTACCTCACATTTTCTGGAGAAAAAACATCATCCTGATGAACTGAGGTGGTTAATCCTGGAACAACCACACATACCCAGTCACATCACAGACATTTCATTGTTCCTTCTGAGAAAAGAGCAAAGGTGGGTCTACAAACTGCGAAGCGACACACAAGGGCTAAACGATGATATACCCTGGATGCAACTGTGAGCATCCATCTTTAACATCATTATATTTACAGTTCACCTTGGCTTATGGTCACCTGGGGCTAACATTTCAAACATGGATGCACACCATCTCCACCTCATTGGTCCCACATGGGAGGTTGTCAGTGTCTAGGCCCGCTCTCTCTGGTCCATAGAATTGACTTCCCATTTGATAGTGGCACCATGCAAATTTAGCCTCGCCCAACATTACTGGTATACGCAGACCGCAACCTAGGGATCGCACATAGTAGTGGACAAGCCTCCGACATACTGCCTTCCCTTTGGTATACACAACTTGGTTGCAACTTGCCGGTCGATCTGTCTATTCATTTGTTTACATTCGGATACGACCTGTTAGACATGACAACTTCTTTTTTTCACACACCATCTGATGTATACATGGAGTGTAGATGAACATTAATTTGCTTTCTATCACTTCTCTGCAAACCGCGGAGCTTTTATTGAAAGCGGACTTGTTCTTCAACATATTATATTGGCATTATGAAAAGTAAACAAAACAACCCCCTTTTTACAAAACAGTGCGTGATTGGTTGCAAGCTCACCAATCACGCACCTTGTGCCAAAGCCCATTTAGACGATTCCCTGACATACTCAGTCATTGGGCGGCGTACGTTTTCCATGCAAATGCTCTACATGCAGTCCTCAGATGAGGTCGTTCTCTTATATAGATGTATGATCACCATGAATGACTGATAGAAAACTAGCGGTACGTATTTTACACAGTTCCGCACAAAAAGCCTCCATCCGCTGGCATTGGTTTAAGTCTTAACCAATGAGAACGCGCCAAGAGGTTCGTGCTCTTGCAGGCTTAGCTTGCATCGCCACTATTGGTCGATTTCTGACAACCAATAACAACGCAAATACTGAGAGTTCTCTCTCAGGTCCGCCACCGGCTGTTATTAACAGCCATTCTCAGTGAGCCAGTCACCTCCCCCTCGGCTCAGGATTCTACCCGAGGTAACGACGGAGAGGTGAGTTCTTTAGCGCTCCATGTTGCGCTTCTTTCTGAGAGGGCTCTGAATAGGAAGACTCCAACTCCCTTTGATTTAACTTAACGCTAACAACATAGCATGGCGGTTTTTGGCCCTCTTTGAATAACTCCACTGGTAGCACAACCTTGGAATATTAAGGGGTTTGATACAATTTTTAGAGATGAATTTCACATCAGCTTCTCAATCCAGCCGCCTCCTTATGCCTTTTGGTGTCACTGTTTGTAAAAGTCTAAAACAAAATGCAGAACTTATTTAGTTACTGCATTATTAATTCTTATTCTTGCACTTATCTTTTCAGTGCGTGGCCTCCTTCCAACCTGAGCTGTTGCCAGGCGAGGTGAGGTTTTTTCTCCCTACAATTGGGGTGAGTGAAGACTATGTTTTCTTTGCATTTCAAGAGGTTGAGGTAAACACCACATAGTTTGTATATATTTAACACTGTGTTTTTTGTTTCCCACATTTTTATGCACAGGAGGAGATACACCTTCATTTGTTGGAGATTGTTCATGTTCAAGTTCCAACTCACGATAAGTATATGTTGCAGTAGCTTATCATAGGTCCTGAAGAAAGCCGGTATAGGCTGAAACATGTCGACCGATTAACATACATGATAGATAGCAATTCCTTACATGCTATCAGCATACTGTTTTTAACGATACCACTTTGATGGTCACACCGAATAAAAGTTTTCTTATGTCATCAAAGTAGGTATTTTTAATCACTAGGATTAGTTTCCTTTTCTTTTCTTTTCTGAGCACTGCAAATTTATTTGCCCCTTCCACTCACACACTATCCTCTGTTGGTTGGATGTGGTTCTTAAGGGTCCAACATTTGGCTACCTCAGACTCTCCCTGAGGAGAAGCCCATAGGACACCTTTCTTTTCACCAACCCAGATGACGAAATTCCACTGATGAGTGGGCGGATGGGTACTATGTTCTAACTTTCTAAACCCTGTATCTTCCTTTCCTCACCTCTATGACATAATAGTGTCATGTGCTCAAGATCAACGGTTTGATCTGAACACTCATACTGGACACAATCTGGTCCTGTCAGTTCTTCACTTCATAGACTCTTAGTACCTCTCGTGTCTCAAAAACACCCTGCTGAACCCCTGAAAATGACATGTGTGCGCATATGGCGCACATACATGCCCTAAGGGTATGTATGAGCGTCACATGGCACCATTGGATTTTCAAAAAAATGCTTTTTTAAAAGAATTCGCAACTTACCACCAACTAGAAGTTGGTGGTAATTTGCGATTCCTTAAGGGCATTGTGGAATTTTTTTTTCCTAGATACATTGCATTTAGGGAATCGCAAAATTTGCAATTCCTTAAATGCAATCGAAAAAAATAAGGAATGGCAAATTTTGCGATTCCTTATTTTGCACCCAAATTGTTTGATACATACCATTTTGCGAAAATGGGTTCGCAAACACCGAAATTCTGTGAATTTCGGCGTTTGCGTACCCATTTGCCCTTGATACATATGGCCCTAAGAGAAACAGATTTACAAGTAGAAAACAAATCAGAGAGTAGACCTTTTGAAGGTTGTGAGATTAGCAACTGTGCTGAGAGAGCTGGGGCCCATTTAAACATCCCTACTCAACCAGATGATCTTTTTAGCAGCTTGAGAGGAAAGAGGAAGAAACATTTACAATTAAAATTCAATAATCCACTCAATTCAATTATAAATTTAGAAACAGATCAATATAAATCAACCTCCGCGTTATCATATAGAAATACAGAACAAACAAAATGAGTCCAAATCTCCTAAAGAGGTATACCATAGATAACAAAAAGCAGTCAACTATTTCTATAATGACAATGCAAGTAATTAGGATAAATAATTAAATTGCGTCAAATGATTCTCAAAGGTAAGCACGAGCAAGCTATCTCTCCCTAAACTAAGAAGTACTGAATAAGGATGAAAATATAAAGGTGTCGGCTGTCAGAGTCTTCAGTAGAAGAAACTCCAACAAAGGGGCATGTAGCATGTAGCATGAAACTACCCAAAGTGGAAACAGAAGCAGAGGTTTGTACCTCATGAAGTGCTAAGATGGCTCTCTGTCCCTCACTACGTTGCAACCTAATACATTAGTTGCACTAGAGATAAGTCAAGTGCTCCTCCAGTAACTTTCCATGATTCCAGCACAAATTGGTTAAGGGCAACACCTTTCCCAATCAATAAGTTGCTATTTAATTCATCCTTGGTCATTCTTCTCCTCCTCCATAAGAACTTGCCTCCTTGCTCATTTTCGTGTTTCTCCTTACCAAAATCCATCTTCTCATACCTTACTATCTAAAAAAAACAAAATCCCTTCTAACAAGGCTTTGTCTGCACCTGCAGTGAAAACAAAAATGTAAGCAAATACATTCTACATTGAAGGTTAAATACGAATTGCATGTTAAACTCTAAATATGAGTTTGTACTGAAACGGTTCTGGAGGCCCAAACTTATGTCAGTTTAATAATGCACAGGGTTACAAATATGTGCACATTTCTACACATAGTCCTTCTATTTCACTGGATACATAAGTATTATGTCTTTGCTTTTATCTTTATGCATCCTCATGTCCTGTGATGTTATGCAATCTTTTCTTTTCCTTTGTGTATGTAAAGTGCTCTGATACCCACGGGTCCAGCAAGCGCTCTAAAAAACGTTATAAATAAATAAATATAGCAAATGGAACATCTTAATGCATGAATAAATTGCAAAGAATTATGAAAATGTAATTTCAAATACACCAACATGAACATAATTTCTTGTTACACATGTAAATGTTTAAACCTTAGTCTTCACATGCACATTCACTTTAATTAGTTTCACAATGAGACACATTCAAACGTTAACTGCACCAAAAATATTAATAGATAAATGTTACAAAGATCTTTATTAGTCACGTTTCTATGCACACAGTTATAACTCTCATTAATTATCATGTGGAGTACTTTAAATATGCAATACCACATCTTTTCTTAGTAACGTTAATCACACAGAATATATTTGAATGCTGACTACACATGATTATGATGTACTCCGCCAGTATCTTAAGATGGGAATAACATTACTCTGCTCCAGTGCAAAGCATAGATTTCAAATATTTCCACAGCAACTGGAGACTCAAGAGATATCCCTTCTAGGTTTCTGGGACTGCTTCCAGTGGAAGTTAGGTAGTAGGGTAAAAGGCAATGTGTCCATTCTGGAACAGTTTCATGGTATCATAAGTGTTCAATATCCAATAATCAATCCTCTTTGATCATTGTTGCTGTATCAGACCTGATAACGGCTGGGTTGGACCATAACTCGCCTCTACAAATCTTTGGAAGTATGATTCTAACATGCATTGACCAGGCATTCTGAAATGTTCTGTCAAGGGCTATCACTTTTCCCATAAATTATATGTGAATACTGGTGTGACGATTCCTACTCAGCTTTACACAATATAATATCAGGCCAATGCTATTGCATCTGAAATGTTGCTTATCCCTAGTTTAAGGAACAGGGCTGTGAGAAGTTGACCTGGTATATGCTATCCCCTAATTAAAGTGGGACCTTGCACCAGTCCAAACGACCCTTATGATGTATGAGGTCAAAGATAACCCTTAGAAAGCTATCCTAGTGGTAGCTGTGGAGAGCAGCCTTCCGGCTTAATCTTGAAGTAATGTAAGCAGCTTGTTTTACCAGAATATCACCTTTAGTGTATGAGCTAAATGAAAGCAGAACCACACAGTAGTTATAGAAATATGTATTTATTTATATAACACTCTCTAGTATCCTTTACGGAAGCATACAACACAAAGCAAACAATACTTTAGCAAAGAAACAGTTGTAAGTAGCACAATACACAGTGATCTCCAGGGGGAGACCAAACCATATACTAAAATAGTGGTATAAGAACCACGACTGGAGTTGAGACAGTGTCTAGATCACGTAGAATTGCTGGAACCCCAAGGAACCACCCAAGGTGAGTAGAAAGGTACCCCACGGACTACGCAGGCTCCGTACAATTCTATGGGGAAGTCACAGTTACAATTTTAAAGTTTAAGGACCCTTCTCGTGGACTTTGAGGAAACCCTTTTGGAACTTAGGAGGTTGGAGAGCCACCCCACCCATGGATACCGTAGTACCCGAGTTACATATCCCAGAGGAGCGGGGTGCATAGTCTTGGAGTGATGTCAGAAATCGCAGTCATTCTCAATGGAAGGCTGCGAAGAAGAGCTGCTGCCGGGAAGGAAGAAAGTGTCTGTAGGAATCCAGGGGTGAATTAATGATGGAAGGAACCTGAAAGCAGATGGGGCAAGAGTCTGGGTCACTTCAGGGTGACCAGGGGCTCGGTAGACGAATGCTCACCGATGTTGGGTGCTTCAGGTGCATAGAAGGGATGCTTGACTCTGCAGCCACGAGGTCCAGTAAACGTCAAGGATGACCAGGAGACAGATGCGAGCTGTCCCACATAGGATGTTGAGTGCTGAGGAGTAAGTGTCCAGCTGGAGCACCAACAAGGGGGAGTCAGGGAACGTCTGGAGCAACCAGGAAAGCCCAATAGAAATCAAGATAACCCTCAAGAGAACCCGGAGGTTGAATAACCAGGAGTCGCAAGGGGACCTCAAGGAAGATCACAAAGTACCAGTCCACGGAGCGCTCGGTGCGAGGAGGCCAGAGTTCTTTGGTGGAAATACTGCTCAGGGTTAGGACTACACGGAGTCCAATGCACAAGCTCAAGGATCCCCAACAAGCATATGCACTTGCAAAAGTACACTGTGCACAGGGTTTCGGGTTATGCGGTCCCCACGAGGGATACTGGCCTCAAACTCGATGAGAGGGCAGATCAACCTCAAGGAACTTTTGCAACTCACCTTCTTTGTTTCTGGAGCCTTTGGAGTCCACAGGAGCTCAGGATCAGCAGACCGGTCAGTTGCGTTACATTGCCTGCGAATGCAGGGGAGTGACTCCTTCACCCCAAGGGAGATTGGTCAGTTGTCCTTAGCGCTCCACATGTCCTGCACAGAACCTGTATGGCGCAAGGGCACAGACGATGCTGTGGCCGGAGACGGAGACGAAGTCGGGCCCAGTCGAAGTCCAGCGAAGTCCAAAGTGTCCAGACGGTTGAAGGTCAGTGGTTTCTTGTTGCAGAATCTTGTCCACGTAAAATATAAAGTCTTACAGCCAGGTAGGCCCTTATATACCCACAGGAGAGGGGTGGACAGATTTGGTGGACTCTCCTAGGGGAGGATCAGGACAGAGGGGAGGTTACTCCCATGTACTTTGTCCAGTTTCGTGCCAGAGCAGGAGCCAATGGCTCCCAGAATTGGTTCAAGCTGGACTATGCACGGGGACACCAAATGTGCCCCAGGCACAGACTTTCAGGCACTCTGGAAGTGCATCCACCCAGCCCCAATACACTAAATCCTGCCTGGGGGATGGTCACACCTCCCTGTGACAGGATGCCTATTGTGCTGCCTTCCTCTGCTCGAGCTTGGCTCAGCAGCAGGAGGGCAGAAATGTGTCTCTGGTCGGCAGCATCCATTTTGTGCTGACCGGGTCAAGAAGGCTGGCACCGGAAAGACCAGTGACCCCAAAAAGCTTGCTTGAGAAGGGTGGAATCATACCTCCCACACCGGATACCGGTGTGGCGGTATGATTCCAAGGTGTTTGATACCAAACACAACATGTTTTATTTTAGCTGTTTTTGAGATAGCATTTTCCTCGAGATTATAATGCACCTCTACCTATATGTCTGGCTGATTCACAGATAACCTGGGAGAATGGTCTGCGAAGGCTGCAGAGGGGCTCTGCTCATGCAAGGGCACCCCCTCAAGTAAAATCCAGCACCCTGCCTTCAGGATTGTTAGGGCCTACTATAGGGTTGACGTATAAGTTTTAAGTGTAGTGACCTATAGATATAGTAAACCTATATCTACAGTAAGTGGCGCAAGTACCAACTTACACAGGTTTCAATGGCAGACCTGTAGTTCCATTTTGCTTGGCCTCTCATGGGTGGCATAATACATGTTTCAGCCCATGGGAGGCCTCTGGGGTACCTATGCCGTGGGTACAGGTGTACCATATACTAGGGACTTATAAGGGTACCCCAGTATCCAATCTGGAGTGTACCAAAGTACATAGCATAATGTTTCAAGGAGAAAGCAGATAGACTGGGGTCATGATTAGCAGGATCCCAGTCAGACTAGTCAAAACAGTGTAACACCAGGCAAAAAGTTGGGGTAACCATGAGAAACAGATCTTTCTTTCCTACAAGAGCTATTAAGGGTGTTCTCATATCTAACCTTGACAATAACTTAGAAAAATATTTTCCACAGTCTGGATCTTTTTTTGCATTTGCATAAAGCCAAAGTCCCACTTCATAAATAGCAGTTGCTATCGCTTTCTGCCTATATATTTGTAAAATCAAAACAATTGTTTGACTTCCCAGTCTATGCTTGCAGCACAATACTGTGTTGAGGTCTGTCTCAATATACTAGGTGCTTTGTTAATATGTATACAAAACAGTGATGGATGGAATATTTGAATTCATCTCAGCCACTGGTAATCAATCGGGCCGCATCTCAATCCATTGTTATTTTGCACACCATGCCACCTCAATTTGGAACCAGCTATATGCACATCAGTCTTGACCCTGTCAATAGTAACAGTCCAGCCTGAACTGTCAAGCCAGGTCCTCCC
The DNA here is from genome assembly GCF_964263255.1 of Lissotriton vulgaris. Classification (NCBI taxonomy): domain Eukaryota; kingdom Metazoa; phylum Chordata; class Amphibia; order Caudata; family Salamandridae; genus Lissotriton; species Lissotriton vulgaris. Next base: position 1,053,550,206 of record NC_141694.1, on the reverse strand, counting down.
TGAACGGAAACAAAAGCAACAGAGGACTGGTTTAGTCCCAGTTATGTGCTCATCAGCTGGTTACAGCTTGGTTCCAGTCACACAGTGTGCAGCATATTACATCTCTCTTGTGTCAAATATGCAGCTTCAGCAAGCCACGCCATCTCCAGGCACACCTATGCAGTGCACTTTGATATTGGTGCCTCCCAGCCAGTGGCCAACAAACTATGATTTTATTTTCTATGCACCCCATATAAGACACTGTGGGACATATGTACAAGCTCTTATTGGTACCGGAGCGTCACTTTTTTTGACACTCTGGTGGCGTAGCGCTATTTCCCATATTTACAAGTTGGCGCTAAGCCACTTAACGGGACGTGCAATGGGTGTTGCTGTGGGCATTCCACCCACTGCTTTTTGATGCTGCCCCAGATTTAAAAGGCTGAGGCAGCACCAAAACCTAATGCCATGGATTACCAGGTGTTAAAATGGTGATACGAGGAGAAATGATTAATTTCTCCTCGTTGTTTGCTCTTTCCATGTGTGCAGCACACATAGAAAGAGAAAATCGCCATTATCGATTGTTTATGTGCAGGAAAGTGTCCCTTCCTGCACTTAAACAATTGCCCCTGCAGCGCAGGCACCCTTGCAAAATGGCAGCAGGGGGCCTGCGCTGGCTCTAGGCAGCTTTTTTTGTGCCAGTGCTAGGGGAAACACAATGGGGTGCACCGTATTCTTGTGAATACGGCGCATCCCAGCGTTTTTAAAATGTTGGAGCGCGGTGCTACTGAATTTGGAGCTGTTCCGGAATCCGACATTTTTTTGTAAATATGCCCCTGTATTTTTGGCAGGGATGACTCCTCGCCTTGCTCCAAAACTGATCTTTCCAGTAGATCTAGCCAAATACTGACACCAAACATGCAGTGGCCACGGATTTCATGACTCCAGTTTATACTCACCCCACAGACTATTTTGTTCATATATTATCTTATCTTAGTAGGAATTTATAGAGCGCACGGTCACCCAGAGGTTTCATGGCGCTAATATTTCATTTTCCAAACCTGCAGCCTGCACAAACCCTACACAAGCCTTACAAACCCACATTTTCATTGACAACGACAGATACATACCTTATCACACTTGCATGAATGTGTGCACACACAAGCACAGACACATACTCCGTAAATGTGTGTGTATTTCCTATTCTAACGACAAGCCCGCCTTGAAGTTGGGGTAAATTATAAAGTGGAACAAAACAAATATTACTACGCTTTAAAGTTTTGGATGCACTTGCTCAAAAGTATTCAAAGAAGTCACAAATACCGATCCCGGTAGTGCGATGGTCCTCCCACAAAGATGACGTTTGTCTGAATTGGGCTGGGGTACATGAGGTTTACTAACACTATGAGGCGCACTTACAAAAATGACTACGTTCACATTTTTTTCTTGTAATCGTGCACTGATAATGGCATAATCATTAGTGCAAATATCACATTGAAAAGATAAACAGGCCTATGTGAACTTCTCACATCTGAAATGGCGAAATTTAATTCCTGCATTTCACTAAAACTGATAAATAACTTTTAACCAGACCACGCCAAGTGCATAATACCTCTTAATGTACTTCTGGGACGATTGGTTGTAGTATTGTTTTTATTTCATCAAATTTCAGCATTGGTATTTGTTCATGTTTGCTGTATTCTTAACCTTGTACTGGTTCTTATTGGTTGGCAGTGTTTCATATTCTAAATTGTGGAACAGTTGGCCCTCTGGATTGTCAGAGCGGCAGTTGCTGAGAGCTTTAGGGTTAGCTGACTGCAGTTCAGTCATGGACCATATTTCTAGGAAATAACCTGCTTCAGTTCCATGATCATGCTCCAAACAATGATTCAACATATTGGTGTCTGTACGGGATTAGATCTGTGCTGCAGAGGTTGGATGTCGGCGCATGGCAAAGTTTGCAACCTAGAGAAGAAGCGTTGCAGGGGGAGTATTCCGGAGGACCTCAACGTGAGTTGCTATATCTGGCTTTTTCAGCCTTGTAGGGTTTTTATTTTTTGGGGGAATCTGGGAGAGCACCAGCAGACTGACTTGAGCTTGTGCAGCATGAGCCCCAGCAGACTGGTTTGAGTGTGTGCATGGGAGACGGCAGACCGGCTTGAGTTGCACGAGGCCCGCCTTCAAGTTTCAGCTCATGGATGTGTGTTCTTTTGTCCTGTATGCACAGAATGGGGCACACACGCTCACCCCATAACTTCCTGCACCAGTTGGATTTGCCCTATCCTCCATAACTTCCTGCACCAGTTTGATACATGACACAATAGTGGCCATTTTGCAGGAGTTGTTTCTTAGGGAAGAAGGGGGCAGCACGGTCCACTGACACCAGCATGTATGAAAAAGGCCGCTTTATTGAAACAGGTGCACCTTACAACACAACCTAAAAACTCGAACCCATGGGAACCCGAGGGTGGGGAAATCCAAAACTCTCCTACGTGCCAGCCACTGTGTTGCCACTAAAATGGTGGCTGGCACCACAAAATATCCGATTTTATACACCAGGACAGCCTTTGAAGCCCAAAGGCAGCCCAAATCCCCGTTAGGCTACGTCCGTAGCCCAAACCAGCCCAAACCCTCGAGCAGTCATCCAACTGCTCCTCCTCCCCAAACACCCCTGGGGGCAGACTTCCCTGCGGTCCGCTGCCCCCCAAGTCCCCCTTGGGGAAGAAGGGGGCAGCACAGACCACTGACACCAGGATTTGTGTGAAAAAGGCTGCTTTATTGAAACAGGTTCACCTTACAACACAACCTAGGCCTTTCCCTCACAAAACTAAAACCTCACTATACAGTTGAATCAACTATCATATGAACTTGATACAGTAACATTGTACAGTAACAATGTAAATGGTCCAAAACTGTTTAATTGTAACTTTTTACCTTTTAAACTCCCCCGCCCTTTCCTAACCTTGAACTTCCTGTGACCTCCAGGTGTGAACTAAACTAACTGTTTCCTTTGAGTTTAAATTGGCGCTGTTAACAAGAATAAACTTCCTTAAACTAAGGCAACTTCTCTGGCAACTTCTCAGCCAACCGCCACCAGAAAAAGGAAGGTAGAGTATGAAAGGTGAGGAGCATCTCCCCCCCTTTTTCTGCCCCCCCCTCCCCCACCATAATGCCTTCTAGTGTATGCCCAAACACCGGGCCAACTCAAACTTCAGCTGAACTAAATACAATTCCATGCCCATAAAGGACAAATGGACTCTGTCGTCCCTGAAAAACTCCTTGTCCTCAAAACGAACATCTGAATGTACCATCCTGCTGATGCCAGCTTGTCTACAAAAACACGCATCTCCTTATTGATCTATAGCTGAGGAGTGATGGGCCCCCCTCCAGATCCTCTGGGGAATGAACTCGGTCCACACAATGTGGCACTCCACCCAGCGCCTACGCACTTCATTCAAATCGTCCTTCATAGCTTTCAATATAGCCAAGCCTTTCTTCACTACTAGGTCGTTTTCTCCTAAATGGAGCACCAAAATGTCAGGACACTTACCACCCACCATAAGTCTGTTCAAACAAGGCAACAACTCTCCCCAGCGCATTCCACCTTTTCCATGCCAAGAAACAGAATACCGGCTCACATTAAACCCCAAGTTAGCCCCGTGACCACCTGACTTGGCCTGCTACGCGGCTCATTTAATGAAAGAATGACCCACAATCCAAATATGTATGCCAGCCTCCCTAGGAACCGGAACCGAACCTGCAAAAGAAAAACACAAAATGACAAGCCACTCCGCGCTAGTCAACATTCCTCCGCTGAGCGCACATAACGCTGAAAGCAATTGGAGGACCAACGCCCCAAAGCCATAATCCTAGCCATGCTCCACCCTTGCCTGCTCGCTTCAGTGGCCTCACCAATCCGAAAGGAATGAGTACCAAAAACCCTGGCGTCCCGACCCACCCGAGTTAATGCTTTGCGCAAGGTCGCCAGCAGCTGAAAAGGGGAAACTGGACCCCCGTTTACATGTTGGAACACCCGCCTGCTATTCTGCAAGGAAAGTTGCTTCCAGGACCTGCCCCACCGTACCGGGCAGAACACCTCCCCCGGGTAAGCCGGCAAAAGGACACTACGCCCACTGCCACGCTGGTCTGTCTTAGACTTGTATAACCACACCCGCAGCCCCCATCTGCTACTACCACCTCCCCCATAGCAGACCCCAACCCCCCTTACCCCCAACAGCTCCGAGTCCCGAAACACTACACAGAACTTCCACGACATCAGCGTGGGCAACAGCACCACTTCCTCCTGAGTTGCATATGCTCGGCAGCTCCCCCAATAGTTTGCCCAGGACTCCCGGGTCAGCGGTTGCCGCTTGTCCCGTGACCAGCCCTGCTCCCTCGACCAACCCTCCAAGAGTCTCCTACCCAGCACTCCTGCTGATTGGGGCATATCCCCAAAACAGTTTGCCCATAAGGGCAATAACTGCCAATTTACCTGAAATCATCACCCTCGACTGTCCTTTCTCCGTCAGACCCAGAATGAATTGTACTACATCTTCTGTTCTGGCCCCTCCCCTGCTCTCCAACGCGCCCCTCCCCCCCCTCCCACACCAGGAATTCGGCCCACGCTTGCGAATTCTGTTTCCTGGTGGATTCGGCCAGAGACCCTACTACTAGTTGAAGCATCCTGGCTCTCCGACCGACCATAGGTCTTGCGGCATTCTGGTTCTGACGCTGTCCGCGCCCATGGCCAGTCCATGGAACCTCTCCTGTGAACGAGACAAAGAATCCCCTATGTCATTGTCCACACCTGGTATGTGTTGAGCTCTAAAAATCACAACCAGCTGCTAGCATTGCAACACAAACGCTCTCAACAACTTTAACACCTGTGTATCCCGTGCTGACTGCCTGTTGATGACCTGTACAATGGACATGTTGTCTACCTGAAACAACACTCTCTTATGCTGGAACTGTACACCCCAGAGCGCCAGAGCCACCAGCAGAGGAACTAACTCCAAAAACGCGATGCTGTGTCCTCCATGTTTCCAAGCTGGAGGCCACTCCTCTGCTCACCAATGTCCCTGCCAATAAATACCAAAACCAACGCGTCCGAAAAGATTTGTGCATCCCAGTCAAAGTCCGTTAAGGCCTCCAGAGGAATACCATTGAAAGCCTCCAAGAAAAATCCCCACATCCACAAATCCTCCTTCACCTCCTCCGTCAAGCAGACATGGTGGTGGGCCAGTGACAGCCCTGACAAGGCCAAACCCAGCCTCCTACAAAAAGTCCGACCTCCCCTGACCACCCTGCAGGCAAAATTCAAGTGCCCTAAAAGGACCGGCACCTCTTTAACTGTCACCTTTTCCCGAGCATGGTGTTCAGCAACATTTGCATGGCCAGTTTCTTATCCTCGGGCAGTCTAGCCTCTTTGACCACAGAGTCAATTTTGATCCCCAGGAATGAGATCACTGTTGTAGGCCCACCTTTTTCTCGGGTCCAAGGGCATACCTAGGTCCCCCATCAGTTCCTGGAACCTTGTCTGGGCCTCCTGATAGGCTGCGCTTGCGGGGTTCCCGACGAAGAAGTCGTCCAGGTAGTGCATCACATTGACATTACCCATGGCTTTTGTGAACATCCATTGAAGGAACGTGCTAAAACATTCAAATAAAGCGCAGGATATAGAGCAGCCCATGGGCAGAGCTTTATCTACATACCACTGTCCACCAAATTGAATTCCCAGTAATTGAAAGTCGGTGGGGTGTACTGGCAACAGACGAAATGCCGACTTGATGTCGCTTTTCGCCATTAGTGCCCCCGTTCCACCTTCTCCACCAGGGCCAAGGCCACGTCCATAGAGGAATGCGTGACAGCCACCTGCTCCTCTGGAATAAAATCATTCACAGACTGGCCCTCTGGCCATGACAGATGTTGAATCAAACGCAACTGCGCAGGCTCCTTTTTGGGTACCACCCCACTGGGTGACACGATCAGATCCGCCATAGGCCAGTCATCAAAGGGGCACACCATCCTACCCTCCAGGATCTCCTTCTCCAACTTGTCCTTCACCGCCTGCTTATGTATCTGTGCTGATTTGAGATTGTCCGCCCACTGACGCACATGTGGTCTCCTGTAGCCCAGCCTGAAACCCAGCGTAAAGCCCTGCAGCAACAATCGCGCATCCGTCCGCCTGTCATAGGACGATAGCCAGAAGGCAAGCCTGCCCAGTTTAATTGGTGTATGAACCTTTTCCCGCAGGTCCCTGCCCCCCTCTGCCTTACCCCAAACCCCCTGCCTGTCCCTAGTGCCCCCCTCCATAAACCTTTCATCCGGGCTCTAAATTCCTCGTTGTACTGTACCCAGGTGTACCCACCGTAATTCAGATGTGCTTTCCTGATCACATCCATGTATTTAAACATAGGGACCGACCTCTCCAGGAACATCTTGCAATAAACACTCACATATATAAGAAAAGCGGCAGTCCAGTTTTCTATCGTTACCGGAACCCTGGGACGCTTGTCTAACTCCACCTACTCCTCCTTAGAGCCCTCCTTAGAACGTAACTCCCTGTGCAGCGGCTTCATCGTTTCTATAAATTCACCTTTCCAGATTTTCTCCTTGGTGGACACCATAAGATGCGCCCTCAGCGGTTTTGAGGTTCCCATGTATGGGAGCCTCTTGAATTTCACCTCTTTACTTTCCAGTTTCCCTGACTTCTCCCCCTCTTCTGTCTTGCTCGCCTGTAAGGTCCCCACACCTGCAACCCCGCCGCTTACCTCTTCCACAACCCCCGCCGCCACTTTGCCTGTAACTGATCCTTACTTGTTTTCCCCCACATGGTCTTGCGTACCTACACTTGCGTCTGCTACTTAGCGACCCCTGCTCAAACGGGCTCCATGCACACCCTGCTCCGCTTTAGCCTCCACTCCCACTGACACCATCACTGGGTAAACTACGGCTCTGGCTGTCTTACCTGATGCCAAAGCCAGGCCAGCTGCTTGGACGACTTCCATCTCGACTGTGTCCCTTCCCAGCAGACGAGGGTGTGCCCAATACCGGTAGCCTGTGAAAAACTAGGACCAGAGAAATTAGAAACACCCCCTACACTCCTATTGTAGCTGATCCCTGCCCTCATTCAATTTTGTGTCAACCTCATCCCGCACTTCCCCTTCCTCCAAACTTTCTTCATCCAAACTTTCTTCATCAAAATCCAACACTGTGATGTCCGGTGCCTCTGACGAACTCCGCTGAGGGGCCGAGTACTGCCCTCCCAGCCCACCTGTGGAACAAGACCTACACCTTTGCACCATATCCGTTACCCTGGGAGCGCTTCCCACACCCGTGTGCCATTCCGTAGCGACCTCAGCAGACCTCGTTAGTGCTGCCTGTCTTTGGTCCCACGACGTCCTCCAGCTAGCTGCACGGGGCAAGCCTTCACTTCCCCTCGGGGCCCCGGGCTTCCGAGTCTGGCCCGCCCTTTCCCGGTGCTACCTGAAAATGACAAGGAAGGCCCGGTGTGCTGGCATGCTCCCAAGGTTGAGACCCCCCCATCGCCACCTAGCACGAATCCCACACCGATCGCACTCCTCCCGTGTGGACCCCACTCATTCCTCCACCTCCCCCGGCCCCCCCTTTGCTGCTCTGCCGTATACCTTCAATGATGGTCTAGTCCCCAGCCCCTTGTCGGCACTACTGGCCCGAGCACCCAGAGCTCTTCCACAGCCCCTCTTGAATCGCCCCCCTCGTCCTCACTCCAACTCTGCTCCGCTGATGCCAGCGCCGAGCAGGCTATCCCTTGGGTGCTCGTCCCGGGCCCCCTCCCCGAAACTTGCACTGCCCCAATGCCCCCATGCGTGCCTTGCAACTCCACTACCCACCCTTCTTCGTCCTTCCCTCGCCACAAGGACTGAATACTGACCGGGGCTCTATCCAGCCAGGAACCCAACTCCTAGTCTAGCACGTCCCATCTCAAACTGGGAGCCCCACCCTCCTGCGCCTCTTGCTCCCACAGCCAATCCGGTTAGACCTGCCTGAAATCCACCTGCCCTACATCCCCATCAGCCCCAATTATCCCCATGTACCCCAGGATCTCCACCTGCCCCTGTGCACCCACCGCTGCCTGCACTGCATCCCCCCCACCCAGCAGGCAGGTTCCAATAAACGTGCCCGCTTGCGCGCTGCAATTTGGGTCCCCAGCCCTACCCTTAGTCTCAGCGCTCCTTACTCTACCTCTTTGGGCAGCCCCACCCCCTTGCTCTCCCCCTCCGAGTTCCCCACGGATGGGGAGAGTCCCCATATATCCGGATCGCCTCAGAGCCCACCGCTCCTCCATTGCCATTACCCCCGCGTGCCAGCATCATTGTGTAACCCCCGGGGCCCGCCTGCAGATGCGGTAACCGGCACACAATTATTTCTCGGGCCGTTCGCTTTACGCCAACGGCCTGCCCACTTTTTTTGAGTGTGGGGTCTCTGACTGCAAAGCGGAGGCCCCCTGGAGAAAGACCCCTGTGCCCCTCACCTCCAACACTGGGGCCGCCATTCGCTGGCGCTGGCAGCCCCGCTGGCTCACCTGGCTGCCCCCACGTTCCGCGGCCTGGAGGAGTGACGAGCACGCCAATACCACCGCCGCCACCCCCTCTTCCGTCCCCCACGCACCAGCGCTCCCTCAGCGAGCAGGTCCAGCCGGCCCGCCGCTGACAGCAAAGCCATTGGCTGCAACACCATCTCGTCTGACGACATGGCCATGATCGTCCCAACCGAAAACTAGCCGCACCAACTACTTGAATCTCTCCTACATGAAATCCAAAACTCTCCTATGTGCCAGCCACCGTGTTGCCACTAAAATGGTGGCTGGCACCACAAAATGTCCGATTTTATACACCCGGACAGCCTTTGAAGCCCAAAGGCAACCCGAATCCCCATTGGGCTGCGTCCATTGCCCATACCAGCTCAAACCCTCGAGCAGTTGTCTGACTGCTCCTCTTCCCCAAACACCCACTGGGGGCAGACTTCCCTGTGGTCCGCTGCCCCCCAAGTCCCCCTTTGAGGAGTGACAGCGAGCAGTTCATGAGACATTTCAAGCTCTGCTGTATTCAAGTGTAGTGGAAATGTAGTCTCTTCAGATTTTCAGGTGACATTTGCAAATGGGCATTTTTATACACATTTTATATTTTCAAGTACACCTATTGAGTAATTCAATTAAGCTTTCGAGCTATTTGTTTTGACTATGCCTTTCTTTTCACCGTGGCTGCCTCTCAGCACGTTACACAGCCTGGCAAGCCTTAGATAAAAGGAAGACAATGGCCAAGGCTTCTTGAAAATTATTCAGTAGTAACAGTGGCGGCTCCTCGAGGGAGTGCTTCGGGCGGTGTGGCAGGCAGGGGAGGGGCAGTAAACTCTTGCATATGTCCGAACGGTAGTAGTAGTAGTAGTAGTAGTAGTAGTAATTCTTTATTTAGCTATAAAAAACATATCTTTAAAAGATTGCACAAATCACATTGTGTACAGTTTTATGAATAAAAGATGATAAAAGAATAAAATGTGACCGTAAGCATATTAATTAAAACCTTTCGATTTGTAAATTAACTCTTCACGTTATTGCAAGGTCTATTAAAGTGCAGGTTCCGTCTTATCAATCAGCTATATGGCCTCAGCAATGTCCATTTTATCTAGGTTGCGATAAGCGTGCTGAATGAATTTGGACAGATGTATGTTTAAAACAATGTTATCTGGAGACAGAGCAGCGATAATGGCATGCCTGCAGGTCCGAAAACCAAGCCTGTTCCATTCTGGCTTGAGCAGGCATCGCCGCTGGAAATTGAATGAGGGACAGATGCAGAGCACGTGCAAGATTGTTTCTGTTGCTGACCCGCATCCTCTGCATGTTGTGTCTTCCTACTTACGACGCCAGGTGGGAAGATTTTGGAGAAAGCGCCAATCTCCCAATATTAGGGCAATCAGACAGCGCTTTAGATAAAGTGCAAATGACGTGGAGAGGTAGGCAGCAGGGGTCAATCGTTTGTAGGAGTTAACTACCTCCCAGGAGTGACTGCGTTTCGTGACAAGAGCTTTGTCCGAAGCCAGAGATTTCAGTCTTACACATTTTTTAATTATGGTTTTCTGACTGGGGTTAAGAGCCCAAAGATCGGCAGCTGACATTTGATGGATGTAATCATTCAGAAGGCGCCCAAATATTCCCCCTGGATTAGTCTCGTTGATTTCTATCCATATTAGGGATTCTAGTGTGCCTGGTTCGGCCTGTCTTAATTTATGACATAGCTTAAGATAAGTACCAACGTTAGAGGCTTCATAGTTGGTTAATCCCAGCTCTAGTCTGATCTGAGCCGGGGAAGCAAAGCTCGGTAAATGAAGTACCTTCCTGTAGATTTTAGTTGTATGTTTGTTAAAGGCAGTGTTCATTTTGCCTTTGAAGATCTCTATGCCATAAGAGTGTTGGCCCAATTTTTGCTCTAAGGACTTCTAATAAAGGGGCAAAGGTTGGGCCTGAGAGTTTCTTCGATAGCTTGGCTAAGGATACCACTAAGTCCGTAGTTTTAGCTGCAATCACACTGCTTTGCTTTGAGAAGCTGCCCCTTGCGTCCAGATGGACGCCTAAATATTTGTATGATTGGCCGATCGAAAGGCTTGTGTTGTTAATTGACCAACCATCGCCGCTTGGTGTTTCTTGCCAAATGGGACTATCAGGGTTTTCTCCATGTTAATTTCTAGCTGGTTGTCGGACGTGTATTGTGATAGTTCAGCAAGGAGCCTTTGTAACCCTACTCTAGTGAGGCTGAACAAGGCCAAATCGTCGGCGTATAAAAGGTTACATAATGCCGCACCTCCTATTTTGGGTGGATGGCTATTTACCTTGTCTAGAGTGCTTGACAGGTCGGCTATGAATAGGTTAAAGAGAAGAGGGGCCAGCAAGCATCCCTGCTTGACACCTCGTGAGGTCATGATTTTTCGCGAGAGATGCGAGCCGGACCCTAGCTTCACTCGGACCCATGTGTCAGAGTAGAGTTGAATAATTGGGTTCAATATTTCATTTGGAATGCCCCACTGAGTCAATTTTTTCCAAAGGGCCGCCCTGGGCACTCTATCAAACGCTGCTTTAAAATCGCCAAAGCAGCAGAAGACCATCATGTTTGTTGATAAGGCTTTGTCGATTATCGTGGAAACTGCCAGTAGATTTATCATAGTTCCTGAATTGGCAACGAACCCTGTCTGGTTCAGAGGAATCAGATCGTGGTCATTTGCCCATTGCCTTAGATCCTCCAGAATGAGTCCTGCAAAATGTTTTGCCTCTATGTCCAGTAGGGCGATTAGTCTGTAGTTGTTGGGTTAAGCTCGTGAACCAGATTTGTAGATGGTATGAATTATTGCGCCCCGCCATGAGTCCGGGATTGTCAGTGTTCGCAGGGTGTAATTAAAAAGATTCAATAACACCATGGACCAAAAAGGAATGTCCGATTTAAATAGCCTTTGTGGCAGGCCATTAGGGCCTGGTGCTCCATCTTGCCTCCCTTGTGTCACTGCTTTGGCAACTCGATCCTGGGTTAATGCGTATACAGGGGTAAGTCCCTGATTTCTATCCAAGGAGGTGTTCAGTGATACGTCATCTGCAGTCCCGCGTCCCATGGGTGGTCTGGAACTATCGTGGTTATCTTGTGCCTGGAAGTGAACTGTTAGATATGTTACCCATTCTGCTTCCTGGATATTTGCAGAGCCAGAGTTTGTCAGGTTTAGGTGGGTGCGGTTAACAAGGGACCAGAATTTCCTTATGTTTTTTTGCTTGCTTTCCCACACCAATTTTACCCAGTATTGGTTTTCCTGAGCCTGTTTCTCTTGGGAGACTGCCCTCCTGAATGCTTTTTGGGCATGATGATATGTGGCAAGGAAGGCGCTGTTCCGCGGGAATTTTAAAATCAACCTCAGTGCGATGTTCCTTGCTCTCTTTAGTGGTTTAATGGCAGCTGAGGTTGCGGCCCCTACTGGAGACAAACAGTTTGAGCTCTCAGCAGGCGCAGGATATAAATTGATCAGGTGGAGGCACAACTGCGACCATTTCCATATCGGGTTGGCTTCTTTATCAAGACTGCCTGTTATGTAGTCCTTGCTTGCTTTTAGAACACTCTGACTGTTGGTTTCATTCCATTTAAGGCGCTTGAGGTTTTCCGTGTGAATTCCCTTGTAGGTTGTGGGGGCCACTTTATGGAGTTCCGGGTTTGCGGTGAGAGTAATGACCTGGGGCCTATGGTCGCTTTCAGATCGTGGGTGGATTCAAAAACAGTTCAGTTTAAACAGTAGTTCAGAATTGCAGATAGTGAAATTGCAAGGGCGAGATTTTAGATCTCTATCTTATCACTCTAGATCTTAACCCCGTTCTGGTCGACTGAACCTTTATTGCCTGTCATTAAGGAAAGAAAGTGCATCCAATACCAGGTTACTTTGCTAATGATGGACTCGACTCAGAAAAACCACAAACTACTTCTAGCTTTTAAAGATTTATTACAGAGTCAAGGATAACTGCAAGTACAGACATCTCAAAATGAGATTCAAAAGATATATGGGCACCACTACAAACATGTGCTCTCGAAAGGCCCTCAGGCGAGCAAAGAACACAACTAGGACTAGTTCCAAAATTAAAAGGGCTGCAAGCATAGACACAAATTGTGATCTCTCCGTCATTTACAAGAGGAGGGAAGGTTTCAGGTTAGGCTGTCCCTACCCTGCTCTAGATGGTATCCCTACTTAACAGAGTCCCAACCTACCAAAAGGTGTCAGCTGTGAATGACTTCCTAAGAAGATCACCCACTCTTAGTCTCTAAGTGAAAACCTATGATCTCCAGTCATGACCCCTCTCTGCCTACCCATCCGCTCTCTAAAGGGTCCTCAGGCATCTGCTCTAACTCCACCCCGGGGTGCTGACCCTAATACAAAACACAATAACATTTGAGACGCCCCTCGTGAGACGCCCCTCACGTGGTGTCGATTCTGGCTTTTTCCATGATGATCTTCCTTTGGGCCTCGTGCGTTAGCGTTGACCTTGCTTCTCAGACTCTTCTCCGGCCCGCCGATACCCCCTAAAACATTCCTGAACCCTCCTCCATGTCTGCACCAGTCTCTTGAACAGAACTCTATTCATCCAATTATTAATTGGATCCCCCTCACATATGCAGACAGACATCCGTAGCTGAATCTCCATTCCCATAGACTTCTAACAGAAGTTTGCAATTTATTTCCTGACACAGCTCGGCCTGTACCAGTACGTGCAAATCAGAAACCCTTTTATCACTTCAGGCCTACAACAATTCTCGCAAAGGTCAAACTAAAATAACATGTTAGCATCTTATTGTTAATTAATAAAAAACACATTATGGAATATAAATCCAACGAATAAACAAAATCATTGTAACATTTGTGCAGTCCATGTCAATGCAAAGGTGTATACGTTTCTAAACCCTTCTGGCCTAGCCATAAGGCCCGTTCCCTTCTATGCCTTGCAGCATGACATTCTTCTATTAGCAGCTACATAACATGGATCATGATTAATCACGTCTAATAAGGTTATACATTTCACACATTTCTACATTAGTTCCACTTCTATATGAAATCTCTAGATTAACTACACATTTCGAAGTATAGGTGAATATATTTTCAGCACTCATAGCATTTCTCTTATTATTTGTGCGTACTACTTGTAACTTTGGTGTACGCATACATTTTGATCAGTTTGCGCTCTCTCAGTTCCCCCCTTTGATGACCTCTAGGGTTCATTACCAACATTTAAACTGAACTAATTGCTAGTGCCCCTCGTTTCTGCGTTTCTAGAGCCCTCAGACTCCGGTACTGATTGTCTTGCATTGCAGCCAATCTCTGTAGCTGCTCTCTCCTGGATCTCTCCAACCTATTCGATCTGTACCATTGATACGACCTCACCAATCCCCACAACATGATCACACAAATCACTATTATGATGATAGGTTTCAGTACATACCATACAAAACTCTTCCCTAGGTTGGCGAACCAACCTCCAACTTCCCCCATTCCATGACCTACTTTTTCCCAAACATTTACTTTAGTCAGGTCTTCGATCTCTTTGTGAATATTAGTTATATTCATAATGACCTTCTCAAGAGGTTTTGAATTGTCTGGAATGTAAGTGCAACATTCCTGGACCTTCAAAGCCTTACAGACTCCGCCTTCTTTGGCTAGTAGAACGTCTAATGCAAGACGGTTCTGAAGCACCATGGCCCTTATCGATTGCATCTCTCCTTCCACCAGCATTAAGGATCTAGCAGTGCTGGCAGACAACCTGTCTACGACTGTTGCCAGTCGCCTAATTTTGACATCATTGAGGATCAGTCCTAAGAGAGGAAATGCAGCTCCAAATACATCTCCAAACTAATTCTGCATCTCCTAGATCTCTTCTCCCTCTTGTCGAGGCCTTGCCCTCGATGATCTCTAAGTCTTGGGCATGGTATATTTTGGGAAAGACAATTGCCAAGTAACATGATCCATACCAATTGTCAGGTAGTCTCACGTAAGCATTTCTTCCACATACAAAATATACATTTGGAATCACTTGCATTCCTTTCAAGAAATCCTTTGTGTAATATTCTAATCTGAAAGCATGTTCACAACTGACTTCCCCTACGAATACATTTTCGTAGTACGTTTTGCTTCTGTGAAGACATAACTTCCCTCTCTGCGTTTTATCCAACGCTATTGGACCACTACTACCCTTTCTCTTGTGTGCCTTCTCTTCCTCGGTCCAATCTGTTTTCCATTGTCCTGATTTTTTCAAAATCTTTTGCCTTCTATATCGATCATCCACCTGCCCTATAAACTTCTTTTCGACTTCTGACACTTTGCATGTCAGGTTATTTCTGCGGGCATGTGAAGTATCTAAGGTATCCCAAGGAATGAAGAACTTGGCCAATCTGTCTTCACTCTTCCAGTAGTCCCATTTGTTCATTTGCTTGTAATTTGGGACTTCTGGTAACACGGAATCATAGTTAGAGAAATAATACTCAAAACTATCTCTTCCGTAAAATATGCTAAGCAATAAGCTACATGTAATGCCATATGTCAACGGGAGGTGATGATATCTAATGCCTTCATCTACAGACGCCGGCAGTTGCATGCAGACGTAGCAATCCTTGACCTCCATGGCATCCACGTATTCATACAAAAGCTTGGCATAAGCATTTGACCTATAGTCGCCTTGGGACTCATCCATGTGTAACCTACGGGCTTCTGCTGCTAATAGCGCTTTCTCCTGTATGTTTTCCCCTTTCTTACCAGCAACAGTGGGTTTTGGTGTCACTACAGACTTCTCGTCTGATAGCCTTGCCTCACTCTCATGTCCCATTACATATGATACAGTAACTACTAAAGCTATTAGAAGTATCACTCCTACTATTAGTGTGCCTATTATACATTTGGCTCTACGATTCGGGCTACCGGCCTCCATTTCTTCAGACAGTATGGTTCTTTCCTTCTATTTCAACTTCAAAATTCTTTTCTTCTTTGTTCCTTTACAGTCTCTCTTGATCTTTCAGTCTTTAAAACCACACAATTGGAAGCTGGCAATCTCCTTTTGCAAAGTCCTTTAAAAGTTTTAACACAGACAACCCTAGCCCTTCTCCGTCAACTTATAGGAAGGTCCCTAAGATTCTCTGCTTCCTAGGCGCTAGGTAATCTTCTTTTTCTTGCTTATTTACAAAGTCTTTAAGCATCTACAATGAGGCTTGGGCCTGCAGCTTGGATAGCATAGTTCAATATTTCCAGACGAAGAATGTGCTCTTCATGGCTTGTTATCTTTGTTCCAAAGTCGGGGAATTGCAATTCGGTGAAAAACATGTGCTTTAACTTGCTTAGGCGGGGAGGGTTGGGGAGTGTGAACGTTAGTGACCCTTCTGCTTCGACACCGGGCACTAACAGCTGTACTTCCACTGTGAGGATGGGTTCAGAGCTGGTCACCAGCACCGCTTGTATCCTCCCTGTCACTCGTTCCCAAGACATCTGTCACCAGATATGACCACTCAGGAGTGGCGTATCTTCTGTTAGGCACACGTACTCTCCTTGACCTTCTTAGATCTGGTGCTTCAGAGCCCTGAGCACCTTCATCCGGGTCTGAGTCTTCAGATATGGGAGCAAGGGTTCTCTCTGGAGTTGACCTCAGGCTAGAACTCCTTCTTTGCGGCCAACTGGCTTCTCCACGCCTTACCCTTCTGCTCCTTGTCCTTCTGTTTTGCTCGCGCTCCCTTTCAGACTGGTCGGTGTCTGATTCGTACTCCCAGCTGCTTCCTCCTTCTGTAGCGTCGTCCGTTTCGCTGTTGTACTGACCGTCCTCAGCTTGGTCAGACACGTTCCCAGATTCTTCTTGCACCTCTACAGCTTGGCTGGCCCCCTCTATGGCTTCTCGGTCCGCAGCTGGACTTCCATCCGAGAGAGGAGCTGTTTCTTCCAGAGGTGCTGGAACTCTCCGCGTATGAGACGCGTGGATCCAGTTGGGCAGGCCCCCCACCTTCACAGCAGTGTTCGTGATCAGGATGATCTGGTAGGGCCCACGCCAACGAACATCTAGGCAGCTTCTTCTTACGTGCTTTTTCACAAGCACCCAGTCTCCAGGGCACAGGTCATGGCACAGGTCCTGGCACGACGGAACCTCGGCAGCCTGCACCTGAAGGGACACAGAATGAATGGCGTCAGACAGCCCCTTACAATAGTCCAGGATCATATCATCTGTGATGTTTAACAGTGCAGCAGTTGGTACTGATGGCAATCTCATTGCCCTCCCCATTAACACCTTGTGCGGTGATAGTCCCGTTCTTCTGTCTGGGGTACTACGGATGCTCATAAGGACCAATGGCAGAGCATCGGGCCAACTCAGGGACGTTGATGAACACATTTTGGCAATTCGGGACTTGATGGTGCTGTTTATCTGCTCCGCAATTCCTGATGCTTCTGGTCGATAACTACAATGCAATTTCTGGTCTATGTTCAGGGCCGCACAAATCATCTTCACAAGCTCGCTGTTGAAATGTGTTCCCCTATCTGATTCCAAAGAGGCCGGTACCCCAAATCGCAGAATGAGTTCCCTAAGCAATAACTTGGCTACTGTGAGGGTGTCACACCTGCGTGTAGGGTATGCCTCGACCCATCTGGAAAATATGCAAACAACCACCAGGACATAACGAAGGCGGTTGCACCTTGGCATTTCAATAAAGTCGATTTGCATCCTATTGAACGGACCTCCAGACCTCCCTATGTGACTCAATGCAACTGGTGTTCTTTTTCCTATGTTCAACTGCTGACAGGTCACACAACGCTGGCACACTGCTTCTGCTGCTACTCTGAACTTAGGGTTGTACCAGGTTTGTCTAAATACTCTCAGCATAGCATCTCTCCCTAGATGTACTGGACCGTGTATCTGTCTGGCCATTGGGCTCACCATCTCATTGGGCAACACTGCTCTTCCATCTGCTGAAACCCAGAAATGCGCCTCACCTATCACACATCCTGCAGTTTCCCAAGTTTGCTTTTCAAAATCGGGTGCATTTTCTTGCATACATTTTAACTCATCCCAAGTATCTACAGTTTCCAATATCATGGCTAATTCAGTTCTTACATTTATTCCGCCCACTTCCACCTCCGTGAAAGAGTACCCTTGTTCTGCACAATATCTCGCGACTTCGTCGGCATATCTATTGCCTTTTGACACGAAGTCCATGTTCCTAGTGTGGGCGGTACATTTTACAACTGCAATACCTGCTGGACATTGCAAAGCTTCTAACAGCAAACGTATGAACTCTCCATTATGAATGGGTGAACCTGAAGAAGTCATGTAACCTCTTTGAGACCATAATTGCCCGTAATCATGAACTACCCCGTAACCATATTGGCTGTCGGTGTATATGGTGACTCGAATTTGGTTGCTTGCCAGGCAGGCACGCGTCAATGCAATAATTTCAGCTACCTGAGCGGAGTGTACTCCTTCCAGGCATCCGGCTTCCACAACTCCAGTAATTGTACAAACAGCATAAGCTGCTCTCAACTGCCCAACTTCGTCTCTTACACATGAGCCATCGACAAAGAAAACTTCGTCGGGGTCAGTCAGTGGCTCATCCACGATGTCGGGTCTCGGTTTGGTGCATAGTTCAGTCACATCAAGGCAATCATGGTCTGTACATACATCATCATCAATGTCACCTGGGAGTGGCATCAAGGTGGCAGGGTTCAAAACAGAGCATCTCTTGAGGGTCACATTCTCTGCAGCAAGAATGATTTGCTCATAGCGCGTGAGCCTGCTATTGGTCAGATGCTGTGTTTTGGTCCTGGTCATTAACAGTTCAACAGAATGCGGCACATACACCTCTAACTGGTGTCCCATGACGATGTTTTCGCAACGTTCGATACTGACACCTGTTGCAGCAACGGATTTGAGACATCCGGGCAACGCTGCGGCTACTGGGTCTAAGGTAGCCGAGAAGTAGGCAACTGGTCTACGGGCATTCCCATGGATTTGGACCAGGACAGACAAAGCACAACCCTCTCTTTCACAACAGTAAAGCAAGAATATTTTATCGTAATCAAGCATTCCCAGAGCAGGAGCACGACACAGGTCCTCTCTCAGCTGCAGGAACGCCATCAAACAGTCCTTGTCCCATGGTACCGGATCACTCACCTCCTTGTGCGTCAGCTTTTGCAAGGGTTTTGCTTTCAGTGAGAAGTTCGCTATCCACTGTCGGCAATACCCCACCATCCCTAAGAACATCCTGACCTCTCTCTGTGTTTTAGGCGCATTCATCTTCATGATTGCCTCTATTCTGTCTGGGGACACCTTCCGTTTCCCCTTCTCTATTCTGTGCCCCAAGTACTGCACTTCTGTCAGGCAGTACTGCAATTTTCCCGGGGACACCGTGTGCCCATTTGCAGCTAAGTGATTTAGCAAAGCAATGGAGTCCTCCCTGCAAGCCTCTTCAGTTTCTGACGCCACCAGAAGGTCGTCTATGTACTGGACCAGAACTGACTTCTGGGGCAGCACTAGGCTTTCAAGATTTTTCTTCAACAGCTGGTTAAAGATCGATGGGCTCTCTGTATACCCCTGGGGGATACGACACCATGTTAGTACGCGACCTTCCAGCTTAAATGCGAAAAGAAAATGGCTCTCCTCGTCCAGAGGGATCGAAAAGAAAGCCTGGCAAAGATCTATCACAGTGAACCATTCGGCTTGGAACGGTATCTGAAACAATATCACTGATGGATTCGGTACCACTGGACAACATGAGACAACTATGTTATTAATCTTTCAAAGATCCTGCACTATCCTGAATTTCCCATTTGGTTTCTGCAAACCCATAATCGGGGAGTTACACGGACTACCCACGATTTCTTTCAGTATTCCCTGCTTAATCATGGACTCGATCACGGGCTTTATACCTGCAATCGTTTCTGGAGTCAATTTATATTGGGGTGTTCTCGGAAACTCAGCATGCGGTTTTACTATGATTTTCACTGGGTCCACTCCTTTGACCAGCCTAATCTCTTCCCCAGTGAAATCCCACACTTCTGGTGCCACGGTCTCCCTTAGATCCCATGGGAGCTCATCCACTGTCAAAGTGGGATACAGTTCCACACATATTCTTGAGTTTGCGACTTTGAAGTCAGCGTCATCATCATTAGTTAATACCTCCACTCCCTGCGGGGTGCAGTATATTGTACAATTTAATTTACACAAAAGGTCTCTTCCCAATAAACATACAGGGCTAGAATCGCAAACCACAAACTGATGCTCATCGCTGTATTTCCCTATTTTCACCTGTACTGGTTCTGTCAATGGGCTTGTTATTCTCCTGTTCGCGACCCCCACCACTTGGATTGTCTCTCCAGACATAGGCAGGCCTGGAACTGCGGCTGATCTTATCGTGGATCGGGTGGCTCCTGTGTCTACTAAGAATGTCGTGGGGCACCCTGCTACTTCGGCCTCAACGTAGGGTCCCCTTTGGTCCACATCTAAGGCTGCCCCGAGGGTACAGTCTTCTCTCTCTACTCTCTGTCCTGTTAAGGGATCAACGTAATAGCACTCCTCTCCTCCTACGAAAAGAGGCATCTGTCTATAGGTCTTTCCCGTTGTCCCTATTCTGGGTGGTTGCGGGAACTGGGCTCGCGGAGCTGGGGTCCCCCATTTGACCACCTTTCCTTGGTACGGCGTTACCCCTCTTCCTGGAGTGCTTTGAACCTCTTCCTCCTCTACTTCTTGTTCTCCAATTTCAACGTTGTAGGGACACTCGCGTTTCCAATGCCCCACCTCGTTACACTGGTGGCACCGGGTCGTCTTTTTCAATGCCGCAATGTCTACCCTAGGTCTAAAGGTGGAGTTCTCCTCATTGCCCTTGTTCTGACTATACTGTTTCTTACCCCCAGTCCCTGTTCCCTGTTGCTGTTGCCCACCCTTACCAGCTGACTGCATCTGCACCACCATCAGTTTTTCTTTTAGCTTCTTTGCCTTTGAGTCTATCGCATCACAGCAGTACCTAGCATATCTCAGAATTTCATCCAAAGGCTTATTTTGCCAACAAATCAAGTGTTGCTGAATCATTAAACTAATATCCGGTCTCAAACCCAAGACAAACTTAGACACAAACTGCCCTATGTCTTTCGGGTCCATCACATCCAACCCGCTATATTGTTTAAACGCCTTCAGCAGTCTCTCATAATATTCATGAACTGTCTCTTTGGGTTCCTGCCTAGTTCGATCTATTTTGACCCAATCTATGTCCTGCATTGGCACTTTTTCTTTCAGCCAAGTCATCACTCTCTCGTATTTTACCATTACTGTCTCGGACGGTCCATTGGTCCGTGCATCTCTCTCTGGTTCTGCTGTGGGCCACTCAGCACTAACCTTACATGCTGTCCACAAGTCTCCTGGTACCACGATGTCAAACAGTGTGTTCAGATCTATCCATAGTACTTTGGAGATCTTTACGAACCTCTACACCTGTTTGTACCATTCAACTGGATTCTCCCTCAATTTAGGGAAGGAGTTGGTAAAGGCTGCTAAGTCCCCCCTACTCCATGGCACATGCACATAGTTCCCGTTTGCAACCTCACGCAAAGGGTATGCCTCTACTCTCTGCAGTCCTCCCTCTGGGGTCATCCCAAGCATGCTTCTCCTAACGGTCCCTTTCTTGGACCACCTTTCTTCCCATTTACCCAGCGCTCTCCATGTCCTTATTCCCGTGATCAGTTCCCTTATGTGTGTTTTTAATCCTATTGTTCTTCTCTCATCTAGGTCCTGATCTGAATAATGTAGCCTATGGTTACCCTGTAATGCTTTGGTCCTCGACAGGTCTACCATATATTTTCCTGCCAGTTCGACTAATTTCTCATGTGCCGCTCTCGCTTTCCGAGTGATGTCCTTTGCCATGAACAGTATCTCATCCTGCTCATACATGTCCATTCTCTCTAAGGGCAAGGTACCATCCACCATGTCATCTAGGTCTGATTTTAAGCTGGCGACATCAAGTCTCTTGGCTTTTATCTCGGCTCTCAATATGTCTTTCTTAGGGTGCTCATCGGTCTCCCTTCCGTCCCAGCTCCGAGTCCTACGCTTAGGCTCGGGGGAGTTAAGGAGAGTCCTCCCTTGTTCCCATCTTTCTAAGTCCCATGCTCGGCCATCCTGCCTTGGAAGGTGGTGAAACACGGACCTGTTTCCCCCAATTCCAGTCTGTCCATTCTCTCTGGCCTCCCTTGCTCCATGGCCGGATTCTCTGCCGTTCTCCACCCTGTCGCTTTTCTCTCGTTGCCTAGTATCACTCAGTATCTGGTAAGACCCTTCTCGGCTCCCCATCTCCCCAGGACTGCGTTCATGTCCGTAGTCACAGGGGTTATGGCGAGGCCTCTCGCAACTCTCGTTCTGTCCACTATTGCCAGACGCATAGTGGGCGCACTTAAAACTGTTCCTGTACTCCTGCGTTCTCCTATCCCCTTCGTTGTGAATTGGGCGGGACACCCCCCCACACTCAGGGTTCCTGTTTTCCAGGTCTGGTCTACCTCCACTCCTGGTATGACGAGTGTCTCCGCTACCGTCCTGACCCTTCCCGTCCCACTCCGGACTGCTTTCGTCAGCCCCACAGTGAGTCCGGGTCCTGCTGTCCTGGCTTTCCCTTCCAGCTTCCGCTGCTATGATGCTCTTGTGAATCTCTACTGCCTCATACCATTTCTTCATATACTCACTTAGCTCCTGAAAGGATTTCGGCTCTGATCCCCTCAGATCCTTCGGCCATCTAGGGCCCCCCGGATCTCCTGGTGGATCCACTTCTGTATGTACTGGGGTGCTCCAATCTCTCGGTCTTGTCAACTGACTTGGGGAATTGATTGTATCATTCCTCCTTGTCATTTCTGCTCTCTCCCTGTCCAGTCGTACCTGTTCCTCCCCTCTGGCTCTCTCTGGGTCATAAATCGATACTATAGGACCTATAGTAACAGGTACTTGCAGGGCATCTGGCAGTGCGTAGGAAGTGGCACACTCCGTTTCCGGCACCCTTTGTACCACAAACCTTCCGACTACCTTCTGCACCGGACTAGGTTGAGACAACTCTTTACTTGCCGTGGGATCCCAATCTGTAGTGGGAAGCGGTCCATACTCCCCTATGCCAGGCCCCCCTTCTCTGCATGGCTCGGCATTTCCTGTCTCTTTATGTACGGGGGTGGCCTATCTGTTAGTAACCTATTTATCAGGCTGTCTTCTGTCTCGCTCTCATCATCCTCCTCGAATGGGCTCTTATTTCCTGCCACCTCTAATACTGGGTACAGTTTGTTTACTTCAAGGTTATGCACTCTCCATCTTTTGGCATCCGCATCCCATTTGGCATCCTGCACTGCTCTTACCGATCGTTTCACCCTTTCTTGTCGTCTATTCAGATTCCTCTCGTGCGCTGCCCTAATCCATGCATTGAGAGCTTCAAACTGGGTCGGTCTGGGCATAGGTCTCATTGAGGTCATGACTGCTTTTAATCGGTGTAGCACCTCTAATCTGAACGTCCCGTACTTTGGAAACGTCAGTTCCTCATTTCCTTCCGTAATCTTACTCCACTCTGAAATCCACAATATAGTGTGTAACCCAACATTTGTCGCCATATAATAAGCCGGCGTACCCTCCGGCGGGGCTTCTTCCCCATCATAAGATCTCCGCCTCTCTCTTTTAAACGCTGCTCTTAGCCATTTAAAACATTTCATGATTAAATGTACAATTTCCAGCCTCGCTATTCTATTTACTTCCTGATGACAATCCACCAATCCTAGCGCGGCTTTGCTAGCTGGCCTATCACAGCGCGGTCTTGCTCCGGCCGGCCAATCCCAGCGCGGCACTTTCTGACGTCACTCGTCTCCGCTTCGCAGCAGCACCCCTCCTTTCTCAGCTCGTCTCCCGGTCACACATGCGTCCCATTCATACACCGAAAAATGACTACTTCCGACCAAGCCGTCACTTCTCTTGACTGTACGTCCACAGTCTATCTGTAATTGTCACCACAACTGACGAAATGTCTTTCGTCTCTCTGATAGGTTGCTTACACACAGTAACTTCCGACCAGCGTCCGTTACTCACGCACTCACTCTTACGTTCCCCCTATCTCGGTCCTGCGGGTGATCAATGGTACCTCATGACCCCCTTCACACTGGTTGACAATTACTCTGGATGTCCGATACACCCGAACCACTTAAGCTCTCCTTGAACTTAAGATTTGCACCGGTTGCGCGCGCTCACAACCTGTTCCGCAGTCACTCTACAGGCATTCAACTCCGCCAGACATTACAACATAGATACAACACAAAAACACCGCAATCTAACACGCATGACCCTTTATACTCACTCTCGACCGATACTGCTGCTTTTCTGTCTCACGTCATCCGGACCTTCTTCGGCGGGCGGTTCTTCCGGTCATCGATCTCTAGGGGCCTTGGGGTAATCTAACCTGGCCTAGATCACCTTCCTCAAGAAGGCAACCATCCTCTATAGCTACCAACTGCAAGGGCGAGATTTTAGATCTCTATCTTATCACTCTAGATCTAAACCCCGTTCTGGTCGACTGAACCTTTATTGCCTGTCATTAAGGAAAGAAAGTGCATCCAATACCAGGTTACTTTGCTAATGATGGACTCGACTCAGAAAAACCACAAACTACTTCTAGCTTTTAAAGATTTATTGCAGAGTCAAGGATAACTGCAAGTACAGACATCTCAAAATGAGATTCAAAAGATATATGGGCACCACTACAAACATGTGCTCTCGAAAGGCCCTCAGGCGAGCAAAGAACACAACTAGGACTAGTTCCAAAATTAAAAGGGCTGCAAGCATAGACACAAATTGTGATCTCTCCGTCATTTACAAGAGGAGGGAAGGTTTCAGGTTAGGCTGTCCCTACCCTGCTCTAGATGGTATCCCTACTTAACAGAGTCCCAACCTACCAAAAGGTGTCAGCTGTGAATGACTTCCTAAGAAGATCACCCACTCTTAGTCTCTAAGTGAAAACCTATGATCTCCAGTCATGACCCCTCTCTGCCTACCCATCCGCTCTCTGAAGGGTCCTCAGGCATCTGCTCTAACTCCACCACGGGGTGCTGACCCTAATACAAAACACAATAACATTTGAGACGCCCCTCGTGAGACGCCCCTCACGTGGTGTCGATTCTGGCTTTTTCCATGATGATCTTCCTTTGGGCCTCGTGCGTTAGCGTTGACCTTGCTTCTCAGACTCTTCTCCGGCCCGCCGATACCCCCTAAAACATTCCTGAACCCTCCTCCATGTCTGCACCAATCTCTTGAACAGAACTCTATTCATCCAATTATTAATTGGATCCCCTCACATATGCAGACAGGCATCCGTAGCTGAATCTCCATTCCCATAGACTTCTAACAGAAGTTTGCAACTTATTTCCTGACACAGCTCGGCCTGTACCAGTACGTGCAAATCAGAAACCCTTTTATCACTTCAGGCCTACAACAATTCTCGCAAAGGTCAAACTAAAATAACATGTTAGCATCTTATTGTTAATTAATAAAAAACACATCTATGGAATATAAATCCAACGAATAAACAAAATCATTGTAACATTAGTGCAGTCCATGTCAATGCAAAGGTGTATACGTTTCTAAACCCTTCTGGCCTAGCCATAAGGCCCATTCCCTTCTATGCCTTGCAGCATGACATTCTTCTATTAGCAGCTACATAACATGGATCATGATTAATCACGTCTAATAAGGTTATACATTTCACACATTTCTACATTAGTTCCACTTCTATATGAAATCTCTAGATTAACTACACATTTCGAAGTATAGGTGAATATATTTTCAGCACTCATAGCATTTCTCTTATGATTTGTGCGTACTACTTGTAACTTTGGTGTACGCATACATTTTGTTCAGTTTGCGCTCTCTCAAAATCTAAGTAAGATTTTTTTCTTCCGTTCGACCAGGTCCAGTTTGGGGGTGAATCGCTTGTTGTCCTTCCGTTCACTACTAGGTAGCCTGCGTTATAGAATCTCATCACGGAGAGCTCACCTAGTATGTTTGGGGCTTGCTTCGGGGGTTTGGATTGAGTCAAAGCCTCAATAATATTAACCATGTCCGGCCCTTCCGTGTCTGTGCAATCCCCTGGAATAGATTTGTGTTGAAATCTCCCGTAAAGATGCGGTCCGAGTTGGGATATTCAGTAGCGATCTCGTTCATGATTTCGCACAATCGGACCAGTGGGCTTTTTTTGTACGGGTGCTGGGATTAATATACACATTGACAAGGAGAATTGGACGCTGCTTCCCACAGGGGTTGATTTTAACCCCAAGCAACCAGTCTTCTTTGAGGGGGATTTGGTTGAGAGCGCCTTTTAGGTTATTTGTGATGTATGTGGACAAACCGCCTTTGGGGTGGCCAAATCGGTTGTCCCTGAGAGCTGGTTTCCAGAACTCGATGTATCCTTCTATGGGACAGCCCTCTGTTGCCCAAGTTTCCTGTAGGGCGATTGCTGTATGTTTGCACAGAAAGGCCATAGTGTCTTCGTTTGAAGTTTTTTGGTGGAGTCCACTGATATTCCATGAGCACAGTGAGAATGGAGACTGTCCCTGCTTGATGTGTCTTTTGTGCCATGTATCTGCCGCTAAAAGGGGTTTTCTAGCGGGATTGTGTATTTCTGCAAGTATTTCCCCCGCTGGCGGTCAGTTTGAATGTTTTGATGACAGGATTGCTGGCAGCCACCCCCAGCTGTAATTGGATTCTTCATTGACCCCAACTTTTTCGGGCCCTTTTGGTTTGACGTCGGCCCCTGAAGCATTTTTTAAGACCAAGTAGGGTCTTGCGCCTCCTGTTGTTTTAGATGTTGACAGGTAGCTGGGTGAAGTCGGCCTTGTTAACAGGGAGGTGGAGTACCCGGGGGTGGAATAAGGATACACTCTAATTCCCCAGTTCCGCAGCGTCGGCTTCTGTTCAAGAAAAGCTCCTGCCCAGCTGGGCGATGAGAAAGTCACCACAGTGACCTCAGAGGGTTGATTTCCTCGGGGGGAGAGGAATTCGATGGATTCAATATTGTTTGTGGCCAGTCCAGCTAGACCCGGGATTCCTTCTGCTAGTTTTAGCAGATTAGATCTGTTGAGAATGTCGTGCCGACCTTTTGATTTATATTCGGGGGCCAGTAGAATCTGATGGCAAGGTGGATCATTATTGGTTGACTCCGGAACACCTGTAGGCTTAATCTTAGAATTTTCGACTGTACTGTCTAGTTTAGTTTCATATAACTGTTGTGACAGTCATTGTGGGGCCCTCGTCAAATGTAAATTTTGACTGATCGCAACTTTAGGGTCGTTGCAGATGGTTTTGGAGTAATTGGTTCTTGGCTTTACGTTTTCTTTTCCCGGGGAAGTGAGAGCCATCGATGGACTGTGGTTTTCTGGTGTCATCTTAGGCCCTATTACACATGCCGTATCTGAGCTCACCCTTGAGAATTCTGTGTGATCCCTGCCCACGGCTGTTTCTGGAGCCGTTGTTTGTTTGCTTCTGACCTTTGGGCTATTTGCAGATTCTTGGGTGGGTTTTTCCGGGGTGACTCCCTTGAGGGTGGATGTTTGCTCTGCGGCACTGTTTATGACGGGGGATATTTTGTTTTCAACTTTTTTAAAGATAGGGAAGAGTTCCTGGTGGGCGATGTTGGAGTTTTTCCTTAGTTTATTTCTGGCTTTGCGCTGGCGTTTACGCTCTCTTTTGCTCATGGTAAAGCTGGCCCCGGATGGGCCGCCGCTGTTAAGTCACTTTGAGAAATGGGGCTGTATGTTTGCACAGGCTCGAGATGATCTCGCCTGGTAGTGGGTCCAGTTGGTGGCGATGGCGGGCCGTTTTGTGCCGTTGAGTTTGGTTTGAGTGGGCGCTTCGAGTGTGACCGTTCAGCTTCAATTGGCCAGTGGTTGTTCCTATGTTTGGAGCCTCACCTTCTTTTAGGTTTATGTTCTGCTTAGCAGGAGGTTCAATAGGTTTAAAGTGATCTTGCTGTGAGGGGGATGGCGGTTTGGTAAGAACGTTTCATCCTCTCAGCAACTTTACTTCCCTTATGACTGTGGTTAGGCATTCTGGGAGTAGAGAAAGAGAATCTATAATTGGGGAACAACAGCAGGTTGATTCGGCGAGGTTCGTGGAGACTTGCGCCCGTAAAATTAGGGCATTGAGTTTATCTAATTTACTGTCGATCCCAGACGTGAATAGGGCCAGGGTGTTTAATAGGTCGACCTGCACCTCAAGTTTTATTGAATGGTAATTGAGTGCGTTAACTGTTTGCTGCAGGGTTTGTAAAAGTTGTGGCCAAGCACTGGTCCCGGTGTTTACTTCAGTGTTTTGTTTTTCGTTTGGGACCGGGCTGGACCTGGGTGAATTCTCAGACGTCTTGAAAAAAAGAGACAGGTCCGTCATGAACTGATCGTTCTGGACGGGCAATGCTGTCTGGCTTTGCTGTATATCCTTTGTGTGTCCAGGTGGCGAGAAAATCATGTACTGTGGGCTCAAAGCTAGTGGTGCTATTGTGAAGATTGTTGTTTGTGAGGTTGGGGATTGTTGACTGCTATTGGAGGACTCTGGGTTGGCTTGCCTGGGAATTTGTGCCGTCGTTGGTTGATGAAGGGAGGCCACAAGAGGCGTAGTCATGGCCGCTGCATTAGTTGCCGTCGGTTGAGGCGGCATTTCTTGGGCCTCAGTTGGGCACATGAGTAGTGCGCTATACAAGTATCAATTTACATTTACATAGTGTTCGCCAGCTGGGTTTGTGGCGCTTGAGAGGGCAAACGGTCCTCTACTGGAGACACTGAAAGCTTGTCCAATGGGAGGTGGAAAAAAGTCCCTTGCTCACTTTGCCACTGGATTCAAGCAAGCCGGGCTGAAAACGGCTGGAATGCCAGAAACCAGTCCTCGGAAGCTTGTTTCCGGTCCAGGGAAGACATGGCTTGGCAGTTCGGGCTGGACTGCTCCCATGAGGCACAGGGTCAGACTGATTTGCATATAGCCATGTCTGAACTGGGGTGGCAGAGTGGGCTAAAGAACGGTGATGGATTAAACCCAGATCTTTTGACTGGGTGTGAGTGTTTGATTGATTCAGATGCTCCGTCCATCACCAACCCCTTTTGTACCGCTTTTGGCCACCATAAGTGTGGCAGGGTATGCTCAGACGTGAGTCCCTTGCTCACTTTGTCACTGGATTCAAGCAAGCCGGGCTGAAAACGGCTGGAATGCCAGAAACCGGTCCTCGGAAGCTTGTTTCTGGTCCGGGGAAGACATGGCTTGGCAGTTCGGGCTGGACTGTTCCCATGAGGCACAGGGTCAGACTGATTTGCATATAGCCATGTCTGAACTGGGGTGGCAGAGTGGGCTAAAGAACGGTGATGGATTAAACCCAGATCTTTTGACTGGGTGTGAGTGTTTGATTGATTCAGATGCTCCGTCCATCACCACCCCCTTTTGTACCGCTTTTGGCCGCCATAAGTGTGGCAGGGTATGCTCAGACATGAGTCCCTTGCTCACTTTGCCACTGGATTTAAGCAAGCCGGGCTGAAGACAGCTGGAATGCCAGAAACCGGTCCTCGGAAGCTTGTTTCCGGTCCAGGGAAGACATGGCTTGGCAGTTCGGGCTGGACTGTTCCCATGAGGCACAGGGTCAGACTGATTTGCATATAGCCATGTCTGAACTGGGGTGGCAGAGTGGGCTAAAGAACGGTGATGGATTAAACCCAGTTCTTTTGACTGGGTGTGAGTGTTTGATTGATTCAGATGCTCCGTCCATCACCACCCCCTTTTGCACTGCTGCTAGCCACAAGCAGCGCCACTTGGTGAATCAGTGCGCTCCCCGCGACACCCCCCGCGGCTCTCACCAGTTCTCTGCCGCAGCGGAAGCAGGTCTCGCGCTCATCACTCGCCTTCACCTTCGATGTTGGGTCGCAGCCCGCTGCTCTCGGCTTCACCGTAGACTGCTGTGGGTATTGTGCTCATCACTTGGGGCTCGTCACATGGGAGCCGCCGCTATGGCTGTCTCTTTTAGCCCCGCTCACGCTCACGGCGTCCGCGGAGGGGGAGGCAGCTGCCCGGCGGTTTAACTGTGGATCTCGGGCCGCTCTCAGACCGCTCTCGCTCCACACCGCTGTGGCTCCGTTCCGCACTGCTGCTGTCTGCTCGCTGCTCACGTTGCTCTCTAGCTCTCTCACCTAGTGATTGTCGGGTAGTCCGAACGGATTTAAGTAAATAAATAAATAAATAAAATGAATTACATTGCGGCGCTGCATCGCCATTTGGCTTTGCAGCGCGCACAATGTATTTGTTTTATTTATTTACTTAACACCGGCCGTATGCCGGTGTTTACTACCCCCCACCCTGCCCCTCCCCCGCCTCACCACCCCGCTGCACTCCCTCGAGGATCCGCCACTGAGTAGTGATAGACACTACAAAGTATGATCCCGCAACCAAGACAGCTTTATTTGTGCTAATGTGGGCCAGGCAGCACAACAGGTGCTTGACATTCTTCCTATTGAAGATCCCCCTGAGGGACAGTTTTATGTGTGGGATCAATACAAGAAGCAGTAGCTTGTCTGCAAAAACAATCAGAGCATCCTACCATGATGCTATAAAGGCACCGCCAGGTATAGTTACTCCGGTTGAAGAGTTTAGTTCCACACTGAAAAGACAGCAAGTGTTATGCCATAGCATCAGCACAGTAGGTACACGCTAAGCTCACAGTAGGCATCGTCCCAAGTAGTCATGTCTTGAACCGGTCTGCACTCTCATTACGACAAAGCTGTTTATATAACGAAAGTATATTTAGCCACAGATGTAACAGTTTACCGAGTGTTATTATGTAAACCTGCATGATATGTACCCTACAATTAAACAAAATGGATGTACTGTGATAATGTAAGAAATGCCAATAAAAAGATTTGACAAAAAAACGATGCTATAAAGGCACAATTTCTTGAAGAGGAAGCAAAATATTGGTGAGAGTTTTGAGGAATATGCAGCAGCATTAAGAGTGTTAGTGGCAACATGTGAATTTCAGAATAACATTGAAGTTTATTTACGTGACCAATTTGACTACACTTGCCACTTGAAAAAGATACAGGAACAATTATTAAGTTGTAGTGATCCTTCACTTATTGAAGTTATTGATTTGGCTAAAGGAATAGAACACTCCACAATCTTGTCTACAACATTAAGCAATATACAGTTGCTGTTAACTCCTTGTCTTCAGCAGTTTCTGAGCTAGGTGATGAAACTTTTGTGTGGACAAATCAGGAATATAGTTAATTAAAAAAAATATTAGCCAGATGTGGACCAAGGAATTACAAAAGTAACAGTCCAAAGTGTCCTGCATTAGCTAACCATTGCAATTTGTGCAAAAGAATAGGTCATTTTCAAGCAGTATGTAAGAGTAAGAAAAATCCAGTGAGAATTAGTAGAGTGGATGTTTTGGAAAATGATTGCTGTCAAGCAATTAATAATGTGGTTTTGACAGTAGAAAGTAACTGTACACCAGATATTAAATAAGGTAAAGGACCTTTGTGTGATGAATGTATAGATAATGGGATTTTACAAATAATGGTGGACTCTGGGCCCCTAACTACTATTTTGTCTGATTTTTTATGAGAAATGGACAGGTGTTATTATTTCTGAAAGTGATGTTAGTCCAAAGGCTTTTGGAGATAAAATACATTGACGTGTTAGGCTACTTTGTTGGTGTTGTGTGTTGTCTGGGTATGAGCACAACCACAAAGGTTTATGTTGCCATGAAGGGTAAACATATTATTGAGTGGGAAGATTTGCAAGAATGGGGTTGTATTTCAAGTTTTGATAACTCTGGTTGTGGGTGACATGCCAGTTTGTTGTTTAATTGATTCTAATCGTAGCTGTGGTGTTGAAGAAATCTTATAGAAATGTCAGGATGTTTTTCTGGATCATGTAGGATCAGTGAAAGGTTTTGTATCAACATATAGGGGTGTGCCTGAATGACCCTATTATACCTGGGCATGAAATAGGCTAAACATAAATATGGTATATTGTGGGAAATTATCATAGTTAGGTTAATACCACAATGAGTACTTGAATTATTCACTAGCAGATACGTATGATTTTAAAGTATACAAATTATTTACTTAATGATGGTGTAATAATACACACTCTCAGCAGTACCTGGAGTGTGTATTTAAACTGAACACAGAAAGGAACAGAAAAAGAAAGTATTCAACAAAGTTTAAACACAAAAATTGTGACAATTACAATACAAGCAATTTTGCTTCAGCCTTCTTGTTGTATTAAGCAATGATGTGACAGCACTCCTTATTTACTGTGCATTCCACATAGGAGGCCGTTTTTTTAATGGCTTAACGTGGAGGGCAATCCTGTCCTCAATCTTTTGAGTACGTGTCCATAAAGTTAATTAGTGTATTTGAGATTGGATGACTCCTCCGAAGGAAAATGTCAATGCGTTTCAGCCTCTTGTTAGTATGGGCCTTCGCAGGACTTTGAAAGAAGAAAGTACCTATTGCACCTGATAGCTAATTATATTATTACTGCTGTGCTAAATCAGTAATTAGGGCACTCTTGCAGTTTCGTGCGTTGCTCAATAGGGTCTTATCCTGGGTGGAGCATATGGTAGTGGCGAAGGGCTTTGCCCCCTTATTCGTCACCCTCCAGTTCCGGGAGGTAGTGAGTGCTGAATACTTTTACTCGAGGGAAACTCTGTCAG
This sequence comes from Lissotriton vulgaris, assembly GCF_964263255.1. Classification (NCBI taxonomy): domain Eukaryota; kingdom Metazoa; phylum Chordata; class Amphibia; order Caudata; family Salamandridae; genus Lissotriton; species Lissotriton vulgaris. Next base: position 1,053,517,963 of record NC_141694.1, on the reverse strand, counting down.
TTTCGGCTGGTTCCTCTGTAGATGGCTTGGTCAAAGGATGAGTATGATTTTAAGCATCAAATCAGGTTCAAACTTCAAACTGAGCCTATTGTGCTTAAAGTTAGATCAGTTTCTCCAAGTGTGAGGGAGGAGCTTAAGAACTTACTTGGTAAATTATGTTCTGATGGAATTACACTGTCATCCTCTCCCTAAAATACATGAACTTTTGGCCAATCTGTGATGGTCCAAGTTTTTTTCTGTTATTGATCTAAGGTCTGCATATCACCAGGTTGCATTGACAGCTGATTTCCTATACCCTATCACCTATGTGACACTTTTTGAAGCTTTTATATACATGTATTTACTGTTTGGACGGTGGGGAGCAAGTTCCGAAAGCTAATGGATAATTCTTTGGGGTATTTAGATGTTGTACAGACCTTTCAGGATTACATTTTTTGTTTTTCTGATAGCATTGAAAAACATAACCAGATTTTGGAACGCCTACCATACTATCTCAGAGGGAGATGTCTGCAAGATGTAGTAAATGAAAATTTCTAATACAAGGGCTAGAATATTTGGGTTATACAATCATCTCTACAAGTATTAAGATTACATTTTGTTTAATTTAGGCTAATAAATATGCCACTCCACCTAAAGATAAAGATGCCCTTCCAACCTTTTTTGGGTTTGAGTAAGTGCTATGCTCGATTTGTACAGGGATATGCCCAGATTGTTCAACCATTGAAGACACAGCTTAAAAAATGAGCTAAATGTGTGTGGTCTTTAGAAATGAATGTGGCTTTTAGCAAGGTTAAACTGTTGGTTGAGGAAACTCCAGCACTGAAACATTTTAGTTCAAGAGAAAATGTATGATCACGGTAGATGCTAATTTAGTTGATCTCGGAGCTGTTTTAAATCAGTGGGTATCTAGCATGGAACAGACAGTAGTTTTTGCATCCAGAACGTGGAAGTTACCTGAAACACACTGTAGTGCTATCGATTGTGAAGCTCTAGCCTGTACCTGGGCAGTGGAGAAATTCAAAATTTACATTTGGGGTAACAGTTTGTAATTATAAACTGATCACAAATCGTGTGTGCATATTTTGAATGGTGAAGAAGCTATTAGTAAGACATTTAAGATTGCTTTTGACATTTAAAGAATATAGTTTCAGGCGAAATATCTTTTAGGTAGGAAAAATTACAGAGCGGACTGCTTGTTGTACTTGCCACTAGACAAGGTGGAAGATGTTGAGGCCTTGGAGGACTCAAAATGTGTAGTTGCTGCCATGGATGCTGTGAGTAGGTGTGGCAGTAAACATTCTGAGGACGATTGTTGTGAGCTTATACAGAGGATGAAAAGTTATGTCAAGTTAAGGATAACATTAAGAATGGCAGGCGAAAAAGAAAGTGTTTGGCTTGTAATATGAAGAGTTATTCACTCAAAATATCTGAGCAACGTTCCATTGTCAATTATACGTTCATCAGACAGGTTATTTTTATTTCGCCAGAGGTTCTAAGGAAAAACTAACCTCTTTAGGACATGTGGGGTGCTTAGCCATTACAAAAACATGTAAAAAATTAAAATAATGTTATTGGTGGCCCTCCCTAGATGCTTAAGTCGTAAATGTAAATCGGTGGTTGTTTCCCGAAAAACATTGGATAACATATGAGATGCCCCTGCACCCTGTCCCACTTCCTGAAGTGGCCTTAGATTTCGCTGACCAATATAATATTTTGATGGTTGAGATGAAATGTTTGCTTCTATTCCAAGTGGATGTATCATGTATTTGTTGATTCTCCCAACACTAAATCTACCATTGCATTTCTGGTCAGTGTGTTAAACATTTTGGGGAGGATTGCACCAAAAGAGGTTGGAACACACTTTGTTTCACAATGTATGGATACATTTTTTAAATTGAATGATGTAAAGCATTTAAAATTATCCTTATATAGTCCAACGTTGAACGGTTTAGTGGAAAGTGCTAACAGATTTATTAAAGAGAGTATTCATACAGCTTTAGACAAGATTCGGTTTAGTAAGCTTTTACAGTAAAAAGTATGAAACTATTCTATTTCATCCCACAGTGCTATAGGAATTTCGCCTTTCAGGTTATTAAGAGTGCGAGAACCTCGTACTAAGTTCTTTCCTGAATGGTTAAAGAGTAACAATTCTGCACATGCATATGAGAAAAATCATGTGAGACAGGATGTTTGTCAGTGTGTGATTGCCAAGCAGGCTTTGTCTAAGAGTTATTTCGAAGAAAACATCAAATGCAAGCATAATAGCATCAATGTTGGGAATTGGGTTTTGATCAAAAAACGTTATGAAACAATGAAAGGTGAGTCAAAGTTCTCTTTACCAATTGTTGTGGAGAAGGTTAGTAAAGGTGCTGTTGTAATTAATGGCACAGGGGGTAGGAGCAGGAGAAATCTTGCTTGTTTAAGTGAGAATCAGATCAGAGTTAATCTAGATGGACAGAAGGATGTTCTGTTTTATGCGATGGGTCAACGTGTTCGAAGTCGACTACAGACAATAATGTTAATGGTCAATCAACCGGGTGCCGCTCGCAGCCGTGGACTTTTGCTGGGGTGTTTTGCTGACTACCACGGATACGGACACCAAGGTCCAGGAGCCCTTTAAGCCTGCTCACCTGTGCCTCCTTGCCACGTGCCACATAACGGCTCGCGGCCCCCGCTTCGCGGGAGCCGCTCGCAGCCGTGGACTTTTGCTGGGGTGTTTTGCTGACTACCACGGATACGGACTACAAGGTCCAGGAGCCCCTTAAGCCTGCTCACCTGTGCCTCCTTGCCCAGCCTACACGCGCCACATAACGGCTCGGGGCCCCACTTCGTGGGACGCGTGCGGGCGTGCGCCTGGCAAAGCCCGGGCCAAGGGCGGGTCCGTTTGAGCCCGTTAGAGCCAGGTAGAGGCTGGAATGGGGCCCCTCTCTAAGGACCCCGACTTAAGTAAGGACACCTGAAGTGGTAACATTTACGCCAGTTATAATCTGTGTATTACAGTCATTTGTATTTGATACGCTATGTCAGTGCGCGATGGAAGAGGAAGAGGAAGGAAAGGAGCGGGAACCTGGTATGTCGCAGAGACCCTCGATCAATTTATCACGAGGGCTACCTCAGTTTTGGCAGATGAGATTGCACTTACAGAACGCTGCCTTTCGATGGACACAGCATTCTCAAAAAGATCATCCTTGGGGGCCATCGTGAACGCGTCCACACCAGAAAAACGAGGCCAGATCGCCACAGTTATTGTACCGCAGGAAGAGATTATAAGTACACAGGACACCCCAGCTCTCCCAATACCTCGGAGCATAGGGCTTAACTCACCAACAAACGTAGTATCAGGCGTGGTAGTAGTTCACGAGGAGCCCCGTTCACCAGCTGAGTATTCGAAGTGGGCAACTGTGAAAAGAAAGCGAGGAGCAACTCGAGCTGGTACACAACAGAAAGGGAAGAAGCCTAAGACTTCTAGCCAAAGCACCCAGAAGGAGACCCCTAATCATGAACTCTTGACTGCTAAAGCCCCTCAAGGAGCCCAGTCAGGGGGTTCTGTCCTAAATAGTGTCGACCCAGTGACCACAATGGGCCCAATGCAGAATGAGGAAATATACTGGAGGAAAATAGGGGCCCTCCTAACAGCTCATTTGGAGCCCCTCGTGGACAGACTTTATGCAATTGAACAGAGACTTGGGAAGGCAGAGGGATTGATAATGCACACCTTGGGCAGTATTGACGATAAGATAGAGAGGAGTAACCATCTGAAGAAAACAGGAAGGGGGGCGAAAGGGAGGATGCAGTTGGCTCAAATCTCACCGTCATAACGACGACAGATAGTGCTGTGCAACCATTGGTTAGGGATAAATCAGGGGGGGAACTGAAGGCAGGGGAACTGCTGACTGTGTTAGGCCACAGGGGTGCTGCGTAATGAGGATATGGAAAGAAATGAGGTAAAGAAATGGCATCCCCATTTAGATCTACCCCCAGATTGTTCGCCATATGTTGCTGTCCTGACCGGGGTCCCTGAATTAAAATTGGAAGCCGAGGAATCCTATGACCAATTGAAAAATAAAACAATACATTGGTTAAATCATAATAGACCTCTGCCCCGAGACACTCATTGTAAGATTCTCTTCATGAGGAGAGTGAGTTGGGTGGGAAACAGGCAAAAAACTAAACCAGGGGATTGTATTGTTGTGAATTTTAAAGATCCTAAAGCAGCACATCACATTACCCAAGTTCCCTAGTTAAGCACAGAATCAAATATACAGGCGCAAGATTTAAGTTACTTCTACAAGCCAGAAAATACCGGGCTCAACGGTGGGCTCTGGGAAGTCCATAGGGGGAGGATGGCGCAGTTAGACAGAGGGCGAGGAAGGGTTAATAGAGAGAGGAGTGAGTTACTGGACACTGCCGCTCTGGGAGCATATACATATGAGAGCCTGGTAGCCCAACCGAGGGAAGGGGTCAATCTCCTGTTGGTTAATAAATATGCGCCACTGGGCTGGGAAAGACACCTCAGCGAAGTAGACTGACTACCTGAGGAAAAGACAGTTAAAGAAAGGGAGTCACATCTAATAGCACAAGTAAGGGAGCCTTCAGATGGAGTACCTCTAAATGCGAACCAGTTGGCATCATGTAATTTACATCAAGTGAGATCTAGAGATGCCCAAACAAACAATGAGCCCATTATGACCACCTGTCCCCCCACCAGTGGTCATTGGAGCGCCCTTGAATTAGTGTCCTGGAATGTGGCGGGTTTATCTGCCAAATTTCAAAACACTGAGGGCCATATGTAGGTAAAAGGCATTTACCGAATCGTAAATACCGAATTTTACCGATTCGGTATTTACAATTCGGTAAATGCCATGTAGGTAATTATTCTGTAAATATTACCGAATCGGTAATATGCGGTAATTACCGAATCGGTATTTACCGATTCGGTAATTGCCATTGATTCCTATGGGCCTTGAGGCCCATAGGAATCAATGGCAATTACCGAATCGGTAAATACCGATTCGGTAATTTTACCGATTTGTCAAGGGGGACAGGGTGTCACTTTGACACCCTGTTGCACCCCTGATTTTGGCTTGTGTGCAATGTGACACACATACATGCCCTTAGGGCATGTATGTGTGCCACATGGCACAGGTGTACATGCACAGATGTGCATGTACCCCGAAATTCGTTATTTACCATGCCATTGTATTTCATGGTAAATAACGAATTTCTAAGGGCCTGTGGCACTGTTTCCAGTGCCACCTACATCCCAAATTACCGATTCTGTACATTTACCGAATCGGTACTTTACCGATTCGGTAAAATTACCGATTCGGTAAATATACAGAATCGGTAATTTTCAGGCCCCCTACATCTGGAATTACGAATACCAGTCGGTAACGGCCGAAATCGGCCGTTACCGACCGGTATTTGGCCACCTACATATGGCCCTGAGTGGCTTAAGTACATCAACAGATTCAATATAAACTGTGTGCAGGAAACCTGGGAAGTAGATCCCACTAACTTCCATCTAGTTGGGTTTAAATCCTTTGGTGTCCCAGTGGGTAGGTCTACAGCAGGCAGAGCAAGGGGTGGTCTCCTAATATGGGTCCATTTGGGCTTGGAAGGGGTCTGGACGGATCTAAACTGGAAGTCGGAATGTATGATAGCCGTACAGTTTAAAAATAAGGACCTTAATTTAATTTTGGTCAATTTTTACAATGCGGGAGGATGTAGAGTAGGAGAGTTGGACGAAAGACTGGGTCACAGAGAGAGCAGGACCAGGGTATAATGGCACCATTGATTTTAGTATTAAATGTTTTTATTGATGAACATAAAAGGACAAAATACAGCAGGACTTTAGGGGTGCGCGGGTCAGTCCAACGGCCGACCCAATGCTCATCATACAGGAAAGGTACAAGACTCTAGCCATCTCACAGGGAGACAATGTTATACACAGCAAGCCGCCCACAACCCAGAATGGGCCGGCCGCGTTATCAAGACAGTGTGATTTGAAAACATCGCCCATGTACGTCATCATGTGTGCCAGCTGGGGAGTACCTTAACCATCAGCTGAATTACACAGTCTGGGTTCAGCCATCCTCCCCCCTCGTACCTTCCCGTCACCATGGCGCCCCCGAGGTTCTCTCAGGGTACCGCGCACCCTAGGCACCTGAATTAGTCCAAAATTGAAAAATCCCTCCCAAACAGTCCCCCCATACCCAAATCCCAATACTCCCTGTACCCCCTGTAACGCCCCTCCTCCCCACCACCCCCACCCGTATCTCCTATTGTCCATGGTTCTTATCTACTCTCTCCATTGGTCTCCTCCCTTCTTCATAACTAGATTAGTTCCTCCCTCCTCCGGCTCGGACTCCGTTAACCTCAGTCGGAGGTATCTCGGACAAGTCACTTCCGTAAACTCAGAAGCCAGTAAAGATAGAAATGGCTGCCATAGCTCGGCATAGCGTGCCCCCTCTCCTGCCCTGGACAGTGATAACATTTCCATGCCCAAAACCATCCAAAGGCGGTGAAGCCAGCCATGGCGTGTGGGTATTTGGCTCGTCCGCCAGAGCGCCGTAATGTTCTGTACCGCTGACCCCAATGCAATGGCTATCAGGCGACACCTCCTGGATTTTAAGGGATAGGTCAATGCATTAGGTAGTCCTAGGAGGATGTGGGCGGGAAAGCGAGGGATATCCATGTCAAAATGTTCGTTTACGTCCGTCAGTATCTGGTCCCAGTATCCCTGCAGCAAAAAACACTCCCAGAGCACATGAACCAGCGTGCCTACTTGCCCACAGCCATGCCAACAAAGGGGATCCCTGCTGCTGTCCATTTCATACAGACGTTCGGGAGTGTAATACCAGTAGGTCGCAACCTTCGTTAGCGTGTCCGTAAGTCCCATATGATAGGCCGAGTGACGTGCCCTATAGTACACCCCCTCCCACTCTTTGTGTGTAAGGGATCTCCCTAGCTCTCGTTCCCATCGTGCCCTACCTGAGTGGTATGTGTATCTGTGTTTGTGCATGAGCATTCTATAGAGGTCTGAGATCAGTTGCTTATCCGTGGGGCTGCTGATCAGCCACCGCTCGAAGGCCGTCAAGCGCCTATCTGCCAAGGAGCGCACTTCTGTGTTAAGCGCCCATTGCCGGACTTGCAAGTAACGAAGCCTCTCGGATTCCGGGAGACCAAATTCCTGACGGAACTGAGGGAAGGGGATCGCGCCTTCTGGGCCATAAATATGATGGAGGGCGCGACATCCGGCAGGTTTCCAGCTCGCAAAAGCTTTCCCATCCAGTCCCGGTTGAAAGTCTGGGTTCCCGATGATGAGGGTGAGGGGCGATGGGCTGGTAGTGAGTTCTTGACTAACCCCAACACGGTCCCAGATGTCTAGCGGTACACTTGTGATAGCGGACGTGTAGAGGTTAGGGGGTCTATGTTCCCGACGCATAAAGGGGATCTCCTGAAGGGTCCGTCCGGCGACCGCCTGGTCTTGAAAAAGCCAGTGTCTCCCGGATTCCCACCGAACCCATTCCGCCAGGAAGCGCAGCTGAGTTGCCTGAAAGTAAGTCGCAAGGTCCGGGATCCCTATCCCGCCTTGTTCCGGTGCTAGCATAGCTATCCGTAGCTTCCGGCGAGGCTTCCTCCCATTCCATATAAACCTCGTCAATTCCGATTGGATCAGTTTTATCCATCCTCGCGGGGGACAAAGGCAAGGGGAATTGTGCGGAAGAGATATAGTATTTGGGGGAGAATCGTCATCTTATCCGCTGCGACTCGGCCCAGCCAAGATATAGGGTAGTGCTTCCACTGCCCCAGCTCACGCCTACTTTTCCGCCGCAATTGTGCATAGTTAATCTCTACGGAGGTCTGTAAGGAAGGCACCAGTTGTATCCCCAGGTAGGGGACCGACTCCGATGCCCACTGTATGGGAAACGCCGCTTGCAGGTGGGTGCGAGTGTCTGCCTCTAGTCACAGGTCGAGGGCCACCGACTTAGTCATATTGACCTTGAAGCCTGAGATCCAGCCAAACTGTGTGAGGTCAGCAATACATGCTGGAAGGGAGCTACAAGGTTTGGACAGTGATATTAACACGTCATCGGCATACATGCTTATGGTGTGGGTGTCGCCCCCGAACTTGATCCCCTGTACATCCGGGTCTGACCGGAGTAGTTGCGCAAGAGGCTCCATATAAAGGGCAAACAACAGGGGTGACAGCGGGCAACCCTGTCTGGTTCCTCGCTCGATCTTGAACCTGGGCGATGTGCCGCCATTTACCCGAACCGTAGCAGAGGGGAACTTATAATAGTTCAACACCCTGGTTCGGAATTTGGGTCCCATGCCTGCCTTCAGTAACACCTTTTCTATGTAGGGCCAGTGTACCCTATCAAATGCCTTCTCAGCATCTATGGCCAACATCATATACCCCCCTCCGTGCGGGCAGCCTTTTCGAGCAGGTGGAAGGCCCTTTTGGTGTTGTCAGAGGTCTGCCGGTCTGGGATAAATCCCGACTGGTCAGGGTCAATCAGGCCTCCCATGTATGGACCCAATCGGGAGGCGAGAATCCCGGTGTAAAGCTTGAGATCTACGTCTAGGAGGGAGATGGGTCTGTACGCTCCACATTCCGCGGGGTCTTTGCCTGGTTTGGGTATCACAGCGATGGAGGCCTCCAATAGGTCTCTCGGGATCGCACCTTCCTCCCCAAAAGAGGTGAAGAGTCGGGCAAGTATTGGGGCTATCTGGACACAGAATGTTTTATAGAAGCTCGCCGGGAAGCCGGCCGGGCCAGGAGCCTTACCCAATTTGAGTCGCGAAATGGCCGCAATCACTTCCTTCGGGCGGATGCCCCTCTCCAAGCACTCAATCTGGTCTTGCGTCTTTGCAGGTAGGGGGATGGCTGCTAGAAAATCTGCCTCCGCTTCCGGGTCTGGTGGGTCAGCCGAGTATAGGTCCTCATAATAGGCGCTGAAGACCCCCGCTATAGCGCTATCTCCTGTCACTGTTATGCCATCCAACCCTCTCAATTCCCTTAACTCCCGCTTCCGCGTGACCTCGCGTAACTTATGCGCCAGAAGGCGCCCGCATCGGTCCCCACCCGTATAGTACGCGTGAAGCAATCGCAAGGCAGCGTATTCGGCCCTGTCCAGGTCTAAGGCTGCAAGCTGCTGGCGGGCCGCTCTCAGTTGCCGCCATATTCTCGGGGCCCCTGTCCTTCTGTGTATTTATTCAAGTTACCTGGCCCGTCGCGTAAGCTCGTCTCTTTTGACTTGTCGTTCCGCGTTCTCTGCTGTCGAGACAGAAATAAACTCCCCCCTGAGGACAGCCTTCAATGCGGTCCACTGTGTGGCCAAGGTGGTGTCAGTGTTACTGTTGTGAGTAAGGTAGTCTGTTATTACGCTTTGGATTTTGGCTGTCGCCCCTTTCCTCTGCAGTAGTGATTCTCGGAGGCGCCACACTCTACGATAGAGTTGCTCCACAGGCACGGAGAGGCTGACTGTGACCGGCGCGTGATCGGAGATGGAAGCTGTACCAATGTCAACGATAGAGACAAGTGCTTGGGTGGCTGTGGAGGCAAGCAAATAGTCTAGTCACGCGTGAGTTTTATGGGCAGCCGAAAAATATGTGTAATCCCGCTCCCCAGGGTGAAACGAGCGCCAAAGGTCCACCAAGCCCAAATCCCTCACTCGGGTCAGGCCCACGTCCGAGAGCGCTCCCACCTGTGTGGTGCGTTGACAGGACCTGTCCAGAGTGTTGTCAAAAACTAAATTCAGGTCCCCACCCAACAAGAGGTGACGGTCTGTAGTGTCAGTGATGTCGGTAAGTGCTCTGTGAAATTTTTTTTCTTGCCCTTCATTGGGCCCGTAAATCGTGCCAATCGTATAAGTCGCATTCTTCACTGCAAACCTATAAACTAATAGGCGGCCTTGAATTTCCACGGTCTTACCTAGCACCTTCCCTCTAAACTTTTGTGCCACCAGGATCGCCACCCCCGCCTTTTTGTCAGGGCTTGAAGAGAAATATTGAAGGGGGAATCTGCTGGATTTAAGCCGATGACATTCCCTGCCCAAAAGGTGTGTCTCCTGTAAGAGGCAAATGTCTGCTTGGGACTGTTCTAACTGCAGAAGGGTCGCTTTGCGCTTGACGGGGTTGTTCAATCCTCTCACGTTTAAAGTGAGAATAGTTATTTCACCCGGCGGCAACTAGCCATACTTGTTCGTGACCCCGCTGTGGTAACCACCCTGTAAGTTCTTCTTCAAGCATTTAAGACCCCATTCCCCCGGCTGTGCCTCGAGTACCGGAGGAAGGACCAACCCTCCCAACCAATGAGCCATGGACCAAACCTTCAACCCCAACCCCTCCCCGCCCCTCCCCCCACCCCCTCAAACTGATGTAGTCCTTCATCCTGAGATGAAAAGGGAAAAAAAGCACCCAGCATGGGGTAGTCTTACTTATTTGTCCGGGAGCACTCTCCCGCCAACAGCCGCTCGGATTGAACGGGTAGATCTGTCAATAGTTCTTCGTGAGCCCTCATCCTGTGGGCTTCGCACCACCATCAACTGCCACTGCCTCCACCACCGCCCGTTGACCGGCTGCAATTTCCATCGCTGGAGGTTTCTTCGCTCTCTTCCGCCGCCGCTGCTGGCGCCATTGGGGCCCCTGCTCATCCGTCTCCGATGTGGCTCTCCGGGTCTCATCCTCCTCTTCCGGTTGTTCAATGCCCAACAGACAGCAGGCCTCAGAGAGCAATCGAAGTTGGTACTGTTTGTTCTCTAGCCGAAAGACCAGACGGAAGGGGTGTCCCCAGCTGTATGGGATGTTCTTCATCCATAGGTGGGTAGTGACTGGTTTGAAGAGACGGCGCTTGTGTAGTGTGAGGGCCGCCAAATCCTGGAGCAGCAGCGGTGACGTGCCCTGGAATGAGATCGGGTGCTTCTGTCATGCCTTTTGTAGTATCTCCTCTTTCGTGTGGAAATCCTAAACACAGACCAAAATGTCCGGAGGGGCCACCGCCGACGCCCAAGGAGGTCCCGTTCTGTGCGCTCTGTCAAGATGGAGCGTCGAGTCCAATGGCCTCTCCAGCACATGATTGAAGAGCTCTCTGGCAAAGCGGAACTTGTCCTGAGTGGCATCGGACATGGCAACATTCCGAATACGTATGTTGTGGCGCCTTGAACGATTCTCCAGGTCCTCCATGTGAAGTTGAAGATCTACCTGTTGGTCATGCAGACAAATGATTTCCTGTTGCAGGGCCGCCAGCTCGGTATCTTTATTGTCACTCTTGGTCTCGAGATCTGCCACCCGTTCCCCTATGCCATCCATCTCCCGCCGGACTTCTTTGATTTCATTGGCAAATTCTGTCTTGAAGGTTTGAATGTCATCCCGTAGGATGTGAAAAGGGATTCCAGAAATGCCTTTGTGATGGGCTCCTCTCCGCTGCCTGTGCCCTGCTCCATTTTCTTAGGTGCTGAAGCCGCAGTGTCTTTCTGTGGGGGGGTTTGCGTTTTCGCGAAAAGTTCTTTGACCGTTTTGCCGCGGGAGCCCCTGACAGCCGACATTCCGTGACCCCGATAGTTGATCTGCTCGGTGGCTCAGTGCCCCCGCTCTGCAGTCTTGGAAATGCTCCCCTCCGCACCCGCAGGGCGACTCTGGTTCTCCGCTGCGTCTGCGCCCCTCTTTCACCAATTCTGGTGCGTTCGCCTCTCTCCTTCTTAGCTGCCCTCACTTGTTATAGTCTCACGCCGTCCCGCGCAGGCACCGGACCAGTCGGACTCTTGCACGCAACCCCGGGGGGGGGCACACACTCTTCCCGGCTCTCCCAACGCCGCCGCAAACTGCCCCTGTGGCGTCCTCCTCACCTTCCCCGGCTCTCGGGCCGGTGGACTTCCGAATCCAGCATCCCTGAAGCTGTGGCCGCAGATGTCAGGCAAAGTTATGCAATGGCGCTTCGCCGTGCCGGGGAACTCCTCACGGCCTCGCCACCTTCGCCTGTAGATATGACCAAGGCCTCATGCACCCCCGGTCTGCCTCAGCTCTCCTGAGCAGGCCCGCCTGTGAAGGGCGCTCACTTCGCCGTTTGTGCACTTCTCTGCCCCTAGCTCAGGCCGCCTCTCACCGGCCGTGTCTCAGGCCGCCTCCGCCGCACCCCCCGGCCGTTACTCCGGCTCATGGACTTTCCTCGCAGCACCGTGACTCTGCCGCCTCTCCGGGCCTCCGGCGCCCCGGGCCTCACGACGCTCTCCTCCCGCTGCGCCCGCAGCGCTTGTACTGCAGACAACCGGACTCACCCGGGGAAACAGGCAGCAGCCCTGCAAACTCCGCACCCGGGGCCTCGGGATCCACAGCGCGGCCCCCTCACTTGCCCGGGGTCGGGCCTCGCTTCTGGCTCAGGGGGGGATAGGCGCCTCGCGGCACGCGAGCGCCAGGCAGCTGGGCGAGTGTGGTCCCCCTCTTACGGCGCGCTTTCTGGCCCCGTTCCGCTCTGTCCACAGTCCCGGCAGCTGACGGGTCCAGCACAGAGGACTCTGGAGCGCCAGAACCGGTGCTGAGAAACGGCCGTCGGCGGGAGCAGTGAAATTACACGTCTGCTCTCGCCGCCATCTTGGCCACGCCCCCGGCACCTTTGATTTTAATAGCAGGGGATTTTAATTGTCATTTGTGCCCGAAATTGATACTGTTTACAGAAGATTGGTCCTCATGTAACCTAGAAGAGGGAGCCCACTTTGAGCATACGGCGGAAGGAAGGGAACTGAGTAGGGTACTGAAAAATTATACAATGGAACTTTCAATGGATCTATTACCCATTGAACCCAATAAGCAGGTTAATCCCACCTTTAAAGGAAGAGGATGCAGCTCATATATTGATTTTATACGTGTGTCCCACCTGTTAAAACAACGAATCTTGGGTTTTTCCATTGACTGTAGTGGTTTTAGTGACCATAACCCACTAACACTGACGGTGGCAGTGTCAAATGTTAGTAAGGCCATAAGGAGGAGGGTGAAGAGCATTAGGGAGACGGTCACGGACCAAGGTAGGCGCCTAAAATGGTCCAGACTTAATGGAGAAAGTTTCTATAAATCACTATTGGAAGAGGGGAAACAGTACCTGGAGGTGTGTCTAGATTTAGCGGTGAATGGCCCCCCGTTTGTGGAGGCATTCGAAGACATATAGCGGCTACTAGATGGCCTAACGCACACAACAGGGCAGGGCACGAGAAAGATTGAGCCCAAGTGGTTTGACAGAGGGTGCTCTCTAGCCCCAAGGAATCTAAGAGCTGCTCTCAAAAATAAGCCAAGGGATAAACAAAGGGTCATTCACTGCAGATTAATCTATAAGCAGGCAGTAAGGCGCCGGAAGAACGTGCTTCAAACCCAAACATGGGAGGATCTGAGGGGAGCGGCTGAACGGAGAGATCTTTCCACTTTTTGGATGATAGTTAACAGCCCTTGCTTTCAAGATGCAAATAGCCCACAGATAGCTTCTAATGTGCTCCCTGAACAGTGGGTGGAGCACTTCAGAGGATTATACAATAGGGGGACTACCGAGATTCAGGAGTATGACACGAGGGGGGGGGGGGGGTTTGGTGGTGTTAGAATTTACTCTAGAGGAGATCATGGCTGGCATTAAGGGCCTGACTCGAAACTAGGCCCCAGGACCGCGGATGGGATCCCACCGGACCTCTTCTTAAGTAAAGTGGACCTGTGGGGCCCAGTTCTAACAAGAGTGATGAATGCAGCCATAGTTTCTGGGCTCCCCCGCTCATGGTCGACGGCAACAATAGTACCAATTTTCAAAAAGGGGAGCAGGGCTAGCCCCCAGTGTTACCGCCCCATCTCACTGATAGACGAAACAGCTAAAGTGTTGGGCAGAGTAGTATTGAATCGCCTGATGAGTTGGGAAGAGGAACATCCTATCCTTAGTGCTGTGCAGTACGGATTTAGGGGGAACAGATCAACGACCGACCAATGCTTAAACCTATATTTATTGGTGACAAAATATACAGCTGCCAATAATGAAAAGGTTTATCTAGCTTTTATGGATCTGGCAGCAGCCTTTGATTGTGGGAACAGGGAGAAGTTGTGGGCCATAATGTCCAATTTAGGGGCGGACAACAACCTCATTAGGATCTTGAGAGCCCTACATCGAAATACATCGGCTAAAGTGAGGTACAATTTGGAGGAAGGTAATACTGAGTCCTTTATCTGTTCCAGTGGGGTCAAAGAGGGGTGTATTCTGGCCCTGTTGTTGTTCTCTCTATATATCAATGGCTTAGAAGAATCCCTAAGTAGACTAAAAGTGGACTCACCCAGAGTAGGTAGCAGAGCGATCCCCGTCTTGCTCTATGCAGACAATGCGGTCTTGATGGCACGTACCCCACTTGGACTGCAGCGTCTGATAGACGGGTTTGTAGATTTCATGACTAGTTTAGATCTATCTCCCAACCTGACTAAATCGTATGTTATGGAGGTGGGGCCCAAGGGCCTGGGAAAAAATGTTAACTATAAAATAGGCACATCCAGCTTAGCGAAGGTACAGTCCTTTTCATACCTGGGAATTTTATTTGACAGGTGCTTACATTTTAAACCACTGATTGAGGAACAATGTAACAAGTTAGTATAAAGCTCAGGGGCAATAATGAATTCCGGTCGCAGATTGGGGTGATGGTCACTTAAGCAGATGATGATTTTATATAATTCTATCTGTTACTCAAAAGTGGCATATTGGGCAGAATTGTGGGGGATGGTTGATATAGCAAAACTGCAGATAGAGGAGAATAAATAGCTGAGAAGGCTCCTCAAAGTCCCACAGTGTGTATCCTCCCATATTATACATGAAGAATTGGGCTTTGAGTTTTTAGAGGACAGGGTAGGGAGCAGACCTTTCCTTGCATGGCTAAAGATTTGGGTCAACCCAGAAGCCAGTCTGACAAAACAGATAATCATAGACTGTCTGGGAAGGGATAGGGGAACAAACGTCCCATGACTCAAGTACGTTAAGGGTGGTTTGGAAAGCATCGGTTGTGAGGATCTCTTTCTGATGCCAACCTGTATAACACAAGCACTGGCGTTGCCAATAGGTCTCGCAGTAGGAAAGTTGGAGCTATTGGTTTTGTAAATGACATTTTATATTTATATATCGTTATTGGCATTATCAATAACAATATATAAATATAAAATGTCATTTACAAAAAAACACGGCAAAAAATGTTAATCAGTCATTAACCAGTGAAGCACAGCAAAAAGTGGGTGTAACCATAGGAAGAAGACCCTACTCTCCTACAGTGAGGTCTTATCCTTCCTATTGCTCCCTTTCTGTAAACAGGCCTGTAAATCTTGTTCTTATCTAGTCACATTTTACTGTACATTCAGACTTCAAATTGAAAGCGTTTATAGGTAAGAGGAATGTATATTGGCTTTTTTTTTTGCAGTGTTGTAATGCGCTAGAATGTTTGCTATTTAAGACCATCATAACACTCAAATCGGGCTCCCCAATTAGCTGCCTCTCATGTGTATACTCCGTGTGCCCATTCTGGGTGCAGATTTAGAACTCATGTGGCACAGTACATAAAACAAACAGAACAGGTTCGCTCACACAATCTCCTGATCCATATGTGCATAAGATAAGGGCTGAAGTCAGAAACGCTGCTATAGGATTAAATCTGGATATGTAATACCAAAGTGCAGCACTGCTAGCAGACCAGGTCCTTTTTGTCCGAGATATGCGCTCCCCTGTGCAGCTGCAAGGATACTGGCACAGGCAATCGTCCAGACTCTGTTTTGGTCTAGTAGTCCTAACGGAGCCGATTTATTTTTCACCAGAGTACTTCTAGTAAGAACACTACTGTGCAGAGCGTTGAGATAGTTATCAATGGCATGTGTCACGTGTGCCTGGCAATGAGGTCCCACACTGCACTAGGCACTGCATAGCACCCTAGGAAACCATAGCACATCTCACTGTGAGCATAAAGCCTCTATATCACATGCTGCAGCTCATAGTGCAGTACAGTCAGACTAGAAATCATCACGGAATGTACACTACCAGCACTTTATACAAACATGAGATGTGTTTTTGAAGCCCGGAGGGCTCATCTAGTGTTTGGTGTCAAGCGATAGTGTGCTGTGCACAATCCAGTCGGTTTAAAGTACATAGTGTGCATAACGCAGACTGTCAGCGCTTCCAAGAATATAGGCTGGACTCGATAGACCCGTATACACGTATGTTCACGTGCACTGTGCAGTGCATCCGAGCATGCACAAAGTGCTTGTAAAACACTGTAACAATAGCAATTATAGCACTCGCTAAAGCAGCGAATTTAAGTTCCATGTGTAAAAAACACACATGCATATTTTTGCCACGTGTTGTTTTGTTTTAATCTTGTTTTGCTATTTTAATTTTGCTACACAACAGGGGTACAAATATTTTGCTTAGCCAAACACGGGTTTGCCAGTTAGGCTGTTAAGAGGAGCCAGCAGGGGGTTAGCGGAGGAGCATTTTGCCGAGGAAACATTGGGAGGTCAGGAGTAAATAACATTAGGTGTGAGAATTCGGCCAACAAATTATTAAAAAGTATTGAAATCACTAATAATTAAAAAAGTGCTATGACAAGGTCAACGTTGGTTGTCACACAGTTGTTTTTTTAAAGATTTTTTTTACTTTCAGCCATGTTACAACATGGCTAAGAAACATTGGCTAAGCCAATAGAAGTCATCAATGCTCGTTACGCTACTGCCCATGGCATCTCTCCTTTACTCAAATAGCCCCTCTTTACAACCATGAAGGAAAGTTTTTCCCCCAGTCTGCCAATGACTGCGACTAGGAAGACAAGACGTGGTGGACATACCCAGATAATATATCTTCTGGTAGTCTTCATTACTACGAGTTGAGATCTTACATATCACTGTCCAGTCCTCTACTATAACCCGGACTTGGAGCTTTTAGGGTGCCGAGTCACTGAAGAGCAAGCGGTGTCCTGTGATTTTGGGCAAATCATTTGAAATACAAGCAGCAATCTCAGAGGGGTAGTGGGGAGGGGTGAATGGCAAGGGAGAGACGGCACAGGGTGACCAGGCTACCATGAGCTGGAAACAAGACGCAATGCTGAAAATGAAAGCAGTGTCTTGTGATTTCGGGCACTCAAGCAGCGATCTCAGAGGAGTGAAGGGGTAGGCAGAGAACGCACTGCGCGAGCAGAAAATAAGATACGATGGTGAAAATGAAGGCGGTGAAGGGGTGGGAAGAGGCGGAACGCAATGTGACTGGAACAGCATTTGAGCTTCTACAGGACTCCCTCTGGCAACATTTAAAGCAATGAAACAGCACCAAACATGCTATTTACTCAAATAGCCCCTCTTTACAACCATGAAGGAAAGTTTTTCCCCCAGTCTGCCAATGACTGCGACTAGGAAGACAAGACGTGGTGGACATACCCAGATAATATATCTTCTGGTAGTCTTCATTACTACGAGTTGAGATCTTACATATCACTGTCCAGTCCTCTACTATAACCCGGACTTGGAGCTTTTAGGGTGCCGAGTCACTGAAGAGCAAGTGGTGTCCTGTGATTTTGGGCAAATCATTTGAAATACAAGCAGCAATCTCAGAGGGGTAGTGGGGAGGGGTGAATGGCAAGGGAGAGACGGCACAGGGTGACCAGGCTACCATGAGCTGGAAACAAGACGCAATGCTGAAAATGAAAGCAGTGTCTTGTGATTTCGGGCACTCAAGCAGCGATCTCAGAGGAGTGAAGGGGTAGGCAGAGAACGCACTGCGCGAGCAGAAAATAAGATACGATGGTGAAAATGAAGGCGGTGAAGGGGTGGGAAGAGGCGGAACGCAATGTGACTGGAACAGCATTTGAGCTTCTACAGGACTCCCTCTGGCAACATTTAAAGCAATGAAACGGCACCAAACATGCTGTGAAGGGCGTGCGATAAGAGCTGCGGATGTGGGTGTTTGAGTCTCGGCATCGGCTTAACATCCTGTAATTTTGGGAAAATTCCTTAACATACAAGCGGTGATCTCGGAGGGGTAGTCGGGCGGGGTGAAGGGAGAGACAGCAGAGGGCGAGCAGGCTGCCACAATCAGGAAACAAGATGCAATGGTGAAAAGGAAAGTGGTTACATCGTTAAAAGGTGCACAGCCTCCAAAGAAAAACAATAAATAAATCTGCAATGCAAATGCCGACTGAAACATGAACGTCCTAGATGTGATGGTAAAAAGTAAAGTGGGCACATCGTTAAAAGGCGCACAGCTTCCAAAGTAAAACAATAAATAAATCCACAATGCAAATGCCGACCGAAACATGAAGCACAGCGTCCGAGAAGCAGGCGCTGTGCTGATTCACCAGAGGAGAAAAACAAGAAAAATAAACAAGGAGTGTTGCAAATGGCCGGAGGGAAGCCGGATGGGGGCGGGAGAGCCTACGAGAGAAGCACACAAGGGAGACATGGGGGAAGCTGGTAATTAGGGGAGGAGAAGCCGCACAGCACACGTAGGCGAAGCCCTTTGCTGTGCTGTGCGGCCGTGAATGCGCGTGCTTGTTTGGTCACGTGATTCACGTGAACTTAATGAAAACCGCAGTGCAAGAAGCCCTTGGTTTGACGAGGATTTCGAGCACTTGAATTCTCGCTCCCTCAATGCGCTTGCGCGCATTGTAGGTCACGAGACCTAAAAAACGGGATCAGGTCAGAGCAAAGGAAATGCTTCTCAAACATGAAGCCTCAGCACGAGAAGTTAAGGATAGAAATAAACAATCAGTTAAGGCACATGCTCTAGTGAGGTCCTGTGGAGGAATGGAGCCTTATCTCGCCCTTATACATAATGCCCAGGATAGATTTTTATTAACACGTTTTAGGCTCAACCTTTTACACCACCTATTAGCCGAGCCGGCAGGTTTTACAAATTCCGTTGAGTCAAAGGGTCTCTGCGGCTGCGATCAACGATCACCACAGGACACCCTTCATTTTGTATTATTATGCCCATTTTATCTAATGCCCAGGCGTCGCATCCTAGTAAGTATGTTGAAGAAAGCCAATTTTAGACACACAAAAGAAGCTCTTCTAAATTTACAAATGGTCCAAGATCCCCTGACCTTATTTTCTGTGACAAACTTTTTAAGATCATCAGTCAAATTGAGAGATACCAGAGGAATTTGTTGAGCAAATATCACTACGATCTGGACTGAAAGGTGGAGGGGGGAATATTTGTCTCACATATGAATTGTGTAACTAATAGTTACTGTATCTCCATTGATGCCTTTTTAAATTGTATATGTTCTCATTTTTATATTGTACTTTTATGGTGTTAAACATAAAATGCTGAATTAAGAATTTGACTGACTAACTGACAGTAAAAGGTATGAAACTATTCTATTTAATCCCACAGTGCTATAGGAATGTTGCCTTTCAGGTTATTAAGAGTGAGAGAACCTCGTACTAAGCTCTTTCCTGAATGGTTAAAGAGTAAAAATTCTGCACATGCATATGAGAAAGTCATGTGACATGGATGTTTGTCAGTGTGTGATTGCCAAGCAGGCTTTGTCTAAGAGTTATTTTGAAGAAAACAACAGATGCAAGGATAATAGCATCAATGTTGGGAATTGGGTTTTGATCAAAAAACGTTATGAAACAATGAAAGGTGAGTCAAAGTTCTCTTTACCAATTGTTGTGGAGAAGGTTAGTAAAGGTGCTGTTGTAATTAATGGCACAGGGGGGTGGAGCAGGAAATCTTACTTGTTTAAGTGAGAATCAGATCAGAGTTAATCTTGATGGAAAGAAGGATGTTCTGTTGGATGTGATGGGTCAACGTGTTCGAAGTCGACTACAGACAATAATGTTAATGGTCAGTCAACCGGGAATGATTCCACACATGCACTGATTGCTTAGCAAACAATTTTTTGTCTGAAGAATATCATAGAAAAGACACTAATTCTTCTTTACGAAAACAGGATAATTCGCAGCTTTCTTTAAGTTCCATATTATATTTGAATCTTTCAGTTGCACTTTCCCCAAGTTATTTTTCTGCTGGTATGTCTAACAATCCAGGTTTAGATACCAATACATATAGAAGGGCTTGTGCTAGAGTCTCCAAGAAACTAAAGAAATATTGTTATTTTAATTATTATTTGTGTTAATAAGTTATGATTTTATTTTTAACAAAAATAGGGCGATAATGTGGTATTATGTTTATTTTAGTAAATAGTAGGATTGGTGTTGGGTTATATTTCCTGTATGTTTTACCTTGTACTGTTTCTCGTTGGTCAATCAATCAATCAATCATAGACATTTATAGAGCGCTCTACTTACCCGGAGGGTCTCAAGGCGCTAGGGGGGGGTGCTGCTACTGCCCGAACAGCCAGGTCTTGAGCTTCTTCCTGAAGGCGAGGTGGTCTTGGGTGTCAGGCGCAGGTCGGGAGGGAGGGAGTTCCAGGTCTTGGCGGCCAGGTAGGAGAAGGACCTTCCTCCTGTTGTCGTTCTTCGGATGCGGGGGACGGCGGCGAGGGCGTGACTGGCTGATCGGAGGTGTCGTTTGGGAGCGTAGAAGTTGATGCGGTTGTTGAGGTAGCTCGGGCCTTGATCGTGTAGGGCTTTGTGTGCGTGGGTGAGGAGACGGAAGGTGATTCTCTTGTTGACCGGGAGCCAGTGCAGGTCTCTTAGGTGTCCGGAGATGTGGCTGTGTCGTGGGATGTCGAGGATGAGTCTGGCTGAGGCGTTCTGGATCCGTTGTAGTCTCTTCTGGAGCTTGGTGGTGGTTCCGGCGTAGAGGGCGTTGCCGTAGTCCAGTCGGCTGGTGACGAGGGCCTGGGTGACAGTCTTCCTGGTCTCGGTGGGGATCCACCGGAAGATTTTCCGTAGCATGCGCAGGATGTTGAAGCATGACGAGGAGACTGCCTTGACTTGCTTGGTCATGGAGAGGGAGGAGTCCAGGATGAAGCCCAGGTTGCGTGCGTGGTCTGTCGGTTTGGGTGCAGTTCCCAGGGCGGGGGGCCACCAGGAGTCGTCCCAGGCGGAGGGCGAGGATCCCAGGATGAGGACTTCCGTCTTGTCCGAGTTCAGCTTCAGGCGGCTGGTCGACATCCACTCGGTTACTTCTTTCATTCCTTCGTGAAGGTTGGCTCTGGCGGCGGCGGGGTCGTTGGTAAGGGAGAGGATCAGCTGGGTATCGTCGGCGTAGGAGATGATGTTCAGGTTGTGTTGGCGTGCGATGGCCGCGAGGGGGCTCATGTAGACGTTGAAGAGGGTTGGGCTCAGCGAGGATCCTTGGGGTACGCCGCAGATGACTTCGGTGGCCTTTGATTTGTACGGTGGTAGGCGGACTCTCTGGGTTCTTCCGTCGAGGAAGGAGATGATCCATTCCAGTGCCTTCTCCTGGATTCCGACGTTGTAGAGGCGCTGCACTAGGGTGCGGTGGCAGACGGTGTCGAAGGCCGCGGAGGGGTCTAGGAGGATGAGGGCCGCTGTTTCTCCGTTATCCATCAGGGTTCGGATGTCATCGGTGGCAGCGATGAGGGCGGTCTCGGTGCTGTGGTTGGCTCGGAAGCCAGACTGTGAGGGGTCGAGGGATCCGTTCGTCTCGAGGAAGGCGGCCAGTTGCTTGTTGACGGTCTTCTCGATGACTTTGGCTGGAAACGGGAGGAGCGAGATGGGGCGGTAATTCTTGAGTTCGGTGGGGTCCGCTGTTGGTTTCTTGAGTAGAGCGCTGAGTTCGGCGTGCTTCCAGCTCTCAGGGAAGGTGGCGGTGTCGAATGCGGTGTTGATGATGTCCCGCAGGTGGGGTGCGATGACAGCGTCGGCCTTGTTGAAGACGTGGTGAGGGCAGGGGTCGGTCGAAGATCCGGAGTGGATGGAGTTCATCATGCGGACGGTGTCTTCGGTGCTGATAGGAGTCCAGGCGCGGAGGGCGGTGGTGGGGGGCGGTGGTTCGGTTGAGTCGGACGTGGCGTTCGTCGGTTGGGTGTTGAAGCTGTTGTGTATGTCCGCGATCTTGTTGTGGAAGTAGGAGGCGAGGGAGTTGCAGAGTTCTTGCGATGGGGTGATGTCGTTGTTTCCGGCGTTGGGGTTGGAGAGCTCTTTCACGATGTTGAAGAGTTCCTTGCAGTTGTGTGCGTTGTTGTCCAGTCGGTCCTTGAATGCAGTTTTCTTGGTGTCGCGGATCAGCTGGTGGTGCTTCCGGGTGGCAAGCTTGAGGGTGGTCATGTTGTCCGGTGTTGGCTCCCTTCTCCAGGCTTTCTCGAGGGCTCGGCAGTTCTTCTTGGAGCTCTTGAGTTTGTCGGTGAACCATGGGGCCTTCTTGCTGCCGGGTCTGCTGGGCGGGTCTTCAGTGGGGCGAGTTCGTCCGCGCAGTTGCTTGGTGGTGTTCCATGTTCGGATTGTGGAATGGTTCGCACTGGGGTTTCTCAGAGCGGCAGTTGCCGAGACCTTCAGGGCTAGCTGGCCATATTGTTAAATTGTAGGGATGTGATTCCAAAGAATGAGAATTTGTGATCTAAGACATGAGATGTAGGTGATTTATGAGCAAAGGGGCACAAGCGTTAAATCAAAAGCACAGGATAACATATGAAAGTTGCACAATTATGGATGAGGGCGGGTGGCCACTCAAACCATATATTAAGAAAGTGGTATAAGAGATACCAATCGAACAGTGGTTAGGCCTAGGGAATCGCTGGGAGAAGTCGGGACAAGCAATGCTGAAGTCGGGAAAAGCCCGCGGGATTCGGGTGCAGCGCTTAAAGCACACGCATGCACCAATGCAAAGTCAAAGTCAATCTCATACATGTATCCTGCGCCTAGAGAAATGTCAATGTGAGAGATAGAAACCGGGTGCAATCATAGTTACCGTACATTTGCAATTAACTGGACGGCTTGCAATGAGGGCCATAGAGATATTTATTGCACCTCATAAAATCTAACTCTGCTGAATTGGAATTTATTGGGTATGATAAATATGACCGAATTAACAGTTTTTGGGGAATAAAATGCAGTTGCTGGTGCTTACGTCACCAAACATCTACATATTGTGTTAAATACTTGGCCTTTTCCCCAACAAATATCGACAGGCTTGACCTAGTGATATTGCTTGCGAAACTTAGAATTGCGATTTGTGTAATATCTCATTAAAAGAAATAATAAATAAAAACAGCAATTACCTCACAAAGCACAATTAACCAAGATTCTTGTAATGATGGCCTAAAGTTGCCACTCGGAGCAATATACATAGTTTTTGCATTGGAAGAACGTGTGGATTTACTGTGGCAACCTGAACAGGAGCCTATTCTTGTATATGAAAATCTCTACAACTACAACAACTGTGAACATTTTACGTAAAGCTTAACTGTGAAGATTCAAGTCCCTTCTGTCGTGTCGTGACTTAAAGAACGACATACACATGTATTTATATTTATAGGAGCTTTATTGCTTGCCTCCATTCACGTCCCTGTCCCTACACTAACTGCCCACTAGCCGGTCCCGGCTCCTCCTGTTCCTGTTTCTAGCTCCGCCCCCCCAAGCACTAGACTGCATGAACGATATTACATCTCCCCCTTTCTTGACAAAATGAAATTAACTTCTACCAAGTTCGTAATTGTCCACTTAGCCCCAAGAGTCGGCAGACAGTCTGTTTGGGCCACAGGAAGGTGTCTCCATGCATGAGCTCAGAGTCAGTCCGGTCTTCAAGCATCAGTAAAGTCGAATCAGTGATAGGCCTGTCTTTGGTTGATCTTTCTGTTGTCTCAACACAACCATCTTTGCCCACGGGAGCGCATTCTTGAAAATGTGAGACATCGTGCGTGAACTGCTTGTTCTCAGATTCCACAGTTGTCACGGTTTCTTTTTGCTGTGTGACTACTGATATCTCAGCGTGGCAGTGGCGGTCTGTTCTCCATTGGGGCACTTGTTTTCCTAAGCATCTGCTTGGGATTTCACTTCTTTTACCCATTCGGTCATGGGCATCAATGTTCTCGTGTTCACAACCCTGCATATTGGACAATAGAGCACTGAGTGTCCTGGTTCGGTTTTGGGCCTCATATGCGAGCTCTATTGGTCCTATCTGCTCCCACTCGCGTTTGTGAATGTTGAATTCTTTGAGCATTGGGGCATGAGCACGTTCCGTTCTCGTCCCCTCTTGTCTTTGTGATGCGGATCCATCTTTGTCAACACACCTAGTCTTCTTGACAAGGTGATGAGACAGTCTTTTCCCACGCCAGTGCATAGTCTCCAATATGGTTGTCTTTCTTCTGAAAACCCTTGGAGTCAACCTCGCAAACCCTGTCAGGGGTGACGGTACCCTCCTCAGGTCGGGATATGACTGCAACGGACAGGACAAGTTGCTGGACGGGGTGATCGAGTGTTCCGAGACAGCGGCGTGAGATATGTTGTTTTGGACGGGTAGAGCATTTTCTGAGCTCAACGTTCGTTCAGATGATCGGTACCATGGGTGTTGTCGCGAACTTGATTCTGTTGACCCCAGTGATCGTACCAACATGTCTTCTGAATCAGAGAAGTCTCTTGCTGCTTTTCTTTGGGACCCCTCTTTCAAATGGGTTTTGATTGATACTCTTTTTGAACTGGTAGGCTGTGACAAACTGCTCTTAGAGTCAGAGCTGTCTTTGGGACACTTCTTGGGGTATGTCTCTCGACATGCCTTCCGCGCTGTTTCAGTGGAATGATTGTCTGACAATCAAGCGTCTATTTCTTTTGTTCGATCCCAAGGCCTTTTGTTGCTGCCCCTCTCGTATGATGTTACTTGTCTCCTTTCAGTTCTCTCCTTTTCACGGATGTCCTGAGTGTGCTTGTCTATCACTTTCGGGTGTCGAAGCGAATCGCCCAGTTTTGTGAGGTCTCTTTCGTCTTTTCGCTTGTTGAAGGCCCTGGTGTCTGTGTCCTGGTAGTGGTGCTTTCTTCGGCTGCATGTTTCTTCTGACTTGTCTGTGAACATTGGTGACCCGCGGATTGTTCGGGTGTGTTTGTGTATCGGCTCCCAAAGTTGACATGACTGGTCCGGTGTTCTGTAGCTTGTCTTTCCTTCATACTTGTGGAGCAGGTTGACATCGGTTCCATCCATGTGATCTATCCCGCTTGACTCTTCTTCAGAATGGTTTGTACCATTTGTTGAGTGACTCCTTGGAGTTGAATAACTCCCTGAGGTTATGTCTGTGAGGCTGTTGTAATCCTGGATCATCCCAGTCTTGTGTCTTCGCGTTGTTGACTCAGAGTCTTTCGGGTCACTTTGCCTCTCCCGCTGTCTTGTCTCTAGTCTACCTTCGCCCTCCCTCTTTCTGGTTTCAGTTGCCTCTTGGATTTTATGTTCTGACGTGAGGGATGTCTCCTTTCGTTTATCTTCTCTTCTTGCATTGATATGCAATTCCCTTGACAACTCTCTTGTTTTGGCTCGCTCTCCAGCTTTGGCCCTACTGATGATTTCCTTTAACGAGAATTGCCTTTGAAGTATCTTGCGCTGTGCGTCTGGTTTTGAACAGCTCTCAATCGCCCGAAGGCGGATTGCTTCCTCATTTGTGAATGTATTGAACTGACAGTATCGTACCAACTTTTGTAACCTCATTACGAAATTTGATAATGATTCCCCTGGTTCCCGCCGTGCTGCATTGAAAATGATGCGTTCATGATCGACATCTTCCTTTGTGGTGAAATGAGCACATAACGTCTTTTTGAGTTTTCTATATGTCCCTGTGTCCTTTGCTGAAAAGTTTCTGATTAGGCGTCGGCCTTCGTGACCCACCAATTGAAGTAGTAGTAGTAGACGTTTGCCATCTCTTTGCTCTCCGGTAGCGTCAAGAAATGCATCCAGTGATTCCAACCACCGTTTCCATTCTGGACATAGACTCTGGTTGCCGATCTGTGTCACTGGGGGTGGCACTCCAATGCAGGGGCTAGATGTATGTGTTTCTTCTCTCACCGACATGATGGTGGAATGTGCTGGCATGACAATGTCACAGGACTGTTCCCTTCTTCCTGTCTTCTTTTGCGGACCCTCCTCGGCCGCTAGTCTTTGTTTGGTCGTTTCCTTTGAATTTTGGTAAGATTTGCCGCTCCCAGGTGACTATTGTATGTTGTCTGCCCCTGGCGCGACTGTCTCGGTACGCTTCAGTGAGTTCAGCTTGGATCTCCTGACGTCAAATGGCCACCATTCAGCTGCACCATGTGTGACTCGTGGCTCTGCGAATTCCCACTTTCTTTGGTGTTGCGTGCTAACTGCAGGGAGTCGGTGGGGCTATTGCAACGATGCGTGGCAGCGTTTACTTCTTCTTCTTGCGTTTCGTTCTAGACTAGTGCAGGTTGTCCAGCGCATTTTCAGTACATGGTTTCAGTGCATCCTTTGCACTTGGTAGTGTTTGTTGTTTATATTGGCCCTCTGCTCTTTTCACTTCATGTTGCTTGCACTCGTGCTTATCTATATTCAGATTTACATTCAGTGCGATCTTCGTTTGTTTCTGGTACTGTCTTCTGCCATTCTGCCCTCTTCAGAGTCTGTGCTCACCGTTGCCTTTATTGGTCTTTTGCATTTGCTTATGCTTGTTTTATCACACTTCTTATATTGGCCAGTGCTTGTTTTCTTGCACCACTTGCATTTGTTGGTGCTTGTTTACTTGTTTGATTCACTTCTCTCATTTGCTTAGGCTTGTTCGTTTGCCTCTTGTTTTGTTTGCCAATGCTTGTTTGGTCTTTGCCAACACTTGCTTTGTATTTACCAATGCTTGCTTGCTTGCGGCTTGCTTGTGTTTCACTCTCGCCTTTGCTTGTGCTTGTTTGTCGCCATACTCTTGCATAGGTTCGTGCTTGTTTCATGTGCCACTTTTGCTTTGGCTCGTGCTTGTTTACTATTCTATTTTTGCCTTGACTCAGGTTTGATTGTCAATTCACACTTGCACTGACTTGTGCTTGTTTGTCCTTATTCACTCTTGTTTTGCCAATGCTTGTTTGCATGTACCAGTGTTTGTTTCTTAATGTCTTACACTGCCTGACCTCAAAATGACCGCTTGTAATTTCCACAGGGAACTGTCCTTATGGCTGCCTGACTTCAAGATGGCCGCTGTCACTGAAGCCTCAGTTCACACGAGACTTCCTCACTGCTCATTCTCACCAGGGCCAATTCAGATAGGACTCACCAGCAGCCAGTCTCAAACGCAGCACTTTCCAGGTCTCCACACCTTTCCCACAGCTGCCACGTTCAGGTAAGGTTGGGGTGGGCTCCCACCTTGCTTCTCTGGGTCCCGCGCTCACTCGGCGACAACTTGCCGAATCCCATGCATCGGGGGTGAGATCCCGATGCCGTGCACCGCTCCACCTCAGTCTTTCTGGCGCTCGATAGCGCTGATCAGTGGGGCTTTCCTGGGGGCACCAGGCAACATCAGGGGGCACTCCTTCGCGGATTGTAGAGGTAGGCAGAGTCGGGGTGGGCTCCCGACCTCTGCTCGTTCAGCACATGCCAACTTGCACGCTCCCGTTTTGGCGCGATCAGACGCACCTCTTCTAAGCGCCCCAGCGCTTATTATTCTCCGCTCCTTCTGGGCTCGACACAGTTGCCTAACTGTGGAGCAGGGGGCATATGCTGCTGGCCTCTCGATCTAGGCGGCAGCCTCGTTTCCCACAATAGCGTTTCTTCTTTTCCTTACGCTGCTCGGGACAGGATACTCCTTCTGGGTTCTGTGGGTGGCAGATGCACCATTCCCACCCTCGTCGCCAGTTGTCGTGTCATGACTTAAAGAACGACATACACATGTATATATATTTATAGGAGTTTTATTGCTTGCCTCCATTCACGTCCCTGTCCCTGTCCCTACACTAACTGCCCACTAGCCGGTCCCGGCTCCTCCTGTTCCTGTTTCTAGCTCCGCCCCCCCAAGCACTAGACTGCATGAACGATATTACACCTTCCAAGGGTCTTCCCCGGCCCCAGACTCCGTGCTCATAAGTACTGCAGTAAGAAGTCTGACTCCGCAGCTGACGAAATCCTCAGTTTTCTATTTGCGTTAGGGAAAGCTGACAGGGGCGCTCCCGCTAGTTCTTTTCAATTTAACACATTCCCAGCTCGCGCACAGCTAAAGGCCGGAGACAAGCAGTCTAACAACTGTGCCGAGGTGGACAAAGAGGGCCAGTTGTCCGTATTTTTATTTATTTATTATTTATTTATGCATTTTTATATAGCGCAGACTTTACCCGAAGGCGTCAGAGCGCTTCACAATAGGAACAAAAATATTACATGATGAGAGTATTACACGAGAACAGATTACAAAAGCAGACGTTAAGTTACATAAGTTAAAAGTGACAATTGTGAGCAAACAACAATACATGAGGTACTAAAAATTGTAAGAGATGATACAAGATGAGAACATTACACGAAAACAGATTACAAAATCAGACGTTAAGTTCCATAAGGTAAAAGTGACACTTGTGAGCAAACAAAAATCATGAGGTAGTAAAAAATTGTGAGCAACCAAAAATACATGAGGTAGTAAAACGTGCACAAGAGGAAAAAAGAAAAAGTGACAAGTGTGCAGGTTACAAGAGAAACAAAGTATAATTTGAGGTATAATACTGCAAAATGTGCTAGACACTCAGGCACAAGAGTAAACGTTACGTAGGCAAAGGTGGCACTTGTGCAAGTATCAAAAGTAAAAACATTTCACTCACCTCTCCCTCGTGGCCGTCCTTTTCCCTGTCCTCCCTCCCGCCGCTGCAGCATACCATCTTGTGGCCGCCGAGTGGAGGGAGGAGGTGAGGACTTCAAGAACCGGCATCCTTTGCGGCCGCTGCCGCTGACTCCGCGCCTGGGGGCGCATATAAACTGACCAGAGCCCCGGCAGAGCGGGCGTTTTGCAGTTCCTGTTTGCTTTTGGCCCTTGATTCCTGCCATTTCACTCACCTCTCCCTGGTGGCCGTCCTATTCCCTGTCCTCCCTCCCGCCGCTGCAGCATACCATCTTGTGGCCGCCGAGTGGAGGGAGGAGGTGAGGACTTCAAGAACCGGCATCCTTTGCGGTCGCTGCCGCTGACTCCGCGCCTGGAGGCGCATATAAACTGACCAGAGCCCCCGCGACGCGGGATCGCGCGCGGGACGATTCGGGCGAAGCCCGGGCCAAGGGCGGGCCCGTTTAAGCCCGTTGTAGACCGCGAGAGACCGGACCGGGCCCCCCCTCTTTATTCCTCTGTATTTTACATCTGCCTACAGACAATTCGTATGTATGTTTTGCCTATAAACTAATTTGCATCTAGTTCATAACAGCTAAGATTTGTGAACGTATACGTAAAGTTGTGCACATTCGAGATAGGATATCTGCAGAGACAGAAGAGAGATGAAACCAACATCTTCTCAAACGTGTACACGGTGACAGGCAGCCTTGGTATGCATCCTTGACAGAAAAATGAGATAATATACCTACAAACAATTAAATATGTTTATTCACACCGTCAACGCATAACCTGCAATTGCGTAGCAAGGTGTCGTGGGACCTGGTGCAGGTAGGAAAATAGGCCTCTCTGCCCATTGCTTGGTTAGTAAACTGGGTAGCACTCCTCGGTCCCGGGGCCACTACAGCTGTTGCACTATTGATAGCTCCTCTTCAGCTAACTTGTTTTCCTTCTCAGCGCTGCAGGCAGGATGCAGGGACTGCAGCAATGTATTTTTGGCGGTTAAGACGAGCCAGACTTCTGATTGTTTGTTTTAAAAATATATAAATTATTACCTTTCTTCTTTAGTGACCTGCCACAGAAACAGGTAGGCCTCTTATCAGCGTCTTTGGGGCTGTGAGGATTTTACATCGTTTGAGGTATGGAGAGGCTGATCCCTGGGTTCAAGGGGTCTGAACTCAGGCTGTTTGCTCGGGTGCAACGGCTGCAGTATTAACAGTCACCTATCAGCCTCTCTAACATTACCAAAGAAACTCGAGGGCAAACCGAGTTAAACAACTGATATGAGATGGACTGGTGATGTGTGTTCTTTAGTCCAGCACTCTGACAGGTTCACATTTTGCTGCGTCTCCTTATCTAGCCTTATGCTAACACTTCAAACATGCACTGAATGCACAGAGTGGCCAAGCTGCAGATACCACTCCATACATCAGTTGGAGCCAATGCCACCCACTCCGAGGTTATCGCAAAGCCTTTTGTCAGCAATGTCTCGCATACCCAAAATCCTTTTGATTGTATGAGACCCTGGGTGGTTGTCAGGCTCCCCTAGGGAGGCCCAGGGCCTAACTGAGCGCACCTTCAAAAACGCATGATGAAAACCTTCATTTTTTTATGGATGTCGTGTCGTTACATGAAGTTATCAATAACCTCCTCTGAACTAACATGTGAAATAGAGCTGGGGAGAATACATGCGCCTGTAGACTGAAGTTTCAGGGCCAGGGGCGGCTCTAGGCTCATGGCGGCCCTGGGCAGGGAGCGTCGGTAGTGGGCCCCGGAAGAGGGGGTCCGGGCGGGGCAGAGCGCGGAGGCCAGTGAAGAGGGGGGGGGGGGGGTTCAGGGTGTTTGGAAGTGGAACAGAGCTGGAGGCTGCCAAATCCCTGCAGGGGCCGCCACGCAAATATGTATCCATCCCTCAGAGGATTATTATATTAAGGATATATATTGGCATGGTGGCCCCAGGGGATTGGTGGCCCTGTGCAGGTGCACAGCTTGCACATGCCTAAGGCCGCCCCATGTCAGTGTGAAGGATGGGGCAAGGCAACAGACATAGTGTCCAAGATAACAATGGCAGTTGCGCAGAGTCATATCTTTAATAAATAAAGCTCTGGGTGAAGGTCCGGTTTTTTGAGATGCCAGGGCCAAAGGAAGAACCTATGAGACGGAGGCGGAATATAAGAAGGTATGGAGCAGGGCTAGTCTGTGACCCCATTAATGGTATGTGACGAGTCTTGGGGTGTGCGAGTTAGGTTTGGAATGCTGATCGATGAACGCACTCTGCATAAGAGAGATTCTACTCAGAAGCAAACAGCTGGAGAGAGTTTGAATACATTACCTCAGAACAAAGTAGTGCTGGAGAGAGAAAATTCAGATCAAAGCAAGATCCTTGCTTGGGCTTTCTCTTGAGTCTGGCTTCCAACGGCGGTTTATTTATTTTTTATGATTTATGTGCCCACAAATATCTGTCTTTTAGCCACTTCACAAAATGAAACACATTAGATTTAGCGGTTCTGTAAAGTGGAGAATCACCATTCTTTTTATATTTGTTCATGATATACAAACATGATTATTATGAACGTCTTCCAACATCAAATGTCATCTAACTATATGTTTTCGAACATTTAAACTTTAATTTATAAATGTTATTAAAAAAAACATGCACCAGATTACATTCTCAATAAACAAAACACATGTTTTCTTTTAGTATGATCAATCAAACGGGGGTGTAAATATGACCAAAGATGCAAGTAAGTAGTAAAGTCTTTATTGTAGAATGGTCCTAACACCAAGGTACGTCTCACTGCAGTCACCACTCTCAAGTAACTCTAACTGTCAACTGTCAACCTGCCGGTGGTCAGGTAGAACACCCTGACGTCACAAAGCACCGGCAGGTCGCGCGTGCAGAGAACATAGCTCGAGTGCAATACATTAGGAGCCAGCACAGGTTTAATAAACATTACACATCTCCCTTCCTAAAACAACAAGTGAGACCACGGGTGCCCGGCTGAAGCTTGAGGATGAGGAGGAGAAACCGCAGCTAATCACAAACGTAATCTTGTAACTTAGCTGGTGGTCTGACAAGTCTTCCAAATCTGCTCACAGTAGGCTCATCTTGACAACTGTCGTCCTGAGACGTAACATCTTCATAAGCAGAGTCATCTGAATCAGAATCTGTGTCGCTGTTGGTCTGAGACCTGTACTCTTCCGATGTCTCCTTGCTCTGCCTACTACTACTGTCTTCCACCCGTGAGGCATCTGAATTGTTCTCACTCTCAGAAGATACTTCATTTGTACCTAAAGATACAATGTTGGTACCATCTGGTCGAGATCCCTCAATGTCCTCCCGGTCTAGAATCCAATCGTAGTCTTGAGAACAGGAAACCTCATTATTTTCAGGAGTGGATTGAAAATCAATCATTCCTTTCCCCTCCTTGCATAATGATAAAGCAGAAAAATGGCAAGATTTTCCATCGCTCAAAAGAGCGGAATTACAAAACACTTTCTTTACCTCCATTGGTTGAGAGTACTGAGTATTTCCTTTGCTTGCACTTCTGGTATTTCTCACTCTCACATAGTCACCTGCTTTGATGTCACCCTTTTTACATGAATGCTTATTGTCATAGTATTTTTTCCCTATAGTTTGTGATCTTCGTACATTCCCTTGTATCTCCTCAGGTTGCCACATCTCTCTTCTAGTGGTAGCCCAACCCACATTATCCTTAGTAAAGGGGGACCTCCCTCTCAAAAGTACAAAGCGACTGGTACCTGTAGATACACATGGCGTAACCCGAAATGACCAAAGGTTTTTGATTAGTTGTTTTCTCCATGACATGTCATTCTGATTTGCCAATTGAATTATGCCTTTAATCACCCGATTAAACCTTTCAACTGCCCCATTGCCTGCAGGATGATAAACAGAAGTGGTTTTGTGTTCTATACCATGATTTTTCAGAAACTCTTTGAATATTTTTGACGTGAACTGTGGACCATTGTCCGATACCATGCAATTAGGTAGGCCCTCTCTTAGGAATAGCTTTCGTAAAAAACTTACAACACTTTTTGCATCAGCATCTTGCACCACTTCAACCTCTGGCCATTTTGAGAAATGGTCTACCAGTACAATTAGATACAACATATCTCCTTGTTCTCGAATGGGCCCACAAATGTCAATTCCCAATCTGACCCAAGGCATGTTGGGACAAGACAGGGGTTGAAGGGGTGGTCTAAATGTATGTTTAGTCTTGTCAGAGCTTTCACAGGGCTGTACAATCCCTGACACTTCTTTCAATTTCTAGGTCACAACCCGGCCACCAGTATGAATTTCTGACTCTACTTTTAGTTTTGCCTATTCCAAGGTGCCCCTCGTGGCAAATATTTAGGATTTTAGTACGTAAACCCTTGGGTGGAACAACCTTTCCGTTTCTCAAAATCAAATCACCTTCAATGGATAACTCGTCGCTTAGTTCCCAAAATGGACGTTAATATTGAAGGTAATTTTTTTTTTTCTGGCCAGCCTGCTCTTATTCTTTCCTTTCCTTGAAGTAGAACCTTATCCTCTTCCATATGTTCTGACCACTCTGCCCTAGAGATACATGGCATTTCTGCTGTGACATTAGCTACGCAGAAATTGTCGATGTCTGGAACCTGGTCTTCGTTGTTTGGTAGAGGTAAACGGGTTAGACAGTCCGCCACCTTGTTTTTAACACCCGGAAGGTATTCAACTTCATAGTTATATTCTAACAATTTTATTGAAATACGTGACAAACAGGGGGAAGCGACTTGAAGACCCTTTGTGGAAAGTACTTTTACTAAGGGTTTGTGATCACTTCTAAGGGTGATTTTGTATCCCCAAATGTATTGTCTGAAATGGTTCAAAGCCCATGCACACGCTAGCGCCTCCCTCTCAATCACAGAATACCTTCCTTCTGTGGTTGTGATAGAACGTGAGGCAAAAGCAACGGTAACCTCTCTTCCTTCTTCATTAATCTGTGAGAGTACTGCTCCCAACCCCTTGTTGCTAGCATCAGTAGTCACTATGCTCTTTAAGGAGGGGTTAAACCCTTGAAGATGTGGGGCATCACAAATGTTCTCTTTTATTCTGTTAAAAGCTTTTTCATAAGCAGCATTCCACTCAAATTTATTTTTCTGTTTTATGAGTTCCCTTAAATGTAAGGTTTTCGAAGAGAAATTCTTTACAAATTTGGCATAAAATTCTGATAGGCCTAGGAATGCTCTGACCTCTTCCTTATTTTTGGGTGAGGGGGCTTCTCTAATAGCTGATAGCAGCTCTTATTTTGGTTTTATGCCATTTCCATCAATTTCATGTCCCAAATAGTTGACTTTATTTGCAGCAAATTTGCATTCGCGCAGATCAGCTGTAAGTCCATGATGTTCTAGCAACCCTAGGACTCTGTTAAGTTTTGCATCATGTTCACCTCTACTCTTGCCAGTTACCATGATGTCGTCTTGGAAGATTAAAAGATTTTTTTCCCCTTTGAATATGTCACTCATTAACCTATGAAACATGGCCGCAGCAGAGGCCAGTCCAAATGGTACTCTCTTAAACCTGAAACACCCCATCGGGTTAACAAATTTGGTTAGGCTTCTGCTTTTGGGATATAAAGCCACCTGGTGGTAAGCAGAGCTAAGATCAATTGTTGAGAACCATTTTGCTCCATTAGTAAGGGACAGCATCTCATTAATTTTTGGTAAAGGGAATTGATCCACCTGAATGTTTTTATTTAGATCGCGTAGATCAATGCATAGGCGGAGCTTGCCGTTGGGTTTCTTCGCGATAACCAAAGGTGAAACCCACTCAGCAGATTCCACAGGCTCAATGATGCCCTCCTTTTGTAATTTTTTAAGTTCATCTTCCACCTCACTAATGATTGAAAATGGTATGTTTCTTGACTTGTGTATACAAGGCACAGTATCTCTTTTAAGTTTAATTTCATGGACAAAACCTTTTAGTTTCCCAATGTTCTCTGAAAACACCCTTGGATACCTTTTTTTAAAGAAGTTATTACATTCTTCCTCCGTTTGTAAGATGAGAACGGGATCCGGACTGTTAGGATCAAGAATTATACCTAGTTCCCCCTGGTCAATCCACCCCAACACCGATGGACCCACTTTAGAGACATACAGTTTGCCAACTGTTTGGCAGGATTTAAATTTGAACTCTAGTTCCCTGTAACCTAACATTTCAATAGGTTCATAATTAAATGTCTTAGGGAATATATCAGGGTTCTTCAATTTTTTTCCAATGACTGGAACAAATTTCTCTAACCATACTTCTTCATTAACTATAGTATATGGCGAGCCTGAATCCGCCACAATTGACATGTCTACCCCGCCAATGTTCATGTCACAAATAGGTTTCTTCTTTTTGTTTACACCATCTTCCACATTTAACACAAATAAATTCATATCATCTTCATCTGAAGATGTACAATTTCCCTCTTCTTCATAAATTACTGCTTTTACATTTCTGCTCCCATTTTGTTTCTTGGGACACATGGCACTGAAATGTCCTATCATACTGCAATTAGAACATTTATGTCTCACCGCTGGACACGATCTGTCATTTGCCAAATGGTATCTACTTCCGCACCTATAACATCTCCTGTCATCTGATAGCTTAGCTTTTTGGCTTGAATCTCTTTTCTGTACCCACCCAGAATTTGGCTTGCTATTAGATTTCTTAGAACTAATGACTTTTGCCAACATGGATTTGTCCTCTGCAGAGGATTTTTCTTCTTGTAAAACAGCTTTAGCACACCTTCCAGTTAACTCTGTACATTTAACTATTTCTACTACCTCTTCCAACGGTAACTCACCCTTAGCCCACAGTTTCTCCTGGACATGTTTATTTGAGGATCTCATAACAACCTGGTCCCGAACCAGCTCGTCATGTAATGCCCCAAATCTACACGTGAGTGCCAAATTTTCCAACGCAGCAACATAATCTTCTACAGACTCTTCTGGTGCTTGCTTCCGTTGAAAGAATTTGAATCTGTTGACAGAAGTGGAAATGGTAGGCTTAAAATACATTGTCAAATCCTCTAGTGCAATAGTATAAACATCTCCTGGTCTAGCTTTTTTGTTGATGCGATTGTAGATTTTCATCACCTTTGCGCCCAAACAATGAAGAAGAATCTTTTTTTTCTTTTCTGGAGTCAATTCTTCCTCCCCCTCAAAAGTTGATAAATAGTTTTCAAAGTACTCCCTCCATTCTTCCCATTTAAGGGCATCATCCCCTGTAGATGGTATGAAAGGTAAGGGTGGAGATAGATTCCAAACATTGCCTGAAGCCATTGCCAATACCTAAAAGTAACAACTTTTTTGTTTCCAGATAGGAGAAAGTGATTCCTTTCCTTGTAAATACTGTTTTAGTCCCATACACTTTTTTTACTTTCTTTTTATTATTTATCCTTTAAACTGTAGACATCACTTCACATATCCTATTGTTCCTTTCTCAGTGGAGCCGTAGGTGTTTATGAATAATATAGTTTAAATTCTCATTAAGATACTTTAATGGTGTTCGTGTCACCGCTTTGAGCAACACGCGATTCCCAAAACCTAGAGCAACCAGTGTTTATTTACTACTTGTAAACACTTGTTCACGCTGTTATCATCGATTTATTTATTTTGTTTCCTGGTGTGCGTATCGCCGTGAAATTGATAAGCACAATGATGTAGCTACGACTTTTATTTTCCTCCAAAATGGCCGCCCGACGTCGTTGAACGCTGCGTTCCACTGACGTAACGACCCAAACCTGACAGGAAACTTCTCTTCAGGACGTGTCGTGTAGCTTCACAGGGAGGCGGCACACGCTCTGACACTCAAATTCGATGTCGTCTCTCCACCAAATCAGCACTTCACACGTCCGCTCCCCTCCGATCTCCACAGGCATACTCGGCCCCTCAACGCGCAGACGGAAGATTCTCCTCACAACTTGGGTGTTCACATCCGCAGGACAGCAAAACGGCCAGGGGATGAGGGGGGGAAGCAAGGAAGAACTCCACTTGCGGTGGATCGAAAGTAAAGAGACTTTAGGTGGTGATACCCCAAAGCTCCGGAGCTCTGACACACATCCCCCTCAGTTCCCCACCGGTACCGGAGGGGTGAAACTTAGAAATCCCTGTCAGCGCGCAGGGCTAATACCAACAGCTGGGAACATCTGACTCAACCGTAGATAACGGTGTTCAGAGTAGCATCCAGTTTTCTGCCTCCAGGAGTGTTCCTGTGATGAACACGACACAGCAATGCCGCTGGAAGATCCGCGACACAATGCCACACGCAATACCAGCGTGTGGGGCAGCTGTTCTCCTGGAGATTCCGCGAATCTTCAACTTCTTGTAGGCGGAATTCAGTTGAGATGGCAAATCGTTGCAGTCTCCGACGTACCCAAAAATTGATTAGATGGCCACTGGTGGGTTCTCCGTGGTGTCAGGATCCACGTCTCGTTGCGACTTGTAAAGATGACCAAAGATGCAAGTAAGTAGTAAAGTCTTTATTGTAGAATGGTCCTAACACCAAGGTACGTCTCACTGCAGTCACCACTCTCAAGTAACTCTAACTGTCAACTGTCAACCTGCCGGTGGTCAGGTAGAACACCCTGACGTCACAAAGCACCGGCAGGTGCGCGTGCAGAGAACATAGCGCGCGTGCAATACATTAGGAGCCAGCACAGGTTTAATAAACATAACAGGGGGCTTGACCTGTCCCGGAGCTCGTCCAGCTTAACTGAAGATAAAAAAATGTCCTGGTTTACTGTCTCTGCCTGCATGCTAATGGAACATTTCTTTTATTCAACGGGTAATAAATGCCCATTGTAATTAGACCTGGTTGAAGTTTACACACCAGTGCAATCTTGTGTCATTTTGTAAATTGTGCATTATTCTTGTGAGAAATTGACAAAATGAAGTAATCTCAACACATGGAGAAATTAATCACTATTTTACCACGGGATTATGGGAATTATGGGAATTATGTGAACGACCAGAACAGGCTATTGTTCCTGGCACTTGTGGGGTTTTTTCATGATTTTTTTGTAACGCAAAATGTGTCTTTGTGAAGAATTTCAGGTAACTACACAAAAGCAAACTTTGGGAATTGTGCACCGGCTAATTGTGTAACAATATGATCAATTAAGACGTCTGAGCAAGTTTAACGCTAACAGCGAAATTATCCAACACCAGACTACATCAGTGACTAAATGCACAGACATTTTCTTAAAAAGGGTCAGTCAAGGTAAGACAGAGAAAGAATAAATGATAGAATGATCACTTGTGGTGTTTGATTTTTCGTTTTGATCCGAATAGAAGTAAAACAATATTACTTTTTTTTACTTTACGTTTACTCATCCATTAATAAGTCCATAGTACCATTGAGTAAAGAAAAAATAGAAGATGCAGGATGTTAACACTATGCCTCAAAAAGACAACACACGGCCATGCAAACAGAACATGAAATTAAGAATAATTTTTCATGGTAAAACTCCTTTTCTGCTTTCAGCATGAATTTTTAAATTTTTTTATTTATCCGTTTTTATATAGCGCGGACTTTACCCGAAGGCGTTAGAGCGCTTCACAATAGGAACAGAAAATTACAAGTAAACAAATTACAAAAGCAGACGATAAGTTACATGAGGTAAAAGTGACAATTATGAGCAAATAAAATACATGAGTTAGCAAACAGTGCATTACAGGAGGAAAGAGTGACACGTGTGCAGGTTACAAGAGAAAACAAAGTACAATTAGAGGTAATATACTGCAATATATGCTAGACACTCAGGCACAAGAACAAACGTTACGTAGGCAATGGTGGCACTAGTGCAAGTATCAAAAGCAAACAAAATGTGAGAGTTAGCAAACAGTGTGTTACAAGAGAAAAGTTGAGTTTTGTGCATAAATGTGAAAGGTAGAGTTACAATTGCTGTGGGATATTAATGTAGTGCTCAGGGGTTGTGGTATAGTGCAGGGTAATGGGGAAACATTATCTGATACAAGCAATTAGTGTGGCTTTGGGTGGTGAAAACATAGGGGCCCGTTAGGATGGCGGGCAGATTGCCCCCACCAGGCTGGCAGCAGCCACCGCCGGCCTGGCGGGGGCAATCCGCCCGCCATCCACACCTAAATGACCCCCCGCCATATTAGGATGGCGGGTGGACCGCGGCGGACGGAAAGATCGTCCGCCGCTTTTCCGCCCGGTCGCCTTGCGACCGGGGCGGAAAATGTCCAATATGGTGGCGGTGTCTAATAGACACCACCAGCCATATTAACATGGGCTGTTGCAGATGCCTTTCCGTGGTGGCATCGAAAGGCATGCAGTCTTCACTTTGGGGGCCCCCTGTGTGCCCTGAGAGTGAAGGAGAGGTGGGGGTGCACACGGGGGGTACCTGTGGTACCCCCCCTGCATTTGCATAAACAAAGGGGCAGGCACCGCGCGGTGCCTGCCGCTTTGTTTATGCAAATACATACGTGCATTTTTTGCATTGTGGCGGGCGGTGCTGAGAGCACCGCTCGCCACAATGCTAAATATGCAGGATGCGCCCGCCACAGTGGCGGGAGCATCTTAATACCCCCCACGGGACCCCGCCCTTATGGCGGGCGGTCCCAATCACTGATAGGATGGCGGGCGGCTAATGACCCCCATAGTGTTAATTAGTGGGTGGTAGTCCAGCAACAGCAGGTAGCAAAATGGCAGTGGATAGTAATATTATGGAATATGAGGGGAGGGGAGGTGGTGGGTGCTTCTGCAATGGTATGTGGGAGGTGATATTAGTAGGGGCAGAATGGTGGTTGGGTTTTGGCATAGCAGTAGAGTAGTGATGGGTGCAATAATGCATTGTGGGTCGTGTGGTGGTGAGAGGTACTGTTCTATATCAGTGTAATGTGGAGGTAAGGGAAGATATTTTCTGGTGACAAATGTGGTTGTATGAAGCTGGTACTGTCCTTAGTACAAGTAATGTAACTCTGAGCAATTGACATATGTTGCTAAGGAGGAGGCACTACTGAGGTGAGGGATTCAATGCAGTGGTCAAATGGAGCTGTCCATTAGTGATGATGTGGTGGTCGTGGGAGCAAATATGTGGCACTGAGATGTGGTTGTTTGCTGCTGAGGTGTCTGTGTGCTGCTGGTGATTGGTATACCTGCGGCGGAGCAGTGGTAATGTAAGGTTGACGACAGGTTGGTCTGTCAAGTAATATCATGTATGCAAGACTCCATTTTTTACTTCAGGATGTGCTGCAATATCCTGGAGAAGTTTTTCTATGCAACTGCAAAGCTGGCATATCCTTGTAGTAGCCATGGGGGAAATGTCCCACCTTACCTATGCCCCAGAGAAACCCTGTCTGCGAAGAAAACTGACCCACAGATACAAAGCTCACACATTGCTTTGCTAATGACAAAAGTGCTATGGAGAGTTCAAGATTCAGTTATCTGGTAACACATCTCCTGATCAATGATTTTGGTCTTCTCTCCTTTTTTAAGATATTATTGACCTTTTGTCTGTGGTATCTATCATCTGGCTTCGCTCGTGCTCCCAGATCCTGGTATGTGATCACCTTTAGTTCCACACGCTCTATTATCCACCTGCAACAAATCTATTGCTGCAGCCACAGTTCCGAATGCCTGGAAAGAGATACTTGTAATTTCGGCCATTCCATTGCACCACAACAGCTCTGGTCTCAGTGCTTGACGATTTAAAAATGCTAATGGACTGGGACACCACTTCAGGGCTAGTCCTGTTGGATCTATCCGTTGCATTCACTACAGTCTTCCATATCGAACTGATAGTTTGCCTGTATGAAGCCGGAATTCAGGCCTTAGCCTGGAATAAAGATTATCTTTCCAACAGGTCTCAAGCTGTCCATTTTCTCCCGTTCGCTCTCAATATAAATATCTCTCTTCAGGGGTTCATTCCTGTAGTCCCACTTTTATAAATCTGTATGTTTAGCTTCTTGTCCAATTGAGAAGTTCCTATGATTTGAAGTATAGATGATACTCAAACTCTTCCTTCTATGTACAGAAAAAACAACTCTAATTTTCAAAATTGCAATAGTTATGTGGCAGATTGAATAAAGCAGAACTAAAAAAATATAGATAACACTGGAATGCTTTTTGATGGACCTGTTCTTTCTGCAGGGTCACCCCAGATTTCTGCTCACCTCTGCCTTCCTCTGCTGAACACGTGTTTGTTGTTTTTTAGGATTGTGCACTTTTTCCATGCTAATCAGTGATAAAGTGTTTGTACTCTTATTCTGAACATGGTAAACATGGTAAAAGTGGCCTACACCTGATTGGTACATGTAATTTACCTGTAATTCTGCAGTATATGGTACTACATGTACCTAGGTCTTGTAAATCTAAATCAAATGCTACTAGTGGACTGCAACACTGAGGGCTCGATTCCGATCCGGGAAAAGGCGGTGCGATTAGCGGATCGGAGCGTGTTTCCCCGTACGAATTGTACCTGAAGGTGTATCCGTTCGAACCTGCAAGTACGATCAAACTCAAATGCGTCACTCCGTACGCCACGTAAAAAACGCCGTACAAATCGAAAGTCCATGCGATTTGCGGCCGGCTGACGCTTCACGCTACGTCCGACCGTAAATAGACCGCGTCTCCCGAACCAGGAAGTACGATCCGTGTTCTACACACTCCGTACGGCTCTTTTTCTACGACAGCTAAAACCTCCCGTAAAACTACACTCCGGAACGACCCGCACCCCGGTACGCGACAAGCAAGCCATGGACGCGATTGTCCGTCTCATCCCTATCCTGTACGCCCACCACCTCGTACTTAGA
Organism: Lissotriton vulgaris; assembly: GCF_964263255.1. Classification (NCBI taxonomy): domain Eukaryota; kingdom Metazoa; phylum Chordata; class Amphibia; order Caudata; family Salamandridae; genus Lissotriton; species Lissotriton vulgaris. Next base: position 1,053,476,522 of record NC_141694.1, on the reverse strand, counting down.
AACCGAAGACGGCGCCGAAGGTGAGTGCAACGAAGTCCGACATACCTGTACGTGTTGCAACACGTGCACATCTCCATTGCACGATTGTAATGTCTGGCCATGTTGCGCCACACACTCCCGCACAGCACCAGTGTAATACGGAGACCGGCCGCACCTACGTCCACGCCCACCGGGGTACGCTAGGTCACCGCACTACACCAGTGCAATACGGACACAGGCCTCACCTACGTCATCGACCACGGGGTACGCTAGGTCACCGCACTACACCAGTGCAATACGGACACAGGCCGCACCTACGTCATCGACCACGGGGTACGCTAGGTCACCGCACCTACGTCATCGATCACGGGGTACGCTAGGCCACCGCACTACACCAGTGCAATACGGACACAGGCTGCACCTACGTCATCGACCACGGGGTACGCTAGGTCACCGCACCTACATCATCGACCACGGGGTACGCTAGGTCGCCGCACTACACCAGTGCAATACGGACACAGGCCTCACCTACGTCATCGATCACGGGGTACGCTAGGTCACCGCACTACACCAGTGCAATACAGACACAGGCCGCACCTACGTCATCGACCACGGGGTACGCTAGGTCACCGCACCTACGTCATCGACCACGGGGTACTCTAGGTCACCGCACTACACCAGTGCAATATGGACACAGGCCGCACCTACGTCATCGACCACGGGGTACGCTAGGTCACCGCACCAACGTCATCGACCACGGGGTACGCTAGGTCACCGCACTACACCAGTGCAATACGGACACAGGCTGCACCTACGTCATCGACCACGGGGTAGGCTAGGTCACCGCACCAACGTCATCGACCACGGGGTACGCTAGGTCACCGCACTACACCATCGACCACGGGGTATGCTACGTCACCGCACCAACGTCATCGACCACAGTGTACGCTAGGTCACCGCACTACACCCTCGACCACGGGGTACGCTAAGTCACCGCACCAACGTCATCGACCACGGGGTACGCTACGTCACCGCACTACACCAGTGCAATACGAGACAGGCCCAGCATCAGAGTGTGTGTGTGGCTAACACCCCCACCTACGTCATCGACCACGGGGTACGCTAGGTCACCGCACTACACCATCGAGCACGGGGTATGCTACGTCACCGCACTACACCATCGACCACGGGGTACGCTAGGTCACCGCACTACACCACTGCAATACGAGACAGGCCGCACCTACGTCATCGACCACGGGGTACGCTAGGTCACCGCACTACACCATCGAGCACGGGGTACGCTAGGTCACCGCACTACACCACAGCAATAGACGTATGGTACATACGTCTGCTATGTGATTGTAAGTGTGAGTGGTGTGTAGAGCACCCACCCACCAGTGCCCACCAGTGCCCAGCATCAGAGTGTGTGTGTGGCTAACACCCCCACCAGTGCCCACCAGTGCCCACCAGTGCCCAGCATCAGACTGTGTGTGTGGCTAACACCCCCACCAGTGCCCACCAGTGCCCACCAGTGCCCAGCATCAGAGTGTGTGTGTGGCTAACACCCCCATCAGTGCCCACCAGTGCCCAGCATCAGAGTGTGTGTGTGGCTAACACCCCCACCAGTGCCCACCAGTGCCCAGCATCAGAGTGTGTGTGTGGCTAACACCCCCACCAGTGCCCAGCATCAGAGTGTGTGTGTGGCTAACACCCCCACCTGTGCCCACAAGTGCCCACCAGTGCCCAGCATCAGAGTGTGTGTGTGTGTGGCTAACACCCCCACCAGTGCCCGCCAGTGCCCAGCATCAGAGTGTGTGTGTGGCTAACACCCCCACCAGTGCCCACCAGTGCCCACCAGTGCCCAGCATCAGAGTGTGTGTGTGGCTAACACCCCCACCAGTGCCCAGCATCAGAGTGTATGTGTGGCTAACACCCCCACCAGTGCCCACCAGTGCCCACCAGTGCCCAGCATCAGAGTGTGTGTGTGGCTAACACCCCCACCAGTGCCCACCAGTGCCCAGCATCAGAGTGTGTGTGTGGCTAACACCCCCACCAGTGCCCACCAGTGCCCAGCATCAGAGTGTGTGTGTGGCTAACACCCCCACCAGTGCCCACCAGTGCCCACCAGTGCCCAGCATCAGAGTGTGTGTGTGGCTAACATCAGTGCCCACCAGTGCCCAGCATCAGAGTGTGTGTGTGGCTAACACCCCCACCAGTGCCCACCAGTGCCCAGCATCAGAGTGTGTGTGTGGCTAACACCCCCACCAGTGCCCACCAGTGCCCAGCATCAGAGTGTGTGTGTGGCTAACACCCCCACCAGTGCCCACCAGTGCCCACCAGTGCCCAGCATCAAAGTGTGTGTGTGGCTAACACCCCCACCAGTGCCCACCAGTGCCCAGCATCAGAGTGTGTGTGTGGCTAACACCCCCACCAGTGCCCACCAGTGCCCAGCATCAGAGTGTGTGTGTGGCTAACAACCCCACCAGTGCCCAGCATCAGAGTGTGTGTGTGGCTAACACCCCCACCAGTGCCCACCAGTGCCCAGCATCAGAGTGTGTGTGTGGCTAACACCCCCACCAGTGCCCACCAGTGCCCAGCATCAGACTGTGTGTGTGGCTAACACCCCCACCAGTGCCCACCAGTGCCCAGCATCACAGTGTGTGTATGTGGCTAACACCCCATCAGTGCCCACCAGTGCCCAGCATCAGAGTGTGTGTGTGGCTAACACCCCCACCAGTGCCCAGCACCAGAGTGTGTGTGTGGCTAACACCCCCACCAGTGCCCACCAGTGCCCAGCATCAGAGTGTGTGTGTGGCTAACACCCCCACCAGTGCCCACCAGTGCCCAGCACCAGAGTGTGTGTGTGGCTAACACCCCCATCAGTGCCCACCAGTGCCCAGCATCAGAGTGTGTGTGTGGCTAACACCCCCACCAGTGCCCACCAGTGCCCAGCATCAGAGTGTGTGTGTGGCTAACACCCCCACCAGTGCCCAGCATCAGAGTGTGTGTGTGGCTAACACCCCCACCTGTGCCCACCAGTGCCCACCAGTGCCCAGCATCAGAGTGTGTGTGTGTGTGGCTAACACCCCCACCAGTGCCCGCCAGTGCCCAGCATCAGAGTGTGTGTGTGGCTAACACCCCCACCAGTGCCCACCAGTGCCCACCAGTGCCCAGCATCAGAGTGTGTGTGTGGCTAACACCCCCACCAGTGCCCAGCATCAGAGTGTATGTGTGGCTAACACCCCCACCAGTGCCCACCAGTGCCCACCAGTGCCCAGCATCAGAGTGTGTGTGTGGCTAACACCCCCACCAGTGCCCACCAGTGCCCAGCATCAGAGTGTGTGTGTGGCTAACAACCCCACCAGTGCCCACCAGTGCCCACCAGTGCCCAGCATCAGAGTGTGTGTGTGGCTAACACCCCCACCAGTGCCCACCAGTGCCCAGCATCAGAGTGTGTGTGTGGCTAACATCAGTGCCCACCAGTGCCCAGCATCAGAGTGTGTGTGTGGCTAACACCCCCACCAGTGCCCACCAGTGCCCAGCATCAGAGTGTGTGTGTGGCTAACACCCCCACCAGTGCCCACCAGTGCCCAGCATCAGAGTGTGTGTGTGTGGCTAACACCCCCACCAGTGCCCACCAGTGCCCACCAGTGCCCAGCATCAAAGTGTGTGTGTGGCTAACACCCCCACCAGTGCCCACCAGTGCCCAGCATCAGAGTGTGTGTGTGGCTAACACCCCCACCAGTGCCCACCAGTGCCCAGCATCAGAGTGTGTGTGTGGCTAACAACCCCACCAGTGCCCAGCATCAGAGTGTGTGTGTGGCTAACACCCCCACCAGTGCCCACCAGTGCCCACCAGTGCCATGCATCAGACTGTGTGTGTGGCTAACACCCCCACCAGTGCCCACCAGTGCCCAGCATCACAGTGTGTGTGTGTGGCAAACACCCCATCAGTGCCCACCAGTGCCCAGCATCAGAGTGTGTGTGTGGCTAACACCCCCACCAGTGCCCACCAGTGCCCAGCATCAGAGTGTGTGTGTGGCTAACACCCCCACCAGTGCCCACCAGTGCCCAGCATCAGAGTGTGTGTGTGGCTAACACCCCCACCAGTGCCCACCAGTGCCCAGAATCAGACTGTGTGTGTGGCTAACACCCCCACCAGTGCCCACCAGTGCCCAGCATCAGACTGTGTGTGTGGCTAACACCCCCACCAGTGCCCACCAGTGCCCAGCATCAGAGTGTGTGTGTGGCTAACACCCCCACCAGTGCCCACCAGTGCCCACCAGTGCCCAGCATCAGAGTGTGTGTGTGGCTAACACCCCCACCAGTGCCCACCAGTGCCCACCAGTGCCCAGCATCAGAGTGTGTGTGTGGCTAACACCCCCACCAGTGCCCCCCAGTGCCCAGCATCAGAGTGTGTGTGTGGCTAACACCCCCACCAGTGCCCACCAGTGCCCAGCATCAGACTGTGTGTGTGGCTAACACCCCCACCAGTGCCCACCAGTGCCCAGCTGTTACATTACAACATACCATTGTGAACCTCATTACCATCAGGAGTTTGACACAATTTAACATACCTAAATTTGAACATCACATCAGCTCCCAGGCACACAGCAGTCACAGATATTATCACACAAACTCTACTTCAGAAAATCAAAATAAATGCTTCATTCAGCTGCTCCAAAAAAGAAAAGCAAATAAGAGTCCTTGCTCATTAAAGGCCAATGGCCAGTCCAAAAAAGTCCGAGCAACAGTATGTGCCTCCATGGGTGTGATCACACACAAACTTGCCTGCACATGGCGTTTAATCCGCAGTGGAAACTATGGGGGCACCATCTGTGGAATCCTCCGGCACCGCATGGGCAGGAGAGGGAAGGACAGGCGGAGTGGGTGCAGGTGTAGTGGATACAACCACACTGGCTGGTGCAGCGCCGAAAGTAGCTTCGAAAACCTGGCTGCACATCTCAGCCAGTGTGGAAAAACTACCACCTGAACCCGGGGACACATTGGGGTGGAGGTAGAGGGCTGTGAATCTGTACTCCTGGGTGTGTGGATGCGTGTGTGTGTTGTGTCCCCTCTCCCTCTGGGTGTGCCTACATCCCCTTGAGATTGGGTGCGTGGAGCTTTGAACTTCTTCTGCCGTGTGGGTGTGCTGGGTGTGTCTGACCTGTGGCGTCTGCGTGTATGTTGTGTAGGTATGGGAGAGGCAGAGGTGGATGGGTCTGAAGGATGGGGGGGGAGACTGATGCTGCTGTGTGTACATTGCTGCCGTCAGTGTTGACTCTATGGCAGCCACACTCCGACGTAGATCAGACATTGCCGATGATATGCCCTCCATGAACGACACCAACTGTGTAATCAGTTGTGTATGTCCATGGAGGACAGTCAGCATGGATGTCTGACCTACTGCAATCTGCCGGAGTAGGTCCACAGTCTCAGCACTGAGGGCAGCAGGGGACACAGGGGCAGGGGCAGCGGTGCCGGGAACAAAGGAGACACGGGGGCTAGCACGGACCCTAGGGACACTAACGACTGGGAGGGTGGAGATGGTATTGGAGGAGGGGAGGCCAGCCAAAGATGACGAATTGACCATTGCTGCATATTCCCCCTCCTCCGGAGAGTCTGACTCGGAGTCGTCGGCATGGTAAGATGTGTCAGTCACATGTCGTCCGGCCTGCAGACTCTCATCACCCTCCGTACCACTGCCTCCCTCTGACTCCTCAAAGCAGGGTTTATTGGGAAACAGCATGCCCACACCATTCACGCAATTGAAACCACTCTAAGATGGCCGCCACTGGGAAACCCCCCCCCCCTCGCCACTCCCACTCCGACCTCTCGTCACTCCCACTCTTGCCTCGATGCCCGACAATGTTTATTACACGCGTCGCTGCGTTGACGCTTACTTCCACAATTTCGGGAAGCCGGCGGATTGCCATTGAGCACACCGCCCGTTCTTCGCTCGGATCGCGAGTGAAGGAGCACTGTCTCGACGTGAAGGTAAGGGTTCCCGTCATCGCGTTCGCTCCTCCTGCCACGAACCCGCGGTGCCTTCCCTCTCAACCTTAATTATCCACTGTTTATTTCCAGAAATAATTTCAAAACGCAGAACCACAAGCGGTCTAACTTAAATATACCGGCCCATTCCAGCGGAACTCCCACAGCTGGCTAAGGAATCAATGGCCACCATGTTATATGTATTATAACAGGACATCGAGGTAACATTCTGCTCTCACTCGCCACAAATTCACGGGCGCACTCACTCAAGCCCTGAGACTTATTTCATTCTCTCTCTTCTAGGCACCAGCCTCTACCCCACAATCTCTCCCAGCATCATAGGAGACTCGTGAGGATCGCTTGCAGAGGTGTGCAACTCACCTTTCAATATTTTTAATTTCATGAGGCATAGAAAAACCTTCGCCACGCCCGCCCACACTATGCATGATTCCGACACTTATAGATTGTCTTATAATACCTTGACCACAGCCCTAAATGTCCGGACTCGTTTTATTAGGCACTCCTACCGGCATGTCCTGAATTGCTATAATTTCACATGAGTCTTCACCACGGCACAACTGGTCAAAAGCGACACCAGCAGTCACAATCACATTAGCGCCTAAATACTCACGGTGCCATAAACCGAACCGGTGCAGGCCAAACTGCTCTCACCATTCCGTACAGCATGAGATTGGCACATTGGAAGATAGATTGTTCGAAATCAACGTCACAATGGCATGAGATAAATGTATAGTTTGTGCAATTTACCTGTAAAGAACAACTTTAATTAGTGCCATATTTAAACACATTCCTTTTTCCTCTTCTTTCCCATTCTTGTTCAATGTTACTTTTATCAGGAAAAGCACATACAGGCAAAACATTGTTTATGTCCTGATGATGATCCCAGTTCACTATGAGCCGGGGATCGAAACGTCGTCGACACTTTGCCAAATTCTGTAACCTTACCATCGTGCTGAAACTGTTACATGAATTTGTTGTCTGAACTTGCCATGCAAATATGCTATTGATGCAAGGGACAATTGGCTCCCATGTTCTTTTTGCCTGATATTCTTTACCCTCTTTTCCTTGCTTTCTTGCCTATTTTTTTCAACCCTTTTGGAGTGTACTTTTGGATAGGTACAGGCTTGTACCCTATCAACATTTGCATTAGACCTCTCTGATGGTCTTTTAAACTTGTTTATATTTTGAAATAAAATTTCAGGCCCGGCTGGGTACTGAAAACAAGAATCAATATAGTACTGATTGGAGTCTATATGTGCATCTGTCTTTTTGATAACCTAATCCTACGGACCTCTGTTTTTCGTAATAAATGATTGCCCAAGGTCCTTAGGTACTTATTTGGGTCCCCCTTGTTTGTGAAAATATACTTGAGCGCAAACGCTGGTTTGCAAGGGCTCTCGATTGTCCAAACCCTTAGTGGCTTTGGGTCCCCTAGTACCCCATCCTTCCTTATACCTTGCCATCCCTCACCCTGTCATTCTCTTATCCTCTCCCTTCTTTTCACTCTGCTGCACTATGTCAGTTCATGCACCACTATATACAGATGAATACCTAAAACAACTCTGCTCTGGCCCATCCCTCCTGTCAGACAACTCAGAAATCCCCAGCCAAGAGAACACCACAATCCCGGAGCAATTAGAAAAACTCCGCAAAAAGCAGGTCCGTTTGCAACTAATGATATTGATGCTAACGGACTACCTGAAGGCAGAGGTAATTCCTGTAGGATTACAAGTCCGCAACGTGCCAGGGATCTTCACAGATGATCCCAAGTATATATAACTAGCTTTAGCTACATAGGAACTACTTGTTCACGTCATTGGCTTGCACTAGGAATTGATACTGCTGTTGAGACACTAAAATCACTTGAAACTGAGATCTCGGATATTCTAAAACAGATCCAAGACTCTGATCCTACTGAGGATAGTAAGAAACTCCTAGAACAAGTTGATAAAACCATCGCAGAGTATCAGAGAATAGAACAAAATAAAAAGTCAAACAAAATCAAAAAAGATATAAAATCATACAATATAGAAGTGACATATCCTTATCTACAAAAGGACTTTTATACCAACCGAACATATTCTAACCCTCAACAGTACAGACCCTGGGGCAGGTACAATAGACGGAGAAATTTGGTAAATTTCTCAGAAACCTCAGCCGAATCCTCCGACAATTCGGACGCAGGCGAAGGCAGTAGTACAGCTCGAAGGGGCGGGTCACACCAGTCCGGTGGCACAAATCCTTTTTTACAGAGAGGCCAACAAGGCACACCTCAAAGAGGAAAAGTCAAGAAAACCCAGAGATGGGTCAACCCACCGGGGGAACGCCGGACGAGGAACAATTTCTATCAATGGTAGAGTCTCCGTCCGCAGCCATAGAAGCAATCCCAATTTTTAACATTTCCAATTACTCCTTAGGAGAAGACGAACTTTCCCTTCTCAAAAAAGGACTCACTTTTGTGCCCACTACCCCTCCCAACTATTTAGAACTACAAACCGAACTAATGAGGTTCTTTAGATGGATCCGGTTAAAGGCATTCTTTCAACTACATCCTGGCCAAGAGAGTAATGCCTTAACCCCTTTCCGTCCACCATCTACTTTCTCTCCCACTTCAGGGATGATTCCCCCTGAAATAATCACCTTCGAGAAGTTGATATTGAAAGATCTTTCAATACTACAAAACACTCATGCCTTCATTCCATACAATATTACGCTTAAAGAAAAACAGGCCATTACCACACTCAAAATGAACAACTCTTTGATCATAAAGAGTGCAGATAAAGGTGGGGGAATTGTTCTCCAAGATCTAGACTCCTACACTTCAGAAATACTAAGACAGTTGGATAATAAGGAACACTATCAAAGGCTAGCGTCCAATCCTACAAAGGAAATTCAAGAATTAATAAAGAAAATCACTACGGACGCACTGACTGAAGGGTTTCTATCCAAAAAAGAGTATAACTACTTGAACATAAAAAGCCCCAGAACACCGTTGATATATACTCTTCCGAAAATCCATAAGAGTCTCACTGCACCACCTGGACGTCCCATTGTTTCAGCTTGTGGTTCCATTTTAGAGCCATTGGGAGCCTTCATAGACTTCTTCATAAAGGAGTTTGTCCCCTCCACTCCTTGTTATGTTAGAGACTCCATGTCCATGATTTCACTGGTAGAGAATTTACCTTTTGACCCAGCAACAGACACTCTCTGCACCATGGACGTGGAGTCCCTTTATACAAATATTCCCCAGATAGCGGCCCTGAAGGTGATTCAAAAAACCCTAGACACACGCCCACGCCCTCATGCAATACCAACATCATTCATTTTACAGTTACTCGAAATCTGTTTGACGAGAAACTTCTTTACCTTTAATGGCCTCTTCTACCAACAGATTAAGGGGACAAGTATGGGAGCAATTTTTGCTCCTAACTTGGCTATACTCTTTATGAATGAAATTGAAACTGAGGTTATACTCTCGCCCTCTAACCCCTTCCACTCGGGAATTGGACTATGGCGCAGATACATTGACGACATCTTCATGATTTGGAGATGTGAAGTCAGTGATCTGCGCCATTTCCAACACTGGATGAACAATAATTGTTGTGGCCTCCACTTTACCCTCACATCAAATAAAACCTCCATTGACTTTCTGGATCTCTCCATTTTCCACCAGGATGGAGTTCTGTTGACGCGCCTGTTTAGAAAAACCACAGAGCGGAATACACTATTAGATTATTCCAGCAGCCACCCCAGAGCCTTACGGGACTCACTACCATTCTCACAGTTCCTGCGAATTAGGAGAAACTGCTCATGTAGGCAGGACTACTTTAAAGAAAGTGCCATCTTAGTAGCCAAACTTAAAAACAGGGGCTACCCTAGACGCATTGTCAAGAATGCCCTTAAAAGAGCATGGTACAGACCGAGAGAAACGTTGCTGACTCCAACTCAAAAAACCCCACAGGAAAGAATAGCTTGTGTTACTACGTTCTCCCCAGTGTCAAACAAACTGAGAAAAATGATACTCCGCCACTGGCCTGTCATTAATGCGGGCGCACTAGAGATTGAGCGTCCCTTATTCGCTTTCAAAAAAAGCAAAAATTTGAAGGACCATTTAGTCCGGGCCGCATTACCTAGTACCAGTCAACCATCTACACTTGAGACTGTATGGGGTCTGTCCCCCATTGTAGGACATGTGAAATGTGGCAATTGCAGTGTATGTGACATAACCATTGAAGGAAAAACCAGGGTATTTAATAACATCACTTTTACCAGTTCCTCACTGTCAAACTGTAACACTTGCAATGTGATATATTTGGTTCAATGTCCATGTTTGAAATTGTATGTAGGCCAAACCTCACAGAAGGTGAAAACAAGGATCTGCCAGCAAAGAGCCGCATTCGCTGCCAAATCCAGAATGCCCCGCTTGTGGAACATTTCATCAGTGCAAAGCACACAGAAAATGATTTAAAGTGGACTGTGCTGAATGCTTTAAAGTTACCACCTAGAGGAGGATGCATGGCTCAGCTTCTCAACAAGGAGGAACTAAAATGCATTATATTGCTGGATACAATACAGAATGGTCTTAATCGGACTGAGGACTGGGCAGGATTTCTGTAAATTGTTAATGACTGTTCTAAAAAGCACAATGGGGTCCAAAGTTAATTCTGCTCGTTGATCAGATGTAATAGGTTATATTAACATCTTATCTGCCACTGCTCGTCTTTTTCTATATGAACAGAAAAACTGAACCTGGTTGAAAAACCATGTGAATATGTGCCAAATTCCTTTGTCCTCTCGTGGCATTATGTACTAAGGAATTGCTTGGGAAACAAGGTGATCAGCAAGCTTATTTAAACGACACCATTCTAAGATGGCCGCTGCTTGGACACCCTTGTTGCACCTCGCAATCCCTCCTCTATGCTTATTTCACTCGTTAATAATGCCATGTAACTGTGTGCCAAATGGTACTTATTTCACGCGTTGTTAATGCCATATAACTGTGTGCCAAATGGTAATGTCCGCACAAGCAAATCGGGGTTTATTGGGAAACAGCATGCCCACACCATTCACGCAATTGAAACCACTCTAAGATGGCCGCCACTGGGAAACCCCCCCCCTCGCCACTCCCACTCCGACCTCTCGCCACTCCCACTCTTGCCTCGATGCCCGACAATGTTTATTACACGCGTCGCTGCGTTGACGCTTACTTCCACAATTTCGGGAAGCCGGCGGATTGCCATTGAGCACACCGCCCGTTCTTCGCTCGGATCGCGAGTGAAGGAGCACTGTCTCGACGTGAAGGTAAGGGTTCCCGTCATCGCGTTCGCTCCTCCTGCCACGAACCCGCGGTGCCTTCCCTCTCAACCTTAATTATCCACTGTTTATTTCCAGAAATAATTTCAAAACGCAGAACCACAAGCGGTCTAACTTAAATATACCGGCCCATTCCAGCGGAACTCCCACAGCTGGCTAAGGAATCAATGGCCACCATGTTATATGTATTATAACAGGACATCGAGGTAACATTCTGCTCTCACTCGCCACAAATTCACGGGCGCACTCACTCAAGCCCTGAGACTTATTTCATTCTCTCTCTTCTAGGCACCAGCCTCTACCCCACAATCTCTCCCAGCATCATAGGAGACTCGTGAGGATCGCTTGCAGAGGTGTGCAACTCACCTTTCATTATTTTTAATTTCATGAGGCATAGAAAAACCTTTGCCACGCCCGCCCACACAATGCATGATTCCGACACTTATAGATTGTCTTATAATACCTTGACCACAGCCCTAAATGTCCGGACTCGTTTTATTAGGCACTCCTACCGGCATGTCCTGAATTGCTATAATTTCACATGAGTCTTCACCACGGCACAACTGGTCAAAAGCGACACCAGCAGTCACAATCACATTAGCGCCTAAATACTCACGGTGCCATAAACCGAACCGGTGCAGGCCAAACTGCTCCCACCATTCCGTACAGCATGAGATTGGCACATTGGAAGATAGATTGTTCGAAATCAACGTCACAATGGCATGAGATAAATGTATAGTTTGTGCAATTTACCTGTAAAGAACAACTTTAATTAGTGCCATATTTAAACATATTCCTTTTTCCTCTTCTTTCCCATTCTTGTTCAATGTTACTTTTATCAGGAAAAGCACATACAGGCAAAACATTGTTTATGTCCTGATTTATTTATTTATTTTTAGCATTTGTTAAGCGCGAACAATTGCCCGCAGGCGTCTCGGCGCTGTACTAATGTATGCTCTCCTATAGGTGTCATGGATAAGTGGGAATTTTTAAAGATTGAATAACCAGGTTTTCAGTTTTTTCCTAAATGATATCAAATTTGGGCTAGATCGTATGGATTGCGGGACAGTGTTTCATAGTTTAGGGCCTACCACTAAGAAACGTCTGTCTCCCCAATTGACCAGCCTGGTCCGTGGCACAACCAGGTCATTTTGTTTTGCTGAACGCAGTGTCCGGGAGGGGGTATATGGGACAAGATGGTCTTTCAAAAATTGCGGCGCTTGGTGGTGAAGTGACTTATAGACAATGCACAGTGTCTTAAATTTAATTCTGTTCCTCACTGGGAGCCAGTGAAGACTTCTCAGGGTCTCAGCTACGGGCTTGAATTTAGGGGTGTTTGAGAGTAGTCTGGCTGCCGCATTTTGGATTCCCTGCAGTTTCTTGATGACCCTTGCTTGGGCACTGGCAAACAAGCCATTACAATAATCCAGTGCTGACAAAACAAGGGCGCTGACAAGTGTCTTGCCAACATTTTTAGGTAGAAAAGGGAGAATCTTCCTGACTAGGCGTAGTTTGTAGAATGCCGTGGCGGCCGTCTGATTGGCATGTGCCATAAAGTTTAGGTTGTCATCGAAGATGACGCCCAAATTCCGTACTTTTGTGGCAGGTTCAGGCATGGCTCCAAAAGATGACGGCCACCATACTGGGGACCAGCTGGGACTGAGACGGCCAAAAGTGACCACCTCAGTTTTATCGGAGTTAAGTTTCAGGCAGTTTGCGGCCATCCACTGTCCTATGGCCAGCATACCTGCTTTGAAACTCTCCGCTACTGTTTCTCCATCATTTCTGATACCCAGAATTAGCTGAGTATCATCTGCGTAGGAGGTAAGGTTCATCCCGTGCGCTTTGATGGTCTTTGCGAGGTCCGACACATAGATATTAAAAAGTGTCGGACTAAGGGATGAACCTTGAGGTACCCCACATGGCAGAGATAATTCAGCCGATGATGATCCCAGTTCACTAGGAGCCGGGGATCGAAACGTCGTCGACACTTTGCCAAATTCTGTAACCTTACCATCGTGCTGAAACTGTTACATGAATTTGTTGTCTGAACTTGCCATGCAAATATGCTATTGATGCAAGGGACAATTGGCTCCCATGTTCTTTTTGCCTGATATTCTTTACCCTCTTTTCCTTGCTTTCTTGCCTATTTTTTTCAACCCTTTTGGAGTGTACTTTTGGATAGGTACAGGCTTGTACCCTATCAACATTTGCAATAGACCTCTCTGATGGTCTTTTAAACTTGTTTATATTTTGAAATAAAATTTCAGGCCCGGCTGGGTACTGAAAACAAGAATCAATATAGTACTGATTGGAGTCTATATGTGCATCTGTCTTTTTGATAACCTAATCCTACGGACCTCTGTTTTTCGTAATAAATGATTGCCCAAGGTCCTTAGGTACTTATTTGGGTCCCCCTTGTTTGTGAAAATATCCTCAAAGCAGGTGGCACTGTCGGTGTGTCCCTCTTCCTGGTCCGCGCCTGTGTCTCCTCCATATTCAGATGATGATGCTGTGGGCAAGGAGAAGAATAAAAACATATCAGTCACCTGTACACATCAGACATATCAGCTACAAATCATTTGGCTTCATTCCTCAACATGGCATGCATCATTAGGCACATGACACAGAACACTGCACAATGAGAATTCTAGTTGTGGCCAATTGTGAGAGACACTACGCATCATGTATAGTAGGATACAAGCAACAGTCAAGGGAAAAATCATGTATGAGCCACACAATGATGATTGACTGCCTGACAACAGGATAGCTGTTGATGCATCATAGCACATTTACACACCCTGCCACCCAAACCCAGACCGGGACATGTTTAATTTGCTTAGACCTTGTGCCACATGGGAAAAGTCCTTCCTGAGCTGACATGTGATGCCACCCTGTGACCTGAACCAAGTGTAACATCACCTCACACTGGCATCACAGCTGTTGACACCCCAAGCCTCATTGTGTGACTGACCATCAATAGTATCTACAAACAACATTGTACTTATTTAGCAAATATGCACACACGCACTGCCCAGTGTCAGTATGCATAAGGCCAACATATTGCACATGTACATTGTGCACCTGTAGCCAACACATGACAATTTGAAAGAGTACCATGGACAAAGGCCACTGAGGCTGACTCGTGCAGAAGACACATGTGTAGACTCCAGATCAGTGCCTAAATAGGAAGAACGGCAGACACAGTGCACATGTGGTGCCACATGTAAGGTTCCAACAGGTGTCACAGACCCCCCTCCAACATGATGATGTGCAAAGGAAGATGCATACAGAGACATTGCACCATAGGAGTACATGTGAAAAACAAACATCATACAAAGCGCAGGTCAAATGTGGAGTAGGGCAAGGCATGTAAAGAAGCAGCTGCAGAAACTGGGACATTCTGATGCCAATGCATGGAGTGCCTGTCTGACCACACCAGTCAAACTATGGGAGTGTAACCATGCCTCGGAGCACTGCAGGGAGCATGTGACACACATCACAACAAACAGACATGAACCTACCCCCTACTTGCTGCTGTCCCTCCTGCAACTGCCTATGGAGGTCTGGGAACACCACTTCCAGGACCCGGAGCATGTTGGGGGTGAGGTGGCGGGTGCCGCCATGCCGCCGTGGAGCTTCCAGCTTGAGCTGTACTCTGGCAATGCGGCGGGTCCAGCACCGGATGTCCTGCCACCTCTTCTTGATGTTCCTGAGGCTCCTGCGAGGCCCCCCACACTCCTGACAGCCCTGGCGATGTCCAGCCAGATTTCACCCTTCTCATAGGCAGATACCTGTCACAAATGTAAAGTAAAAGAGCATCAGTACACCTGGTCCATGTCCCAAAAAAACACATATGTGCACCTGATAGTTGATGAGAACAGGGCATCGTAAGCTGCACACATTAGCATCATTGGCCAGGAGCATGTGGCCTGTGAGCAAACACTACTGCAGTACATGCCATTGAAAGGCCACAGATGACATTACGGGTGCTAAACACTCTTTAAACATGGCACTCACAGAACAATGTATGCTACATCTGGGTGCACTGCAGCACGTGACACGCTGTCACACACCCCACTGCAACATAGAACCCTCTAGAAACAACACTGTACACCCTGGCACTCACTCCCAACAACATTGCATCTAGACACTATACAGACACAGTGGCTATGATGTCACACACACAACAGGTGCACACTCCAAGGTATTGCACACATCACTCACCTGATCCTCTGGTCTCCCATACAGCTTGCTGTAGTTAGGCAGGAGGGCATCCAGCAGGGCCTTGTTCTCACCATCAGTGAATGCAGGTGCCCTCTCCATGCTAAGCCAATCAGGGTCCAGAGGATTCAGAGACAGCAGCTGTGGTTACCACACCAATGTTGTGCAGGCAAGTGCCCTCCCACAGCCACATGCAGCCTTATATCTGTGCTGCAGAGGGGCTGTGAGTCCAAGGAGTAGTGTGTGATAGGCCACCATAGTTAGCATCCTATGTTCCATCCAATCACATCACACATAAGGCGATGACACACATATGCATGGTTTGAAAACTGAGCCAGAGCCGAACAACAACTTTTGCAACATTGTATACTTTATCCCAACTGAATTTGCTAGAACACCTGTAGGAGGCTCAAAACTCTCTGTATCCATGACAACGTGGTTGCATTTTGATCATCCCACTGTTCCCCTACATGTTCCCTATGTATAGATTCAAATACCCACACAAGTACGGTGACATTGCCGTTGCTAATGCAACCCATGCAATGGTGTAACGAGGCGTACAGACGCACGTACCATTGGGGTACGCTTTGCTCGCGTATGGCTGAAATGCAATCGGGAAACGAGGCCTACGCACGCACGTACCATTGGGGTACGCTTTGCTCGCGTATGGCTGAAATGCAATTGGGAAACGAGGCGTACGCACGCACGTACCATTGGGGTACGCTTTGCTCGCGTATGGCTGAAATGCAATCGCGAAACGAGGCCTACGCACGCACGTACCATTGGGGTACGCTTTGCTCGCGTATGGCTGAAATGCAATCAGGAAACGAGGCGTACGCACGCACGTACCATTGGGGTACGCTTTGCTCGCGTATGGCTGAAATGCAATCGGGAAACGAGGCGTACGCACGCACGTACCATTGGGGTATGCATTGCTCGCGTATGGCTGAAATGCAATCGGGAAACGAGGCATACGCACGCACGTACCATTGGGGTATATGTGAAATAACAATCCCAGGCATACAGAAAAGGTAATGGCACACTAGACTAAGGCAAACACATAACTAATTCAATATGAGAAAATACATTTTTAATATGATAAAGATATACAATAAAAATCAATACATTGATCCAAGTTGATAAAATAACATTGTACTAATACATATGTTTCACAATAAAAAGGTTATTCTTTAAAAAGGTAGATGGTTTCCTGTCGACGCGTTTCGACATACACACTATTATTATTATTATTATTATTAAGCTGTTTTATAGCGCGCACAATTACATCAGGACTTTTACCATCATATTTCTGTAAAAAGAAATTTATAAAGATTTTTTACTATTTATTTTCTTAATATTATAACAATATAATTGAACCAGTTTACGTTTGCCAAAAACATTCTATTGCCAATTTTTTATCCAAATCATGGTGTACCGCTCAGTAGTCAAAAGCTTGTATTCATATCAGATACCTATGCATTATATATTTTCTGAAAGCATTATGAGTAAAACACAAAAATCTTCAACTTATTATCACACTTGTTATAATACAAACAATGATTAAGTTTTTATCTTCTTCTTACTGATACGTAAAGTTAACATTTCCTACTCGCTCATATTAGCCGGTTGCATTCTTTGCTACATGGGTCATTAACATTTCATAATCCGATCTTGAGATTTTGATAATAATTCATGAGTAAAGGATATTTTGCTAAAGTTAGACACTAATCATAGAGTAGAGAATTTTAGCAGGAAAAGTAGAAAAAGATTAAGAAAAAATTAAGTAAGGAGAAAGAGATAGTAAGTGACAAGAAAGCTAAAGTACCCTTTTCCTATGCTCTGTAAGTTTCTTTTTATTTGAATGGAGGATCCTATCAAGCTTTCAATATACATCTATATTCCGGTGTCTATCTAACTAAGTTCAAAACAATTTACTTATTCGGTTTCCTGCTAATTTTGTATTTGTTTCAGGCTAGATGGTTACACGCTTGAATTCGGGCATAGACCACGGTCAAAGGTCTAGTCCACAAAAATATACTTATTCGCATTTTATATCCAATTCAGATTCTTACCTTTATGAAAATATATCAGGACAGTTTAACCTCCTATAAAAATGGATATCCTGATTTCAAATTTTCAAAGACAATTATTTTTCAGTTATCTGCAAATAGAAAAATGTTATAATTTTTCAAGACCTGGCCTTTAATTTATTAATTTTACAATATGGTGATTACTGCCACTTTTTTTTATAAGGGATAGTTCCAACCCTATTTTAATATCCATATTTTATTTACATGTTTAGTTTTTCTTTTTAAAACCGTAAATTCCAATGCAGTTTATTACACAACGGTAGCCATAGAGACAAAAAGCATTGTTTTGTTGGTGACTCTTCTAAAGAAATGAATTCAATTCTAAAGAATTCAATTTAATGTGCCATTTCAACAAGAACATAACCTCTCTTACCCTAAGGTTTTAGGACGATAATTTTCATATAATTATAACTCCATGGAAGAACGAAGCAGCGGAATCTTCGAGTTTTAATTTTGTAGGGATACAGTCTATAGGCATAAAATAGTAGGTAATCCATAGCAGGGGGTCCTTGTTTTTTTCAAAGTCGTACCATTGGGGTACGCATTGCTTGCGTATGGCTGAAATGCAATCGGGAAAGGAGGCGTACGCACGCACGTACCATTGGGGTACGCTTTGCTCGCATATTGCTGAAATGCTATAGGGAAAGGAGGCCTACGCACGCACGTACCATTGGGTCAGAGTCAGAGGTGCAACTAGGGCCCAATTTGGGGGGGGGGGGGCAAGAAAATACGGGGGGGGTGCCTGAACTATTAACCAGTAGGCAGAGTGGAGCTGCAGGGGCTCTCATAAGGGGTGAAAAAACTGCAAGGCCTAATTAACATTCAAATGGTCTTTTAGGATTAAATATTTTCATTGAGCATGTCAAGACAGGATGGATACAAAAAAGCCATATCGATCCCTCATTGCGCTGAGGAGCGACGTGCAAAGCAAAGCATTGAATGGAGGGTACAGCACCTAACTCAGTTACCTGGGACAATTATACACAGCAAGCCGCCTACAACCCAGATTGGGCCGGCCGCGTAGAAAAACAGGGGGATTTGCATACTCGTCCGGCCCGTGCCACCCGCTCCCCCAAGTGGAAAAACAAGGGTAAGAACCTGCGATTCAAAGCACACCAGGCCCCAAACTAAGTTGCCACTCCCCACTTCTAAAGTTTACCAAGTCCACCAGGTGTCTGTGCATCCATGTCTGTGACATACAATTAAACCTGCCACCCCTCCCAACCCCAACAGTCACTCCTACGTGAAAACCCAACCTACCCCCCCACCGCACCCCGAGACAACCCCAACAAATCCCCTACCTCCCCCTCCCTCCCACCCCTCCCGTAGGTGGTCCATGGTCTGCTCATCCACCTTCCTCCTGCACCTCTGCTACTTTCGGCTGGGTCATCCTTGTCCCCCTGCCTGGTCTGTATCCTATAACCGCAACAGTCTCAAATACCTCGGGCATGTGACTTCCACAAATTCGGACGACAAGAGAGACAAGAATGGTTTCCAAAGCTCCATGTACCTAGCTCCTTCACCCGCTTTAACTAAGGAGAGCCTCTCCATGCCCAGCACAATCCAGAGGCGGTGGAGCCAACCCAAGCGCGTAGGGATCTGCGCCGACCGCCAATGTGCCAAGATATTCTGCATTGCCCACCCCAATGCGATGGCTATCAAGCGGCCCCTCCTAGACTTCAGTGGATAAGTCAAGGCGTTAGGCAGCCCTAGAATGACATACGCCGGGAAGCGGGGAATGTCTGTCTCAAAATGAGCTTCCACATAGCTCAGGACCTGACGCCAGTATTCCTGCAACAACTTGCATTCCCAAAGAATGTGCGTTAGTGTCCCCAGCTGACCACAGCCCCGCCAACATATCGGATCCTTACTACTATCCATCTCATATAGGCGCTCCGGAGTGTAATACCAGTAGGTCGCCACTTTCGTGAGCGTGTCCGTGAGCCCCATATGGTAGGCCGAGTGTCGCGCCCTGTGATATATCCCATCCCATTCCTTGTGTGAGAGAGTTCTCCCCAGTTCTCGCTCCCAACGCTCCCTACTTGTGCTGTACGTGTACTTGTGTTGGAGCATGAGTGTATTATATAGGTCTGAAATCAGTTGCTTGTCAGACTCCTGGGAAATCAGCCTGCGCTCAAAGTCCGTCATCTTTCTGTCTGCCGCGGATCTGATTGTGGGGTTCTGGGCCCAGTGTCTGACCTGGAAGTATCCGAGCCTTTCAGACTCTGGGAGTCCATACTCCTGACGCAGCTGTGGGAAGGGGACTATCCCCTCTGGACCGTACATATGGCAGAGCGCCCTGCAGCCCGCCGGCTTCCAGCGCTCGAAGGCCTTCTTATCCATCCCCGGCTGGAAGTCAGGGTTGTCGAGGATAGGAGTGAGCGGTGAGGGCAAAGTGGTAAGACCAAGCGCCGTTCCCACCCGGTCTCATATCTGAAGCGGGACGCGTGTGATGAATGATGCGTACAGATTGGGGGGCCTATGAATACGGTGCATGAACGGGATCTCCTGCAGGGTCCTCCCGGCCACTGCCTGGTCCTGAAACAACCAGTGCTTCCCAGATTCCCAGCGGACCCACTTCGCAAGAAAGCGTAGCTGTGATGCCTGGAAGTATGTCACCAGGTCAGGGATGCCTATCCCGCCTTTTTCCGGGGCAAGTATCGCTATCTGAGCCTTCATACGGGGTTTCCTCCCGTTCCAAATAAATTGTGAAACCTCTGACTGTGTTTGCCTCATCCACCCCCTGTGAGGGGTGAGAGGTATTGTGCAGAAAGTGTACAGAATTTGTGGGAGCACTGTCATCTTGATCGCCGCCACTCGGCCGAGCCACGACAGCGGGTAGTGTTTCCACTGCCTGAGCTCCTGTCTAATTTACAGCCTCAAGAGGGAGTAGTTTATGTCCACCGTGGTCTGAAGAAACTGAGCCAAATGAATCCCGAGGTACGGGACCGCCTCCTCCGCCCAATGTAAGGGAAACCTGTCTTGTAATTCTGCGCGAGTGCCCGGATCCAAGGAAATGTCCAGCGCCTCCGACTTCGTCATGTTGACTTTGAAGCCCGATACTTGACCAAACTCGCGCAGGTCTTCGAGACAAGCCGGCAGGGAGGCATGAGGTCCCGCAAGGGATAGGAGGACATCATCAGCATACAGACTAATCTTGTGCAAATCTCCTCTGAATTTGATCCCTTTAACCTCCGGGTCCAGGCGGATCATCTGCGCCAATGGCTCCATATAGAGCGCAAATAGCAGGGGGGATAATGGGCACCCCTGGCGAGTACCCCGTTCAATCTTAAAACGCGGCGAGGAGCATCCGTTCACTCGTACCGTGGCTGAGGGATGTTTATAACAGTTCAGTACCCTGGTCCTACATTTTGGGCCAATACCTGCCCCAGCCAGGACCTTCTCTAAATAGGGCCAATGCACTGGGTCTAAAGCCTTCTCGCCGTCTATGGCCAGCATCATGTGTTCCCCCTGCGTTCTAGACGCCTTTTCCAGTAGATGGAGAGCCCTCTTGGTATTATCAGAGGTCTGACGCTCCGGTATAAATCCGGACTGATCCGGATCGATCAGCCCCCCATGTACAGGGCCAACCTGGCAGCAAGGATCCCTGTGTAGAGCTTGAGATCCGCATTTGAACGTGAAATGGGTCGGTATGCTCCACAATCCCCGTGATCTTTACCTGGTTTCGGTAGAACCACGATGGAGGCTTCAAGTAGGTCTCCAGAGATCGTCCCCTCCTCTGCAAAGGAGGTAAAGAGCCTAGCAAGCAGTGGGGCAAGCTGTGCGCAGAAGGTATTATAGAAACTCGCCGGAAAAGCATCCAGCCCAGGCGCCTTGCCAAGTTTGAGCCAGGATATAGCCGAGATAACCTCCTCCTGTCAGATGTCTGTCTCCAGATTATCAAATTGGTCCTGAGTCAGCACAGGCAGAGGGATCGACGTCAGAAAGTCCAATTCCGCATCTGCATCAGTTGGGCCGGCTCCATAGAGCTCCGTGTAGTAGTCAGTAAAGGCCCTGCCTATCTCCCGATCGTCCGTGACCAGTGCTCCATCCCTTCACCGCAACTCCCTGACCTCCCGATTCTGCGTGACCATGCGCAGCTTGTGTGCCAGAAGGCTCCCACACCTGTCGCCACCGGTGTAGTAGAGGTGTTTGAGTCTCAGCGCCGCATACTCTGCCCTGTCAAGATCTAAGGCCGTCAGTTGTTGACGGGCAGCCTTCAACTGGCGCCATATCCGTGGCGCCCCTGTCCGTCTGTGGATCTGTTCTAACTCCTTGGTTTTCCGGGTGAGCTTGTCCCTTTTAAGTTGGCGTTCTTTATTCTCTGCTGCTGAGAGGGAAATAAATTCCCCTCTCAACACCGCCTTCAATGCCGCCCACTGGGTAGCCAAAGTTGTGTCCCCAGTGCTATTGTGTGAGAGGTAGTCCTGAATCGCCTTTTGGATTGTGGCAACCGTGTCCGCCCTGTGAAGCAACGCGTCTCGGAGCCTCCACACCCTATCAACCCGCTGCGTCGGCGGTCCAGTAAGAGTGATGGTGACTGGTGCATGGTCAGAGAGAGACGCTGTGCCAATGTCAACATCCGTGACAAGAGACTGTGTGGACAGTGAGACAAGCAAGTAATCCAGGCGGGCGTATGTTTTGTGTGCTGCCGAAAAGTGTGTGTAGTCCTGTGCCCCTGGGTGAAGCGTGCACCAGGAATCCACTAGCCCTAGCTCCTTTATACGGAGCAGCCCTGCCTGCGAAAGCACCCCAACCTGACCAGTGCGCTGGCAAGATCTATCTAACTGGTTATCAAAGACTAGATTGAGATCACCCCCTAGCAAGAAGTGACGATCCGTTGAATCAGTGGCTTCGGCCAAGGCCTTATGTAGGAATTTATCTTGTCCCTCGTTGGGACCATAAATGGAGCCAATCGTGTAGTGCGTGCGGCCAAGTGCAAATCTGTAGACTAACAATCTGCCTTTGATTTCTGCGATCTTACCCAAAACCTTGCCCTTGAACTTGCGCGCAACCAGAATAGCCACACCTGCTCTCTTATCCGTGCAAGAGGAGTCAAACTGGTGAGGTCATTTATAAGATTGAAGGCGGTGCCAATCTCTTGCCAGCAAATGTGTTTCCTGGAGGAGGCATATGTCCGCCCGAGATAGTTCAAGGCAGAGTAGGACTGCTTTACGCTTCACCGGTTTGTTCAACCCCCTCACGTTTAACGTGAGTACCGTAAAATCACCCAAGCCCATCTACTGGACAGGGAACCCCCTGTTTGCCATAGTATCGGACCCAGCACGCCCACTCATAGAACTCAGCAGCAAAACCTCCACCTGTGCAGCAAGCCCACCGAAACCACATACCTTTCCAACTCTGACTACCATGGACTAACACCAGACCCCTCAGTTCCCCCGGCCCTCCCCTCCCCTCCGTCTCCCCCAACCCCAACTCTCCCCCCCTGCCTCTCCCCCAACCACAGAACTTAGAAACTGTACTTGTCCATAGTCACTCAAAGAAGCCTCTGCCAGTAGACGCCCTTCGGACCATTGTCGTTTGCCAGCCCCAACTCCACCCCCCCCCCCTTCCCCAACAACTGCAAAAAGTCATTGTCTCTCATCCAAGAAGGAAAAGTAGAAGAAATGTCGGAAAATGTAAGGTAGTCTTACTAGTCTGTTCGGGAAAGCCTTCCTGCCAAAGGCCACGTGACCAGAACGAACCCTCAAGGCATGAGCCGGCAGCCCGTCTTTCATCCCGTGGGGCCGGCACTGCTGTCCGTGGCCACTGCTTCTACAGCAGCGCCCTGACCTGCTTCGATTTCCGTCGTCGGGGGCTTCTTGACTCATCTCCGCCGTCTCTGGTGGCTCCACTGCGACTTTCTTCCGTCTGCACCCGGTGCTGATCCCTGGGGTTTGGCCCCATCTTCCGGCCTCTCTATTCCCAGCAGTGTGCAGGCCTCCATAACCGAACGCAGTTGATATTGTTTATTCTCTAGTTTCCGGTCCTGTGAGCTCTGTCCAGCCGCAGAGGAGACTCCAGCGGACGCCCCAGCACGTGGTTCAACAGCTCCCTTGCGTAGCGAAACACATCGCTAGTGGCGTCGGACGTGGCTACGTTGCGAACGCTAATATTAGGGCGCCTACAACGGTTTTCAGGTCTTCCAGGTGGAGTTGTAAGTCCACTTGCTGATCGTGTAGCCTGATAATCTCCTGCTGCTGGGCCGCCAGCTCCGTGTCCCTGTCGTTGCTCTTTGTTTCTAGGTCTGCCATCCGCTCCCCTATGCCGTCCATCTTGCGTCTCACCTCCCGGATTTCACTGGTGAATTCTGTTTTGAGGGTTTGTATGTCGTCCCGTAGGGACGCAAAGACAGACTCCAGAAAGGCCTTAATGATGGGTTCTGTCCCACTGTCGGCGGTTTGGTCCACCTTCTTCTGCACCGGAGACCCTATGTCCCTCTGCGGGGGGGTCAGTGTTTTCACAAATAAGTCTTTCACAGTTTTACCCCTGGGCTGCCTGCTTGCCGACATCCCGCTGTTCCGGATCGGATCCGCCAATGTGAGGGTCCCCTCCGTATCCCCTTGCGTGCGGGTCTGCTCTGCGACGGCAAATGGTCGCTGGCCCGTCTCTGGCCTGCGCGGTCCCGCCCGTGTCTCCCTCAGGGGTACCCTAGGAGCGAGTGAGCCTGTATGGGCCCGTCCCAGGCTCGCCCGCCAGGGGAGACACAGTCAGCCAGGCCTATCTCAGAAGTGGTCCGGGGAGCACACCGCTACATGGCCGACCTGCCTGTCGACGGGGTCCTCTGCTCCAGGCCTCTACTCACCCCCCTACTCAGGACTCACCGCCTGTTCGTCTGTCGCTCTCGGGGCCAGGGCCCCCCGCCGCGCCCCTCACAATGACCAGGCTGCGGGAGTCGGAGCCTTCGGGGAACGGCAATGTCTGTGTCTGTGGTGCCCACCTCACTTTGCACTGCACGGCTCAAATTACTGCCTATGAACAGCCAAGCTCCGGGCGGGTGTGCCTCCGGGTGGGTATATGTGCCACGTGGGGGGGTACTGCGTAGCTCGGTCGGGCTCCGCAGCTCCAGCGACGGCCTTCGTCAGCTGTCGACGACCGGAGGAGGCACGACGGCCTCTGATGTGGTCACCTCTATGTCCGGGTGGGCCCCCACCCTCGTCCCCCAGCAGCCGCCACCCACTATGCAGGGATGGAGGCAGGCCTGGGCCTCCCCGGTGCAGCGGACACTCAAGCCACCAGCCAGCAGGTGTCCCCAACGTCAGTCTCAGCAAGGGGGGAATCACCTCCCCCTGGGTCTCGGGCGAGGGCCAGGCAACTCCAGGAGCGGCAGGCATGCAGGCCACAGACTGACACCGGGCTGATGCGCCCACCGGTAGGTCAGTCTCCGCAATCCCCCAAATGCCGCCCAGGGCCAGTCACAGTGCCGCCCGCGGAGCCCAGGATCTGCTCTCACCTCTGTGCTCTCGTTGGTGTCTAGCTCCGTTGGCGTCTGGGCCTCGTGGTGTTCCCAATTGCACCTCCGCCTGTCAGGTCGACAATTGGCCCCCGCCTGACTCAATGCGCCCACCGCTGGTGTTGTGGGTCTCAGGGCAGCCTCCAGACGCTCGCGGGTGGGTCCCGCCTCAGGCCCCACAGGGACGCCGCTTCAGAGTTGCGCAGCCCGGCCGCGACCTCCGCACAACGCCGGCCTCGCTCTCAGGCCGGAGGGGGGAGGTGCACCTTGCGCCTCCGGGACGCGGTAGTCCGCAGTTGCCTTTTGCGGTGCTGTCCGCCGCCTCCACCGGGTCCGCTCTGTTGCTTGGACGGTTCCGACAGCGCTGGGGACCAACTGCGGTTGGAAAAGGCGTCGGGACCGTTGCTAGAAGCAGGTCGTTGGAAGGAGCTGTTGCGAGACACGTCTGCTCACTCTGCCATCTTGGCCACGCCTTAACAAATGGTCTAATAAAGACCTGTAAAACGTTCGGGTGCGGCTCTGTGTGTGCCCGGGATCTGTCTCATCCCGAGCTGCCACACACAAGGTTGGGGGGGGCTGAAGCCCGGTGAGTTCAATGTGTGTTGCGCGCCTGGGTAGAGTGCATCAGACATGCTCAAGTGAACGATTGTGTAGGCTGCGTTCCTGACCTCCGTCATGTCACCATTGGGAGAGTGACTCCAGGAAATCACATAGCAGGGAAGTAGTGTACCCTCATGTTGACGATGTGGATGCATACATCAGCATGGCATACTTACATCAGCATGCCCCAGGTGTGGCAGACATTGAAGAAGCACAGGGACTGTGACCTTGTGCCTCAGTTGATGTGTGAGGAGCTGGCAAGACATGTCATTAATCCTGAAGCACATGTGCATCACATGCATACAACACTTTGCACCGGCATAACGTCTACAACATATTGTGATGCACATCAACACTGGACTGGCACACCATTCAGTACAGGGAACTGGCACATGATGACAGCAACATGCCCACTGTGACAGAGGTGTAAAAGATGCACAGCATGACCCTGTGTCACCAGGTCATGTGTGTGCCATATGTGACATTGTGCCTGCTGTTTGCATATGAAATATTCAGGGCAGTATCAAATTGGTCACCTTTGAATTTCCCCACGTGTCAACCTGGATGTGGGAATTTCCGCTCACCAGTACACTTGTGTGTCGGTAGGCATGTCCTGTGGCTCACTGTGTGTAGTTGGCGTTGTGTGTGTCGTGATGACGTTGTCGGAGTACTCATACGTCTCCTCTGCATGCTCACGTCAGGTCCTCTTTTTTGACAACACCTGCGCTGGTCCCGTATGAGTGTAACCTAACTCATTTATGCTACATAATCATAGTACGATCACTTATGACCTTTTAACTTGGATTGTCTGACTCTGGACGGGACGGTGCCAATAGGGATGTCCGTTTCAGAGCCTGTGAGGATTGCAACCGTCTCATGTTGGTGACTGACCCTCACCGTCGGTGTCTCCACAGTTTTCACATCAAGCAAGACAACTAGAGCGGCTCCGACTGCCGGGACCAGACATAGGAATCCAGGTGTGAATGGTCCCACAAGCCGCTCAGACCCCAGCAGTTGGCCCTGCACCACAATAACTCATGGTCTGGACGTAGGACGAGTGCCTGGGCATGGGTGTTGAAACATCAGAGTCCCTGGATTTGACATCAGTCCTCCAGGGCCAAGTCGTCAGGTAATCCACACAAGTGCAAGAGATGTCATCACACATCCAAATCACCACAATGCACGTGCAATGCTGCATGGGAATCGGGTGACACCGCCCACGCGGCTCCGTCAGAGTAGCAGCCGTCGTAGCCAGCACCATGACCTCCGGTCCCTGCTCTGCATGCGACGCAGGAGGACTAAGTGCGCTTCCTCATGTCCATGATGTTCCTCACACCACCAATGGCCTAGGCGGCGGCTTCTGGCCCAGCGGACCCATCTGGGGGCACTAGCGCGTCTGGTGATTTGACCCTGACGCCATCACTCGCTTTGTCCCTGACGCAGGCGGTGCATTTGTGCCGGACCCGCTGGCACAGACCGGATCTGAATGTTGATCCCGGTCCTCGCTGGTTCACCTCACAACCTCACTGGCAACTATCCCCCAGGTGTCAGCCTTTGCGCCGTTCTCGGGTGGTGCTGTCCCCGATACCACACACAGTACGGCACCGGCGTGTGAACTGTGCCGCAGAACACCACCATTAATGCTGCATGGTGGGTCAAACATCTACGAGCCGGGAACAGCTCATGACAACTCTGATTATCAGGGAATGTGTGTCAATGAGTATTGGGAGGGACATGAAGACCCACTGACACATGAGTGTCAGTCCCAAGACGAGAGGACTGGTGGACTGGGGGATGCAAGTGGTGTGGACACCTAGCCAGACACTGGTGATGTCTCTACTCCAAACGTGTTTATGGATGAGGGGCCAACGTACAGTGTAATGTTAATGTTGGCGGCCAGAGCCTTGCCCCTTCATCTCCCCATTGCCGCCGTGAGGACCAACCTCCATGCCGCCGTGAGAACCAACCTCCACACTGAGGTCCTTAAACTCCAGTCACGATCCGCTGAGCATCTGCAGGCCTATCCTGAGGAATGTACTGGATCAATATTGGCCAGCATGTACAGGCACGCTGCATGTTTGGCTGTAGATAGGCAGGTTGTCAGACGCCCACACCCCTCCCCGGACTGACCATGTTCCCTGTCCTCCCACCCCACCCCAGAGAGCATGGGCATCCAGCCCTCCAAATCACAGACCACATTCCAGGTAGCTCCGCTGTTCAGGGTATCCAAGAGGTCTGAGCAGTACGGAAAGATGTCATCATCCTCCCTGAGTCTGGGACTGTGTTCTTCCAACATCACATTCCTCTTTGTCTGCTTCCCACACTCTCTGTGGGACATGGTTGTGTAACTGCTGGCAGAGTGTGCGTTGTAGGTAAGGGCAATACTTGGCCAAGCACTTGTAGGATGCCAGTCAGCGACACCGTATTTCATCCATTGAGGGCTGGATATCCCCCACCTCACTGGGCACATCGATGGCATCCAGGGAGGCAAATGTGTCAGAAGATTTGTATGTCTTCAAAGTCCGGAATATGCTACTGACCACTGTTCCTTAATGATATTTTGTTACAAAAGGTAAGTAACTAGTTCATACATTTCAGTACATCTGCTGTAGGAGCATCTACTTTGTGTCCTTGCTGTGATTGCAGGGTTACTAATGTACGCACACCATGCCACTTGTGTCAATGAACGGCTCAGATGTGTGAAGGCTTCACAGACCATTTGTGACAAAAATACATTTATGCAGTATGAAGATGTACATGTAATAGTCAGGGAAATCTCACACCGCAACATGACTATGTCAGAACTGTGCAAATGATGGCCCATGTGGTGTGTGTGTGTATTGGTGTCAGCTGTCTGGATGTGCAGACAACCTCCTACCGACATTCACACGACGTGTCTCACTGACAGGATACATTGTCATGCTCACTAACTCCTTTCCATCAGATCATTTGTCTGCATGTCATATCCATTCCACAGACTACAGGTTTACTGTTCACGGAGGAGGGGCTGGGAGCTGGAACATGTTACATCAGTGGGTCTCCCACGCCACACTCAAAGTTGTCAAGATTTGTTGAAGCAGTGTTGCTTGTGCCATGTACATTGTTATTGTCTTAGTCAGACAGTTGAACACTTTTTCAATTAATTGTGTATTGCAGGGCACCCCCTCTGGAAAGGCCGTTACCTGACTTGGAAGCCATGAGGGAACGCAATTGCATCCGTCGTTATCGCTTCACCAGACAGCTGATCAAGGACCTGACGGACAGACTGGAGGCTCACCTGCAACCACGACACAGGTATCCAACTGCGCTGACACCCAAGGTAAAGGTGATGGCAGCCCTCCATTTCTTTGCCACAGGTACGTTCCAATTGACCATAGCTGATGTGGGAGGGATGTCTCAGACCATGTTCAGCCGTGTATTGACTGATGTTTTGGCTGTGATGTTGCTCCACCTTGATGAATTCATCACATTCCCTACTCCCGAACAGTTGACAGCTGTCAAGGGGGAATTCTATGCCCTGGGACGCATGCCACATGTAATTGGTGCAATTGATGGTACACATGTTAGTTTGGTGCCACCACAGGCTCAGGAGCAGGCGTATCGCAACAGGAAACACTACCACTCGATAAATGCCCTGGTGGTGTGTCTTGCCAACATGATTATCTCACATGTATCTGCACGTTTTCCAGGATCGTGCCACGATGCTTTCATCATGAGGCGTAGCAGGGTACCACAGATGATGCTGCAGCTGCACAACCACCGGGCATGTCTTGTTGGTGAGTATACTCTGTCAGCTATGTATGTCAGTATGTCACAACTTCGACATCTGAATCATATTACACACTCATTTCCATGATGTCTATTTGCAGGCGACGCTGGATATCCAAACATGCCGTGGCTAATGACTCCTCTGCGCAACCCCAGGACAGCTGCAGACCAGCGGTACAACAATGCTCATGGGAAGACCAGGCGGGTGATTGAGCGGACATTTGGACTCCTGAAGAGCCGGTTCAGGTGCCTGGACAAGACAGGCGGAGCCCTCCAATACAGCCCACGCAAGGTGTGTGACATCTTCACTGTGTGCTGCATGCTTCACAACATGGCAGTGGAGAAGGCCGTGCCACTCTACCTTGATCCTGATGAGCTGGAACATCCGCCCGTTGAGGATGAAGGCCTTGCCCAGGATGCCAGTGATGAGGAGGATGTAGATGATATCCGGAGTCACCTCATCCGCAACTTCTTTTCATAATGGTGAGTCATAGCAGCTTTCATGGAATACATTTACTACAGAGTTGCATGGGTAGCATGATGTGTATGCAGCAGACTGTATGCAATGTAACTTGGATGTCTGTTATGCTGTGTCACACAGGTGCAGATGTAATGCAACACACATGCGTGCTATGTGTGTACTTGGAATGTACAAGTGTACTACAACATCTAGATATTCAACAGGATATTGTCAAAATGACATTGTACAGAACTTGACCCCTTGTGTGCCACTCTCATCCACAGCTCACCCTGCCTGTTGTCCGTTGGGGTCATCGTGGTCACCCTGCTATTGCTCATTATGATTGCAACGTCAGCCTAATCAACGGAGCATGCATGGACATGTGGAGAAGTAAATTTGGGTAAGGACTCATATGAGGCTGTTTATCGTTGGTATGTATAGAAATGTGTGGCACATGTTCATGTGCATGTAGTGCGACCATGAATACATGCAACAACATCAGTTCACTTTTTACATGTATGCCCACTCCCATGACAGGATAGTCACCCCATCTGACAGTCATCTGTTGTAGTTGTACATTTTGTTGAATGCATCAATGTGTGTGGACATTGACACTGCAACATTGCATATACCATGGTTTGACATTGTGTCAGAGGTCTCAAACACGGACTCTGTGGGGGATTGCAGCCTCACTGTGTGCATATGATTGTGACGGGATCCTCACCTGCACCTTGTGGGACAGTCCAGTTTGGTAGCCATAATACCATGTCGTGTAGGTGTGTCCGACTGTATGTTCCACATGTTAAGACAACTGTCCTGTGATTCTGTGTACATGGATGAATTGCCCCTTGTTGCAGTATATCATGTCACTGTCATGTCGTTACCTCAGTGCAGGTTGCAAAGACTGCTCCTCCAGCCTTCACAGTGAGTAGGATTCCTTTTGCCAAGACAGCGGACTGCGGACCTTCTGCTCCAGCGACCGAGGAGGGAGCTGAGGGCGGTCGCTGCTGCCTGTGTTTGTTGCTTGCCTGCTCCTGCTCCCGCCGCTGCCCCTCGCCGGACCCGCTTCGCGGGTCCCGCTTCGCGGCCAGGAGCTGTTGTGGGGCTTTTCAGGTGTGCTGCTGCTTCTTTGACCGGCAGGGCTGCGAGCCAGACGCGGGGGACTCCAAGTTCCAGGAGCCCCCGCGTGCCCGTGGTCACCTGGGCTGCTCTCCCTGCCGGCTCCGCCCCCACCTGGACGTCTAAAGAGTCGTCCTTTTCTCCACCCGGCGGATTCCTTTTGCCAAGACAGCGGACTGCGGACCTTCTGCTCCAGCGACCGAGGAGGGAGCTGAGGGCGGTCGCTGCTGCCTGTGTTTGTTGCTTGCCTGCTCCTGCTCCCGCCGCTGCCCCTTCGCCGGACCCGCTTCGCGGGTCCCGCTTCGCGGCCAGGAGCTGTTGTGGGGCTTTTCAGGTGTGCTGCTGCTTCTTTGACCGGCAGGGCTGCGAGCCAGACGCGGGGGACTCCAAGTTCCAGGAGCCCCCGCGTGCCCGTGGTCACCTGGGCTGCTCTCCCTGCCGGCTCCGCCCCCACCTGGACGTCTAAAGAGTCGTCCTTTTCTCCACCCGGCGGATTCCTTTTGCCAAGACAGCGGACTGCGGACCTTCTGCTCCAGCGACCGAGGAGGGAGCTGAGGGCGGTCGCTGCTGCCTGTGTTTGTTGCTTGCCTGCTCCTGCTCCCGCCGCTGCCCCTCGCCGGACCCGCTTCGCGGGTCCCGCTTCGCGGCCAGGAGCTGTTGTGGGGCTTTTCAGGTGTGCTGCTGCTTCTTTGACCGGCAGGGCTGCGAGCCAGACGCGGGGGACTCCAAGTTCCAGGAGCCCCCGCGTGCCCGTGGTCACCTGGGCTGCTCTCCCTGCCGGCTCCGCCCCCACCTGGACGTCTAAAGAGTCGTCCTTTTCTCCACCCGGCGGATTCCTTTTGCCAAGACAGCGGACTGCGGACCTTCTGCTCCAGCGACCGAGGAGGGAGCTGAGGGCGGTCGCTGCTGCCTGTGTTTGTTGCTTGCCTGCTCCTGCTCCCGCCGCTGCCCCTCGCCGGACCCGCTTCGCGGGTCCCGCTTCGCGGCCAGGAGCTGTTGTGGGGCTTTTCAGGTGTGCTGCTGCTTCTTTGACCGGCAGGGCTGCGAGCCAGACGCGGGGGACTCCAAGTTCCAGGAGCCCCCGCGTGCCCGTGGTCACCTGGGCTGCTCTCCCTGCCGGCTCCGCCCCCACCTGGACGTCTAAAGAGTCGTCCTTTTCTCCACCCGGCGGATTCCTTTTGCCAAGACAGCGGACTGCGGACCTTCTGCTCCAGCGACCGAGGAGGGAGCTGAGGGCGGTCGCTGCTGCCTGTGTTTGTTGCTTGCCTGCTCCTGCTCCCGCCGCTGCCCCTCGCCGCACCCGCTTCGCGGGTCCCGCTTCGCGGCCAGGAGCTGTTGTGGGGCTTTTCAGGTGTGCTGCTGCTTCTTTGACCGGCAGGGCTGCGAGCCAGACGCGGGGGACTCCAAGTTCCAGGAGCCCCCGCGTGCCCGTGGTCACCTGGGCTGCTCTCCCTGCCGGCTCCGCCCCCACCTGGACGTCTAAAGAGTCGTCCTTTTCTCCACCCGGCGGATTCCTTTTGCCAAGACAGCGGACTGCGGACCTTCTGCTCCAGCGACCGAGGAGGGAGCTGAGGGCGGTCGCTGCTGCCTGTGTTTGTTGCTTGCCTGCTCCTGCTCCCGCCGCTGCCCCTCGCCGGACCCGCTTCGCGGGTCCCGCTTCGCGGCCAGGAGCTGTTGTGGGGCTTTTCAGGTGTGCTGCTGCTTCTTTGACCGGCAGGGCTGCGAGCCAGACGCGGGGGACTCCAAGTTCCAGGAGCCCCCGCGTGCCCGTGGTCACCTGGGCTGCTCTCCCTGCCGGCTCCGCCCCCACCTGGACGTCTAAAGAGTCGTCCTTTTCTCCACCCGGCGGATTCCTTTTGCCAAGACAGCGGACTGCGGACCTTCTGCTCCAGCGACCGAGGAGGGAGCTGAGGGCGGTCGCTGCTGCCTGTGTTTGTTGCTTGCCTGCTCCTGCTCCCGCCGCTGCCCCTCGCCGGACCCGCTTCGCGGGTCCCGCTTCGCGGCCAGGAGCTGTTGTGGGGCTTTTCAGGTGTGCTGCTGCTTCTTTGACCGGCAGGGCTGCGAGCCAGACGCGGGGGACTCCAAGTTCCAGGAGCCCCCGCGTGCCCGTGGTCACCTGGGCTGCTCTCCCTGCCGGCTCCGCCCCCACCTGGACGTCTAAAGAGTCGTCCTTTTCTCCACCCGGCGGATTCCTTTTGCCAAGACAGCGGACTGCGGACCTTCTGCTCCAGCGACCGAGGAGGGAGCTGAGGGCGGTCGCTGCTGCCTGTGTTTGTTGCTTGCCTGCTCCTGCTCCCGCCGCTGCCCCTCGCCGGACCCGCTTCGCGGGTCCCGCTTCGCGGCCAGGAGCTGTTGTGGGGCTTTTCAGGTGTGCTGCTGCTTCTTTGACCGGCAGGGCTGCGAGCCAGACGCGGGGGACTCCAAGTTCCAGGAGCCCCCGCGTGCCCGTGGTCACCTGGGCTGCTCTCCCTGCCGGCTCCGCCCCCACCTGGACGTCTAAAGAGTCGTCCTTTTCTCCACCCGGCGGATTCCTTTTGCCAAGACAGCGGACTGCGGACCTTCTGCTCCAGCGACCGAGGAGGGAGCTGAGGGCGGTCGCTGCTGCCTGTGTTTGTTGCTTGCCTGCTCCTGCTCCCGCCGCTGCCCCTCGCCGGACCCGCTTCGCGGGTCCCGCTTCGCGGCCAGGAGCTGTTGTGGGGCTTTTCAGGTGTGCTGCTGCTTCTTTGACCGGCAGGGCTGCGAGCCAGACGCGGGGGACTCCAAGTTCCAGGAGCCCCCGCGTGCCCGTGGTCACCTGGGCTGCTCTCCCTGCCGGCTCCGCCCCCACCTGGACGTCTAAAGAGTCGTCCTTTTCTCCACCCGGCGGATTCCTTTTGCCAAGACAGCGGACTGCGGACCTTCTGCTCCAGCGACCGAGGAGGGAGCTGAGGGCGGTCGCTGCTGCCTGTGTTTGTTGCTTGCCTGCTCCTGCTCCCGCCGCTGCCCCTCGCCGGACCCGCTTCGCGGGTCCCGCTTCGCGGCCAGGAGCTGTTGTGGGGCTTTTCAGGTGTGCTGCTGCTTCTTTGACCGGCAGGGCTGCGAGCCAGACGCGGGGGACTCCAAGTTCCAGGAGCCCCCGCGTGCCCGTGGTCACCTGGGCTGCTCTCCCTGCCGGCTCCGCCCCCACCTGGACGTCTAAAGAGTCGTCCTTTTCTCCACCCGGCGGATTCCTTTTGCCAAGACAGCGGACTGCGGACCTTCTGCTCCAGCGACCGAGGAGGGAGCTGAGGGCGGTCGCTGCTGCCTGTGTTTGTTGCTTGCCTGCTCCTGCTCCCGCCGCTGCCCCTCGCCGGACCCGCTTCGCGGGTCCCGCTTCGCGGCCAGGAGCTGTTGTGGGGCTTTTCAGGTGTGCTGCTGCTTCTTTGACCGGCAGGGCTGCGAGCCAGACGCGGGGGACTCCAAGTTCCAGGAGCCCCCGCGTGCCCGTGGTCACCTGGGCTGCTCTCCCTGCCGGCTCCGCCCCCACCTGGACGTCTAAAGAGTCGTCCTTTTCTCCACCCGGCGGATTCCTTTTGCCAAGACAGCGGACTGCGGATCTTCTGCTCCAGCGACCGAGGAGGGAGCTGAGGGCGGTCGCTGCTGCCTGTGTTTGTTGCTTGCCTGCTCCTGCTCCCGCCGCTGCCCCTCGCCGGACCCGCTTCGCGGGTCCCGCTTCGCGGCCAGGAGCTGTTGTGGGGCTTTTCAGGTGTGCTGCTGCTTCTTTGACCGGCAGGGCTGCGAGCCAGACGCGGGGGACTCCAAGTTCCAGGAGCCCCCGCGTGCCCGTGGTCACCTGGGCTGCTCTCCCTGCCGGCTCCACCCCTTGAGTGCAACCAACCATCTACAAAGGAGTAGTGTCATCCCCGCTGCGCGGGAGCGCGCGGGAGGGCGCCGGGAGAAGCCCGGGACAAGGGCGGGACCGTCTGTGGCCGTCCGGGGTCGGACGAGGTTGGGTTGGGCCCATACTCCAGGCCCCACCCTACATTTAGAAACTCTGTTGAACTGTACATTGAGCCTCTAAATACCTGAACTCAAATATGGCCTTGAGATCTGGTAAACAACGATTAGTGCATATTCAAACTTCAAAGGGTGTTGTCTCAGGCCCCCTAGACGCATTTATTACCAGAGCCACTGGAATCTTAGAAAAAGAAATTGAACTGGTAGAGCACAGATTGTCCCTGGACTTAGTTACCGGGAAACGCTCTTCTATAGGTGCCCTGGCTCGAGTAAAAAGCCCACTAACCAATGCAGCGTTTAACTGTATTTCCACTTCAGTTGCGGACATAATAGTCCACGAGGATGCGGTTGAGGCTACAACACCTAGACCACAAGAAAATATGGACTATAACTCAGAAAATAATGTTTCTAGTGCAGTTGGGGACAGCTTATTTATAGAGAACGATGACAAGCGTAGTTCGCTAGGAACTCCGCAATCAGAAGTCCCTATTTTACCCAGTTCCCCCGCCCGCCACTAGCAACTACTAAAAAGGTATCAAGAAAAAGAAAACATGCTTCAAGCCCACAGGGAGATCTGACACAGAAACTACCCAAATTAGATCAAGAGAATAGCTCTTCCTACCCCCAGTCCACTCAAGCCCCCCGATTAGCGTTCTGTCCATCATTGGCTCATCTTGAGTCTTCAAACCCCTGTCCAACTTGTTTGAGTAGTGATGACGTCCTGTTGGCTAAGATGGAAGCAATGGTCAAAACCTTATTGCTTCCGGTCTTAGAGAGTGCCAGGATAATGTCTGCTAAATTAGACGTTTTAGAAGCAGCCATTAACATCAACATGGACCTCTTACAAAACCTAACAGCCACTAGCTTAAAGCTGAGGGGCCCAAATCCAACAGGGGGTACTACCTCTAATTTGGGGATAACTCTAACTAATCCCGTTGTGACTTCATCTACTAACTTAAATAAGAAACTACAAACGGGGATAACAACACCATCTGCTAACAGAGCCCCAACTAAAGAATCAATTAAGGCTAAAAACCCTTTAGCTGCTAACATCTCGCAGGGGAAAAAGCACCAAGTGAATGGTGTATCAAATCAACAAAAAAAATACCCTGGTACACACATCAGCTTCGGGAAGGGATAATAAAACTCCACATACTGATAGGAACAAAAAGACTAATAATAGAACCATAAGAAATCCACCGAGGGTTAACCTCCCCCCAGAAGCGTGTCAATTCACAATTGTATTAACAGGCGTGGCCCCCCTTAGAGAGGGCACTAAAGAATCCCAAGTGGACTTGCGGAACAAGGTTACTTTTTGGCTGAATAAACACCGCCCACTTCCCCCGTCATCCCCTACCGAAATCCTCTACGTAAGGAGAGTAGAATGGGTAGGAAAGGGTGAAAAAGATTTAGAAGGGGATTGTATCCTAGTTTCATTTAGAGACCCCTGGGTAGTGGATAGAATCCAGAGGAAAGCCAGATTCGCCCGTTTGGGCGATGTCCAGACCTTACATCTTGGCTACTTCTACCCCCAAACACACCAAACTAACCCCATGAACTATAATCCATGGAAAATTAAAGGGGGAAGACCTCGAGAGCCTGTAACACACTACCCCCAATATTATCCTCCCCTCTATAATCATTTTGAAGCATTGTCAGACCTCGAATGGGTTGACTGACTATGGGCTCCGATCCAGTCACCTAATCTAGTTCCAGTGGAAACCGAAGGAGTGCATACCCCACACACTCTCTCCTTAAAATTAGCAATGCAGCAACTGCCCATGCCACATATAACCAGGAAGCAGAGGGGGCTAGAGGGGACTAATGTTATCATCCCTAACATAGAGGAAACTGGTCCAACTAACAACTGCTTCTCGAGTCCTCATCCTACACTCTTACCCAGTAACAACCATGTAGAGACTGTTGTGCCAACCTCACACATGGTGTCCTGGAATGTTGCTGGAGCCAAGTCACGTCTGGTATCTGAGGACTGGCAGGGTTTCATAGATAATTATGAGGTTGTATTATTGCAGGAAACGTGGGCTACAGCTCCGTTTTATAAAGCTGGATATTTAAACTTTTTCAAACCTGCAACAAAAAGTATAAAGGGGAGAGCGTCTGGGGGACTAACCACATGGGTAAAACAGGCCTGTTGTTTCTCAGCAGCCGAGTTGTATATAGATAATCCGGATATCTTGGCCATAAGTGTGAGTAAAGCTGGGGGGCAGGACTTGCTTATCATCAACATATATGCTAGAGGCCTCCTTGGTGGTCGATGCCCCAAGTTAATAGCTGCCCTAGATACTTTATTATTGGGCTGGAATAAATCCTCATTTATCATTTTGGCTGGGGATATCAACTGTACGATTGAGCCACTGTATCTGCCAGAGGACAACTGGGGGTTTGAAGAAGATGCTACGTGGAAAATCCCCGAACTCTCTAATAAAGTCCCTGTCAAAGCGACGGAGGCCGCTCTGAACTGGACAGCTTTTTGCCTTACATGGGGCTTAAGGGCTGTGAACGGTCGCACCAAATCAGACATTGAAGCTAAACCCACTTTTGATAATGGTGCGAGGAAAAGTCGGATCGATTACATCTTCATAAAAATGGAACATTGGAGTGTAATTGATGATATGGAAATCATAACACGCCCAGAAAGTGATCATAATCCCCTGTCCCTGACTTTTAAAGTGCTTGATCAGATAAGGTTAGGGGATCCCGATCCCAGGGGGCAAGGGGCTGTAACCATATCAAATGATCGGAGGAGAGTGAAGTGATCTCTAATCTCAAATGATGTAACGATTTTGGCCAATATTGAAAAAGTGGTGTTAAATGCTTTAAACCATATGAGGACAGTTGTTGTTGAGCAGGGCCAGGGCGAATTACATAAGACGATGGACATACATGACACTTGTTTTTCAGAACTTAAAACTATTCTCTCCAAGCCATGTAAGTCAAACACTGGGCACCAGAAACCACCGAGAGCAAAATGGTATAACAGAGAATGCAGAGAGGCCCATAGCTACCTCATAGAGCAAGTTAAATCCAGAGATTCTGTTGCAGTCAAAGAGGCCAGGAAAAAATACAGAAAAGTGCTATGGGTGGCTAAAAAGGAATGGGAAGACGATTTTTGGGCGGACCTTTTGGACGCCAGTAAAACAAACGACCAGACCAAATTCTGGGACATTGTTAAATGTGGGAAGGATGGTGAGTTTCGTACCCCATCTAACCATGTATGCCCGGAAGATTGGATTAAACATTACTCTTCCCAATTTTGTACAGTATCCTTTGACTCCCGGCCCAGACCGTCCATGTTAACGGTAACAATTCCCAGCACTTCGACCCTGTCTTTCTCTGAAGCAGATGTAGAGTATGCATTAGGGTTAACAAAGAGGGGTAAGGCACCTGGGATGGATCAAATCCCGGCAGACCTTTTTAAAGGAAATACAGGCCTATGGGTACCCTACTTAACTAGTATATCTAACATCATAGTGAGAGGTGCCCCTATCCCCCAGACATGGAAAGGGGCAGAGATTCTCCCCATATACAAGAAGGGAGACAGATCTAATCCAGGGAACTACCGCCCAATTAGCCTTATTGACTGCTTTCAGAAAGTGTTTGCTCGTATGATTTTGGTGAGGGTTCATGGGTGGATGGAGCTCGAAGGAATACTGTCCCCACTACAGGCGGGTTTTAGATCTGGTACAAGTACCATCGACCAGGTCCTGAGGTTCTGCATGATTTTCTGGAAGTTTGTCACACTTGGTGGGGGTTCAATTTTCGCTGCTTTCATTGATTTAAAATCAGCTTTTGATATGGTGCCGAGGGAAAAACTATGGGGGGTATTACAGGACCTAGGAATGCCGGGGGAATTAGTGGAAATTATAGTCAGACTACATGAAGATAATTTCGCCAGGGTCAGATGGGGGGCACAAGGACAAACTACGGACACATTCCCAGTGTCTCGAGGAGTCCGCCAGGGGTGCGTCCTTGCACCCACCCTATTTTTACTTTTTATAGATCAGGTCGTTAAATTCTTCGGGACTATTAACACGGATGCACCGTCCTTGGCGGGGACTAAATTCCCAATGTTGATCTTCGCGGACGATACCCTCCTCTTATCTAAGACGAGGGGGGGTCTGCAGAGGGCACTAAATCACTTTGAGGAATACTGCAACCAAAACGACCTCCAGATAAATGTGGGGAAAACCAAATTCATGGTTTTCTCCAGAAAAAAATCTGTACGTAGTAGTGTACAACTTAACGGGGTAAACCTGGAACAAGTTGACACGATGACGTATCTGGGGGTCAATCTGGATTGCCGCCTGTCCTGGTTACCCCAAATAGAGACCCAGCAATTAAAACTAGCCCAACTGACTGGTTGCCTTTTGCGAGAGCAAAAGAAATCTATCACCAAAAGAGTAGCCCCCGCATTACAAATCTATGATGTTAAAATTAATGCTGCAACGCTTTATGGGGCAGAGTTATGGGGCTTTATGGACCTCTCAAGCCTGTACAAAATCCAGTGTAGGTTCCTTCGCAACTTGGTGGGACTTCCCCAATCAACTCCTTTAATTCCTCTTTGCCACGACATGGGTTGCCTCCCAATAACAGACATGGCAAGGTATAGAGTAGTGTCTACTTGGAGGCGGTTGTGGACCACGGAAGAGTTGACTCTCTATGCCAAAGAGTTAAACGAGGTGAAGGCAATTGGGGGTTCTGAGCGAATCCCCTGGCTCCAGTCGGTGAAAAAGAGCCTGTGCGACATGGGTCTTAGTCACCTGTGGGTTTCGCCAAACCTAAATAACTTCCCCTCAAAAAAGGAATTTAAGAGTTTATTCTGGGCCTCAACCCGCTCCTCTATGGCACATGCATCCAGCTCTGAAAACCTGACGGGGCGTTTCCTAAGATTCAAACTGGACCCAGCACGTGAGGCATATTGGGATTCCATTTCTAGGCCACTGGACAGGAAACTGTTCCATCAATTTCGAGTGGGTACATTACCCCTTAATTCCTTTACCTCATCCTGGAGCAACAACAATACCAATCTTTGTAGCAGTTGCTCCGGATGTAAGGAAACAGAGGGGCACTTTCTGTTCGCCTGTCCCCAATATAGTGTACCCCGTTCAAAATGGCTAAAACCCATTTTTAAACGAATAAAATGTAAAAAATCCTCCGAAGCTATATGGGCCTTAAAAACAAACACAACTGAGTTTATTGTGATATGCTTGGCTAAATACCTGGGCTGGGCATGGGCAATCAGGGTAAGAAGGAATCCAACCATCACATGATTAAACAAAGTGTGTAAAGTGTGTAAAGTGCATAGTATCTTTTAGCAACTGCTACAAATATTTTTAGGTCTTGTTAAAAGTAATGTCTTGTTTCTTGCTACTTAATGGTTTAATAACTTTTTAACTTTGGATTCCATATTGTGTTTAGTCTGTTGTTTATATATAGCCATATCTATTTTATAAGACTATATTTATTATGTAGAGAAATGTAATTGTGTTTTAAATGTT
The DNA here is from genome assembly GCF_964263255.1 of Lissotriton vulgaris. NCBI lineage: Eukaryota > Metazoa > Chordata > Amphibia > Caudata > Salamandridae > Lissotriton > Lissotriton vulgaris. Next base: position 1,053,436,007 of record NC_141694.1, on the reverse strand, counting down.
TGTCAAAACTGTCTTTTATGATTTTATTATCGAAATAAAGACATTAAAACCTGAGTAGCACTTCTGTTTCGATTCACATGCTGCCACGTATGTTTTGCTTGTGACATGACAATGTTGGGATGATGCATGTGTTAATTATTGTGTGTCACCAGTGGAGTGCGGTCATTCACATGATTCTCGAGTCCGGTGCAGCATTTATGTGCAATGTTAGGGTTTAATTTTGTGGTTTGGTTCAACATCACTTGCACTTGATATTTCTTCTACCTGCATCTCATGTGTAGCATTGTTATGCTATGTTGATAGTTCATTAGACTGGCTACAGAGTGCCTTCATTGCATGTAGGTCATTAGCTTCCTCATCATATGTGATTCTTACTGCTGTTGTGGGTGAAGTCAATTTTGCCTACATGGCCCTTATGGGTACACATGAGCAAATACAGATTTTACAGTTTGCGTAAGTAGCATTGGCATATGTTTTCATTTGTTGGTACGGTCCACCTCATCTGAGCCAGTGAATGGTTTTTAACAACATAGATCTCATCGCATGGTAGCTCACTTGTTAGTGTTACACAATACTCTACTGGATAACAGACTGTCCTAGGTTTTGTGTGTCCGTGTCATAGCATCGGATGTCATGTGATAGCATGATGACTAATCTAATGTTGTCTCCAGGCATTTCACTTTACAGGTGTGAACTCCCTCCCGACCCACCTCCGCCTGACCCAGGACCACCTCGCCTTCAGGAAGCAGCTCAAGACCTGGCTGTTCGAGCAGTAGCGGACCCCCCCTCCACTAGCGCCTTGAGACCCTCCGGGTGAGTAGTGCGCTATACAAATGCTTTGATTGATTGATTGATTGATTGAGGTGTGAGTGGTAGAGTGTGTCAAATTAGGTTTTTGTAGTGTCAGGGACATGAGAATGTACTCCTAATGGTTAGTTGCCTCTGTTTCAGGTCTCCCTCCCAGCAGTTCCCATCCTCTCCTTCCCTCGCCTGATCACCCTATTGTGTCTGTCGTTTGTACTCAGACCAAGGGGCTATTTGGAGATGGAACCCTTTGAGCATCACACCACTCTGATGAAGAAAGGTACGGCCAGTCCTTAACAGGCTTGTTGATAACAGAACTGCTGCATTACAGGTGACATCATTCATATTGTTATTTTGAGTCCTTGCCAATGCACATGTATGTTTGATAGGGCTCCATGGGCTCACATTGTCAATAATCATGTTGTGCATGACGTGTGATTTATTTTAAATATTGTGCCGCCTTCATGTCAACTGACAGGTCCTTCTCATGTGCATGTTTACTATTTTGCATGTAGTAAGCTTATGCTTGTAATGTGTTTACGTGTACAGTGGGCACATGCATGGTGTTGGGGAAGGCTAGAATACTATATTTTGTGTAAGGTCGATGGCTTAGTAGCTGCTGTTTAGCTTTCAACACACTAGCTGTAGTATGCACCTGCTGACGCTGTGTGTCCTGTGCCCCACTTGTCAGTAAGGGCCCTGATACAGGGACTGTGATCTTTGGTGATTACTGTGCCATTTTATTTGCAGTGACCCTGAGTGAGTCAGACACTCCTGCATTCACATACAGATGTCACTTTGTGGCTAGCAAATGCCCTTGTGGTATGTGGTTGTTTGGCAAGTTGCCACACACATCCTGCCGTCATGTCTTCACTCATTGCTGCTGCTGCATACACAGCCACGATGCAGCGCACACTATCCAGGTACACCGACACCTACAGGATGACCCTCCTTCCATCCATTTGTACAGCATGCTCCTGCCACCCTACACACAGACAACACCAGACAATCACCCTCCTGGTATCACTATGCTTCTGACTCTGCCATTGCAGCTAATATGCCTGTGTGTGCAGCACATACTGGCACGACTATGCAGATTCACATGACATTGGGTCTACGTACCACCAGGTCATGTGCCATGTACAGCACACACACACCTTCTATAGGCACAATATTGTACACTGTTACCTTGTCAACACCACAGCTGGAAAAATCATCTTGCTAACAGTCACGTGGCAGTACACAAACTGGTCACACCAATTCAACATAGCTGTCACAGTCAGTCAAGTAGCCACAGGGGACACACACCATGACCACATCTCTTGGGTGTGGTGTGATTTCCTCAGTCTGGTGTAGGTATTTGTCAGACGTGGGTAGTTGTTCTGTATGCGTTGCTCCCATGACAGGAGTCTAGTACTTGTAGCTACATAGGTGTAGGTCACCTAGTCTGGTGTGCTTCTGTAGGGTGCAACAGCCCATTTCCCACAGTCTGTCCTGCCACCCTTGTCCTGTGTGCCATTCATCACATCCACAGTACTGCATCATGTTGATGATAGTTCACATACCTGAGGACACAATTGTAGGTACTCCCTACGTGGACAACTAGTTTTGTCACAATGATCTGTACACCTCAATGTGACTCTCCTGGGCCTGGCTGTGATAGCAGTTTGGCATCCAAACCCCCCTCCAGCATTTACTATCCCACACAGGTGTGTCTTGCCATCCATGTATGTAGTTGTTAATGATTTCTGACCGATGTGTGTCCTCACACAGAATCTGATACAAGTGTGTGGATTGCTGCTGTTTGTTGGATACCCTTGAATTGTATACATTTGCACTAAGCATGGGCGGAAAATCCGTTCCGCTCGCGGATTTTGCGGATTTTCGGGAAATCCGCAATCCGCGAGATTTGCGAATTTCCCGCAAAATCCGCAAATCCGCGAGCAGCGGATTTTGCTCGCACTGCTCGCACTGTTCGCGTGAGTTCGCGCCCCGCGAATAAGTGCAAAATTGCAGAAATACGATCTTAGCAAAACTGAAAGTAACTACTTACCAGGTTCAAAAGTTCAGGCTCATCATTAGTAGCCATTTCCTGTAGTGCTTCCTGAGGGGCCCCTCCAGAGTTCAGTTGCCAGTTGAAACTATTATGTGACCCTGCTCTGAACCTCAGAATAGTTACACATATGCCACAAAGGTCCTGAATTACAGCTAAGGGAGACAAGCAGGAGCCAGGCTGGAAGTTAAAATCCATTAATCAGCCCCTAATTCATTATTGTCAGTTGGGGCAGGGCAGGTGTTGTAACTAATTTTGCAACAATGAAAGCACTTAGCAAGTGCAAAAGATCACTAATCAGGGCGCACTAAGGAAGCAGGTGCCAGCTAAAAAAATATTCTGTGACACATTAATCAGCCCCAAATTAATCCAGGTCACTTGAGGCAGGGAAGGTGTGCTTTGCTTTGCCGAAAATAATGTACACTGGACAACCAGAGGGTGTGGTGATGAAACAGAGGGTGGCATGGGTGGGCCAGAGGGTGGCATGAGTAGTCAGAGAGTGGCAGTGGTGACAGAGAGTGGCAGTGATGAAGAAGAGTGTCCCAAACAGGCTGGACACGTAGAAACAACAAGTTCGCGAAACTTGCGACCCGACAGGTAAGTTCGCAATTTGCGAAAGTGTACAAAACCCTCGCGAACTGGCAGAAACACGGGCGAACACAAAAAAAAAAAAAATCCGCAAATTCGCGGGAATTCGCGGATTTTGCGGATTGCGAATCCGCAAATCCGCAAAATTCGCGAACGCGAGATCCGCAAAATTCGCTCATGCTTAATTTGCACACACATATCAATTTATGCTGTGGTTCAAAGATAAATCGAGAAATGCGTATGATGTTCAGTGTATTTATTTGGTGATCTTGTGCAGGAAACGTGAGTAGGTGCTGTACAGAAAGGGGTTGAATCCAAAGTTCACTGGTGGAGATGAGATGCCTTACAGTTTCTGTCAACAGAGTCCAGGCCACAGTGCTTGGCATCATTGGGTAGACTGTGACCAGCAAGTCCATGTGGGAGAGTCGCATAGGGGATACTGTTGCACCCAGGGGCAATATGCCAGGTCCTGTGTCCTGGGAGTTGTGCATGGCCCACTGCCCCTCAACGTCTTAGCCGTGGACGACCCACCTTCCTTGGGGGACCCTCAGGTGCAGGCCTGGACGATGCATGGGACGCTACGTCAGAGAGTTCCTCCTCCTCCTCCTCCTCCCTCCCTGCGGCTGGTGTCACACTTTGCTGTGATGTTGCTGGCCTTGTGACACAGGGAGGGTGCTGCATGTTGGCAGCTATCTGACGTAGCGATTGGCTCATTTCCCAATGCACCGTCAAGAGCTGAGCCAGACTTTCCTCCACCTGTCCATAATGTTGTTGTTGCCTGGCTATTTGCTCTGCCTGCTGTTCTTTCACCTGGTTGAGGACCTCCGCAAGCTGGCCTACCTCCCTGGTGTCCCGCTGGTATGCCTCCAGGATGTTAGTGAGTTTAGGCATACCGGGCCCTGCAGCTGACTGGCCAGACTCTCGCCTCCGCCTTCCACCTCTCCCACCACCCTGACCCACATGAGCACGGCCTGCGCTTGTGGGCACATCCGATCGACGGGCCCCCAAGTGCTCCCAGGGTGGAGGTTGTCTGCCACCTCCGGGGCGCCCAACAAAGGCTCTCCCTCATTTTCAGACAGGCTCTCTGATGGGTCATGTGCAGGGCTCTGACCGGTCTGCTGGGATGTGGTGGGAATGGTTCTGGTGGTTGGCAGAGATGTAGGTGGTACAGTTGCTGCAGGTCTTTGGGATCCAGAGGAGCCAGGTTGGTTGGGGTCATCCACAGTGCGTTGAGTGGCATCGCTGTCGGTGGGGTCTGGGTCCTGCTGAGTCTGGGACTGGGATCCTTCTCCCCCCTGGTTGGGGGGGGGGGCTCCACACGTTGCCCTGTGTGTGGGAGAGTGAGACACTGTTAAGGCACTATCAAGTGACATCTTGTTTATTTATCCATTATCTGCATCACAGTTCCACAAGCTTTACATTGTTGTCATTGTTCAGTTGTGTATGTAGTGGTAGTAAATTGACATGTACTCTGGGGTATTTTCATTCTTCCATTCTCTTGACAATGACTGACACAGCCATTGCTGTGGCTTGTCTTGCCGGCACAACACATGTAAAGCATTGGTCAGGTTCACGCAACATCCAGGATACGGTGTAAATCCTTATGTCTGCGTGAAGCATGCACAGAGTTTACATGCAGCATGTCGATGTAAGAGACAGAGCATCATTAATTAGCATGACATCTACAACTTTGGATGTCTTTTCCTGTTCCGTGATGGCCACACAATGCCAACACCCCTGGACCTGTACACACACTTATATATCATGGCTTTTGAACGTGGCGCTTCTCAAATACGCATCACCTTGTCAATACCCATGTCCATGTTGGTACTTAAGTGCATCCACAACAGTAATGAGATGGGGCACGTGCATTGTTTGAGAGGCACAATGGAAGGGAGCTTCTGAAATGTGCATGTATTAGTTGTATGCGTATTCATATTAGTGAGTGTTTAGATGTGGTACATGACAATTGGGACAGTGTTGCACTACAATGCCTGTCCCCAGGGGATGAGTTTCTGTAAGGGGGGTGTATGACAGGCCATGCTAGTAGTTTGCGTGTGATTTGCAAGCGTCCATCGTTCATTATTTGGCTGCCCCCTGATGTAGCATGCTGCCATTATCGTGGTTTTGAGTTCATGCACAGGATGTGTGACCTTGTCCTGGTGTTTGTGTTTGCAGTGATCACATGAGGGACTTGTGGTGCCTACACCTGTGCCCGTTGTGTACTACTGAGATTTACAAAATGTGTGTCCTGACACAGTACATTGACAACTGCAACTGGTGGGTGTGTTGCAGCCAAATAGTAGATGAGTGCTGGTAATTAGGAGCCATCCCTGGACATTCAGCTCTATGGTGTTTTTCAGGCCTGTGCAGTGCTTGGGTGCAACTGTGTGTGTGCCCAGGGAGCTGAGGTGTGGTGAGTGAGGGTGGAACACTGAGGGATGGATACAGAGGGAGGCAGGGAGACAGAGGGATGGAGGGAGACAGATGGGAGAGGGCGACAGAGGGAGAGGGCGACAGAGGGAGAGGGCGACAGAGGGAGAAGGCGACAGAGTGAGAGGGCGACAGAGGGAGTTCGAGGGAGAGGGAGACAGGGATGGTGACAGGTTGTTTGTGCTTGCTCGCTTGATACACTGCCTTACTGTGTCACAAAATATTGCTTTGCTGGAAGGTGTGTCCACCACATGAAATGGTTTTGCAACTGTGGTCTACTATCTTGTGTGTTATTTCCCTATCCCTGTGCATTGGGCATGGTGCTTGGGTGTGTACCTGGGACATATGGGATGAGAGCAGCCTCCTACTCTCCACCTTCCACCCTTTGTGCCTCCCCCTTGCATCAAACTCCATTTTGTTTTGTCATGCTGGGACTCATGTCCACCCACCCCATGCTGCTGGGCACTGTTGTAAGTACACCCCTGTAACATGTTTTCATTGTACACTCACCAGACTCAATGGCTCCTTCTATTCCGTGTACTCCCACCGGTGCCAGCAGGGCCATGACTTTCGTCTCCCAGGGATGGTATACAGGAGGTCTGCGGGGAGGTCCACCTCCAGTGTGGTGTGCATTGGCGTAGTCCTGGTCCATCTTCTTCCTGACCATCCTCCGCAGGTCATACCACCTGGACTGGCATTCCCCCCTGGTGCGCCTGATGGGCGCAACAGCATTGACCCGGTCTGCAATCCTCTCCCACAGGCGTGTTTTTTCAGCCATGCTGGTCTGTCTGACCAATGCGCCAAACAGCTGTGGCTCGACTCTGATGATTTCATCTGTAAGTATCTCATTCTCCTGGTCGGTGAACTTTGGATTCTTGGGTGTGGTAATGGTGTGGGGTGTATGTGGTTGAGGGTGTGATGGTGTATATTTATGAGGGTGTGTGGTTCTGATTGTGAAGGGGGTGGTGTGGGTGTAGATGTGATCGGGTGTATGTGTGAAGGTATGTTGCTGCAATTGTTGGTGTGCTGTCTGTTTCTTGGCATTAATGTGTATGTTGCAAAGGATGATGGGTTGTATGTGTGGACCCTTTTATTGGTGAAATGGTGGGTGTGGCTTATTTTGAATTGGTTGTGTGTGTCATATATGGGGTGGGTGTTAGTGTTGAACTCTGTTTGCCAGTTTGGCTGTGATCAGGACATTCTTATTCAATGGTGTGTACACAGGAGACATGTTCGATGTTGTTGTGCGACTTGTTTGCTTGCTCCGGTGCTTGTGCGTGCGATCGACATGTTTGGGGGGGTACGTGCGGTACTTGTGTGTGCGATCGACTTGTACGGGCCGTTGGCGGGTGGGGGGGCTCGCGTACGCTTGTTGGGGGGGTACGTGCGGTGCTTGTGTGTGCGATCAACTTGTACGGGCTGTTGGTGGGTGGGGGGGCTCGCGTACGCTTGTTGGGGGGGTACGTGCGGTGCTTGTGTGTGCAATCGACTTGTACGGGCCGTTGGCGGGTGGGGGTGCTCGCGTACGCTTGTTGGGGGGGTACGTGCGGTGCTTGTGTGTGCGATCGACTTGGTTGGGGGGTACGTGCGGTACTTGTGCGTGCGATCGACTTGTACGGGCCGTTGGCGGGTGGGGGGCTCACGTACGCTTGTTGGGGGGGTACGTGCAGTGCTTGTGCATGCGATCGACTTGGTTGGGGGGGTACGAGCGGTACTTGTGCGTGCGGTCCACTTGGTTGGGGGGGTACGTGCGGTACTTGTGCGTGCGATCGACTTGTACGGGCCGTTGGCGGATGGGGGTGCTCGCGTACGCTTGTTGGGGGGTACGTGCGGTGCTTGTGTGTGCGATCGACTTGTACGGTCCGTTGGCGGGTGGGGGGGCTCGCGTACACTTGTTGGGGGGGTACGTGCGGTACTTGTGCGTGCGATCGACTTGGTTGGGGGGTACCTGCGATACTTGTGCATGCGATCGACTTGTACGGGCCGTTGGCGGGTGGGGGGCTCGCGTACACTTGTTGGGGGGGTATGTGCGGTACTTGTGCGTGCGATCGACTTGGTTGGGGGGTACGTGCGGTGCTTGTGTGTGCGATCGACTTGTATGGGCCGTTGGCGGGTGGGGGGGCTCGCGTACGCTTGTTGGGGGGGCGTGCGTGTGGTACTTGGGTGTGCGATCGACTTGTACGGGCTAATAAAACAACCGCAAAGGTGCACCACAAAGGACAAGACAATAAGTGCAAATGGTATTAAGCGCAATGAAGAATTACTTCTCAAAGAGATGTTCATAGTCTTTTGATAATCTTTATTTTCAGTTTGCAGTAAAACATACAGCCGACGCGTTTCGTCCCAAGCTGGGACTTCTTCAGGGCTGTCGGTAAAAACATATACATTCAATCAATTTTTTATGTACAAAAATCAACACCCATTCAAACAGCATATACAATAACAAACAATTTAAAAACACTACAAAGATAGACTTGGAGCTTGTGCATACATAGATCTAAGATTATCAGCCCACAAGGAATCTATAAGCAGGGGGTTATATGTATACGCAGGGATATGTACAAATATATAAACATTATTTACAATTACAAGGAGTGATTCCTTGGGCTATTTACATTTGGAGCAAGCGATTCCATTGAGCAATTGGCGAGCATGTGCATAAGGCATAAGGTATTTGCTAAGCCTATGTTTGTACAAAAGATTTACATGACAAACCGAGGACCGGGAAAAAGAAGAACAGAGAAGAGTGGAGAAAGCACATCAAGAGAAAGATCCGGATAGAGAGTGGGCTAATTATATATTAGAGGCTTATTATTGTTTATGGCCACTGATACAGACTTGGCCATTTGTTGAGAGAAGGAGGGTGGGGCACTTAGGATCCAACTGAGCCCCTGGGTGAGGAGGCCACTAACTTAGGAAACCATTGTTGCACGAAACCCAACATTGAGTTACCTTTTAAAGTTGTGATACGTCGCTTTTGAAGTGAATGTAAAAGGAACGGGGGTCCAAGGGGCGCCTTCCCAGACACTGTGGTCCTAATGTGCGAGCCGGAATATATATTATTTCATTCCAATGTCGAACAGTCAGGGTTGGACCTTCACGAAAACAGGAAAGTGAGAAATAACAGTCTTAAGTTTTAACGTTATTTTGTTTGGCGGCAAGGTTAGCAGTGCTTTATTTTGACCTTACGATGGAATAATACAGTTAGCGGGGGGGGCTGGGTACCCTAGAATTAAGTCTAAATATACTTTGCATCAATCTACTTACTGTAAAAATGTTAATGAACGGTGAAGACAGTGCTTTGCAGGATTCCTGAACAGTGAGAACGTTCTTGCAAACTTAATTTGTGTCTGACTCAAATCGTGTTCTGTAAAACATATAGAAGGAAAGCAGGATCATCCCCTATGTGAGGGCATTGTATTTGGAGGGTGGAGTGTTTTTAAACATTTTAAACTAAGGGAGAGAAAAGAGATAAAGTATTCAACATGGTGTTTACCTGAGTAATTTGTAGGAATTGAAGTGGACAGGTGGTCCTATCTGTCCCAGGGAGGAGGGTGTGGGCACTGTGTTCCAGTAGGCCTGCCAAATGGAAAGCAAATGGGTAAGGTGCTGTCTATTAGTGTGGCACAACTTATAAGGAACATGGAACGGCATTTCTACGTTCATTTTCCAAAAGTTTATGTAACCTAGGTTTACATCTTTAGAAACAATAGCTCAGGGAGGGTCCCACTATCTATCATTAGGAATGTGGAGCAATGAAAATATAATCTGCCCCATAGCGTTTGTACATATGTGTAAACACTATTAAAAAACAATGGTGATGAGGTTTATTTAATGTAAAAATTGAAGTGGTTGGCAATTTAAAAGGTTCCAACTGTAGGAAAAATTCTTGTAAAGCAGGAATTCCCTTGGTGGAAACTAAATATTTAGTAGGAGTTCCCTTAGTCTAGGAGAGAAAAATAGCCTAATATCAGACTAGTACAGAAAAGGCAATTGGTTAGGGACCACTATTGCAGGAAATCCTAACAGAGTTAAGGGGAAAGAACATGTTTCAGAATATGTAGCCCAACTTACCGTTCGTAATAAAGCAGCCGGCGCCCATCCACAGCCCTCGTCCCGCCGAAACACCCACAGCGACGATGTGTTCGAACATTGTGAACACATCTTGTCCGTTTTATACTACGGTCAATTAAGCTTGAAAGCCTACACCTGACAGTAACGCGCCAAAAAGCGAAGACGCTGAGTGTTGGAAATGCGCGATTGAAACATGAGTAGAGGTGGCGGCCATATTGTAGTGTCTAAAAAGACACAGGCTTGCATGCACACCCTCTTCCACTTGTGCCCGTATTGGGGGATGTCCGCCCTTCGTGGCGCCCGAAATTACTATATGATCCCAGTATAAATGCCATATGAAATGTAAAGGGCATTGTGAGGAAAAACGGCTTAAATTTTTTTTTTATTTTTTTTAAAAACACTGGTGGGATGCGAACGAGATCTTGGGATTCGTAATACTAGTTTGTTGAATTAAACTGGGTGGAAGAGCGGGGAAACGTTGTTTTTGGTGGAAAGGGAGGGAGGCATATTGCAATGAGGTGAGGTTTACAATTATGTGGTCAACGAAAAACCAAAGAAAGTGCGGCGGCCATCTTTGCCTATGTTCCTGTTCGTGATGTTAAGGAGGAATTTGATATGGGAATGTGACTCGAAGATGGTATAGTGCCCTATGGGGAAGAAAGAATGTATACAGTCAAGCCCCGTTAACCTTTAATCGAGGTGCTAAGACTATGAAAATATCAAAGAGTCGTGAAGCGCGCGTTACAATGGGTCCAATATGTGGACACCTGCCCAAATCCATGTCTGCAGCCTATTTTCATAAGGCTGCATAATGTTTATATATTTGTACATATCCCTGCGTATACATATAACCCCCTGCTTATAGATTCCTTGTGGGCTGATAATCTTAGATCTATGTATGCACAAGCTCCAAGTCTATCTTTGTAGTGTTTTTAAATTGTTTGTTATTGTATATGCTGTTTGAATGGGTGTTGATTTTTGTACATAAAAAATTGATTGAATGTATATGTTTTTACCGACAGCCCTGAAGAAGTCCCAGCTTGGGACGAAACGCGTCGGCTGTATGTTTTACTGCAAACTGAAAATAAAGATTATCAGAAGACTATCAACATCTCTCTGAGATTCCCTAGGGAATAGGCATAGTAATGATGGGTGCCATCCAGTGTGCACACAATTCCCTTCATTAACTTAAGGGCCATAGAATATTACGGGGAGAAAGGTAGTCAGGTGCTGACATTAGGAAGGGTCCATCATTGTATTTTTGTTTCTTACTTCAGTTCACCCTCATTAGCACTGACACACCCCATATCCAGATCATATACTCATATCTTTGTTCCAGTGAGACCTCTGTAAAAAAGGTTGTCTCAAGCATGACCAGCTTTAAAGATAGACGCCAGGAGCTTGCCCAGGACTTATTCACACCTGGGGCCAAAACAATTGGCACAACAATTCCGAAGGAAGATGGCCTTAAAGCCAAATTCAAAAAATTGGAAAAATTAAAGATGAACGAGATGTCCCGCTGGTGGGATGGCACCACCTTGGGAAAATACTTAGAGAATGAGAAAATCCCACGTGGGTTGAGGATACTTATCTTCCCCACGTTTGAAGACTTAGATACTGACCAACTGGAAGACTGGGAAAATAACTTACGGAACGCCTCTTTCACAATGATGCGTATCCTAATTAAAAATGCTGAAAAGAAGGGAGCAAAAGCTCAGCAAGAAATAGAAGAACTGGAAAAGGAGATAGCACAATCTGAACTAAAAGATGTGATAAAGAAAAATTATGCCATACTAGACGGGGTGCTAGAAAAACATCAGATCTATTTAAGAGATAAAAAACTGAGGAAAATCAAGAGGGACGACAAGGACTATAGTGATGGGAGGGTATATACTTTTTCTAAAAAGTACGACAAGGTGAAAGTCCCGGGAGAGGGCAAAAGACAGAGAGTTGAGACTCCCGAACTGAGTTCCGCAAGCAACATCACATCACTCTCCTCAGCCGCAAGTTCGGTCTCCATAACTGAACCCATAAGTTCTAATGCAACTGACATAAGGCCCAATAATTTTTTATTGGAGATGGAGAGGTGGAGGCTCGGGGCACGACCTGTACACAAAGAACCTCCAAGACAAGAAGGGGAGGGAGGCCCTGGCAGAAACGCAAACAGAAACTCGAAAAAACCAAATCTAGAACCAATGGAGAGAATAACAAGATCCAAAAAGAAGGGGAATCCGCAACAATAGCCAGAACAGACAATGATACCATAGTAAGATCCATTGTTGTAAATCTATCAAAGAGAGAACTAAAGCAAGATGAAATTTCTGTCCTCAATAAGGGTCTAGGATTTTGCCCCAACCAAACGGGTGGTGATGTGGATTTGTTTGTTGATTTAATGAAATTTGTTCGAATGGTTAAATTGAAAGATCACTTTGCACGTAATCCAACTAATCATGTTAACTTGAACAATGTCAATTATGTCACGGATTATACTGTCAATGAAATAAATACCATTCAAGCAATGATATCTGTGGAACTCGATACATCTATTGACATTGAAAATGTGAGAGATGAATTGAATATTGTTGAAGATGTACATATTGAAAGTGGATTAAAACCAAGATCCAAATTCATCCCTACAGGCACTCATCCAAACATTGAAATTTTTCGCGAAAAAGTCAGTCAATCATTCAACCAAATGCTTGAAAATCCCAAACGTGCTCCTCCTTCCAAATACAATCTCACACGCATTGAGTCTGAAGCCCTAAAAAGACTCCAGTCAGATGATAATATCGTTATTCGAGAGGCGGATAAAGGTGGCAACGTGATTATCATGAACAAAGAAGATTATATGAATGAAATTGCCCGTCAACTCTCTGATTCCACCTGTTACACCAGACTTAGTTATAACCCCATAGAGGCTCTCACATCCCATATAAATATGAGACTTGTTGAATGGCGAGAGATAGGCTTGCTTAGTGTTGAGGAGTGTCAATACCTCACAGTAACGACCCCATCTTTTCCTTGTATTTATATACTCCCCAAAATTCACAAGGGAGGCCCCTTCCCACCAGGCCGCCCCATTATTTCCGGGGTAAATTCGCCCACGGAAAGACTGTCAGAGTATGTGGACACCTTCATCCAGCCCATGGTACAAAATCTCCCGGCCTACTTGAGGGACACCAAAGACATACTGGGTAAACTGGAGGGTTTCATTTGGACAGATACCCTTCACTTCGTCACCCTCGATGTAGTTGGGCTTTACACCTGTATAAAGAAGGAATTTGGGATAAGGGCCCTGGAAACCTTTTTGGAAAAAAGATCAGCAGACCACATGTTACATAATGGTGTCCTTCTTGAAATGACAGAAATCATACTGTCAAAAAACTTCTTCTTGCATGACTCGACATGGTACCATCAAACGCAAGGGACTGCGATGGGTTCCAAATTTGCTCCCGCTTACGCCGGCCTTTTCATGGGCTGGTTTGAGCGGGAGCATGCATGGGGTCGCCACGCAGCCAAATGGATGAACAATATAATTTTCTGGGGTAGGTACATCGATGATGTGATAGTGATCTGGGATGGACCTACCCCGGATCTATTGGATTATTTTGGCTACCTCAATGATAATCCGTTCAATGTCTGCTTCACGATGACACACAATCAGAGTGCAATCGACTTTCTCGATGTCAAACTCTTTATAGAGGATAACAAGATCCAAAGCTGCACTCATCGCAAGGCGACTGCCTGCAATAGTATTTTACACTATGAGAGCGCACATCCCCGACATGTAATCGAGAACATCCCCTATGGGGAAATGATCCGGATGCGCCGCAATTGCAGCACGGAGGATACTTTCCTACACAATATTCAAGAAACGGAAAAACGGTTCCTGGAGAGGGGCTATCCCAGGAAGACCCTTGAAAAGGCCAACAAAAAAGTCCAAAACATACCAAGACAAAGTACTCTAGCACCCAAAACTAGACCAACAGATACCAGCAGACCCCTTTCATTTAATACACAGTATTCTGATCAAAGTAGCAAAGTCTTTAACATCTTAAGAAAACATTGGCATTATATTGCAGACATACCGAGCCTACAGGATTCGATCACCAGGACACCTAAAATATGCTACAGGAGAGGAAAAAACCTCCGTAACATACTCTGCCCAAGCTATATAGAATCCAAAAGGCGGACCAACTGGCTCACATCCCCCGCTAAAGGTTTTTTCACATGTAGTGACTGCAACATGTGTGCACTAGGCAAAAACAGAACCAAGGAATTCTGCTTCAATACCAACAAAACCTACAAATAGATCTTTTGATCAATTGCAACACCAAATATGTTATCTATATCTTGGGGTGTGGTTGCAATAAGATCTATGTTGGCAGCACCAAGAGAGCCTTAAAGATCCGCATCCAGGAACACGTCCGTGCAAGACGCAATGGTGACATGAGGTACCCTATGACCTTCCACATGCAGGAATGCCATAAAGACACAGACAACATGTGGTTTATGGGCATTGACCATCAACCCATCCACCCAAGAGGAGGAGATAGGGAACTTGCACTAAGACAACGGGAGGCGGGTTGGATATGTAGACTACGATGCATAGAACTCGGTCATAATACCGAGGATGAGCTACATTATTTCCTTGATTAGCCCGCTGAATCTGATCCCCCTTGCCTTTCCCGCTCATGTTCACCATACAGTTCAAGTCTCTACCTATGTATCAAAAATTTAAAAAAAATTTAAGGATTACTCCCTCCTATACTTATAAAGATGATCATAATAATGGACTGCACACCTGTAAAAAGAAAACTTGTAAATAGCCCTTCCCCTTTTGGAACAATGTTGCACTCTGCTCCCTCTCACGCTCATCATGGTTGTTACTCCAAATGTTGTAAATAAAAAATTCTTTAACCTCTCTTTGTTTACAGTTTAGCACATTACAAGGTCATTTCTGTTTCTCTGCACCTTGCTGTCCTCCACTGCTTTCCCTCTTTACGCGTTAGAGGCTCCTAAATACCTTGGTTGAATGGCTACAAAATAGGCAGGTTATGATTTACGTCCATTTTACGCGGATGAAGTTTGATATAATCTCATCCGTTTTTCCTACCTTCAGCCTTATGAAAATAGGCTGCAGACATGGATTTGGGCAGGTGTCCACATATTGGACCCATTGTAACGCGCGCTTCACGACTCTTTGATATTTTCATTAACCCTGGGCGTAGTTCGCGGAGTCGGACTCCGCGGAGCTACGCGAAGATGTAGTTGCACTCCGCGAACTACGCGTAGCTCCGCAAGCATGCGGAGTTGCTTGCTGGGCCCGTTCGCGTGCCGTTTTTTGTCTTCGGGAGCGCGGTGCGCGTGTTCGGGGCGTTGCCTGCATGCTCGGGATGGCTAGCGCGCTAAATTACCACAGAGGTTTGTCCCGCCTGCTTGCGTTCCCTTATTTCCTGTTCCGGGTCACAATTAACGTGGTCGCGTTGTGCAAGACATGTTCGGGAACTCATCTTCTCGTTCGCACTACAAAAGTGCGTGATCGCGCTAAATATCGCGCGAACCTACCCATGCGGTCGCGATGGGCGCAGCCATCTTGTGGATCACACACTCTGGCTATGGTTTTGGGCCTACTTTTGCATCCTGTTAAAATCTCTTTAATCCTTGTCTTTTTACCCACTTTTTCTAACTTTCTTTAGTTATTACCTATTTCTCTCTGTGCCTAGGTTTATATTTTTCATTTTATTTCTACTTTTACAACTTTTCTATTGCTTTTTACTTCCTTCTTGTTCTTTTACCTTGCTTCTTCATTCCCCTACCTTTTTGTCTTGAACTTTTAGTTTTCTTCTACCCTCCACCCAGAACCATGGTCAAGGGCGCCAGCAGCAGCGGCGGCTCAAAGGGCAAGGCGCCAGTGCCCCAAAAAACTAGGCTGCCTTGCGGCAGAATGCGCCCCCAAGGGGTGAGGCCCCGCCAACTTTTTGGGGAGGAGGAGGTGGCTGCCCTGGTTTTTTTTATCCAGCGCTACCTCCCCTTGATGTTGGCAGCAGGTGGCAGGCCCGGCTCCGGCTACCAGCATATTGAGGAGCGTCTCCGGCGGTGGGTGAAGGTGCGCCGGGCAGTCTTCCGCTGCTCCGGTATCCGGCGTACCCACCACCAGCTGACCCACCGTTGGGCAGACATTTTGGACCGGGAGCAGGACCTGTTGGACCTGCTTGGCGTCGAGGTCGTGGGTCTTGGTGAGTGGCTACCCAAAAAAAAAAGTGTGTGTATAATATATCTCTATAGTAGTATAAGTATTGTTGTTGTATCTTTGTAAATCTTGGCTGAATAAGTAACGCAATGACTGGTGCTCCTAGTTACATTTCCGATGTATTCCGTTATTATATCTACTGTAATTGTATGACACTGGTCTATGCTGCGCTTCTTCATCTTCACTGACTCTTGCGTGTTCAATTTGGCGCTAGCTTTTGCTGTTTATTGGTGTGAGATTTTCTTTATTGTAGAGAACTGAAGTTAGTTAATGCTATTAATAGAGTCTTGTCCTTCCTTTGTCCGTCAGTGAAATAGCCGTTGATGGATAATTGTACGTGTTTGCAATGCATATTGTATCTTTTTTTCACGGCCTTCTCTTCTGCATGAATAATACTCCTCTGGCAATGAATGCAAAAGTTACTTTGTTCTTCTTACCTCAGCCAGGGCCGGATTTAGGCATGTTCAAGCTGTGCAACTGCACAGGGCCACCAAACGCCAGGGGCCACCCCACCAATATATATCCTTAATTTAATAATCCTCAGAGGATGGATACATATTTGCGTGGCGGCCCCTGGCAGGGATTTGGTGCCTCCGGCTCTGTTCCACTTCCAAACACCCTGACTCCCCCCTCTTCACTGGCCTCCGTGCTCCGCCCCGACCTCCTCTTCCGGGTCCCCCACCTACGCTCCCTGGCCAGGAGTCCAGGACCACCATGAGCCTATAGCCGCCCCTGCCTCAGCCCTCCATAGAACTGATGTAGTTTGTTTATTGAGTGGGTAGGGCAGCAGTAGCATTCAGTCAGTAGCAAAACAAAATATGATGCCATGAACGTACAATTTCGTGTTAGTTAGTATGCACAAAGTTAAGCTTGTCTCCTCCTTGCGATCTATGTATTTTGCTGGCAAAAAATGAAAAAGAAATGGCTACTTACATTCTTGAATCTGTGGTGTTGTTCAGGTCTTACTGCCTCTGTGTTACTTAGTAATCTGCAATCAGAATGTTTATGGAACATTTGATTTGTTTTCACCAAGTACACTAGTCAGTGAATCATGCAAGGCAGTAGTCATTTGGTAGACCAATGTTTGTTTCTTTTAATGTTGTAGCAGTGGTTTTTGAAATGCTTGCTGTCTATGTTTCACAGCACTCAATGTTTTCTCTTTCTTTATTATTTCTTACATGAACCACAGAACCCAGGGGCAAGCAGAAGGCTGGGACCGAGTCGGCGGGTGAACGTGATTGTGAACCACAGGCACAGAGCTCCTCTACTGAGGATCCTGCTGCTGTCCCTAGTAAGTCCAACAGTGTTTTCTTTTGGAACAATGATATTTCCCTAACTTTCTAACGGAGCTTTTTTTCCAACCGATTAATGACATTTCACCTAACTGTTTAGTTAAGGTATCAATCTTTTCAAAAAATCTGTGATCGAATAGCGGAAGGCACAGGGTCCACTCCTGTCTTATGCTTTTTCCTCTGTAATGTCTCTTCTTTGGCAATTGACACCAACCAAGTATGCATGCAGATGTTGGTCTACTATTTTGTAAGCGTTAGTAATGAATACCACTACTACTCTTGCGGGTATTCTTCTATGCAGTGACATACATAACTATGTATGCACCCCAAAATTGGATGTTGTTGTTGATAGGCAGGTTGGACCTTACTTACTTACAGTCTTACACCTCAGTCACAGAACTCAGAGGAACCCACAATTCAATGAACGACAACCTATATGGGCTCAGTCATTGGTCAATTATTCAATTACCCCTTTCCTGAACCCCAATATGAAGATGCCAAATGCTTTTTTTATTACACAATCCATAACCTAAGTAACCCCCTTTTTCTCACTCTCTCGTGTAAGTCTACAAGACAACAGACACTGAAAATATACTTCCGAGTCAATGTGGTACTTCAAAACCTTTATTTTGTTAGAAGTAACTAAGTAAGTAACATCAATGTTTTTAAGTTGTTCTGTCAAATACGTCAAGGGCAGGGCCACCAGAAGAAATCCAGAGTTAAAAAAGGCTCAATAAAAAGTATTCTACATTTGTACAGCTACCAGTGCACGATAGGGAAATGTGGGAAATGTCAGAGACCCCTCACCATTGAACGTATACTGGTTGCATATGCCTCTTGTTGGTAAGCTCTGCAAATCTTTGCTTCGTAGAAGTAAATCTTCTCATCTGCCGAAAGATAATGACAAAAGTGGTGCACGTTAGACAGTATGAAAACATTACATACATTTATTCAACTTTTTAGCTGTCATGCAAAAAAAAAGGTGTAACCTGAGGCTGTAAGGAAACTGGACTCCACAATCCACATTCAAAAAGTAAATACGGGCCTCTATTTTCCAAACTCTTCAGGTGTATGCTTTGAACTATCATGTGGCCTCAAAGGCGTCTCCTCGTACTGCGCAACAAGCTGTGAGGTAGCATGCGCAAAACTGTAGACATGTCATTGATGTACAAAGTAAACTGGTTAGGTTACATGGTTCAGTCTAACTTTCCAAGGACTAGAGTACCAGTATAGATGAGATGAGCTTGGGTACCATACCATACCAAATAAATGCTGATATGTGTAGTGTGTTACTTACTCTGCTGTACTAGGCAATGTGGACTACTAGTGATTACGTTGTACTTAACTGTTTTGCAGAACTCCGTTCTTGGTGAACAAGTACAATGGGGGCTGTGCATCCATCTAAAAAGGTGTACTTAATTACTTATTTTTATTTTTGCAGAACCGGTACCATCCACCAGTGCCGACGGGGGCAGCGGCGCTGCAACGCCGTCAGCAGAGGCGATCCCGGAGGGGAATGGAGGACCACCAGAGGCACCTACAGCAGCACCGGCAGCAGCGGGGGAGGAGACAACAACGGTGGGCGATGGTAAGTTACATTCAATAGTGATCCGCATTACTTGGTGGGTGGGGAAAACTTCCTCACTGTACTCTGATATTTATAGTGAACTTGAAGTTCTACTGGACAATATATGACGCCACTGTTCTCATTACCAAGCTTAGCAAAAGCATTACCACCGGCCAGAATTGATAAAATTAGTTATACATGCCTCTTCTATGTGACTACAACTCAGCTGTGAAAGGTTGGTGGCAGACTAAAAAAGTCTTATCCACAACATTACATGACCGCGATGGATTAACATGAGATTGATTTTAAGTATGATGAAAGGTGCAAGGAAAAAGCTCTAATCATATAATATAGAAGGATACTTTGGAATCAGCAATGCAGGTGTTTGAGAGCAGTTGGATGCGTGGGTTGTTGTGGAAGCACAGAAAGTGGAAAACACAGCTGCCTGCGTGGGTGGGAGACACATCCAATATTGGTGGTTAGTGGATAGTGGATACTAGTGTTGGCAGCGGTGTTTTGGTTAAACACAAAGGCAAGGGAAGGAGGGGACGACTGGATGCATTCCGGGTCGTTGCTGGCGAAACACAAACCACCTAACGTTTGTTGGCGATATAAAGAATGATAGTCTCTAGAGTAGACATTTATTAGTACTAGCTGGCCACTGTTAATTTAATGTTAGTTTGAGACTGTCACTTTTCCCGGAAGCACAGAGTATATGATATAAAAAAACGAGATATGAAAAAGACAGGTGTTCGTATGTGACCGTTGAAGTACACCCATACTATGTTACTAGGGCAGGCATAATGCCGTGCCAAAAAGGCAGACAAATGAAGTATATAAGGCGTAGAATGTTCAAGATAGATAAAACAACATTTTAGGTACTCAACTTGCTTGCTATTGCTACTGTACTGTGCCGCCCACTATGTGTTGGATCCATTTTGCGTTCTTTATTTGCTGGGATTTTTGATTACAACAATTCTGTCTCTTTCTTTATAGTTACTCCTTCTAAACCAACGAGGAAGGAGCTGGCAGTCCGGGCCCGTCAGCGGAAACTGCAGGCCATCGTTGAGGCCTACCGCCGGCTGGTGGCTCAGGCCGAGGAGGAGGAGGAGGAGGCGGCGGCAGCAGCTGCTGCCTCTTCCAATGCCCCGGCCCCCAAGCCTGCAGGAGTACGTCGGCGTGCTCAGGCAGCCGCCCGCCGCCAGATTTTCCCCGCATCGTCCACCCCCCCACAACAACATGGCTGCCAATGTAGGTGCCGCCAGTTCCAGCGAAAAATTCTCCTCCGGGTAGCCAGGCTGGAGGCTCAAAGCAGTCAGACTAAAAAACAGATAGAGGAGCGTGTAAAGATCCTGGTGGATCAACACTTAAAAGCCCGCCGGCTATGAGATGGACCCTGTTTGCCCCTTTTTCAATACTTTTGTTGGTGGGTGGGAATTGGGTGTTGGGTTTTTACTTTTTTTTTACATGACATTGAGCGTGGGAATTTGGTTGGGGTTAGGGGAGGCGGGTAGGGGGACAGCTTGGTGTAGGATTTATATATATTTTATTTTTGTATCATCTTTAGTTATATATTACATTATGTTAAAATAAACGAGACACAAAGTTATGTTAAAAAGAAAACATTTGAAGTTCATTTGCGTTTCTTGTGGGGTTGGAGGGGGGAGTGTTTCACCAAATAATGTACGTTGTGCAACCTCGCAAGCTTTAATTTGGCCATGCAGGTCGGCGGACAGTGCTTTTTAATAATTAAATATATTGCCCACATCTTTCTTTAACATGCAAACAGATAGATGCAGTAAACCCTCACCGAGTTATATTTGTAGTATTAGAAGAACGACCAGTCTGTCTTGCGTTATACCTCACTGCAAACTTATCTTACCTGTGATTGCTGATGAGATGATGATGATTTATCATGAAGTGTGGCACTGCAAGGGCTGCATTTGATTTCCAAGACAATGGCGAAGAATCTGTGGTTCAGAATCAGAACTTCTGTGATAGTAGTAGACAGACCCTGCCAGTAGCGACAAAAAGAAAGAGACAGTCATTTGCGTGACAGACAATGTGGGGGTAGTATAAGTAAGTACAGTACATTGCATGGGTGACCCAATATTGCAACTGCTAAACTGAAACAAAACAATGGTTTTGGGGACTGGAAACAAAGTGCAAGAGAAGATAAGAAGTTCAACTTTACTTGTAGTACTCACGGCAACGTCAAACTTTTCTAAATCATAATGCTTTACACTTTAAACCCAAAAAATTACGCCAATTCATTAGATGCATTCGTTGTTTGATGTTAATGGTAAATTATTTGGCGTTATACACAGAGCTTGAGTTGGGAAGCCGCAGAAGATCCTGGCCATGCCTTGTTGACATTTCACTATTGTTGCTTTGACCACATCTGCCCCAGCAAGCGCGTGATCAAATTGTTGGTGTATATTTAATGTAAGAAACATCACACCTCAATGTAACCACGCAGCCCGGGGGAAGAGGGTTAGGGATTGTTTAATGGATGGGTACGGGGGTTTTGGGAAAGGTTTGAGAAAGAAAAACAGTACGCATGGAGATTGGAGACAACAAAAGCAAAACAATGAAGACGATGATTTATGATGTTGATCAGCTAGCTAATGATTGTAAGCAATGGACGTAAGAAAAGGACACGCTGAATATGATTCTTGGTTTCCCGCAATCCAATTGCTTGATGATGAGGATCTGTGGTAAGGATGAGAGTTGATGCTCATACTATAAAGCAGTGGGTGAACCGTGAAAGATGTCCAGCCTGAAAAAGAAAAGGCAAATACAAAAGAATGTGAATGACCTAAACAAATTGTAATACAGTGAAGATAAAAAAAACAATACAAAACAAGAGGAGTAGTCGTATGAGAGGACTTTCAGACTGAGGCGGCTTGGATACAATTTGTATAAGTCTACTAGTTGCATATCATTTTTAATGTAGAAGTACAAAAAAAGACAGGAGCAAGCACACAACAACAGGCCCACGACGACACAGGTTTGGCCGTTATACAAACTGCATTTCCCTAAAAATTTCAGAGCCACAGAAAGGTGAATGAAATTGAAAAAGCAACCTAGCATTTACAAAATTAATCAACAAAATCAATGCGTCATTCTCAGTCATCAATCATACCACTATTGTACTCTACCACAGCACTGTGCACAAACATGTAGTAGCCTGGGTCTACTGTGCTGTGACTCTTATTTGTATTTATTTATTACCTTGTATTCCACTCCAAGAAACATCGTGCATCAATCAGCTCAGATCCAACCGCCGGACAGCAAAGATAAATTAAGTCCTGACTGCATCTGTAGTAGTAGGAACACAAGTGCGTAAATAATTTCTATTATTAGTAAATAACATGGAAGAATTGGCTATCACATGAGTCTGAACTGAAGTTACTAGTATACTTCAACTCCATGCACATTAGCTCAGAGTCAGCCAAAAAATACATCCAATGCAATGCATGGCATCATTCATTTTTATACCTGTTTTGCTCTTCTTCTCTTTCACTGTCAGAAGATTGATCACAGATGCTGCCGAGCCTTTGTAATGCAAGTCATCACAACAAGTTGACTTCAGTTGTGGATGCCTGCTCAAGTTTCTTTTGACACAGAAGAGTCGTCTCTGAATGCCTGCAGACAGAGGTGGTAGCCTTAACAGTAAGACTCAGCAAGGCAGTTATTATGAGTTGCAGATTTCAAATGAAATAGAGGATGGCTGTAGTCATGTACGGTTCACTTATTATGGAGGGACTGTTAGAGGCTACATTATTGTTATTGTACTATACTCCATCTACAACATCAAATGTATGGCTGCCAAGATGGAATTGTATTGACTTGAGTGGGAGTCAAGAAGATGCAGCAAGACTCTGAGGAGTGCAGTCAACATGGAACATAAATGCACAGGCGTGCAACTCCAGGAGGTAACTAAAAAAGATACAGCGAAAATAAAATGCACAGGTGTGCAACTCCAGTAGGTACATTAAAAGAATGAGTGGTGGGGATGGATTTGGTTGAGCTTTTTATTTTAAGATTAGCAGTTTTGCACCAGAAAGTCATTTTTAATAAGAAAATAAATAACACAAATAAAAAAAGGGAAAAAGTCACAATTTAACAGCCTATTGGTCAGGGAAGAGGTGCTCGTCCTCAAACTCTGCGGGTCCGGACAGCAGTAGGTCATGTAACCCAGCAGTGATGAATTCTTCGGGCTCGCTTTCTTCATCCTGCTCTGATTCACGTACAGTATAGTCTGGTGGTATGAAGTGTTGATTCATTTTTATCATTGTCAGCCTCTCGACGCTTTTGGGGGAGAGACTGGTCCTTTTCGATGTCACAATGGCACCAGCAGCACTGAAAACCCG
The DNA here is from genome assembly GCF_964263255.1 of Lissotriton vulgaris. Lineage (NCBI taxonomy): Eukaryota > Metazoa > Chordata > Amphibia > Caudata > Salamandridae > Lissotriton > Lissotriton vulgaris. Next base: position 1,053,412,567 of record NC_141694.1, on the reverse strand, counting down.
CTCAGAGGCGACACTGGCTACAGGACAAGCCAAATACTTTATCGCCAGCCTGCTCAGCACTGGCCACTGTCTCCTTCTTTCATACCAATAGACCAATGGGCTTTGCTCCATGAACACCTCTGTTGTGTCATCCAGATAGGCCTGAACCATCCGCTCAGTGTTCATTGGTGCTCGGCTTTGCTGCTCCTCTTTCCCCTTTGCAACACCAACGGACTTACCCATTCCCTTCTGTAGAAAAAAAGCAGTTATGCTTTTGGTTGTGTCTGCTGAATCAGATCGTGTAGGTGCTGCTTTTGGTACTGTTGGTGCCTGCTGGGAAGCGGACGCACCGCTCTCATGCTGTGATGAACTTGCCAGAGTTGCCTCAGGAGGATGGCCTGGAGTACTTTGACTGTCCTGGGCTGGCACTGTCAGGCCTTTAAGTAACAGCCGTTCAGTTTTGAAATCATTAGCTTCCACAGCTATGGAACTTTTGTAATTGGCAACATCCCCATCTGAAAAAGGAATGACTGCGCTACTGCTGACAAACAATTTGTACCGTGGATCCAAGATTGTTGCAGTTATGTAATTTGGATCTGACACAATCATTTTAAGCCTTGCATTTACAGATAAGCGGTTGCGTAAGGCCTTGGCCAAGGTACATGCATCAACTTTTTCTTCGTCACCTTCGTATGTTTCACAGACCTCCTTCAGCTGTTGCTCGAGCATGTACAACAATGGGATGGCTTGGCCCATAGTACAGTCCTCCCTGCTAACTGCACGTGTGAACACCTCAAAAGGTTGTAGCATCTCTGTCAAGCATTTAATGATGTCCCACTGCCACATCTCAACGGTCAGGCTTTTAAGATTAACAGTAGGATCCACTAATCTTCTTGACATTACATAAGCATTCAGTGGTATGTACTGCTCAAAGAGACGCTCAAGCATGAAATAAGTCGAGTTCCAACGTGTTGGGACCTCCTGGATCAGTGCTTTGACTGGCAAATTATGCTCCCGCTGAATGACGCGTAGCAGCTTCCGCGCTTTGAAAGAATGGTTAAAATGCGTGCATATTCTTCTGCAGATGGTCAGTATGGTGCTGACTTTGAGTTCATTTTTCAGAAAGTCTTGCACGACTAAGTTAATGCAGTGTGCCAAACAGGGTACCCTGAAATACTGTCCATCTTTCATTGCCCTCACTACATTACTGCCATTGTCGGTGGCAACAAAACCAATCTTAAGGCCTCTTGGTTTCAGCCATTCAAAGACCTTGCTGTTAAAGTCAGACAAAATGTTGTCAGCAGTATGATTTTTCTCCATACCAAACATGGCTACAGTTGCATGTTTGCGAGTGTCATTGAAAATCCCAGCAACATCAAGAAGGCCTGATGTTAACTTGTCTTTCACACCTGCAAAAGAGATCCAGTGTGCGGTGATGCACATGTAATCTGCTGTGGCTTCGCGACTGCTCCACATGTCGGTTGTCAGGTGGATACAATGGACAACACTCTGTTGTAAGGCTTTCCCAATCAATCCCAGCACGTCGTGGTGTAGTGCTGGAATAGCAACTCTTGCAAAATAGTAGCGTCTGGGAACGTCCCATTTTGGGGCGAGTGTTGCCACTAATTGCCGAAATCCCACTGCCTCAACAAATGAAAATGGGAGAAGGTCCAGTGCCAACATTTTTGCAAGTTTCGCATTGTACAAACGTGCTATTTGGTGGTTACGCTCGTACTTTCCCTCCTGCCTAAACATGCCAGTAATGGTAAGCTGCTTGGTAATTCTGTCTGTTCTGCTAGACGGACCACCTTTCAACGCAGACTTTTCACTCCTTGCCCTTGGTGTCTCCGGCTGACTCTGGTGCCACTGAGAAGTTGCTGATGCTGAGGATTTGGACTGCACCACTCCAGTGCTGGCGACAGGGCTCATTGGTGTACCACTCCCAGATAGAAGGTCATCGTCTCCCTCTTCTTCCATGAGTGGACCTTGTAGTACTGTATCCTCCCCACCAACACCAGTGCTTACATCTTTTTGTAAGCTTGCAAGGTGGTTCTCCCATACAATTGTGTGTGTTTTTTTCATATGGGTCGTTGGGCCTCCAGTACCATAGTTTGTACCAATCTTACCACGACTAACATTGGTGTGACAAATGGAGCATATAGCAATGTTCTCCTGATGTGGGTGAACCGTAAAAAAATCCCAGACTGGGGAGCTAAACTTTTGTCTCCTGCCATAGGAAGAGGAGGACCCACTTCCAATCCCGGATGAACTGGAGCCTTTTTGTTGCATTTCCCTATGTGACAGTTCAGTACTAGTACTGCCACTACCTCCTTCTGTTGAGGTGGCGCTTGCGCTGGATGTCGCACGCTGCCGGGCCTTCGCTGATGCAAAAATGGGAGCTGGTGTTACTTTGGGCGCTGAGTGTGTAGGAGTTACACGTGCTACCTGCTCATCACTAATCGCAGCCCTTCTGGATAGGGTGAAAATGCTGGTCTCTACATCCTCTGCACCAGGAATAACGCTTGTGATGATGACATTGTCAGTGTCAGACCCGTCTTTATCACCATCAGTATCCTGTTCACCTACATCGAACTCCGGAAGTTCAAGCCTTGACGGATCCTTCCTTTTTCCCAGCCTGGTCTTTTGATGCCTCTCCTTTGAATGCTCAGTTCTTCGTTGTGGATGCCATTCCTTATCAAGGTCATCTGAAGGGATGCTATGCGAAGAACTCGATGCACTGCCACTAACCCTCCTTTCCTTTCGTAAATTTAAAGACAGTAGATCACCTCCAGAAGTGGCTTCCTCTTCTTCTTGCTCGGAATGAGGCTCTACTTCCTGAACTGCCCCGACATCGGGAGGAACAACTTCCACTATTGCGTGCGGAGACGGTGGTTGTTGTTCTTGAGGAAGTACTATAGCGTGCTGTGGTTCTTCAACAACTACTACTGTGGGATTTGGTTGTTGTTGTTGAACAACTATTGCGGGCGGTGGTTGTGGTTTTTCAACAACTATTGCGGGAAGTGGTTGTGGTTGTTGAACATCTACTGCTGGCGGCGGTTGTTCAGCACTTTCATCTTGCGTGGATTGTGTGCTACTTTGAGACAGCGATAAGTTAAGTTCAGGCTCAGTATCACTGCTTTGTAACACTAGGTCGGCTACCTCTTCGACCCTCATGTGCTTGGCCCTGGGTTGGTGGCTTGCCCCCGCTAATGCGGATGTGCTGGCTCCAGCTTGCACCACGGACACCGCTGCTGCAGGCGTACGTTTTGGGGGCCCAAAAAAGGTTTGGGGGTCCATACCAGCCTTAAGTGACACTTCCTTTTTCTGTACCTTCTTCTCAGCAACTTTCTTGGTGGTGGAGGACCTGGTAACTGCTCTCTTAGGACCCATCTTCTTCTGATGTCAGCAGCACACAGCAGCACTCAGTAGCACAAATTGCAGAGATGTGTGGTCAGATGAGTCACACACCACACGTGGCGTACAATTGAAGGACGTCCGTCTGGCAGTTGAACGGGCGATGGATGAAAACAGCCAGCACCTCCTCAGTCTTTTTCTGTGCACCTACAAGCAAAGAAGACAGAAAACGTCAGTCAAACAAGCAGTAAGCCAACAACACATGAACAATTGAAAGACACACAGGGCAATGTATAAAACACAAAAAAGAAGACTAATAGTACGAGCACCACAGCTCCCAGCCAGAAATAACCAATAATAAAGTCAAGCAGGCCTATCATATACCAATATGGACAGAAAAAGGAGGTTGCCTGCTACACATGAGTCATGACAGGTTAATGCAAGGAAAATCAAAATACCCCATGGCTAAGAGTTTGTAAAACTTCACTGCAAAAACACATACAAGTCATAAAATTATTACACACACAAAAAAGTTACCTACCCCCCTGCCCAGACAACCAACTTGGAAATGCAATGGCATACACACATGCCGTAATGATGGTAATTAAATAGACCAAATAGAAACAGCTACATAAAGCAGCCCCGCTAACTAGTAACTAACTACCACCTCTGGGACTCTGTCCTACTATCAGATCAGACCAAAAGCAGGGAGGCCAATGATAAATGCACAAAGGAAGTACCTACAAAATGGCCGCCACCACATGGCCTGTCCAGGAAGACAAAACTACAACCAAATAACACAAAAATGAGGACTTTTTGGTAGCACAGGGGACACATTAAACATTTTCGAGGAACTTTTATGCAACTCGGGACATATTGTTCGCGAGAATGCAAAATCGGCGTGTTCGGCAACGCGAATCGAGTAAAAAGTCGTTATCGCGTTCCCGAGCCAGTACATTGAGCGCGCGAACAAGACAAAAAAGGTAAGGTCGCGTTCTCACACGGCGCGACGTTACCAAAACTACCCGAGCTGTATTCCTAGGGTTACCTAATGGCAGGGAGTGCCATAATAGCTACACACAAGCAACCAAAAAACTAAAAGTACCACCATTACAAAAAAATGTGAAGCAATCCAAAGCCATACACGGTGTAATTAAAGTTACACCACAAAAATAGTTGATTAACTTGAATGCACCTATGGCTTTGAGTGGTAGTACCTACAAAAGCCTTGGATGGCTATGGCAAAAGAAGAGAACCAGGGAAGGACACAGAAAATGGCCGCCTCCATAGGGCCAGGAGGACAGGGACACCCAAAAACAACATGGAAAGGGGATGCACCCAAAATGGCCTCCACCACATGGCAAAATCAGTCACAAAGGAAGCATACACAAAATGGCCGCCACCACATGGCCTGCCCACCAACAACAACATAGCAGAATCATCACAAAGGAAGTAAGTACACACAAAATGGCCCTCACCACTACATGAAAAGAAAGAGAGGACAGACAATAAATGCCTATGCCAAAGGGACAATGCTTTGCTTCACAAAATGAACACACCAGACACCACCCCCCAAATTGGTCACCCCAACCATAAACAAGAAATCATTACATAGAGGACAGAAAGGAACTGGGAGTGGCCCATGCTCCAGGAAGACAAAACTACAACCAAATAAGTAAATAACACAAAAATGAGGACTTTTTGGTAGCACAGGGGACACATTAAACATTTTCGAGGAACTTTTATGCAACTCGGGACATATTGTTCGCGAGAATGCAAAATCGGCGTGTTCGGCAACGCGAATCGAGTAAAAAGTCGTTATCGCGTTCCCGAGCCAGTACATTGAGCGCGCGAACAAGACAAAAAAGGTAAGGTCGCGTTCTCACACGGCGCGACGTTACCAAAACTACCCGAGCTGTATTCCTAGGGTTACCTAATGGCAGGGAGTGCCATAATAGCTACACACAAGCAGCCAAAAAACTAAAAGTACCACCATTACAAAAAAATGTGAAGCAATCCAAAGCCATACACGGTGTAATTAAAGTTACACCACAAAAATAGTTGATTAACTTGAATGCACCTATGGCTTTGAGTGGTAGTACCTACAAAAGCCTTGGATGGCTATGGCAAAAGAAGAGAACCAGGGAAGGACACAGAAAATGGCCGCCTCCATAGGGCCAGGAGGACAGGGACACCCAAAAACAACATGGAAAGGGGATGCACCCAAAATGGCCTCCACCACATGGCAAAATCAGTCACAAAGGAAGCATACACAAAATGGCCGCCACCACATGGCCTGCCCACCAACAACAACATAGCAGAATCATCACAAAGGAAGTAAGTACACACAAAATGGCCCTCACCACTACATGAAAAGAAAGAGAGGACAGACAATAAATGCCTATGCCAAAGGGACAATGCTTTGCTTCACAAAATGAACACACCAGACACCACCCCCCAAATTGGTCACCCCAACCATAAACAAGAAATCATTACATAGAGGACAGAAAGGAACTGGGAGTGGCCCATGCTACAGGAAGACAAAACTACAACCAAATAAGTAAATAACACAAAAATGAGGACTTTTTGGTAGCACAGGGGACACATTAAACATTTTCGAGGAACTTTTATGCAACTCGGGACATATTGTTCGCGAGAATGCAAAATCGGCGTGTTCGGCAACGCGAATCGAGTAAAAAGTCGTTATCGCGTTCCCGAGCCAGTACATTGAGCGCGCGAACAAGACAAAAAAGGTAAGGTCGCGTTCTCACACGGCGCGACGTTACCAAAACTACCCGAGCTGTATTCCTAGGGTTACCTAATGGCAGGGAGTGCCATAATAGCTACACACAAGCAACCAAAAAACTAAAAGTACCACCATTACAAAAAAATGTGAAGCAATCCAAAGCCATACACGGTGTAATTAAAGTTACACCACAAAAATAGTTGATTAACTTGAATGCACCTATGGCTTTGAGTGGTAGTACCTACAAAAGCCTTGGATGGCTATGGCAAAAGAAGAGAACCAGGGAAGGACACAGAAAATGGCCGCCTCCATAGGGCCAGGAGGACAGGGACACCCAAAAACAACATGGAAAGGGGATGCACCCAAAATGGCCTCCACCACATGGCAAAATCAGTCACAAAGGAAGCATACACAAAATGGCCGCCACCACATGGCCTGCCCACCAACAACAACATAGCAGAATCATCACAAAGGAAGTAAGTACACACAAAATGGCCCTCACCACTACATGAAAAGAAAGAGAGGACAGACAATAAATGCCTATGCCAAAGGGACAATGCTTTGCTTCACAAAATGAACACACCAGACACCACCCCCCAAATTGGTCACCCCAACCATAAACAAGAAATCATTACATAGAGGACAGAAAGGAACTGGGAGTGGCCAATGCTCCAGGAAGACAAAACTACAACCAAATAAGTAAATAACACAAAAATGAGGACTTTTTGGTAGCACAGGGGACACATTAAACATTTTCGAGGAACTTTTATGCAACTCGGGACATATTGTTCGCGAGAATGCAAAATCGGCGTGTTCGGCAACGCGAATCGAGTAAAAAGTCGTTATCGCGTTCCCGAGCCAGTACATTGAGCGCGCGAACAAGACAAAAAAGGTAAGGTCGCGTTCTCACACGGCGCGACGTTACCAAAACTACCCGAGCTGTATTCCTAGGGTTACCTAATGGCAGGGAGTGCCATAATAGCTACACACAAGCAACCAAAAAACTAAAAGTACCACCATTACAAAAAAATGTGAAGCAATCCAAAGCCATACACGGTGTAATTAAAGTTACACCACAAAAATAGTTGATTAACTTGAATGCACCTATGGCTTTGAGTGGTAGTACCTACAAAAGCCTTGGATGGCTATGGCAAAAGAAGAGAACCAGGGAAGGACACAGAAAATGACCGCCTCCATAGGGCCAGGAGGACAGGGACACCCAAAAACAACATGGAAAGGGGATGCACCCAAAATGGCCTCCACCACATGGCAAAATCAGTCACAAAGGAAGCATACACAAAATGGCCGCCACCACATGGCCTGCCCACCAACAACAACATAGCAGAATCATCACAAAGGAAGTAAGTACACACAAAATGGCCCTCACCACTACATGAAAAGAAAGAGAGGACAGACAATAAATGCCTATGCCAAAGGGACAATGCTTTGCTTCACAAAATGAACACACCAGACACCACCCCCCAAATTGGTCACCCCAACCATAAACAAGAAATCATTACATAGAGGACAGAAAGGAACTGGGAGTGGCCCATGCTCCAGGAAGACAAAACTACAACCAAATAAGTAAATAACACAAAAATGAGGACTTTTTGGTAGCACAGGGGACACATTAAACATTTTCGAGGAACTTTTATGCAACTCGGGACATATTGTTCGCGAGAATGCAAAATCGGCGTGTTCGGCAACGCGAATCGAGTAAAAAGTCGTTATCGCGTTCCCGAGCCAGTACATTGAGCGCGCGAACAAGACAAAAAAGGTAAGGTCGCGTTCTCACACGGCGCGACGTTACCAAAACTACCCGAGCTGTATTCCTAGGGTTACCTAATGGCAGAAATTGACAGACACCCGAAACCTGACATACCCCACACATAAACATAAGATTTTCTAAATCAATCCAGTCCATCCATGATTTCCTAATTAGAGGTACACCAGAAAAACAGTTGATTACCTTTCATGACCCTATGACTAGTACCTCTGGCCTACTGGAAGAGTAGGCCACAAGTTTGGAGGCCTATGGCAAGACCAAAGTGGCTGGGAAACATAAAATGGCCGCCAACAACACATGGCCAGGCCAACCACAGAAAGTTATTACAATGAACTCAAACATGCCTACACACTAACTACATGGAGTACTAGGGTCAGCTATTGGCTTAAAAAAATAAAAAAACTTTTTCATTACACAAACAGAAATTCCACAGCAGACATTGCTATTGCATAATGATGACCATAATCCAATGCCAGCCATGATGTTTGTTTACAAACTTGAATACAAATTTAAACACAGAATTATGATTTTACCCATGGGTACCTCTCTATGTAGCCTGGATGAAATTTAAAAAGAAATACAAGTTGGGACCTCATAAAAGTAGGCACCCATCAATAATTTAAATCAAGGAATGAATACTGTAGTTAAAACATTTTAAATCAAACAAACACAAGTCTACAACATCATACTCACTCATACATTACTGAACTTACTTGAAAAAGAGAATTCAAAATCCAAAAGTCCTCAGTAAGATTCAAAAAAAGCAGTAATGCAGCCAACACACACAGAAAGTGATCCTGCCAGCTCAAAATCCAAATGAAAGTGACCACCTCATGGACAAAGCACTGGGAGGAGCCTGGTGGACAGGAACAGGAAGTTGTAAACTCCAGAGCCCTTCCTCCTTAATATTCAAAAATACAGTAGAAACAGAAAGAGGACTCCTTCCCCCCAAAAAATACATCCAAAGGTACAACTTTGAGGGGTTTCTCACTTGTTTGCTAACCAAAATGGTAATTTATTATTATGGTTTAACTTTTAACATGCTCGCGAGTTATTCTGTGCAAGATTGCAGGTTCTGCGTGTTCGGCAACTCGATCTTACCAACAAACATACTCGCGCGTCCTTATGGCTTTATCGCGCTTCCAATGACGTTATCGCGTTCGCACAGCTGCACGGAAGGGTTTACAAACATGGTGGCCGACGCGACCGGGAAAAAGCGAACGCAGAACCAAGGTAAGCCATTGCCGCGCACGCGATAATGTTATTTAGCGCGCGACAATGTTATTTAGCGCGCGACAACTACGCTCCGCACCGGATAGCGGAGTTATCGGCAGCTACGCGAACTCCGCGGAACGCGGAGTTGCCAAAACTCCGCAAACTCCGCAAACGGAGCGTAGTTCTTCGCCCAGGGTTAATTTTCATAGTCTTAGCACCTCGATTAAAGGTTAACGGGGCTTGACTGTATACATTCTTTCTTCCCCATAGGGCACTATACCATCTTCGAGTCACATTCCCATATCAAATTCCTCCTTAACATCACGAACAGGAACATAGGCAAAGATGGCCGCCGCACTTTCTTTGGTTTTTCGTTGACCACATAATTGTAAACCTCACCTCATTGCAACATGCCTCCCTCCCTTTCCACCAAAAACAACGTTTCCCCGCTCTTCCACCCAGTTTAATTCAACAAACTAGTATTACGAATCCCAAGTTCTCGTTCGCATCCCACCAGTGTTTTTAAAAAAAAAAAAAAAAATGTAAGCCGTTTTTCCTCACAATGCCCTTTACATTTCATATGGCATTTCTACTGGGATCATATAGTAATTTCGGGCGCCACGAAGGGCGGACATCCCCCAATACGAGCACAAGTGGAAGAGGGTGTGCATGCAAGCCTGTGTCTTTTTAGACACTACAATATGGCCGCCACCTCTACTCATGTTTCAATCGCGCATTTCCAACACTCAGCGTCTTCGCTTTTTGGCGCGTTACTGTCAGGTGTAGGCTTTCAAGCTTAATTGACCGTAGTATAAAACGGACAAGATGTGTTCACAATGTTCGAACACATCGTCGCTGTGGGTGTTTCGGCGGGACGAGGGCTGTGGATGGGCGCCGGCTGCTTTATTACGAACGGTAAGGTGGGCTACATATTCTGAAACATGTTCTTTCCCCTTAACTCTGTTAGGATTTCCTGCAATAGTGGTCCCTAACCAATTGCCTTTTCTGTACTAGTCTGATATTAGGCTATTTTTCTCTCCTAGACTAAGGGAACTCCTACTAAATATTTAGTTTCCACCAAGGGAATTCCTGCTTTACAAGAATTTTTCCTACAGTTGGAACCTTTTAAATTGCCAACCACTTCAATTTTTACATTAAATAAACCTCATCACCATTGTTTTTTAATAGTGTTTACACATATGTACAAACGCTATGGGGCAGATTATATTTTCATTGCTCCACATTCCTAATAATAGATAGTGGGACCCTCCCTGAGCTATTGTTTCTAAAGATGTACACCTAGGTTACATAAACTTTTGGAAAATGAACGTAGAAATGCCGTTCCATGTTCCTTATAAGTTGTGCCACACTAATAGACAGCACCTTACCCATTTGCTTTCCATTTGGCAGGCCTACTGGAACACAGTGCCCACACCCTCCTCCCTTGGACAGATAGGACCACCTGTCCACTTCAATTCCTACAAATTACTCAGGTAAACACCATGTTGAATACTTTATCTCTTTTCTCTCCCTTAGTTTAAAATGTTTAAAAACACTCCACCCTCCAAATACAATGCCCTCACATAGGGGATGATCCTGCTTTCCTTCTATATGTTTTACAGAACACGATTTGAGTCAGACACAAATTAAGTTTGCAAGAACGTTCTCACTGTTCAGGAATCCTGCAAAGCACTGTCTTCACCGTTCATTAACATTTTTACAGTAAGTAGATTGATGCAAAGTATATTTAGACTTAATTCTAGGGTACCCAGCCCCACCCGCTAACTGTATTATTCCATCGTAAGGTCAAAATAAAGCACTGCTAACCTTGCCGCCAAACAAAATAACGTTAAAACTTAAGACTGTTATTTCTCACTTTCCTGTTTTCGTGAAGGTCCAACCCTGACTGTTCGACATTGGAATGAAATAATATATATTCCGGCTCGCACATTAGGACCACAGTGTCTGGGAAGGCGCCCCTTGGACCCCCGTTCCTTTTACATTCACTTCAAAAGCGACGTATCACAACTTTAAAAGGTAACTCAATGTTGGGTTTCGTGCAACAATGGTTTCCTAAGTTAGTGGCCTCCTCACCCAGGGGCTCAGTTGGATCCTAAGTGCCCCACCCTCCTTCTCTCAACAAATGGCCAAGTCTGTATCAGTGGCCATAAACAATAATAAGCCTCTAATATATAATTAGCCCACTCTCTATCCGGATCTTTCTCTTGATGTGCTTTCTCCACTCTTCTCTGTTCTTCTTTTTCCCGGTCCTCGGTTTGTCATGTAAATCTTTTGTACAAACATAGGCTTAGCAAATACCTTATGCCTTATGCACATGCTCGCCAATTGCTCAATGGAATCGCTTGCTCCAAATGTAAATAGCCCAAGGAATCACTCCTTGTAATTGTAAATAATGTTTATATATTTGTACATATCCCTGCGTATACATATAACCCCCTGCTTATAGATTCCTTGTGGGCTGATAATCTTAGATCTATGTATGCACAAGCTCCAAGTCTATCTTTGTAGTGTTTTTAAATTGTTTGTTATTGTATATGCTGTTTGAATGGGTGTTGATTTTTGTACATAAAAAATTGATTGAATGTATATGTTTTTACCGACAGCCCTGAAGAAGTCCCAGCTGGGGACGAAACGCGTCGGCTGTATGTTTTACTGCAAACTGAAAATAAAGATTATCAGAAGACTATCAACATCTCTTTGAGAAATAATTCTTCATTGCGCTTAATACCATTTGCACTTATTGTCTTGTCCTTTGTGGTGCACCTTTGCAGTTGTTTTATTTGCACTGAGATTCCCTAGGGAATAGGCATAGTAATGATGGGTGCCATCCAGTGTGCACACAATTCCCTTCATTAACTTAAGGGCCATAGAATATTACGGGGAGAAAGGTAGTCAGGTGCTGACCTTAGGAAGGGTCCATCATTGTATTTTTGTTTCCGACTTGTACGGGCTGTTGGCGGGTGGGGGGGCTCACGTACGCTTGTTGGGGGGGTACTGTGGTAAATAATTTTAACTATGCATTTTTCCGTATAATTATCAATACAAGACAGCTCATTCAAATGAGAGGCAGAGTCCATGATATCTGAGTCATACGGGCTTTAATGGACAATGATCCTCGAGGATGGGATATCATGTTCCATCACCTCTAAGGTTCAGGAAGGGACGTTCAACGTTTTATTAGCATTACACATTATATATAGTAAAATGACACAATTGAATTCAATACAGTAGGCGTAGCAGGTGAAAAGAGAGAGATAAGGACACATGTGCGTAATAGGAGGCGTGAAAAAGGGCGTACACATGGGCGTGCACTGTACATGTCAGAGAAACGTCACAAGAATCGTCACATGTGGGTGTATGCATAGGGAAAGTTGCAGAATCAGCAGAAACCCTTGACCTGCATGTGCGCGCAACTAGCATGACGTGTAACTGGGGGCTTTGCCTTTAGCACTAGTAGAGGAGACTGGTGTCTGGAGTGTCAGGGCAACCTGTACCTATAACATATCTAGTATCTTATGTTTGGAGGATGTAGTGTCTGAAGTGAAAGGTCTCTCGGGCAGGGGCCATCCAATACTGAATGCTGGTGCGTGCATACGTGTCTTGGTGCAACGTGCGGAGCCATGGGCCTACCATGGTAACGGATTCAGTAAATCACTTGCAAGGAGGACAGAAAAGGCCGGGCCCTTTGCTCTGCAGCCGAGAATATGTTTACCTATTTCACTAGACTGGAATGTGTTTTCGAGGAGGCTGAGCAGATAACTGTAGGCAAAACATGAATTTGGCAGGTAGTCCAGGCCGAGCCGGGCACCGCTGCGCTGGCAGGAAGTAAGGCAGGGGTCAGGGATGCGTACAGCTTCGGAGACAGGAGAGAAGAGGCAGAGAGGCCTCGTTTAAGGGCCTAGCTCGACTGGGCCAGGAAACATGGAGAAAACGTGTGCGAATTTCAGAAGTGCACCAAGTAAAGACGTTGGCACCGTATGCCTAGAAGCCTAATTAACGGGACTTCTTTGCATGACTGGATAGCTAACATGTTAAGGATGGACGCAAATGTATTTGCGTCTTTCTAGCATGTACAGAACAGAAGTTACACAACATACATGAAACATGGGTGCATGGATAGGGTGCGAGTGGGGGACACATTAGCTACCTGAAAATTTCTATTACCTCATTCCCTCCTTGGACCCTACTACACCCTTTAGGATATATCTATATTCATGAGACCATCTATCTGTTCATAAAGCATCATTTGTTCTTCTTTCTTTATTCGGGAACGGGAACGTGTTCTTGGACGGGGAATACAAGCTGTGGTGCACAAGCCGCAAATCGCTGGCCCACATTGCAGACAGAGACAACAACTGAATACTATGACCAATATTATTCCTAGGAATGACAACAACTTCCATCCCCAGGCGGATATTACGCTCCAGAACCAACCGGACCAAGTCCAGGAGCCTGGATTCTGGTGCATCTGGTGAGCTATTTCATGAAGCCGAGTTATGGCCTTATATACGGATGGCGCGTTATTTGGAATAAACACACAACAACTGGATCCGATGACTCTACAAGCCCCGCCCCTATCGGCCAGGATGACGTCAAGGACAAGGCGATTTTGAAGAACAACAAGTCTCATAGCAGACTGCTCCTCGGTCAGGTTGCCTAAAGCAGAAGTAGTTTCGTTCACTACTGCTTCCAAGGTTCTAGTTAACTTGCGTATTAGTTTACTATTTGAGACTGTGCCTATGAATGGAAAGAATCCTTTATTGAAATCAATGTATTGTTCTAATGTAGTTTCAGTCTGATCGACAAGTGGGATCTTGATCTCCCTTCTATGTCTGACATGAACGAGATGTGGATTTCTGTGATAATCAGGCGGGGCTAGAAAAACAGGTGGCAATAGGAACGCAATATAGCACGTCCCATCCCAATCCAGTGGCAGACGTACATAGGCTGTCTGACCACATATGAAATAAGAATGGCGAGAAGCTCTGAAAGTAGACTTTCCTTTATCACTGAATTCGACAACAGTATTACAATCACTGTGTCCTAGATGTACTGAACCATTCTTTCTGACGCATAATTCACCTTTCACTGGTAAAACTGTAATAAACGGCAAGTCCGAATTAGTCTCAGACTGCACGTTCAGGATCATGAGGTTAAGTGTAAAATTACCTAATCCATACACTTCATTTTCTAGATCGGTCCCTGTCCTCTGGGGAAGACCTTCTTGGTCTGGGAAACATATTTTATTCATGACTGTATTCAGGTTCCCCCATATCCAATTGCCTTGGGAAACCTTGGACTTACTATCTAGGGAGGACATTAAAGTAAACCATGCACCACACGAACCATTATGTGTGAACGGATAAGGAAAGAGGGGCAGAGCTCCCTTGTATTTCTGATAGGGAGGGAGTCGGCCACATACCCAGCAATTAGTGGCATTGCTGGTCTGGTGTGAATGATGTAACATACGGATGAATGTATTGTTGCGCATGGCTAAACGATAGGACAGTTCATGTGGGGGCAGATCACTAAAAGTGTGCTCCACAGTGTCATTAGAGGAAGCATGTACATGTGAATAAAGAGGAAAGAAAACGTGTAGCATTAGACTAATGCATATAATCGTAAGACTCAGAAGAAACATCGAGATCAAGGCAATTATGCATCTCCTGTGCAAAACTTTACAGTACATTCTTCTTTTTTCGATACGCCTATCTCTCTGACTACTTGGGTCTATTCTATACATGTCAGAAACCTGTCTAACCGCTTCACCCGAGGGGGACTTAAACAATTAAACGCTGTCTGACTTACTAGACCTTAGCTTAGCACGGTACTCCTCTTGGGGAGTTTTCTCTAGCAGGGGGAGTTTAGAATCAGTCTCTGAAAGTGGGCAGTCCTTAATCGGAGAGTCTGGATACAGTCCGTGAACTTTTTTCACATGGCTCGAATGCAGCCATCCCTTCCTTCCTTCGACTTTGACTGCAGTCCTTGTTGATAATAAAACCAATTTCGGCTGTTTCCATCTGGGTTACAGCGGACTCTTCCGGTCGAAGTTCCTCACGTGGACCAGATCACCAGGGCGGACTTCATGCGGTTTTACTTGGGTGTTGTCCGGAAAGGCAGCCGCGACCTGTGAACGACAAGATCGTAGTGCAGACATCAAGGAGGCAAGGTAATCTGTCAGCATACAACTGTCAACATCAGTAATTCTACGGGGCATAGGCGTCCCCCACATATTCGGAGGCCTACCGAAGACCACCTCATACGGGGATAGCCCTGTCCTAGAATGAGCTACCATTCGCATGTAAAAGAGTGCAACTGGCAAGGCAACTATCCAATCTACACCTTTCTCGGCACATATCTTGGCTAGACGTGTTTTCAGGGTCTGATTATGTCTCTCTACGAGACCTCTCTGGATATGCTTCAGGGTGTCGGACACAATGGAACTTCCACTGGTAACCTAACAGGAGTGATACCTGCTTCATAAGCTCGGACGAGAATGGCTGTCCATTATCAGAGTACACGACATGGGGAAAACCGTACCGCGGGAAAAACTCACGTACCAGCTGTTTGGCAGTGGTTACAGCAGTGTAATCGGGGACTGGATATGCTTCTGTCCATCGGGAAAGAGCACACACAACTACGAGGACATATTTGAATCCTCGACATCGGTCCATCTGGATATAATCCATCTGGAGGACTTCAAAGGGATGGTCAGGAGGATGAAATCCACCCTGTTCCACGGGAACACCTTTTCCTGGATTAAACTGACAACAGATCATGCAAGTACGCACTTTCTGTTTTGCGGCTGCTCGTAAATGTTTGTTGTACCAGAGATTCTGTAAACTGTCTAACATGGCTTTCTCTCCTAAGTGTGCTGGACTATGTGCTGTGTTAATTATAACTTGAACCATAGAGTCGGGGAGAAACCATGTGGCCCTTTGTTTCGTCATCCATCCCTGATCTGTTTGGATCCCTCCTTGTTCAGTCCATTCCTTGATTTCGTCTGGTGTGGCATGTGTCTGTATGTCGAGTACATCTAGAGTGGGATCCTTAACTGTCAGGCAATTTGTCAGTGTAGTCGGATCAGTCTTTGTCATGTCAGTCGGAATGTCTGTCTGAGCTGTGAGTTTGGCTGTACGATCTGCCAGGTCGTTACCCTGGGAAACAGTGTCGGTGACTTTGGTATGTGCTTTGCATTTCATAATGGCTATGGCTGTCGGCAAGTGTATTGCTTCTAACAGGGCTTGAATAAGGGGACCATGCTGGATCTTGGTACCGTGAGAAGTTAAAAAACCTCTCTCTTCCCAAAGGACTCCGAAGTCGTGAACGACTCCGAATGCATACTGTGAATCTGTGTATATGTTAACTTTTTTGTTCTTCGCTAATATACAGGCTTGAGTCAGAGCAATGAGCTCTGCAGCTTGAGCAGATAGGGTGTCAATACGGTGTGTTTCTATGACTTCAGTTTCAGTGGTCACTGCATATGCGGCCACTAATTCTCCTGTACTTGTTCTCATACATGAACCATCCACGTAAAGTGTCAGGTCTGGATAGGTCAGTGCAATATCTGTCAAGTCTTGTCGGGGCTTCGTCACTGTATTAATGACTTCCACACAGTCATGTGGTGCTGGATCGGTTGTACTCGAGGGTAACAATGTGGCAGGATTAAGTATGTTGCAGCGTCTGATTTCTATGTGTGGCTGGAACAGTGTCAATTCATAACCTGTCAGTCGTGCTATGGTCAAGTGCTGAGTCTGGGTACGGTTCAGAAGTACTTCCACAGAATGTGGAACCTGTACTGCCAAGGGATGTCCTAACACTATTGAATCGCTTTGTCTGATAGCTAGAGCTGTAGCTGCAACTGATTTCAAGCACGCAGGCAGAGCCTGGGCAACTGGATCCAATGTACTAGAAAAATAAGCACAAGGCTTATGGTGTCCTGCTTGATCTTGTGTGAGAACAGATAATGCTGTGCCATCACGTTCTGTGACGAAAAGTGTAAAAGGTTTACTGTAACATGGTGTCGCTAAAACTGGTGCTTGACATAATGCTTTCTTCAAGTCATTAAAAGCTTGTGTATGTTCCTGAGTCCAAGGGAGGACAGTCGAAGTCGCTGCCTCCTGTGTTGTCAACTGTATGAGTGGCTTGGCTAGAAATGCATACTGGGGAATCCATTGTCTGCAGTACGAAGTGAGGCCAATAAAAGCCTGTACTTCCTTTTGTGTCTTGGGTTGTGGCAGATGTGCAATTAACTGGATACGATCTGGTGTCAACTGCCTACCCCTCTTGGACAGCAAGTGCCCAAGGTATACCACTTGCTGGGCACAGAATTGGAGCTTCGAAGGGGATACTTTGTGCCCCTTTTCGGCCAGAAAATACAAGACTGTCAGTGACGCGCGCTCGCAGTCACGTTCGGTCTGTGCCGTGATCAGTAGATCATCAACATACTGTAGTAGAGCAGTGTCAGTAGGCATGTGAATACTGTCTAGTTGTCTTTTCAATGCTTGGCTGTAAATACTCGGACTTTCCGTGAACCCTTGAGGTGCACGTGCAAATTTAAAGCTTCGGCCATTTAAACAGAATCCGAAAAGGTATTGGCTATCAGGATGAATGGGGACACTAAAGAAGGCGTTCTTCAGATCAATTACAGTAAAGAACGCAGCTTCGGAATCAATGGCAGTCAATAGTGATGAAATATCTGGGACTACTGGATACTGTGGTACTATACATTTATTGAGTTCTCGAAGATCGATCACCAGTCGATAGACCGGAGGTGCATTCGGGTCAGTTCGTTTAAGAATCGGAATGATAGGAGAATTACATACATTGGAGTCGGTTTCTACAACTACTCCTTGGGCAATGAGTTCGTCAATAATTTTCAGTAAGGCTGCCACAGCCTCGGGGGGTAATTTGTATTGTCGGATTCGGGGCAGTACAACACCTTGCTTGAGTGTGACACGATAAGGAGTAATGTGCATACAACCTACATCAGTTGGACCTTGCGCCCATAAATGCTGTGGAACATTTTTCAATCTCACATCAAAATCTCTTAACACATAATGACCCTTAAAATCACGAAGGAATAATCTCACTCCTTCCGGGGAACAACAAATAACAGCTCCTAGAGCTTTCAGTGTTTTAATACCAAGCAGGTTTTCAGGACATGATTTCGTAAGTAATAAATCTGTAGTACGGGACAATGGACCAACTGCAAGGGGAACTGGCTGTGATACTTCGTTAACAATAGGCTTTCCTGAAAATCCAAGGGAAACATTCTGTGAGCCTGAGAGGGGTGCCCCTGGGACCTCGTCATGACTAATGGTAGTTCTGCTCGCCCCCGTGTCAATCAAAAACTTTCTGTCTTTCCCTAATACCTGACTATGTACATAGGGACCATCTTGATCTACAGGAACCTCGATAAGGGGCAAGCCAACCTCCCTCTCTAGGCTGTTTCATGTGTACTGCTGATAATCTGGGTAATCGGATTGTGCATACTGGTACATTTGCTGTGTGACGTGTTGTGTTGCAGCAATGGGTTGGGGTTGGGGTACAGCTACTGTCTGTTGCTGTGCATTCTGTGGAGGTTGCGGATTCTGTGGAATATTCTGTTGAACGTGTTCTGGTCTAGGCGGACGTGGTCTTTCTTTCGTTTTGCCTGTAGCAATATTGTGTCTGAGAACGGCACATTCATTTATAAAGTGACCTGGCTGTTTGCAGTAATTGCAATTCCCTTTAACAGGAGCTGTAGAATGACTAGTCTGTGCGTTCTGCGTGTTACCCCTCTTCTGACCATCTGCTGGAACAGACTGGGCAACTAGTACTTTCATTTTCGTGTCTTTCATACGTCTCTGCTCATGATCGTGTTCCTCTCTAATTCTGTTCTGGTGGTACTGTAACATTTGTAACATTTGGGAAGGCGTATTAGCTTGCCATGTACTTTCGACTTTCAATACTCTGTTCTTAACTTGTGGTAAGGAATTCTCTACTAATTTGGTCACAAAAAGATGTGGGAATGACTCGCTACTTGTTTTCAGACCACTATTAATAATGAAACATTTCTCGAATCTTGAATAAAAATCACTAGTGTCTTCGTCTTGTTTCTGTTTACAGGCTGAGATTGCATCCCAGTCTTCCTTTTTAACTGTCAATAATCTAGGCAAAACCTGTACTAATAATCCTGGCAATGCTTTAGTTTTTTCCCCAAGACCTAAACCTGGGGTACGTGTCTTTTCCTCGTCTTCTAATTCCGTCCAAATAATCTTTTTATCTTCCACCTCCCATTCCTTTTCTTTCAGTTTTTCGTAAATCCCTGCTGGCAACAATACTTTGAGCATTTTAAGAATGTCGGAATACGTGTAATCTCCCATAAGTAACATGTCTTTTAGTTCACGGTGGAAACCTGCAGGATCTTTATCGTGACAAGGTACAATTTTCTTCATTTCCAATAATTCCATTTTAGTCAAAGGAGTGTATACGAATACGCGTTCAAGCGTATCCTCTGGCTTCCGGATTGGATGTACTTCTCGTAAGGGATTCTGTCTATTTAGGTGATATGGCTGTCTTACTGGGGGTGGAACGGAAACAAGATGTGGAGTTAGGAAAGTTCTGTATTTGTGACGTTGTTCTAGAATGATATCAATTAAATCGGTACCTAGGCCTCTCCATCTTCTCAGGAGTAAGTCTTGCAATAGATTATACAATGGACCTGGATCAGATTGCTGATTTTCATATAATGTAATGAGATGTTGGGTCATGTATATACCAGCTAGTCACTGTTCTTCTGGAGTAAGGCTCAAAAATGTTTGCACTACTAAACCATCTTTATATATACTGTCATCCCCGGCCCATTGGACTGCTGACCGGGCTAGTTCCTGATCACGTAAGGTATTAAGTTCATGATAACCTATTCTTTCTTTCAGTATCTTATCAGTGACTTGGAATATATGTTCAAGAGAACATTGCTCTGGTATCGGGGAAAGGAAACGTTTCTTGTTTTCTAGACGAATGGGTCTGTCAAAAGGCCTATCAAAAGAATACTGTTTAGGGAGTTTCACTCTACCTACGTACGCTATTTTATCCTCAACCTCTACTGGAGTTTCTGTTTCTTCCTCCTCCTCCGAGGAGTCATTCTTGTCTGACTCGGCTTCTTTTTCAGCCTTCCGTCTGTTATGTATTGCTACTATTTCTTTACGGATCTTTCTGGACATGGCATCTATGCAATTCTCTTTGTCATGTTTACAATCTGCAATATTTTGACCCCATTTTATCAGGACACCCATCTCTTCTTGAACAACATCTGGCTGATCTTGTTCCCTTATCAAACAATTAATCAAGAATCGTAATAGTAAACCTTGTGTCTCCACTTTCTGATATGCCATGGCTTCACGAATACATTCAGGTTTCTCTCCAGTTCTAATAAAATGATATATCTTGTCTAGATAGTCTTGCATTTCTGGTAACAACACCAAATAATCTGTAACACGTCGTAGACGTAACGAGGCTAACATCATGTCTCCTCTCTTGCCAGGTACTGGATCATATCTACAATCCGTAAGATACTGTCTAAGCTTTTCATATGTCATCGCTTTCGGAGTACGCTGTGTTGCTAATTCTCTCATTGTCACTCGTTGTAACTGTGGCGGGGTGTGAAGGTGACCTCCTGCGGCACCTCCTGAGGCAGAACCGTGGGCATGACCTGACGTCATGGCGGGTAGGAGAGGTACATGCAACGGGGACTGACTCTGGGTTGTATCTGTCGCAAAAGGATTGTGAGGACCAATAATAGGGGGACCAGTAGCAGCAGCAGTAGAAGGGGAAGTGACAGCAGGTGCGGGAAGCGAGTCTTGGCGTGGAGGGGTCGTGGCTTGATCAGCCGGAACATGCTGCTGTACATTATTAACGGGTGGTACGGGTACATTGGTATATGCTGGAGCTACATCATCTAAATAGGAAGAAAGGAAAATGTCTGCTGCGGTCTGTTTGTGACGGAGTTTAGTCGGAACCAATGGTGGTGGCAAGTTACGGGGTACTTCCGGGGTCGCCTTGGGCAGGCCCTCGGCAAGAACTGGATACATGCCTGTAATGAGTGCATTTCTTTGGCGGTCTAGTTGTTCTAGTCTGACCTGTTCTCCTTCTTCTAGTAACTCTTTTTCTCCGGCTTTTTCGGATTCTTCTCTACTTTTCTCTGTTTTTCTGATTGCTTTTTCTGTTCTTCTATGTGATACTTTACGCCATAATTCTATGGCATCTTTCTGAGATTGTCGGGCTTTCTTTTTCCATAACGCTTCTTCTACTCTCATGATGCATTCGGCATCCCATGTCCCTGAGACAGGCCATCTAAACTTCTCTTCCAGATGCTTGGTGTAATCCACCCATAAGTCTAAATACAACACAGCATCTAAGCCATGTTTGTGGTACATAAAATATCCTGGAGTGTCCCTAGGTGGGACAGGAACTGCTTCTTCAAGTATCCCTTTCCTGGTACCTATCTGACGTAATTTTGAAAACAGCGGCATGACTAGAGTGATTCGGACGTGAACACAATAAACACAGTAATAAACAGTAAACAATCATTCACCCCACAACATTGAAACACATTAAAACATGTCGGACTGAAATAACCTGGAACACAGAAAACACATATTCTGAAAAACTCTTGGGATAAAACTGAATAACTAGATGCACTGCTAAAACAGTACAGACCGGTCTCATAAAGAGACACGTCGGACCGTATCCACCTAAGTGAACACGTCAGGACCAGAATTGTGTACCCAAATCTGTCTTTACCGGGCACAAATTAATGAACCCGTCTAGATGCGTTCCCAACAACGGTACTCACCGGGAAGCAAGAAACTGAAGGCCTCGGAAACTGGACTGGACTGGACTGCTACGACATCTGACTGGCACGCATCACGCTACCACGCATGCGCTTCGGAACAGGTGGGCCTCCGGACACCTCGGACCTTGCTCTCTCGACTAGGGCTCTGGTCGGGATCCTCCGCATTCCTCACCGCCTCATCTGGACGCCGGACCGCAGTCTCCGTCTCCCTCGTGGGCCCGAGGGAAGATAGCAGGAAAACCCGCAAACATGCACGGTTTCCGTCGGGGCTGTAGAAGGTGCCAAAGGCCGCGTGACTTCACCGGCGAGTGGGGAGTGGGGGGTCCCTGTTCGGGCGCCAAATTATGTGGTAAATAATTTTACCTATGCATTTTTCCGTATAATTATCAATACAAGACAGCTCATTCAAATGAGAGGCAGAGTCCGTGGTATCTGAGTCATACGGGCTTTAATGGACAATGATCCTCGAGGATGGGATATCATGTTCCATCACCTCTAAGGTTCAGGAAGGGACATTCAACGTTTTATTAGCATTACACATTATATATAGTAAAATGACACAATTGAATTCAATACAGTAGGCGTAGCAGGTGAAAAGAGAGAGATAAGGACACATGTGCGTAATAGGAGGCGTGAAAAAGGGCGTACACATGGGCGTGCACTGTACATGTCAGAGAAACGTCACAAGAATCGTCACATGTGGGTGGATGCATAGGGAAAGTTGCAGAATCAGCAGAAACCCTTGACCTGCATGCGCGCGCAACTAGCATGACGTGTAACTGGGGGCTTTGCCTTTAGCACTAGTAGAGGAGACTGGTGTCTGGAGTGTCAGGGCAACCTGTACCTATAACATATCTAGTATCTTATGTTTGGAGGATGTAGTGTCTGAAGTGAAAGGTCTCTCGGGCAGGGGCCATCCAATACTGAATGCTGGTGCGAGCATACGTGTCTTGGTGCAACGTGCGGAGCCATGGGCCTACCATGGTAACGGATTCAGTAAATCACTTGCAAGGAGGACAGAAAAGGCCGGGCCCTTTGCTCTGCAGCTGAGAATATGTTTACCTATTTCACTAGACTGGAATGTGTTTTCGAGGAGGCTGAGCAGATAACTGTAGGCAAAACATGAATTTGGCAGGTAGTCCAGGCCGAGCCGGGCACCGCTGCGCTGGCAGGAAGTAAGGCAGGGGTCAGGGATGCGTACAGCTTCGGAGACAGGAGAGAAGAGGCAGAGAGGCCTCGTTTAAGGGCCTAGCTCGACTGGGCCAGGAAACATGGAGAAAACGTGTGCGAATTTCAGAAGTGCACCAAGTAAAGACGTTGGCACCGTATGCCTAGAAGCCTAATTAACGGGACCTCTTTGCATGACTGGATAGCTAACATGTTAAGGATGGACGCAAATGTATTTGCGTCTTTCTAGCATGTACAGAACAGAAGTTACACGACATACATGGAACATGGGTGCATGGATAGGGTGCGAGTGGGGGACACATTAGCTACCTGAAAATTTCTATTACCTCAGTACGTGCGGTACTTGTGCGTGCGATCGACTTGGTTGGGGGGGTACGTGCGGTACTTGTGCGTGCGATCGACTTGTACGGGCCGTTGGCGGGTGGGGGGGCTCACGTACGCTAGTTGGGGGGGTACGTGCAGTACTTGTGCATGCGATCAACTTGGTTGGGGGTAGGTGCGGTGCTTGTGTGTGCGATCGACTTGTACGGGCCGTTGGCGGGTGGGGGGGCTCACGTACACTTGTTGGGGGGGCGTGCGTGTGGTACTTGTGTGTGCGATCGACTTGTACGGGCCGTTGGCGGGTGGGGGGGGGCTTGCGTACGCTTGTTGGGGGGGTACGTGCGGTACTTGTGCATGCGATCGACTTGGTTGGGGGGGTAGGTGCGGTGCTTTTGTGTGCAATCGACTTGTACGGGCCGTTGGCGGGTGGGGGGGCTTGCGTACGCTTGTTGGGGGGGCGTGCGTGTGGTACTTGTGTGTGCGATCGACTTGTACGGGCCGTTGGCGGGTGGGGGGGGCTCGCGTACGCTTGTTGGGGGGGTACGTGCGGTACTTGTGCTTGCGATCGACTTGGTTGGGGGGTACGTGCGGTACTTGTGCGTGCGATCGACTTGTACGGGCCGTTGGCAGGTGGGGGGGGCTCGCGTACGCTTGTTGGGGGGGTACGTGCGGTACTTGTGCGTGTGGTCGACTTGGTTGGGGGGGTACGTGCGGTACTTGTGCGTGCGATCGACTTGTACGGGCCGTTGGTGGGTGGGGGTGCTCGCGTACGCTTGTTGGGGGGTACGTGCGGTGCTTGTGTGTGCGATCGACTTGTACGGGCCGTTGGCGGGCTTGCGTACGCTTGTTGGGGGGGTACGTGCGGTGCTTGTGTGTGCGATCGACTTGTACGGGCCGTTGGCGGGTGGGGGTGCTCGCGTACGCTTGTTGGGGGGGTACGTGCGGTTCTTGTGTGTGCGATCGACTTTTACGGGCCGTTGGGGGGGGGCTCGCGTGGGCTTGCACGAGGGGTACACGTGTGGTATGTATAGATGCCGCTTGCTGTGAGGCAAAGGATCCCGTACGAAACCATCTGCATGGTCGACTACTTTGGGCCGTACAAATCGCGTACTGGGTTCCCAAACTGGATTGTACTTGTGTGGTTGTACGGCAGGTTTACAAATCGTACGGGTTGATTAACGACGCTAATTCGTACGGGGCTTCGACTGTGGTTCGTACGGATCGCTGATATTCGTACGGGAATAGGCGACAATGGATCGTACTACGCAGTTCGGACGGCTTTTTTCCATTCGTACGGAATCGGCTACGAATACGAATTGTACGGCGTTTTTTTTTTCTGGATCGGAATCGGCCCCTTATTGTTCCACCCATTAAAGTAGACTTTTAAAACACGTCTCAAGCCTGCTACTGCAGCTCATAGTGCAATTTTATACTACCCTTTCGACTGGGCAAAGTAATCTTTTCGCTAGGCTAAACCTTCATTTTTAATATGGCTAGGTTATTCCCAATCTAGGCCCTAGCCACACATAGAACACGCAGTATGGCATTTACAAAGTAGGGTGAGTGTTTAAGTTTTACATGTCACAGCAGTGAAAAACTCCTAACGTTTTTTCACAGTTGTGAGGCCCATCCCTCTCCTAGACTAGCACTAGGTTAAATTATTACAGTCAGTCAGTCAAATTGCCTTTATTTCGATATGCAAAATATCTTAAAAAGCAGTGCATACATATTACAATAATGATAAAAAGTAAAAAGCATAGCCATACAATACATTTATGCAAAATGCAAATAGAATACAATGTAAAATGGCGGCAATAAAATATCTAAAAATGATCAAACATGATGATCTAAATTAAACAATGTACAAAAGCTTTTTTGACCTAATTAACCATGCCCAGCCTAAGAACTTCGCTATACCAAAAACAATCAGGGGCCGCATGTCAGACTTTAAAATTCGCATAGCCACACTGTAGTTTCTGGTACCCAACTCTTTACATAATGGTTTTAACCATCTGTTTCGAGGCGTTTTATAAGCAGGGCATTCGAACAAAAAATGGGGCACTGACTCAATCCTGGAAGGGCAGAAGCGACAAAAAGGGACAGTTTGGGCCGGAATCTTCCAGCGTGCCGTCAGTTCACCCACAGGAAGCACACCTACTCTAAATTTAAAATATAAGGCCCTATCTCTTGATTTTAAAATAATATCGTGATAGGGTTCCCGATGGGCTACGTCCTTTACCATTAAAAAGTCACTAGAGGATTTACATAGATTAGGGTAATTATTTCTCTTATTCATTACCCAATTCCATTACACTCTTTTCAAAACCACCTTAGGAGGAGCGGACCTAGAGTGCCAGGCCTCTCCGAGGCCCAGCACTTCTAACAAGTTTTTTACGTCCACTAACCACCTTATTTTTGACCAACCGGACATGGATAATATTTCCTTCAGCCCCTCTGCATAACTACCAAGTTCGGGTACCCTCCATATGCGAGCCCAAAGGAGGAGGGGTCTTAGTCGGGCCAAATCTTTGATGGGGCGACAACCCATATCCAAGAAAAATCGGAGGGTGGGAGTGCAATTGGGAAGGGACATCAAGTCATTCAGAAATTTATTTTCAGAGCAGGATAGGTGATCTACATTCTGGGCTCCCCAAAGCTCCGCCCCGTATAGCGCCGCACTAACGCCTCTTGCCATATAAATGTCTAGCACCGGGGCAATAGGTTTAAGGGTAGATAACTTCTGTTGGGCCCCCACCACCCTTTTGTGACTTAGTAATATTTTATGGAGGTGGCTATTCCACCTCATAGTATCGCAAAAGCGGATACCAAGGTAGTCAAACTCCTTGACTCTATCCAAGGGTACCATATTTAATGCAGGTGGCCGACCAAGTTTTTTAGGAGGATTCAAGACCAAATATTTTGTTTTATCTGTGTTGATCTTTAGCCCCATAGTCTCACAGACGGATTGAAAATTGTCAAGAAGGATCTGAAGACCAACCGGGGATTTTGAAATTAGAAGGCTATCGTCAGCAAATAATAAAGTGGGAATTCTCCTCCCAGCGAGAGATGGTGCGTCAGCAGAATTTTTTAACAGATGCTCGACCACTCCCTTCACATATAATAAGAACAGAGTGGGGGCAAGGACGCACCCCTGTCGAACTCCTCTATTTACTATTATCCGGGCAGTCTTTTGGCCCTGATTGCCCCACCGCACCTGAGCAAAATTCTCAGTGTGGAACTTCCTTATTAATGATAATAGATACGGAGGCATTCCCAAATCGAACAATACCCTCCATAGGCGGTCCCGGGGCACTAGGTCAAAGCAGCGACGGCTCGTGGAGGGAGTTACGGTGGGGCAGGAGGGTGGGGAGGGGGAGGGGCAGGGTGGAGGTTGCTAAAAACCGGCATATGGATAATTGCAGGTAAGTAAACAATTTAATTAATAAAACGAATTTCGTAGTGCGCCTTGCATCGCAAAATGCAATGCAGTGCGAGCTACGAAATTCGTTTTATTAAGTAAATTGTTTACTTACCTGCAATTATCCATATGCCGGTTTTTAGCAACCTCCACCCTGCCCCTCCCCCTCCCCACCCTCCTGCCCACCGTAACTCCCTCCACGAGCCGTCGCTGGGTCAAAGGCAGTTCGCAGATCAATAAATACAAGATACAAACTGCCTTTGCCCAGTACCACCACCTTCCAATATAACATCAGCAGTCGGAACGACTGCTTGATAGTCCCCATGCCGGACCTCAATCCTGCTTGAAAGTCGGACAGAATCTTATTTTCTTCCGCCCACTGGAGCACCTCCCAAGGACCACCTTCCCTGCAACTTTCTGGGATGAATCAATTAAACTTATGGGGCGATAGTTAGCTGGGTCGTCCCGCTTCCCTTTTTAAAAATTGGGACGACCTCAGCGCCCATCCAGGATTCAGGGAGAGTGGCACCGAGGTAGGTTGCATTAAGCAGGGCGGCGATGAGAATCCCCCATTCCGACAAGTTGAGGCGAAGCAGATCCCCCGGTAAACCATCCGGCCATGCAGCTTTATTAGGTACAAGCATTTTAATGGCATTCTCCACCTCCTTAGCAGTGAATGCCATACCCTCCCTCAATCCAGGGGGACCCGACATTGAGAGTTCAAAGGGTTCAAGAGGGGCTAGCCCATCTTCCACAGTAGTAGTGTAAAGGCGAGCAAAATGCTCAAACCATGACCCCTCGGTGATATTATAAGTTATGAGTGAGTCAGTGGGCCTATTCTTAGATCTCACTAAGTCCCAAAAACCCCTAGAATCTCTACCTGCACTTGCTGCTTTCAGGTCACACCAGAACTGATTTTCCCACCCCTTCCTAGCGTCACTAATTGCGGCCCTATACCTCTTCCTAGCGATAACAATCAACCCAATCTCCTGGGTTTTAACTGCGTTAATTAGATCCTTTTTTTGCCTTGCTGCAAGGGGTAGAATACCATCCTGGGTTGCCCTTAGGACGCCCCTGCTTGCCTACTCTGCCACCTCGACTATCTATAATAAAAAGATCCCATAAGGTTTTAGAGGTAAGGCAAAAAAGAGATGATATCTCCTGGGAATTCATACTAGTGAGCTGCAGCCTATTTGCGGTCTCAAGCATAGTTCACCCTATTTCTAAGACCTTCTCCTCGTCAATGGCAACCTTGGCCCATTTCAGGCGTCTCCCACAATTCGCGGGGCAGACAAAATTTGTCGACCTCGAGAAGTGAGGTGCCTGACTGGCTTTATTTGCCCTCCATAAGGTGGTTAAGGATAGAATAAGTGGATTATGGTCACTGTCCACAGATGGTTGAACTACCATATCCAGCAGGTAGGTCCAAAACTTAAAGTCCAGCAAGATGTAATCAATTTTGGACGAGTGGCCAATCCTGTTGAACGTGTGAGCGCCATCAGGGTCAGAGACTGTTCTCCCGTTAGTCGCCCTTAGCCCAAATTCCAATGTGAGGGCGTTTAATTGCACCACCCGATTGGACCACCGCTTGATTGGTGCTACAGTTAGAGGTGGGATTCCTCTCCTGGTGTCCTCGTCTAAGGTACCCAAAATATCATCTGCTGCCAGGGGCTCATAAGACCAGTTAAAATCACCGGCAAGCAAAAGATAACCGTTAGGGCTACAAGTTCTAAGTTCGTCCTCGAGGGCCACTATGGTCGGGGATGCCAAGCCCCCACTGGGGCCTCTTACATATATGTTAAAGATTTCTAGGGTACTTCGGCTATGGGGCCCTCTCACAGCAATTCTCTGTAAATCAGGAGACCTGGTATCTATATGCCTAATCTGACAACCCAGTGAGATACTGACCCAAACAAGTAGGCCACCAGAGGGGCGACCCCTTCCTGGGGAAGAAACAGTAGCGGGCACAAAATAGGTTGTGTACCCGACCTTATGACGTGGCTCCAAGCACCAAGTCTCCTGGAAGATACATATCCCAAAGGACTCGATGAAGGTATTCCACTCTGATGACTCTAGGTTATGGGAAAAACCCGCTATGTTAGAGCTGACAACCTTTAGCTCATTGTCCCTTGCCACATGCTCATCTAGGTGTCGGGGCATAATCAAGTTAGATTCAGGGCCAGGTTCCTTTGTTACGGCCTCCGCCGCTACAACTACACTAGAATTAGTCAAGCTTAGGCCACCAAGAGCAGACGTGTGTGAAAGGCCAGGGGAAAGAAGAGTAGAGGACTCGTGTGGGCCAAAGGAGACCATGTCTACAAGACTGGTCCTACCGCTACTCGTAGCTGATTTAGTGTAAGCAGGTGAGGTTCTAATCAAATTATGGCCAGCGGGTCAGCAACCCCACCATGGCCAGTGGGAACTAGGGCCTGTATTCTGACGCATCAAGCTAAAGGGAGCAGGGTCGTGAAGGGGGTACCCACCTCTCCTTCCCTCCCCGTAAAACCAGTCACTTGGCCAAAGGGTTATTGGACATGGATTAAAGTAGCTGAGGTCATGAGTTCTAATACCAGAGGGACCACCACTAGATTCCTGATTACAAATGAATCTAACTACCCTAGGGTCTTTGAAATTAACCAAAATACAGTCTCCTCTTAGATCTTTAGGCCTGGTGCCTACCCAGCTAACCCTTCTCACATGCATAACCCGACCATCCAGAAAGTTAGGTAAGGGTCTATTTTC
The DNA here is from genome assembly GCF_964263255.1 of Lissotriton vulgaris. Lineage (NCBI taxonomy): Eukaryota > Metazoa > Chordata > Amphibia > Caudata > Salamandridae > Lissotriton > Lissotriton vulgaris. Next base: position 1,053,382,959 of record NC_141694.1, on the reverse strand, counting down.
CTTGAGCCAAAAAAGTGTTTTATTTTTCAGTTCGTTATAAGACTCCTGCTTGCCTGATGCAAGCGGAGGTACCCCCATTAGGACAACAACAAATGGATGGCAGTCGGGTGGTAAGTTGGCGTGTTGGACTGAAATTACAGCCTTCTCGCCTTCCTGCTGGCCTTTTGGGGCTGCAGTCGAATTACCAGACCCAGTCATTTTGTTTCTTTTACTATGAGCGGAGGTCCTATTCTTGGCTGGGCACCCAACAATAGAGTGGGCGGGCTCTTTGGCCTTATTGACCACTTTACTGGTTTTCCTAGGGGCTTCGGAATGCACTGGAGCATCCACGGCCTCCATCCCTTCACCTGGCGGGGACCCCGAGGAGACAGCCAAGTGTGCCGTTGATGTATTTGTGTTTACCTCGATCGGTCCTTGGACTGTCCCTACTGGGTTAAGATGGCAGGTGGCATCCGGAGCTGTTGCCCTAGAGGCTGAGTTCCCTGCCATCCCATCCTCCCTTATTTTGGTATGTAATTTAATTAGAGATTTCAGGGAGAAATAATTATCCAGGGAAGCTTGTTCGAATCTGTCCAGTCGTTCATTCAAACCTTTCAATCTCTCTAGCACGGGGAGGATTAAGGATCTCATTAATTGCTCGATCTGAGCCAACAGTGTGGTTTCTGCTAGGGCACCTACAGTGGGGGCGGTTTGCAAATAATCATCCAGTTGTTCACGCGGGGTGCAGGGAGTCCCACCTTCCGAAAAATTACGAGGTTGTTTGCCTCCAGCCCCCATACCCTTCGTGACTCCACCCCCCTGATACAATTCTTCCTTAGTTTTTTATAGGGTTTAGAACAGCTACCCTTGCGGGGGCTAACAATGCGTTTCCTTTTGGTAGGAACCACTCCATCTCCTACCGGCAGTGCTAGCACAGACTGGGAAGTAGTAACCTCGTGACTAAGGGGTGAGGACAGATCGACTAAGGGGCGAGAAGACTCGGCAAGCCCTGGGGCTGATAAGGAGTTTCTAACCCCACCCTGAGCTATAGAATATAATCTGTCCAAACTGGCCCTAACGGTACTAACCAGTTGGTCATCTGGGCCGGGGCAGTCATCGAGCAAAGGGATAGCAACATGTTGAGGGGAAGAGATCAATGCCAGGGGCCCCAGGGAGGAACGTTTCTGAGCAAGCGACTCACGGGAAAGGCAGCGCTCCGTTAAAGCAATCTCATTCTCTACCAGCCTAACTGCGCGAGTGATGAACCTGTCCTTGGTTCCACTCACACAACCACCTCCCCCCCTCAGGCTCTTCCCAGATCGTGTCGACATGATATAAGGTAAAAAGGCCTACAAGTAGAAGAAAGAAAGTATGTATAGTAACGCAACTACTGGAACTAGGCACAGTTAATAGAGCTGGCAGTCCGCATACCGAAAGCCACCGGAGTAAAGTTCTTAGGGGGGTGGCCCGTCCCGTCCCTCGCCATCCCCTGACGGCCACAGACGGACCGCTCTCTGCCCGGACTTAGCCCGGCGCACTCCTGTGCGCTCCCGCGACGCGAGCGTTGGAGTCAATAATATAGAGCGTCAGGTGACCATGGGCGGGGCTATCCGCCGAACGCGTGACCAGCTGACCAGGTCGGGCAGGGACTCCTGGTACTCGGAGTCCCTGCTGGCGTTCGGCGAGTTCTTGTCACAGCCCACACGCCCAAAACACTTGCAGAAAGGTCCCCTGCTTTAAAGGCGGCTCCCTCCAATGTCCACAGCGCGAAGCGGCACCCGCGAAGCGGCACCCGCGAAGCGGGTGCTGTGAGGTGTTGGATCGTGGCAGCAGTCTCCTCCCAAGGGCTGTTTGCGGCAGGTAATGGCTCCACAAAATTCAAACGGCAATCCCACCTTCACAGGGAACTCGAGGGAATTAGTAGCGAGCAGGCAGGTGTGGGCGGGGCTATCCGCCGAACGCATGACCAGCTGTGCAGGTCGGGCAGGGACTCCTGGTACTCGGAGTCCCTGCTGGCGTTCGGCGAGTTCTTGTCACAGCCCACACTCCCAAAACACTTGCAGAAAAGGTCCCCTGCTTTAAAGGCGGCTCCCTCCAATGTCCACAGCGCGAAGCGGGTGCTGCGAGGTGTTGGTTCGTGGCAGCAGTCTCCTCCCAAGGGCTGTTTGCGGCAGGTAATGGCTCCACAAAATTCAAACGGCAATTTAATAAGTGCTAACGTCAGCAGATAGAGATAAGCTGTTTACACTCACAATAATTGTCATTTAAAGTCCTCTGTATTGTTAAAGTTAGATTTTAAGTTACTATTATGAAAATGCTATTTTTAGAAAGTTGGCATTTTTCTGCCCAAACCAACTGTGCCTTTCTGCCGGTGCCCTGGGTCACACGGCACTGGAGTGCAGTGATAGTGGTGTGAAATGTTTGTGGTTCTGGAAGCAATGCTTGAGAAGATGCTGGAGAGCTCTACTTTGGTTGCACTGTTAGGATATGTCAACGACACACCTTTGAAGAACTGCAGGTTTGCGGTGCTCCTGTTTTTACTGATTAAGTGGCATACAGCAATGTGATAGGGCCGCATATTGCAGACTGGCTTGAGGATGCAGCGTATTGCCAAGAACACTTAAATGCCTACTGGGAGCTAATGCCGCCATGAGCTCGCCCCAGAGATGTATGGGGCTCGATGTTTGCGGCCCCTTAGAGATGTATCTTTCTGCTCTCACAGTGTTGCGCAACTCGTGGACAGTGGAGATAGTGGTGGCTCCCTCTGAGCCCGAAAGCCTCAGAGGATTCGGCTATGTGAGGAGACACGCTGACACTGTGCGTGACATGTCTGACTGCCATATGATTTCTCATGTCTCGCATACTTAATATACCAACAAAATATTTGATTACTGTCAGAGTAGCCCTTCCTCCCTCCCCACCTTCTCCTTGTTCTATTCTGTTTCTTCTTTATGTGCGGATCAGAACAGCACATCTTCTTTGCATGAAGATAACTTCAGACTTGTACTTGTGCTGAATTGCACTGAATACTGAATGTGTGCTGTATATATTTATATTGTTTGAAAACCAATACAAAGATTAAAAAAGAAAAAAGAAAAAAGAAAGCTACAGAGTCAGAAAGGAATATGAAGGGATCTGTTGGTGATTCAGAAGAAGGAACAATTCTAGAGTTTCCATTCAGAGATGTACATGGAGAGAATTTAGTTTGTATGCCTTGGATGAGAGTTGATCTTTATGCCTTTACTGCAAACTTTTCAAAGTGGCGAGAGGACTCTGAAAGGTGGTACGATGAGGTTCATATATTGATTATGATTTTGCAGATGCTGTGAACTGATTTGAATTCATTGTTTGAAATTGTAGTTACCAGTGACTTGTGGTCTGAATGTAAGGTTGCTGTTGCTTGGCTAACTGAAGAACCAGCCAGGGTTGCAGCTAAAAAGGCTATTTTTGAGTAGGTGGCTGATAAATATAGACAGGTGATTACACATTTGAAAAAGAAAGTGGCTGACAAGGATATTAATTGGTCAAAGATTCTGAGAACGTCTTAGGAGCTGAAAGAGCCATTGCATGGATTATTATGAGCGGTTCATGCAGGTTTTTGAGGAGGATAATAGAATTGATGATCCAGAGAAACATGGTGTCAGTGGTTTCACTTCTGGAAGTGGGAATGTAGACAAAATTCAGCTATGGTTCAAATGAAGCTTGTTCACCAGGTACAGAAAGATACATTGTCAATAGCCCTGACCCACCATGATTGGAAACCGTTTTACATAATGATGGCTCCAGTATTAGTTTTACAGCAAACTATTATAAACAAATGCCATACACTCCAGGGTACCAACAGAGTCCACTGATTCTGAGTAATGATTCTTCTCAGTTTTTTTCAGGGAATAATTCACAATGACGGTGCTCAAGAGGGGAAGAGGATAGCCTAATTGAAGCAGTCCTAGAAGTAGTTCAAAGTGGCCCATACATTTATGGTGAAGTCAAAGGCCACCCAGTTTCCTTTGTAATAGATACAGGAGCTATACATTCGACAGTTCGTTCCGTGGAAGTCCCAAATATACCCTTCTTGGGAAGAGAAGTCCAAGTCGTAGGGATCAGTAATAAGGAAACTGATAACCAGGTTACCAGTGATGTCCCAGTTAAAATAGGATAAATAGAAAATATCACTCATTTTGTATGATTCAAGCCCTGTAAATTTGTTAGGCAAAGACCTACTAGGCAAAATGAATTGTGTGATTCACTGCACAACGGATGGCGTTGCATACAAAACACAAGATGAAGATTCAGTTCTCAAAGTTAAATCACAGGATTCAAGAGTTCAATTATTCCCAGTTTTAACTAAAAATAACCTACCTCTGTATGTAAGACATATTGTCAAAGAAAAGGTCTGGGATTTCTCTGGTAAAGAGATAGGAATAATGAAAGTGCCCACCCTGTGAAGATTAGACTGAAACCTATCGTTATTCTCCCTAGACCTAAAGAGTATAGATTTTCAAAAGAGGTAGAAGAAGGAACAATACATGTCATTGAGAAAATGATTGAGCATAGAATTATTCAGGAGTGCTAGATAGCCCTTGCAACTCTCTCCTGATTGATATAAAGAAACTGAATGAAAAATAGAAATTGTGCAGGATTTATGCAAAAAAAACAATAAAATTGTCATCCGTTGTTGTCCATTTGTTCTGAATCCAGCAATAATTATGTTCCAAGTTCCATCGGATGCAGAATAGTATACAGTTATTGACGTATGCCATGTGTTTTTCTCCATATCTCTCCATGAAGAGAGGGCAGTACCTTTCTGAGTTTCAATTCCAAACTAAAGTTTTCGATTAATGTAGAATTCCACAAGAGGATGCTGAAAGTCCTTCAATTGTTAGTCACATACTAAAAGAATATCTGGAAAATGTAAGGTTACTCCGTAACTAAGTCTTTGTACAGTATATTGATGACCTACTAGTTGCATCGAAGACAAAGAAAGACTGTAAATGCAAAGCAGTTGCACTGTTGAATCATTTAGCTGACAGGGTTCAGTGACTAAATATCGAGGGACCGAATATCGACTTACCAAAATATCGACTCCAAAATATCGAGGGACAGAATATAGAATGCCTATCTACAAACAGATAAGTACTAAAATATTGATTCCAAAATATAGAAAGTTAAAATATAGTTAACAAAAATATCGAATTTTTTAAATGTATTAAAAATACTATCAAATTAATTAAACAATAAACACAATTAAATAAAACATAGTTAAAATAAAATAAAATAGCTTAAAATGTAAAAATAATAAATGTAATGTAAACATTTTTTAAATATATATTTACCTAATAATATAAAATAATTATTAATCTTAATTATAAAATATGTAGAACATTATTATAATTATATTGACATATATATAAATAAACATATTATTTAAATATACAAATAAATAATATATATTAACTAAAATAATTAAAGTAATAATTTTTATGTTAATTAATAATGAGTGCAACTGTAGTGAAAGCATTGGATAGTGTAGCAGTAAAAATTACTATTCCCACTCCAGAGAGTGCAACAGTAGGGAAAGCGTTGGATAGCGAAGGGGTAAAAATTACTATTCCGACTCCAATGAGTGTAACTGTAGGGAAAGCGTTGGATAACGTAGGGGTAAAAATTACTATTCCCACTCCAATGAGTGCAACAGTAGGGAAAGCGTTGGATAGCATAGGGGTAAAAATTACTATTCCCACTCCAGAGAGTGAAACAATAGGGAACGCATTGGATAGCAGGAGGGTAAAAATTACTATTCCCACTCCAGAGAGTGCAACAGTAGGGAAAGCGTTGTATAGCGAGAGAGTAAAAATTACTATTCCCAATCCAGAGAGTGCAACAGTAGAGAAAGCTTTGGATAGCAGGAGGGTACAAATTACTATTCCCACTCCAGAGAGTGCAACAGTAGGGAAAGCGTTGGATAGCGGGAGGGTAAAAATTACTATTCCCACTCCAGAGAGTGCAACAGTAGGGAAAGCGTTGGATAGCGGGATGGTAAAAATGACTATTCCCACTCCAAAGAGTGCAACAGTAGCTAAAGCGTTGGAAAGCGGGAGGGCAAAAATTACTATTCCCACACCAGAGAGTGCAACAGTTGGGAAAGCGTTGGATAGTGGGAGGGTAAACATTACTATTCCCACTCCAAAGAGTGCAACAGTAGGAAAAGGGTTGGATAGCGGGAGGGTAAAAATTACTATTCCCACTCCAGAGTGTGCAACAGTAGGTAAAGCGTTGGATAGCGAAAGGGTAAAAATTACTATTCCCACTCCAGAGAGTGCAACAATAGGGAAAGCGTTGGATAGCGGGAGGGTAAAAATGACTATTCCCACTCCAGAGAGTGCAACAGTAGGGAAAGTAATGCTTTAATATTTAAATAAGAATAAATTAATTATCAATACCAATTAAAAATAAATTAAAATGAATTAACAATTACAAAATATTAATAATTAATTATTTATAAATACCAATCAATGTTATTTATTAAAAATGAATTGCCTATTAATAATTAATTAACAACCAATTAATTTTCAATACCCAAAATGAAATAAAATGTAAAAAAATACCAATTAATAAAAATTACCATTTAATAATTACTTAACAATAAATTACTAATACATTTAAATATAATACATATTTACTTAATTACAATTAAATTACTTCCCACCCTATTCCCCAATAACCCACTCCAAATAATAAATTAAAACAATTAACATAATTATCAATTAATCAATTAACTAAAACTTAATTACCAATTAAAACAAAATAATTACCAATTAATAATAATATTTAATTAATTATGAATAAATACAAATAAAAATACATATTTACTTAATTACAAATTACTTCCCACCCTATTCCTATATAAACCCACAACCCGCTACAGAACTAAAACGCAAAATTAAATTAAAAATAATTATTAATTCATAAAAACGAATATTTAAGTTACTATAATTAAATTACTTCCCAACCTATTCCACCATAAACCCAAAACCTGCTACGGAATTAAATTACGCAAAAATTAAATAACATAACATTCATTATTTAAAAAAAAATTAAACATACATAACAAATATAATTTACATTTTAACACATATACTAGCATACATAACACTAAAAAAATTCGATATTATGGTAAAACGATATTTTAAATTCCACATTGTAGGAATCGATATTTCTTACCATAATTTCGATATTCTAACCAACTATATTTTGGTCATTCGATATTCTATCCATTTTATATTTTTTATTCGATATTCTGGACAGTCGATATTTCTGAATCGATATTTAGGGTGTTCTCCAGCTGACAGTGGTCATAAAGGTTCCTCAACAAAAATGCAATATTTTAAAAAGGTAGACGTCTATCTTGGTCATCGCATTAAAAAGAAAAGCAAGGGAAGTCTGAAAAGAATGTGTTTCTGCAATTCTGAAAGTGAATCCTGTCACCCAGAAGGAGGTGGCGATGTTCTTGTGAATTGTTGAATGCAGTTATCAGTGACTTGTGAACTTTTCTTTGTTTGCAAGACCTCTAATAAGGTTGACCCCCAGCAGTGCTTAATTTGTGCCAGTGGTTTCCGGTGCTCAGCACCAGCACTTATTTTACAGGGCTGGCACTACAGCTATCTTTCATGTGGGCAGCTGTGGTCCAGATCATTTTTCAAAGATGACTGCACGCAGCAGAGCAGCTGTTTTTTCCCAAATCATCTTCCGAGCTGCTTTCACTTTCACCCATTTTTCACAAGGCCTGTACTCTGACTGAGCCTCCCATTAGATAATTATATCTAGGGGCTGGATCATGACTCAACTAGGGAGAGGCAATCTTGGAAACAGCAGATGCAGGATGATGAAGGAACAGTGAAGGAATATGACAAGCAAACAAAAATGTGTACATTGTGCTCACCTGTGTGCTTGGTGCGTAGTAATAATATATTGCACAGAGGTCCACCACTGTGTCTCCCCAACTAAGCCAGCACTTGAGCGGGGTTCACAGTTCTTCTCACCCCTTAGAAACTGCCTGTGTCATGAGTAGGGGTGGGCGGAGTTCGCGGAGTCCCACTATGTGGAATTCGGCGAAGTTGCAAACAATATCAGCTGTGCTACGTAGAGTTCCGCTTTCAGTCATGCCAACACGCCTGTTCGAGTTGCGTTGGGAACGTGGACTGCATCTATGCGCTTTAGAATTGCAATTTACCTTTGTTACGTGGTTCTGAAGAGTGCACAACGTGGTCCGCATGGGCATGGCCATCTTGTTTTTCTGCTCTCTGTTATGGTTCTGGGCCAAATTTTGAATCTCTAGTTATTCTTAGTCATCCTCCTCCTTTATCACTTTTTGTGACGGGGCAGGTCGAACGACCGAGGGACAAACCCCGGACTCGAACTGGTGGACAGTCGCCCCTCTTTTACCTACTTCTGTCCCTTCTCTGCAGCAGCCTGATCCCTGTCTCCAAGAGGACTGGCCGGAAGAAGATGACAGTAATCGTTGGAACCCAGAGGAGCATGAACAGGATACCTTTAAGGGGGAGGACACCTATGGCGAGAACCCGCCCCTAACCCGCGTCACATCCGACCCACGTCAAAAAGAGGAGGAACACAGGAAGCGACGGACGGCGTTTCCCAGGAGGAGAGAGAGCTACCTTGTAAAGGAAGGAGTTGGAGAAGGTCGAGCGCGGAAGCGGAGAAGTTCGAGGAAGATCCGGAGAAGCCAGGAGGCCACCGACTTCACGAGTCGCCCTGCCATGCTCCCACGGGAGGGGCGTGGCTCCAACAGGTACGGGGCAAAGTAGCGGGCTGGGTGGGACGGCGTGTCCAACCTTTGGAGTAACTTGTACATAGTGTAAAGTCCCGTGTGTATAGTCCTGTTATCGCCCCTCCCTCCTCACGAGCACCTGTGAATCACAGCGACCAAGGGTTACTTGCACTTACGCACGTGGTTTTCCTCACACCCGGCCCTGAACTCTTCCTAGCCAAAACCTTCCCTAACCCGCTCCTATTTATTGCCTTCTTTCGCGGTTGCCGTGACTGATGGAGGATTTTCCACCCATCCAAAGACCTCCTGGATCCACTACGGAAGCCAGTAACAGACCCGGCAGCGTTTGCTCGAGAGCGCATAACCAGCAGGAAACAAGATCTTATATAAAAATAAAGCCCTCGTTAAAATCTCTATTGAAGGTCTCTGACTCCATCTCTTCGGCCCCGGTCACCCCTGTACACTTTTCTACCCCTAATTTTTCTTTTTACGATAGTGTGCGTCTTTGTATACTTTACGTTTTTGCTTACATTTTTGTGACTTTTTGATAAAGTTTATTATTTCCGACTACTTCTTTCCTTATTTCTTCCTTCTTTATTTTCCCTTCCTTTCCCATATTAGTTCATTTAATTTCCCTACTCTCCGCCATGGCAGAGGTGTGTGCTGGGCGTTCCTTGGAGAGGAGGAGGTGGCAGCACTAGTTTTTTTGTTCAGTGCAACCTCCCCTCTATGCTGGTAGCAGGTGGCAGGCCCGGTAGCGGTTACTCCCTGCTGAGCTTCGGCGGCACTGGAGGATAGTGCGCTGGTGTGTGCAGCTCCATAGTGAGGTTCGGCACACAGCCGTGCGGATGAGGCACCGCTGGGCTGACATTCTCGACAGGGAGCAGGACCTGCTCGACCTGCTTAAAACCCGAATAGCATGCTGCTCACACTCAGAGGTAAGTTATGTATTTAGTACCTTTGAAAAACTCGGCAGCACCAGCCCACCCCTTAGCGAACTTTGGCTCCTGACACCGCCTGGGCACCCGAGAGCGCTCCGCTTTTCATCCAGGCTCAGGCTCCTGCGGCACGCCCGGTCACTCAACGGCACCTCTGACCTTCCCTTGCGGGCTCCTGTCATCACCCCAGGTCCCCCTCCGCCGCCAGCGACGCCATTACATCCAGCGTCGCGGCCGCCGAGAGGGGGGGCCTACAACCCCCAAGAGGCTTTGCGGCCGACGCCGCATACCTGCAGTCGGCGCCCAGAGGCGCATTAAAACAACGCCCTCTTTCTGCAACGCGGGACGCGCGAGGGCGGTCGCCGGGCTGAGCCCGGGCAGAGGGTGGGCCGTCTGTGGCCATCCTAGGCAGACCGAGGCAGGGCAGGGCCCCCCTCCTTTCAAGTGACTTGGACATACATCAGGACATATTAAGGTACTGTTAACACCTCATAGGTGTATACCCCATTACTGGTCCTTCCGCGTGAGTGCACCATTAGTCTCCTCTGTATTTGAAACATCGTCATAGCAGCATGGGGAAGAGAAAATCTATGGAGGGGGTGGTAGTTGTAGTTACTGCTGTAAAAAAGGAAGAAGTCTAAGAAAGTATCACATGCTGCTGTCAACTGTGTAATGTCAAATATAGAAAATATTGTTGCAGACTGTGAGAACATATTAGTGACCGCTACGGCCTCAAGTAATGTGGATAAAGCTGACCCTGTGGTGGAAAGTTTATTGGTTAGAAAGAGTAAAGTTATCCCATCTATTTTCACTAAAAATGCAAAATCTAAGCCCATACTTGATAATACTCAAACTGACTCCCCTAACCCCATAGAGGTAAATGTCATCGAGGCAGATAAAGGGGTAAGTGTTAATGCTATTATAGAAATGCCAAATGTGAATGCAGACAGGCCCCTGTGCTGCATAGAAAAGGAACTGGATATTACTTGTACCAATCGATTTGCGGTGCTGGAAGGGGAGTCAAGGGAAATAGGTGAGGTCTTAATGCAAAGGTTGGGGGAGGATATGAAGGATAGGAATAGCCCAGATGGCTGCCCTAGATGCTCGAACTTTAATCATAGGCTAATGGGAAAAGTAAAAGGCCTGGAAAGGAATATAGCCCAAATTAAGGAAATGATGATGGACCTAATAAAATGTAAGGCTCTACAAAAAGATGTCTTTCCACTGAAGGACTGGGCTATTCTAAGGCCCAGCGGTGCCAGGGGACAACACCTGAAACCTTCGTGGGTTACCTGTTCCGGCGTACAAATTACAGAGACACGGTACATTTCCTTCGGCGTCAAAGATCGAGGTTTATTTACTGCAGGGAACACAGAAGTCACAAGAAGTACAACGCATGTAGGTTCTAGGAGACTGCTTCAAATTGCAACAGTGGATCGCTCCTTTTATACATATTTCTGTCATAGCACAACATGGCGAACAAAAGGTTACAACTCAGTTCCCACAGTAAACTTCAAAAGGGTCGCTTTCATGTATTCAGGGTCCCGGAACATAATTACAGTAGCATCGCCGGTTCCCAACTGTAAAAGTATGTATCTCATCATTAAGTACATTCAATTCCGTCTGTAAACGAGTTAAGGGAAGAGTCAGAAACAGGTGCAAGGGAAGACAAAGATAGGCAACAGATTGAAAAGAGTGCAGGGGGGTGATATCGGAAACACGATTGCAGGATCAAAGGAGACGTGCCTAATGAATGCACGGCTGAAACAATAGACCAGCCTGGCAAAATGAGCCTCAAGCGGGGCCATCTGCCTTTGCAGTGTCATCCCCCTCATCATAAAGACACCCTCAAAGGAACACGTGTCTTCCGCAAGGGCTTGGGAATCCCAGGGTCGCGAAGTGGACAGTGTCCGTTCGCTGGCTACCTGAGGGCAAGAAACAAAATGGATGCTGTATCTAAAATGGAACCCGTGGGTTCAGATGAAGAAACCCACGAATAAGACGAACGGTTCAGACCAGCGTAGAGAAAACGCGTACACCCACTAAACTCGTCATTTGCGGTTCATAGATACCAAACTCGTCCATATTCGAATGAGTCGAAAACACCACTATAATTGTCACGGAACCTCAGACGCTCCTTTTGCCCTCATGTAGGCAAGCACTTGTCGATATCAGAATCAATCTCGATATTCATCAGATCATTCAGATGTTGCTGCAACATCATTCTATCCATCAATGCTTCCTTGGTAACAGATGGCCGTCTTATACACGTCGTAGCACAGAGGCCACATAAGGCAGGACCACACTGCACACAAAGACAACACGTGAACAGAAATGCTACAACAACCCCAATGTTCTTCAGAATCTTCCAATCCCACATCGACATCAGGCCCCAAAACCATCCTAGTAGCGTCCAATCACCTACGTCCACGTGTATGGACTCGGAGATCTTATGCAACTTCGAGATGGCTTGATAGACAGTTGGAGCGTTATCAGGGATGAAAATGCAGCAACTCGAATGGATCACCTTACATACACCACCTCTATCTGCAAGTACAATGTCTAAAACCATACGGTTTTGCAACGTCATAAGCCTATCCGCCTGAAGCTCTGCTGTCAGATTACCAAGAGCACTTGCAGTTATATTAGCAGTCGATTCCACCACTCGAGTCAACTGTCTCAGGTTCCTATTATTGATCATAGGTCCCCAAAACGGCAAGAAACCCTTAAAGAAGTCTCCTGCTTCTTGACCGGCAGTGTCTTCTTCGCTAATAGCGCCTCTCACAACTCTAGTCTTGTGATAGTCCGAGGCAACTGTAAAAGTCGGTGGCAACAGATTCGCAATATAACAGGTGCCCGAGAAATCACGAGGCAACCATGTATATGCGCGGTCGTAACATACAAAGTATGTACCCTTGGTAGTCAAAAGAACAGGGGAAGAGGACGTTGGTAAAACATACGTTTCAGTACAAGCACTCCTCCCAAGCTGAGCTCGCGGGCTTCGGCCAAGACCTTTCAAGCAGAAATTACTGAGATGGGGTACGATCCAGATCGGAGACGAGCTCTTAAGCTGTCTATCACCCACTGACATGCTATACTCATCCTCACTCAGATCCTTGTATGCTCGCACCTCTTCCTCTGGGATGAGCGATGCGTCAAAAATATCTCTATCTAAGTCAGCAATCGCTCTTGCCAAAGGCTTGTGGTACGGGCCGGGACCATGATCTGCAGTGCGTGGCTCTCGATGGGGGTAGGAATCTAGTGCGCTACGAAACATAGTTTGGAATGCTCGAGCTGACCCCTGGGAACTATAAGGAAGAACCAAATACGGAATTCCCCTATCCATGGTATGTGGCATTAACCCACACAACCAACAGTTGGTAGTATTCATCACCAACTGATGTTGATGAAGAAGCTGTACAAAGGAGTTATTCATGAATTCCGCACGTCTAACCTGTTCGTGTTGGGGCAGAGGATGAAAGGAATGTGGAGAAACAGTGGGAGTAGATTTTGGTTCAGAAGAAGAAGTAGGTAAGGCAGAAGGCAATAACGACTGTAATCCGAAATACACTCCGCCCTCCAATAACATGGAAACAGTCAAAAACAGCAGGAACACCTGAAACAGAAAGCATTTTGTTCGTACAACCCTGTGTAGTATCGATCTTTGAGCTAATGTTTTCTCCACTTCCGACAACTTTGAGAATTCCATCCTCTAAAAACCGTCCGCAACGTTCTTGACGCACTTCATTCTGAGTAGCGATTATCAATTCCCAGGAGTTTCCAGGAATCGACAAAAGTACCGACCTAGTGTCAGGAACCTGCTAAACAGAAGGAAGTACCCGCACGGCCCTACGGTCAACCCGGATGTAAGGTTCTTTAATCAAGCATTCAAGTTAAATACAAAATCTCCTAGCTGTGGAAAAAAACATACGTGGAAAAGAACTCAAAAATTAAGAGAGGATGCAATTGTTCATAATGTTCAAAATGACAATAAGGGGTAATATGACTTTCAAAAAGGGAAAAAAGGCAAAAAGTGTTTTATTAGTTTTTGTTGTGAGAATGAAGAAAATATCTGTTTCTTCCAGGACGAGTCTGCTCTTCGAATAATTGTTCAGGTTGCGGAACAGAGTCCTGTTGATCAGATGAAAGTTCAAGTTTTGAGTTCTCCAATGATAAAGGTTCAACAAATGTATCTGACTGCAATGAAGTGTCTCCTACAAGTTGAGCATCACTAAACGGCACAAATTTCGTTGGGGTCTCTGATTCCGTTGCGGCGATTCCAGACCTCACCCAAGAATCTGCTGGTAAAGGAATAGGCACCTTCTTAGTATGGGTGGCATGCACCCAATTTTTCCGGCCTTCCAGACGAACTGCAGTCCTTGTGGCTAAGAGGACCTGGAACGGGCCCACGAATCTCGGCTCCAAATTGCGTTTTCTGCCGAAGTTGCGGGTGACCACCCAGTCACCCGGTTGGAGCCGATGTCCAGGACCCTCTGTCTGTGCCGGTAGTGCTTCAAAGACCTGTTGATGAATTAACCTCAGTTTAGCAGTCAGATCATGAAGATAATCAATTAACATTGGGTACTCAAGACTATCAAAAGCCTTCGGCCTAGGGACTCCCCAAACATTCGCAGGACGGCCGAACACAATCTCATATGGGCTAAGCCCTACTCGAGAGTGTACAGTCGCCCTGGTCGACAAGAGAGCCAAAGGCAAGGCATCAGGCCATGACAAACCAGTCGTAGCTTGGATCTTAGCAAGTTTCAGTTTCAGAGTACCATTGTACCCTTCAACTAAACCTGCTGACTGGGGATGATTGACGCTATGGAATTTTTGTCGAATTCCAAGGCCCTTACACACACTCTGCATCACACTCCCCACAAACTCACTTCCGTTATCTGACCATACAATCCGTGGCATTCCATACCGAGGAAAGTATTCCTTCAGTAGGACTTTCGCTGCGGACAGGGCAGTATTATCTTTGAGAGGATAGGCCTCTATCCATCTAGAGAACGCACAAACCACAACTAAAACGTACTTCAGGTTATTACATCTCTCCATATGGATGAAGTCCAGTTGGATAACCTCAAAGGGATATGTAGGAGGAGCAAAATGGCCAGGTGGAGTGGGGGTGCCCTTGCCAGGATTGTACATCATGCATACCATACAGTTCTTAACCACTCTCTCAGCACACTTAGCGATACCATCATTCTTCCATACAGGGGACAGCAACTTGCATATACCTTTCACGCTAATATGTGACAAACCGTGTGCCATAGTCACAACGGCTAGCACATATGCATCCGGCAACATCCACTTCTGACTTTCCGACAAATCAATCCAACATCCGTGCACATCTAACTTTCCTGTGCTCTCTTTCCACTTAGTCTTTTCAGTTTCGGTGGCCTCATTCTGAATCGCTTTCACGCTCACAACAGTGTCCTCGCACATACCAGTCTCTGCAGGCCACCTTACTGAACTCGTAACGTACATTCGGGTTGCAAGGTTTCTTGCTGTCTCTTTGGCAATCTCATCCGCAAACGCGTTACCACGACCAACATCATCCGTAACTTTTCGGTGCGCGCTGCATTTAATAATTGCCACCTGCTTAGGCAATGTAAGTGCGTCTAAAAGATCGTTCACGAGCTGTCCGTGTTGGATCTTTGTGCCATGCGATGTCATAAATCCTCTTTCTCTCTACAATCGACCAAATCTATGTGCAACGCCAAACGCGTACTGGCTGTCCGTAAACACATTCACTCGCTTTCCCTTCGACAAAACACACGCTCTCGTCAACGCAATCAACTCTGCCGCCTGCGCGGAATTCTGACTCAATCTCGCAGTTTCCACAACCGTACTCAACGTCACCACAGCATACGCAGTCGTCACATCACCATTCGGCAACTTAAAACACGAACCATAAACATACAAGGTACCATCGGGATCTGCCAATGGAGTGTTTTTTAGGTCAACACGACCCTTCGTTTCTTCCTCAGTTCGCAAATAGCAATCATGTGGTGGTACATCATCTGATTCCATATTAGTCGGCAACAACGTCGCCGGGTTTAAGACATTACAGCGCTTTATTTGTATGTGACTTGCCAAAGGCGTCAACTCATAACCAGACAACCTTGCCCTCGTCAAATGTTGAGTTTTTGTACGATTTAAGAGAGTGTCAACTGCATGCGGAACCATTACCGTAAGCATATTATCCATGACCAATCCTGCAGATTGTCGAATGGACACCGCAGCCGCCGCTGTCGCTCTTAAACAACTCGGCAATGCTCTAGCTACTGGGTCCAAGGTCGAGGAAAAATATGCACATGGACGCTGCTTACCACCAAATAATTGCGTCAAGACACTTAACGCACAACCCTCTCTCTCGTGAACGTATAGTGTAAACGGCTTACTGTAGTCAGGGGTACCTAACACAGGAGCCGAACACAACGCATCACGCAATTCAGAAAAACTTTTCTGACACTCTCAGTCCATGGCAAAGGAATTGGAACATCCTTGCACGTGAGGGCTACTAATGGCTTCGCTAGCAATGAAAAATTTGGAATTCATTGCCTGCAGTATGACGTGATACCTAGAAAGGCACGCACATCTCTCTGAGTTGTTGGCACAGTCATTCGAGCGATCGCTGCAATTCTCTCTGGGGTCAACCTTCTTCCCTCCTTTGACAATAAGTGACCTAGATAGGTTACTTCTTGACAACAATATTGCAGTTTAGAAGGTGACACCTTGTGATGTAAGTCACAGAGATGCTGTAACAGCGATACCGTAGCAGTTTTGCAGATCTCTTTAGTGTCAGCAGCCACAAGCAAGTCATCAACGTATTGGATCAAGGCCGCACCAGCCGGTAACACAAACGCATCGAGTTGACTCTTCAGGGCTTGGCTGTAGATCGATGGACTTTCACAGTAGCCCTGAGGAGCGCGTTTAAACCTAAAGCTGCGACCACCTAATGAGAAACCGAATAGATCTCTGCTTTCCTCAGCAATCGGAATGCTAAAGAAAGCATTCTTCAGATCGATCACTGAGAACCAAGAAGCAGAAGCTGGAATCAAAGTCAGTAAAGCCGTAATGTCAGGCACCACAGGAAATTGTGGAATCACAATTTTATTCATCTCCCGTAAATCGATAACAAAACGGTAAACAGGAGGCTTGGATGGATCAGTGCGTTTCAAGATAGGTAACACAGGACTATTACACACGTTTCCCCGAGTTTCTTCGATAACGACTTTCTCGATCAGGTCATAGATGATCGCTAACAGCGCTCGTTCACCATCAAGAGAGATACGATACTGGGGAATACGTGGTAATTGCACATTCGATTTCAATTGGACAACATAAGGTGGGATGTCAAGCAGGCCTACGTCATTAGGACCTGTTGCCCACAAAAACTTAGGAAGAGAACTCAATTCCGGTGGGAGCTTATCAGTTGACAAGTACATAGGAGAGATCACTGTCTGACCCAAAGTAAGTTCCACTCCCGCAGGAGAACAGTACAAGGTCGCATATAACCGTTTCAGCAAATCCAGGCCCAAAAGATTCTCACCACAACCAGTAGTCAAAATCAAAGGAGCTTCTAGCTCACGAGGCCCAATTGTGAGGGGCAAAGGGCTAGAAACCGGATTGCTAACGGGGGGCACCAGAGAATCCAACGGAAACATTCGTCAAGCCAGACAAAGGTGCGCCAGGGAGTTTCGAATGCATGATGGAACTTTTCGCTGCACCAGTGTCCAACAGAAAAGGCTCAACTACGCCCGATGTGGCAACTGCGACGTAAGGCCCTCTCTGATCAACCGGAACTGATACTACTCCCTCTCTTTGTCTATGGCTGTCCTAGTAATTACCGTCATCAATATCATGCTCGACGTAACAGTCATCCACATGATACTGTGCAGATCTACCAGTCGATGAACCACGCTGATCAAAGCAATTGTTAGAATCTGATGAATTATTAGAACGCTCATTCTGATTCTGAGTAACACCACGACCTCTACCACGCGAAGCCTGTTGAGGACCACTACGACCTCCTCGAGCCGAACCACCACTATTTCGGTCGCGCAAAACCGGACAATCAAACTTTAAATGGCCCTCGCCTCTACAGTATGCACATTGATTATATCTGAGCATAGATCTCGGCGTGGAGGAGTCATTACGCGACTATGACCTAGATGATTGTGATTGCGATCTATTTTGCTGCTGAGAGTCATTTTGATTCGAGCGCGGAGGATACGCTTGCTGCAACAAAACTTTTGTTTTAAGATCCTTTGTTTTCTTATCCGCACGATCACTTTCCTCCTTTTCCCTATTTTCGTAATATTGAGCCGTGGCTAATATCTGAGCAGAGGTAGAAACAGCCCACGAACTTTCGGAATTTTTCAATTTGTTGCTAAGGTCAGGCAACAAATTCGATACAAATTTATCTACGAACAACCGCTGACCTCCCTCAGTGCTCATATCCTGACCACTGTGATCGATGAATGCCTCCTCAAATCTCGTAAAGAAGTCAGAGACACTCTCGTCCTTCTTTTGCTTGCACGCAGACAGTTTATCCCAATTAACTCTCATTGCTGGCATAAGTGTCTTCATTAGAGTAATAATCCTCTGGGGCAGATTCTCAATAAGCTGTTCAGGCTTAGCCCCACCAACTTGTCGACCATCGGCCGCCGCAAGAGCAGCCCAATCACCGCCCAACTCGGCTATGTGATTCTCTTGACGGATTTTTGCCCAAATTGGTTGAGATACTGCATTACCGAACAACATGTCGATGTCGGCAAGATTCATGATAGTAGCATCCACTAATTGGGACAACTCTTTGTAATAACCTGCAGGATTTTTACGGGGGTCAGGCAAAGTTTGCTTCACCTGCAAGACTTCCGATCGCTTCCATGGGAGGTGTATCCAAACTCTCTGGAAGTGTGGCAGAATAGCAGGATACACAGTCACATCACCTGGCATCCACACTGGGGGAACTTCTCGCATGGGATACTGACCAGGTGTTGCCATCCACTCCTCAGTTTCATCTTTAAACAATGCTCGAGGTATTACAGTAGGCCGAAAAGATAGAAGATGTTCTACAGCACGTCGAACATTACTACCCACAATCATACCACTCGAAAACTGATGCTGAAGTTCAGTCACTTCGGGCGGCACATTGTCTACCTCAGCATTATCCATCACTCCTCAAACACAAATCTCTGTGTGGGCTCATTAAATTGAGAGAACGTCTCAAAAATTATGCGCGGGGTGTTTTTAATGGGATACCTAATCCAATTTCGCGCCATTTTAATTAACGTATCACTCTCCCTACCAGCAGGAATCTGACTTCATCATTGAGGGACATCGGAAACATCGGACCCAAGGATCGGTCCCAAAGGAGAGTAAAGGTTAGCAACGGCATTAGGTATGCGACTACGAACAGACGGAGAAGAGGAGAGAAGTACAGGGGCAACAATATGAGGGCTAAACACAGGAGCAGTAGGAAGAAGGGTAGGCAAAGGAACAGGGACGACTTGAGGAACAAGGGGATTCGGAAGAACGGGACCAGCGACAGGCTGACCAGCAGCTGCCGGAACAACAGGTTGAGGAACAGGAGGAACCACAGGAGCTGTAGTATCCTGTGCGTATGGAGGTGGTGATTTCAGTAGATAGGACAACAAATGGTCCTCTACCGCTTTCTCTCCCTTCTTATCAGTACTCGATGGTAAAACGGGATAACACTTATCCACCACCATACGTTGTAATCTATCAAAAACTTCCTTTTCCTTCTCTTCTTTGTCTCGCTGAAATTGCTCTGCATTTCTCATCGTTGTAACGATACCTTCCCTCTTATTCCGTTTAAGCTGTTTGATTTCTTTTTGTTTGGCCTCCTTACGCCATAACCGAAAGGAATCAAACATGGCCGGCCTAGATTTCTTTTTAAACAATTTTGCTTCAAGATTATCTAAAATTGCTGTTTCGAAACTACCATGAGGTGGCCAACTAAGGACACCGTCATCTTTAGTATAGCGGATCCAATAATCATTATATGCAATAGGACCCACTCCATGGCGACTATATAGCTCATAGACCGGAGTTCCAACTGGAGGTATCGGACATGAGTCCTCCAATCGGGAATCCGCACCGCAACATTTAAAGCAACTAAACAAAGTACTACGGTCAGGCATCGTGCACACTAACCGAGTTTCACAAACTTCAAGGGTTATCGATTTACGATATCCTCGCAAAAATGCAAGACCCTCGGTTTTTGGCAATTGCAATCGTCAAATAAAACCCAACAACTAAGAACCACAAATGCAATGGAACCATGCAAACAACCAAGTTTCAACAACAACCAAGGACTCTGGGAGCGACCCACAAATACTTAACTGAAAGAGCAATGGCGTCACCAGGAAGGCCCGTCAATCATCTCGCAGTACAAAGGACTACGCCAGGCGCCAAAACAGGTCGACAGTCAGGGCATCAGTCCGTCGCAGCCGTCAGGAGGCGGGGATCTTTGCGGGAAAAGTCTTCGGACCACTTATTTCGACAACAGGATCGATGAAGCGGGGTGCACCTTCCCTCGGAGATTTCACACGAAGTTCCTCACGATCATCGGGCTTTGGACCGGTACCGCTGATGTCGCCCCACGTGGGCGCCAACTGAAGGACTGGGCTATTCTAAGGCCCAGCGGTGCCAGGGGACAACACCTGAAACCTTCGTGGGTTACCTGTTCCGGCGTACAAATTACAGAGACACAGGACACTTCCTTCGGCGTCAAAGATCGAGGTTTATTTACTGCAGGGAACACAGAAGTCACAAGAAGTACAACGCATGTAGGTTCTAGGAGACTGCTTCAAATTGCAACAGTGGATCGCTCCTTTTATACATATTTCTGTCATAGCACAACATGGCGAACAAAAGGTTACAACTCAGTTCCCACAGTAAACTTCAAAAGGGTCGCTTTCATGTATTCAGGGTACCGGAACATAATTACAGTAGCATCGCCGGTTCCCAACTGTAAAAGTACGTATCTCATCATTAGGTACATTCCATTCCGGCTGTAAACGAGTTAAGGGAAGAGTCAGAAACAGGTGCAAGGGAAGACAAAGATAGGCAACAGATTGAAAAGAGTGCAGGGGGGTGATATCGGAAACATGATTGCAGGATCAAAGGAGACGTGCCTAATGAATGCACGGCTGAAACAATAGACCAGCCCGGCAAGATGAGCCTCGAGCGGGGCCATCTGCTTTTGCAGTGTCATCCCCCTCATCATAAAGACACCCTCAAAGGAACACGTGTCTTCCGCAAGGGCTTGGGAATCCCAGGGTCGCGAAGCGGACAGTGTCCGTTCGCTGGCTACCCGAGGGCAAGAAACAAAATGGATGCTGTATCTAAAATGGAACCCGTGGGTTCAGATGAAGAAACCCACGAATAAGACGAACGGTTCAGACCAGCGTAGCGAAAACGCGTACACCCACTAAACTCGTCATTTGCGGTTCATAGATACCAAACTCGTCCATATTCGAACGAGTCGAAAACACCACTATAATGTCACGGAACCTCACCACACCCAGTGCTAGCCCCTAACCCTATTAAAGCTCCCATTCCACGATCAACTCCATTACCCAAGATTGTAGAGGTGACATCATCTAATCGCATACCACGAACTGCGCCATTGTCAGTTGGTAAAATTGTAAGGGATTTACGTACTATGCATACAGCACAATCATCCCTTGCTAAGCCCATAGACAGGAACAACACCACAGGCGGAAACATCATAGTACCTAAACAGAAAGATCCAACACTACAATGCAGGGAGCTGCAGGGGCACGCTACTCTCTATGGAGATAGGGATAGACTATCCTCTGGGAGCAGAGTGACAAAATCTCCCAGGGACACTGTCTACATGACTGGGGTTGCTAAGCTGGAAGTTACCAGTAATTATGAGAATACTGATTCTCTATGTAATAAGGCCATTCATTGGCTCCGCCACGTTAGAGGGTGCAGGTCAGTCATTAGGGAGGACATGATCAATATTAAGAGACTCTCCATGCCTGGATCTATAACAGACTGTATTGAGATTGTGTTTGGTAACCAAAGAATTGCTGAGAATCTAGTAGCTTTGGAGTTTAGGACCTACCCCCCGGGAATTCCAATATTCAAATTAGATCAACGCCATCATGGTATAATTGTGGGCATAGAGATGAATCAGGCCTTGATCTTACAGATTGACCATCAATGACCAATTGTTTGAATAATATAACACAAAAACATGATATACAAATCCCTGAGCACCAGACTAACTGCTCTACAAATATTGTAGACAAGGAGGGCAGGGCAACTGATGCTGAAGCTATTCCACATGGGGATGAAAGCCCCAATGAAGTGCCCCCTGTCGGTGGGCATTTAATTACAGCCACAGGTGGAATAGCCTCAGTTATAAACATCACCAACTCTAGTCCAAACATGAAAATAATTAAATTGATTTCTTGGAATATAGCGGGCCTCCAGAAAAATATGTTAAATCCTGAATGGAGTGAATTCATAGATACGTTTGATATCTGTATGTTTCAAGAAACGTGGAGTATATCCCCCCAATATAAATGTGGATATTCTACCCACTTTATTCCGGCTGTTAGTATAGGGAGAGGTCGCCCTTCGGAGGGTTTACATGTCTGGATTAAAGTAGCGCTTAACCTGGTGGTTATTGCTCATTCCTTGCCATCCCAGGATATATTGTATATCTCTGTTAAGGGCAACCATTCCATAAACTCCTTCGAGCTGTTTAATGTGTATGCTCGAGGGTCTCCAGGAGGTCAAATTTCATCCACTATAGCCTTACTTGAGGGAGCGTTGACGGATATCCCTTCACAGTCCAGTGGCATCATAGGGGGTGAATTTAATTGTACCTTCGAACCCCTAAGTGTTGATGATATTGTGGACATGAATGAAGATGATTGTAAAAAATCTATCCCGCTTCTGACCCTGGCTCCAATCAAGAAGTGGACTCAAAGAGCGATCCAACTAAACGCCTTGACAACAGAATATAATTTACGTGCCCTCAATGGTAGGACAAATTCGGATTGTGAAGGTGCTAACACTTATAATAAAATTAGCTGCCCTTCCAGAATTGATTATATTCTGCTTCACATTGGATCTTGGAGTAGACTAATTGATATGGAAATTATACAGTCGCAGGATAGCGATCACAACCCGCTTTGTATGGAAATACAATGGGGGCTGGAGAGGGAATCCGCGGATGACCCATTAATGATAACAAAAGATTTAGTTCCATCCATCTGCAATCGCAGGCTTAAATGGAATAGGGTGTCCTGTCAGGAAGACAGTCTACTCTGTATTAAAGACCTGGTGGAACAAGAAACCAGGGAACTTGTATCCAAAATCTGTGCTCAACAAGTCAACCCAAACTTCTGCCTTAGAGATTCTTATAATACCCTAATGAAGAAAATTGGCTCCATTTTATAATAAAAAATAAAGGGGGATTAAAAAATAAAAATCCAACAAAAGCTACTACCTTATGGTACACGGTACAATGTAGGGAAAAGAGAAGGGCCATAGCAAATGCTATTAGGAAAAAGGATACCATGGCTGTCCGGTTGGCTAGAAGGGAATATAATTTGTGTATCAAGAGGGCCAAGAGAGAATGGGAGGAGGAATATTGGCAGGAACTTAGGGTGCTAGCCAGCTCAAAAAACACAACTTTGTTTTGAAACTTGATAAACAAATTAGACAGAGTAGGCACGGAGCCCCTCGCCAACCATATAACTGAACAGCAATGGCACTCACATTTCACAAATTTGTATTATGGTGAAGATGAGGCAGACCCATTTGGTAGGGCACATGTTAACTACAGTAATGAGGGGTCTGCACCAGTAGAAGCATTCACAACCCGGGAAGTTCAGGATGCAATTAAGAATATAATCCCTGCAAAAGCGGCAGGCCCGGATGGGCTACCGGGCAATTTATTTATACATGATCCCAAGTTATGGTCGGATTTTATTGCCCCCCTTATGAATCTAATCCTTAACGGTCATTCTGTGCCCGACTCCTGGAAGGGTGTGGAAGTGGTCACCATACACAAGAAAGGTGACAGGGAGGACCCTGCCAACTACAGACCGATTAGCTTAATTGATGCTATGCAGAAAGTAGTTGGCAGGGTCATTGTAAATTGAATGGATAGTTGGATAGAGGAGGGGAATATTCTATCCCACTTCCAGGCGGGGTTCCGTAAAAATGTCGGTACAATGGACCAGGTTTTTAGGTTCTGGGCAATATACTGGAAAACAGTAACTATTATGAAGGGTAATCTCTATTTGGCCTTTATAGACCTTCAAAGTGCATTCGACTTGGTCCCTCGTGACAAACTTTGGAGGGTGTTGCAGGACATGGGGTTCCCTGGTTACCTCCTGGAGATGATAGTCAAACTCCATGAGGGTAGTTATGCCAGGATTAGATGGGGGAGGCAGGGGCAGCTAACAGGGAGGGTGTCTGTAAACAGGGGGTACGCCAGGGCTGTGTTTTGGCCCCGACATTGTTCTCCCTCTTCATTAATGGGGTGGCAGACCATTTGAGGGAGTGCAGTGCCGATGCCCCAGTCCTGGCAGGGGAGAAAACACAAATTCTCCTCTTTGTGGATGACACCCTCCTGCTGGCCAAAACCCCATCTGGACTACAAAAACTATTGGTTAGATTCAGTTTGTTCTGCCATGAACGTGGGTTAACTATTAATACGACCAAAACCAAGCTGATGGTTCTGCCTCGCTCCAAAAAATTGAAGAAAATTAATATCACTCTTGATGGTTCATCTCTTGAGGTGGTTGAGGATTTTGACTACCTGGGGATCAGAATTAATAGTAGAATGAAGTGGGATTCCCATGTGGCTAAGATGCTGTTAAACCTCAAGAGAGTCTCAGGTGCTATTCTTAGGAGCCAGCGGAAGTCAGTGAGTAGACCAATTGCCCCGGCTCTTGCTGTCTATGAGGGGAGGGCGCTGCCCTCTGCGACCTATGGGGCGGAACTATGGGGATGTGAAAATGTCCCAGATTTGGTAAGAGCTGAAAATACATTTTTAAGGGACTTAGTTTCCCTCCCTACCTCAACTCCGCTTAAACCCCTTTTCCATGACATGGGCAAACGTTCTATCCATGATATAGTTAACCTCCGACCCCTGCTGTTTTGGTTGCGCCTGAGGAGGACCCCAGAACTAGCAAACTATGCTCTGGTTATGGATGAACTTATTGCTTTGAATAGTGCGAATAAAATACAGTGGGTAAATAAACTGAGAAAATTGGTTATAAAATTGGGACTGGCTGAATTTAGGATCTCTCAGAAGCCCCCGCCTAAACAAGTAATTAAGAAAATCTACTGGGATTGGGTAGACGCGATGGAGCAGAAGAACCAGAAATGGGGATCACTGACCACCCAGTTCTTAGATCATAAGCCCACTAGGAAGTTGGTACCATTTTTGGATTTCATTAGAATACCACGAGATAGATTGATCTTCCTAAAAATGAGGTACGGGACATTACCCCTCAACAAATTTACAGAAAGATGGAAAGGATCAAGGGCCACAAATAGCACTTGCCCTTGTTGCCCGTGCAAATCAGAATCGTTACCCCATTTCTTGTTTGGCTGTATGGCCTATAAGAGGGCTAGGCTGAGATGGCTGAAACCAGTGTGTATAGAATTGGGGGTCAGAGATTTCCGGGTTGCCCTACGTATCTTTACAACTGATACAACATCCCTTCTTACTGTATGTGGAGTGGCAAAATTGTTATCATGTGCCTGGCGTATCCGTACTAGGATGTTAAATACCAACAAAGCATAGATTTTACTATATATTGTTATTCATTCATATCTATTTTTATACTGTTGTACTTTAGTATTGTCATCAAACTCTTGTTATAACTGTAAATAATATTTTATTGTCTTTTAATGTATGAATTACACACTCCTATTAATATGCTTTTATGATATGACAATATCGAATAAAGTATAACAACAACAACGTATTTATTTTTCACTACTTCCTCCCATTCTTTCTTTAACAAGTGAGTTTCTTGCAGGATAATGATCTCACTATCACATGATTTTAGGTATTCAAAGATCTTCCTTCGCCTACTCTTGGTGCGTAGCCCATTCACATTCCAGGTAGTTATCTTTATTTGTCTCATATTCTGTTTCATTTTTTTTTCTTGTCCTGCCTGCCCCAGAATTTCTCCTTCCTTCTATATCTATTGAGTTGTAGAGGACATTTTGTTTTATTTTTTTCCCTATCTTGCTCCCTTCCCCTGTGCATTTTCACCGCTTTTTTTTTTCTTTCTTTCCTTTTTTTTGAGTTTATAGGTTAAAACTAAAGTGAAAATAGTGAAAAGAAACAAAACCAAAGTGAGAAGATACACCCACCCTCCATGGGGGAACCTCCCTGATTCTGCTTTGGGCTCTATTCTTGGCCCACTTTGAGCTCCTTGCCTCTGTTTAATTCTACTTTTAGGTCGCTGACACCTTTTTCCTTTTCAAACAGTTAAGTTTGTATGTTTATACTTGGGTCAGTGATTGAATTTTTATCTGATCTCGTATTTGTTCAATTAAGGATTCAACTTATTTTGGATCTCTAATATTGTGCATTTTGTTTTTCCACATTATTCTGAGGGAGGCTGGGAATTTCATTTGGACAGTGGCGCCTAATGTTTTTAATTCTGGCATCAACTGACCCAGTTCCCATTGCCTATCCTGAGTCACTTTTGCGATGTCAGATCTGATTCTAAAGGTCCAATTATCCTTGCTGATATCTCCTACTTTTAGTGCCTCACTCAGTATTTTCTCTTTGCCTGTGTAGGTCTTAAAATTTATTAAGATTTTCCTAGGGTTTTTTCTTTCCTTTGATTTACCAAATGGATCCCTATGTACCCTTTGTATATCTTCTGTAAGACCGTAAGTTTTACTCCAAGCGAAACACTCCTCCGGTAAGGATACCACGAAGTTTTTTATGTCTGAACCCTCTTTTCCTTCAGGAACATTGAGCAGTCTGAGGTTACACCTTCGAGATTGATTTTCCAGCGCTTCCAGTTTTTCTTCAATACTTTTATCTTTGACTTTCAGAGCTCTTATCTTCTTCTGAGTTACTTCAGCATTTTTATTTAACTCTTCCACCACCTCTTCCACTACTTTGACTCTCTCTCCCAGTGCATTCATCTTAACATCCAGCAGCTCGAATCTTTCTTGTATCTTATTTTGGTTGTTTTCCGAGATCTCAAACCTTGATCTAATTTCTTCCATCATCTTTTCCAGCAGGGTATCCGTACTGCTTTGGAGTCTATCTGGTTGGATTCATATATATGTACTGACCAAGAATGTGTTATCAAGGGGAGAGCTATATTATTTAAGAAATCTCTTAGGGCAAGGATAGAGTCTTCAGAAATAGATCATAAAGGAAGGTGGGTAATAGCTTACATTAGACTACTTAACCAAACCCTCTCTGTGGTTGGCTATTACGGCCAAAATGTGGACGACCCTTCTCCCCTTCAATCACTATATTCCAATCTGATCACAATATCAGGCCCCATCATTATAGGTGGAGATTTTAATATTATACCAGACCCCAAAGTTGACAGATACCCAGAGGGGAAACAAACTAACCTCCCGAAAATGAGAGAATAGCTGAAAATTTATAAAAGGGATTTGAACTTAATAGATATTTGGAAAAAGAAGGGTGAGGGTCAAGAGAAGTTCTCATTTAAGAACAAGAAGTTAGGGATACAGTCTAGGATCGACTTCTTCTTAATAGATCAGGGCCTACTGGAAAAAAACGTAAAAGTAGCCCATCTCCCTGCTCACCTTTCAGATCACTCAGCAGTACAAATGATAGTCGCATTAGAGGATATAGTGAAACCTTTAAGGTGGACGATGGATCGCTCAATTCTTTTAAATTCTGAGATTGTCAACCAACTCAGGGAAGAGACAAAACATGTTTTTGAGATCAATAATGAAGGGACACCAACACACATAGTTTGGGATACATATAAAGCGGTGATTAGGGGCACCCTGTTAAACCTAGCCTCCCATAAATCAAGAGAGCTTAAAAAAAATACAAAATATAGAAGAAAACATCTTATCATCAGACCACCAAATATTTACAGATCCAAAAGAACCACTCTTGGTAGCAGAGAGACTTAATCTAAAAAATAGGCTCTCAGAAATTTTAGAAGAGAAATTGAAAGAAAGATGGGAATGTAGCAAGCTGGCACACTACGAATATGGGGAGGGCTGCGGAAAATTACTGGCTTGGAAACTAAGAACAGAGAGGTTTAGAAACTAAATTCTATTTATAGACCCAAGTAACCCAACACACAATGGAGCAGAAGAAGATATTATAAAGCAAGAATTCTTAGCCTTTTTTGGTGATCTTTATTCTGATGACTGTAACCCATCTAAGGAAGAGATTGACATATTCCTTGAGGCACAAAATATCCCAAAACTAACTCAAGAAGAGAAAGATAAATTAAATTCAGAAATTACAAATCTAGAAGTTGAGCAAGTTATTAGAAACTTAAAAAGAGGTAAGGCTGCTGGTCCGGACGCCCTTCCAAATGAGCTTTATATTAATTTAAAAGATACTCTTGTCATCCCCCTTACTACTCTCTTTAACAAAGTTTTTCTTGAAAACCAAAATCCTCCTGACTCTTGGAATGACGCAACGATTTCTATCCTCCTAAAACCGGGTAAAGACTCTAAGAAATGCGAATCCTATCGTCCTATATCTATCTTAAATTGCGACTACAACATTTTTACCCAAATAATGGCAAAAAGACTTGGTTGTGTGATCGGTTCCCTAATTGACTCTAATCAAAAAGGCTTTGTGACAGGTAGAAATTTGCACGATTTAACTCACAAGCTCATTGGAGCTATAGACATTGCTATCTGCGAGAAGCTGCCCCTCTCTATAATTACTATCGATGCAGCAAAAGCATTTGATAGTCAATTGGCTATACCTGAGTGAAGTATTAAAAAAATTTGACCTAGGAACTAACATCTTGAATATGGTTAAAAACATCTACAATAGTCCGAAGGCCAGAATATTAATTAATGGGGAGCTAACGGATCAATTTTTAATACAAAGAGGTACTCGCCAGGGATGCCCCCTATCCCTGCTGTTATTCAACTTATATATGGAACTAGCAGCAGAGTGTCTTAGAAACCATCTAGGAAAGGTGGGTGGGTGCACAGCGAAGTGAATTAACGTGTTTAGGAAACAGTTCCAAGTATAAGGGTGCTCTCGAAGGGTGGTGTTGTCCGTCTAAACACCAACAAATATCACTTGAGTTGTGTATGCAGAGAACTGCAGATACATCCCCTTGTGAGGCACACCAGGGTTGATCACAAATATGATTCAATACTCCATTAGAGGTATGGTATGTTTATTTTTCATACGTGTTCTTCATATGATTTTAGCAATTTTTGACTGATATTAGCAACATATCAGAAAACAGCGTACATCCATGCAGGTTAACTTATGAACTAATTCTCCAATGCATTTCGGGCAAAAATGCCCTTGGTCACGGAGTGCTGTGGAGGAAGGCAGAAAAAACGAGTGTGAGGGGGCGGTTGTTTGAAAAATACGTGGGGAATTACTTGTGCTAAAAGTGAGGGAAGTTAGTGGCATAAGACTATACTGTGCTCGGTACTAATGTGAGGGTGTGGGACGTGTGAAAGGAATATTACCGCGAGTGCTTCGGGATACAGCGAACGCATTAATAGTAGCTTAATGCTAGCACAGGGATTTACTTCATAGTCACGCGTAGCGCAAAAACGCTATCCGTCGGGGCTCTCAGCTCGCTGTCTCGTGTGATCATGGGTGGGGTTGGTTAATACGGCGTTAGTAGAAAGGGTCGATGGACTCATGCATAGAAAACTCATGCATGAAAATGACGATTCAAGCGGAAAAATCCGCGGCCATCTTGGAATGGAGTGTGTTAGCGGGAAGCTAGTGTGACATGCAGGGGGTGTGTAGGTGCAGGGAGGAGGGAGGAAAAGGAGTACAGTAAAACAGTTAGGTAGAACATCATACACACTTTAAAGGTAACAACTGTATTCGATGCGGTCATTGAGCCCGTGAGGCTTCAGTGTCTGTAGTAGGTAGATCCATTCAAGTTCTCTTTTTAGCAACAGTTTATTATTGTCAATTCCCTCATTATTGGAAATGGTTTCCAATACAATGAATTTCAATTGAGCGATGGTGTGGCGTGCATCAACAAAGTGCATAGCAACGTTGGATTTTTCCATTTTCAGCCGTATGTTGGACTTATGTTCGTTGAGGCGTGTTTTTATTTTACGCTCAGTTTTGCCAACATATAACTTGCCACAGGGGCATTTCAGTGCATAAATCAAGTTCATGGAATCACAGGTAGCGTCCACTTGGAGTTTGATATTATGTCCTTTCATGGGGTGTTGTATGCTGTTGCCTTTGATGACATTATTGCAATGGTTACAGTTTAGGCAAGGTTGGGTTCCACGATGATGTTTAGGTTTATCAGTAGGCCTGGACAGAATCTCTTTCCAAAAAAATCATATGGAAACATTGGCCCATACTACAGAATGAACCTGACTTTCGGGGCATTTTTGAAAAACCACCAATTTTCGCTCATACCAGGAGCAGGAATATCAAAGAGATTCTGTCCAGGCCTACTGATACACCTAAACATCATTGTGGAACCCAACCTTGCCTAAACTGTAACCATTGCAATAATGTCATCAAAGGCAACAGCATACAACACCCCATGAAAGGACATAATATCAAACTCCAAGTGGACGCTACCTGTGATTCCATGAACTTGATTTATGCACTGAAATGCCCCTGTGGCAAGTTATATGTTGGCAAAACTGAGCGTAAAATAAAAACACGCCTCAACGAACATAAGTCCAACATACGGCTGAAAATGGAAAAATCCAACGTTGCTATGCACTTTGTTGATGCACGCCACACCATCGCTCAATTGAAATTCATTGTATTGGAAACCATTTCCAAGAATGAGGGAATTGACAATAATAAACTGTTGCTAAAAAGAGAACTTGAATGGATCTACCTACTACAGACACTGAAGCCTCAGAGGCTCAATGACCGCATCGAATACAGTTGTTACCTTTAAAGTGTGTATGATGTTCTACCTAACTGTTTTACTGTACTCCTTTTCCTCCCTCCTCCCTGCACCTACACACCCCCTGCATGCCACACTAGCTTCCCGCTAACACACTCCATTCCAAGATGGCCGCGGATTTTTCCGCTTGAATCGTCATTTTCATGCATGAGTTTTCTATGCATGAGTCCATCGACCCTTTCTACTAACGCCGTATTAACCAACCCCACCCATGATCACACGAGACAGCGAGCTGAGAGCCCCGACGGATAGCGTTTTTGCGCTACGCGTGACTATGAAGTAAGTCCCTGTGCTAGCATTAAGCTACTATTAATGCGTTCGCTGTATCCCGAAGCACTCGCGGTAATATTCCTTTCACACGTCCCACACCCTCACATTAGTACCGAGCACAGTATAGTCTTATGCCACTAACTTCCCTCACTTTTAGCACAAGTAATTCCCCACGTATTTTTCAAACAACCGCCCCCTCACACTCGTTTTTTCTGCCTTCCTCCACAGCACTCCGTGACCAAGGGCATTTTTGCCCGAAATGCATTGGAGAATTAGTTCATAAGTTAACCTGCATGGATGTACGCTGTTTTCTGATATGTTGCTAATATCAGTCAAAAATTGCTAAAATCATATGAAGAACACGTATGAAAAATAAACATACCATACCTCTAATGGAGTATTGAATCATATTTGTGATCAACCCTGGTGTGCCTCACAAGGGGATGTATCTGCAGTTCTCTGCATACACAACTCAAGTTAGAAACCATCTAGCCATTGCCCCCTTTTCACATCAAGGTTGGCATAAAAAAATAGCACTATATGCAGATGACCTAATGATATTTACATCTCATCTTCAAGAAGCTCTTGAAGCAACAGAAGAGACTCTAATTAACTTTGGGAAAATCTCGGGTTATCAAATCAACAAATCTAAAACAGAGACTATGACTTAGAACAAGGTCTTCGTGAGCCCATATAACAAAGAAAAAATTAGATACCTGGCTATAGACGTAGTTAAAGATATAGATAAAGTTCCACAGATTAATCTCCATAGAGTCCAGGTTGAAGTTAAAAGATTGCTGAAAGTATGGAGTAGTCTGCCGTTGTCTATATTGGGTAAATCAAACATCCTTAAAATGTCAGCCTTACCGAAGTTTACATTCATCTTCGGAGCTATCCCATTTGAGTTCAACAGAGAGTCTATTAGGAAAATCCAGGAAGAGTTATCAAGTTTCATTTGGTCATCGAAAAAACCCAGAATAGCTTGGACTAAAATAAGGAGAAGAAAAAACCAGGGTGGATTAGCAACCCCAGACATTTTAGAATATTGTAGAGCTTTTCAATTTAAAAATAACAGAATCTTGTTAGGTCCATATGAAAATTATCCATTATATATGCAAATAATGACAAATAACACCAGTCACTTCCTCTTTAAATTCTGTCACCCGAAATGTTTCAAAAAAGTTAAGCTGAAGACTCTAAGAGCAGCTGCAAAATTATGGTACTGCATCAGGTCGACTGTGAATATCCCTCTTCATAGCGATAAAGCCCCTATTTGGGACTCACCTAGTACTCCGGAATGTCTTAAAGATTCTTTATCGCTCCCCCTAAAATCAGCAGGAGTAGTAGTATGGGGGCAAATTCTATACCAGAATAACATCTTAGACTGGGAAACATTAAATGAAATCACAAACTTTTCTCTAGCTAAGTTTAAATATTATCAACTCTCAAGTTGGGCAAAATCAGTTAAGGAAACCAGAACAGGCAATACAACCTTAGAAAGCAAAATGTTGGAGACGCCCTTCAAGAAAGAGATATCATTCTGGTACTGGGCCCTCATAACATCAGGGGAGGAAGAATTTCGGATTCCGGAGAGAATTTGGGGGAAAGATCTGCCAACGCTGGATACAAACCTCTTATGGCAAGTATCTATGAGCAAATGCTGGTCAATAGTAACTTCTGCTGCTTTAAAAAGAAACCACTTATATACAACCCACAGGGCTTATTGGGCGCCAGAAAAACTATCAAAATTCAGCGGATCTACGGTGAAGTCCTGTCCAAAATGCAGCTTACCGAAGGCCAATGACCTGCATATGTTCTGGCAGTGCTCCCATCTCGAGGACTTCTGGAAGGCGGTGGGTAAGACCATAGAAGAGGTTTTGGGAAAACAGCTAACAGTGAGTATGGAGGTGGTCTTTTTTGTGGTTTCCGGGTCTACATCAGCAAACAGATTAACAAAACGGGAAGAGAGTCTGGTGTTTCTTTTAATCTTATTAGCCAGAAGAGAGATATGTGTAAAATGGATCATGCCAATAGCTCCGCTTCATGAGGAGTGGCTATCTTCAGTGCTAAGAACCTATAATTTAGATTAAAAAAAGAAACCATTTTCAAAAAAATTTGCTTTCTGGGAACTGTGGGAAAATCACTTTCGGGGTATATAAGTTAAAAATGTCTGATGGTTTTATTCTGTTCTTTCTCCTGGTCTTGTCTTCCTTATAGGTACGTCCTATGATTAAGTGCAAGCAACACATAATAGGATTGAAGGCCTATTAGAGTAGCCATGATGGCTAGCTCAACCCACCCAGAATTAAAACCTTCTACAATAGTAATGGGAAGTAAGGGGCCCCCAAATTTTTTCCCATATGGTCCACATACGGTGATAGGTACAGGTTACGTTTCGAAGGGAAGAAAGGAGCAACCCCGATAAACCCTTACTATAAGTGATGCACAATGAGGACTAAAAAAAACAAAACAAAACAAAAAAAACAACAATATATTTAGTAAAGATTACACAGGTATATTATTATTGTGTGATTCAGTTTCTAATTTCTGCTAGGCAGGTGCTGCTACCTAATCACATTCATCAGGTGCTCGCTTTGACTGATTATTAAACAAGCCATTGCAGACTGTTTCTTCTGTCACAATAGTGAATCATTGTGTACCACATTCTCTCTGTGACTCTGTGTATGTAACTCATACAGTTCCAGGTAATTTATTTAATTGATTTCACAGTGATGATGTGAAGTATGCATCTATGCATTGCAAACAAAGGCCAGTGAGCTGGCTCATCATGGGTGTTGAGGAATGGGAATAGAATAAAATCAAAGACCATGAACTGCAATGTGTAGTTTTTCTTAAGGAGATTTTGCAGTAAGGATGCAACAACAGTCGAGAGACTTAAGTCCAATGAAACTGGCAGTACTATAGGTGATCTGTTTTAGCGACTGCATTCTGTTTATATAAAACATTTTGTGGAGATTATTATCAGAATCACTAATCTATTGTCATTTCTCTTCTTTCTTTCATCAGCACCCAAGGGGAAAAAGAGGGATGATTCGGAGGGTCCAGGGCAAGCTGGTCAGCCGGCGCCGACCACCAGCGCCGCTGCTGAGGGCTCTGCAGATAGCAGTAAGTCCTTTTATGATTGTTGAGGACTTCTTAGAGTAGAACTGACCGTAGAATCTTGGGATACATTTTGTCTATTGGGATTTGGTACTATCTATTGTCATTCGTGAAGATCCAGATAGCAGGCCCAAGTAAACTAGTGTTTTAGATAAACAAAATCCCCATGTATGTTTGTTCAGAAGGCTTTCCTTTTTCTGCATATGCTTTGCTCTAACAGTGCAGATTATGAGACAGTGGCCATGGTCATCATGGACCACACCTCTCCCCCTCAGTTTAGTGTGCTGCAGACCTATTCATTTAAAGTTACAGAACACCACCAATTTCTAATGACAGTGCAGAAAGGCTGGAAAAAAAGTATGAGGTCCCGCTTACATTACATTTGCTACCCAACCCCATAGGTTTTTCATTGAGCGTTATTCCATGCCTGGCTTGTCTAACTTTGTGAAGTTAGACAAGTGATATTTGGAAGATATGTTCTAACTGAGCTGTACTGCTGAAGTGCTGCATTGCTGTATTATTTGGGGTTGCATATCTGGGATCTAAATTATATGCAATATTTTATATTCTAGCCACACAGAACATCGGTAATGCCGACTCCAGTGCTGCTGCAGGAGAAGATGGCGGCGGCTCATTTCTTGGAGGGGGAGAACCGGCAGCAGGGGCGGGCACTGGTAAGTCACATATTTGTTGCAATTACTATGCTCACTAGCTATTGCCATGGCGTCCCTCTTTGTCGTCATCAAAAATGACTGTGAGGTGTAAGCATGGGCGGAAAATCCGTTACGCTCGCGGATTTTGCGGATTTTCGGGAAATTCGCAATCCGCGAGATTTGCGAATTTCCCGCAAAATCCGCAAATTCGCACGCAGCGGATTTTTTTTGCGGCGCGCGGCGTTGGTGATACAATTTTTGCGGCGCACGGCGTTTATCATCGTTTGCCGAGTTGTTTTTCTCGCTATTTTGCGAGTGCTGCGCCATTTTGGATCTTGCTGTGTGATCCCACGGGAATTTGGCGAGCGCGATTACGTCATCGCGGCTTGCCAACTTGCACAGCGAGAGTTTGTCAACGCGAGTACGGCGAGATCACGTCTCGCGGTACTTCGCAATTGCGAGATTTGAGATGCGGCGAGCAGCAACAATCTCGCACAAGCGAAAATATAAAATTTGCAATTCTGCACAAGAAATCCACCAGCAAGCAGCATAAACCTTCTTGAAATGATGATTTTTATCTGAATAACTCCTAAGGTTGACATTTGCCTGCACTTTTTTAGCGAGGAGTCCATTTTGGGGAGGGGGGGAGGGGGGTGGGAGGAAGGAAGTGCCCCACAGTCTTCAACTTCCTGTTCCTGTCCAGCAGGCTCCTCCCAGTGCTTTGTCCATCTCCTGGTCACTTCTCATTTGGATCTGGAGCTGGAAGGATTACTTTTTGTGGATGCTGCTGGATATTTGGATTTGAGGCCTTTTTGACTTTCTTTGGATCACTGTTGGATTAGAAATTTTACAAGTAAGTTTGTTTGGGGCATTACAGTTGCTGCAACTAAAATTTTGGAATTTTCGATTTTTGGGCTGTTTTGGGGCCTTTTGCCCAGGGGTACTCAGTGGTGGGTGGACTGAGTCTTTCTGTGGGTTGTCTTGAACTTAAACATCATGGAGGGCATACATGGATTGGGATTGTGCTGATTTTTCAGTGATTTTCGTTTTTTGGGGCTGTACTTGTGGCTTTTTCACCAGGGGTATTTGAGTCTAGCATGGGCCTAGTCTTTCTGTGGGCTGTCTTGAACTTAAACATCATGGAGGGCATGGATGGAATGGGATTGTGCTGATTTTTCAGTGATTTTCGTTTTTTGGGGCTGTACTTGTGGCCTTTTCACCAGGGGTATTTGAGTCTAGCATGGGCCTAGTCTTTCTGTGGGGTGTCTTGAACTTAAACATCATGGAGGGCATGGATGGAATGGGATTGTGCTGATTTTTCAGTGATTTTCGTTTTTTGGGGCTGTACTTGTGGCCTTTTCACCAGGGGTATTTGAGTCTAGCATGGGCCTAGTCTTTCTGTGGGGTGTCTTGAACTTAAACATCATGGAGGGCATGGATGGAATGGGATTGTGCTGATTTTGCAGTGTTTTTCGATTTTGGGGGTGTTCATGGGGAGGGACAGGCCATGTGGCTGGGGGCCATTTTGAGTGCTGCTACAGGCCCTGGCCATGTGCTGGGAGGCAAGTGGCCATTTTGAATGCAGGCTTTGTTGTTAGGCCTGCAACCATTTTGCCTACTTTTCAACCTTTATGCCCAGGGGTAGTGAGTCTTGCATGGGCCTAGTCTTTCTGTGGGTTGTCTTGAATTTAAACATCATGGAGGGCATGGATGGATTGGGATTGTGCTGATTTTTCAGTGATTTTCGTTTTTTGGGGCTGTACTTGTGGCCTTTTCACCAGGGTTATTTGAGTCTAGCATGGGCCTAGTCTTTCTGTGGGGTGTCTTGAACTTAAACATCATGGAGGGCATGGATGGAATGGGATTGTGCTGATTTTTCAGTGATTTTCGTTTTTTGGGGCTGTACTTGTGGCCTTTTCATCAGGGGTATTTGAGTCTAGCATGGGCCTAGTCTTTCTGTGGGCTGTCTTGAACTTAAACATCACGGAGGGCATGGATGGAATGGGATTGTGCTGATTTTGCAGTGTTTTTCGATTTTTGGGGGTGTTCATGGGGAGGGACAGGCCATGTGGCTGTGGGCCATTTTCAGTGCTGCTACAGGCCCTGGCCATGTGCTGGGAGGCAAGTGGCCATTTTGAATGCAGGCTTTGTTGTTAGGCCTGCAACCATTTTGCCTACTTTTCAACCTTTATGCCCAGGGGTAGTGAGTCTTGCATGGGCCTAGTATTTCTGTGGGTTGTCTTGAATTTAAACATCATGGAGGGCATGGATGGATTGGGATTGTGCTGATTTTTCAGTGATTTTCGTTTGTTGGGGCTGTACTTGTGGCCTTTTCACCAGGGGTATTTGAGTCTAGCATGGGCCTAGTCTTTCTGTGGGGTGTCTTGAACTTAAACATCATGGAGGGCATGGATGGAATGGGATTGTGCTGATTTTTCAGTGATTTTCGTTTTTTGGGGCTGTACTTGTGGCCTTTTCACCAGGGGTATTTGAGTCTAGCATGGGCCTAGTCTTTCTGTGGGCTATCTTGAACTTAAACATCATGGAGGGCATGGATGGAATGGGATTGTGCTGATTTTGCAGTGTTTTTCGATTTTTGGGGGTGTTCATGGGGAGGGACAGGCCATGTGTCTGGAGGCCATTTTGAGTGCTGCTACAGGCCCTGGCCATGTGCTGGGAGGCAAGTGGCCATTTTGAATGCAGGCTTTGTTGTTAGGCCTGCAACCATTTTGCCTACTTTTCAACCTTTATGCCCAGGGGTAGTGAGTCTTGCATGGGCCTAGTCTTTCTGTGGGTTGTCTTGAATTTAAACATCATGGAGGGCATGGATGGATTGGGATTGTGCTGATTTTTCAGTGATTTTCGTTTTTTGGGGATGTACTTGTGGCCTTTTCACCAGGGGTATTTGAGTCTAGCATGGGCCTAGTCTTTCTGTGGGGTGTCTTGAACTTAAACATCATGGAGGGCATGGATGGAATGGGATTGTGCTGATTTTTCAGTGATTTTCGTTTTTTGGGGCTGTACTTGTGGCCTTTTCACCAGGGGTATTTGAGTCTAGCATGGGCCTAGTCTTTCTGTGGGCTATCTTGAACTTAAACATCATGGAGGGCATGGATGGAATGGGATTGTGCTGATTTTTCAGTGATTTTCGTTTTTGGGGGCTGTACTTGTGGCCTTTTCACCAGGGGTATTTGAGTCTAGCATGGGCCTAGTCTTTCTGTGGGGTGTCTTGAACTTAAACATCATGGAGGGCATGGATGGAATGGGATTGTGCTGATTTTGCAGTGTTTTTCGATTTTTGGGGGTGTGCGTGGGGAGGGACAGGCCATGTGGCTGGGGGCCGTTTTGAGTGCTGCTACAGGCCCTGGCCATGTGCTGGGAGGCAAGTGGCCATTTTGAATGCAGGCATTGTTGTTAGGCCTGCAACCATTTTGCCTACTTTTCAACCTTTATGCCCAGGGGTAGTGAGTCTTGCATGGGCCTAGTCTTTCTGTGGGTTGTCTTGAATTTAAACATCATGGAGGGCATGGATGGATTGGGATTGTGCTGATTTTTCAGTGATTTTCGTTTTTTGGGGCTGTACTTGTGGCCTTTTCACCAGGGGTATTTGAGTCTAGCATGGGCCTAGTCTTTCTGTGGGCTGTCTTGAACTTAAACATCATGGAGGGCATGGATGGAATGGGATTGTGCTGATTTTTCAGTGATTTTCGTTTTTTGGGGCTGTACTTGTGGCCTTTTCACCAGGGGTATTTGAGTCTAGCATGGGCCTAGTCTTTCTGTGGGGTGTCTTGAACTTAAACATCATGGAGGGCATGGATGGAATGGGATTGTGCTGATTTTTTAGTGATTTTCGTTTTTTGGGGCTGTACTTGTGGCCTTTTCACCAGGGGTATTTGAGTCTAGCATGGGCCTAGTCTTTCTGTGGGGTGTCTTGAACTTAAACATCATGGAGGGCATGGATGGAATGGGATTGTGCAGATT
The DNA here is from genome assembly GCF_964263255.1 of Lissotriton vulgaris. NCBI lineage: Eukaryota > Metazoa > Chordata > Amphibia > Caudata > Salamandridae > Lissotriton > Lissotriton vulgaris. The sequence goes on along the minus strand of NC_141694.1, from coordinate 1,053,344,066 downwards.
TTTCTGGGTTTTTTTTCGATTTTTTTTTGGGTGTATAACTGAACTGATGTTCCTCTGTCTTCCATTGTTTTTAGGTGCACAAGACTCAAGAGAACCACCAGTGCCAGGAAGAAGTCCTGCAGCGGTGTGTGTGTGCAGCATAACGTCACGCGACGTCACGTCTGGCCTCAGACAACTCTACAATTCGTGCAACTGCGGCCTGCTGTCTGACCTGCTCTGAAGAAGATGGCCCCAAAAAAAGGTCTCCGTAGCTCCTCTAGCAAGAAAGTTGCTAGTAAGGAGCAGAAGAAGCAAGTTACCAAGGAGGCTGGTGTGCCAACCGCCACGTTTTTTGGGAGCAAAAAAAAAAGTACGCCTGTAGCAGCAGGATCTGCTGGGGACCAAGCTGGGAGCAGCACCCCCGCTCCATTGGGTTCAGTGCCTCCACCACCACGCCAACTTAAGTCAAAGCCCTTGAGTGCTTCAGAGGCAGTCAGTGTACTTCTCCAATCACCATCGACCAGTGATGTTGGCTCATCGCAAGAAAGTAGCAGCAATGTCCCTGAATCAACACAGGTTGTTGTAACTCATCTGACAAGTCTTGAACAACCACAGCCGCAACAACAACATGTGCAAGTACTACAAGCCCAAGTACATGTGGAAGGAGAGGCAGCGCAAGGAGATGCGCAAGTAGAGGTGCATGGAGGGTCACAACAAGTTCCCACAATAGTTGTCCCTCCCGAAGTAGGGGCACATCAGGAAGTCGACAATCAAGCCGAGGTATCATTGGAAGCCACTCCTCCTGATGATTATTCATTGTCTTCCACATCCCTAGCAAGGAAAAGATCAAGGGGGGTGTCTACATCTTCTTCAAGCCCACCTCCTTCTGATGATCTGGATGAAACTTGGAAACCACCACGGCCGTCTGAGAGTGAGGCACACCATGATCTGACAAAGATACCTAAGCGTAAAAGGAAGGTCGTCGAAAAACTCATACCTATGGAGTGTGATGAGGCTCAACAAGAAGTGACGCATACTGCTGCTGATGAAGCCCTTCACGACGACGATCCAGTCATCATAAATGTCACTGCAGCCCCAGCGGGCATGCAGCAAAGAGACATTTTGACCCTATCCCGAGAAGCTGCTGAGCGTGATGATGATGTCGACGAGGAGGAAATGGAAATGGAAACACAACAATCATTAGATTTGGAGTTAACTAGTACACCAACACCTACCGCTTCCATATTTCTTCCTCGCAAGAAGGGACCTCCATCCACCTCGACCTCAATTCGTGGTGGTGAAAGTGCAAAACGTACTGAAGTTCGGCAATCCACATCCTCCACTTCATCTGGCATTAGCAGCAGGACCACCACCACCCGTATCGCCGCCTCCTCCGGCCCCCAAAGACATTTCAAGTCTGCAGTTTGGGACTTCTTTAGTGTTTGCCCAAAAAATGAAACCGTAGCCATTTGTAGCATGTGTAAGCTTCGAGTTAGTCGTGGTAAGTTTGGTTCCAACTATGGTACCGGAGGCCAGAGAGGTCATCTTGAAAGAAAGCACGCTGTCAAATGGTTTGCGCACCTACAGGCGATCAAGGAAGCCCGAATTGCACGTAATGCTGTTTCATCTGATGATGACGAGGAGGAAGAAGACGATTCAAACACTTCACTTACACCCAGTACCCCTGTCAGCACAGCAGCACACCCCATGTGAGGCACACTAAGAGTGTGGGAGAGAGTGAGACATCAATGCGGAAAAGTTAATCAGCGAGCGTAACTGAGTCGAAGATATCATCATCATCCCGTAAATCCTTGGTCCAGGGCAACATTAAAAAGATGTTGTTTACAGAAGCGCAATATGAACGCAACCACCCACTGACGCGTCTGTATAACACTAAGCTGGCTAAAATGCTAGCTCTGGACCTTCTCCCTTTTTCTTTTGTAGAAGGGGTTGGTTTTCTAGAATTAGTGGCAGAGCTCTGCCCTAAATGGAAGGTTCCTAGCCGGTTCTATTTTGCCCGAGTTGCGGTTCCAGCACTACGTGAAGATGTTCTGAAGGTGATTGGGGCAGCTTTGCAGAAGAGTGCTGTTCACACTATACATCTGACAACAGACATGTGGACCAGTGGCGCAGGCGCTGATTACATGTGCATCACTGCACACTGGGTCTCTTTTTCAGGGGCTAAAGCAAAGCTAAACACAGGTGTTGACACGGACATTGTTTTTAAAGCTGCTCGGAAACATGCAACACTAGCCATGTTTGGTTTGGAGAAACGTCCCACAGCAGAAAACATTTTGGATGTCTTTAACACAAAGGTCCTTAACTGGCTGTCCCCACTAAAACGCCAGGTTGGTTATGTTTCCACGGACAATGGCGCCAATATAGTTAAGGCCATGAGGAAGGGTGACTATTTCAGAGTGCCGTGTTTGGCGCACTGTATAAACCTGGTTGTCCAAAAATTCTTGGGTAATAAAGGCAGTGCAGCGTACAGAGTATTGGACACTTGCCGAAAAATGTGCAACCATTTCAGCCATTCTTTTAAGGCCCGGAAGCAGCTGAGGAGCCTGCTATATCAACGTCAAATGCCAGTGAAAGCACTCATCCAGGAGGTGGTAAAACGTTGGAACTCAACCTTCTACATGCTTGAGCGTCTGTATGAGCAGTATACGGTATTCGATCAATATTTCTTGACAGAGGGTACAGAGGACCTGAGGATGGGTGCGGCGCAATGGAACATAGTTCAAAGCCTGACACTCATGCTTCGTCCTTTTGAGTTCTTCACGCGTGCAGTCAGCAAGGAGGACTGTAATTTGGGAAAAGCTATCCCATTGTTGTACATGCTGGAGGACCAACTGAAGGAGGTGTGTTCTGTGTTTGAAAAAGATGTAAAAAACCAAGACTCTTTTGTTCTGGCTGAGAAATTATTAGAGCTCCTACAAGGTGATGAACGTCTTAAAACGATCCACTCAGAAGAGCATTACATTTGTGCTACTATTCTGGATCCACGCTACAAAAAGGCGCTGGCAGGCCAAGCATTCTTTCCTTTTGATGATGAACATGTTCCAAAGTACAAACATTGGCTAGCCTTGTCAGCCAAGAGGTTTGAAAGAGAACGGCTGAAAATTGAAGGAAATGGCAGTACATCAGCAGGCCATCCCCAGTCAAAACAATCCACTTCTGCACCTGTGGCTGTGGCACAAGTGACCTCTCAGCCGTTAAAGACACCGGCAACCGGATCATCTGCACCAGACACAACAGAAACATTGGAGGCTGAAGAGGATTGGCTAGCTCTGCGTGGGTTTGGTTCTCAAAAGGTCAGAGGCACAGCAAGAGCTAAGCAAAGTGGAGGAACCTTGGATGAGGACCTTGAGTCGATGGTGAAGGACTATCTGAATGACTCAACAGAGGTCTATGTTAATTCTGACCCATTGGCGTATTGGCATGGGAAAAAAGAATTGTGGCCACAGCTCACCAACCTGGCTTTAAACTACTTGTCTTGCCCACTCGCAAGCGTGTCTTCTGAACGTGTTTTCAGTGCTGCTGGTGGCATTGTAACTCCCAAACGGAGCCGCCTCTCGCCCAAAAATGTGGAGAGGTTAACAATGATCAAGATGAATCAGCACCTCATACCACCAGATTTCAGAGTACGAGAAATCGCGCCGGGTGAAGACGAGGTGGCCAGCAACATAGATGAGGGAATTTCTACTCTGTCAGGTGACACTGAGCTCACCCTGCCTGAATTCGCAGAGTATGATGACGAAGCCTTATTCTCATTCCTGGACCGTGATACTGAGCCCTGAAAATGAGACAACGAATCAATAACTTTCTTTTTCGTCCTTATTCACTTTTATTCCTGTGTGTCTGTCTTTCTTTGTTGTGCACAGTTAATATATTTCAAACTTTAATCAGATAATCACAAAAACAAGCCCATCAGCAGAACTGTCTTCACTGGCTTGCTAATTGATTTGAAGTTGCCGCAGTCTGCATTCCTCAGGTTCACAAGTTCAGAAGAACATGCTCCTCTATCCTCCTCCTTCAGACTCCTATTTCCATCAAACCAGAGGGCTGGTTTACGCCCAATGAAGAAAGACTCAGCACTTGTAGGGGTGTTGTTCTACCTCTTTGCAGGTGAGTTGACGGCTCTGGGACCATTGTTGGGAAGCTCTAATACCGGATAAAAGTGTTTTGGACCAAATCCGAGGCGCACATTTTTTAGTGTTTTTGCTGACTTGCTTGCCTTTGAGGTGCTCTTAGGGGGGTTCCGTCTGTTTGTGGGTGTGTTTCGGGGTCTGGGAGCACTGCTGGGACACTCTAATCTTGATTGCATTTGCTTTTCAGGAAATCCGTGGTGGCAACCCCGACTTATGGCCTAGCTACGCAGCGCGTTTGGACCGAAGGCCGAGAAATATTGCAAGTATGAGATTTTGCTTTTAGCCTGTTTGGGGGTGTTATGCTTCTTGGCGGGTCTTGGGGCATTCCTGGGAAGGTCTAATACCGGGTAGAAGTGGTTGGGACAAAATCCAGGCCAAATTTTTTTTTGCTATTTCTGACATTTTGCTCAATGTAGCGTTTTCGGGGGCCTGTTTGGGGGGCTTCCTGGTGTTTGTGGGTGAGTTTCGGGGTCTGGGAGCACTGCTGGGACACTCTAATCTTGATTGCATTTGCTTTTCAGGAAATCCGTGGTGGCAACCCCGACTTATGGCCTAGCTACGCAGCGCGTTTGGACCGAAGGCCGAGAAATATTGCAAGTATGAGATTTTGCTTTTGGCCTGTTTGGGGGTGTTATGCTTCTTGGCGGGTGGGTTGGCGGGTCTTGGGGCATTCCTGGGAAGGTCTAATACCAGGTAGAAGTGGTTGGGACAAAATCCAGGCCGATTTTTTTGTTGCTATTTCTGACATTTTGCTCAATGTAGCGTTTTCGGGGACCTGTTTGGGGGGCTTCCTGGTGTTTGTGGGTGAGTTTCGGGGTCTGGGCGCACTGCTGGCTATATATACTTTACTTTGCAAGAGATTTGAAGCAAATCCATGGTGGCAGAGGGGAGTTAGGGCCTAGCTGCAGAGCGCGCGCGGAGTGATTTGGGAAATTTGGAAAAAAATGATTAAGTCCCCATTTTTGTACTTTTGCTCTTTGGCTGTTTGGGGGTCTTCTACTCGTTTTCTCCTGGGTTGACGGCTCTGAGGCCATTGCTGGGAAGCTCCAATACCGGATAAAAGTGGTTGGGACAAAATCCAGGCCGATTTTTTTTTTGCTGTTTCTGACATTTTGCTCAATGTAGCGTTTTCGGGGGCCTGTTTGTGGGGCTTCCTGGTGTTTTTGGGTGAGTTTCGGGGTCTGGGAGCACTGCTGGGACACTCTAATCTTGATTGCATTTGCTTTTCAGGAAATCCGTGGTGGCAACCCCGACTTATGGCCTAGCTACGCAGCGCGTTTGGACCGAAGGCCGAGAAATATTGCAAGTATGAGATTTTGCTTTTAGCCTGTTTGGGGGTGTTATGCTTCTTGGCGGGTCTTGGGGCATTCCTGGGAAGGTCTAATACCGGGTAGAAGTGGTTGGGACAAAATCCAGGCCGAATTTTTTTTTGCTATTTCTGACATTTTGCTCAATGTAGCGTTTTCGGGGGCCTGTTTGGGGGGCTTCCTGGTGTTTGTGGGTGAGTTTCGGGGTCTGGGAGCACTGCTGGGACACTCTAATCTTGATTGCATTTGCTTTTCAGGAAATCCGTGGTGGCAACCCCGACTTATGGCCTAGCTACGCAGCGCGTTTGGACCGAAGGCCGAGAAATATTGCAAGTATGAGATTTTGCTTTTAGCCTGTTTGGGGGTGTTATGCTTCTTGGCGGGTCTTGGGGCATTCCTGGGAAGGTCTAATACCGGGTAGAAGTGGTTGGGACAAAATCCAGGCCGAATTTTGTTTTTGCTATTTCTGACATTTTGCTCAATGTAGCATTTTCGGGGGCCTGTTTGGGGGGCTTCCTGGTGTTTGTGGGTGAGTTTCGGGGTCTGGGAGCACTGCTGGGACACTCTAATCTTGATTGCATTTGCTTTTCAGGAAATCCGTGGTGGCAACCCCAACTTATGGCCTAGCTACGCAGCGCGTTTGGACCGAAGGCAGAGAAATATTGCAAGTATGAGATTTTGCTTTTGGCCTGTTTGGGGGTGTTATGCTTCTTGGCGGGTGGGTTGGCGGGTCTTGGGGCATTCCTGGGAAGGTCTAATACCGGGTAGAAGTGGTTGGGACAAAATCCAGGACGATTTTTTTTGTTGCTATTTCTGACATTTTGCTCAATGTAGCGTTTTCGGGGGCCTGTTTGGGGGGCTTCCTGGTGTTTGTGGGTGAGTTTCGGGGTCTGGGAGCACTGCTGGGACACTCTAATCTTGATTGCATTTGCTTTTCAGGAAATCCGTGGTGGCAACCCCGACTTATGGCCTAGCTACGCAGCGCGTTTGGACCGAAGGCCGAGAAATATTGCAAGTATGAGATTTAGCTTTTGGCCTGTTTGGGGGTGTTATGCTTCTTGGCGGGTGGGTTGGCGGGTCTTGGGGCATTCCTGGGAAGGTCTAATACCAGGTAGAAGTGGTTGGGACAAAATCCAGGCCGATTTTTTTGTTGCTATTTCTGACATTTTGCTCAATGTAGCGTTTTCGGGGACCTGTTTGGGGGGCTTCCTGGTGTTTGTGGGTGAGTTTCGGGGTCTGGGCGCACTGCTGGCTATATATACTTTACTTTGCAAGAGATTTGAAGCAAATCCATGGTGGCAGAGGGGAGTTAGGGCCTAGCTGCAGAGCGCGCGCGGAGTGATTTGGGAAATTTGGAAAAAAACTGATTAAGTCCCCATTTTTGTACTTTTGCTCTTTGGCTGTTTGGGGGTCTTCTACTCGTTTTCTCCTGGGTTGACGGCTCTGAGGCCATTGCTGGGAAGCTCCAATACCGGATAAAAGTGGTTGGGACAAAATCCAGGCCGATTTTTTTTTTGCTGTTTCTGACATTTTGCTCAATGTAGCGTTTTCGGGGGCCTGTTTGTGGGGCTTCCTGGTGTTTTTGGGTGAGTTTCGGGGTCTGGGAGCACTGCTGGGACACTCTAATCTTGATTGCATTTGCTTTTCAGGAAATCCGTGGTGGCAACCCCGACTTATGGCCTAGCTACGCAGCGCGTTTGGACCGAAGGCCGAGAAATATTGCAAGTATGAGATTTTGCTTTTAGCCTGTTTGGGGGTGTTATGCTTCTTGGCGGGTCTTGGGGCATTCCTGGGAAGGTCTAATACCGGGTAGAAGTGGTTGGGACAAAATCCAGGCCGAATTTTTTTTTGCTATTTCTGACATTTTGCTCAATGTAGCGTTTTCGGGGGCCTGTTTGGGGGGCTTCCTGGTGTTTGTGGGTGAGTTTCGGGGTCTGGGAGCACTGCTGGGACACTAATCTTGATTGCATTTGCTTTTCAGGAAATCCGTGGTGGCAACCCCGACTTATGGCCTAGCTACGCAGCGCGTTTGGACCGAAGGCCGAGAAATATTGCAAGTATGAGATTTTGCTTTTAGCCTGTTTGGGGGTGTTATGCTTCTTGGCGGGTCTTGGGGCATTCCTGGGAAGGTCTAATACCGGGTAGAAGTGGTTGGGACAAAATCCAGGCCGAATTTTTTTTTGCTATTTCTGACATTTTGCTCAATGTAGCGTTTTCGGGGGCCTTTTTGGGGGGCTTCCTGGTGTTTGTGGGTGAGTTTCGGGGTCTGGGAGCACTGCTGGGACACTCTAATCTTGATTGCATTTGCTTTTCAGGAAATCCGTGGTGGCAACCACGACTTATGGCCTAGCTACGCAGCGCGTTTGGACCGAAGGCAGAGAAATATTGCAAGTATGAGATTTTGCTTTTGGCCTGTTTGGGGGTGTTATGCTTCTTGGCGGGTGGGTTGGCGGGTCTTGGGGCATTCCTGGGAAGGTCTAATACCGGGTAGAAGTGGTTGGGACAAAATCCAGGCCGATTTTTTTTGTTGCTATTTCTGACATTTTGCTCAATGTAGCGTTTTCGGGGGCCTGTTTGGGGGGCTTCCTGGTGTTTGTGGGTGAGTTTCGGGGTCTGGGAGCACTGCTGGGACACTCTAATCTTGATTGCATTTGCTTTTCAGGAAATCCGTGGTGGCAACCCCGACTTATGGCCTAGCTACGCAGCGCGTTTGGACCGAAGGCCGTGAAATATTGCAAGTATGAGATTTTGCTTTTGGCCTGTTTGGGGGTGTTATGCTTCTTGGCGGGTGGGTTGGCGGGTCTTGGGGCATTCCTGGGAAGGTCTAATACCAGGTAGAAGTGGTTGGGACAAAATCCAGGCCGATTTTTTTGTTGCTATTTCTGACATTTTGCTCAATGTAGCGTTTTCGGGGGCCTGTTTGGGGGGCTTCCTGGTGTTTGTGGGTGAGTTTCGGGGTCTGGGCGCACTGCTGGCTATATATACTTTACTTTGCAAGAGATTTGAAGCAAATCCATGGTGGCAGAGGGGAGTTAGGGCCTAGCTGCAGAGCGCGCGCGGAGTGATTTGGGAAATTTGGAAAAAAATGATTAAGTCCCCATTTTTGTACTTTTGCTCTTTGGCTGTTTGGGGGTCTTCTACTCGTTTTCTCCTGGGTTGACGGCTCTGAGGCCATTGCTGGGAAGCTCCAATACCGGATAAAAGTGGTTGGGACAAAATCCAGGCCGATTTTTTTTTTGCTGTTTCTGACATTTTGCTCAATGTAGCGTTTTCGGGGGCCTGTTTGTGGGGCTTCCTGGTGTTTTTGGGTGAGTTTCGGGGTCTGGGAGCACTGCTGGGACACTCTAATCTAGATTGCATTTGCTTTTCAGGAAATCCGTGGTGGCAACCCCGACTTATGGCCTAGCTACGCAGCGCGTTTGGACCGAAGGCCGAGAAATATTGCAAGTATGAGATTTTGCTTTTAGCCTGTTTGGGGGTGTTATGCTTCTTGGCGGGTCTTGGGGCATTCCTGGGAAGGTCTAATACCGGGTAGAAGTGGTTGGGACAAAATCCAGGCCGAATTTTTTTTTGCTATTTCTGACATTTTGCTCAATGTAGCGTTTTCGGGGGCCTGTTTGGGGGGCTTCCTGGTGTTTGTGGGTGAGTTTCGGGGTCTGGGAGCACTGCTGGGACACTCTAATCTTGATTGCATTTGCTTTTCAGGAAATCCGTGGTGGCAACCCCGACTTATGGCCTAGCTACGCAGCGCGTTTGGACCGAAGGCCGAGAAATATTGCAAGTATGAGATTTTGCTTTTAGCCTGTTTGGGGGTGTTATGCTTCTTGGCGGGTCTTGGGGCATTCCTGGGAAGGTCTAATACCGGGTAGAAGTGGTTGGGACAAAATCCAGGCCGAATTTTTTTTTGCTATTTCTGACATTTTGCTCAATGTAGCGTTTTCGGGGGCCTGTTTGGGGGCTTCCTGATGTTTGTGGGTGAGTTTCGGGGTCTGGGAGCACTGCTGGGACACTCTAATCTTGATTGCATTTGCTTTTCAGGAAATCCGTGGTGGCAACCCCGACTTATGGCCTAGCTACGCAGCGCGTTTGGACCGAAGGCAGAGAAATATTGCAAGTATGAGATTTTGCTTTTGGCCTGTTTGGGGGTGTTATGCTTCTTGGCGGGTGGGTTGGCGGGTCTTGGGGCATTCCTGGGAAGGTCTAATACCGGGTAGAAGTGGTTGGGACAAAATCCAGGCCGATTTTTTTTGTTGCTATTTCTGACATTTTGCTCAATGTAGCGTTTTCGGGGGCCTGTTTGGGGGGCTTCCTGGTGTTTGTGGGTGAGTTTCGGGGTCTGGGAGCACTGCTGGGACACTCTAATCTTGATTGCATTTGCTTTTCAGGAAATCCGTGGTGGCAACCCCGACTTATGGCCTAGCTACGCAGCGCGTTTGGACCGAAGGCCGTGAAATATTGCAAGTATGAGATTTTGCTTTTGGCCTGTTTGGGGGTGTTATGCTTCTTGGCGGGTGGGTTGGCGGGTCTTGGGGCATTCCTGGGAAGGTCTAATACCAGGTAGAAGTGGTTGGGACAAAATCCAGGCCGATTTTTTTGTTGCTATTTCTGACATTTTGCTCAATGTAGCGTTTTCGGGGGCCTGTTTGGGGGGCTTCCTGGTGTTTGTGGGTGAGTTTCGGGGTCTGGGCGCACTGCTGGCTATATATACTTTACTTTGCAAGAGATTTGAAGCAAATCCATAGTGGCAGAGGGGAGTTAGGGCCTAGCTGCAGAGCGCGCGCGGAGTGATTTGGGAAATTTGGAAAAAAATGATTAAGTCCCCATTTTTGTACTTTTGCTCTTTAGCTGTTTGGGGGTCTTCTACTCGTTTTCTCCTGGGTTGACGGCTCTGAGGCCATTGCTGGGAAGCTCCAATACCGGATAAAAGTGGTTGGGACAAAATCCAGGCCGATTTTTTTTTTGCTGTTTCTGACATTTTGCTCAATGTAGCGTTTTCGGGGGCCTGTTTGTGGGGCTTCCTGGGGTTTTTGGGTGAGTTTCGGGGTCTGGGAGCACTGCTGGGACACTCTAATCTTGATTGCATTTGCTTTTCAGGAAATCCGTGGTGGCAACCCCGACTTATGGCCTAGCTACGCAGCGCGTTTGGACCGAAGGCCGAGAAATATTGCAAGTATGAGATTTTGCTTTTAGCCTGTTTGGGGGTGTTATGCTTCTTGGCGGGTCTTGGGGCATTCCTGGGAAGGTCTAATACCGGGTAGAAGTGGTTGGGACAAAATCCAGGCCGAATTTTTTTTGCTATTTCTGACATTTTGCTCAATGTAGCGTTTTCGGGGGCCTGTTTGGGGGGCTTCCTGGTGTTTGTGGGTGAGTTTCGGGGTCTGGGAGCACTGCTGGGACACTCTAATCTTGATTGCATTTGCTTTTCAGGAAATCCGTGGTGGCAACCCCGACTTATGGCCTAGCTACGCAGCGCGTTTGGACCGAAGGCCGAGAAATATTGCAAGTATGAGACTTTGCTTTTGGCCTGTTTGGGGGTGTTATGCTTCTTGGCGGGTGGGTTGGCGGGTCTTGGGGCATTCCTGGGAAGGTCTAATACCAGGTAGAAGTGGTTGGGACAAAATCCAGGCCGATTTTTTTGTTGCTATTTCTGACATTTTGCTCAATGTAGCGTTTTCGGGGACCTGTTTGGGGGGCTTCCTGGTGTTTGTGGGTGAGTTTCGGGGTCTGGGCGCACTGCTGGCTATATATACTTTACTTTGCAAGAGATTTGAAGCAAATCCATGGTGGCAGAGGGGAGTTAGGGCCTAGCTGCAGAGCGCGCGCGGAGTGATTTGGGAAATTTGGAAAAAAATGATTAAGTCCCCATTTTTGTACTTTTGCTCTTTGGCTGTTTGGGGGTCTTCTACTCGTTTTCTCCTGGGTTGACGGCTCTGAGGCCATTGCTGGGAAGCTCCAATACCGGATAAAAGTGGTTGGGACAAAATCCAGGCCGATTTTTTTTTTGCTGTTTCTGACATTTTGCTCAATGTAGCGTTTTCGGGGGCCTGTTTGTGGGGCTTCCTGGTGTTTTTGGGTGAGTTTCGGGGTCTGGGAGCACTGCTGGGACATTCTAATCTTGATTGCATTTGCTTTTCAGGAAATCCGTGGTGGCAACCCCGACTTATGGCCTAGCTACGCAGCGCGTTTGGACCGAAGGCCGAGAAATATTGCAAGTATGAGATTTTGCTTTTAGCCTGTTTGGGGGTGTTATGCTTCTTGGCGGGTCTTGGGGCATTCCTGGGAAGGTCTAATACCGGGTAGAAGTGGTTGGGACAAAATCCAGGCCGAATTTTTTTTTGCTATTTCTGACATTTTGCTCAATGTAGCGTTTTCGGGGGCCTGTTTGGGGGGCTTCCTGGTGTTTGTGGGTGAGTTTCGGGGTCTGGGAGCACTGCTGGGACACTAATCTTGATTGCATTTGCTTTTCAGGAAATCCGTGGTGGCAACCCCGACTTATGGCCTAGCTACGCAGCGCGTTTGGACCGAAGGCCGAGAAATATTGCAAGTATGAGATTTTGCTTTTAGCCTGTTTGGGGGTGTTATGCTTCTTGGCGGGTCTTGGGGCATTCCTGGGAAGGTCTAATACCGGGTAGAAGTGGTTGGGACAAAATCCAGGCCAAATTTTTTTTTGCTATTTCTGACATTTTGCTCAATGTAGCGTTTTCGGGGGCCTGTTTGGGGGGCTTCCTGGTGTTTGTGGGTGAGTTTCGGGGTCTGGGAGCACTGCTGGGACACTCTAATCTTGATTGCATTTGCTTTTCAGGAAATCCGTGGTGGCAACCACGACTTATGGCCTAGCTACGCAGCGCGTTTGGACCGAAGGCAGAGAAATATTGCAAGTATGAGATTTTGCTTTTGGCCTGTTTGGGGGTGTTATGCTTCTTGGCGGGTGGGTTGGCGGGTCTTGGGGCATTCCTGGGAAGGTTTAATACCGGGTAGAAGTGGTTGGGACAAAATCCAGGCCGATTTTTTTTGTTGCTATTTCTGACATTTTTCTCAATGTAGCGTTTTCGGGGGCCTGTTTGGGGGGCTTCCTGGTGTTTGTGGGTGAGTTTCGGGGTCTGGGAGCACTGCTGGGACACTCTAATCTTGATTGCATTTGCTTTTCAGGAAATCCGTGGTGGCAACCCCGACTTATGGCCTAGCTACGCAGCGCGTTTGGACCGAAGGCCGTGAAATATTGCAATTATGAGATTTTGCTTTTGGCCTGTTTAGGGGTGTTATGCTTCTTGGCGGGTGGGTTGGCGGGTCTTGGGGCATTCCTGGGAAGGTCTAATACCAGGTAGAAGTGGTTGGGACAAAATCCAGGCCGATTTTTTTGTTGCTATTTCTGACATTTTGCTCAATGTAGCGTTTTCGGGGGCCTGTTTGGGGGGCTTCCTGGTGTTTGTGGGTGAGTTTCGGGGTCTGGGCGCACTGCTGGCTATATATACTTTACTTTGCAAGAGATTTGAAGCAAATCCATGGTGGCAGAGGGGAGTTAGGGCCTAGCTGCAGAGCGCGCGCGGAGTGATTTGGGAAATTTGGAAAAAAATGATTAAGTCCCCATTTTTGTACTTTTGCTCTTTGGCTGTTTGGGGGTCTTCTACTCGTTTTCTCCTGGGTTGACGGCTCTGAGGCCATTGCTGGGAAGCTCCAATACCGGATAAAAGTGGTTGGGACAAAATCCAGGCCGATTTTTTTTTTGCTGTTTCTGACATTTTGCTCAATGTAGCGTTTTCGGGGGCCTGTTTGTGGGGCTTCCTGGTGTTTTTGGGTGAGTTTCGGGGTCTGGGAGCACTGCTGGGACACTCTAATCTTGATTGCATTTGCTTTTCAGGAAATCCGTGGTGGCAACCCCGACTTATGGCCTAGCTACGCAGCGCGTTTGGACCGAAGGCCGAGAAATATTGCAAGTATGAGATTTTGCTTTTAGCCTGTTTGGGGGTGTTATGCTTCTTGGCGGGTCTTGGGGCATTCCTGGGAAGGTCTAATACCGGGTAGAAGTGGTTGGGACAAAATCCAGGCCGAATTTTTTTTTGCTATTTCTGACATTTTGCTCAATGTAGCGTTTTCGGGGGCCTGTTTGGGGGGCTTCTTGGTGTTTGTGGGTGAGTTTCGGGGTCTGGGAGCACTGCTGGGACACTCTAATCTTGATTGCATTTGCTTTTCAGGAAATCCGTGGTGGCAACCCCGACTTATGGCCTAGCTACGCAGCGCGTTTGGACCGAAGGCCGAGAAATATTGCAAGTATGAGATTTTGCTTTTGGCCTGTTTGGGGGTGTTATGCTTCTTGGCGGGTGGGTTGGCGGGTCTTGGGGCATTCCTGGGAAGGTCTAATACCAGGTAGAAGTGGTTGGGACAAAATCCAGGCCGATTTTTTTGTTGCTATTTCTGACATTTTGCTCAATGTAGCGTTTTCGGGGGCCTGTTTGGGGGGCTTCCTGGTGTTTGTGGGTGAGTTTCGGGGTCTGGGCGCACTGCTGGCTATATATACTTTACTTTGCAAGAGATTTGAAGCAAATCCATGGTGGCAGAGGGGAGTTAGGGCCTAGCTGCAGAGCGCGCGCGGAGTGATTTGGGAAATTTGGAAAAAAATGATTAAGTCCCCATTTTTGTACTTTTGCTCTTTGGCTGTTTGGGGGTCTTCTACTCGTTTTCTCCTGGGTTGACGGCTCTGAGGCCATTGCTGGGAAGCTCCAATACCGGATAAAAGTGGTTGGGACAAAATCCAGGCCGATTTTTTTTTTGCTGTTTCTGACATTTTGCTCAATGTAGCGTTTTCGGGGGCCTGTTTGTGGGGCTTCCTGGTGTTTTTGGGTGAGTTTCGGGGTCTGGGAGCACTGCTGGGACACTCTAATCTTGATTGCATTTGCTTTTCAGGAAATCCGTGGTGGCAACCCCGACTTATGGCCTAGCTACGCAGCGCGTTTGGACCGAAGGCCGAGAAATATTGCAAGTATGAGATTTTGCTTTTAGCCTGTTTGGGGGTGTTATGCTTCTTGGCGGGTCTTGGGGCATTCCTGGGAAGGTCTAATACCGGGTAGAAGTGGTTGGGACAAAATCCAGGCCGAATTTTTTTTTGCTATTTCTGACATTTTGCTCAATGTAGCGTTTTCGGGGGCCTGTTTGGGGGGCTTCCTGGTGTTTGTGGGTGAGTTTCGGGGTCTGGGAGCACTGCTGGGACACTCTAATCTTGATTGCATTTGCTTTTCAGGAAATCCGTGGTGGCAACCCCGACTTATGGCCTAGCTACGCAGCGCGTTTGGACCGAAGGCAGAGAAATATTGCAAGTATGAGATTTTGCTTTTGGCCTGTTTGGGGGTGTTATGCTTCTTGGCGGGTGGGTTGGCGGGTCTTGGGGCATTCCTGGGAAGGTCTAATACCGGGTAGAAGTGGTTGGGACAAAATCCAGGCCGATTTTTTTTGTTGCTATTTCTGACATTTTGCTTAATGTAGCGTTTTCGGGGGCCTGTTTGGGGGGCTTCCTGGTGTTTGTGGGTGAGTTTCGGGGTCTGGGAGCACTGCTGGGACACTCTAATCTTGATTGCATTTGCTTTTCAGGAAATCCGTGGTGGCAACCCCGACTTATGGCCTAGCTACGCAGCGCGTTTGGACCGAAGGCCGTGAAATATTGCAAGTATGAGATTTTGCTTTTGGCCTGTTTGGGGGTGTTATGCTTCTTGGCGGGTGGGTTGGCGGGTCTTGGGGCATTCCTGGGAAGGTCTAATACCGGGTAGAAGTGGTTGGTACAAAATCCTCGCGGAAAAGCCTTTTGGCACTTTTTGTAACTTAGGGTTCGTTAGGGTTAGCCCTAGCAGCAGGATTGCATGTGTTTCGGGGTGTTCTAGATTTTTGCAACTGAGTTCTGGGGTCTTAGAGCACTCGTGAGAATGTGTAATTTTGGTTGCAAGTCATTTGAAGAAAATCCATGGTGGGAAAGGGGGGATTTGGCATAGTTAAAGAAAGCCTTTGCCACTATTCTTAACTTAGGGTTCGTTAGGGTTAGCAGTATTTCTATTGCATGTGTTTGGGTGGGGGGGTTTTCGATTCTTGGAGCGATGCTGGCTATGGATACTTTTGCTTGGTTGCTTGCAAGTGGTTTGAATGCAATCCACGGTGGGTAAGGGGCTACTTGGGCCTACTTTTACTTTCAAAGTACGTTTTGTCACCAGTTTTCTGCTAGGCCTCGTTTTTTGAGATTTGATTGGGGGTCTTCTACATTTTTGCGACTGGCTTTAGTAAGGGTCTGGGACCGTGGGAGCACTGCTGGGAAGATCTAATTTTGTTCTAAAACACAGTTTACAGTACACCTAGCTTGAGGGGAAAGATCCGCTACATTAATTTGCCCCTACTTATTTATCCTTCAAAAGGTGACTCTGACAGAGTACGCACTTTCACAAATATAGTACTGTCTACTAGGAAAATCAAAGTGTGACTTTTTGCACTCCACAGCCTACATACCTTATATTTATTTATCAGTGGTGTTGTAATATTATATCACTTCCTGTTTTTCGTTGAATAATAACAGGCCGGGTTTCAGTCTGTGCAATGGGGAAAAAAGGATGGAGTCAGGCTTCACATTAGCGAGCCACAATTCAGCATCAGGCAGGCAGTGGACAGGGTGTTTTCTGGTCACCAACATCGATGGACGAAGCGTCAGCTGCAATGGAGGAGTGCCGCTAATAAGAGGATTTTTTTTCTGCAGGCAACTTACTTACCAAATTCAACAGGACAACTACAACAACATACAGATACAGTATCCTTTGTCTTTTTCTCTGACTGTGACTGCATTTCTTGGATCTCTCTCTGCTTCTAAATTGATCCCTTAACACATCACTTAGTCCACTCCACTATCACATCTGCACCACACATAGTCATTTGTAAGTGCTCCTACGTAATTCGCAAGTCGCAGCACGTCCCAGCCCGTAGAGGACTGGGATGGCCCCAATGATGAAGCATGTCACCAAGGGGCAACCCTGGTGAGTGAGGGGACACCTAGAAAAAGAGCAATTTCTCCTTTTCTATCTACTATACCTTCCAGACCAACCCCATTGAGTGTTGTGAATGGATTTATAGTGACCAGCAAGGCTCTCAGGTATCTGGCAACAGAGACCTTATGTTGAATATAGTTATCAATAATTCCACACACGCCCTGTACTGTCGCATTCTTTCTTCCACAGTTGTCGAAAGTACTACTTACTTTTCACTGACATGCATCCAGTAGTGCATGCACTTTCAAAGATTGATGGATAGGTTTGTACCCAAAGATTTTTTTGTTTATGTTCAATTGTTTGTCCATGCTGTGCTTTTTTTACAGGGTGTCTTCTGGTGGTGACCAACATCGATGGACGAAGCGTCGGCTGCAATGGAGGAGTGCCGCTAATAAGAGGATTTTTTTTCTGCAGGCAACTTACTTACCAAATTCAACAGGACAACTACAACAACATACAGATACAGTATCCTTTGTCTTTTTCTCTGACTGTGACTGCATTTCTTGGATCTCTCTCTGCTTCTAAATTGATCCCTTAACACATCACTTAGTCCACTCCACTATCACATCTGCACCACACATAGTCATTTGTAAGTGCTCCTACGTAATTCGCAAGTCGCAGCACGCCCCAGCCCATAAAGGACTGGGATGGCCCCAATGATGAAGCATGTCACCAAGGGGCAACCCTGGTGAGTGAGGGGACACCTAGAAAAATAGCAATTTCTCCTTTTCTATCTACTATACCTTCCAGACCAACCCCATTGAGTGTTGTGAATGGATTTATAGTAACCAGCAAGGCTCTCAGGTATCTGGCAACAGAGACCTTATGTTGAATATAGTTATCAATAATTCCACACACGCCCTGTACTGTCGCATTCTTTCTTCCACAGTTGCCGAAAGTACTACTTACTTTTCACTGACATGCATCCAGTAGTGCATGCACTTTCAAAGATTGATGGATAGGTTTGTACCCAAAGATTTGTTTATGTTCACAATTGTTTGTCCATGCTGTGCTATTTTTTCTTGTCTCCCAAAACCTTTCCCAAAAACCCCCGTACCCATCCATTTTTCAAACCCTAACCCTCTTCCCCCGGGCTGTGTGGTTTTCATTGATGTGTGACTAAATTACAGCAATAAATCCACACACTTGCTGGGGAGGATAAGGTGATAGCAACAGGCTGGTGAAGAAATCCGAGGATATATTCTTACTCTGATTGACAAAGACCCATGGCTAATGTCAAAGAACTTCAACCGAATTAGTTATACTTTAACTTTTGTTAGGCTACAATGTGGCACTGTTCTAGTGTACTTCTGTCACCTGCTATATTCTCTATTGTACCGTTGTATTGCTCAGGAGGATAAACCAGATGTCATTTTCTTTTTTTTCATAGGCATGCAACTGCCACTGTGTCACACCACTAGTACCACCGCTATGAGGAAATTTTATCCGCCCAGGATTGCCAACCTTATTCGCTGTTTCCCGTGGAGCCAGCCCTGGGCCTAGCCCTACTTGCAAACAGAAATTACAGGTAAGATAGGCGTTTGGTTGGAGGTAGTATAATGGAGTATTAGGAGAGACGAGAGATTGGATTGACGGTAGTACTACTAAAGTCCTAGGACTATTCAGGAAAACAAACTTACTGTTAAACCCCCACCCACCAGACTCAAAAGCAGTAAAAAACAGGTATGGTCAGATAAAGTTTCAAAAAGTATATTTTTATAGCCCTAACAAAAGAATCTCCCGCAAGACCCTCCCTAACCCCAACGATTGTCCTTCAAAAGTCCCCAAAAATCCCAACTCCCAATTCCCACCCCCCAAAAGTCTCTAAAAAAGGGGCAAGGGACACTATGGCAGGGTGCTGTTGGAATTAGCAGCCAGGGCATCATGCTCCTTGCGGAGGGTGGCAAGTTCGAAGCGGAGGCCCTCCACCACGTTCTTATAGTTATGGACCTCCTGCTCCAGGTAGGACAGTCTGAGGGATAAGCGGCGCTGGTGTGCCTTGCAAATCCTGTGAGGGGCAGCTGCTTTCTTTGCTGCTGGGCGGTGGCGTTTGGCTTTGGTAGCCCGGCTCCGTACCGCTGGAGCACTGCGCTGGCTGGCAGCCCGCACGGAGGAGGATGCAGCTGTCCCAGTGGACGTTGTTGTTGTACCAGACTGCGTCTCCTCCTCGTCCAGGGCCACCAGCCGCCGATATTCAGCGACAGTGGCATCCAGCCTCCGTTGCCGGGCCATTCGAGCCAGCTCCTTCCTCCTTGATGGTGTCTTGGATTTGGAAGGAGCAACTACATGAAAAAAGAAAGACATAGTCTGTAACCAATGCTCCTTAAGATTAACACAAAATGATTGAGCAGAAAGTTGTCACAGTACAAGTAGCAAATTGAAAGCACAGTACATAACTATTGAGGACAGTGTCTATGTAACCTCCGACTTCTTCATCCTTGCTCTAACATTAGTGGGAGTTTCAGGAACAAATTCTACGAGCACTATGGACTTCCATTACAGTCGACTATGACAGTACACCACTCTTATTCTTCTTCTTCTCTCTTGTTTAGGAAAATTGGTACGTTATCTTATGCAAGCCGGCATAATGCCAGCGCAGTGAACTTGCACCCGAGAAAAACAGACGCACACCATGGTGAGTGAGACAGACTTGCGTTACTGTACCGGTCCAGTACATGCAGGTGGTGAAGCTCTTACTTTTCTATTACGGGTGGCACTGAGAATACTCTGTTAAAAGGGCTACTGCTTAATTAATTTAGCTTTCACCCTACAGTGCAAATGAGTATTAGAAAAGGAAAATGAAGAAGCTAAATTATCTGATTATCTATCACTTCACATGGGATGTATTTGATGACATATGGGATGACTTTAGGTGCTTTGCTTATTATTGAGTGAACAGTGATACCCCCACACATGAATGACGTACTACTACTAAACTAAAGTTATTAAGAGAGGTAGGGAGTGTCCACCGTAATAACCGGATATATGCTGTGCTTGCAGTTGCAATACAAACTACTGCTACTATTCATGGTAGTATTTGGACAACGTTACAACTTCTTTTCCTTGCCTTTCCTACACTGGAGCGGACGTGCGGGTGCGGTGTTACATGCTCTTCAAAGTAACACTTAGTTCATCCAGTGACCGTCTACTCTCTCTAGATACACATATGCTATCTAAGAGTCAGATAGTACCATGAATGATCCAGGCATCCATCCATTCAAAGTATATTGCACACATACAGTTTCTGTCTCACCCACCCAGGCTGTTCTCCTTCCACCCATCCTTGGTTCATCATTCACCCAGCCATGCACCATACCATTTTCTTACCTTCCCAGCCACCTCGTGGACCAAGCAAACACATATCATTCTTCTTTGCCAGTCATCATTACATTTCTCGTGCTTCCACACTTACTTACACCCTTCTTTCGCTTTTCGTTCATCCCATCCATCAAGTTCACCTCAGATCTTATTGGGATTCTTCTCGCCAAAAACTTCACAGCTAAGTCGAAGTACATTTAGAGGAGGCTACTACTACCTGCTTTTTTCATAATACACCCGTGCAGAAAGCACACTCTGCAGCCTTCAATCTCAATGACTAAGGAATGTATAGCTTACCTCTGCCCGCCACCACCGTGTGAACCCTCACAGGCATGTCCTTGTCCGGCACTTGCACCGCCTCCTCCCCAGAGTTGTCCTCCTCGCCCAATGTCACCACCACCTCCGCGCTGGCCCCGTCTCCAGATGTTCCACCTACAAAGTACATTTAATAATGTTAGAATACACCACTCACTACTATATAATATTTGGTCTAGGAGGAAGAAAGAAATGTGAAAAAAACAGTATACAATTTAATAATTTATGACTGTGTACTCTAGAGTAAAAATGTCCCTTTTTCCAGGGAAGGCTGTTGTCTTGCTGCACTTTTTGGCACAACTGATGAATGTTTGCTTTTTACTTTTTAACACGCACCACTTTTTCTCCTAACAGACAGAAGCTTGACTTCTAAGAACACGAGCAGGATCAAGTTCAAACCAGGTGAGAGCTCGGCTCGACCACAAGAAATGTGCCCAATTAATCGTCAGCACTAAGCACTTTTCCATTTTCAGTTACACGTTCACTTTTATGACAAACTTGAATTTAATAAATGTGTTTACTTTTAATAAAGCTTTTCAACTTAAATAGACTCTGTGGTTTTTGGTCCTCCAGACTAGAGTGGATGAGCTAAAGGTTTTCGAATTTTTGCAAGCATGAGTCTGTGCCTCTGCCATCGGTGACTTTGGGAGCTAAATGACTCTGCCACACTATCTAGTCAGTAAGGAGATTGGGGGTTCAACTACAAAGTCTGTTATCACTGAGGTATGTGGAAAGTCTAACAGTTACAGCACCTATTATAATTGATAAGCTAAGCGATGCATTATTTAGTGTCCATAGTTCTGTTTGTGCAGATTTGTCCCTGCAACAGTAGTAGAATGGATTGTCCTCCTATCCAAACCAAAAGTAAAGTAGTATCTTATTCTTTCTTGGTGGTCATTCACCTTTTTATTGTTGGCAATGGTCAAAGCATAAACATTTAGAATACTTGAAAAGACATTATGGACAATCCCAGAGGACTGCACTCAGTGCATAGAGCTATTGCTGACTAGAATGGGAGTCCAATGGAAATGCCAAATGTGCAATCTTAGTTAGCTACACAGACAGACTAATAAGAATAATCTAGTAATACCACACGGAGTCATAGTCGAGGCAGGATAAGAATTTAGATCCTGTCTACAAGAAGATCAAAGACAATTTAGAAAAAATCGAATGAGGAACGCTAGGAAAAAATAAGTACTCTATATTAAAATTAAAACTTACTGGGGCCAGCAAAGGAGCCCTCGCCTGCCCGGTCCTGGCCTGCATCGTCAACAGCACCCTCCTCCTCCTCCTCCTGTGTCCTCCTCTTGCCCCTGGGGGAAGCTGATGTACAACATGAAAGAAAGAAAAACAGAAAACATGGATGATATTTCTCAACCAAATCAAACATTTCAAAAGAACTAACAAAGTAACAAAATATTTTTGCGAAATAACAAATAGGGAACGACTCCACGGGATATATTATTGACCAATCTCATGTGGTCGACTACGTCATTACTTTAATATTGCTTGATTTGCGGACCGTCAAATTGGAAACTACCCTATGTAACTCACTAAACAAAGTACTAAAAAAGTTTGCCTAGGATTGGCAGGCAGCAGTCCGCAGCACGCAAAGTGACAGCCAAAGTCCATCGTGATTGAAGATCAGCGACAACACTAAAGTTTCCTACTACAATAACCAGTCATTAAAATACTCAAACTATTAATCCACCACCACTATTTCTTCTTATCGCCATGTGTACAAAGGAAGGACTGGACTTGAGTCTGTAGGGGCTGATTTAGAAGGCCCTTGCGGCTCTTTTGCTCCATTGTTGCGTGACTTTTGTGACGCAGCGACAGCACAAAAGAGGCGCAATGGTGCGGCGTATATTAACAACGTGACGCATATGGGAGATGCATCACGTTGTAAAGCCCTGCGCCAATAGGGGGCGTTCCGGCGCAAGGGAGGGCGTTCCTGCACAGGAACGCATCCTAAAAGTGGCTGAGGGAAATCTACAAGATTTCAATCAGTCACTTTGAGGACAATGATGCGTGACTCAAACCCTGCGCCTGCTTGAAGCACACGTACGGCTTGACGCAGCATTGGGGAGATAGGGCACCCCAGAGCATTGATGGAGCTGCACCATCGTTGCGACGCAACTCCAGCAATGCGCCGCCTTTACGGCACAGATGCGTAACGCTTTGGTGACGTTTTGGGCCCATGGTGCGCCGCATTGTAAATACGGCGCACCATGGGTGATGGTGGCGTGACGCACAATTACTGGCACATCCCTGCTACTTTGCAGGGATGCGCCGGTAATTAAAAATCTGAACCTTAGTGTGTAGCATTACGCAGTTCTTTAAACTACACTCATACATAATTTCACAGGCCAATGAAATGAACACAAAATCTAAAACAAATAATCATAGTAGCAACACTACTGAGAAGAAGGAGAGCAGTGTACCTGAAATGCACAGAAGATTTTGAAATATAATTTACCTACAATGTAATGAGCAGCATTATTGCTCTTGGTAAAAAACAAAAATTTGCAATATAATAACACAGCAGGAGAAAACATAGTAGTAAAGACATAGCTACTACTACTCACCAAGCCCGGGGATCTCAAGGCTAAGGAGGTCGAGCAGATCTCGCTCACGGGTCAGGACATCCGTCCAGCGGTGGGTGGCCTGGTTGTAGGTGCGCCAGACCGGAGAGTGGTGGTAAATGGCCTGGCACACCTTCTCCTACCGCTTCCGGCGCTCCCGGGCCCCGTACCCGGCACTGATCTTGCCTCCTCCCATGATGGTCCTGGGGAGGCGGCGCTGAACATAAAAAACGAGTTGGCCCACCTCCTCCGGGCTAAAGATCTCCCTGGGCACGACCTCCTCCCCCCTCAAACGCCCGCATGGGAGCCGGACACGGGGTGCGGGACCCTTCCCCTTCTCGGGATGCTTCCCGGCTCCCTTCACCATGGTCTGGGCGGAAAGGAATAAAGAAAATAGAATAGGGAAGAGAAGAAAAGAAAAGAGTTTACAAAAGTAGTTTAAAATTAACCAAAAGTAGCAGTAAACACAAAAATATAGGGCTAGAAAAATAGAGGGATAGATAATAAGTAAAATAGATTAAAAAAAACTTCAAACAAGCAAAGGATGGCAGAGATTGACAGAGGATACAAAGACCATGCCCAGAACCATAGCAATGAATGAGAAACAAGATGGCCGCGCCCGTTCACGACCGCGCGGGTAAGTTCGCGCGAGATTTTCCTTGCGAACATGCGCGAAACTGTACTGGCAAGCCGCAGACTTGCGAGATTACACTTCGCGCCCGGAAACGGAAATACGTCAGGCAAACAAGATGGCTGCGCCCTGGAACGACCGCGAGGGTAACTGCGCGCCTTGCGCTACGAGCGGCTTGCAAAAACGCACAAAACCTTGCCAACTAACACGCCGCAAAAAAACAAATTGCATATTCGCACGAATTTGCGGCTTCCGAATCCGATCTCGCGCGTGTTCGCGCCCCGCGAACCCCGCGAAATTGCAGAAAAACTAGTTTTTCAAAACTGAAAGCACTCGGCAGGGGCAAGAGTTCAAACTCCTCATTAGTAACAATTCCCTGTAGTGCTTCCTGACTGGGGCCCCTCCAGAATTCAGTTGCTAGTTGCAACAATTGTATGACCCTGCTCTGACCCTCACAGCAGGCTCATAGAATAGCTACAAGTAGGCCACAAAGGTCCTGGGGAAAAAAAATGCACTGCAACAGAAAGCAAAATTACAGATAAGGAAGCAGGTGCCAGACTGGAATTTTAAAACAGTGACACATTAATAAACTAACCCCAAATTAATTCATCTCAGTTGAAGCAGGGCTGGTGTGCTTGCTTTCCCCCCCCATAATCTACAGTAATGATGAACCAGAGGGTGGCATTGATGTAACAGAGGGTTGCAGTGGTGAAACAGAGGGTGCTGGGAACCTGTGATGATGAACCAGACGTAGAAACAACATAATCGCGACCGTTGCGCGCCGAAATGTAAGTTCGCAATTGCGAACTGGTACGAAACCCTCGCGAACTGGCAGAAATCCTTGCGAACACAAAAAAAAATAAAAATCCGCAAATTCGCA
Organism: Lissotriton vulgaris; assembly: GCF_964263255.1. Classification (NCBI taxonomy): domain Eukaryota; kingdom Metazoa; phylum Chordata; class Amphibia; order Caudata; family Salamandridae; genus Lissotriton; species Lissotriton vulgaris. Next base: position 1,053,319,888 of record NC_141694.1, on the reverse strand, counting down.
AGAATTCGCGGATTTTGCGGATTGCGAGTTCGCAAATCCGCAAAATTCGCGAATGCGAGATTCGCAAAATTCGCCCATACTTAGTGAGGTGCACCAACCCCAGATTGACCAGCCACAGCGGTCGTTGGCTTATTAAGGACTCTTTTATCTGCAAATGCAGCAAAATCTCAGGTAATGTGCTTTGATGGCTGAGGGAGACATGAAAGAACAGAAGGCAATATATAAGAAAGGAAATGGTATATGAGTGAAAGGGTGGGTGGGCCATTCTTGACATGTGCTACTTTTAATCATGCGATACCCATGTGAAAGGATTCCAGCACATATATCATGGCTTCCCATAACAGATTAATTTACATTTGTTCAGATTATTCCCTTGTGAATTGAACTGCGAGTGAATAAGCCAAAGATGATGATTCGATGATCAGTGTAGTGCCACCTCCATTATATATGAAAAAAAGCTCTACCCTACCTGTCCAATCCCTCTGACCGACCCCTGCAGTAGAGAAAACCAAGTTTCCTTTCATTGGTTCTTGCCCAGAACTTGAATTTGGGGTGGGCGAGGCTGCAGAGTAAAGTGGGAGTAAGTGCATGATTTGACATCAAGCTTGGCATATGGGATACACAGCGACGGATGTGCAAATAAAATCTATATAATCCGTTCCTTTATCTGTAGTGTAGTCTATTACATTCATTTTACTCAACATCTACTGACGACAGACAAGATAATATATGAATATCTGCATTTCATACACCAGGTGTGTGAATGACGTAGTATCTTATTTATTATTCATAATCCTTTTTGGGTACAGGGTAGAAAGAGAAATGCATCTGGCCAAGAGCAGGGCCATTGGAATTAGATCATTGTCAACTACAGCTTCATCCAGTAACAAACTAGCAGAGGCGCTGGCTAGCAATGAGCATGGCTTCATTATTTTAGCACCACACACACTTGCACTCGATAATAGTGCATAATGCCACACTCATCAATGAGAAGTCATTTATCTTTCAACTCAAAGTGTCTGAGTCTGTTTATTTTAGTTACTTGAAAAGCATTTAGAAGTAAAAAAGAATACAATCACTGTAATACAGTGATGTTATTCTCTGTCAGTCTGCCAGTTAATTTTCTGCCACACAGTCACTGCTTTTTTATATTTGGCAAAATGGGTGAGTAAAAGAAGACATCAAATTGGCCTTGTGATTCTCCTAATCATAATCTTTCCATCAAATACATTCCAGCGACACTAAGGGAGCAGCAATGTACTGCCACTGTGCCACACTTTTATTTAAAACAATTGTTTGCTTAGAGCATTATTTACAATTTCTCTTTTTTGTTTTTCTCAATATAGCGACTCCAGCTGGTCCAACCGGACCATCCAACAGGCAGGAGAGAGCGGCCCGTTTGCGGCGGCAGAGGCTGGAGTGAATCCAGCTTGAATACCGGCAGCTGGGGTCATGGGAGAGGAGGAGGAGATCAATGCTCAGCTCCCGGGACCCAGTCAATCCGGTCCCCTTCAGACCCAAGCCTCCCTGCTATCCAATCTCCATCACTGCTGCCAGCCAACTGCTGCCACCCCCTAACAGAATGGCAACATGACATTGCTGCGCTGCATACTGCAGTGGCTGGACACCTCGATGGAGCAGAGCATGGACCAGCTCCGGACCAATATCCATAATGCCCTCTTCTAACTCTTTTTAAAATATTTGTTTTGGTAGGAGGGATTTGTTGTTTAATTGGGCTGGGTGGAAAGGGTAGGAAGGGAGTTGGGCCTGGGACTCTAGAAATTTTGATGAACATTTTGAGTTTTGGGGCTTGGGTCAGTTTTGTTTGGGAGAGGGTGGGCATGTTTGGGTGGAGAGGGCGGATGGCTTTGTAAATAATAAAGGGGGAAAACATTTTTCATAATCTAAATTTATGCTTGAAGTAGTTTATTTTACTTTTACTTTGCACTGCTGCCTTAAAGTAAATTTACGCAGCCTGTTTATGTGCTTGTAACTTAAGACTAGAGATATCGTAGCACTTACTTATAGAATCTAGGCTTATACTTCTCTATCTATCTTGACCGTTATGGGGAATTCTACCATGAGGAGATGACCAAGACTATATTGTGCCGAGGGTCTGAACTATCTAGATAAAAAACAGAAGCAGTTAATGTATTTCTTACTAAGTTAAATTATATCCAGGCTAGTTGTCTCAACTGAATATACGTGCAGCAATAACAGGGAAGGCATCACAATGGTACAGGCAAGATTCCACTTCCAGTTCCACCCAGGTGAGATCCAACTGTAGGATTGTTCTGAATGATTGATTGATGATTATGGTAGGCAACTAAATGGAAGTAGAAAGACTGAGTAAGCGGGTTATATATATTTATCAAAGATTTACAAACAATTGACGCCACCTTAGTAGTACGTGATGATGATGACACAATGAGAGTGCCTGATTGTTCTAAAATAGAAAACATTACAATACTAGTAAGTTTTGGATAATATGGAGCTCGCAGTTTTATTTGTGAAAGCCGCAAGCTATCAAAAATGGACTCAAAGTCTGGAGTCAACAAGCTTACGTTAGGCATTCACGGTTAGGCAACACAAGGCCTTAATGATTATGATGATGATGCTGGTGACTGATGTTCTTGATTCTATATCTAAAAAACTATGGATCATTTTTATTGCGCCGGTTGGTAATGGGCTGGTGTGTTCTCCTGCTACGAAGATTCTACAGTAAGTTGGGGTTGCTTTCACCACATCCGCTCCTCCAAGTGTGTGATCCATTGATGGTATAATTTTAGCGACAGCTCAACAAATCACACAGCTCGGGCGAAGAGGGTTAGGGGTTTGATGAATGGTTGGGTAATAGGATTTGGGGAAAGGTTTGACAAAGACAAACACTACAACAGGCCAGCATTCATCTGGGCAATAAGCAGCAGCACATTATTCACCATCAATCTGTTGATAGAAGGAAACAAAGGAATGAATAAGAAAGAGTACAGGTACATGTATTGCAAACTGTCCTTCTTTCCCGGGCCGAGACCCAATTTACCATCTATCCAAACTCCCCCACCCACTTCTCTTAGTTAATAAGATTTTTAAAGGAAAAATTATGCTATATTGCAAAATTATGTGGCACGTCTACATTCTCCTCCAGAATGTCCACTCTTTGTTGCCTGGTCCAGTGGGCAAGCAGGAATGTTGACTAGCTCAGCTAGCTTTCACCTGTAGTTCATGAGGAAGACTAGAAGAAGGCCTGCTGATTGACGAGAAACTGCATTTTAGAGTTGAGGAGAAGGACAGAAGGATGGTAAGCTTCATGAAGAGTGTATCAAGATAAGACGACTCAGAGGCAGAGCACCAAAAACAAGAGGGGGCACTCAGAGTCAATTTTGCCACAAGTAGAGCAGCATTTCACAAACACACCTCTCTCTATTCCAAATAGCTGGGTAGTGCTGGGCATCAGACTCTTGGTTTACCTTTGAACTGAGGCCGATACTCAATAACTTCTTGCTGTTGGTGAGGTAGTCCTGCAGCTTCCAGTGCCGCCTGAGGTACTCCATGATACTCCTCCAGTCCTGAGTGACCCTGAGTAATCCCATACCAGACCAGTTATCGTCATCATAATGAATTGTGAGCAAGATAAACGTGGAATGCAGTGCACTGCTGTTGAAGAACAAGTAGAGAATGAACCAGAACTGCAGTATTTTGAAAAGGTTTTTGTTTAATTACTAAAGTGACTGTTCTGGCATCTGAAGAACCAGAAAAAAAGGAGAACACCCCTGCAGTTAATTTAATCTGGCTAAGTGTGAATGGGCTGATCATCACCTACAGGAAAAAAAATCACTCAGGCGATCAGTCACTCACCGTTGCAATAGTTGAAGTTATCTCATCCAATCCAAGGCAAGCACGTGTAGTTCAGGTATTTGGTCTTTGATGTAGGCACACATTGGAATTTGGTATTGGCAGGCAGGCATGTACATAATAACTGGTATAAGGGGGCAGCTGTTCTAGTACTAAATGATGCAAAAAGGGATAGGTATTAGGCAATAGGCATGCAAGGGGGTAGGCATTGTCCCCAATGTCATGAAAGAATTGTGGAGGCTTCTTCAATGCACACTGGTCCAACTGAAATCTGGCAATATATATGTGACTCATACAAATAATATGGGACAGCATAAATCTGACACAAAAATAACAATGTTTCTCTAACACATTTTTTAAAAAAAATTGCAAAGAAAAAGTTCAACGAGAAAACTTAAAAAGTTAGATGGGGCACTGGCATACTTAGTCCGGGAATTTGAGTTCATCCTCAAACTCTGGTGGTTCACCCAGAAGTTGGTCAGCTAACACATTTGACTAAATGTCAGACCAATCACCCTATTCCTCCGTCTATTCTGCTGTTTCAGAAACGGTGTAATTGTGTGGTATAAAATATTGGTTCATTTTTATTATAGTCCATCTCTCCACATTTTGAGGCGAGAAACTGCTCCTTCTCAGTGTGACTACCGCACGAGCTGCACTAAACACACGTTCAGCAGACGCACTGGCAACAGGCAGAAACTTTATTGCCAGCCTGCTGAGCTGTGGCCAATACATCAATGGATTTTGATTCCCATAGACCTCTTTTGGATCATTGAGATACTCCTGGAACATCTTGTGGATGGTTATTGGTTCTGCCACTTGCTCTACCCGTTTTGCCATTGCCTCTGCACTGGACTTGAGCCCTGCTAATTGAAATCAATATAATGCAGAGGTTGGTTCTGATCCTTCTACTGCTGTTGTCGCTGTTGTTCTGGTTAATGCTGTTGTTGGTTGCTGGGAGACAAGACTGCCCCCTCTGTGGAAGTTGAAGGCGGCACCCCAGGGTTGCAGGGTAGGATTCGAAGTTCAAGCCATTCTTCTTTCAAGTCTCTGGCTTGCTCTACAAACCACCTCTTGTATTTTAAAACATCCCTCTCAGAAAAAGGGATGAAAGTGGGCAAAAATAGTTTTTACCATGGATCTAGTAGTGTGGCACATATGTACTCTGGACTTGATGATATCATGTTGCAACCTTATATTAGAAGCCAAGCGCAGGATTAAACTCCCAAACCAAGGCGTGTGCTTCTGTATTTTCATTCACACCTGCAGGGGCAAACCTTTCAGACGCCTTCTTTACCTGGGCTTGTAGCAGATGGAGCAATGGGATACCTTGCCCATCGTACTGTACTCCTTGCTAACTTTCAACGTGAATACCTAAAAAGGAGTAGCATCTGTGTCAGGCATTTGACTAGGCCTCGTTTGTCTGCATCCTTTGTCCTAGATTTCCCAACTGCATCCCCTCCTCTTTGAATGACATACTCATTGATCTGTTTGTACTGCTGAAAACCCATTGCATTAATACGAATGGGGTAATCCAAATAGTCAATAGGACCTGGGAAGCAATTGGTATAGGAAACAAATGCTCCTAGACATTTATTCACAATCATCAATAAATTAAAACATTACATAATCATCATATGCGGTTATGACCTGCAAGAGAAAGAAAACAGAAATAGGCCTAATGCATACACACACATAAAGTAATAAATACATTTCAAGCCAATATTAAATGGCAGTTTTATTTTTAGTTATTCCATTGTTTAATATAATTGCAAGCAATGTGTTGTTGGTTACTGGCAAGTGGTGTTTGGAAAGAGGTGAAAAAGGGCGGTGCTCGTTCAGTGACGTAAGAGAAAAAAGGTGGAGAGAATGAATTAAGATAGATAGTTCCAACTTATTTAAAGTGCCAAAGTAAGTAATCCTTGGCCATGGAAGGAGCCTGGCCCTGACATCATTTGAAACATAGTCATTACTTCATCACAAACACAGTGATATCATCAACTGTTAGGCCTTGTTCAAAAGGCAGGGGGCCGGGGAGAGAACACAAGAGGGTGCAGGCCCCAGAGTAAGGGGGTTTTCATCGACTTTTCGACCCTGACGCAGCGGGGGTACTTGTACTCCTCAGCTATGGGTTTTCCTCAGGACAGGGGCGGGGGGGACCTAAAGAGTAACCATACAATTAAAAAACAATTCCACACCTTTGTGGTACAACTAGCTGTTCGTGTCAATGAGTACTAACCTAAGTTGATATTAAGAAGCGCCCCCAGCGGAACGGTGGGCAACCTGAAATTAAATGGAGAATGCATGAGGCCTATTGCCCACCTCAGTTGGACAGGTAAGGAACACTCAGTTCCATCAAAGATTACACTCACCCTTGAGTGGTGTGCCATGGGCATAACTTAGTCCCAACAATTCCAAGGGCCGTAATGAAGACGTCCGTTTGGGGAATTGATCCTTAGGTAAACTAGAGACAGTAAACAAACATGAATACACCATTACCAATATGATATTGAAGAATGTATGGCAAAAAACTCAACTGTCGTGTAACACAACACTCACCCACTTCATGTCTATCAGATTCAAGAGTGTTCGTAATGGGCTTCTAAATGCGCTAATTAACTGCTTCCTGTGAACAAACACAAAGTGACAAACCCGTCAGGCCGATGTTCACAGGAGCTGAAAAACCGTTAATATAATGCGATCCAGAGCACGTCAACGTACCTTTGTGAATCAAAAGCATAAGAGGACTCAGGGGGCTCCGTCAGGGTGACAGCCTCCATGCAGACTTTGAGCGTTTATAAAGGAGCGCGGCGGGCGCGCTGCTCCAATGTGAGGTTGACGGTGCCGACGTGGCGGATCACAGTTACACGGTTGCAACTAAAAACAGACTTACTATTTTTCCCTAATGGTGACTATGCTAAATAGGTAAGAGAAGAATAAAAGAATATTGAAAACACAGAGTGAAGCATTAGTCAGTCAGTCAGTCAAATCACTTTATTCGGTTAAATCAAAACCATAAAAGTACAAAACATACATGTGCAAACCATTATAAAATACATTTAACCAGAGCAATTCATCAATTTCATATTATAATACAGAATATACACTCACATTTTAAAAGGCATGAATATATATATAAAACAGTCTACTGAAATGACAATCAGTTTCGTAAGTTCCTGAGTCTCACTGCTGCCACGAAAAAACTTGCTATGTAAAAAATTTCACCCGGCTCATTTAAAAGTTGGAGATACATTAGGGCCGGTTTAACCTGGGTAAATCCCTTTCTCTTTAAAACAGGAAATACAAACTTCTTTCTGATATCACTATAATGTTCACAGAACATGGTGAAGTGCATAGTATCTAGAGCTGAAAAATGATCACACGTTCAAGGCCCTAGCTCATTTTGTTTGCACCACCCCTGCGATTTACCTAGAAAGAAGTGAATAAGATTAAAATGAAAACTAGTTAAAAGCAAGCAATGGAATGGCCTATTAACAATTTCCAAATATAGTTCCATCATGGGTGCGGTTTTTAATAAATAATGTCCGACAGGCGGTTTTCTTAACTCCAACTCTTCTCGCTCACTTGACCACAAATTCAGGAGCTGTGTTTTGACCCACACGAGATCTACTTTCTTTATTTGATCTGGATGGTCAAAAAGGTCTTGGCGGTCCACACCAGCTAATAAATTCTTAATATAAAAAAGCCATGTGATCTTATGCGCTCGATCCAGAGAAACACAGTCCCTTATAATTCAGTGGTTTAAGTCAAGTTGTGGGTTAAGCCACGTTTTTAACCAGCAGATAACTGGGGCTAACTTCAGTTTATCAGTTATGTTGCTCATTCCTAGTTCTTGATGTACAGCATAGGTGGGAGTAGATTGGGGGACCGACAAATAAAACACTCCTTTTCTTTACAGTACAAATGAAACGTTGTCACCAGGAACAATAACTATTGGGAATACTAAAGTGAAGCACCACTAGATACCACGTCTGTGAGTAATAGTTAGTCAACATATTGCCATTTTCCTGTAAATCTATGCTGTATTCTTTTTCCTTCTCTCTGATCTATACTCTACCTATAAATAATAGGTTCCAAACTAGAAGGTGAAGACATTTGTGAAATGTGCGATATTGATCATATAGCTTACTATATCTGGTGTTGTATATTGATTTGAATATACACACAATAGAGACAGTTATCCACAAGGATATGAGTATGTTTACAAATTGACGTTCTAGATACTGGAAGTTTTTAATGTGAAAAACAAGTGAAACATTAAAGGACAATATAGTCTGACAAAATCATAATGTCCATTGCTGCTATATATATCATGAAATGTAATTACTGACCCTTTAGTCTTTTAAGATGTAAGAATTTTTGTACAATAGCGACCGATATATTTATATATGTATTTTATGTGTTTTTTATTTAGGTCTTTGTTGCACATTGCCATGTCTTTAACTTGCGAATGACGGGCACCTGACGAAGGCCACTGGCCGAAACGCGAGTAGTTCTATTCCACCGCATTGCCTTCTTCAAATTCTCCACCGACCGAATATATCGTATAGCACTTTCCATTTCCCTTTCTTGTGTTGTTATGTGAATATATGTAATGTTTGTATTTGAATGTAATTTATGTAAATAATTGAAAAAAACTGTTAAGAATGATAAATAATATGTATAACAAATAGAAGGAGAAAAAAATTATAAATAAAATGGTCTCTAAATTTTGATATATCATTCTGTCTCAGCCAATAATCATTTAAGGTCGCAAAATATTATGAGTATATGTATTATTAGGGCGGTACAATAATAATTGGTTTGCTATACAGTCTCCTTTCCTACTTGCTGAACCAATGTAACCCATATAGGGATTGTATTAGACTTTGGCATCGCTATATCGACGACGTTTTGTTGATCTGGAACGGGACCGAACAACGTCTCAAAAATTTCCACACATGTCTGAACACTAGAACTGAGGATATTCAGTTTTCCTTAGAATTTAGTAACACCCTTAACTTCCTTGATATAAGTATAAAGGTTGAGGATGGCAAACTACACACAACCCTATATAGGAAGCCAAGTGAAAGAAAAACTCTTCTGAAGAATTCCAGCCACCATCTGCGCAACCTCAGGGACAATCTCCCATATGGGCAGTTCCTGAGGTTGCGCAGGACCTGCAGACGAAAAAACGGATTTCTTTGATGAATCAGCCACACTTATGGAATGGCTCATAGACAGGGGTTATCCTAGGAGACTACTTAAGAAGGCATGCAAGAGGGCGTGGTTCTGCCACAGAGAGTATCTCCTGCAACCTAGAACAGATGAGTCAAAATTAAATGAGAGAATGACATGTGTCACTACAATTAACACACGTAGCACTGACATTAAGAAAATTATCAATAGCCATTGGCATTTAGTGGCTGATGAGATTGTCGTCGCAGAACCCCCAATGCATGCATTCAGAAAAGGAAGGAGTGTTAGGGACTATGTGGTCCAATCATTACTCCCAAAAACCCCCACTGACAGGCAGACCACACTATGGAACATACCACCAGTGCTAGGCCATTTTAAGTGTGGTTCATGTAAAGCATGCCCAATGACCTTGGATCTTAAACAATGTACCTATAATGACCACACACATACAATGCACCAACACACGAACTGCAATTTGATGGGCGTCCTTTACGTCATCCTGTGTCCATGTGGTTTCATGTATGTGGGACAAACGGTTCAGAAAGTAAAAACCTGTATCCTACAACACTGCAGTAGGATACGCTGCAAAACCCCCCTTTTCTGAAGCAAAACCCAGGGGGCACTTTTAGTGGAACATTTTGAGAAATTTGGACACCCCTCAGAAAGTCAAAGATGGTGGGTGATTGAAAAAGTCACTATGAACCCCCGAGGAGGTAATTTTGCTGGCATCCTTAGTGTTAGGGAGTGCAAATGGATGCACATCTTTGATACTGTTAACAAGGGCTTGAATGAGTATGAGGAAATATCGAGGCAGATGGCCACTTTGAATAATGGCTAGACTAGCTTTACTATGTTGGTATTCATTATATATAAGGTGTATAGTTATTCTATGTCTTTTTTTTCTTTTCTTTCAATGCTCTCAATGTTTTCCAGTTTTGTTGTAAATTTTGTATTGCGCCGCTATCACTGTATATAACGTCCTTCACCCATGTAAATAACGTTCACAAATCATGCTGGCTACTTGATTGCTAATGTTTTTGTTTCATTTGTGCAGACAGGAAACAAGTTGATAACACTTGACGGTACTTCCATTACTGAGTATCCTATCACACTGTTCTCTCTGTGCGCACAATGTGCTGGCCGGGTCAATAATGCTTACCTTTGCAGATGATCTCAGTAGCTACACACCTGCACGTTTTCAAAATTATCACTGTGAATCATGTTGATAATATAAATGGAATTACAATCCTTTATATTTGGCCTGCGTTGTCACAAAATAAACCCACACTGTAAATATCCAGATGCTCTGTGCGTAAAATGCGATGGTTGCTTATATGTAATTTACCTTCATGAAAGAAGTTTGTCATGTCTACATGTACTGCACTGTATTATAATGCTTCACTCTGTGTTTTCAATATTCTTTTATTCTTCTCTTACCTATTTAGCATAGTCACCATTAGGGAAAAATAGTAAGTCTGTTTTTACTTGCAACTGTGTAACGGTGATCCGCCACGTCGGCACCGTCAACCTCACATTGGAGCAGCATGCACGCCGCGCTCCTTTATAAACGCTCACGGTCGGCACATAGGCTGTCACCCTGACGGAGCCCCTGAGTATTCTTATGCTTTTGATTTACGAAGGTAAGTTGACATGTGCACTGGATCGCATTATATTAACGTTTTTTCGGCTCCTGTGAAAATCGCCCTGAAGGGTTTGTCACTTTGTGTGTGTTCACAGGAAGCAGTTAGTTAGCACATTTAGAAGCCCATTAGAAGCCCATTACGAACACTCTTCGATCTGATATACGTGAAGTGGGTGAGAGTTGTGTTACACGACAGTTTTTTACCATACATTCTTCAATATAATATTGGTAATGGTGTAATGATGTTTGTTTACTGTCTCTAGTTCAACTAAGGATCAATTCCCCAAACGGACGTCTTCATTACGGCCCTTGGCACACAACTCAAGGGTGAGTGTGATCTTTGATGGAACTGAGTGTTCCTTACCTGTCCAACTGAGGTGGGCAATAGGCCTCATGCATTCTCCATTTCATTTCAGGTTGGCCACCGTTCCGCTGGGGGCTCTTCTTAAAATCAACGTAGGTTAGTACCCATTGACACGAACAGCTAGTTGTACCACAGAGGTGTGGACTTGCTTTTGAATGGTATGGTTACTCATTAGGTCCCCCCGTCCCCGTCTTGAGGAAGACTCGTAGCTGAGGAGTACAAGTACCCCCGCCGCGTCAGGGTCGAAACGTCGACGAAAACCCCCTTACTCTTAGGGCTGCACCCTCTTGTGTTCTCTCCTCCCTGCCCCCTGCCTTTTGAACAAAGCCTCACAGTTGATGATATCACTGTGTTTGTGATGAAGTAATGACTATGTTTCAAATGATGTCAGGGGCAGGCTCCTTCCATGGCCACGGATTTCTTACTTTGGCACTTTAAATTAGTTGGAATTATCTATCTTAATTCATTCTCTCTACCTTTTTTCTCTACGTCACTGCACGAGCACCACCCTTTTTCACCTCTTTCCAAACACCACTTGCCAGTAACCAATGACAAATTGCTTGTAATTATAGTAAACAATGGAATAACTACAAATAAAACTGCCATTTAATATTGGCTTAAAATTAATTTATGGGTATTACTTTATGTGTGTTTATGCATTAGGCCTATTTCTCTTTTCTTTCTCTTGCAGGTCATAACCGCATATGATGATTATGTAATTTTTTCATTTATTGATGATTGTGAATAATTGTCTAGGACCATTTGTTTCCTATACAAAACACACATTGCAGCATGTAAAAGGTGGAGTTCCAACGTATTAACACCTCATGTATCAGGGCTTTAACTGGTGGTCTATTATTACGCTGAATAATCCACAGCTGCTTCCGAGCTTTAAAAGAATGGCTGGGATGGGTGGAGATTCCTCTGTAGGTGGTCAGTATGTTGCAGACTTTGTCTTCCTTTTAAAGGAAGTCTTGCACCACCAGGTTGATGCAATGGGCTAAACAAAGGAACCTGAAATAGCCTCCGTCTGACATGACCTTGACTATGTCACTGCCATTGTCTGTGGCAACAGATCCAGTTCCAAGACCTTTGGGTTGCAGCCATTCATACACCTTGCTGTTAAATTCCTCCAAGATGTTTACAGCTGTATGTGATTTCTTCATGGTGAATATGGATCCTGTTACATGCCGCAGAACACTCCTAAAACTTTCTTCAGGGCGAAGACCTGAAGATATCTTTTGCTTTACCCCTGCAAAAGAGATTCAGTGTGCATTGATGCACATGTAATGAGTCACCTGACAACTGGTCCACATGTCTGTCGTCAGGTGGATGGTGTGAACTACACTTTGCTGCTAAACTTGTCCAACCAACTGCAGCACATTGTGTTGCAGTGCTGGAACAACCACTCTGGCAAAATAGGTCCTACCACAAATTCAAAAATCCCTGTAATCCCGTGCTATCTACTAGCCGGGATTCCAAGATGCCGTCCGCTAAGAGCTCCCGGCAAAGTGAGGTGAGCGTTCTAGACTCCGCGACGCCGCTCGCTCGTTCGGAGGAGCAGAAAGAGGCAGAAAAGGACATCGTCCCGAAGGAGGAACCCGAGACTGAAGGGCCTCGACAGACCCCCAGGAAGACCGAAGAAACCCAGGAGAGAGGAGAAGAACCCCAGCATCCGCCGGAACCGCCCAGAGGCACCGCAGTTAAGTCCACCCGACCCGGAGGAGAGGAGAGCAGTGAGACTCCCTCTGCAACGACCCCAGAGTGCCGTGGATCTAGGCGAGTACTTTTTATTTCTTTCTTCACTGCAGGGTGGTTGAAACTGGGTGTGTAGCCACACTACTCGCAGAACGCACTATAAATCCCACTGTTTAACCCTGCACTACCACCCCCGGGGACAGGTGATGGTATACACCCCTCTTTAGTCAGAAGAACTGACTATTGTTTTTGTTTCTTTTCCGAGGGCCATACAACCACAATTCTCTTCCTCCAGTGGACTTGGCTGAGACCACCAGGAAACCACCATATTAACGCCCAGGCCCTAATAGACGACCAGTACTCTTCGGACAGTGAACATACTGAATTATGAGGAAGCCTGCTGTCCTTTTTTTGTTTTGTTGTTTCCCACTTCTTGTTTCATTATTGTTTTGGCGCTGCCAGACATACTCACCTTTATACATTCAATAAATCCTTTTCATCCCACACTCCCGCCAAAGTGTCCTGCGTAGTTGGATGACCACAGTGGTGTCAGAAGTGGGATCTGGTCGTTAAAGACTGACATGACACAACCCATTACTATGGAGGCTATGGTCACCCAGCTGGCAGAACTTCTCCAATTGATTATAGAACTGCAAAACCAAAAAGCAAAGAAAGAAAGAGAGGCGTTTCAAAACGCCTTAAAAGAACAAGCCACTCTTTTAACCACCAATCAACAAATACAAGATTCATCCATCCTACGCCTTACTGACGCAATTTCCACAGCCCGGGTACACCCAAATGTTCCTAGCTCCGTGCTCCAAAAATATCAAGAGGGGGATGATCCTGATTACTTCTTCGTTAATTTTGAGAGGGTAACAACCACAGCCACTTGGCCCCCTGAAAGATGGGGCCAATACATAGCTCCACTCTTATCTGGTGAACTACAGGCCGCATATCAAGCAGCCAACCCTTCTGGTCTTACACCATACCCCGAGATTAAGAAAGCCATACTAGAACTCTTAGGACATGACACTTAGTACTCCAGGGCAAAATTCCGTAAGGAAAGATGGGTCACTGGTGACAATCCCAGGGCCCTATATTATAGGATTAGTGACCTTGAGGAGAGATGATTACAACCCACTATATCATCCATGGAGGAGGTTACAGAGAGAATATATTTGGAGCAATACCTAGAAGCCCTCCCCACCAACACACGTTTCTGGGTAAAACAGCACCCCTACTTAACTGTGCAGACAGCGGTTGACTTAGCATGCGCCAACCATAGATCGCCAGAATTTAAGACACCTCCTACACGTATCACGCCAGCTCCCCCTAGAACGATTCCCAGACCTAGCGAAGGCCGACTATCGGGACAAATAAAAGGACTGCCAAAACCACCCCCGAACCCCTTTACTACTCCAGTAGGACCCCAGTGTTTCAAATGCTCAGAGTGGGGCCATATCGACAGAAACTGTCCAATGAAAAGTGAGGGGGTGGAACCCATGGAAGTTGGAATCACTCGGGGAAGGGTATTAGTTACTGGGGATAAACCAACACGGTACAGGAAGAACATTCGTCTTAAAGGACATCTTGTCAGTGCCTTGTAAGACACAGGATGCCATCATACTGTAGTAGCTCAAGAGCTGGTTCCACTTAACCAAATCTCGGCTGAACCACAAATACACATATCTTGTGTTCATGGGGACGTACGCCCATACCCTGTAGCAAACGTCCTGATAGAGATTGAAGGAGACCCCCAAGTACACCAGGTAGGGGTAGTACCAGGTCTCCCAGAGAAAGTACTCCTAGGAAAAGACTTACCCCGGTTCAATGAGCACTTCAGGAGTATAGCCGGGAAGGGCCGGGAAATCGAGTGACTATGGGAAGTCCCCTACTCCACTGTAGACATAAAACCAACTGTGACGAAAACCCCAAAGACAAGATCAGAAAAAAGAAGAGAACGCGCAGTGTAAGCATCAACTTTGTCCTCCCCCATCACTTGTCTTCTTTCCTCCTCAAAGAATAGCAGTTGGCCAGCCCGAAGCTTTAGAACAGCACAACGGGATGACAGCACCCTAAGAAATGCGTGGGATCAAGCACAAGAAGAGAAGCCCCAAAAAGTAGGCCCATATTTTTGTGTGAGAAATGGTCTCCTGTATAGAGTAAGTGGGGATCCTGGTCATAAGAAAACACAACTCCTTGTACCCATGGTGTTTCGACAACAGGCCCTACATTTGGCTCATAGTCCGACAGGGGGGGGACACTACGGACAGGAACATACCTTGCGGTATATACTAGAAACGTTTTACTGGCCAGGAATATATAGGGAAGTAGCCGGTTTGGTTCTTCCTGCAACAGGTGCCAGTTTGTCAACCCCTCCACCGATAAAAAGGCACCATTACGTCCTTTACCCATCATAGATGTCTCATTCAGGCGGGTGGGAATGGACCTTGTGGGACCCCTTTTACCTTCAGCTAGGAGCCACCAATATATATTCTTCCTGGTAGATTATGCCACCCGTTATCCAGAGGCCATACCATTGACAAGTATGACTACTCTTTCTGTTGCCCAAGCTATGGTTTCTTTCTTTTTGTGGGTCGGGTTTCCCTCAGAACTCTTGACAGATCAAGGCACCCACTTTAGGTCAAGGTTGATGGAAAAAATCTGCTCCCTCTTTGGGATACATCCGATACGGACGGCAGTATATCACCCCCCAGACAGACGGTCTGGTGGAGAGATATAACCAACCATGAAAAACTCTCCTAAGAAAATGCATTGACGATACGGGGAAAGACTGGGATCGCAAGCTTCCCCTGGTGTTATTTGCAATCAGAACCCATGAGCAAAAAACCACAGGGTTTAGTCCATTTGAGCTCTTCTTCGGACGGCGCCCTCACACTCTATTAGAGATGGCCGTCGAACAATGGACTGAGGAGGAAAATGAGGGAAAGCCTTTGCTGTCATATTCGGCAACGCTAAAGACAACATTAGCTACTTTGTGGGAAGAAGTACACCAAAACCTAGAAAGAGCCCAACAAAAGCAGAAAACAAATTACGACAAGAACTCCCGACTCAGGGTACTAGTAGTAGGAGACACAGTATTAGTTCTCCTGCCCTCCTCTGAAACAAAACTCCTAGCGACCTGGCAAGGACCATATATCATATTAGAACAAGTGACTCCCGTTACAATTAGAGTAGCTGTTCCCCGAGCAGGACATCAAGGACAAGTGTACCATATAAATCTATCAAAAAATGGGAGGACCCACCCCCACGGGTCGTAGCGCCCATTAACCACGTTATCCACACCAATCATATAGAAATACCTCTTCATCCGACCTGTAGAGACCGCCTTGAAAGACCCAATACAGGGGAAGCACTCAACTCGGTACAAAAACAACAACTGTATACACTGTTAGATGGCTTTCCAGGACTATGCTCCATCAACCCAGGGCGTACTTCCTTAGAACACCATAACATCCAAACAGAAGCATGAAAGGTAATAAAATTAAGACCTTATCAAATCCCTGAAGCCAGGCGACAAGCGGTAGAACAAGAAATACAGGCCATGCTACACGCAGACATTATCGAACCCTCCTACAGCAATTGGTTCTCACCAGTGGTGTTAGTCCCGCAACAAGATTGCAGTTTGAGGTTCTGTATAGACTTCCGCCAATTGAACGCTCATTCTAAGTTTGATAGCTATCCTATGCCCAGGATTGACGAGCTGGTAGAGAGACTAGGAGGGGCCCGAGTAATGTCAACCATCGACTTAACGAAAGGATACTGGCAAATACCCCTTAGTAAAACAGCCAGAGAGAAAACAGCTTTTTTCACTCCCTCTAGTCTGTATCAGTTTAAAGTCATGCCCTTTGGCCTAAATGGGGCCCCGCTACCTTTCAAAGGTTAATGGACGTCATCTTACGAGACCATAAGGAATATGGGGTCGCCTATCTCGACGACATTGTAGTATACAGTCCGAATTGGGAGACCCACCTAAAACACCTACATCATGTCTTTTACTCCCTACACAAATCAGGACTAACATAAACCCAAAAAAGATCACCCTAGGAACAGAACACATAGAATATTTGGGGTACACTATACATGCAGGGACAATAAAACCACAACACAGTAAACTAGAAGCCATACAGGGAATCACGCGGTCAACCACAAAGAAAGATGTACAAGCCTTCCTGGGCCTAGTAGGATGTTACAGACGGTTCATTCCTAACTTTTCCTCCATTGCTTGTCCACTCACTGACCTGTTATCACTCCAACATTCGAACAAAAACATAGAATGGACCACCAGTCAGGAGGAAAGTTTCAACACTCTAAAAAGAGAGCTATGTCAGGCACCTGTGTTAATGTGTCCCGATTTTCACAAACCCTTTGTCCTTCAAACAGACGCCTCTGATCGAGGTTTAGGTGCTGTTTTATCACAACCTGACCAGAATGGGGCCCTCAAACCCATACTGTACCTCAGCCGAAAATTGTTCCCTCGTGAGACCCATTATGCCACCATGAGAAGGAGTGCCTAGCCATCAAATGGGCCAAGGAGGCCCTACAGTACTATTAGCTAGGAAGAACCTTTTTTTAGTTACGGACCATGCCCCCCTCACCTGGCTAGCCACACATAAAGACACGAACCCCAAAGTTCTCCGTTGGGTTCTGTGATTACAACTTTTTTCTTTCCAGGCCCTCCATGCACCAGGCAGAACTCAAGGGAATGTGGACTTCTTATAGCGACATCCTGCCACTGTATGGCCCGATCGTCCATACTGGGAAGGAAGGCAATGTAATCCCGCGCTATCCACTGGCGGGGATTCCAAGATGGTGCCCGCTGAGAGCACCCGGCAAAGCGGGTGAGCGTTCTAGACACCGAGATACCGCTCGGTCGTTCGGAGGAGCAGGAAGAGGCTGAAAAGGACGCTGAGGAGGGAGGAGGAACCCGAGACTGGAGCACCTCGACAGACCCCCAGGAAGACTGAAGAAACCCAGGAGAGAGGAGAAGACCCCGAGCACCCGCCAGAACCACCCAGAGGCACCGCAGTTAAGTCCACCCGACCCAGAGGAGAGGAGGGCGGTGAGACTCCCTCTGCCATGACCCTGGAGGGCCGTGGCTCTAGGCAAGTGCCTTTTCTTTCTTTCTTCACTGCGGGGTGGTGGAAACTGGGTGTGTAGCCACACTACTCACAGAACGGACTAGAAATGCCACTGTTTAACCTTGCACTACCACCCCCGGGGACAGGTGACGGTATACACTCCTCTTTAGTCAGAAGAACTGACTATTGTTTTAGTTTCTTTTCCGAGGGCCATACAACCACAATTCTCTTCCTCCAGTGGACTTGGCTGAGAACACCAGGAAACCACCATATTAACGTCCATGCCCTAATAGACGACCAGTACTCTTCGGACAGTGAACGGACTGAATTATAAGGAAGCCTCCTGCCCTTTTTTTGTTTTGTTGTTTCCCACTTCTTCTTTCATTTTTGTTTTGGCGCTCCTAGACATACTCACCTTTATACATTCAATAAATCCTTTTCATCCCACACTCCCGCCTAAGTGTCCTGCATAGTTGGATGACCACAATCCCACTCCTTCCACAAATGAAAAAGGAGGAGGTCCAGCACTAACAGTTTTTCCAGTTTGCAATTGTACAATCTTGCCATTGGGTGGTTTCACTCGTAAGACCCCTCCTGACTAAACATGCCTGTAATAATAGCCTGGATTTTCTTCTTTTCTTGGGGCACTGACACAGGCATCTTATGAAAGTGTTAGTGGTAGACTTAATGCGCGTGGTGGTGGTTGGGCAGTCACTGTTTGCTGCAGTTTCTCCATTATCCGTCTTTGAGTCTTCTTGTCCCATTGTGAAGTCGCTGAGGTGGGTGATTCTGCTGCTGGTGCACTGCTGGGTACAGGGCTGATTTGTGTGAAGAAGTCACCCCCTTCTTCTTCATCATCACCTTACGCCCTGATTGGACTTGTAGCTGATGATTTTCAGCTCTCCTCACTACCACCACAACATTCAGCATTTTTTAATGGTGCTCCTCCCAATTGACTATGTGGTGTTTTTTCATGTGGGTTGTCCAGTACCATAAGGTGTACCAGTCTTACCTCAATGAAAAATTGTGTGGCAAATGGTGCCTGCTGCAATGTGCTCACATTCTTTGCTAACTGTAAAAAAAAGTCCCAAACTGGGGAGGAGTACTTTTTTACCGGGCCCTGCCAATGCCTGAAGACAAACTGGAGGTAGGTAGGCATTTTGTTGATTGCCTCTCTGCTTTTCCTGAGGCAAGAGTTGATGAAGGCCTCAGATGGGGCTTTGCAAATATGGGAGCTGGTGGTGGTGCTACCTGTGCCACATCCCTCAGAGCTGGTTGAATAGCAATGCCCGATTCCTCTGTGTCACCTTCCACCATGACTACCTCATCATCGTCATCATCCTCTTCATCCTCTTTCATAAGTCTAAGTCTTTCTGGAACTTATCTTATTCCTTACCTCATCTGTCGTCTCCTGATCTCTGTCGGGATCCACTCCATGTCCCTATCATCATCATCAGAAGTGGTGCTTGGAGAAGATGGTGTAGTACCCTTCCTTTTCCTTGCTGGAGATGTGGTAGCCAATGATTCTAAAAGAGGAGTTTCAACTTCTTGCTCTGAAGGAAGCTCAACCTCCTGTTCTGTCCCAACATCAGACAAATCCATTGCTGGCTGTGGCTTTTGTCCTATTTGCTGTGTTTCCTGAAAAAATTGTGTTCTACTTTGAGAAAGGGACAAATCCAATTCAACATCGCTACTTGTCTGGATCAACATGATTGCACTGGCTTCCTCACTGAAAGACATGGTCCTGGACTTAGGTTGGGGAGGTGATGTGATTGATGGAGGAATGCTGCTCTCAGCTTGCTCGCCGGAGGCCGGTGCGGCAGGCACAACGTTACTGAAAAAGGTTGAGGTCGGCACACCAGTGGTGGAAATCAGCTTCTTCTGCTCCCCGCTAGCCACTTTCTTCGTAGCACCTTTCTTTGGGGCCATCTTGATGCTGTCCGTTGGCAGTGGCACTTAACTTCACAACAAGCTTAAGAGATGACCGTGTCAGTCACATGTCACTTCGTGCAGAAGAGGCCTTCTGTCTAGCAGTACTGTGGGTGATGTCTCTTCTCTTTTGAACCCATAAGCAAACAAGCAAGAAAAACATCAGTGAAATGTGGCATTGTTCAAGTAGTAGTACAAACAAACAATATCATTTAGTGTGGTTAATTAAGTTATTATTAATAATTAACAATAGAATACAGTGTTCATTCATAAAACGGAAAACTAAACTACACAAACATAAACTTTCATGGTGACTGTAAACTCAGGAGGATTAGAAAGAGCAAAAACAACAACAAAACAATACAGCTGTAACTGTTTGCTTTATGTGCAATGCATCACGTTGGATGTGGCACGCAGGGAGGTGCAGCTGACAAACGCATTGACAATCAAATAAACCTCACACAATGATTGCTGTTGGGCACCTGAAGCAGACATGAGGCTGATTCATTAATGCCAGATGTCAAGAAAATGGTAAACAAAACAAAAATCTAACCCCAAATTAAAATTAAAAAATAAGAAAAAAACTTAAAGTAACTAAAAGTGAAAAATATTTTTTTAAAAATATTGAAATATGTTTTACTAAGATTGAAAAAATTACAATTTACAAATAATTAATAAAAATAATTATTTTTTTAAAATAAATAAGTGACATTATCCTCAAGCAATCATTTGTTTTAATTTATCAAACTGCTATCTCATTGCTCAACCATTCATGCAAGCTTATGGAAAAAGTTCACACTGACTGGACACGCAAAATGGCTGCCTACCATTGCCACATGGTCATCAACAACAACAACACAGAGTTAAAAGGCATTGGGAACAAAGAGAAGACATTCAGGTCTATTTACAAAAAAAAAAAAAAATAGGAGTTTTACATAGCGCGAACTAGACCTGAGACATCGGGTATCAGAGCGCTTTACATGAGAACCAGTTTCATTACAGACGGACACATTCATTTTTGTGAGGCACGGGAAGATTAGGTGATTTTCCCAGAATCACAGGATGTTGAGCGTCATTGCCGAGACTCGAACCTGGTTCCCCAGCTTTGAGGTTGACAGCTCTAACCGCAAGGCTACAGCCTCTCCCCAATGGTAAAAGCACACTGGCTACCTACACAAAATAGTCACCCTCCAACCACATGGTGAACCAGCAATCAAGGAGGCATGGCTGCAACATAATAATAGAAGAACAACACATGCTAGCCTACGGCAATAGGACACTATATGCCTATACAAAATGGCCACCAGCCACATGGTCAAACAGCAAGCAAGGAAGCATGGGGAAGAATGAGAAGACATGCAGGCCTATGGCAAAAGTACACTGGCTGACTACACAAAATGGCTGGCAGCCACATGGTCAGACACAACAAAAACATCCAGTAAACAGGCATGGCCACAAACAAAGAAGACATAAAGGCCTATGGGGAAAGAACACTGTCTGGCTACACAAAATAGCCACCAGCCACATGGTCAGACAAAAACAGCCAGCAAGGGGGCATGGCCGGAAACAAAGTAGAAATGGAGGCTTATGGGGAAAGCACACTGGATAACTTCACAAAATGGCGTCCAGTCACTGCTCCTGACATCAACAACAACCAGCAAGGGAGGCAGGCCACAAAATAAGAAGAAATGGAGGCCTATGGAGAAAGCACATTGGCTGGCTACATAAAATGGCCACCATTCACATGGTCACAACAACAATAACAACAAGCAGGAGGCCTGGAAAACAAAGAACACATGCCGGCCAAGGGTGGACACAGACTGTACAAAATGGCCCCTGGCCACATGGCATACTGATTCTTGAACAACAAAGGCAAATGGTGGCCTAAGCCAAACACACATTCACACACACAGTGGCCAGACAAAAGAGGCATGGTAACACAGAGAACACAGCATTAATTCAGCAATGTCAAAAACGAAAATTAACAGGGCTAAAAATGTTCACAACAGCACACATCCTTAAAAGACATTACCACACCTAAACACTGTTTGCATGGAAAAAACATGAAAAACCACAAAGAAATCCAGATTTTATATTTTAATCCAATGCCATCCATAGCCTAAATGATGTTTCAATTCTACAGACACCACAGAAACAGTTGTTTCATTCAACCATGAATAGTACAGGGCCCACTGGCTGGAAAGCTCATTGACAAACTAGGTCACATAGTGGATTAATTAAATCAATCAATGTTGCAAACTTATTAAAAAACATGGAGAAGAAAATGTACTGAACTGTGCAACATTTTTTCTTTACAAAAAAGATACATTTCATGCACCAAAAAACTAGGCACCTACTAAAACTGCAGGCCACCTACCACAATAACTTCTAAAAACTGAATAGAAAAGTACAAATAAATCCAGGTGCATGCCTCCAGTCAAACAAACAACACCCTTATGCACCAGTTGTTCAACTTACTTGGGATATCTCAAAAACAAAGGGCCAGATGTAGGTATTCAAATACCGGTCGGTAACGGCCGAAAATACTGATTTTCAGCCGTTACCGACCGGTATTTGGATACTGAGATGTAGGGCATGTCAAAATACAGATTCGGTAATTTTACCAAATCGGTAATTTTACAGAATCGGTAATTTTACCGATTCTGTAAAATTACTGAATCGGTAAAATTACAGAATCTGTATTTTGACATGTAGGTAGCACTTTAAACAGTGCTACAGGGCTTTAAGGATTCGTTATTTGCCACCAACTATTAGTTGGTGGTAAATAACGAATTCCTATGTAAATGCAAATATGTGCATTTACACCTGTGCCATGTGGCACACATACATACCCTTAGGGCATGTATGTGTGCCACATGGCACACAATCACTAATCAGGGGTGCAACAGGGCGTCAAAGTGACACCCTGCCACCCTTGACTATTTGCCAATTTTACTGAATCGGTATTTACCGATTCTGTAATTGACATTCATTCCTATGGGCCTCAAGGCCCATAGGAATGAATGGCAATTACCGAATCGGTAAATACCGATTCGGTAATTACTGAATCTTACCGATTCGGTAAAAAATACTGAATAATTACCTACATCAGATTTACCGATTCTAAAATACTGAATCGGTAAAATTCGGTATTTCAGAATCTGTAAAAATGATTTACCTACATCTAGCCCAAAGTCCTTAAAACCAATGGTATATATGCAGCAGAAATTCCACGTTCCTCTGCGGAGTGCGGAGTGCCTGAATTCCACAAACTCCGCAAGCGGGAAGGAATTTACCGCCCGGGTTAGTCATGAGTGCTACAGACATTTAAGTAGTTTGGATGAGGGAAGGTGGGGTGAATAAATGTCACAGTGTCTTCTTTTTTCAATTAGATATAATGCCTTAACCTTGGACCTCTTGTTTCCCTCGCCCATCATGTGCAGTGGTGACCAGCCATTGCATGCATCTCGCTTCCTGGCACAGTCTCTTGGGCACTTTTTTTGCCGGAGCTGAGCTAGACGGACTACTGGGATGGACTTCAGTGTGAATCTGCTAGTGAATGTCTCTTTCTGCCTCCTCTACTGGGCCTCGTTGAACATGCTTGGCTACTCAGAAAGAGAGAAGCCTTTCAATAACTAATTAGTGTCAACTTAGCTCCGGTAACAAATATGTGTGTGTTTTTTTCCATAATCTAGGGCTGCTTGCTTTTAAAAATCAAGTACAGCAGGGAGAGCCAAAGTCTAGGCCCCACTACAATCATAATTTCTATTTCCAGTGTGTAATTTGAGTTGGTGCTTGTAGGTGGTGGCCAGCAGTACACATTTTTAGGGAGTGGGACAGAACGAGAGAGAAAGATAAAAATGGGTAAAGGTGCAAGAAGGGAGCGCCTGGAAAATAGAGACAAAGGGAAAAGGTAGGAGTGAAAATTACCTGCAAAACTGAGATAAAGAGGGAGAGATAAAACAAATGTCAACCCCTCATTCGGCAGTGCTGGTAACGAGGTGCTGAGATAAAACTTTGAGCCCCAGCATTTATTTGTTTTACAAATTAAGTACTGACCCCCCACTGACCTAAAGAACCTGGTACCATTTGACTAAGAGTATTTAGAGGAATTCTTGGTATTGAGAGAAAGTTTATATAATGCACCTTCTCTTGGAATGCCTGACTGCAATTTGCATTTTTTTCTGTCATGAAAATGCTGGGTTTGCATTGCTGATTCTTTTCATGTTGCAATTCTTTATTGTAGAGCAAAGGTAGCATTACAAAGAAACAATACAGATTAAGGAGTGGAGAGAACAGTGCATTACATATATTGCAGTCAGTAACTTCATAATCGCTGTACATCGACAATGCTTTAGGGTGAAAGTTTACCAAGTTTATTAATTTAGCACAGTTACTTAAACCCATTGCTATACAAAATCTACTTTAGCTCAGTTATAAAGTTTAGCTTTTAGCACATTTATCATATAAAAACAGGGCTAAAAAACAATTTTCCAGGCTTAAAGACTGGTATGCTTATTGAAAGAACAGCGTTATAGTTGCCTGTATGAACGTTTTGCTGTGCTTAGCCTGATAAAAATAATTAAAACAAAGGGTACTGGGCCAAAGGACGGAAAACGTCTGTAATGAGTCTTTGAGGGGGAGTGGGAGGAAGCATGGCGGCCAAGGGAGGTAATAGAAGATTGTCCAAAAGTCTCACAAATTTACCAAACCTTGCGAGCACTTGGATGTCAGTAGATGTAAAGCACAAGGTCGAGGCCTCCCAGCACTTCCTAGCACCCCATTTTAAGAACAAGGGTTTCAGGAGGGACCTTCTGGGGGCTGCTAGTGTCGGGCAGCAGCACAGGAGATGCAGCCATGATTCAGAGTGGTATTTGCACAGCCTACAGGCCCCCCCCCCCTCGCTTGTTGGAGCCCATTTGTCGAAGGCCGTCGAGCGCAGGCCTAGAAGTCGCATAAACATTATATTCTTCCGAGCCACTGCGCTTACATTTTCTCGGAAATATGCTTGTGGGATCCCAGGAAGATACAACGAGTTCAAAGGGAGCAGAATGGTTGATGACTTTACAGCCTGCCGATCCATAGACTGAGAGATAAGTTTGACTTGTCTGTTGATGGCGCTTTTCCAGGCCGAGTATGGAATGGTGACTGAAAGGAGAGATGACTTGTCAGTCTCTAACACTCTTATGAACTTTTCAATCTGGGTGTTCCAGGGATTGCCAGGACTGGACAGGATACCTTTTAGCTGGAATTTAAGAGTGTTATCACCTGCTTTTAGAGTCCTTATAAAATATTTCAGAGTGTCGGCCTCGCAGTAAAGAGATTGTCTTTGTAGACCCAGCTCCAATCGTAGTCTTGCCCGCTGCATGAAACTTGGCAGATGGAACATTTTTTTGTAGGTGGAGATTTGAGCAAGCTCAAGACTGGGGGAGCATACGCCAGGAAAGGCCTGGTGTCCATAGGTTAATGCAGGAAGTAGAATAGCTTTAGTCACCTTCAGGATGGCTTCTGCAGAAGGGCTGCTCAGGGTTTGGTTCAGCCGGGTCAGGGAGTATGTAATTGCACCTGCTCTCTTTTGCAAGGCAGCTAGGTGAGCTGTAGGCCTGGACATCTCATTGAACCAGACTCCCAAGTAATTATATTTTGCTGTTGTGTTAATCCTGGCGAGCCCGATGTTCCATACCAGCCTTTTCTTGTTCTTGCATCTGCCGAATGCCAGTACCTTCGTCTTTGCCTGGTTGATTTTCAGAGCGTTGGCAGTGTTATATATATGGAGCGTGCTTAGTGCCCGTTGGAGACCCGATTTTGCTTGGTCCATTATTACGATGTCGTCAGTGTATTGTAATATGTGAAGAGGCTTTTTGGCGGGTCCTAGTTTTGGCGGGAGAAGATTACTTTTCTCCAAGAATGTACCGAGATCAGCTGTGTAGAGATTGAACAACAGCGGCGCAAGAACACAGCCTTGGTTTAGCCCGTCTTCGACAGCAATTCTTGAAGAAAGTGTCTTTGGGCCGGTTTTAATTCGCACCCACGTGTTCTTATGCAGGGAAATTAGTGCTCTTAGTAGGTTGTGCGGAATCCCCCATTTGTTTAGCTTCCTCCACAAAATGTTCTGAGACACTTTGTCAAAAGCCGCGCTGTAGACTATGAAGCAGCAATAGAGTGGAAGATGGTTTTTTGTGCTGCTTTTTGACTTAGAATGGCTAGAGTAGTGATGTTGTTTATTGTGGAGGCCGAAGCCTGGAACCCAGTTTGGTAGTATGAAATTATGTTGTTATCTACGACCCATTTTTCAAGCAACCAAAGGAGACATCGGGCATACGCCTTTGCCTCCAGATCTAATAGGGCAATGAGGCGGTAGTTAGCCGGTGACGCAGGGTCTCCTTTCTTGAATATGGGGCATAGAGTTGAACCTAACCAAGAGTCTGGTAGCTGGCCTATCGCGAACATGTCGTTAAATAGGGGAGTCAATAGGGCCGCCCACTCTTCCGGGGCACTTTTGAATATCCCGGCAGGGAGTCCGTTGGGCCTGGAGCTCCGTCTTTTTTCATAGCTCGCAGATACTTGGCGACCTCGACTGCAGTGGTCAGTTCGAGAGTTTCCATTTGAATGGAAACAGCGCGATCTCTTAATTCAGTCACAGCGGGGTCCCCAGAGTCACTGCGGTAAAGATTGGACACGTGCAGGGCCCAGGCTTCTTCGCAGACTGCGTTACCTCTCGTCTTGTTGGTGGAGCGGAGTTTGTTCATATAATTCCAAAACTGGGACTGGCTTTTGCCCTTGAGTAGGGCAAACATTTTTACCCACTCAGACTGTTCTTTAAGTCTCTTGGTCTCCCATAAGGATTTTTTGTAGGTTGTCCGCAGCGATGCCACCTTGTTGGCAGTATGTACAGTTCCAATCAGTTTGTGCTTGCGGACGGCTTTCCTGAGGATATTTCGTTGGGAGGCTAGCAATGGGTCATGGGTTTGCTTCGGATGTGGCCCGTGTGTTCTATGATGAACCGCAGGCCCTACCAGGAGATCCTGTAGCTTACCAATTGCCTTATCCCACTGATAGTGTGATTCTGACGGAGCACTATGTCTGAGGTTAAGTATTTTGCCCTTGAGCCAGGTTCCCACCTTGGCAGATCCCCGTGAATCCCATTTGATTCTTCTAACCATGGTGTGCCGTTCGGCCAGCGTTGAATGCCCCACTTCTGTCGTTTCGAGGGCGGCTTGTACTTGCAGGTGCAGTGTAGCCATTATGGGGTTGTGGTCGCTCTCCAAACGATAGGGAATTTCCATCCTGGCCAGATGATTGCCCAGGAGCGGTGAGAGAAAAATATAGTCGATAGTTGAGGTTCTCCTGAATGTTGGTAAGAAATGAGCGTTCGGGTGCTGTTCCAGCGTAATTTGCTAAGCCGAGCGGAAGTTATGAGTTGTTAAAAAAGTGGTCATCGCTTCTTGCTGTTTGTTTTTCCTAGCTAATAGGGCGCTGGTTGCTAGGTCTTTGATGTTAAAGTCTCCTAATAGCAGTACCTCTGTGGATGCAAATTCCGCTAAAAGATCTTCCAGTTGTTTTATCATTTGATCAGTTAGAGTTGATTTTGCGGTTTTTGCTGTGTTATGGTAAATATTAATTAGGAGGATAGAGTGTGCCCTGCTGAAAATGACAGACCGGTGATCAGGACCGGCTGCCCTGCCGTCAGGTTCCGAGGGATAGGTGTGGCCGTTATCTTACACCTGTGACTGATGAAAATAGAGAGACCAGGTCTCCTGAAAACAAATGATGTTGCTTTTGTTCAGTATCGAACTGACTTAGAAGGGTTAGCAATACACAGCGCATCTCATACATTTAGATCTCATATTCCCTAATCGACATGGGAGAAGGAGTGTCCCCTGTTATTGCCAGAACTCGTGAAGCCTTGGGGCGGTCGGTATGAATAATAGAACTATTAGGTTAATTGGAGCGAGTATAATCGGTGGTATAAGTAGAATTAGTGGAATGCGTAGGATGAGCAGAATGAGTGGAGTGAGTAGAAGAGTAGGATGAGTAGGATGCGTGTCTGGGGGAACGAGACATAGTATTGGGGGAGTGGGGAGGGCATGGGCACTCGGAAGTCTGGAACATATCTTCCACCACAGTGAGCTATTTTCGGCGCTGCCATCCAGTAGAATGTCAAGGGGTGGGGGGCCTGTGATGTGCTCGGGTTCAATTTGTAGTGTCCAGAAGAAGGGCGTCTATGTCTGGAGGAATATCTCTGCTCTATTCTGGAGGCTGTAGATTGTGTATTTGTGGGATGCCACCTGAAACATTGCAGCCAGCCATTCTTCCTGTGAATCAGGCTCAGGGAATGACAGTGGCGGAGACTGCATATTCTGGCTGCTGCCAGGTCTGTGTGCAGGGGTCGGGGTTGAGTGCTAGAGAGATCCAGGCATACCCCTGGGTCGTGCAAAAGAATCATGTGTGGGGGAGAGGGGTCCTGAGTGGCAAAGTCTCACCCATCGTAACCCCCACCACCTCCCAGAAGGGCTGGATTGAGGACATACACATATGATGTGCATGAGGTCGCATTGGGTTTTCGGACGCCGCCAGCAGTTTGCATGGGGTCGCAAGCCTGCAGCGTGTTGCTTTACAGGGGTCCAGTCCCAGTCGTACAACTTCTTGAAGAGGCAGAAGTTTAAGTGGGCATCTCTTGCCCCCCAGTCAAGTGCCTCCAAAGCTCTTCTCAATTGACCTCCACATACTCTGTCTGCATCCCGGTTTGCCATTTGGTTCGGAGGATATTGAGGAGGGGAAGCAAGAATGTTTGACGGTCAAATGTTCGACCTAGCTGAACACTTTCACCAGCCATGAATATAGATTCCTTGAGACAAAGAAAATCACCAAAAGTATGAGACAGAATCTGTTGAGAACATTTTGCAAAAACATTTAACTATTGCCTCAGGAATATGGTAAGGGCAGAAACACATTTAAATATCAGATTTATTAACAGATTGTGAATGCAAAGTAAACCCAGTACATTTCAGTCCCCCTCATCTGAGTGAGATCTAACCTACTCAGCATGACAATTACAGGTTCAGTTGATGCTCACACAGACCAAATCAATGTAGTTCGTATCAGGTTCTAACCTCAGGTAAATAAGTTCTTATCTGTTTTGCAGCACCAATTGCCATAGCAGGAGTCAGGTAACCTTTCTGCAGAAAGGTTATTTCCCTGTTCACATTTGCCAGTTGGCAACAGCACAGGATGAAGTCACAGATTCTTTAGGGTTCCATTTGTTCGAATCTATTCCACCCAGAACGTGTGGAAAGGGGCAAGAGAAAACCTTAAGACAAAGCAAACGTGGGCATCGATGAACAAACCAACAGCATTCTAGTCAGAGAATTGCAAGAAAGTCAGAACAGCCAGCCTGTGACTCCTCCTTAATTTGGGCAATTATACTCCAATAATTTCCAGGTTTACACCCCTTAACATATCAATTCCATCATTCGATGGAGTTTCATTGGTTGTTCGCGATGGGCAGTTATGTGGTAATGGTTAAAATATACAAATCCGGAAGAATGAATTCATCCTTTTCTCACGTTTTCCTTAGGATCATTATATTCCATTTGGTTAGTTAGTGCCTTGTAACATCCTCAGAAGTAGGAGGTACTTTTACTTGTCCGTCGTCAGTCTGTTCCCAGGCACTTTATCTGGGATGTAACAAGATTTGCTGCAACCTCTATCAAGTGTGCTACAAGTAAGAAGTGAGTCCATTGATGACTAGAGCACAAGTGGAAACTTTACCGAAAGTTCTCATAGGGCTTCGGTGGCAGCTTTCACATGATTTAACATTAGCTAAGAGAAGAAGCTTGTGAGGCCTAAAGGGAAAACAGCTGAAGTGAGACAATATTAATATTATTAAATATCACACATTTCTAAATGCATTAGCTTTTCTTGTTAATCAAATTCCTTGCTCCTATGAAATATATGTCAGTATTAAGCACTACTAAAACGCTTTCTTCTTTCAAGTGGTATTTCAGTATTATTTTTGTACGTTGCCATGTGAGTTTATTTTATTAGGTTACTTTTGAATGCATATATTCATTAATATATGTTACAGAAAAACCTCTAAGAATCTATGTCAATTCTCTGTTAAATGCATTCTCGACCCTTCTTTAATGTCAATACGCATGTTCAATTTCAGTTAAATGAGATATATTTATTTTAAGGCATGTTATAATACTGTCATTATAAACTCTCTATGTTACTGTTTGTTTTTCATCTTCTCATAAACACGTAAATGCATTTGTATGAAATGATCGTGGTTTAACATAGCTTTTTGTCATCATATAATAATTTTCCAACATTCTGCATGCTTTTACAGGAACAGACTAATTTGCATACAGCCAGGTTCTGAAACTGGGATGGTGCAGTGAGCTAAAAAACGGTGTTGGATCTAGCCCTGATCTCTTGACTGGGTGAGAGTATTCTGTTTAATTCAGAGACTCTGTCCCTCACCACCCCTTTTTGTAAATATGCTTTTACGAAGCAGCATCTGAGTCATGACTTTGCAGATAAAGTTTCTCTCAGTAGGTAAACACCTCATTGTTTTGTCTCATCCATTTAATAAGTTTCATAAATCAATTTCTTAGGTAGGAATTGGTAGAGAACAATGCAAGATAACATCACGCTTTTTCAATTGCACTAAGTGGTAACTTAATTCTATTGTGAAAGCAGAGCACCTTTGCAGGCCCATATCTGACCACTACGCTATACCGTAGGAAATTACCTGGGCAAGACATAGAATGGCTGTCTCTACTTGGTGGCTCCAAACCTTACATTTGAGGGTCCTCCTTTTAAAAACACTATGATAGAGGCAATCCAAGACTATTTCCATTAAAACAGTGGGGTCGCTGAGGACTCTTTTGTGGAATGGAACACTTTTAAAGTGAAGGGTATGGTCACAGTTCCGGAACGTCCCATGAGATACAAAGGGAGTTCGAAGTTCGCCTATGAAACAGGAGAGGAAATCTTCAAGTTGACAGGAAAAAGGCCCCACTTCCACGGTTGACATGCGTTGATTACAAAGCTTACATGGTGAGGTGTTGGACTTGGCCCTTCTGGCAGGTTCACCCCTAAACTTTTTGCTTTTTGATTTTGACTTTGTGCTAGTGATTTCTGGCTTCTGCACACTTTCACTGTGTCCCAGTGGAAAGTGCGTGCGCAGTCTGAGTGCGTGTGGTGAGATTGGCCTGCCCTCCCATAGGAATGCATAGGGAATGTCTGTGTCCCTGGTAGTTCCTGATGCGTGAGGTGTGCAGGCTCGAGTTTGGTATGTGCAGACTCATGTGAATAAATGCTGTGCAATGATGTGTGCGGCGTGATTGTGTCTAGTGTAGAAGTGCCACTTCTAGAAGCTGGCATGTTTGTGTAAGTTGTGTCTGGCTTGTGATTGGCTGGAGCTGGCTGGTGAGCCTGGCTCCATGAGTCATGATGGGTCTGCCCCGGTGGTGAGTGTTGAGATTAGCATGAGTGATGTGAGGTAGGAGTACACCTGGGAACTGAATAGGGCTGGGCTTTTCCCACACAATGCTGGCTCCGCCCCCTGTGGTGTGTCTAATGACCCTAGCCTGCAATGTGAATGGAAAGGGTGGCTGAGGAAAACAAAGTGTTCCAAAACCAGCTGCGACTGGTTTTTCCACCACCCTGCACCCTGAGAAAAAGGGATTTACTGTATAAAAAGAGGCTGGGATCTCTTACAAAATGTTCTCTTCTTGAATCCTTTCCAGAGGGGGGCTGCTGCTGCTGGGCACCAGGAGGACCGCCACTGGGGATTGCCTCCCTGCCTAGGAGTGTTGTAAATCAGCAACGATTAGATTAAGCATTAGCAGAAGACATGCTTCATTTTGACCATTATCGTAATAAATGTGCCTACTCCATCTTGTATTTGTAGCGGCCATTTTGTATGCCATACATTGCCATGTGCTCATCATGTGCTTAGTCCTACCTTCTTGTTCACCGCGCCTGGAGTCTGCCTGGCAACAGGCTATTTTTAGGAGTCCCCGCTTTCAGCATGTCCAGACATGCGCAATAGGGTCAACGACTGTTACTAATTGGTTCCAGATAGGTATGTGCTTGCCAGTTATCGGAGACTGTTAACTCCGCCCATTCATCAATTGTGCCTTCCGAAATGACCTTGTATGGTCATAAATCTGCTCTTGTCTATTGTACCGCCTTCTCTTGAGCCCCCTCATTGTGTATGAAAGGGGCCATGTGCTTTAGTTCGGTGTGCTACTCGATACAATACCGAAGGGTGTTGTGTGGACTGTAGTACCACCTTTAAAGGTTTAATAAACTTTGCTTTTGTATTTTCCAGTTTCATTGCCAACTTCTTCCTAAGGTCCGAGGACTCTGTGCAGAGAAGGGCAAACCCTTGCACTAAGTAGGCCTAGCTGAGGTTTGCTTACTACAAATTGGCGCCCGACACGTGGGGCTCATCGGCGACTCGGATGCCCGAAGGAGTGGTCATGACGAAGGATTTGAATCTCACTGCGGATGCGTACGCATGCCAGAGGCGACCCGAGTCTTGGCATCCAAGGGGTTTTTTCCTTTCTTTCCGATCTGACCATCCAGGTGGTGCCGGTCCTCGACTGAGATCTCTTCTGTTGGCTTGCAGTGCAGTGGCCGTTTGGTCGAATTTAGAACTTGGCAGTTGGAGACTGGACACCCTGTGAGTGGTAAGAACTGTTGTACGGTACTTGCTGTGGGTTTTGGAAGCCTGTGAGTGGCAAGGCAGTTTTAGGATACGCTTGCTGTGGCAATTTTGGAATGACTAGTCAATGATGTGTATGTGAAATATATGTGTTGCAACACATATAGGCAGGTAATGAGGAGACTTTTCTCCATAATGCGATTTTGATTTGAACGGCACAACGTATTACAGATACCTTAAGTGCTACTTTGATTATAATACGGCATATTTTGCACTATTTTTGGCATGCCTGTTTTTAGCGCACTTCGTAGGATGTGCTGGTTTTGAGGAAATAACCGGTTAAAACTTGAGGAATTGAAGCCAGCTCCCCCAGAGGGGACGCCTCATAGAGAGATGTATGTGAAATATGGTCTTTCTTCTATAATGTACAGCACGTTGTGGAGGAAATACACGCGAAAGGATCCTGAGTTATGTTGGCCGAAGTATGGGTCATTTGATATGCGAAAAATTGCGTATGTGGAACAGTGTATGTTTAAGCGAAAATCTAGACAAGATATGTTTGAAAGTGTGCGAATGTGGGTGAAAGAAGTACGTGAGCGTGAGAAACGTGAGCAAGCGCTGATTGAGAAAGAGCAACGGAAGAATGTGTATGAAAAAGCGCAAGAATTGAGGAAAAAGGAGGCGAAAGAGTTGGAAGAGAGACAGGAAAAGGAGCGCAGATTACAGATATCTGGCCAATATGCTGTTCGACAACCTCTTTATCCTGTCCTTAATAAACCGCAAGATGATTTTTCTTTGTTAGATCGTCCTCCGCCTCCGTATATTGTTCCGTCCGCTCCATCCGGCGACGATGAGGATTCCGGTACAGATCGAACGAAACCAGATACCCGCTCCATGATTCCGGTCGACCGTGCGGCTGAATTTAGGAAACTGGCTCGGCAGTCACTTAAGGATACTATTACTGTTTCAGATATTTTAGAGACTTTTAAGGGATGGCAAGATAGAGAACAGATGTATTTTACTGAACATTTTGCAGATGAAGTTGTTGATATGTTTCGAAAATTATCTGATGTTCTCGAACCTGATGATGTGGCAGTTGATTGTAAGCAGTTACGTAAAGGTTCTTTTCCTCTTTCCCAGGTGACTGATATGATCAGGCGGCTGGTTAAACTTCGAAATGATGCGCTTCGGCTGCGGGAGGAGAAACGGAAAGCTAAAACAGATGATCAAGCGGGATTGGTCGACAGGAAACAATCATCTATTTTGGAAACAGATAAGACCGCGATAGTGCAAACAAAGCCTATGGGAGAGGCCACGCCTTTATATGTTCCTCCTAAAGGAGCGGGTACCAGTGACGATAAATATTCTGTAGATGCAAAGGGTATTTTATTTATAATTGGGTGTATACTCCCTGGAATAGAGCAGATGTTATGGCGCTTAAAGCTGCATTGCCTGATCCGTGTAACAATCCTGCCGCCTTTTATGAGGAAGTCCAGGGAGCCTTAAATTCCTGTACCATGACGCTGGCTGATATCGATTTATTTTTCGGGCTCATATTGCCGCCCGATATGTGGCGATCCGTGCGTAAAGTAGATGATAGCACAGCGTAAGGGGCAGTATGGAAGGAGATAGAGAGGGAAGATGCGGACAGGGAACCAGCGCAAAAGCCATGTCAATTGATTTTAGATCTCCCCGGTGCAATATTAGCTAAATTAAAAACGATTATTCACCCTAAAAAGATTGGACTGTTTTAGCATCTTGTAAACAAAAGACAGATGAATCGGTTTCAGATTTCTTCACACGTTTCGAGGAAGCTTTTCATGATTTTAGTGGCCATTCGCTAACAGACGATACGGGCCATCACTTATTTGTAGATAAGTATGTTACGAACCTATTACCAGGAGTGGCTAGCCGCTTGAAGGCCAGCGAAAGCTCTTGGACAACCTCTTCTCCGGCATCTGTCCTGACAATGCCTCAATATTACGAGCGTCAGGAACTTGAAGTGAAGGGCAATGAGGATAAAAAATCTAAAGAATTAAAAACAAAAGTTATGTTATCTCAGGTCTATGGTGCACCTCTTCGAGGTAACGATAGAGGCGGACGAGGATTTTCGAATTCCTCCTCTACTCGTTTCTCTTTGGCTATTGATCAATGCACGTATGGTAAGAAATTTGGACATTGGGCAGATGAGTGTCCATTGTTGCGCTCACAGCGCTATGTCCGTGGTCGAGGATCCATGAGGAACCGCTCGGGGAACTCAGGACCTAGAGGTGCCATGAATGATTGTGCTAGGTTTGATTCTAATGTGTGGGTACAAAATGGGTTCAATACTTTTGATAGGCGTAACCAATACCAAATGTCTGATTATGCGCAGCCTGAGTTGCATGATTCTGCTTATGCATAGGATTGCGTAGGATGGGGTAAGGAATCAGTTGAAGTTCCAGTAGATCATAGGGGTCCTTATGTTACAGCACATGTTTTGGGTTCTACTGATCAGTTTCTGGTTGATACAGGAGCTACTCGTAGCGCTGTGTCTAAACAATTGGTTCCGAGGGCTCCCCTGTCTGGCTTAATGATTACATTGATAGGGTTCGATGGAACACCTTTCCATAGCCCATTGTCACAACCACTTGCATTTCATGTTGATAAGTTTGCTGCTCCATGCCTGTTTTTGCTCTCTCCGAACACCCCAGATAATATTGTGGGTCTTGATATGCTCAAGTATTTCAGAGCCACAATACGATGTTCCCCAGAAGGAGTGCGTGTGATTTTGAATGATAATTACCCAGTAACAGACAGAGTTTGTATTGTTCAAGAAGATA
The DNA here is from genome assembly GCF_964263255.1 of Lissotriton vulgaris. Lineage (NCBI taxonomy): Eukaryota > Metazoa > Chordata > Amphibia > Caudata > Salamandridae > Lissotriton > Lissotriton vulgaris. The sequence continues at coordinate 1,053,284,601 of NC_141694.1, read as the reverse complement.
CTGCATTAGCTTCCCTACCTAACACTCTGTGGACTACTTCAGATACTGATGTGGGTCAGATGGTTATTCCACCAGTGCATATTAGTGTAAAGGAGGGAGCTGTGTTGCCGCGCCTGCCTCAATATCGAATCTCACAGGAGGGTGAGGAAGCACTCACACGAATTGTACAAGATCTTATTGAAGTTGGAGTTGTTGAGGAAGTTCCCTTTAACATTTGTAACAGTCCGATCCTCCCAATTTTGAAGAAAGATACTGATACTAGGATCTACAGATTTATCATTGATGTGCGGGAGGTTAATAAGATAGTGGTGCCCCAATATCCAGTGGTTTCTGATATCACAACACGTCTTACCTACTTACCACCTACTGCAACTACGTTCTCTGTTATAGACTTGAAGAACGCTTTCTTTTCGATCCCTATTCATCCTGATAGCCGATATTTGTTCGGTTTTGCTTTGAATAATCGATCATATAGATTTTGCAGAGTTCCTCAAGGCTATACCGAGAGTCCTAGTATTTACAGCCAAGCATTGAAAAGACAGCTTGAATCCTTTGTTCTACCTGAGGGTGTGGCGCTCATTCAGTATGTTGATGATATTCTGTTAGCAGCTGATACCCCCGAACAATGCGAGAAATGCACGCTGTCTTTGCTTTCTTTCCTTGCTACACACCACCATAAAGTATCCAGAAAATAATTGCAGTATTGTAGACCAAAGGTAACCTACTTAGGTCACCTTTTGTCTAAGGAGGGGCGTGCACTCACATCAGATCGCATTCAAGCAATTCTAGATACACCAGTACCTTCTACACAGAAAGAGGTTCGAGCATTTTTGGGTCTTACTTCTTTTTGTAGGCAATGGATATTAGGGTTTTCATATATCGCTAAACCCTTGTTAGCACTGTTGACAAAAGGTACTCCAATACCCCTCCCTTGGACAGATGAATGTGAGAATGCTTTCCGACAGTTACGACAAGCCCTTTTTTCAGCGCCAGTGTTAGGTGCTCCAGACTACACGAAGCTCTTTACATTGTACGTACATGAGAGGGATAGATGTGCATTGTCAGTTTTAGTACAGACACACAGTGTTAAGCAACGCCCCTGTGCATATTTTTCAGCAGTACTTGATCCTGTTGCTCGAGCGTCGCCTGGATGTTTTCGCTCGGTTGCAGCAACAGCTGCGTCAATACGCCAGAGTGAAGGGATAGTCTTATCATATAAACTGTTGGTGTTGGTCCCTCATGCTGTTGATGCTCTTTTGAATCAAACAAAGACGCAGCATTTAACTAGTGCTCGTCTGACAGCATATGAGCTGACGCTGTTGGCTCCTCATATTACATTGAAGAGATGTGCAACGCTAAACCCAGCCACGTTGTTGCCATTTCCGGCGACTCAGCCTGAGGCGCAGGAAACACATGATTGTATTTTTCTGACTGAGGAACAGACAAAGGGTCGTATTGATTTGCAAGAATACGCCCCTTCCAGATGTGGATGGAGAATTGTGGGTTGATGGGTCTTGTCTGAAGTTACCGGATGGTACAACTTCAGCCGCGTATGTAATTACTACGCTTAACACGATAGTAGAGACAGCTTGCATACCACAGAAGTCTTTTGACTGCATTAACATATCCAAAGAAAATAGCTATAATAAAATGTAGTGCACACAAGAAAGTGACTGATAAGGTGGGACAAGGAAATGCCTTTGTAGATCGAGTGGCACGTGAGACTGCGATGCAGCCTGATATTACTTCTATGTATGTAGTGAAATCACAAGCTGAGCGGTGGCACGATGCCAGGAAAGAAGTATTAGAGATACAGAGGACCGCTTCTGACAAAGAACGAGCGCAATGGTCCATAGATGGAGAGTTGGATGATGAAGGTTGTTGGCGAAACAAACAGATGGATAAATGGAAGTTGCCTATAGCTTTTGTACAACCTATGGTTCAGATGGCACATGGGCTAGCACATGTTGGAGCTTCAGCAATAGTGAAATTGCTTACACAAGTTTGGGAGCATCCAGAAATTGCTAGCACAGCTAAGAGAGTAGTACAGTCCTGTATGATTTGCTTACGATTTAATCCTGGAAAAGGGACACGAACTCCAGCAGGAGGATTTGCTACACCGACTGCACCTTTTGAGGTTTTACAGATGGATTATATCCAGCTTGAACGCTGTAATATTTTGAAGTACGTCTTGGTGGTGGTATGTGCCTTCAGTAAATGGACTGAGGTGCACCCCACCAAAGACAATACTGCAATTACGACGGCAAAGGTGCTTTTGAAGGAATTCTTTCCTCGCTATGGTGTTTGCAGATTTTTGTGGAGCGACAAATGACCTCATTTTGTAGGGGACGTTATAAAGTATGTCCTGAAAGGATTAGAGATTAAACAGAAGTTTCATGCAGTATTCCACCCACAATCAGCAGGTTTGGTGGAGAGATACAATGCAACTATGAAACTGAAATTAGCTCAAATACAGGCTTCTACTTCTCTGACTTGGCCAGATGCGCTGCCACTGGCATTGTTGTCAATCAGATCAGTGCCTCATTCTCGAACGGGTCTCACACCTTATGAGATCCTTTTCGGCAGACCTATGAATATCTGGGGAATTCCTAAACCGAGTTCTGTGTATGATGTACCTTGTGTCTTAATGAATTACTATTTGGCACAATTAACTGATAACTTGGTTTCTATTCATCAACACGTTCGAGAAGCACTTCCTGACAGATCCACAGGAGAGGGCCATAACCTCCGACCTGGCGACTTCATCCTTCTGAAATCTTTCGAGAGGTCGAGCAGTTTGGAACCAAGGTGGCGTGGGCCAGAGCAAGTGCTACTTGCTACAAGAACAGCAGTTCGAGTCACGAATCGGAAGAATTGGGTCCACGGTACCCACTGTTGCCGAGTACTCCCGACTTTGGATGAGCTTGCTGTATTGACCGACCACAAGAGGTTCTGACTGCAGAGAGAGGTCGTGCTGTGACGCCTGACGGATCTGAGGAGTTCTTCCCGGACCAAACAGTCCCTGGAGCAACAAGATATAATTTGAGGCTGAGAGACAAATCTGCAGCATTATGAAAGTTGTCTGAGCACTCCCTGGGTCAGTGAAACGGAGAGCCGATGTGGCAAGGGGGGGGGGATCAGCCCTGCATTAGAGTAGTGACACCCGTATTGGCCCGTGGTGAAGAAATCAACGGCTACCCAGGGGTAAGAGCTCTGACAACTACTTTAGTTTCAGGAAGATTTGTCTTGTGTTGTGACCAAGAATGGAGAAGAAGAAGAAGATGTTTTGTGTAATAGGGTTCGTTGTTGCCTTGATGATTGTGGCAACAATAACATGGTCTGTAGAGGAAACAACTCCTGCTCGTGAGTTGTTTGTTGTTATTACGCCTACACCAGAGGAGCATTATTTCTTTACGCTCCCATATCAAGAATTGAAACATCGGCAATCTAATCTTAATAACACCTTCATTCAAATGCTGCATCACACCCACATCGCTACTAATGCGACAAACTGTTGGATTTGTGGGATGATGCCCGCGCATCAAAAGAAAGGAGGTACACCGTTTATACCTCTCCCTTTTTCGCATAATGGCTCTTGTCGAGCCTGGTATACTTTGCTCTTTGCGACTAGGAAGCCTACAGTGGGCAGACTGCTTTTCCGGTTAAATAAAGAGTGCCATCAGGACAAAGATGGCTATCCCCAAGCGAATGGAACTAAATGGGAGTGAGAAGAATACCGACCGGACAATATTTCAACGCCATATATCTTCACCAACACGAGAGACTCATCTAATGCTGAACATTTTGTCATTTCTGTTACCCAAACGCAAGCAGACCTATGTGTACAGAGCATTGGACATATCCCTGTGGGAGCCAGTGATTGTATCACTGTATTGAATATAGATGGTCTAAATAATAGTACTTTTTTAGCTTCACACAACACCTATTTTGTGTGTGGAAATCGTGGATATTATCGATTGCCAGCCGGTTGGACTGGTATCTGCTATGTGTCTTTTTTGTTGCCCCCTGTGTTTCTAGCACCTCCACTGTATCACCGAAATCTTAAATTGTTCAATAATATTACTGTGAACAGGTACAAAAGGACGTTGACTACTGATAATGTTGATCAGACTGACACTAGCCTACAACAATATATAGATTTCAATTTAGGATTGTTCTTTTTTGTAGGTGCTGCATTAAATAGCAGGAAAGTGCGACAAATTGACTAGAGTAGTGGAAGCTGTAATGGATCAAACAGCTGCAGCTTTAGGAAATATTACTGAAGAATTGCAGATTGCAAGAATTGTAGCTTTGCAGAACCGAATGGTTCTGGATGTAATGTTAGCAGATAGAGGTGGTGCATGCCGTGTTATAGGTAGCAGCTGCTGCATGTTTATCCCTAACCATACTCCATCAGTGTATAAAGCGATTAATAAACTTCATAAAATCGCTGCAGACATTCACACAGAAAATGGTACATGGACTTTTACAGGGTGGTTTTGGACCTGCCTGGGGCTGGAAAGTATTAACAGTCCTATGTATAATAATTGCAATCATTTTCACCTGTTACGTCTGTATTCAATGCAGCCCTATGATTTGTTCTATGTGTGTCAATGCTTGTATACCAACTAAAAACAATATTACAGAAGTCAAAATGCAGAATGATCTGAAAAAGGAAATAGCTAGTATGATGGCCATGGATGTAAGAGATGAATATCTGGCTTTTCCTAGGAAGTCGAATGTCTTCAGCTAATTCTGAAAGGGTCGTCTGTAGTAAATCAGCAACGATTAGATTAAGCATTAGCAGAAGACATGCTTTGTTTTGACCATTATCGTAATAAATGTGCCTACTCCATCTTGTATTTGTAGCGGCCATTTTGTATGCCATACATTGCCATGTGCTCGTCATGTGCTTAGTCCTACCTTCTTGTTCATCGCGCCTGGAGTCTGCCCGGCAACAGGCTATTTTTAGGAGTCCCCGCTTTCAGCATGTCCAGACATGCGCAGTAGGGTCAACAACCGTTACTAATTATTTCCAGATAGGAATGTGCTTGCCAGTTATCGGAGACTGTTAACTCCGCCCATTCATCGATTGTGCCTTCCAAAATGTCCTTGTATGGTCATAAATCTGCTCTTGTCTTTTGTACCGCCTTCTCTTGAGCCCCCTCATTGTGTATAAAAGGGGCCATGTGCTTTAGTTCGGTGTTCTGCTCGATACAATACCGAAGGGTGTTGTGTGGACTGTAGTCCCACCTTTAAAGGTTTAATAAACTTTGCTTTTGTATTTTCCAGTTTCATTGCCAACTTCTTCCTAAGGTCCGAAGACTCTGTGCAGAGAAGGGCGAACACTTGCACTAAGTAGGCCTAGCTGAGGTTTGCTTACTACAGGAGGACCCTGTGAGCTGGCACCTGGGCCCAGCCCTGCCCCCCCCACCTCCTGAAGGACCTTTTGTTGTTCTCTGGAACTTTGTGCCCTGCCAGCGCCTGGGGAGTGCTGGACTCCCCCTCAAACTGGCGCATTGCGCTGCTGGTGCGGCGATCCAGTTCCTGAGGGATTCCCCGGCGTGGGGATTCCCCTTTGCTTATTTTCGGCATGGGAGCCCACTCCGCTTATTTTGCCGATTTTTAAGATCCCTAGCGGGTGACCACCCCGCCAGGGACCTGGTGCCGTTTTGTGCCCCCCAAGTGAGTGCCCACCTCGCTTTATTATTGATTTTGAGGGAGCCCACCCTTCGTTGTAGCACCGAGTCTACTGCCGCGGCCCGGGTGCCGGGACCGCGAGAAAACCAGAAGTCAGGCATCCTTTTCACCTGGCGGCGGGCGGGACTTCCGGTTTGTTGCAGGAAGCCCCGCACATGCCGCCGTTGCCGGAAAAGCCCCAGTGAGGAGAAAGGAAGCAGCCGGGCGGCCACCCAGACTGCCGTGGTGCCCCTTGCGGCCAGGAAAGAAGTTCCAGGCCCGAGTAGTCCAAAGTGCGGGTCAGGCTGAGGAGTCCTGCAAACCCGGAGAGCAGGCAGATCCGGTGAGTGCTCCCTGGAAGAGAGTGGGGCGTCGGGGCACATTGCCGGTGCCCGACCCCCCAGTGGTGCAGGCTTTCTTGTGGGGGCGCTGGGAGGGTAGAGCGGCCCCGGCAGGCAGCGGGCTGCTCCCCCTGCGAGGCCCCATTGTTTAGAGCCCCGAGGCTCCACCGACGGGGCAAGTTGTTTACAGAGCCCAAGAGGATCCTAGGCACCACTGTAGTTTCGAGCCCCCCGAGTGGGGCTCCTACGTTGCGGGGCAATTTGTTTAGAGCCCACGAGGCTCTTGAGGACATTTATTAGTTCTCGAGTCCTCCGAGAGGGACTCCACTGTCGTGGGGGCACATTTCAAGGGTAGAGCGGCCCCGGCTGGCAGCGGGCCGCTCCCCCAGTGGGGGCACATTGCTCAGAGGCCACGAGGCTCCCACTTTGCCCCACAGTTGTTCTCGAGCCCAGCGAGGCTCACGGGGACACAAGTGTTTTGGCCAGAGCCTGCGAGGCTCCACCGTGTTGGCCACATCATCTTTACAGCTGCCCAGCTGTAAATGGGCCGTTTAGGCCCCTGACATTGGGACCCAGGGCGTCCTAGCCCCAGAGAGGTCAGTTGGCCTGGGGCAGTCACAGGTAGTGGCTTATGTAATTTCTGCGTAATTGTTCTTTGCTGCACCTTTGAATGTGTTGATTATGCGTCATGTGCTTTTTCCTACACCGCTGAATGTATGTTTATGCATCATGTGTTTTGCCCTGCACTTCTGAATGTGTTGATTATGCGTCATGTGCTTTTTCCTACACCTCTGAATGTGTTGTGATGCATCATGTGTAATGTTGTTATGCCTATACCCCTAAATGTATAGTGATACTTAGGTGGTTCTTCTTCCTAGTACAGGTGTTGCTAGTGAGGACCTGGTTCCCTGCATAATATTCTCCTAAGGTGGTTAGGGTTGCGTAGGTGGTACTTACCTGCTACCAGTGATTACTGGTTGTGTGCGCTATTTTCTATTTCGTGCTGCAGTGATTTTATATTCTATGTTCTAAGTGCTAATTCTAACAAGTATCCTAGTGCTAAAAGTGCCTATTCCTGACAGTGGTCCAGGTGGCCCTGTCCTGTACATATATCCCCTGTAAATTCTGCCTGTGCCTGTTGGCACATTGTAAAGTGTGTGTTTTTATCTAATGTGTTGGTACAATACAAAGGCTATTTTTACATATAACCTTGTGTGGAGTTTCCTTTGTGGTGGGCCTTGGGTGTTGTTGCTGGGTGCACGCACAAACGCTTAACTTACATAGCCTCCGAGTTTAGCCTTACTGCTCGTGTCATGTACCAAGGGGGTGAGCAGGGGTTATCTTGGCATGTAACTCCCTTGCCCTGACTTAGAGTGGTGGTCTCTGACTGACTTTGGCTTGAGCCTTGGCCAGCCAGAGATCCCATTTCTAACATTGGCGGCAGCGGTGAGGATAAGGATTTGCGTTTGCGCTGTACCGCAGTGGCAACTGGCCGCACTACAAAACTCTGCATTTTAGATGACCACATTTTGGGGATTATTGTTTTTTGAAGTTCCATTATTTCTTCTCCTGAGAGTGTCATTTTCAAATAGTATTCAGTACATTTGTTCCCCGCCCCGCTCCCAGAGTTTGCTACCTGTGTCACGTGTGGTCAGGTTGAGAAATCAGGGGTGGTAGAAACTGCCTTACCAGTCCGAGGGGGGGGGTTCTGTGTGGATGAATGGTGTGTTGCACTGGACAAGTGAGTGTGAGTTCTCTGGGATAGAGAGCTTGCTGAAGTCTTTGTAAATTTTGTACTCTTGCTTCAGCTCTGACAGTTAAGTCCCCTGTGTTGCACGTGTCTGTGAGCATCCTGCCAAGATGGAGTCTGCTTTTAATGTCTGGGGTCTGTTTATGCATGAGTTGAGAGAGTTTTGCGAGGAGAGAGACATCGCAGTGAATGAGTCAGACACCCAGTCCCAACTTAGGAAAAACCTAAAACAACGGCAGAAGGATGACTGGGAACGTGAGCACAGTGAGGAGAGGGCCCGGGTCTCACACCATGAGGGTGGTGGGTCTGAGGCGAGCCCTGAAGAGTCTGAAGAGGAGGAAGAAAATGAAAGTACGGGGACGCCAGCAGATAGGGAGGACCCCATAGACAGGGAGTCCCTTCCTGGGTCCAGTGTAGGGGGTAGTGCCTCATCCCTTTACCTGTCCCCAGAGGAGTGGGAAGATAGGAGGAAAGAAAGAGAGCACCAGGTGGCTTTGGAGAAGCTCAGGTTAGAGCATGCCAAGGAGATAGCGCAGCTGGATGTGCAGGAGAGGATGGCGGAGGCTGAGAGGGCCTTTGCCAGAGAAAGATTAGCTCAGGAGGGTAGATTGTCCCCTGAGCGCAGTTATAATTTTCTGGACTCCCCAGGGAGGGTTGAGTCCAGTGGTGGAAGCTATATAGACATCAGTGCATGAAATCTTACTCCCAGTTCCAAGAGTATGGTACCTGTTTCCCAAGAGGAGGAGTTAAGGTTGAAATTCAGGGGCAGTTGGAAAGTGCCTCACCAGTCTTGGAGGGAGTTTGTGGATGAATGTCAAGGTGCACTGTCTGATTGGTTAGAGGTTCACATGGAATCTGAGTTTACCAAGCTGTTTTATCTGGTTCTCAGAGAGCAGGCACTCAGTTGTTGTTTGCCAGGGCTGCGCCAACACCTGTTGGAATATAGTTCAAGTTCGGGCATTTCTATAGCGCACTACTCACCCAGAGGGTCTCAAGGCGCTAGGGGAAGGGGTTCATTATTTGTCGAATAGCCAGGTTTTAAGTTCTTTTCTGAAGGTGATGTGGTTTTGAGTAAGGCGGAGGTGAGTGGGGAGTGAGGTTCAGGTCTTGGCAGCCAGGAAGGAGAAGGATCTGCCACCCATGGTGGATTTTCGGATGCTCAGGACTGCGGCGAGGGCTTGATAGGACGATCTTAGAAGGCGGGTGGGTTTGTAGAAGGACAGTCGAGTGTTGAGGCATTCGGATCCTAGCTCGTAGAGGGCCTTGTGTGCGTGGGAGAGAAGACGGAACGTAATTCTTTTGTTGACGGGAAGCCAGTGGAGGTCTTTTAGGTGTCCGGTGATGTGATCTTGGCGAGGGATGTCCAATATGAATCTCGCTGATGCGTTTTGGATGCGTTGGAGTTTTTTCTGTAATTTTGCTGAGATTCCGGCGTATAGTGTGTTACCATAATCTAGTCGGCTCGTGACCAGTGCGTGGGTGACAGTCTTTCTAGTCTCGAGGGGGATCCAGCCGAAGATCTTTTTGAGAATGCGAAGTACGTTGAAGCAGGAGGATGAGACTGCGTTGACTTGTCTGGACATCGAGAGAGAGGAGTCTAGGATGAAACCCAGGTTGCATGCGTGGTCTGTGGGTGTGGGTGCTGTGCCCAGGGCCGGTGGCCACCATGAGTCGTCCCAGGCAGAGGGGGATGAACCTAGGATGAGCACCTCTGTTTTGTCTGAGTTGAGTTTTAGGCGGCTGTGTTTTATCCATTCGGCTACTTCTTTCATGCCTTCGTGAAGATTGGTTTTGGCGGTGTTAGGGTCTTTGGTGAGGGAAAGGATTAATTGGGTGTCGTCGGCATAAGAGATGATGTTGAGGTTGTGTTGGCGTGCGATGGATGCGAGTGGGCTCATGTACACGTTGAAGAGGGTGGGACTAAGTGATGATCCTTGTGGTACTCCACAGATGACTTCAGTGGCCTCTGAGTTGAATGGGAGGAGTCGGACTCTTTGAGTCCTCCCGGAGAGGAATGAGATGATCCAGGCCAAGGCTTTTCCTTGTATGCCTATGTTGCTGAGGCGTTGTATAAGAGTGCTGCGGCAGACTGTGTCGAAGGCAGCGGAGAGGTCGAGTAGAATGAGGGCCGCTGTCTCTCCGTTATCCAGTAGTGTTCGGATGTCGTCTGTTGCTGCAATGAGGGCGGTTTCGGTGCTGTGTTTGGCTCGAAATCCAGATTGAGATGGATCGAGGGAGTTGTTGGATTCAAGGAAGGCGGCGAGCTGGCTGTTGACGGCTTTCTCAATGACTTTGGCGGGGAAAGGAAGGAGGGATATGGGTCGGTAGTTTTTAAGTTCAGAGGGGTCTGCTGTGGGTTTCTTCAAGAGGGCGCTGAGTTCGGCGTGTTTCCAGCTTTCTGGGAAGGTGGCAGAGTTGAACGAGCAGTTGATGACATCACGGAGATGGGGTGCGATGATGGAGTCAGCTTTGTTGAAGATGTGGTGGGGGCAGGGGTCGGTTGGCAAGCCAGAGTGGATTGAGTTCATTAGGCGGATGGTGTCTTCAGTGGTGATTGGGTTCCAGGGGCTGAGGTTGTTAGTTGGCGGAGTAGGATCTGTGGGGGGTGGGGAGGGTTGATCGTTGGGAGTGTTCTCGAAGCTGTTGTGGATGTCGGCAATTTTGTTGTAGAAGAAGGAGGATAATGCATCGCAGAGGTCTTGGGAGGGAGTGATGTCGTTAGATGCTGCGGTGGGGTTGGTGAATTCTTTGACGATGTTGAATAGTTCCTTGCTGTTGTGGGAGTTGTTGTCGAGACGATCCTTGAATGCTGATTTCTTGGCGGATTGAATCAGTTGGTGGTGTTTGCGGGTGGCTGCCTTGAGGGAGGTCATGTTGTCGGTGGTTGGGTTTTTTCTCCATGTTTTCTCTAGGGTGCGGCATAGCTTCTTGGATTTTTTTAGGTCATCATTGAACCAGGGAGCCTTTTTGCTGGTTGATTTGTTCTGGTGTTTTTTCAGGGGTGCTAATTCGTCAGCACTGTGGGCGATCCATTGCTTGAGGTTGGTGGCCGCTTGGTTTGGGTCCAATGAGAGGGTGGGAGGGTTTTGGTTGAGTGATGTTAAGAGTTGGTCAGAGGTGGTTTTGTTCCAGTTTCTTACTGATCCAGACAACCTTGCAGAGGAAGCAGACCGCTGGGAAAGGGCCAGAGGTTCTGAAGAGTCATTAGTGAGTGATTCCAAAAGTAGTGGTTCAGGTATCTTCCAGCCCAGTGTGGGGGAAGAGGCTCAGTGTAGCCCAGCTAGGTCCCAGTATAGTGAGAGGGGTATAGAGGCTTACTACCTGTCTCAGTGGAGCGGGAGTCAGTGGGTGGCTGAGAGTCCCCAGATGCCCGAAGCCCTATCTCAGAACCTGGGTGGTTTCTTGAGGGAACACCAGGTTGGGGACCTAGGCTGTCCTGTTAGTCCATTTAGGGAGGATCTCCTAGTGTCTAGGGAACCTGGTGCATCTGTAAATAGAGTTCCAGGGGTTCCAGTGTCCGGCAGTGTCACTCCAGTTGGGAGGGCACAGAAGTCCGAAGTGAGGAGTGAATGGGGGATGTGTTCCCCAGTGGAAGAACCAGTGGGTCAGGGACTACCCAGTTGGGCTAAGTTCCAGTGTAGTGACCATGGTGACACCACTTCTGTTCTGGGGGATATTCGTGAACTGTCAGATGGACAGGGGACGGGAGATCTGTGCCACACAGACAGTCAAACGACATATGAGTCATGTGTCAGCCTCAGGGGGATGGTGTGTAAATCCCCAGAAGTACTGGAGTGTCAGGCAATTATTCCACCAAAGGTTTTAGACCGGAGGTTGGAGGCCAGGTTCAGGATCTGCCTGACCTGAAGGGTAGGACGTCTGTAACCAGCGTCCTGACCGGTTCATCTTCTAGGGGTACCACTCCAGTTTGGAGGGTGCGGAACTCTGGAAGGGGGTGCAGAGGGTGGGAGAGTCCACCTCTGACCCCGGTGCAACCTGAGGGGGTAAACCCTAGGTTGGGAGAATGGTGTTCTGAGGGTACCCCTCGCAGGGGGAGGAGGAACCCTAGACGGAGAGGTAGGGGGAGGAGAGCCTCCCCTGAGACTACTTGTCCGCCTGAGGGTATAAACCCTAGGATGGAAAACCAGTGGCAGTCTAGCCCTGTCTTACAGACAGGAAGAGTGGAGCATGGCTTCTATGTACCAGGGGTTACTACCCCTACTCTGTGATTAGGCAGGGACCAGTGGCACCTGGGTGGCCTAGGGCCTGGTCGTGGCCGCGGACCGCTTGGGAGTACCAGTGGGGTAGCCCAGTTGTTCCAGACAGTGGTGTTAGATGGAATCCCATGGGTTCACCGTGGCGTGGAACAGGATGGTGTCCCTGCCGTTGCGGGCCCGCGTCCGTGTTCTATCGCCCCAAGCAGAGAAGCCCAGCACGGTGGTGATTGGTCTACCCTGTGTTTTGGCTGGAAGGGGGTTGTGTTGGACATGGCCCTTCTGGCAGGTTCACCCATAAACTTTTTGCTTTTTGATTGTGACTTTGTGCTAGTGATTTCTGGCTTCTGCGCACTTTCACTGTGTCCCAGTGGAAAGTGCGTGCGCACTCTGAGTGCGTGTGGTGAGATTGGCCTGCCCTCCCATAGGAATGCATGGGGAATGTCTGTGTCCCTGGTAGTTCCTGATGCGTGAGGTGTGCAGGCTCAAGATTGGTATATGCGGACTCGTGTGATTAAATGCTGCGCAATGATGTGTGCGGCGTGATTGTGTCTAGTGTAGAAGTGCCACTTCTAGAAGTTGGCATGTTTGTGTAAGTTGTGTCTGGCTTGTGATTGGCTGGAGCTGGCTGGTGAGCCTGGCTCCATGAGTCATGATGGGTCTGCCCCGGTGGTGAGTGTTGAGATTAGCATGAGTGATGTGAGGGAGGAGTACACCTGGGACCTGAATAGGGCTGGGCTTTCCCCACACAATGCTGGCTCCGCCCCCTGTGGTGCGTCTAATGACCCTAGCCTGCCTAGTGAATGGAAAGGGTGGCTGAGGAAAACAAAGTGCTCCAAAACCAGCTGCGACTGGTTTTCCCCCACCCTGCACCCTCAGACAAAGGGATTTACTGTATAAAAAGAGGCTGGGACCTCTTACAAAATGTTCTCTTCTTGAATCCTTTCCAGAGGGGGGCTGCTGCTGCTGGGCACCAGGAGGACCGCCACTGGGGATTGCCTCCCTGCCTAGGAGGACCCTGTGAGCTGGCACCTGGGCCCAGCCCTGCCCCCCCCCACCTCCTGAAGGACTTTTTGTTGTTCTCTGGAACTTTGTGCCCTGCCAGCGCCTGGGGAGTGCTGGACTCCACTTCAAACTGGCGCATTGCGCCGCTGGTGTGGCGATCCGGTTTCTGAGGGATTCCCCGGCGTGGGGATCCCCCTTTGCTTATTTTCGGCGCCGGAGCCCACTCCGCTTATTTTGCCGATTTTTAAGATCCCTAGCGGGTGCCAACCCCACAAGGGACCTGGTGTCGTTTTGTGCCCCCCAAGCGAGTGCCCACCTCGCTTTATTATTGATGTTGAGGGAGCCCACCCCTCGTTGTAGCACCGAGTCTACCGCCGCGGCCCAGGTGCCGGGACCATGAGAAAAACGGTAGTCAGGCATCCTTTTCGCCTGCCGGCGGGCAGGACTTCCGGTTTGTTGCAGGAAGCCCCGCACACCCCGCCGTTGCCAGAGAGGGAGGATATAGAGAAGCCCGGGTGAGGAGAAAGGAAGCAGCCGGGCGGCTGCCCCGGACTGCTGAGGTGCCCCGTGTGGCCAGGAAAGAAGATCCAGGCCCGAGGAGTCCCGAGTGCAGGTCTGGCTGAGGAGTCCTGCAAACCCGGAGAGCAGGCAGACCCGGTGAGTGCTCTGTGGAAGAGAGGGGGGGCGTCGGGGCACATTGCCGGTGCCCGCCCCTCAGTGATGCAGGCTTTATTGTGGGGGCGCTGGGAGGGTAGAGCGGCCCCAGCAGGCAGCGGGCCCTCCCCCAGTGAGGCCTCATTGTTTAGAGCCCCGAGGCTCCACCTACAGGGCAAGTTGTTTACCGAGCCCAAGAGGCTCCTAGGCACCACTGTAGTTTCGAGCCCCCTGAGCGGGGCTCCTACATTGCGGGGGCAATTTGTTTAGAGCCCACGAGACTCTTGAGGACATTTATTAGTTCTCGAGTCCCCCGAGAGGGACTCCGCTGTCGTGGGGGCAAATTTCAAGGGTAGAGCGGCCCGGCTGGCAGCGGGCCGCTCCCCCAGTGGGAGCACATTGCTCAGAGGCCACGAGGTTCGCACTTTGCCCCACAGTTCTCGAGCCCAGCGAGGCTCACGGGGACACAAGTGTTTTTGGCCAGAGCCTGCAAGGCTCCACCGTGTTGACCACATCATCTTTACAGCTGCCCAGCACTTAGTGGGCAGCTGCTCCGTTTGGGCCCCTGACATTGGGACCCAGGGCATCCTAGCCCCAGCGAGGTCAGTTGGCCTGGGGACAGTCACAGGTTGTGGCTTATGTAATTTCTGCGTAATTGTTCTTTGCTGCACCTCTGAATGTGTTGATTATGCGTCATGTGCTTTTTCCTACACCTCTGAATGTGTTGTGATGCATCATGTGTAATGTTGTTATGCCTATACCCCTAAATGTATAGTGATACTTAGGTGGTTCTTCTTCCTAGTACAGGTGTTGCTAGTGAGGTCCTGGTTCCCTGTGTAATATTCTCCTAAGGTGGTTAGGGTTGCGTAGGTGGTACTTACCTGTTACCAGTGATTACTGGTTGTGTGCGCTATTTTCTATTTTGTGCTACAGTGATTTTATATTCTATGTTCTAAGTGCTAATTCTAACAAGTATCCTAGTGCTAAAAGTGCCTATTCCTGACAGTCGTCCAGGTGGCCCTGTCCTGTACATATATCCCCTGTAAATTCTGCCCGTGCCTGTTGGCACATTGTAAAGTGTGTGTTTTTATCTAATGTGTTTAGTACAATACAAAGGCTATTTTTACATATAACCTTGTGTGGAGTTTCCTTTGTGGTGGGCCTTGGGTGTTGTTGCTGGGTGCGCGCACAACGCTTAACTTACATAGCCTCCGAGTTTAGCCTTACTGCTCGTGTCACCTTTAGCATACCTGCCAGAGACACTTGACGAACAGGAGGAGTCCTGCGGACCAACGCCACGCCATTCAGCTGCATTACCAGCGACCGCCAACACCAGGCCCGCCACCGCCGCTCCGGGACTTCAAATCCCGGCAGCCTTTGCGGCGGTGGCGCGTTCCCTGACGCGAGTTCAAGGCGCCAGGAGGGGCTATAAAAACAACAAGCCCTCGGTGGAGCGGGGGAATTCAACCTTTAGCATACCTGCCAGAGACACTTGACGAACAGGAGGAGTCCTGCCGACCAACGCCACACCATTCAGCTGCATTACCAGCGACCGCCAACACCAGGCCCGCCACCGCCGCTCCGGGACTTCAAATCCCGGCAGCCTTTGCGGCGGCGGCGCGTTCCCTGACGCGAGTTCAAGGCGCCAGGAGGGGCTATAAAAACAACAAGCCCTCGGTAGAGCGGGGGGAGTTCAACCTTTAGCATACCTGCCAGAGACACTTGACGAACAGGAGGAGTCCTGCGGACCAACGCCACGCCATTCAGCTGCATTACCAGCGACCGCCAACACCAGGCCCGCCACCGCCGCTCCGGGACTTCAAATCCCGGCAGCCTTTGCGGCGGCGGCGCGTTCCATGACGCGAGTCCAAGGCGCCAGGAGGGGCTATAAAAACAACAAGCCCTCAGCTACGCGGGACGTGTGCGGGATGCCCGGGGCGAAGCCCGGGCAAAGGGTGGGCCCTCAGAGGCCTGAAGAGGCTGGGCTGGGCCACCCCCGCTAAAGTCATCTAAGGCACTGCGCATACCAGGTATTTACCGGTGACCTAATCTACGCAGTTAAATCAATCTATCGCCATCGCACCCTCTATCACCATACTATGAGGAAGACAGTCAAGAAGCCCAAGATGCCCACATTAAGATCAAGCACTAAATCAAAAGCGGATCCCCCCCCACGTTTACCAACTTTAACTGCTATCGATAAGATGTTGAAACAAACTATAGGGGCGGTATCCAATGCCATCGCAAACACGGAGAGAAGACTGTCGCTACCACCCGTGACTATCGTCCAAGATACCCAAGAAGCTCTTATCAATTTATCTGCAGTTTCCTTAGACTCGGCAGATGACCCTGACACTAGCCTGGCCATCACCCCTTCTTCTTTCGTCGATCTCCCATGCGCCCAGGCGCCCGCCGAAATCAGCAGGGAGAGAACGGATTTTCAATCAAATAACAACAAGAGGAAATCAAATACCATGGAAAAAAATTGGCCTAAGGAAGTATCTAAATGCAGAGGTAAAAAAGGCCAAACCAAAACTAGAAATCACAACTTGGTGACGCCTATAAATCCATCTACACCAGGAATACCCTGTTGGATCACCCACATGGTGGCCGACCTTAAAACGGACCTTGAACACTCCATCACTGTGCTGATAAAACCTCTTATAGCTAAGATCGACAGACTAACATCTCTCGTAAATAACAAGGGTGTTGGCCTGAAAGGCCAACCAGCACAAGAGGGCGCCTTAACAAAACAGGATGGGGCCATACCTAAAAGACCAACTAAAGACAAGGCCAACCCAACATCGGACATGGTAGCAAATAACCCTGCCAGAGTCACACAAAAAAGCATAAAAGATACACAAAAGGTCGTTACCACACCGAACAGAGGCAAAACCAACAAACAAACAATTACCGAAATTAATAAACCATCTCTTGGACCCACCCAAACTCTTCCCAGTAACAACGCTCAAACTCCCAAAGCGCCTCCCAAAACCAATTCGACCCCATCTGTAACCACTAAAGAAAACAAAACAACAACTCGCTTCAGGACAATCAACCTCCCGCCTGAAGCTTTACCCTTCGTAGTTGTTTTAACAGGAGTCCCACCTTTAAGAGAGGGCAAAAGGGAAACACAAGTAGAGTTAAAAAACAAATGTGCTCAGTGGCTACAAATTCATAGACCACTACCCCCCAACATTCACGGGAGATTCTCTCAGTAAGAAGGGGGGAGTGGATCGGTAAAGGTACAAAGACTATAGCAGGGGACATAATTACGGTAAACTTTAGAGACATCGCAGCAGTTAACTTTATCTGCAACGCCCCCCCTAGTTATACCCACTCACAAATTCATCCTGTACATCTATCCTACTTTTACCCATTTGCACCTCATAGACCCACGCAGAGCAACAGACCCCCGATGTTTAGAATGCCCCAAATGGATCCCCAATACAGACTAACTCAGTGGCAAAGGCCATATCATGTGACCCCAAACTACGATCCCTTCCTAACGCAGCACGTACACTGGAACAGGTTCAGCGTACTGGAAGAAGTCGATTGACAGGTACGGGAAAAGCAATCTTCTAAATATGCAAGGTTGAAGGAGGCAGGACTGCTCACAACTGGAACGAGAATGGGGGCGGGAAATAGACCGGAACCCGCTCCCAGCAAGGGAGGCGGCAATAAGTCGCCGATCATAAGCAGGGGAAGAGGTGACCTGATAAAATCCCCAGTACACAGGTCAACCATCGAACAGAGCAGATTAGCTATCTACTGCAGTCCACAATCTAGCCCTGATATACCACTTAAAATGGAAAACCCAGCAGTGCTCATATCAAGAGATCTAATAGGAATTTCCAAGGAGGATACTTATGAAAACTTACAAATTGTATCTTGGAACATAGCAGGATTAGCGGCCAAATTCGAATCCCAAGAATGGCTTAGCTATATAAACAAATTCCAAATTATATGCCTGCAAGAGACATGGGTCACTGAACTAAATGATTACAGCATAGAGGGATATAAAAGTTTCTTTGTTCCGGCCAAAAAGGTATCCCCTGGGAGAGCCAGCGGGGGACTTGTAATATACGTTAATCTACACATCCAGGGCACTTGGCTAAACCTTAACTGGGTCTCACACAACCTTCAAGCAGTAAGGTTTGTCTCCACAAAATTAAACTTTTTTCTAGTCAATTGGTATAACGCTGTTGGCACGATGGAAAAGGGAACAGCCATAAATGAATTGGACTCTTGCCTGGA
This sequence comes from Lissotriton vulgaris, assembly GCF_964263255.1. NCBI lineage: Eukaryota > Metazoa > Chordata > Amphibia > Caudata > Salamandridae > Lissotriton > Lissotriton vulgaris. The sequence continues at coordinate 1,053,266,701 of NC_141694.1, read as the reverse complement.
AAATTTGAACTCCTTAAACAAGACACCAAACCCCCCAAGCTTAATTCTTTTGGGGGATTTTAATTGCCACCTTTGTGATAAACTAAAACCTTTTAGTAAAGACTGGTCGAGATGCACCATAATAAAAGGCCCCCATTTCACTCACTCAAAAGAAGGATGGGATCTGGAGAGACTAACGAAAAGGCATAATCTGATCCAAACCTTAGATCTTGTTGTGTTGGGCGAAAAAGTAGAATTAACCCCAACATACAAAGGAAGAGGTTGCCACTCTTACATTGACTATATCCTAGTCTCGCCCATACTAAAAAGAAATATTAGTAAAATCATAATAGATGCAAGCATCTTCAGTGATCATAATCCGGTCATTCTCACAATAAAAGGTTTTGATTTTAAACTGGGCCCTAAGAGATCCGACACCATAGAAAAAGCAGTGGACCAAGGAAGGAGAATTAAATGGGCCAGGATCGATGGGGATATATTCTACAAAAGACTGTTAACAGAGGGCTCTGAAGCAATAAACATATGCCTTGACCCAAGCGTGGAAGGAGTTCTGGTGGTCAGAGCTTTTGAAGAAATTGCGTCCCACGTAAACAATTTTTTAAAGACTACTGGAACTAGTAAAGCGCCCTCAACTCCACGTTGGTTCGACTCTCTCTGTACCAAGGCGCATAAAAAACTGAAACTTAGCCTCCATGCCAAACCAAGGGACAGGTTCATTGTTGCACAGAATAGAGCCGAATATAAAAAAGCTCTAAAAAAACGCAAACAAAGCTTACAAAATCAAGCTTGGGAGGATCTAAGGGACGCTGCTGAAAGGAAAGACTCTTCAAGTTTCTGGAAAGTTATTAACTCCCCATGTTTTCAGGACCAAGGAGCACCAAAAATAACGAACATCATCTTGCCAGAACAGTGGCAGAACCATTTCCAGAGTCTTTACAACCACTCAAGCCATTCAATCCAGGGGGACGTACCTAGGAGGTTACACCCGGCTAAATTGGACTTTTCCTTGAAAGAAGTTGAAATGGGAATAGCAGGGCTCAGCAAAAATAAAGCACCTGGCCCGGATGGAATTCCACCCGACCTATTCCTAAGTAAACCCGAGCTATGGGCCCCGCTGCTCACTAGGGTTTTGAACGAGGCAGTGGTGACAGGACTGCCTCGTTCCTGGTCAACAGCAACCATAGTTCCTATTTACAAAAAAGGGAATCGTGACGACCCTCAATGCTATCGACCCATTTCTCTCATCGACGTGACCGCAAAAGTACTAGGGCGAGTCATCTTACACTGTCTACAAGATTGGGCAGAGGAGCACCAGGTCCTCTCGGATATCCAATATGGCTTCAGGGAGGGCAGATCCACCACCGACCAATGTTTGAACTTATATCTTCTGACAGCAAAATATACCATTGCCGGCAAGGGGTCCATTTTTATGGGGTTTATGGACCTTTCAGCGGCTTTTGACCGCGTAAATAGAAGAAAGCTCTGGTCTTTGCTGACAGAACTAGGAGTGGATCAACCCCTCGTGGACACCCTGCAAACCCTACACTGGAATACATCTGCAAGCGTGAGGTACAACCAAGAGGGAAAAAAGACCGACCCCTTTGCTTGCACCAGTGGAGTGAGGCAGGGATGCATCCTCGCGCCCTTTCTTTTCTCCATATACATTAACTCTCTGGAAAAAGATCTTCTCAAATTAAAGGTGGACTCACCCCAAATTGGTCATCGCGCAGTGCCTGTATTACTATACGCCGATGACGCGGTACTGCTTGCCAGAACCCCTCTAGGATTACAAAAGTTGATTGACGGCTTTGTCGTGTTCATGGACAAACTGGACCTAGCGACAAACTTGGAAAAATCCTACATCTTGACATCAGGGCAACTGAAAAAAGGGAACTTTACCTACCACATTGGGTCACACAAGATAGACCAGGTCAAGACCTTTTCATATTTGGGGGTACTGTTTGATAACCATCTCAATTTCAAACCTCTGGCAGAGAATCACGCGATGAAACTGGCAGCGTCAGTAGGAGCCATCATGGGGTACGGACAAAGACTGGGAAGATGGTCTCCAGAGCAAATACTGAACCTGTACAGGTCAATTTGCTGTGCGAAGGTAACCTATGGGGCAGAAGTGTGGGGCTTCATAGACAACAAAGCACAGCAAATACAGACAGAAGAAAATACATTTCTGAGAAGAGTCCTGAAAGTGCCCCAGAGTGTACCGGCTTACATCATCCATGAGGAAGTGGGAGAACCTTTCATTGAAGATCGTATTAAAGTTAAACCTCTCCTGGCATGGGTCAAATTATGGACAAACCCCGAGGCGGCCTTAACAAGACAAATTATATTGGATTGCCTCAAACGAGATAAAGGACACAATATACCCTGGTTGAAGTATGTCAAGAACTCATTAGCAGAGATTGACTGTATAAACTTCTTCACATCAGGCTGGCAGCGGGCCGCTCCCCCAGTGGGAGCACATTGCTCAGAGGCCACGAGGCTCGCACTTTGCCCCACAGTTCTCGAGCCCAGCGAGGCTCACTGGGACACAAGTGTTTTTGGCCAGAGCCTGCAAGGCTCCACCGTGTTGACCACATCATCTTTACAGCTGCCCAGCACTTAGTGGGCCGCTGCTCCGTTTGGGCCCCTGACATTGGGACCCAGGGCATCCTAGCCCCAGCGAGGTCAGTTGGCCTGGGGACAGTCACAGGTTGTGGCTTATGTAATTTCTGCGTAATTGTTCTTTGCTGCACCTCTGAATGTGTTGATTATGCGTCATGTGCTTTTTCCTACACCTCTGAATGTGTTGTGATGCATCATGTGTAATGTTGTTATGCCTATACCCCTAAATGTATAGTGATACTTAGGTGGTTCTTCTTCCTAGTACAGGTGTTGCTAGTGAGGTCCTGGTTCCCTGTGTAATATTCTCCTAAGGTGGTTAGGGTTGCGTAGGTGGTACTTACCTGTTACCAGTGATTACTGGTTGTGTGCGCTATTTTCTATTTTGTGCTACAGTGATTTTATATTCTATGTTCTAAGTGCTAATTCTAACAAGTATCCTAGTGCTAAAAGTGCCTATTCCTGACAGTCGTCCAGGTGGCCCTGTCCTGTACATATATCCCCTGTAAATTCTGCCAGTGCCTGTTGGCACATTGTAAAGTGTGTGTTTTTATCTAATGTGTTTAGTACAATACAAAGGCTATTTTTACATATAACCTTGTGTGGAGTTTCCTTTGTGGTGGGCCTTGGGTGTTGTTGCTGGGTGCGCGCAGAACGCTTAACTTACATAGCCTCCGAGTTTAGCCTTACTGCTCGTGTCACCTTTAGCATACCTGCCAGAGACACTTGACGAACAGGAGGAGTCCTGCGGACCAACGCCACGCCATTCAGCTGCATTACCAGCGACCGCCAACACCAGGCCCGCCACCGCCGCTCCGGGACTTCAAATCCCGGCAGCCTTTGCGGAGGCGGCGCGTTCCCTGACGCGAGTTCAAGGCGCCAGGAGGGGCTATAAAAACAACAAGCCCTCGGTGGAGCGGGGGGAGTTCAACCTTTAGCATACCTGCCAGAGACACTTGACGAACAGGAGGAGTCCTGCGGACCAACGCCACGCCATTCAGCTGCATTACCAGCGACCGCCAACACCAGGCCCGCCACCGCCGCTCCGGGACTTCAAATCCCGGCAGCCTTTGCGGCGGCGGCGCGTTCCCTGACGCGAGTTCAAGGCGCCAGGAGGGGCTATAAAAACAACAAGCCCTCGGTAGAGCGGGGGGAGTTCAACCTTTAGCATACCTGCCAGAGACACTTGACGAACAGGAGGAGTCCTGCGGACCAACGCCACGCCATTCAGCTGCATTACCAGCGACCGCCAACACCAGGCCCGCCACTGCCGCTCCGGGACTTCAAATCCCGGCAGCCTTTGCGGCGGCGGCGCGTTCCCTGACGCGAGTTCAAGGCGCCAGGAGGGGCTATAAAAACAACAAGCCCTCAGCTACGCGGGACGCGTGCGGGACGCCCGGGGCGAAGCCCGGGCAAAGGGCGGGCCCTCAGAGGCCTGAAGAGGCTGGGCTGGGCCACCCCCCTAAAGTCATCTAAGGCACTGCGCATACCAGGTATTTACCGGTGACCTAATCTACGCAGTTAAATCAATCTATCGCCATCGCACCCTCTATCACCATACTATGAGGAAGACAGTCAAGAAGCCCAAGATGCGCACATTAAGATCAAGCACTAAATCAAAAGCGGATCCCCCCCAACCTTTACCAACTTTAACTGCTATCGATAAGATGTTGAAACAAACTATAGGGGCGGTATCCAATGCCATCGCAAACACGGAGAGAAGACTGTCGCTACCACCCGTGACTATCGTCCAAGATACCCAAGAAGCTCTTATCAATTTATCTGCAGTTTCCTTAGACTCGGCAGATGACCCTGACACTAGCCTGGCCATCACCCCTTCTTCTTTCGTCGATCTCCCATGCGCCCAGGCGCCCGCCGAAATCAGAAGGGAGAGAACGGATTTTCAATCAAATAACAACAAGAGGAAATCAAATACCATGGAAAAAAATTGGCCTAAGGAAGGATCTAAATACGGAGGTAAAAAAGGCCAAACCAAAACTAGAAATCACAACTTGGTGACGCCTATAAATCCATCTACACCAGGAATACCCTGTTGGATCACCAACATGGTGGCCGACCTTAAAACGGACCTTGAACACTCCATCACTGTGCTGATAAAACCTCTTATAGCTAAGATCGACAGACTAACATATCTCGTAAATAACAAGGGTGTTGGCCCTAAAGGCCAACCAGCACAAGAGGGCGCCTTAACAAAACAGGATGGGGCCATACCTAAAAGACCAACTAAAGACAAGGCCAACCCAACATCGGACATGGTAGCAAATAACCCTGCCAGAGTCACACAAAAAAGCATAAAAGATACACAAAAGGTCGTTACCACACCGAACACAGGCAAAACCAACAAACAAACAATTACCGAAATTAATAAACCATCTCTTGGACCCACCCAAACTCTTCCCGGTAACAACGCTCAAACTCCCAAAGCGCCTCCCAAAACCAATTCGACCCCATCTGTAACCACTAAAGAAAACAAAACAGCAACTCGCTTCAGGACAATCAACCTCCCGCCTGAAGCTTTACCCTTCGTAGTTGTTTTAACAGGAGTCCCACCTTTAAGAGAGGGCAAAAGGGAAACACAAGTAGAGTTAAAAAACAAATGTGCTCAGTGGCTACAAATTCATAGACCACTACCCCCCAACATTCACGGGGTGATTCTCTCAGTAAGAAGGGGGGAGTGGATCGGTAAAGGTACAAAGACTATAGCAGGGGACATAATTACGGTAAACTTTAGAGACATCGCAGCGGTTAACTTTATCTGCAACGCCCCCCCTAGTTATACCCACTCACAAATTCATCCTGTACATCTATCCTACTTTTACCCATTTGCACCTCATAGACCCACGCAGAGCAACAGACCCCCGATGTTTAGAATGCCCCAAATGGATCCCCAATACAGACTAACTCAGTGGCAAAGGCCATATCATGTGACCCCAAACTACGATCCCTTCCTAACGCAGCACGTACACTGGAACAGGTTCAGCGTACTGGAAGAAGTCGATTGACAGGTACGGGAAAAGCAATCTTCTAAATACGCAAGGTTGAAGGAGGCAGGACTGCTCACAACTGGAACGAGAATGGGGGCGGGAAATAGACCGGAACCCGCTCCCAGCAAGGGAGGTGGCAATAAGTCGCCGATCATAAGCAGGGGAAGAGGTGACCTGATAAAATCCCCAGTACACAGGTCAACCATCGAACAGAGCAGATTAGCTATCTACTGCAGTCCACAATCTAGCCCTGATATACCACTTAAAATGGAAAACCCGGCAGTGCTCATATCAAGAGATCTAATAGGAATTCCCAAGGAGGATACTTATGAAAACTTACAAATTGTATCTTGGAACATAGCAGGATTAGCGGCCAAATTCGAATCCCAAGAATGGCTTAGCTATATAAACAAATTCCAAATTATATGCCTGCAAGAGACATGGGTCACTGAACTAAATGATTACAGCATAGAGGGATATAAAAGTTTCTTTGTTCCGGCCAAAAAGGTATCCCCTGGGAGAGCCAGCGGGGGACTTGTAATATACGTTAATCTACATATCCAGGGCACTTGGCTAAACCTTAACTGGGTCTCACACAACCTTCAAGCAGTAAGGTTTGTCTCCACAAAATTAAACTTTTTTCTAGTCAATTGGTATAACGCTGTTGGCACGATGGAAAAGGGAACAGCCATAAATGAATTGGACTCTTGCCTGGAAAATTTGAACTCCTTAAACAAGACACCAAACCCCCCAAGCTTAATTCTTTTGGTGGATTTTAATTGCCACCTTTGTGATAAACTAAAACCTTTTAGTAAAGACTGGTCGAGATGCACCATAATGAAAGGCCCCCATTTCACTCACTCAAAAGAGGGATGGGATCTGGAGAGACTAACGAAAAGGCATAATCTGATCCAAACCTTAGATCTTGTTGTGTTGGGCGAAAAAGGAGAATTAACCCCAACATACAAAGGAAGAGGTTGCCACTCTTACATTGACTATATCCTAGTCTCGCCCATACTAAAAAGAAATATTAGTAAAATCATAATAGATGCAAGCATCTTCAGTGATCATAATCCGGTCATTCTCACAATAAAAGGTTTTGATTTTAAACTGGGCCCTAAGAGATCCGACACCATAGAAAAAGCAGTGGACCAAGGAAGGAGAATTAAATGGGCCAGGATCGATGGGGATAGATTCTACAAAAGACTGTTAACAGAGGGCTCTGAAGCAATAAACATATGCCTTGACCCAAGCGTGGAAGGAGTTCTGGTGGTCAGAGCTTTTGAAGAAATTGCGTCCCACGTAAACAATTTTTTAAAGACTACTGGAACTAGTAAAGCGCCCTCAACTCCACGTTGGTTCGACTCTCTCTGTACCAAGGCGCATAAAAAACTGAAACTTAGCCTCCATGCCAAACCAAGGGACAGGTTCATTGTTGCACACAATAGAGCCGAATATAAAAAAGCTCTAAAAAAACGCAAACAAAGCTTACAAAATCAAGCTTGGGAGGATCTAAGGGACGCTGCTGAAAGGAAAGACTCTTCAAGTTTCTGGAAAGTTATTAACTCCCCATGTTTTCAGGACCAAGGAGCACCAAAAATAACGAACATCATCTTGCCAGAACAGTGGCAGAACCATTTCCAGAGTCTTTACAACCACTCAAGCCATTCAATCCAGGGGGACGTACCTAGGAGGTTACAGCCGGCTAAATTGGACTTTTCCTTGAAAGAAGTTGTAATGGGAATAGCAGGGCTCAGCAAAAATAAAGCACCTGGCCCGGATGGAATTCCACCCAACCTATTCCTAAGTAAACCTGAGCTATGGGCCCCGCTGCTCACTAGGGTTTTGAACGAGGCAGTGGTGACAGGACTGCCTCGTTCCTGGTCAACAGCAACCATAGTTCCTATTTACAAAAAAGGGAATCGTGACGACCCTCAATGCTATCGACCCATTTCTCTCATCGACGTGACCGCAAAAGTACTAGGGCGAGTCATCTTACACCGTCTACAAGATTGGGCAGAGGAGCACCAGGTCCTCTCGGATATCCAATATGGCTTCAGGGAGGGCAGATCCACCACCGACCAATGTTTGAACTTATATCTTCTGACAGCAAAATATACCATTGCCGGCAAGGGGTCCATTTTTATGGGGTTTATGGACCTTTCAGCGGCTTTTGACCGCGTAAATAGAAGAAAGCTCTGGTCTTTGCTGACAGAACTAGGAGTGGATCAACCCCTCGTGGACACCCTGCAAACCCTACACTGGAATACATCTGCAAGCGTGAGGTACAACCAAGAAGGAAAAAAGACCGACCCCTTTGCTTGCACCAGTGGAGTGAGGCAGGGATGCATCCTCGCGCCCTTTCTTTTATCCATATACATTAACTCTCTGGAAAAACATCTTCTCAAATTAAAGGTGGACTCACCCCAAATTGGTCATCGCGCAGTGCCTGTATTACTATACGCCGATGACGCGGTACTGCTTGCCAGAACCCCTCTAGGATTACAAAAGTTGATTGACGGCTTTGTCGTGTTCATGGACAAACTAGACCTAGCGACAAACTTGGAAAAATCCTACATCTTGACATCAGGGCAACTGAAAAAAGGGAACTTTACCTACCACATTGGGTCACACAAGATAGACCAGGTCAAGACCTTTTCATATTTGGGGGTACTGTTTGATAACCATCTCAATTTCAAACCTCTGGCAGAGAAGCACGCGATGAAACTGGCAGCGTCAGTAGGAGCCATCATGGGGTACGGACAAAGACTGGGAAGATGGTCTCCAGAGCAAATACTGAACCTGTACAGGTCAATTTGCTCTGCGAAGGTAACCTATGGGGCAGAAGTGTGGGGCTTCATAGACAACAATGCACAGCAAATACAGACAGAAGAAAATAAATTTCTGAGAAAAGTCCTGAAAGTGCCCCAGAGTGTACCGGCTTACATCATCCATGAGGAAGTGGGAGAACCTTTCATTGAAGATCGTATTAAAGTTAAACCTCTCCTGGCATGGGTCAAATTATGGACAAACCCCGAGGCGGCCTTAACAAGACAAATTATATTGGATTGCCTCAAACGAGATAAAGGACACAATATACCCTGGTTGAAGTATGTCAAGAACTCATTAGCAGAGATTGACTGTATAAACTTCTTCACATCCCCAGACTCTCTAACCGCCGAGAGCAAAGCTTTGGTAAAAAAACTTTTTCCAGAACGGCTTCAGAAGTTAAGGGCTGAGAAAGAAAGCCACAAATCCACTGTCCTATCTTACAGTAAATTCACAGCGAAGCAAGGAATGGAACCTTACCTGAGGGTCATGTATAATGCTCAGGACCGCTATGTCATGACCCGTTTTAGATTTAATATGCTCCACCATCTCTTCGCGGTTCCGGCTGGGTTCACTCATACAGTGGCAGAGAAGGGTACCTGCGGCTGCGACCATAGGTCTCCGCAGGATACCCTTCACTTTGTTTTATTGTGTCCATTTTATACAGTACCACGACGTAAGTTTCTGGTGGGGATTTTGAAAGACTCAAAGTTTAAACAAGCAAAACTGGCCCTGAAGTTCCTACAGGAAGCTGAAGACGCTTATACTCTTTTCTGCACTATAAACTTTATCCGGATGGCACTACGGCTAAGGAACACCAGAGAATTAGGACTCTAACATTATCTGACCCCTTGAATAATTTACTCCTTGCCCCTAGCTTAATGAATTATGGTGTTAGATAAATTTATCCTTTTTAATCTTTTTTAATGGAAATTCACTTTTTTTAAAATATTTGTATGTATATATGTGCTTTTATGGTGTCTTTTTAAGAACCGAATAAAGATTACAAATTGAAAAAAAATTGATTGCTTATGTCACGTTACCAAGGGGGTGAGCAGGGGTTATCTTGGCGTGTAACTCCTTTGCCCTGACTTAGAGTGGTGGTCTCTGACTGACTTTGGCGCGAGCCTTGGCCAGCCAGAGATCCCATTTCTAACATGGGGCAACATGCTGAAGGAGATAATGCTGAAATGGTTTTGGCTTAGTTGATTAGGCACAAGTCCAGAGGCTCCCTAATCTCTAGTATATGGATTGAAAGTGCGTAGGTGGTGCACACACAATATGACATCAATCAGGTGTTTCATGCCACTGCTCTAAATTGTATGAGACGAATGTTGACACAGGGACAAGAGTTAGAAGATGATTTCAATTTAGCACTTCAGGATTCCTTTCTCAGAGAACAAATAGAAGCTTTTGATGTCCCACTGACCGTTCAATAAATTTGAAAGGTGATATTAGAGCAGGGCAGGGGAAAGACCCACTGAACATTGCTGAGTTTTATTTGACTTATTAGGACAAATTAGCACAAAAATCAGCGGGCGTATATATCCAGAACTCGAAGAGGAGTTTTACCTTACTTGACCTGGGAAACCCTCAGTGTTTTGCTTCCTAAATGTAGGCAGGACTTTCATCACCCACAGGACAGAAACTCCTGTCAGCCCCAGTCACTAATAAATATCAACTAGAACTTTCTTAGCAAACCAATTTCAGCCCTATGATTAGATTTCTAACTTTGGCAGTGATGGCTGGTCGAAACAGGAATGGGGGGACAGAGTTGAAAATATTAAAAAAGAAAACTTACCTTTTCTGCTGCCTCGCTGTCTCTGCTTCTCTTGTCCAGTCCGGTCCGGAAGAAGCTGCAGGAAGCACCCGGGCACACAGGCTCCCCTAAGCCAATCACAACACTACAATGCAGCGTTGTGATTCGCTCAGATCGGTACAGGAATCCTGTACATATTCCCACCAGGCTGTCCATTACAGCCTGGTAGAGAATATGCAAAGGGTGCATGACTGCTTGACCGGGCTAAAATGGCCGGCCAAGCAGTCATGCACACTTAGTGTGCACAGTCCACTTCTCCTCCCTGAACCACCAGCCCCACCCTAACCCAGCCCCCAGCAACCAAAAATAAAATGATAATAATGTTCAGTTATTATCATTTTATTCTTCCCTCTTTAACTGCTCTAAGAGCAGTGGGGCGACACTCCTCCGCCTTATCATGGTAGATTTGTTCCAGGCTGTTATAATTCTGCCAACATAAGTAAAAGATTTTCCATGTGGTTCAAGATGGATCCATCTCCATCCCTTGTGTAGGAGAGTAGGATCTGCTTACTATGGTTACCCCCACTTTTAGCTGGTGTTTCACTGTTTTTAGACTTTAGTATGGCTGGGGCCAGCATTGGTGTAATTCAATTATGCAAACTAAATAATTGAATTACACCAATGCTGTAAAATGATTGGGTGATGAAGTTATGTGAAAACAATTTATCTTTGTAGGTGGAAATACTCTATTATACGGAAAACATACCTCTAATGGAATAAGAAATAGAGGTTATCACAGATTGTTTATCATTATCTTTCTCGCTCGATGTTCGAGGTATGTAAACACTTAGAGTGGAAACAAGGAAACCCTTGGGTTATTGTATACTAGACAGTCATAGCTTTGAGCAGATTCTCACGCAGTGAGATCAATATAGAGGATAACTATTATCCAAAAAAATGCCTTGATAAAGTTAACAGATTCTAAGGTTCTAGATCCTTAAATGCCGAAACAGTGCGGCCTGTGAACAATGTTTGATATAAATGTGAAAATGGTGACTAAATATTGTTGTTAGTATAAATTTTGAAATGTGACAGTAGGGGAATACGAAAGACGCCCAAGGGCATCCCATAAATGTGAAAATATGGAGCCGGTCTAATTAGACAAGTGAACAATGAAGTATAGGAAAGTAACTGTATTTTTTAAAAAATGGGTAAAAACTTATAAAAATGTGTAACACTGTAATTAATGGTTAGTACAACTTGAGGTCTTTTTGTCATAAGTCTTAATCAATGTGTAATTGTGGCATTCTCTTTTTAGTGATTTTAAAAACCGTCCTGAAGAAGGTGTGACTAACCCGTCAAGACACCGAAACGCCGCGTCGACTCTTTGGTTTTTTATGATATTGTTTTGTATGATTATGTAATATTAAATGTTATGCTATGTATTGTAATAAGATGATTTTTAATAAATTACTGTTTTTATGATACACAAATATAAGGATCATTTTTGAATGCCACAAGACTTAACTTTTTAGACCTTGAGTATCTAACTGAACTGTTCTTTGTTTGTATATTACTTGCGGTCCAGTTGGACACACCTGTGTTAAAACATTAAAAAAATGTTTGTTTGGTGGTGGGGGTGTGCCTTGTTGTGCTTGTGGGGACTGTGTGTGTACATACAATAGTGTGCAGGACACTGCCAGCAAAACTGGAACATTTAAATTGGTTCAGCGTAACCCAGCTGACCTGACAGTAACAACGTACTGTTAGCTAGCTGAGAAGACCTGGTGCCACGGCAGGAAACTGTCTATTGCTGCAACATCTAAAAATGGCGGACAGACCGACGTCCGCCTGACAGAGTACTTGGATCTGTCGCGGAACAGTGATCTAAATCAGGCCCTGTGTACCTAACACCTCTGCAAGAGTTCCTGCTAGTCTAGTGGTATCATGTACATACTGTATAGGCAGAGGGATGTGACACAGGTGTTCCCTATCCCCACTGATTTTTGACCTGGATACGGAACCCCTTGCACACAAAATTTGCTTGGGGGTAAAGATAGGTGCATACATATCACGGACATCACATATGCCATATCACTGTATGTTGAATAGGGGTAACAGACACTGGGATAGAGCTGTTGTTTGCAGTGCTAGAAAAGCTTGGGAAAATCTCTTATCTAAAATGTAGTAGTCCAAATGGCACATGTTTCTGATTAGGCCTGACCCTAGAGAGGCTGCAGTTGTATGCTACACCTAAAACTTTAGATAGGAACAGCATATATTTTGCTTCTTAGGTGTCAAGGGTTATCGTAACAAGTCAGGTGTATTCAACAGTAATGCTGATAAGGCTTTGATGGCGTTTAGGGATAGTTTGTCCTTTTGAAGTACTCTGCTTCTATCCACAATGTGCAGGACATCCTTCACTAAAATGATGACGCTACTAAGACTACTACACTATTTTGGCAAATTACTGTGTAACTGCCTAAAAAATTGGGTGAGAAAGTTAGATTCTGTCCTCCTTACTCTGATTTGGTTTTATGACAGTCATAGAATTTGCTACCGCACATTCTGGCTCCTCATTATGGAGGGCATGATGATGTCTGAGATTTGTAACTCTCCAGTATGGCAGCTCAGCCGTAATATGTAGCCGAATGATGTTTTGATCCCCCTCCAAAGAGATATGTATTGACAGATTCCAAGGAAATGATTTGATAAAATTTATGTTTCTAAAGTTTTGCCCGCAATTTTGTATGGTGCAGAACTATGGGGTTTCAACAACCTGTCCCCACTTATTGTCGCCCAGAATACATTTTTGAGGTTGTCTGTAGGCTTACCCCAATCCTCACTGCGTATTCCTTTACTGTTAGACCTTGGTTTCCAGGCAGTTGAGGATGTGGCAGCTACAGACCCCTGGCATTTTGGCGACGTCTCTGGACCACACCAGAGCTCTCCTTATACGCTAAAGCCAAGGTGGAAGTTAAAGGGTTGGGTGGTGCACACAAGATCTCCTGGCTGGCTGAAATCAAGTCACTGTCGACAGATATGGAAATGGGGGAACTTTGGGCCAATCCGGACACAGCTGAGTTCCCATCAAAAAAAGTTTATAGTGCTGTGTACTGGGAAATGATTAAAGCCAAGAGATTCTCCTCCCATGTCAGTAGTTCCTTGACAACAGTCTTCCTTGATACTAAGGATGAATCCTTCCTGGAAGATTATTGGGATACCATTACGAAGCCTCTCGATCGCAAATTGTATCACCAGCTCAGAGTAGGTACACTACCTCTATGATGGTTATCCAGTAGATGGAACCCTGCTGGTAGTGATAAATGTGTATTTTGTCCAGATCACATTGAAACCATCGATCATTTTTTATTTGCCTGCCCTGCGTACCATCAACCTAGGCGCGTATTGTTAAAACCTGTTTGTTCGCTTATGGGAACAAGATCAGTACTGGTTGCAAGCAGAATATTGAAAAATGATACCTCAAATCCAGTTGTAATTGGTGTAGCAACATTTTTGAGTTGGGCGTGGGTCCTTCGGATTAAAAAGGGTGGGGTATAGCCAGCAGGAATGATCAAAGTCATGGTTATCTGAAGTAGGATTTACAGTTGGGAATTATCACAGGAATGGTGAGCTCATACTAGAGACTTTTTATACTCGAGATATTTTTTATATTAGATATGTCTAAGTCTATTGCCAATTTCTATATTTAATTCTATTTTAGGGAAAGTTTTACAATGTATATATTTATGTATTCATGTATTATTGGATTTTAGAATAGAGCTTTTCTTTTTATCTTGTATACGATGAATTTTATCTTGTATGGATTTTGTATTATTTGTTATAGATTGTCTTTTATGATGAAGAATCACAATAAAAACGTAATGACTGATTTGATTACTCTTTTCCTGATAATAGGGGTTCATTGGGGGAATTGCACGGAATATGGAGAAGTCCCATGCACTGCTGGGCTATCTGCCTAAAATAGACATGAGACATATACCTGTAACATACCTATTCAAGGCCTGCCCGTGTTGCAGGGAACATACTTCTTTGTCAATATAGAGTCACTAGGTGAACTGTATGGTGTGAAAGTGCTTAGGTCATCCAGGATCTTACAGAGGATATTGAACTACTGATTAGTCAGTTATTCACATATGTAAGGATGTTAGGTATAGAGAGATCAATTTGGGGGTTAGGTATGAACCACCCACCCATGCAGAGCTGCACTTATTGCTGTCCTTAGAAATGAGTCAAAAAGCTGAAACACTGCTATACAGAGCTCCTGTGGATATGTCTAAATAAAAGCCCTTTAAGAAAAGTGTTCCATCAAAACTGGTGGAGAACTGAGTGAGGAGGTTTGGCAGCTAGGCTTAGGCTATATTCACAAGGTGTCTAAGAATCTGTGTTTCAAATTGGTCCAATTTAACATTTTATACAAAACATATCTTACTCTTGAAAGAATGTGTAAAATATACCCAGATTGTGATGGTTCCTGCCCTAGATGCAGGCTTTTTTATTCAAGTTTTTACAATACAGTCAGGGCTTGCCCAATTATGGCACAATACTAGAAAGAGATCACAACATTTGTGGCCAGTGCAACTGGTATGGCTAAACTAAAGCCAGAAACATGTTTATTAGGCCTAATATGGTTGTATGAAATTTGATTGCAATTTGGGGTGGATGACTACCCACCTCAAGGAATAATCACAACCCTTGTAAGGGTCACTAAATTCACCTGAGCTCTTCCCCATGGTAGCTATGGTACTGAGCAGACAGGCTTAACGTAGGGCAATGTGTAAAATATTTATGCAGTACCAAAACAATAATAAAGTAAAAATGCAAAACAATGAAAATCCCAAACTGAATTAGAAAAATAGAGTAAAATGTAATAAACAAAGTCACACCAAAATAACAACAATCCAATAAGGGGAGTCAGAGATATACATTTTAAAAACTTTAAGTAGAATAGCACCAAGAAGCATAAAGTGGTAATGAAAATCAAAGGTTGCAGTAGACTAGGACCTAGGCACAATTTGAGACTGTTCGCCATGGAGCGGGGTTCGATACTCCAACCAGGTTAGTCATGGTCAAATATTTTACCATCTGACTTAGTCCTTTAAGTCTCAATCCACCAAAAGATTACACGTCTAAAGCACCCCAAGACCTCAGGAAACTTAAAGACTCACAGGGTGTCATGCAGAAGCCAACAGCACAGTCCAGTCCAGGTACAGTTGTTACTGGTCAGCTGGGTAGTTGCAGGAAAGGCCTCTTGTATTTGTTGTATCTGTGTAGCTTCTACAGGAGCTCAGTCTTATGACACTTGGACTTTACTTCTTTGTCCTGGGTGCAAGATGAGAGCGGGTCAAGTCCTTCAGGGTTTCTTTCAGGTAACCGCCAACAAGTCCAGTCCTCTCCCGTTCTTTCTCAGGTTTAGAAAGTGTTCTGAGTGGGTACTTGGAGATGCCACATTTATGCCTGGTACCAGCTTGTGGGTGGCAATGCCTCCCTGGCACTCCTAATCAATAAGGCAAAAGTTACCGGGGCCAACCTTACCCATTTTAGGCATCTACAAGAAGGCAAAAGTCTTTGGCTACAGTGAACGAGGGCTCTAAGGGCTGTACAGAAGTCTAGTAAGATAAGGCAGGGTTAATCAACAAACAGACAGTGGATACACAAGAATTATCTTGCCGTCCTGTTCCTATCCTTTCAACTGAGCCTCCAGTTTTATACCTGACAACAGACCTGTCAAGCAGTACTTTACACTTCAGCAGAATTTGACACTTTAGTCTCAAAAAAGGATGCTCACAGCCCCCACACAGCATGTTCTGTGAGGTTCAGAAGAGTCAACTCTGCCCATTCAGGTTCAGCCTATTGTTTTTTCATGGGAAGCATTCCACACTTTTTTCACAATTAGTCAAATGTATATTATTGGCTGGGAAAAACTGGAGAGCAAATGCAAATTTAGCATCCAAGAACATCAGGTAGAGCAAAGGTATTTTTCTAAAAGTTACTTTTCCTTAATATGTATTATTAATCTGACTTCACAGTTGAACTGGGTTTTTAGTAGCTATTAAACATAGTTGTTTATTTTTCTAGCTAGTCCCATTCCCGAGATACACTACAGTATCAGGATTTTAATTTGTAAACACAGTGAAAAATAGCTTTTGGAGGGTAGTTTCAAGGACATGGTAACATTACATTTATACATGTCCTACTTTTAAATACCATGCAGCCTGCCTTGTGGACTACAAGGCCTATATAGGGGCAACTTATTATTAATAAAAAAGGAAGTTTTTGACCTGTCAAAAGGGTCTTTTCTAACAGGTCAAATTGCAGTTTTTACACTGCTACTGTCAGGCTACAAAAAGTAGGCATGAAGCCATGTTTGTACTACCACTGTAGTTGATGGCACAATAGGTGCTGGAGTTCACTAGTGCCATTTAACTTACAGACCCTGCGTACCCCTCGTACCATATTCTAGGGATATATAGGTATAACATTCCAATTAGGAGTATGCCAATTCAACAATGTTTAAAGAGGGAGCATAGGCACTTTACTACAGGTTAGCAGGGCTAACGATCACTTAGTTCTAAATCCAGCAAAAAAATAGGGTCCAGCAAAAGGCTAAATATCTGTAGTGACCAAGCAGAAAAGGCAGATATTCTATAGTTGAGTATAAAAAAATTAATTGCCATGAAATTTGAAGAAATGGCTTTAATACTCGTTAAGAGGTGCTAGGCGAAGGAGTGGAAATTAGCAAAGGCCCCAGACAGTTTGCGCAGGGAGAAGAAAGTGTTATATTGGGCACTACCAAAGAGCAATGGCCTTCATATTTAGCAGAAGATTGGACTGAGAAAGGCAGGCACAGCCCAACTCTGGAATAAAATATTGCAGGCTTTTACAGAGAAGGGTAGTGGTGAAAGGTTTCCAGAAGCCCTGCTAAGGGATTTGATGCCGACAATGAATGCTCTTATGCACTCCACTGCATTTTGGGTTAAGGCATGATTTCGATTTGTTTGAGCACACAGTAAAAGTAACAACTAAGCAGAGCATAGTTTTTAGGACTGTGTTGACCAATGTGGAGCAGAATACTGAGGACTGTGTCGACAAATAGGTGAAGATTACCTTAGTGTCTGTATGATTGGGAGTACCATGACTCACTGGAGGATGCTGTTGGTTAGTGTCTACAGAATGCTCTACAATGTAAATGTAATAGTATTTGTATAGCGCCCGAATCATCCCCCACTCATACCGCTGTGGAACCCTTCCTGGCTTTTCCCTGTGAAGTGCCCACTCCTGGGCACCCCCAAGGTGAAGCCAGGCATCCTAGCGTTGTTGGGGCCGTTGTGGAGATTAAGCAAGCTATTGCCCAGAGTTGCACCCATGATTAGAATAGGCACCGAGGTGAGAATTATCAGGTCCAAGGAAATTGAGCCCAAGACCCACCGAGGCAGGAATTGAACCCTGGTCCCGGCTAGACCTCTGCATCAGGGTCTGCCGCTCTAACCATTGAGCCACACTTCTCCACTTACATAAGGACACTGGCAGATCTGATAATACTGGAAATTCACAAAACACAAAAATCATTGGTTGAGAGACCTACCAGTGTATGCTTTTTTGAATTTGTAATTTGTTAATATTTGCTTCTTTTTTCCTGCATGAAATGACTTTAGAATGAGATGTCTATAGACATAACATGATACAAATGTATGATTTTTGGTATGTGTACCTATTAGCTCAAGTTGCTGTTAATGTGATTGCATTGTAGCAGGCAACGATAACCGCCAAGGAGTTTTGCGTGAACAGGCAGGGGGACCTCACTTCCCGTCACCCCCTCCACAAGGAAGCGCTCTTAAGCGCAACGCCAGACCGTGACTCTCTGTAGCCGCTAACAATCACCACCAAGGAGTCTTGCTGTTAGGAGGCAGGGGGGATTTCACTTCCTGCCCCCGAGCAAGGAAGGGCTCCTAAGCATGACACCAGCATGCAGCGCGGTACGCACACAGTCCGCGCCCGGGCAAAGCCTGGGTCAAGGTAGGGCCCGTCCATGCCCGTCAGAGCCTAAAGGAGGCTGGGATGGCCCACCCCTGGACCGTGTGTCCAAGGGGAAGCTACATGCAAGCAGCGAAAGGTGAGGAAAAGAAAGGCGATCCCAGCAGATTGAGTTGGTTAGTCGATTAACACCCTGGACTCTTTTCTGTTGGGAGCTTCTGATGCCTTAGAGAAAGAGATTGAATGCACTGCCCGCAGACTCTCCATGGGGGAGTCTGCCCTGTCATTGGTACCACCCATCCTTGAGGAACCTTCAGGGGAGCTGTCTGTGATGAGAACAGTCACTCCAGCTGAACTTTTGAGTAATACTCACTCCAAGCGCTCCAACAGGGCCATTAATCACCCACAGAACCACAAATGAAGAAGAAAAAGGGTGGGAGACTGAACAAATGCAGTAATACAGATGTGGCCCACATTCCACTTCCGCAAACAGATCAGGATGACTGCCTACTTAGAGTCGAACATATTTCCGCAAAACTTTTGCAGTCTGTTTCTGCAAGACCTTCTAGAATAGAGTCTAATTTAGCTTCATTCAAGTCAGGAGGGGGTAGCCTCCCAGAGAGAGGAACAACCAACCACACTCTTACCACAATCACCCTCAATGATACCATTCTGGAGGGGCCTGTACCATGCTCCTTGAACATTGTCTACAACACATCAGCTGGTAGCTCTCTAAAAGCTACTGGCTCCTCGAAGGGTTTAAACCATCGCCTGAGTCTGAGGGACTCACTAGACCACATCAATTGCTCCATAACCCAATTCCACAACCTTTCCCTCCATACAACACTACACCAAGGGAGGTTGATTTAATAACAAGTTTCTTACCCCAGACCTGCAGAGCTTGCAAAAGGAATCCACGAACAATTAATTTTAAAAGCCCGCCATTGGATTAGTAGACACTCTGATGGGTGGTCCGAAGCTTTTATAAGCATTTTAATGGCAAGGAGAGTAGGCTGGGTGGTTAAGTCAGATAAGAAATTCAGGGGGGACTGATTTGTTTTAAATTTTATATCACACATTATGGCCAGAAATCTTTTAAGTGTCCTACCTAAGGCCCCTTCCCTGGCGTCTCAGATATTCACCCTGCCTCTGGGCTTTTCTTTACAAATTTGTTATGCAAATTCCATGGGGAAAGGGATTCAGGGACCAGGCAAGTCATCCCCATTTAATGACCAAGCAACCACCATTGAGGCCATTTTTTTATCCTATGCCAACTAGTAACTATGTTTTACCGTTGGCGGATAGGGAAGCCAGCGATTGACAGATGACAAATGGGATCGCCCAAATCACAATTCTTAATAGTGATAGAGAAGGGATTGAGTATCCAACGTTAACCAATGAGGAAAATGACCTGTTAATGATGATTGTGTGGAATATCGCAGGGCTCGGTTAAAAAATGTCTGATCAAATATGGCTCCAATATATCACTTCCTAAGATATGTTAGTTTACAAGAAATGTGAGAGATTATACCTTCCATATCCCAGCGATACAGTCAATATCAGGCCGTGCAAAGGTGGTATCTTGACGCTATTTAAAAACACATTGAAGCTACAAGTTTTATCCATATGCAACGGCACACCATACCTCAGTATATTACATTTATCAGGGCTAGGGGCTGATATCACTCTCCTAATAAATACTACAATAACAACTTTGGAGTTGAAATGCCCTATGTTGGAGGGGAAATTAACTGTAGCTATTCAGAATTGCAAGAAGACACCCAGTATTCTGAGGATGGGTGACCATATTGCTCATAGCTGTCCTGCGGCATCCAATACGAATTGTGGATCGATCAACGAGGGAAGGGAAGGCATTGCACATTTTACCCATAACCCACATGGAGAGGACCTCAGTAGACTCCTTTTCAAGCTAGACCTAGAAATAATTAATCCTATTACGCCAGTTACAAAATACATTTGGATCCATGTCCCTTGGATCGACCATTGATTATGAAATTACCTCAGCATCACTCAACAAGTTTATCACTGATCTAAAAGTAACCTTATCTAGATTCAGTGACCACGTGGCAATACCAGGCTGTCTGACCTGGGAGGGGATTCACATCCAACATACAACCCGCATAAAACCAAGAATATCTATGCAAAACTGACTATTTTTCGGATAAAATTCTCAAGGCCCAAAAAAAGTCAAAAGAGTTGTTTAACATCGTGGAAAATCTCAGCTCTAGCGACAGAACTTCCCTTCCTATGGTTCCTACCCAAGAGCTCTGCAACACACTTAATTCTTTTTTCTTTGATAAAATTTGCACGATCAAGCAAAGCATTTCTACTACTCAGTCCCCTTTATTGTTTACTGACACTTGGTACAACCCTTCCACTTTAGATTCCTTCCCCCTCATAGACAATATCAAGCTACTCAAATTATTAACCAAAGTTAAAACTGGCTCTCCTGATGACATTTGCCCCCCTCACATCTTGAAAGAGGTGGGCACCAATCTCCCTGAGTGCTTACTTTCTTTATTGAATGGGTCACTTGTGCAGGGCAAAGTTCCATGCAACTTGAAAAAAGCTCTTCTCGTTCCCCTCTTAAAAAAGGCAGGAGCTAACCCGCTAGATCCCATCAACTACAGACCCATATCGCTGTTGCCATACTGCGCCAAACTGCTGGAGTCACATGTGTGCGAAACTATCTCCAGCTTCTTGGAAAAGTCTGAATACCTTGCACCGAATCAAGCAGGGTTCCGTCCTTGCCACTCCACCGAGGCGGTCATCCTCTCGGTGTTAAACACTTTGAGGCGGAATGCAGATGCAGGAATCCATCAGGCGCTTGTGCTACTGGACCTCTCTGCTGCGTTCGACACGGTCGACCACACCATCTTGGTCGACCGTGTCGAGCAGGCAGGTCTCAGGGGCCCCGCATTGAGCTGGATCCGCTCTTTCATCTCGGGCCGCACACAATCGGTCAGACTCGGCTCCTTCTCCGCTCCCACTATACCTACCACCTGCGGGGTACCACAAGGTTCCTCGTTATCTCCCCTTCTTTTTAATGTCTACTTACGTCCTCTTTTGCACTCCCTGCGTAATGCTAATGTAACCATCTTTAATTATGCGGATGATTTGCAGCTCATCTTCCCTCTTAACAACATGGACTCAGTGGACGAATTCCAAAGAACTATGTCCCACATATTGAGTTGGATGAGCTGCAATCATCTGAAGCTCAACCCGGGCAAGACCGAGCTGGTCCTGCCCGGACAGAGCCCACTTAGCTGGAATTCCAACTTCTGGCCCACTAACATGGGAGCGCCTCCCACTAAATCTTCCGTGGTTAAAAGCCTAGGCATTTTCATCAGCGAGGATCTCTCGCTAAAAAGACAGGTTGGAGCGGTGGTATCTTCCAGCATCTTTCAACTGAAGAAAATAAGGAAAATTGCTCGCTTCTTCTCTTCAGCAGCCCTCACACAGATTGTCCTCTCCTTGGTTCTGTCCAGGCTGGATTTCTCTAACAGTCTTTACCTCGGCCTCCAAACTGGTGAGCTTAAACGCCTCCAGCTTGTTCAGAACCAAGCTGCCAGGCTACTTCTGAATATACCCAGGAGGCAATCCATCAGACCTGGCCTTAAGCAACTACATTGGTTGCCAGTTGAGCAACGTGTGGCCTTCAAGGCTGGGTGTATTCTGTTCCGGTCTCTGAACGACTCTGGCCCTTCTTTTATCAGAGATCTTTTCAAAAAATACTGCCCCTCCCGTCACCTTCGATCCACCTACAGATCACTTCTGATTGTTCCTCCATTCAAAAGGAAACGCCTTGGAGGCAGCTGCTTCGACCATCAAGCTGCTGTACTTTGGAATTCTCTTCCTCTCCATATAAAGCAGAATGATAACATCCTCAGCTTTAGACAATCCCTGAAGACCTGGTTGTTTTCTCAAGCTTACTACTGATAGCACTGCTTTATCTTTTGACTGCCTTGTTTGGTTCCTCCTACAGCGCCATGAAGCCTCCGGGCGTACGAGCGCTTAACAAATCCCAACTAACATTAACATTAACATTAACATTAACATTAACATCTAGGAAAAAATTGTATTGTGTTTAAATGGGGCAAAAAAGATAAGAAAAAACTTGTCCCTTAATTAGTTAGAAATCAATGTAATCATATCATGACATGCCTTGAACCGAATAATGTTCCAACTAAGACTGTGACAGCCTTCAAGTCAATACAGTGTGAGGTAAAAAAATAACTTAACGAAAAAGGGTACAGCAGCCATATCAATTACCCCACGGTTCTTGGAACAAATTTGTACAAGAGCTCTTTCAAATTTACATAAGGCCATTAGGACTGAACCTCGAGACAGGGCGCAGATTAAGCTATAATGGAGGCTTTATAGAGATGCTAGGTAGGCCAGATTACAAGTACTAAAGGTGGAAGCCTGGGAATGACTTCAGCAGGCCTCTAGCTTAAAAAGAACAAGTGATTTTTTTAAAGTTAATAAATCCCCCAATTTTTAAATCCTCCCTCGACACCAACCAAGACAACCATGTGGATGAAGATTTATGGGTGGTTTACTTTTAAGAAACGTTTGGAATTGGGAGTAAAGAAAGGCAATGGCCTTTATACAGTATCAGTTCTAAGCTACCCCATGTCCTTAGTTTTAGTCTTTTAGAGGTCAGAGAAGCCCTCTACCAATGTACAAATAACAAGGCCCTGGGCCCAGAAGGCAGCCCAATAAACCTTTTTTCTGAGGACCCGGACCTCTGGGCCCCAGTACCGACCAATGTTTTTAACAAGGTGGTGAAGGTTGGCCCACAGGAATCATGGTCAAAATCTATTATGATCCCGATTTTCAAAAAGGGGATAGAAATCGGAGCCAAACTATTTTAGGCGTATCTCACTCCTAGATAGCACAGCTAAGCTCATGGGTCGGGTTCTTCTGAATAGAATGGAAGAATGGGCTACAAACAACAATGTCCTGATCCCTACGCAGTACGGTTTTAAGAAGGGGAAAGGTACCCAGGATCAATGTTTAAATCCGAGCCTCCTCATTGCTATATATTCACAAGCTAATCAAGGCAAGCTTTATTTGGCCTTCATGGACCTCTCAGCAGCTTTTGATTGCATGGCTCATCATCATCTGTGGAGTATTATGAAGGAAATGAGGGTTAATGAATACTCCAGGGCATCGGCTTGCGTCTGCTATGGTGATAAGCGTGGCTCAAATCCACCCGAGTGACTTACCGCACTCACCTATAGTAATTATATAGGAAGTCAGCCGGACAGTGGAGAAGAATAAACAAAGTCTTTATTAGGCCAAACAACACTCATATGAGAGGGCCCTGTCCGACCTCACTCCTGGGAGTGCGAACGAGAGGACTGACTCTCTGCATCACAGCAATACATTATAATGCAACACAGTTCATTGGGGTACGCCCCTTCTGGAAAATTACTGAAACCCAGACCAGCGAACAATGCCATCATACAGCAGGCATCTGCACCTGCAGGGGATACATCGCTATCTTTACTCAAGGCCATGGAGCTAGGCTTCAGCGTCTCTGGTGCATGAGAACATTACTGATAAAGAGACTTGTTAGTTTCGGCCACAGTAAGCCGAGAAACGAAAACTGCTGTCTTAGGGAAATTCTCTATTCCTGCGGGAGGGGCAGATGAGCGAGTAAGGCTCGTGATCACAGAGGAATACACAAAATGGTGGCACACAGGCTAAGCTAAGGAACTAATATGGTCACACGTACATTGGAATAATAAAGTAGCAAACGGAATAATTCAACACAGGTGCATATACGAACTTCATTAGTTAGCCATATGATGCTAACGTACATATGAGAAGGGGCAGTTGGGGCATCGAAAAGTGAATTCTATCAGACCCTCCTTTTAGCATCATTGGCTAACTACGGCCACATTTATTTGCCAAAAGGTAGTGCCGGCATATCCATTCTAGGGGCAGAACACATTATTTTTTTTTTCTTTTAGTCTAAAACATCCTCTGAAATAAACATCAACCAACTTGCATCAGCAGGAATTTCAGTAATCATTGAAGTAGCATATTGACCCGACACCTTCTTCTGTGGACGCAAATTCGTAGCACACATTGAGCAACATGGAGGGAGGCAATATACACAAAGGCAACATGTCAGTATGACGCTCACCACACCCACCAAACTCATCAAAATGTTCCAACCCCAGGAGGAGAAGGCACCCCAGAGCCACCCCTGTAAGGACCATGTCCCATTATCTTGATGTAGTTCAGTCGCTAATCTATGTAATTTCTGTACTGCCAAGTTAACAGTCGGAGCTGAGTCACGAATATACACACAGCAAGACGTCCCGATGACGCGACAGGCCCCGCCCCTATCTGCCAGGATGACGTCAAGCACCATCCTATTTTGAATCGTAAATAATCTCATAGCCTGAATCTCAACAGACATGTTAGTCGCAATATCAGCTTCAGTAAGGACTACCTTTTCCATTACCCTGGACAGTCGTCGAATGGCCCTACTGTTAAATATCGGACCCCAGAAAGGGAGCAGGCCCTTAGAAAAATCAGTCCATTGCTGGTACGAGGTGTCTGTCTGGTCAACGTCATCTACCTGAAGCTCCCTCCTTTTACGCTGCTCTTGTGGACTGGGAAATCTACGATGAGTTCTGTGGTAATCAGAAGGGGCCACATATACAGGAGGAATCATATAGGCTAAATAACACACCCCACCCCAACCCTCGGGCAACCATAAGTATCCATTATCTCCACACACAAAATAGATACTGGGGGGTGTAACCAAAGAGGGGCTAAGAGGCAAACGTATCACTGCAGTCACATTACAGGAGCTATTACCAACCTTTATTGGGCCCCTTCCCTCTATACAGAAAAATGGTGAAGGACCCACCACAGCCAGGGGTATCAGAGACTGGACACTGTTATTTCCCTTTGGGGGGTGTCTGTAAGACAGTGAGGAATTCAATTTCAGGAAACTTTCTCTAACCTTATCAGTATCATTTGGTATCAGAAACCGGCCCAACTTTTTCTCACAAGTCTCTATAAATGTCTGGTCAAAACGCCCGTCAGTATATACACGTCCAAGGGAAGATGGAGGCAGAGGTCGCACTCGCATTGTCATAGTCGACCCCCTATTCTGCAGTCTAGGAGTCAGGAAATCTGGCTGCTGAAAATATTTAACAAGACCTATGAGAGTATACCACCCCACACAACTATTCACAGGAGTCAAAGGAAGTGCTAGGAATCTATCTTTCTTGTAGGCAGCAGAAGGGAGAAGCCCACAGACCCAGCAGTCAGTCAAATTGGTGGTGGCATGTGCATGGTGCAAAATTTTAATAAAAACATTTTCTTTGTAACCCTTCCTCAACATTCGTTCACCATAATCCACAGTGATCATGTTATGTTCAGGAACAGCAGTAGGTGTGGGTGCAAACACATGAACGGGGTAGGCTTTATCCAGGAAAAACAATATACCAAGAGTCACTATAAAGGCAATTAAAACAACAATGATGACCACTATTTTTCCTTTCCGGGAAAGGGCCAACCAAGGGGAATCAGGCACGGGTCTCGGAGGAGCCGCAAAGGGCTGCTCCTCATCAGGGATGGGGCGGCCAAAAGGATACATTCTCAAGAGCGTTCAAAATATATCAAAAATGTAAAAAAAGAAAAACACTTCTAGTAAAAAAAAATAGTCCCAGACAGTCCACAAAACCGGCCAGAGGGGTTCTTCAACCCTAAAAAGGGATCTTCTCCCTGTGTCCTTCAAAGCCTCACAGGCAGGCTTTTACCGTCCATACCTTATTCCAACGTCGCTTAACACAAAGCAATTGAAAACAGGGGAGCACTTAATCCGGGCCCCGCACCACTCTATAGTCCCATAGGACACAATCTTCGGCTAAACACCAGGGCTCTTACAAGTCCATCCCTACCGCTAAATCTTCGTATTCAGAAAGTCCACTAAGCCCTTCTTCCAGTGTTTTAGTCCATCACATTTGTCACTCTTATTTATTTTCTTCGGGCCGCAGATTATAGCGAGTGCTCCCTGGCACTTCGGGATCAATGAACAAACCAGGTGTATCTATGGCAGATGCTGGACTCTCTGATGTCTCTTCACTAGTAGCAACGGGAGTAGTAGAGCTCACTGAAGTCTCAATTCCGCTTCGCTCTTCTCCAATCAGTGAAGCATCCGAGAAAGGAACATATCTGGGTATTTGCTCGTGTTCCTCGTCAGCAATGCCTTCCTTTACCCATTGATCATAGGGTAGCGGCAGCGGGACCTTCTTCACGTGCGAGGCGTGGGTCCACGCCTTCCTTCCTTCCACCCGAAGCGCCGTACGCGTCGTGAGGAGCACCTGACGCGGCTCCGACCACCTGGGCTCCAGACAGGATTTCCGTTGATATCTTCGGACGACGACCCAATCACCTGGGTTGATGGAGTGTCCGGGCCCCTCCGGCAACGGCTTCAGGGTGTCTGCTACCTGCTGATGAATAGAACGAAGATCTTTAGTCAAAGCATACAAGTAATCTGTCAACAAAGGATACTGAATTTCGGAGAAGCACTTAGGCCTGGGCACTCCCCAGACATTGGCCGGGCGGCCGAATATCACTTCATAGGGGGAGACGCCCGTTTTCGAATTCACTGTTACTCTCGTAGAAAGCAAGGCTAAAGGAAGGGCATCTGGCCAGCGGAGACCTGTACTCTCCTGTATTTTGGCCATTTTCAGTTTGAGCGTTCCATTAAACCGCTCCACAAGACCCGCTGCCTGAGGGTGTAAGGCCGAGTGGAATTTTTGGGAAATCTGTAAGCCTTTACATATTTGTTTGACTAATTCTGCATTAAAGGACGTACCGTTATCACTCCAGATCACCCTAGGTAATCCGAAGCGAGAAAAATACTCCTTTATCAACATTTTTGCAGTAGAAATGGCCGTGCAGTCTTTAGTTGGAAAAGCCTCCACCCACCTGCTAAAAGCACATACAACCACAAGAACATACTTTAAGTTGTTGACCCTCTCCATTTCAATATAGTCCATCTGGATCACCTCAAAAGGGAAAGAGGGAGGTGCAAAATTTCCAGCTGGGACAGGGGTATCCTTCCCAGGATTGTGCCTCAAACACACCATGCACTGTCGGACCAAGTGGGTCGCCACTTTGGAGATATTCTTATTGCTCCACACTGGGTCCAACAATTTGCATATGCCTTTCGCGCTAATATGTGCAGGCCCGTGAGCCATCGTCACTACTGGGAGAACATATGCATTTGGGAGTAACCATCGTCTCTTATCGGTCACATCTGTCCAACATTCATCCGCATCCAATCGCCCCTGCCCATCCTTCCATGCCCTCAATTCATCTTCTGTCACTTTTTCTTGTATATTTTTTACACTCTGTACAGTATCTGAGAACATATTAACATCTGGGACCCATCTAGCTGGTCCTGCCACAAACATCCGTGGTAATTTTGTCCGAGCAGTCTCTTTTGCAGTTTCGTCTGCAAAGGCATTGCCTCGCCCTACGTCATCCACTATTGTCTTGTGTGCGCTACACTTTATCACAGCCAATCTTTTGGGCAGCGTCAGTGCCGCTAACAGTCGTAGTATCAGTGGGCCATGTTGTATGCGTTGGCCGTGTGAAGTCAGAAATCCCCGTTCCGCCCAGATTCGCCCATAATTATGAGCCACGCCAAAGGCGTATTGGCTGTCAGTGTAAATATTCACGTCCAGTCCCTCACTCAATTCACATGCTCTCAATAAGGCTATTATCTCAGCAGCTTGGTCCGAATTGTAAGGAATCCTAGATGTCTCTACTACTGTCTGTAACGTTGTTATTGCATATGCTGCTGTCAATGTACCATCTGGCAATTTGAAACAAGACCCATCCACATACAACTCCCCGTCCGGTTCGTCTAAGGGCTTGTCTGTCAGATCCACCCTCCCCTTTGTCTCTTCTTCTGTCCTGAACAGACAGTCGTGTATGTCATTGTCCTTTATATCTGTGGGGGTAGGTAACAATGTGGCAGGATTCAATGTAGCACACCTTTTGATCGTCACATGAGGTGCAAAGAGAGTCATCTCATAACCGGTAAGACAAGCACTAGTTAAGTGCTGCGTCTGTGTTCTGTTTAGCAAAATGTCCACAGCATGCGGTACCATTACTGTGAGATCTGATCCCAATACGAGCCCTGCCGATTGTCTTATAGAGACCGCAGCAGCCGCCGTGGCTCTCAGACAACTCGGCAGTGCTCTTGCCACATTGTCAAGCATTGCGGAAAAATAAGCGCAGGGTCTCTGTTTCCCCCCATAACACTGAGTTAGAACAGACAACGCGCAACCTTCCGCCTCATGTACATAAAGAACAAAAGGCTTCTGGTAATCAGGTGTTCCAAGAACGGGCGCAGAACATAAAGCATCTTTTAGTAAATCAAACGCTTCTTGACATGCAGGGGTCCAGGGTAGGGGTTCGCGCACTTCTTTGGTAGTCAGATACAATAGGGGTTTCGTTAGTAACGCATAGTTAGGTATCCACTGGCGACAATACGATGTTATGCCCAGAAACGCGCGCACCTCTCGCTGCGTGTTAGGTACCTTCATGTTAGTGATAGCTTTTATGCGCTCTGGCGTCAATCTCCTCCCCACTTTCGAAAGGAGGTGACCGAGGTAGGTGACCTCCGTTCGACAGTATTGAAACTTTGGAAGGGACACTTTATGCCCCCTTTTTGCCAAATGGTGTAGTAATTTTACAGTAGCATCCCGACAACCCGTCTCGTCGTCCGATGCTATCAGGATATCATCCACATACTGCAACATGACGTTGCCAGGTGGAAGTTCCAGTTCATCCAGTTGTGCCTTCAGAGCCTGACTATATATGCTCGGACTTTCAGTGTACCCTTGGGGAATTCTCTTAAACCTGAAGCTTCAGCCAGCCAATGAGAATCCGAATAAATAACGGCTGTCCTCGTGGACTGGAATACTGAAGAAAGCATTCTTCAGATCCAGAACAGAGAAATATTTGGCAGAAGGGGGAATCATCGTCAATATCGTAGTGATATCCGAGACCACCGGGTATTGTGGCTCCACTACTCTATTCACGTGACGCAAATCAATCACGAACCTATATACATCAGGAGTGTTATCTGTAGCATCTGGCGATCGTCTTTTAAGGATAGGTAGAATAGGGCTGTTACATATGTTCGAATCCGTCTCTTCCACTACACCAGACCGAATCAAATCTTGTATTATTTGTAACAGGGCCTTTTCTCCCTCCCTAGGAATCCTGTACTGTGGAACCCTGGGCAATTTCGCGCCCACCTTTACTCTTATTGTCACCGGGGCTATATCCATTTTTCCTACATCTGTGTCGTTTACAGCCCAGAGGCTGTCGGGTATTCCTTGGAATTCAGGTGGTAATGGGTCATCTTTGGAAAAACACTGTAGTGGGCGAGCGACATTTGGGCCTAATGTAAGATACACACCATCCGGGGAACAATATATAGTGGCGTGCAACCTCTTCAAAAGATCTAAACCCAACAAATTTTCTCCACAATTCGAAGTCAACAGGAACGGTGAATCAACAGTAAAAGGACCAATCGTTAACGTGAGGGGTTTAGAAATGGGGCTAATCACCGGGGTACCTGCAAAACCCACAGAGATATTATTCTTGCCAGACAGAGCCGCCCCTGGGACCCGAGAACGAGCCACTGAACTTTTCATTGCACCCGTATCCACTAGAAATTTTTGTTGAGACCCCAATAAGTCTGCCTCGACAAAGTCGACATAGGGTCCCCTTTGATCAACTTCCACAGGCACTGGTCCCTCGCTCTGTCCTACGCTGTCCTAGTTGTGGGAGAACCCTGTCAGATCGTCCACTGAGTAATCATCATTGTAGTACTGACCGCCGCCCCTCTGCAACTGTTGTCTGTCCGCACTGTTGTCAAAGTAATTGCCTCCCGGTCTCCCGCCTCCTTCTGGCCGTGCAGCCTGCCTCCCATAATCACCACTACCTCTCCCTCGTCCTCGTCCTGGACCGGCATTCAACTGAAGCAATGGGCAATCCCTCCACCAATGCCCCTCCTGCTTGCACTTCGCGCACTGATTCGGTCCCAACCTTTCCCTACTCTCACCTCTCCCATAGCCACCACGACTCGGCGCCGCACCTCTTCCTCTGCCTCTTGTCAGGTACGCTCCACAGGATCCGGATGATGAATATAAAGCCCACCTCCAAACGTCACAAACACTCTGATAATGTCAACTGAGGATTTGAGCCATTAGGTGAGGGGTAAATGCAAAATAATAAACAGGGACGGGAAGGAAGGGGTCTGCTGGGAAAGGGAAGTACCTGAAACGACAGAACATACAGAGGTAAGAACACCGTACAACCAACACAGCTAATATCCAATTCCTTCCTACCCCAAGAAACTAGATACCTGTGAGATAATGCAGGACTTGGTAAAAAGGTGTTCTCTGATCCCCCCTCTGATGATATACGCTTGAGCCCTATAGGGAATATGCATAGATTAAGAACCAATCTCATGTATGAGGCCAACACAAATGAACAAGAATAGACCCTTCCTTATACCTGAGCAAGAGCTTAAGCTATCCGAAATAAGGAGTTCCGGATGAAGCAGTTCAAAAGAATAACTGAACACAGGGGAGAGAATGTTTAGAAGCTGCA
This sequence comes from Lissotriton vulgaris, assembly GCF_964263255.1. Lineage (NCBI taxonomy): Eukaryota > Metazoa > Chordata > Amphibia > Caudata > Salamandridae > Lissotriton > Lissotriton vulgaris. Next base: position 1,053,235,801 of record NC_141694.1, on the reverse strand, counting down.
GTGTTGACCAACAGACACGGTAATGCGTGGGAAGCAAAAACCACAGCACTCCACTCTGCTTGGTATTATCACACGAAGTCTCATAAGGAATCACAGGCACGTGAAATAAGGAAACTCCACAATCATAGCTGGTTGTTGAACAGTAAAAGAACGGCTTAAAACTGTAAGAGCACAACCTCCTCAAGACATGAATATATGCTTACGCGGCAACACGCAGTTGCGACCACCACCGTGCTCCGCAAGCGTTACTGAAAACAATAGTTCCACACTTACAAGCGCTTGCCCTGGATACACGGAGCAGCTGCTGCCACCCTGCACCTCCTACCCAAGGTAGTAAGAACCAAAATGGAAATGCCAGAAAATACGGCAGCGCGTGGCTCCTTCTACCACTACGCTCCGCTCTTCAGTCCAAACAAATATCACACTAGTAAAAGAAAGGTGCGATCAGATTGCCCAACGGCAGCGTGTAGCGGAAAACCACTGCGCTCCGCTGAAGTATTAACACCAGAGTACCAGGGGCCGCAGTTCCTTCACTGCGCTCCGCTAAAGTCTTGAAATCAGTTTACAAGGCGCCGCAGTTTCTTCACTGCGCGCTACGGGACACGGCAACGCGTGGGAGCCCCCACAGCGCTCCGCTCAATGGCGGTCTTGGAAGGGCGGGGAACCGCTCCTACCTGAAAGCGGAACCCTTCGTCTCGGCAGCTTCCTTCTCGGTGAAGAGGGACACCCGCGACGAACCTCCTTCCTCCTCTCTGAATCTGGATACGGAATAACACGCAACAGGAAGCGTGTCACAGGGACTAAAGTAGCCTCCGCCGAGACTTCTGGGTAATGTAGTTTATACTATGCCCGATTTCCATTTACTGTTATATCATCCTCTTGGCACAGTAATGCAGGCGCGTAGACGGGCCCTGACAGTATGTCCTCCTCTCAGCGCCTACTAGGCCCAGGCCGCGTAGGAAACCTTCGATGGAAGGATCGGATTGCCTCAGGGGCGTGGATGTTGGACACCGGTTCCCAGGAGTCGTCCTCAACTGAATACCCTTTCCACGACACCAGGTACCACAACACACCCCTTCTGTACTTGGAATCCTTGATGCTCCGCACCACATATTCAAAACCCCCATCACACAACACAGGAGGGGGAGCCCTGCGTCTGTCCGAAAATGCAGGTTTCAACAGGCTACAATGAAAGACCGGGTGAATGCGAAGGGATCCAGGCAGTTTTAATTTATAGGCTACCGGATTGATCTTCTTTAACACCACATAGGGCCCTATGAATCTGGGGTGAAAGATGCTGCGGAGTTTAAATTTGATATTCCTAGTTGAAAGCCATACTTTATCCCCTACGGCATACGTTGGTCCCTGTTTCCTGTGTCGATCTTCATATGTCTTGTACTCTCTCTTAGCCTTAGCTAGGTGAACACTGATTTTCTTGTGTATGGCTTGCACCTTACGCATCTGACCCAAAACCGTAGGCTGATTGGCTACTACTTCCGGGATGGAAATGGGAAGGATCTTAGCATCATACCCGTATGTAGCACAAAACGGAGACACACCCAGGGAACAGTGCCAGGCGTTATTATAGGCCACCTCGGCCATCCATAATAACGAAACCCATGAGTCATGGGCTTCTGCAGCGTAGCACCTGAGATACTTCTTCAGGGTTTGGTTCAACCTTTCCGTTTGTCCGCTGCGGATGGAAGCTGGTTGAAAGGGATGAACGAATGCTAAGGCCTGACACCAAAACTTCCAAAATCTGGCAATGAACTGTGGACCCCTATCTGAAATAATGACCTCGGGTACCCCGTGTAGCCTGATGATGTTGGACAACAGCAGTTGTGCTGTCTGTCCTGCCGTAGGCAGATTCACGCAGGGAACGAAATGACCCAATTTGGTAAGACTATCAATCACCACTAAGATGGCGGTCATTCCTTGATCCGGAGGTAACCCGGTGACAAAATCTAGGCTAATGGTCTGCCAAGGTTTTTTAGGAGTTGGTGGTGGAAGCAACAATCCTTTCCTTTTCCCGGTCTCATTCTTGGCCATGGCACATTCGCTACACGATCTCACCCATGCGACAACGTCTTTCTTGACTGTGTCCCACCAAAAGTACCTTTGCATCAACTGCACCGTCTTACACACCCCTTGGTGTCCTGCCAACTGAGAATCGTGACACCATTCAAAAGCAGTCTTTTTTGTAGCATCATCTGGGAGAAACAATTTGGTGTTTTGAAAAGGAAGTCCTTTCTTTATCGTGCGACCTCTCCCCTGGGTGGCCCACACCACCCACTCCCCCGGAGTCTTCGCTCGACTGATGCGATCCAAGAATGAATCAGCGTGTATCACACACACAACCTTGTCTGGATTCACAATGGACTCAAGTCTGGTTATTTCTGTTGAGTCCTCCCCCTGATGTTGTCTGGATAGGGTATCAGCCTTTCTATTGTCAGCCCCAGGACGAAAGGTGATAATGAAGTCGTACTCGGAGAAAAACAGCATCCACCTCATTTGTCTCTGAGAGAGATTGCGTGCTGTTTTCATATACTGTAAATTTCGGTGGTCGGAAAAAACAGTAACAGGAAACGCAGCCCCCCACAAATATTGACGCCATTCCTGAAAAGCCTTTTTGATGGCTAGCAGTTCCTTTTCCGCTATAGTGTAGTTCTTCTCTGCCAGACTGAGTTTCTTTGAGAGGTACGCTACGGGATGTAACTGCCCCGTGAGGTGATCCCTTTGAGACAATATAGCCCCTACCGCTTCATCCGAAGCATCAGCTTCGACTATGAAAGGATGTTCCGGCTTAGGGTGTGCCAGGATCGGTGCCGTAGTAAAAGCAGTTTTTAGGGTCTGGAAGGCTTCCTCAGTAACATCTGTCCATAGGAAAGGAACACCTTTTCTTAATAATCGAGACAGAGGGGCAGCCACCTGAGAGAACTGAACTATGAATCTACGATAGTAGTTTGAGAACCCTAGAAATCTTTGTACGTCCTTAACACTTGCCGGGACTGGCCATTCCTGTACTGCCTTCACCTTTCTCTCAGACATCTGCAAACCCGAATGACTCAACATCACTCCAAGGAATTCCACTTCATACACATCAAACTCGCACTTGGATAGTTTGCAAAACAGTCTGTTCTCCCCTAGTCTCTGCAAAACTTGAGACACCTGAGCATGGTGTTGTGTGGTGTTGTCAGAATAAATAAGGATGTCGTCTATGTAGACAACCGCACAAACATCAACAAACTCCTTCAGGACATCATTCAGGAAATACTGAAATGCCGCAGGGGCGTTACACAACCCGAACGGCATGACTGTATACTCAAAAAGACCGTAACAGGTCTTGAAGGCAGTCTTCCATTCATCGCCTTCCTTTACCCGAACCAGGTGGTAAGCACCTCTCAAGTCTAGCCGAGTGTATATTCTTGCATCCTTCACCTGATCCAACAGAACTGATATTAAGGGCAAAGGGTATCGGTTTCTAACAGTATTCTTATTTAACACCCTGTAATCGACACACGCTCTCAACTCCCCATTGGCTTTTTTGATAAAAAACAAAGGAGAAGCAGCTGGGGATCTCGAGGGGCGAATAAACCCAATATCCACGTAATGGTCAAGATATTCCCTCAAGTGCGCTGTCTCAGGGACCGAGAGTGCATATACACGACAAGAAGGTAGTGTAGCCCCATCAACTAGATCTATTCGGCAATCGTAGGGGCGATGAGGAGGCAGTTGTTCCGCCATACTTTCACTGAATACCTCCTCAAAGCCCTTATACTGAGGGGGCAAGACCACCATTTTCTCAGCAGCAGTGGCTACTAACAATGGTAGAAAGGACACAGCAGCGGTCGTTCCATGAGAGGAAACCAAATGCTCTCTGCATTCTTCGGATTCAAACCGGACCTCCTTCGACCTCCAGTCAATCGTGGGGTTATGGTGACTCAACCAGGGCATTCCCAAAATAACCTCGTATTGAGGCGCCTCAATTATATTCAGAGTCAGTTCCTCTCTGTGAAGACCTTCGGGTATTTCCACGGACAACACTAGCGTGTCTGTTTGTTCCGTGATTTTTCCTGACTTCAACGGCTTCCCATCCACTGCTAGTACATCCTCAGGAATGTCTCTTGGCACTCGTACTAAGGACAGAGCAGTTACCAGCCCGCTATCAATAAAATTCCCAGTGGCTCCTGAGTCGATCATCACTCTCACCTGATGGTTCTGTGACTGACTCTCCAGACACATGGGAAGGAGTATGTGAGTTTCTGTTTCTAGCAGCGTCAGCACAGTCAACGATGGGATCTGATACTGGGGGGCCCTGAATTCTAAAGCAGTGTCTACCTTTTCTTCTTCTTCCTTAGATCCCCTTACAGTAATGGCCAACCTTTTGTTGCGATTCCATACTCCACTCGTCTTGGGTTTGGTAGGGCAGTCCCTAACATAATGACCCTTTTTCCCGCAATAAAGACATGGACCCAAGGCTCGACGATGTTCCTTCTCTTCTTTGGACAAAGGGGTTTTGACGGCCCCTAACTCCATAGGTTCAGAACTTGACTCAGTGGACATTAGCGCCCTGCGTGGACTGGAGTCGGACCCAGAATACCCCCTGTCCCAACGTCTCCTGTCACCCCCTCTGTTACTCATCCTACCATCCAGACGTAAGGTCAGGTTAATCATGTCTTTACAGGTAGCTGGCTGAGGGTCTATCTGAGCTATGATGTCTTTAAGCCCGTCTCTCAATCCTTGATAAAAAAGGGACATTCTCTTTTCCTCTGGCCAAGCCGTTTCGGCTATCAGCCTATTGAAGTCCGTTAGATAGGATATCAAATCTCTTTTTCCTTGTCTAAGCGTAAGTAGTTCCCTGTCTGCACTGAAGGTAGTGGCTCGTCGATCAAACACGCGTTCAAATTCAGCCCTAAACGCAGTCCAGTTGTTTAACACCGGGTCATCATTGCGTACCAATGGAACTGCCCAATTAGCAGCATCACCAATTAAATAGGAAATGGCAAAAGCCACTCTGGAGTGGTTGGTCGGGAAGGAGGCCGGTTTGCACGAAAAATGCATCAAGACTTGTGTCAGGAAAACCTGTGTTTTTGCTGGATCCCCTGAATATCTTTCTGGACTGGCAAGGGGTATGGGAGGCGGTACAGTGACCTGGATTTGTGAGGGAGAGGCATCGAAAGGGTTCCTACTTAGCCTATCCACCTTTTCTTTTAGAGCAGTGGCCTCAGCCTTGGAAGCAACAAATTCCTGTTGCACCAACACCAAGGCCTGAAGCACATCCTCCAAGGTAGCCATATAGTCCCCACCCGGATCGGGTGTAGCTATTTTCGTGGGCGTGTTATTCTGTCAGGTACGCTCCACAGGATCCGGATGATGAATATAAAGCCCACCTCCAAACGTCACAAACACTCTGATAATGTCAACAGAGGATTTGAGCCATTAGGTGAGGGGTAAATGCAAAACAATAAACAGGGAAGGGAAGGAAGGGGTCTGCTGGGAAAGGGAAGTACCTGAAACGACAGAACATACAGAGGTAAGAACACCGTACAACCAACACAGCTAATATCCAATTCCTACCCCAAGAAACTAGATACCTGTGGGATAATGCAGGACTTGGTAAAAAGGTGTTCTCTGATCCCCCCTCTGATGATATACGCTTGAGCCCTATAGGAATATGCATAGATTAAGAACCAATCTCATGTATGAGGCCAACACAAATGAACAAGAATAGACCCTTCCTTATACCTGAGCAAGAGCTTAAGCTATCCGAAATAAGGAGTTCCGGATGAAGCAGTTCAAAAGAATAACTGAACACAGGGGAGAGAATGTTTAGAAGCTGCAGTGTTGACCAACAGACACGGTAATGCGTGGGAAGCAAAAACCACAGCACTCCGCTCTGCTTGGTATTATCACACGAAGTCTCATAAGGAATCACAGGCACGTGAAATAAGAAAACTCCACAATCATAGCTGGTTGTTGAACAGTAAAAGAACGGCTTAAAACTGTAAGAGCACAACCTCCTCAAGACATGAATATATGCTTACGCGGCAACACGCAGTTGCGACCACCACCGTGCTCCGCAAGCGTTACTGAAAACAATAGTTCCACACTTACAAGCGCTTGCCCTGGATACACGGAGCAGCTGCTGCCACCGTGCACCTCCTACCCAAGGTAGTAAGAACCAAAATGGAAATGCCAGAAAATACGGCAGCGCGTGGCTCCTTCTACCACTACGCTCCGCTCTTCAGTCCAAACAAATATCACACTAGTAAAACAAAGGTGCGATCAGATTGCCCAACGGCAGCGTGTAGCGGAAAACCACTGCGCTCCGCTGAAGTATTAACACCAGAGTACCAGGGGCCGCAGTTCCTTCACTGCGCTCCGCTAAAGTCTTGAAATCAGTTTACAAGGCGCCGCAGTTTCTTCACTGCGCGCTACGGGACACGGCAACGCGTGGGAGCCCCCACAGCACTCCGCTCAATGGCGGTCTTGGAAGGGCGGGGAACCGCTCCTACCTGAAAGCGGAACCCTTCGTCTCGGCAGCTTCCTTCTCGGTGAAGAGGGACACCCGCGACGAACCTCCTTCCTCCTCTCTGAATCTGGATACGGAATAACACGCAACAGGAAGCGTGTCACAGGGACTAAAGTAGCCTCCGCCGAGACTTCTGGGTAATGTAGTTTATACTATGCCCGATTTCCATTTACTGTTATATCATCCTCTTGGCACAGTAATGCAGGCGCGTAGACGGGCCCTGACACCTCTAGCCACTTGCTGCAACAAACCCTTGTCTTCAAATCCTTAGCCTTCTTTTCCTGCTTGTCCTTACTCTCATTTTCTCTGTGCTCATAATACTGTGCCATACTGAGGATACCTGAAGGAGAGGACGTTGTCCACGTGCTCTCCGACGCTTGCAATCTCGCTGAAATTTCGGGCAATAAATTCATGACAAACCTATTGACAAAAAGCCGCAACCCTCCATCCTGTGACACATCTTGCCCACTAAAGTCCATAAACGTTTCTTCAAACCTCGTAAAGAAGTCAGAGACTGCCTCATCCTTTTTCTGCTTACAAGCCGTCAACTTGTCCCAATCTACCTTCTTCGGGGGAATGAGAGAATGCATGTATTTTATTATGCGCCCCGGCAAGGCCAAAATCTCAGCTTTCGGCTTTTCTCCTGGCTTACGTTCCTTATCCCAGTCCTGTAATTCCTGCCACGTACCTCCTAACTCTTCTGAATGATCCGTACCTTTTACCTGCCGCCACACATCAACTGGGACCAAAAGCCCAAAGAACAATTCAACATCTGCCAAAGTCATTACAGTGGAAGACGCAGCTTCCGTTAGCTCTTTGTAGTAGGCAGTCGGATTTTTCCTAGAATCTGGGAGCTGAGCCTTCAATGATAATACCTCACTTCTCTTCCATGGCATATACACCCATTGTTCCTGGAAGTGTGCATCTATCCTATTCCTGGTGACAGCCTTCGTAACTGGATCTACCATTTCTGGGATCTCGGGATGAAAAATAGGGTGCACTTCACGCATTGGGTGTATACCTGGAAAATGGGGCGTACCTGCAAAGGGCAATTCATTTCTATACTGTAGTAGAGCCTTTAAACTACGCATCACCTCCTTCACCCCAGTATTCGTTCTGAAAGCTCCACTCTGTATGTCTCGCAAAGTCGCCGGAGCTACACCTCCATACCCCTGTTCCCATAGCGGTATCAATACATTCGACATATGCCACAAAGCGTGTTGTTGCATTAAGGGCTCAAAATCTTTCATTGTGGACCAAATATCCTCAAACGAGTAAATATTATTCCTCGCCCACTGGCATGCCTGATTAGCCACTATACTCTTCTCATCTAAACCAACTGTAGAACGCGTAAGCAACTTCCGTACCTGTGTGAGTAGTCCGCCTCGGCTCGGCGTTAACATCTCCTGACTGGGGGTGGTACTAGCTGAAACAGTAGGGAGTGCTAAAGAGAATTGGGAGGGTGCAGGTGAAGTGGTCTGGAGTAAAGAAACAAGAGGTGTCGGGGGCGAGGAAATTGCGCTAGGTTGGGGAGCACTCGCTGATGGACCTGGGACCCCACTAATGGGGGCCGGAGCTGGCAGGGAGGGATACAAGGACTGCGGGGCGTAAGGGGGAGGGGGTCGGGTATTCAAAATGTCTTCCATCTCATCTGGGTCATCCTCTCGTACTACATAACTCTTATTTTCTTTCAACCTGCAAAGCCTATCTGCGCGCTCCAAACGCAGCGCGTTCTCATTCCCAACCTGTTCTCTCGCTTTCTGTGCCATAGTCTGCGCGGACTTTTTAAAAGCCTCTTTCTCGTCTCTCAACTTTCGCTTCCTGGCTTCTTTCTGCCACACCCTTAAAGAATCAAACATACTTTGACGGCTGCGCCTAGCAAACAATTTGTCCTGTAAATAATCCAACTTATCTTCATCAAAAGAACCCGTCAAGGGCCATTGTAAATCCACATTGTCAGCGGTGTACCGGTGCCACAAAGTACCAAACAAAAGCGGGACCAATCCATGCTTGACGTACATATCAAAGCTTGGAGTGCCCTCAGGGGGTGCAGGTTGGCTCTCGGCCAGTCTAGTATCTGAGGGTCGACAACAACATCCAAAACATCGTAACTTGCTAAAACACGGCATTTTTAAAACACTTCTCTGTTAACAACCTTCGTTACCTTGAATCACTTAGCTCGAGCTCGTTCACACACACATATAATTATGCATTGGGAAATCACGCACACTCATACACAATACCCCCAAACACGTGTTACCAAATGGGACAAGGCCCGTCGACCAAGTCCTGGGGAACCTGGACCCTACCGCAGACCGAACAGTACACTAACTGTTCTGAGGATGGGGAACAAATCCGCTCCCCGCGCGGCACTATGGATCACTGCGCACTTTACCACGGGAGACCCAGGTCTCACCTCCACTGAACCACCACTCTAGGAGTTCAGGGTAAGCACCGGAGTCCACCCGCAATGAGCCACGCCTTCACCACAGTACCACCCGGTCGGATCACTACAAACAATATATCTAGACGTTCCCCCCAACCTCGTCAAGTCTGTCAGAGTGCCTGCTCGCACTCTGAGTTCCCCGGAGCACACTAGCCCCAGGAGCGCACCGGCTCCTCAAACCTCTGGAGACACCCTAGTCTCCCGGAACACTCCCGTTCCTGAAACAATCACAGGTGGACCACTCACCTTCCGTAGGCGGCACCGACCTCTACCGTTCTCCACCTCCGGCTGCCAGGACCAACACGGTCAGCTTCGAGTTCCGCCTTCTGGACCCCGGCGTAAGATCCGAACCGGGACCTCTCCCGATCAGCAGGGTGGAGCAGCGCTGCGAGAACCAAGCTCGGCATCAGATGGGTACCCGGGCCCACCGTGCCGACCAGCGGGTCCCCGGTCTTCTGCTACCCCCTTATGGGTGAGAAAGATCCTTATCGCGGGGTCCCTGTTCGGGCGCCATCTGATAAGCGTGGCTCAAATCCACCCGAGTGACTTATCGCACTCACCTATAGTAATTATATAGGAAGTCAGCCGGACAGTGGAGAAGAATAAACAAAGTCTTTATTAGGCCAAACAACACTCATATGAGAGGGCCCTGTCCGACCTCACTCCTGGGAGTGCGAACGAGAGGACTGACTCTCTGCATCACAGCAATACATTATAATGCAACACAGTTCATTGGGGTACGCCCCTTCTAGAAAATTACTGAAACCTAGACCAGAGAACAATGCCATCATACAGCAGGCATCTGCACCTGCAGGGGATACATCGCTATCTTTACTCAAGGCCATGGAGCTAGGCTTCAGCGTCTCTGGTGCATGAGAACATTACTGATAAAGAGACTTGTTAGTTTCGGCCACAGTAAGCCGAGAAACGAAAACTGCTGTCTTAGGGAAATTCTCTATTCCTGCGGGAGGGGCAGATGAGCGAGTAAGGCTCGTGATCACAGAGGAATACACAAAATGGTGGCACACAGGCTAAGCTAAGGAACTAATATGGTCACACGTACATTGGAATAATAAAGTAGCAAACGGAATAATTCAACACAGGTGCATATACGAACTTCATTAGTTAGCCATATGATGCTAACGTACATATGAGAAGGGGCAGTTGGGGCATCGAAAAGTGAATTCTATCAATGGGAAGCAGGGAGAGTGAACCAGGTGGTTCCCTATTAACAGGGCAGTCCGCCAAGGGTGTGTCCTGGCCCCGTTTCTCTTCTCCTTGTACACTAATGGAACTGAGGCCCCTTTGTTAGATTCAACCCCTGATGTCCCAAAGATTATCAATATCTGCATTCCTGTCCTGCTCTACGCTGATGGTGTTTCAGAATCTTTCGGACACCTATGTTAACTTTGTGTATAAGTTAGATTTGCAAACCAATGACACATAATCTTTTATCTTAGGTACGGGGCCGAAGGCGAAGAATCCCAATCTTTCTACATAGGGGGCAAAGAGTGGCTCAGACAGATACGTTCTCCAGCTTAGGGGTGACATTTGATAGTGCCCTAATATGGTGCCACATGGTGAGAAATAGTCTTAATGTTGGAAAATTGTATCTAGCTCTACTTTCTTTTACTAAACATCTAGGCTCCAAACCCTTAGATGCAGTAAAAAAGGTATATCCAGCCAAGTCCATAGCAGTTGAGCAACCTATAGAGCTGATATGTGGGGTCATACAAAGCATGCAACACTGCAGACAGTGGAAGATCTTTTCTGGAAGAAACTGACTAGCCTCCCTAAAGGTAGCTCTAACTACAATTGCCATACTGAGCTGAACGTTCCTTATATATCAGATCAGATATCCCTGGCTCCAATTCTCTTATGGTACTCCATTCGGAGAAGGGATTTTGACGATTTAACTCAGCAGTTCTTGCAGAATGCCTCGCTTTGGAACATGCAAAAAAGATTTCATGGTTATTGTACGTTAAAAATAACTTGATCGCAGTAGGCTTAGAAACTATTTTCAAACACTGAGGTCCTGCCAGAATATTTTTAAAAAAGCGATTAAGGAGCGCATTTTAACCTTTACGGAAGAAAATAGGAACGGACTCAACTGCTCTAAATATATGGTGCAAGCATCCTGTTAGGGACCGCCACTTAATGAGGGGCAATTATTTTAGTTGACGGCAGTGACAAACCAGAGCTATAGATTTGTACTGGTGAGATTTAGGTTAAACCTATTTCCCTGTATGGTGGATTACCTATCTTAGGTACGGGGCCGAAGGCGAGGAATCCCCATCTTTCTACATAGGGGGCAAAGAGTGGCTCAGACAGACACGTTCTCCCACTTAAGGGTGACATTTGATAGTGCCCTAATATGGTGCCACATGGTGAAAAATAGTCTTAATGTTGGAAAATTGTATCTAGCTCTACTTTCTTTTACTAAACATCTAGGCTCCAAACCCTTAGATGTAGTAAAAAAGGTATATCCAGCCAAGTCCATAGCAGTTGAGCAACCTATAGAGCTGATATGTGGGGTCATACAAAGCACGCAACACTGCAGACAGTGGAAGATCTTTTCTGGAAGAAACTGACTAGCCTCCCTAAAGGTAGCTCTAACTACAATTGCTATACTGAGCTGAACGTTCCTTATATATCAGATCAGATATCCCTGGCTCCAATTCTCTTATGGTACTCCATTCGGACAAGGGATTCTGACGATTTAACTCAGCAGTTCTTGCAGAATGTCTCGCTTTGGAACATGCAAAAAAGATTTCATGGCTATTGTACATTAAAAATAACTTGATCGCAGTAGGCTTAGCAACTATTTTCAAACACTGACGTCCTGCCAGAATATTTTTAAAAAAGAGATTAAGGAGCGCATTTTAACCTTTACGGAAGAAAATAGGAACGGACTCAACTGCTCTAAATATATGGTGCGAGCATCCTGTTAGGGACCGCCACTTAATGAGGGGCAATTATTTCAGTTGACGGCAGTGACAAACCAGCGCTATAGATTTGTACTGGTGAGATTTAGGTTAAACCTAATTCCCTGTATGTTGGATTACCTGTCCGGGATTTATTCTTTGCAAGCCTTACCGCCCTGCCCCTGCGATGAGGCGTCTACCCAATCTGGCATACACATTTATGTCTTGATTTTAAATTTGTAAATAGGAAATGTGAGTACAATTATTATGTTTTAGGGCTGCTAATGATTATATGTCCTCTGTTTTTATATGATGCATTAATGACTAATCTGTACTGTAGGGCTGGGTTTTAGCATACTTTTATGGTTTTTATTTGTGAAAAACCGAATAAAGTTTATTTTGATTTGATTTGATTTGACATACACATTTAATTCTTCTGTAACTTTTATCTGAAACAACGTAAAAGATTTATTCTGCCAATCATGCCCAAACACAATTTTAGACAATGTGGTCTTGGTTTGCGGTTTTTAAAAATGCTACCAGACCATTTTGTTTGCTACGGTGTTGCATCCTTTTTATGTCTTTCCTTAAAGTCCAGAAGATTGTATAATCCTCCGGAATAAACTATAGCCTCCTTCTTAGTGTTTTTTATAATGGTTTTAACAGTTTCATATATTTTATGACATATATTTATTCACAAACCTTTATGAGCTGCAAGCACAGTTCGAATAAAGTAATTTCAAGATTGCATCACTGTCTATATCAAAAACAAAGAAAAATTTGTTAAAACAATAAATAAAATGTATTAGTAATGGTTAGACCAAACAGCCTTAGGGTGGTCTTCCACCAAACTTTCTGCCTTCTCCCGTCCTGTTTGGCTGAAATATTTTGCAGGCTATAGGACTCCACGCACTTTACCACTGCTAACCAGTGTTATAGTGCTTGTGCTCTCTTGTTTTAAGCATGGTAAAATAGGTATACACCCAATCGGCACATTTGATTTACTTATAAGTTCCTAGTAAAGTGATATTACATGTACCCAGGGCCTGTATATTATATGCCTTTAGCACTTATTGTGCCACCAACTTAAGTAGCACTTTTAAAACATGTAGCAGGTCTACCATTGCAACCCGTGTGAAGTTTAAACTGCCATTTCGACCTGGCAAAATTAACCTTTTTTGTCAGGTCTAAATCTTGCTTTTTAATACTTTATCAATTCAAACTTTATTTCGTTTTTTTCTAAACCATAAAAGTACATAATAAAAAATACATCACATTAAAAGTTTAAATCGTTATCACAGCAAAAGATTTTTAGTAACTGACAAGACCCTATATCATGGATGGGGGAGCGATTTACTCAATTCATCAAAAATTTCTAAAATCGCTAAAAAGGAATAAAAGGAATAAAATATTTACATCAAGGATAATTAATAAGCGGGGGTATAACACATTTTTAGTTCATACATTCAAGTTGTAATTAAAAACTATTACTGTTCAAACAAGCTTAAAAATAGAAGAATTGCTATTTGACAACCAATCATTGTTGCTACACACAGATTATATGTTAATGGCCTGTGTCATTTAAATATATTAAGGCAGTCTACATACTATCCACTAACTGTTTACATGTTAATCAGCTAGAATTATAATTTCAGATCATTTTTGGCTCTATAGAACATTACACACATAAGAAATCTAGACACACAAAATACTATCAGTTGTGCAGTATCTGATATAAGAATTTGTTCTGCCTCCCTATAGTGTCTTACTTTGAGGATTTTACATAAGGGTTTAATCCATCTTTCCCTCGGAATTTTGTACGCCGGGCAGAAGAATAAAATGTGTGAAACATTTTCCTTAACCAATGTGACATTTTTACAGAAGCTACATTTGTCTGAGTCTTTATCAAGAGTCTTATGACCCCATTTGGATTTTTAACGTTGGTCTGTAGGACTCCATATCTAAATTTAAGATATAATGATTTTACCACCGGGGGATAAACCTCATCCAGAAAAGATTCAAATTTAGGCTCATCTTTAAACTGAAGGAACCTTACAGATAGGGGTCCTAAACTAGCATCCTGTAGTAGGGTTTCACGTTGGTAATCCCAAAAACTGCGCTTTGCTAATTTACTACAGGATTATTTAGTTAACTCCTCTGGTTTTTCCCAATAGGTTAGTAAACCTATTTTTTTAAACCAGGTGGCAATGTGTTTAAACCAAGGGATATCCTTTATAATACCAAAGGGCATTAGCTCTTGTAGGCCCAGTCTGTAATGAATAAGCTCATCAGTGGTCCAAATTCTTATCCAGTACATGAGTGGACGTAGCGCTGCTAGACTATCAGTGCGCTTTAAGTTAATGTCCATAAAGACAGGTACATATATGTCCCCCTTAGGTTTGCCCCTAATCAGACCTTACTCTAAAAATTGTTTTTCACTACTGCAAGGCCTACCTCTCCCATGGGAGAGGTAGGGTTACCTTATAACATTTAATAAGGGATCATTTGTGTTAGGGAACTGATGGAAATTTCATATTTATACCCAAATGAATAGTAATTTAAAACCCTCTTTAATAGTAAAATCGTATTTAAAGTCACAATTCTGAAAATGCCACTTTCCTTAAAGACTAAGCCGGAAGGCTGTTCTCCACAGCTACCACTTGGATAGCTTTCTATGGTTATCTTTGACCTCCTAAATCACCATAAGGGTTGTTTGGACTGGTGCAAGATGCCCACTTTAATTAGTGGGCATCTTGCACCAGACCAACTTCTCACATTGGTGTTCATCATATGGAATTCAAGCCTGCATTGTTTTACCAGATACATGTTTGTATTGATTAACTGAAACCACTAAGTACTAGGTACATATAATACTAGCTTAGAATAAGTAAGTTCTACTGAACTTAGGGTTGGGTAAGCCAAGGATCTAGCACACAATTTGTCCAACCTCAGAGAGTTTAGTTCTCACTAGGTTCCGTAGGTGGAACACCTCACCACACTTAGTATGTCTACTAGAGGAGATGCCAATGGCTCTCTAGATACAGTGAGGTTTCATTCCAATAATTGAAAGCCCTGTGTGCGTCTAGAAAGCTAAAGACAGGGGGAAGTGCCAACGCTCAACGTCTAATAGAGATGTTACTGTTAGATGACCTAAGGAAAACTCCTGGGTCAGATGAACAGGACATAGTGGATGGGACAGGGAATGAGGACAGGTCAGGAGGTGACACCTTTTATGACCTGGAATCTAACCCTGACAAGGGGGACCAAGATGGGTTCCACCTGGATAACTCAGATCTTCCAGAAGGCAGTGGAGAATGCCATGATGGCCCCCTCTTCACCCCTCCTGGGAGAGTGCAGAGTTTACCAAGGAGATCTATATCTCCCTCTGCAGAGTCTAATCACTCAGGACAGTCTGCAGAGACCTCTGTATCTAGCAAGAGGGACCCCTCTTATGAATAGGAGTACCAATTTGCTTGAATTTGAGAAAGCTAGGCTTAGGCTCAGGCAAGAGCAATTTGCTCTTGATAAAGAGTCCCTAGAAGTCTAGAGAGCTAGAATAAGTAGGGACTAGAGTTCCATGGCGCAGCAACAGCATCCCTAGAATTATCGCACATTCCTTTCATAATAGGAACCTGAGCAAGATTGTCCCTCCCTACCATGTTGGGGATGACATCCATAAATGGATAACTGCTTTGGAGAGGGCCTGTAAAGTTCAGAGGGTCCCTCAAGAGCAGTGGACAGCTATCTTGTGGCTCTCCTTTGCTGACAAAGGTAGAGATAAGCTCCTCACTATTAGAGAAGAGGATGGTGACAACTACTCAATCTTAAAGAGTGCTCTCATTGATGGGTTTGGCTTGACC
Source organism: Lissotriton vulgaris (assembly GCF_964263255.1). Lineage (NCBI taxonomy): Eukaryota > Metazoa > Chordata > Amphibia > Caudata > Salamandridae > Lissotriton > Lissotriton vulgaris. The sequence goes on along the minus strand of NC_141694.1, from coordinate 1,053,220,039 downwards.
ACTGAACAGTATAGAATTAAGTTCAGAGACACCCAGAAGACACAGACTCAGGATTGGATAGTTTTTGCGGATTGTGCTACTAAGGCCCTGGAAGGTTGGATATGTGGTAGCAAAGTGCATGACTATTTAGGATTCTACAATTTGATTATGAGGGAGCAGAGCCTTAATAATTGTCAAAATCAGCTTTTGCACCAGTACCTGGTGGACTCAGATCTGACTTCTCCCCAAGAATTGGGAAAGAAGGCAGATAAATGGGTCAAAGCCAGGGTGAAACAAAAGAACCAGGGTGTTGGTGATCAGGAGAATGATTCTTCCAAAACCCAAGAGAAGGGAGGGGATGAATCTAAAGACAAATCCTCTGAAGTGCCCCAAAAGTCCTCCTCTGGGGGCGGGTCCAAAACTCCTTCCTTCCCTAACAATAAACCGTATTGTTTTATCTGCAAGCAGTGAGACCACAGGACAAATGATGCCAATTGTCCTAAGGCCAACAATAAAGAAAACATTCCACCAAACACTACTCCCACACCTCCTGGTACTAAAGGCAGTAATCCCACAGGTGGTGGTAGTGCACCCAAACATTTTCCTGGGTTTTCATGGGGAACTGAGGTAGACCCTGCTTACCCAGGTCCCCCACACAGGCCACTTAAGTCTGTGATAGTGGCATGGGATTTGGCACTTTTACTGTCAGTCCAAATTCCTTGGGCAAGTACAGACAAGAGCCTCTGATCAATGGTCAGAAAGCTGTGGTTTTTAACCGACACAGGAGCTAGTGTCACCATGGTGACAGGAACCCTAGTGCCCCCTTCAGCTTTTACCTGAGTTCAAGAACCAGGTGACCAACAGTGATGGTGTGAGGACAGATCATTCCATGGCTATAGTCAATCTCAACTGGGGAAGGGCCACTGGTCGGAAAAGGGTTGCAGTGTCCCCAAACTTGCCTGTAGATTGCCTCTTGGGCAATTGTGAGAAGTTGGCCTGATATATGATGTTTCCAATTCTGGAACCACCTTGTATCAGTCCAAACAATCCCTTATGGTGTCTGGTTGTAAGTCAACCTTATAGACAAGCTATCCTAGTGGTAGCATGGACTAAGCAGCCTTAAAGGCTAAACTCAAGAGGTCGTGTTAAGCGAGCTGTTTTACCAATCACAACCCTGTAATATCAAATGAAAGGACACCACACAAGTATATATTATAAGAATATATGTGTTTATTACTAAAATAATCCCCAGTACTCTTTATGAGCAAAGGGGCACAAGCGTTTAAACAAAAGCACAGTATAACATATGAAAGTTGTACAATTATGGATGAGGGCGGGTGGCCACTCAAACCATATATTAAGAAAAAGGTATAAGAGATCCCAATCAAACAGTGGTTAGGCCTAGGGCCTAGGGAATCGCTAGGAGCAGTCGGGACAAGCAATGCTGAAGTCGGGAAAAGCCTGCGGGATTCGGGTGCAGCGCTTAAAGCACACGCATGCACCAATGCAAAGTCAATGGTGCGTAAAAGTTAGACAAATAGAGTTTAAGGATACTTCCGCTGAACCTAGAAGGATAAAACTTTAGACACAGACCCTAGAGGTGTGTACCAGTGTGGGAACACCGGCGTTGCTGAGTTACCTCACCCACAGGAAGCGGGTGCATAGGGTCGAAGTGGCATCGGGTTTCGTCACGCAGGTTGTAGGTGCTTGAAGCTGAAGATGCTGCAGGAGATGTGAAGGAGAAGTGTCCGGTGTGATCCAAGGGTGGATCAGAGTTGTAGAGTACCTGAAAGCAGAGGGTGGAACCAGGACGGAACCAGGCAATGTCGGGCGCAATCAGGTGTTGTTGAGGAGCTTCTCTCCGCTGCTACGTGGGCTCTGGGGCATCTGTGATGTCCAGGAGCGGGTCACGAGCTGTCCCAGGCAGGCTCTCACCGTCGGCGCTGTCGGCTTCAAGATCGGAGCAAACAACACTTGGCAAGAGCAATCTGTGCAGGATTGGAAGATTGCTTCTCACTCGGACCAGGAGGGTCAGAGCGGGTGCTCCTTTTTAGAGGAGCGGGTGCAAGTCTAAAGCAACCAGAATCACAAGTTGTATTTTGGTTTTCGTCGGCACAGGGGCCACAAGCCAGCTGGCAAGTGACTGGGCCAATGCGTTGAGCCAAAGAAAGCAGAAGGGCCCCACGCAGCACTGGTCGAGCGTAGAGGGGTGAGCTTTGGTGATAAAATTGGCTCAGGATGGGGGCTTCTCAAACCCCGGTGTACAGCTTTGAGAGTCACTCGTGGGCTGCACAGTCAGCATCTCTTGGTCTTTTCAAGATGGCATGCCCCACGCTTCCGGTCGCCTCCACGGGTCTCAGCTCTGCAGGGACTGTGGATCGGGCTGTAAGAAGGCAGGCAAGCTTGATCTCGTTGATCTCTGTCGCTCGAGTTCCAGTGGGAACTGCAACAAAGCAGACGTCGAGGTGCTGGATGGTGCCTGTTTGCACAGGGTGGTCACTCCTTGACCACAAGGGAGATTCTTCAGTCTTCTACGTCGAGTAGGATGTCGAAGGGTCCAGAGTTTCATTTCAAATGTTTCATCAGGATAATCTGAGTGCGTTGGCACTGCTCCCATTCTTATACCAATCTAGGGGGCTGGATTACCTGCTAGGTCCCCTCCTATGGGTGGGACCCAGGACGGGGGTGGATACACCCCTTTCCCTTTGATCCAGGCCGCGCTGGGACTGGGGCTGGTGTGCCCCAGAACCGGTTTGGCCGGATTATGCAAGGGGAAGCCTTGTGCTCCCCAGGCAGTGTCTGGTTTCTTTCAAACCTCCCTGCTACAATCCACTATCTCCTGTCTGGGGTGGTGTAACACCTCCCTGCGACAGGAAAGCCTTTGTCCAGGCCTCCTCTGCTGAGTTTCAGTCAGCAGCAGGAGGTCAGACTTGTGTCTGTGGCAGAAGCATCCATTTTGTGGATCAGAAGCTCTTTTAAAAATCAACCGCGTTTCAGTAAAGTAACATGTCTTCTCCCTCTAGAGGGGTGGAATGCTATCCCCGTCGACAGGACTGTTGAGGGGATAGTATTCCAAATCGTATGACACCTTACACAACATGTTTTGATAAAGCCAAACCAAAGTTGCTATATAACCGCGAGGATTATAATGCACTTAATAGTATATGGTATGGCATTATACCGGAACAGCTTGGGGAATTGGTCCCAACAGCTGCAGACAGGCTCAGCTCATGCTAGAGCACCATCTCACATAAAACCAAGCACTCTGCCTCCAGGATTGTTAAGGCCTGCCATAGGAGTGACTGATAGGTATATATGTGTCCAGATAGGTTTAGATATAGGCATACTATATCTAAGCAAGGGGTGATTACACCACCTTGCCCCAGCTGAGTGATCAGCCAGTTGTGTCCATTTTAGATAGCCAGCCAGGGGTGGCAGAAGTTATGCTGCAGCCCCAGGTAGGCCTTGGATGCACCTATGCCCGGGCACCTATAGTGCTCTGTACAGGGGCTGATAAGGTGACCCAAGCCAATCTAGTTATGCACCTAGGGTACATGGAATCCATTTTACAGAGAGAGCAGATAGCCTGGGGCCCTGATTAGCAGGGAACCAGGCCAACTAAGTCGAAAACCAGGTAAACACAAGGCAAAAAATCTGGGGTAACCATAGTCAGGTAGCCACCTTCCTACATTAATGATTTAGAAACTTTAGCCTAGGCTGAAGTAGAACTGAAGGCCAATTTAGAAATGCTAGGCCTCCCTGAGAGAGTTGGCGGGACCCCTAGGACCTCAGTCCAACCCCAGGAAAAATGTTGAGCAGTGAAGCCTGAACCACTGGCCCACTCTGCTCCACCAGAGAGCAAAGGGGATAAATATAAGTCTTCCCCCCCAGACTATAGGTAAGGGTCAGCATCCCCAGTGAACTAATCTTACCCCTTGTGAAGGAACTGCCCCAGAGGTGGTCAGGTCTGTCCTGGCAGAACCACTGATGGCAATAGGACCCTTCCAAGGAAGTGCCCAGTCTGGAGCAGGTATCCTGCCCCTCTCTACCCCGCCTCAGTCAGCCTAGGGCTACAGAGATCGCGGATGTCTGTGGCCCTCCTAGGGCACACTGTCCAGAGGAACCCCCTCATCATCAGATTAGGGGCACCCAGTCTAGTGCCACTAGCCAGGTGGATATTCCTCAACACTCTGAGGGATCCCTCTTAAGCTTAGGTGGTGACATCCCCCAGATGCACTCTGTTGGGCAAAGGAAAATCTGGGACAGGGCTGTCCCAAACCTTCCCTGGTCCTCCATTGTTCCAACCCGAGGGGCTCAACCCCCAGCTGTAGGCAGCCAGAGGTTGATCCCTAAGGAAGGAAATATAACTCAGTCATGGAAAGAAAGGCCTCCATGGTGACCAGTGCTCTGATTAAGTTGAGACCAACCTTATCTGGGCCTCGCTTCCCTACTCAGGCACCCCACTAGCCTCTTTCTTTACCAAAACACACTACAGGTAGTCATCCCAAATTTTGGAGAGCATCCAAGAACCCTCAGGGTGTGGACTCCTTAGTGGTCCATAAAACAGGGGGTATCCATGCTAGTGGAGGACCTTCCTTATATGGCCACTTAGGAAATTAAGTCTCAACTGGGCAAGGTTAGCCTTATCTCCTTTTATTTGTGGGGTATGTAGGAAGGTAGGATATTTCTGCATAGTTACCCCCACTTTTTTGACTGGTGCTGCGCTGGTTTTTGACTAGTCTGAATGGGATCCTGCTAATCAGGACTCCAGTCTCTCTGCTTTCTCCCTAAACTATACTGTTATGTACTTAGGTACACTTCAGATTGGATACTGGGGTACCCTTATCAGTCCCTAGTATATGGTACCCATGTACCCAGGGCATAGTTACCCCAGAGGCCTCCCATGGGCTGAAGCATGTATTATGCCACCCATGAGACGTCATGTAAAATGGAACTACAGGCCTAGCAGTGCAGCCTGTGTAAGATGGTGCATGCATCCCTTACTTTAGATATAGGTTTACTGTATCTAAGGGTCACTACACTTAAAACCTATAATTCACCCCTATAGCAGGCCTTGACAATCCTGAAGGCAGGGTGCTTGGTTCTAAGTGAGAGGGTGCCACTGCATGAGCAGGACATCCGTGCAGCATACGGAGTACATTCTCCCGGGTTGTAAGTGCTGCAGCCATTTACGACATATAGAGTGGCATTATGTACCGCATAATGACCAACTCTAAAATTGCTGAAAGTAACCCTATTGTGTTTGGTGTCAAACATTGTAGAATTATACCCCCACTCTGGTAACTGGTGTGGGAGGTATGATTCCGCCCCTCAGAAACGAGCTTTGTGATTTCCCTGGTGTTCCCAGTACCAGCCTTCCAGTCCAGAGCAGCCCAAAAGGGTTGCTGCCGACCAGAAACACATTTCTGCCCTCCTGCTCCTGAGCCAAGCTCGAGCAGGGGAAGGCACCACAATAGGCATCCTGTCACAGGGAAGTGTGACCACCTCCCGGACAGGATTTAGTGTATTAGACCTGGGTGGGTGCGCTTGCCAGCAACTGAAAGTTTGCATGAGGAGCACATTTGGTGTCCCTGTGCATAGTCCAGTTCAAACCAGTCCTGGGAGCCGTTGGCTCCTGCTGTGGCACAAAACTGGACAAAGGACATGGGAGTAACCTCCCAACTGTCCAGACCATCCCCTGCGAAGGTTCCCTGAATCTATCCAACTTTCTCCTGTGGGTACAAAAGGGCTCACCTGACTGTAGGTCCCTAGATTTGACGTGGACAAGATTTTGATCAAGAAACCACTGAACTTTGACCGTCTGGATACTCTGGACTTCGTTTGGGCCAACTTCATCTCCCTCTCAGTCTGAAGCATCGTCTGTGCCATGCACCATACAGGCTCTGTGCAGGACCTGTGGAGCATCAAGGACAACCAAAGATATCTCCCTTGGGGTGAAGGAATCACTCCCCTGCATTCCCAGGCACCGTAACACATCTGACCGGTTTGCTGATCCTTAGCTCCTGCAAACTCCGAAGGATCCAGCAACACAGGAGGTTGGTTCCAGTGTTCCTTGAGGTTGAACTTCCCTCTTACCAATTCTGAGGCCAGAATCCCTTGTGGGGGCTGCAATACCTGTACCAATGTTCACTGTGTTCAATTGCAAGTGCCTAAGCTTGTTGGCAATCCCCAAACAAGTGCTTTGGGTTCTGAATAGCCCCAACCTTTGGCACCATTTCCTCTAAAGAGCTTTGGCCTCCTTGCACCAAGTGCTCCGTGGGCTGTTGCTTTGTAAAACTGCTTGAGGTCCCCTTGAAACTCTTGTGCCTCTGGCCTGTGGGTCTCCTTGAGGGTCAACGTTGCTTTTCTTGGGATCCCCTGTGTCGTGTTCCCCGACCCCAGGAACACACAGGAACCCTGTGCCCCAGGGTCCTAGTGCCATTCCCACGGCACAACACCCTGGTTGCTCCAGGCCTGGCCTGACTCTCCTGGGTTTGGTGAGTCTCCTGGACCTTGCTGGTTTGAACGGTAACCTTTTTTGACCTTCTGTGTGGGTTGCCGTTGCCAAGGATTGTTGGTGCTCCAGCTGGACACCGACCTCTCAGTACTTGACATTCTTTGTGAAACAGCTCGCATCCGGCTCATGGTTGTCCTCGACATGTTCTGGTCCCCATGGCTCCAGAGTCAATAACCCCCTCAACGCACCTGAAGGACCTGACATCGGTAAGCATTCATCTACTGAGCCCCTGGTCACTCCTGAGTGACCCTGACTCTGTCCCCTCTGCTTTCAGGACCTCTTCAACAAGAATCCACCTTTGGATTACGACGGACACTTTTCTAGCTTTCTACAGCAGCTCTTTTTCAAAGTCCTCCATTGATTACGACAGCAGTTTCTGACGCCACTGCAGAACTATGCACCCAGCTTCCCTGGGATAGGTAACTTTGGTACTACAGTATTCACATGTGGGGTGGCTCTCCAACCTCCTAAATTCCACAGGGTTTCTTCGAAGTCCACTGGGAAGGGTCCCTAAACTCTAAAACTGCAACTGCGACTCTCCCATAGAATTGTACCCGTCATCCGTGGGGGCCCTACTTACTGACCTTGGGTTGTTACTTAGGGTCCCAGTGATTCTACATCCTCTAGACACTGTCTTGACTCGAGTCGTGGTTTTTAAACCCCTATTTTAGTATATGGTTTGGCCCCCCCCTGGGCCCACTGTGTATTTGTGCTATTTACTATTGTTTTTGTGCTACAGTATTGTGTGCTTCATGATTACGTTTGTGTAGAAGATACTTTATCATAATAAAGAGTGTTACATTAATAAATACATATTTTTATAACTACTGTGTGGTTCTCTTTCATTTAATCTATACTATAAGGCTGCATTCTTGTAAAACAAGCTCCTTTCCACTACTTCAATACTAAGCATGAAGGCTGCTCTCCACAGCTAGCACTTGGGTAGCTTTCTACGGTTATCCTTGACCTCCTAAATCATCATAAGGGTTGTTTGGACTGATGCAGGGTTCCCACTTTAATTAGTGGACAGCATATACCAGGCCAACTTCTCGCAGTAATTTATTTGGTCTGGAACTGTTTAATATGAAGCATATTGAAACCTTATAAACCTGCTACACACTTTGAACAGTAGCACAAACCTCAGTCAGTAATGACACTCATAACTGATACCTTCAAAGTGCTGTATTCAGAGCAGATGGCTGCCAAATGGTAGCTAGAAAAAAGCTGAGACCGTGTGTTTACTTTTTATAGTTGAGACCATAGATGGTGCCCCTAGACCACAGATCAAAGAAATTCGAACCCCATTCATCTAAAAAGACTGTTTTTAGACTCCTGTGTTGATGAAAACGATAGCACTTAGGGGATATGTTCATGCATCATTATGTTGTTCAGGGTCCACCTCATTCTCTGGGGTGCTATTCTCATTTTCCTGGGGTTTCACTCTATCTCCTGAACTTAAGGGAGCTATGCTAGCTTGCTCAAGGTCATCCTTCTCTAGGATGGCTATCAGGATAGAAATGGTAGGGTTGTGACCCTTTTTGAGCCCCCTTACAGTACACAAGGTACTCAGGTCTCTGTGGCTGAGGGTGTCATATCTGGAAGTTGCCTTGGTAAGGTCAACTGTCACAGGTTGAGAGCCAGAGGCTACACCTGTGTCAGACATGACTGCTAGTGAGGTGCAAGTGGTGCACTTACCTACACTAAGTGTTTTCCTACTGTACCTTGCTAGTGAGATGTAGGCAGGGTGTGCTAATCCCTTTGATCTACAACTACTAAATTCAGTAGAACTTAAATATGCTAAGCTTTTGTTTATATGTACCTAAGTTACTTTATGTGATCTTTCAATTTGATAAAAAGATTGCAATGGTAAAACAACAGCAAGCTCAAATCCGCACCGCTGCACACCAATGTGAGAAGTTGGCCTGATATATGATGTTTCCAATTCTGGAACCACCATGTATCAGTCCAAACAATCCCTTATGGTGTCTGGTTGTAAGTCAACCTTATAGACAAGCTATCCTAGTGGTAGCATGGACTAAGCAGCCTTAAAGGCTAAACTCAAGAGGTCATGTTAAGCGAGCTGTTTTACCAATCACAATCCTGTAATATCAAATGAAAGGACACCACACAAGTATATATTATAAAAATATATGCGTTTATTACTAAAATAATCCCCAGTACTCTTTATGAGCAAAGGAACACAAGCGTTTAAACAAAAGCACAGTATAACATATGAAAGTTGCACAATTATGGATGAGGGCGGGTGGCCACTCAAACCATATATTAAGAAAGTGGTATAAGAGATACCAATCGAACAGTGGTTAGGCCTAGGGCATCGCTGGGAGCAGTCGGGACAAGCAATGCTGAAGTCGGGAAAAGCCCGCGTGATTCGGGTGCAGCGCTTAAAGCACACGCAGGCACCATTGCAAAGTCAATGGTGCGTAAAAGTTAGACAAATAGACTTTTAAGGATACTTCCGCTGAACCTAGAAGGACAAAACTTTAGACACAGACCCTAGAGGTATGTACCAGTGTGGGAACACCGGCGTTGCTGAGTTACCTCACCCACAGGAAGCGGGTGAATAGGGTCGAAGTGGCGTCGGGTTTCGTCACGCAGGTTGTAGGTGCTTGAAGCTGAAGATGCAGCAGGCGATGTGAAGGAGAAGTGTCCGGTGTGATCCAAGGGTGGATCAGAGTTGTAGAGTACCTGAAAGCAGAGGGGACAGAGTCTGGGTCACTCAGCAGTGACCAGGGTGGAACCAGGACGGTACCAGGCAATGTCGGGCGCAATCAGGTGGTTGTTGAGGAGCTTCTCTCCGCTGCCACGTGGGCTCTCAGGCATCTGCGACATCCAGGAGCGGGTCTCGAGCTGTGCCACGCAGGCTCTCACCGTCGACGCTGTAGGCTTCAAGATCGGAGCAAACAACACTTGGCAAGAGCAATCCACGCGGGATTGGAAGATTACTTCTCACTCAGACCAGGAGGGTCAGAGCGGGTGCTCCTTTTCAGAGGAGTGGGTGCAAGTCTGGAGCAATCAGAATCACAAATCGTATTTTGGTTTTCATTGGCACAGGGGCCACAAGACAGCTGGCAAGTGACCGGGCCAACGCGTTGAGCCAAAGAAAGCAGAAGGACCCCACGCAGCACTCGTCGAGTGTAGAGGGGTGAGCTTCAGTGCAAAAGTGGCTCAGGGTTGGGGCTTCTCAAACCCTGGTGTACAGCTTCGAGAATCACTCGTGGGCTGCACAGTCAGCGTCTCGTGGTCTTTTCAAGATGGCGTGCCCCACGCTTTCGGTCGCCTCCACGGGTCTCAGCTCTGCAGGGACTGTGGATCGGGCTGTAAGAAGGCAGGCAAGCTTGATCTCGTTGATCTCTGTTGCTCGAGTTCCGGCGGGAACTGCAACAAAGCAGACGTCGAGGAGCTGGATGGTGCCTGTTTGCACAGGGTGGTCACTCCTTGACCACAAGGGAGATTCTTCAGTCTTCTACGTCGAGTAGGATGTCGAAGGGTCCAGAGTTTCATTTCAAATGTTTCATCAGGATAATCTGAGTGCGTTGGCACTGCTCCCATTCTTATACCAATCTAGGGGGCTGGATTACCTGCTAGGTCCCCTCCTATGGGTGGGACCCAGGAAGGGGGTGGATACACCCCTTTCCCTTTGATCCAGGCCGCGCTGGGACTGGGGCTGGTGTGCCCCAGAACCAGTTTGGCCGGATTATGCAAGGGGAAGCCTTGTGCTCCCCAGGCAGTGTCTGGTTTCCTTCAAACCTCCCTGCTACAATCCACTATCTCCTGTCTGGGGTGGTGTAACACCTCCCTGCGACAGGAAAGCCTTTGTACAGGCCTCCTCTGCTGAGTTTCAGTCAGCAGCAGGAGGTCAGACTTGTGTCTGTGGCAGAAGCATCCATTTTGTGGATCTGAGGCTCTTATAAAAATCAACCGCGTTTCAGTAAAGTAACATGTCTTCTCCCTCTAGAGGGGTGGAATGCTATCCCCGTCGACAGGACTGTCGAGGGGACAGTATTCCAAATCGTATGACACCTTACACGACATGTTTTGATAAAGCCAAACCAAAGTTGCTATATAACCGCGAGGATTATAATGCACTTAATAGTATATGGTATGACATAATCCCGGAACAGCTTAGGGAATTGGTCCCGACAGCTGCAGACAGGCTCAGCTCATGCTAGAGCACCATCTCACATAAAACCAAGCACTCTGCCTCCAGGATTGTTAAGGCCTGCCATAGGAGTGACTGATAGGTATATATGTGTCCAGATAGGTTTAGATATAGGCATACTATATCTAAGCAAGGGGTGATTACACCACCTTGCCCCAGCTGAGTGATCAGCCAGTTGTGTCAATTTTAGATAGCCAGCCAGGGGTGGCAGAAGTTATGCTGCATCCCCTGGTAGGCCTTGGATGCACCTATGCCCGGGCACCTATAGTGCTCTGTACAGGGGCTGATAAAGTGACCCAAGCCAATCTAGTTATGCACCTAGGGTACATGGAATCCATTTTACAGAGAGAGCAGATAGCCTGGGGCCCTGATTAGCAGGGAACCAGGCCAACTAAGTCGAAAACCAGCTAAACACAAGGCAAAAAATCTGGGGTAACCATAGTCAGGTAGCCACCTTCCTACAGCAATGATTTAGAAACTTTAGCCTAGGCTGAAGTAGAACTGAAGGCCCATTTAGAAATGCTAGGCCTCCCTGAGAGAGTTGGCGGGACCCCTAGGACCTCAGTCCAACCCCAGGAAAAATGTTGAGCAGTGAAGCCTGAACCAATGGCCCACTCTGCTCAAGTCCAATTGGTCGCACACTGCTTGTCCTATCAGCGTGTTGCCCCAAAGCATCGTGGTCTATGTAGTTAGCATCAGCGGGTACGCCTCTGCCAGGGTCTTGAGCAAAAAATCCAAATCGCGTTGGCCATCCCTGGACACGTGTTTCGAGGTTGTTGCCTCTCGTCAGCAGGGAGTAGGACTGTGTGAAGGGGTGCTGCATAGGCTGCCAAAAATATCTTCAGGTTTGGTACCACTCGTGGCACGCAGGTGCGTAACCCGGCTCGTCAGCCCCACCAGCTCCAAGGAGCTTGAATATAAGTTTAAGTCCAATTGGTCGCACACTGCTTGTCCTATCAGCGTGTTGCCCCAAAGCATCGTGGTCTATGTAGTTAGCATCAGCGGGTACGCCTCTGCCAGGGTCTTGAGCAAAAAATCCAAATCGCGTTGGCCATCCCTGGACACGTGTTTCGAGGTTGTTGCCTCTCGTCAGCAGGGAGTAGGACTGTGTGAAGGGGTGCTGCATAGGCTGCCAAAAATATCTTCAGGTTCGGTACCACTCGTGGCACGCAGGTGCGTAACCCGGCTCGTCAGCCCCACCAGCTCCAAGGAGCTTGAATATAAGTTTAAGTCCAATTGGTCGCACACTGCTTGTCCTATCAGCGTGTTGCCCCAAAGCATCGTGGTCTATGTAGTTAGCATCAGCGGGTACGCCTCTGCCAGGGTCTTGAGCAAAAAATCCAAATCGCGTTGGCCATCCCTGGACACGTGTTTCGAGGTTGTTGCCTCTCGTCAGCAGGGAGTAGGACTGTGTGAAGGGGTGCTGCATAGGCTGCCAAAAATATCTTCAGGTTCGGTACCACTCGTGGCACGCAGGTGCGTAACCCGGCTCGTCAGCCCCACCAGCTCCAAGGAGCTTGAATATAAGTTTAAGTCCAATTGGTCGCACACTGCTTGTCCTATCAGCGTGTTGCCCCAAAGCATCGTGGTCTATGTAGTTAGCATCAGCGGGTACGCCTCTGCCAGGGTCTTGAGCAAAAAATCGAAATCGCGTTGGCCATCCCTGGACACGTGTTTCGAGGTTGTTGCCTCTCGTCAGCAGGGAGTAGGACTGTGTGAAGGGGTGCTGCATAGGCTGCCAAAAATATCTTCAGGTTCGGTACCACTCGTGGCACGCAGGTGCGTAACCCGGCTCGTCAGCCCCACCAGCTGAGCTCCAAGGAGCTTGAATATAAGTTTAAGTCCAATTGGTCGCACACTGCTTGTCCTATCAGCGTGTTGCCCCAAAGCATCGTGGTCTATGTAGTTAGCATCAGCGGGTACGCCTCTGCCAGGGTCTTGAGCAAAAAATCCAAATCGCGTTGGCCATCCCTGGACACGTGTTTCGAGGTTGTTGCCTCTCGTCAGCAGGGAGTAGGACTGTGTGAAGGGGTGCTGCATAGGCTGCCAAAAATATCTTCATGTTCGGTACCACTCGTGGCACGCAGGTGCGTAACCCGGCTCGTCAGCCCCACCAGCTCCAAGGAGCTTGAATATAAGTTTAAGTCCAATTGGTCGCACACTGCTTGTCCTATCAGCGTGTTGCCCCAAAGCATCGTGGTCTATGTAGTTAGCATCAGCGGGTACGCCTCTGCCAGGGTCTTGAGCAAAAAATCCAAATCGCGTTGGCCATCCCTGGACACGTGTTTCGAGGTTGTTGCCTCTCGTCAGCAGGGAGTAGGACTGTGTGAAGGGGTGCTGCATAGGCTGCCAAAAATATCTTCAGGTTCGGTACCACTCGTGGCACGCAGGTGCGTAACCCGGCTCGTCAGCCCCACCAGCTCCAAGGAGCTTGAATATAAGTTTAAGTCCAATTGGTCGCACACTGCTTGTCCTATCAGCGTGTTGCCCCAAAGCATCGTGGTCTATGTAGTTAGCATCAGCGGGTACGCCTCTGCCAGGGTCTTGAGCAAAAAATCCAAATCGCGTTGGCCATCCCTGGACACGTGTTTCGAGGTTGTTGCCTCTCGTCAGCAGGGAGTAGGACTGTGTGAAGGGGTGCTGCATAGGCTGCCAAAAATATCTTCAGGTTCGGTACCACTCGTGGCACGCAGGTGCGTAACCCGGCTCGTCAGCCCCACCAGCTCCAAGGAGCTTGAATATAAGTTTAAGTCCAATTGGTCGCACACTGCTTGTCCTATCAGCGTGTTGCCCCAAAGCATCGTGGTCTATGTAGTTAGCATCAGCGGGTACGCCTCTGCCAGGGTCTTGAGCAAAAAATCCAAATCGCGTTGGCCATCCCTGGACACGTGTTTCGAGGTTGTTGCCTCTCGTCAGCAGGGAGTAGGACTGTGTGAAGGGGTGCTGCATAGGCTGCCAAAAATATCTTCAGGTTCGGTACCACTCGTGGCACGCAGGTGCGTAACCCGGCTCGTCAGCCCCACCAGCTCCAAGGAGCTTGAATATAAGTTTAAGTCCAATTGGTCGCACACTGCTTGTCCTATCAGCGTGTTGCCCCAAAGCATCGTGGTCTATGTAGTTAGCATCAGCGGGTACGCCTCTGCCAGGGTCTTGAGCAAAAAATCCAAATCGCGTTGGCCATCCCTGGACACGTGTTTCGAGGTTGTTGCCTCTCGTCAGCAGGGAGTAGGACTGTGTGAAGGGGTGCTGCATAGGCTGCCAAAAATATCTTCAGGTTCGGTACCACTCGTGGCACGCAGGTGCGTAACCCGGCTCGTCAGCCCCACCAGCTCCAAGGAGCTTGAATATAAGTTTAAGTCCAATTGGTCGCACACTGCTTGTCCTATCAGCGTGTTGCCCCAAAGCATTGTGGTCTATGTAGTTAGCATCAGCGGGTAGAGAGCAAAGGGGATAAATAAAAGTCTTCCCCCCCAGACTATAGGTAAGGGTCAGCATCCCCAGTGAACTAATCTTACCCCTTGTGAAGGAACTGCCCCAGAGGTGGTCAGGTCTGTCCTGGCAGAACCACTGATGGCAGGGGACCCTTCCAAGGAGGCGCCCAGTCTGGAGCAGGTATCCTGCCCCTCTCTACCCCACCTCAGTCAGCCTAGGGCTACAGAGATTGCGGATGTCTGTGGCCCCCCTAGGGCACACTGTCCAGAGGAACCCCCTCATCATCAGATTAGGGGCACCCAGTCTAGTGCCACTAGCCAGGTGGATATTCCTCAACACTCTGAGGGATCCCTCTTAAGCTTAGGTGGTGACATCCCCCAGATGCACTCTGTTGGGCAAAGGAAAATCTGGGACAGGGCTGTCCCAAACCTTCCCTGGTCCTCCATTGTTCCAACCCGAGGGGCTCAACCCCCAGCTGTAGGCAGCCAGAGGTTGATCCCTAAGGAAGGAAATATAACTCAGTCATGGAAAGAAAGGCCTCCATGGTGACCAGTGCTCTGATTAAGTTGAGACCAACCTTATCTGGGCCTCGCTTCCCTACTCAGGCACCCCACTAGCCTCTTTCTTTACCAAAACACACTACAGGTAGTCATCCCAAATTTTGGAGAGCATCCAAGAACCCTCAGGGTGTGGACTCCTTAGTGGTCCATAAAACAGGGGGTATCCATGCTAGTGGAGGACCTTCCTTATATGGCCACTTAGGAAATTAAGTCTCAACTGGGCAAGGTTAGCCTTATCTCCTTTTATTTGTGGGGTATGTAGGAAGATAGGATATTTCTGCATAGTTACCCCCACTTTTTTGACTGGTGCTGCGCTGGTTTTTGACTAGTCTGAATGGGATCCTGCTAATCAGGACTCCAGTCTATCTGCTTTCTCCCTAAACTATACTGTTATGTACTTAGGTACACTCCAGATTGGATACTGGGGTACCCTTATCAGTCCCTAGTATATGGTACCCATGTACCCAGGGCATAGTTACCCCAGAGGCCTCCCATGGGCTGAAGCATGTATTATACCACCCATGAGACGTCATGTAAAAATGAACTACAGGCCTACCAGTGCAGCCTGTGTAAGATGGTGCATGCATCCCTTACTTTAGATATAGGTTTACTGTATCTAAGGGTCACTACACTTAAAACCTATAATTCACCCCTATAGCAGGCCTTGACAATCCTGAAGGAAGGGTGCTTGGTTCTAAGTGAGAGGGTGCCACTGCATGAGCAGGACATCCGTGCAGCATACGGAGTACATTCTCCCGGGTTGTTAGTGCTGCTGCCATTTACGACATATAGAGTGGCATTATGTGCCGCATAATGACCAACTCTAAAATTGCTGAAAGTAACCCTATTGTGTTTGGTGTCAAACATTGTAGAATTATACCCCCACTCTGGTAACTGGTGTGGGAGGTATGATTCCACCCCTCAGAAACGAGCTTTGTGATTTCCCTGGTGTTCCCAGTACCAGCCTTCCAGTCCAGAGCATCCCAAAAGGGTTGCTGCCGACCAGAAACACATTTCTGCCCTCCTGCTGCTGAGCCAAGCTCGAGCAGGGGAAGGCACCACAATAGGCATCCTGTCACAGGGAATTGTGACCACCTCCCGGACAGGATTTAGTGTATTAGGCCTGGGTGGGTGCGCTTGCCAGCGACCGAAAGTCTGCATGAGGAGCACATTTGGTGTCCCTGTGCATAGTCCAGTTCAAACCAGTCCTGGGAGCCGTTGGCTCCTGCTGTGGCACGAAACTGGACAAAGGACATGGGAGTAACCTCCCAACTGTCCAGACCATCCCCTGCGAGGGTTCCCTGAATCTGTCCAACTTTCTCCTGTGGGTACAAAAGGGCTCATCTGACTGTAGGTCCCTAGATTTGACGTGGACGAGATTCTGATCAAGAAACCACTGAACTTTGACCGTCTGGATACTCTGGACTTCGTTTGGGCCAACTTCATCTCCCTCTCAGTCTGAAGCATCGTCTGTGCCATGCACCATACAGGCTCTGTGCAGGACCTGTGGAGCATCAAGGACAACCAAAGATATGTCCCTTGGGGTGAAGGAATCACTCCCCTGCATTTCCAGGCTCCGTAACACATCTGACCGGTTTGCTGATCCTTAGCTCCTGCAAACTCCGAAGGATCCAGCAACACAGGAGGTTGGTTCCAGTGTTACTTGAGGTTGAACTGCCCTCTTACCAATTCTGAGGCCAGAATCCCTTGTGGGGGCCGCAATACCTGTACCCATGTTCACTGTGTTCAATTGCAAGTGCCTAAGCTTGTTGGCAATCCCCAAACAAGTGCTTTGGGTTCTGAATAGCCCCAACCTTTGGCACCATTTCCTCTAAAGAGCTTTGGCCTCCTTGCACCTAGTGCTCCGTGGGCTGTTGCTTTGTAAAACTGCTTGAGGTCCCCTTGAAACTCTTGTGCCTCTGGCCTGTGGGTCTCCTTGAGGGTCAACGTTGCTTTTCTTGGGATCCCCTGTGTCGTGTTCCACGACCCCAGGAACACACAGGAACCCTGTGCCCCAGGCACGACACCCTGGTTGCTCCAGGCCTGGCCTGACTCTCCTGGGTTTGGTGAGTCTCCTGGACCTTGCTGATTCGAACGGTAACCTTTTTTGACCTTCTGTGTGGGTTGCCCTTGCCAAGGATTGTTGGTGCTCCAGCTGGACACCGACCTCTCAGTACTTGACATTCTTTGTGAAACAGCTCGCATCCGGCTCATGGTTGTCCTTGACATGTTCTGGTCCCCATGGCTCCAGAGTCAATAACCCCCTCAACGCACCTGAAGGACCTGACATCGGTAAGCATTCATCTACTGAGCCCCTGGTCACTCCTGAGTGACCCTGACTCTGTCCCCTCTGCTTTCAGGACCTCTTCAACAAGAATCCACCTTTGGATTACGACTGACACTTTTCTACCTTTCTACAGCAGCTCTTTTTCAAAGTCCTCCATTGATTACGACAGCAGTTTCTGACGCCACTGCAGGACTATGCACCCAGCTTCCCTGGGATAGGTAACTTTGGTACTACAGTATTCACATGTGGGGTGGCTCTCCAACCTCCTAAGTTCCACAGGGTTTCTTCGAAGTCCACTGGGAAGGGTCCTTAAACTCTAAAACTGCAACTGCGACTCTCCCATAGAATTGTACCCGTCATCCGTGGAGGCCCAACTTACTGACCTTGGGTTGTTACTTAGGGTCCCAGTGATTCTACATCCTCTAGACACTGTCTTGACTCGAGTCGTGGTTTTTAAACCCCTATTTTAGTATATGGTTTGGTCCCCCCCTGGGCCCACTGTGTATTTGTGCTATTTACTATTGTTTTTGTGCTACAGTATTGTGTGCTTCATGATTACGTTTGTGTAGAAGATACTTTATCATAATAAAGAGTGTTACATTAATAAATACATATTTTTATAACTACTGTGTGGTTCTCTTTCATTTAATCTATACTATAAGGCTGCATTCTTGTAAAACAAGCTCCTTTCCACTACTTCAATACTAAGCATGAAGGCTGCTCTCCACAGCTAGCACTTGGGTAGCTTTCTACGGTTATCCTTGACCTCCTAAATCATCATAAGGGTTGTTTGGACTGATGCAGGGTTCCCACTTTAATTAGTGGACAGCATATACCAGGCCAACTTCTCGCAGTAATTTATTTGGTCTGGAACTGTTTAATATGAAGCATATTGAAACCTTATAAACCTGCTACACACTTTGAACAGTAGCACAAACCTCAGTCAGTAATGACACTCATAACTGATACCTTCAAAGTGCTGTATTCAGAGCAGATGGCTGCCAAATGGTAGCTAGAAAAAAGCTGAGACCGTGTGTTTACTTTTTATAGTTGAGACCATAGATGGTGCCCCTAGACCACAGATCAAAGAAATTCGAACCCCATTCATCTAAAAAGACTGTTTTTAGACTCCTGTGTTGATGAAAACGATAGCACTTAGGGGATAGATGCTATATTTAACATTTTGAGGGTCACATCTCTGGCTAGGAAGAACGTGGAGAATTCTGTTTTTCTTTGAATATCCATATTTTATTTGAAAGTAAGGTCTTATATGTGTATGAAACCAAGCGCTTGTCTAATTGATTGTTAGTGCTTGGTTACAATATTTTCTGGGTGTCCAACCCACATAACCTGCTAACGTACACCTTAGAACGTTCTGCCACTTTACCGCTACTATTCCACAGCTAAAAGAAAGTACTTGGCAATTTATTTTAGGATACAATTGCATGAAGGGACCACGATACCAGCCAGCGTTAAGCGACTCCAGCGGCCACAATTGGAGCCCAATATTCCCCGATTGGTCTGGGCCGCCCGAAGCAGGTCTTATAGAGCTGAGACCTGTTACTTTACAGTTATCACATTCCTAATTCAGTTTCACAGACGCATCATCCTCACAACAGACATGCGCTCACCCTCAGCATCATTGCGTTTTCTCACCTCAACCACAGTAAAGATGGTTGAACTGGCATACTAAACACATCGATAAATTACACAGAAATTAGTGTCCAATTCAAACAATAATGATTATGTTATCAATGCAGCAAATGCTTATGATCTCCTATGTTTAGATATGTCAGTTACATAGACACAATATCTAATGGATAAAGCCTGTAGGAATAACATTTGTATTGCTATTGTTACTCCTAATGGCACATGTTTAGTTAATGGTCATCTTTGCTTTCCTAGTCATCTTTGCTCTTCTATTCCCTGCAATCAGCAAATAATTCAGGAATCAAATCTAATTTTGGTTTCTAAGGAATATTGCAAACTCAAGCAGGCCTTTTCATGTAGTTATGGCGGCTATATCCATTCTGCACCTATGCATATCATCCTATCAAGTCTATTCGGCCGCCGAGGGGGAGAGACTACAGCTCCCAGGTAGCAGGGCAGCAGCAACGCCCACTTCCGCCCACCATCGCGCCCGGAGGCGCTCAAAAGGAAGGGGCAATTTCGGTGGAGCGGGGGAAACAGAACACTTTGCTCCATTGCCGCGGGGGCCAATTGCATTCCGCCTACCTGCCCAGGAGATAGGAGCACCGCTGCCTGCACCAGGGACCCCACGCTGTCTGTCACCCCTGCCGCCGCTGCCTGCTTCACCGTGCGGCCGCCGAGGGGGAGAGACTACAGCTCCCAGGTAGCAGGGCAGCAGCAACGCCCACTTCCGCCCACCATCGCGCCCGGAGGCGCTCAAAAGGAAGGGGCAATTCCCGCGTCGCGGGACGCGCGCGGGCGGAGACCGGGCAGAGGGCGGGCCGTCTTAGGCCGTCAGTGGCCGGAGGAGGCCGGGCTGGGCCACCCCCCCTTGGCTGCAGGAACGAGTAAGTGACCCGACGTCCGTAAAATATGTACTGCGGCTACCGAGGAGGTATTTGTGTGTTGTGTGGTTCCTAATTCTCCACACTTCTTTTGTTTTTACGTTGTCCAATTACTGTGGAATAACAACTTATAACAGTCTATAATGTCGATACAAACCACCTTAACGGATAATTATTTGCTCAAAGTTGTTAGCAGGATCAACAGTGAGAGAAGAAAATCTCTGGGGCAAAGTAATTTACCTGAGCCACAACTTGTCTCAAACCTGGAATCCGCCAACGAAATTAACAACCCCCCCACTGTGACAGTTGAGTCTAAGGACACTAGTTGTAACATTGGAACTACCTCTGTAGAAATGTTAGATGACTCTATCTCTGTGGAAAACCTACCGGAAAGTACTGATGGTACCCCGCAATCATGCACAAGGGCTACACGTTCTATGAGAGCATGCAAGAAACTAATTACCAAGCGGGGAGGCCACATGTCCAGGAAAAAAAAGGAATCTACACCCAAGAAAACTATCTGCGACAAAGGGACATTAACCAAGGACAATTGCGTTACTTTAAATACTGAGCAATTCGATCTGTTGGTGGGTTGCATCGACAGTAAATTGAGGCTGATTGTTGATCCACTATTTGTTAAAATTGATGCCTTAACAGCAGAAGTATTAAGATTGGGATCCCAGCTAGATGTGTACGCAGCCAAGATATCTAATATTGGACCGGCTAGTAAGGATGCCCTTAGCATTAATTCTGCCCCTAAGCCAATTAATGGGAGGTCCTGCTCTACGAAAAATGCAACTTCTGGCCCCAATATGACTAGTCTGACCCCGCAGGTCCCATCTGCCTTACCAAGTACGAGTATGTCACCAGCATGTCATCCAGGGAGGGTAATGCAGGCACCACCCGTGACGGCTACGGTTGTTGGATCTGCTGTGGGACCTTCTAGCAATATACCACTTCCCAAGGCAGGCGGGGCAGCTCAGTTACCTGCAATGCCAGCCACGGCCGCAGTTACTGAGTCTGTAGGGGCCTCTGCTGCCTATAATCGCCCGGTGGACCTCCCACCCGAGTGTGTGCCTTACGTTGTGGTTCTAACAAATGTCCCATCCTTACCACCCAGCCAGGTCTCACCTCCCCATGAGCCGCGGGACTCGTTAAAGAACAAAACGGTCGCCTGGCTACATAGACACTGTGGGTTCCCCATCAATTTCTCGGACCAAATTCTTTCTACTAGAAGGGTTACATGGGTTGGTAACATTAGAAAGAATTGTGGGGGAGACTGCGTGATTGTTAATTTCAAACACCCCCAGCATGTGGCGACGGTCCTATTGAGAGCTGCTGCAATAACCCAGTATGAGACCGACGTAACCGCACGTCCTTTGGGCTATTTTTACAATAATCTTAATAAGTTACCGCCTTCCATTAGTAGAGATAGGACTTTTACCCCCAACATTGTATCCAATAGCGAGAGATCCTTTCAACCTAACCCTAATTTTGCTCCAACTGGTAATAGATTTTTCCTGCCTACACCAAACCCTATACCTACTGTGGATAGTTTTTTTCCATCCAACCCCTTTTTTCCATCTAATGATGTTAGATCTTTTCCACAAACCCAGGGGATGGGGATGGTTTACGAAGTCCCTGTCCAGAACAGGTATCAACTCCTGAGTTCCCTGGATCAGAATGATTGACTCCCTAGGAGACTTGGCCTTGAAGGGGATGCCAATAGGGGTGCCATTCTGATTAATTCCAGTGAGGTAAATGTGGACATTGAGAGTCAACAGTCTAATGATATCTTGGGCAATAATTGTAGTAGGGCAAACGTGTCTTATGCTGCTGTGATCTCTGAAGACCCCGTGAAGGATGCTGATACCAATAATGGGAGGTCCACAAATGAACATTGTAGCAAAGGCAAGAATCCTAATAATGTAGGGGATAGTTCTAATAATGACCTTACCATGGGGATTTCAATTGTTAGTTGGAATATTGCCGGATGGGCTTCTAAGGCACATTAAATGGAGTGGGAGGGCATTATAAGGTCTTATGACATTTTATGCCTGCAGGAGACATGGTGTGTTGCCAAACCAAGTTTTGAAGGGTATACATGCTATAGTCTAGAAGCTACTGAATCAAGGCATGGTAGGGCAAAGGGAGGTTTACTTTTTTTAATTTCAGTGGATCTAAAATTGACAATTATTAAACATCTGTTAGTCGAACCCCACTCGCAAATTCTTTGGGTCCGTACAAAGGACGGCACTGACGTGCTTTTAATAAATTTTTATAACAATAATTTTAACAATTTACGGCACAAAGTAATTGAGGAGTTAGATTGTGCCCTCATGAAGCTGATATCTGAGGCAAAATGCACTTTTACTTATATTTGGCTAGGGGATTTTAACTTAACAGTTTGCAGTCTGTCCTCGTCGAGGGCATGTGGGATTCAAACCAATAGTGGGGATTGCATGGCACACTTCCCACACCACGCCTATGGGGAAGCTATTAATAATGTGATGGCTTCCTACGACCTTGAGCTAGTAAGTGCTGACCTAGGGGGTAGTGATAGTCCCATCCCAACCTTTATTGGGCGGAATAGTGGATCCATAATTGACCATATTATGGTTTCATCTAATCTGGTACCTCACTGCCTGACCACGGTAAGGGATGCTTCTTCCCTGAGTGATCACAACTATATCACTATGCAAATTACTATATGGGAATGCAGAGTAGAACTGCCAACAAAGACTTTGGGGGGTGTTGAGCCACACAGGGCTAATGGGACCAGGCTAAGGTGGAAAGGGGAAAAAGCATCTATAGTGGAACCCATTATTGTAAATAAATGCCGTGCGGATATAGATATTATCCTGACTCCAGGATGTCCGCCTGCCTCTGTTATGACTCATTTTCTTAACATTAATAACATCATCAATAACATCTTCACGGGGACCAGTTCGGGTAGAAGCGAAAAAGGGATAGGCTGGTTTGACCATACATGTACGTCCCTTCTTTCGCAACTTAAACACGCTCTAGCCCCTACACCAAGAGATAAGAATAGAGTCAGACTTTTAAGAATTGAATACAAAAAGGCGTTATCTAAAAGGAAGAAGGAACTACAGCAGGAGGCCTGGGATCTTCTAACCAAGTCTGCAGAAACTGCTGACAGCCGCTTATTTTGGTCCACCATTAACTCCCCTTTCCTCCAAGATGATAATAACCCACAGCTCTCCTCCAATGTTGGGAGTGAGGAATGGGTGAAACACTTTTCCGCAATCTTTCAGGAAGATATCAACACGTCCGAGGACCAAAGGCTTTGGCCTGTGGTGCCTCTAGATATCGCCCTGAAGGAAGTGGAATGTAGTATTAAATCTAGCAAGGGTGGTAAGGCCCAGGGGCCAGATGGAGTCCCAATTGATGTGTTCCGGGCTCAGCCGCAGCTCTGGGCACCGATACTTACTTTGGCACTCAATGCTGCGGTTACCACTCTGATCCCACCTTCTTGGGGTGATTCCATCATTGTCCCCATCTACAAAAAGGGAGATAAGGCATTAGCTTGCAATTATCGGCCTATTAGCCTGCTTGACTCTTCGGTTAAAATTATGAGTCGAGTGTTGTTATATAGATTAGAAGAGTGGGCTGATGAGAATGGGGTTCTTGCCGATTCACAATATGGATTCAGGAGGGGGCGGGGGACGTTAGACCAGTGCCTGAATCTTGAATTGTTGATTGGCAAGTATACTAGAGCAAAGCCCGGAAATTTATATCTCTGCTTTGCTGACCTAAGCAGTGCTTTCGATTTGGTAAATCATTCTCTCCTGTGGTCAGTTCTGCTAGATATGGGTGCCCCCAAAGAAATTATTTTTTTCCTTGCTAGATTGTACAGTAAGATGCAAACATGTGTTCGCTATGGGGTTGGTGGGGAGTGTACCCCAAATTTTAACGTTAAACGAGGGATTAGACAGGGATGTGTCCTTGCCCCCTTGCTGTTTAGTCTTTTTATTAATGGGGTTGACTCTGCTTTGAAAACTGTTAAGGCTGATGCCCCACAGGTTGCTGGTAATAGTGTCCCTGTTCTGCTTTATGCAGATGACGCGGTACTTCTGTCCCGAACACCTGTTGGCTTGCAGCGCCTGATGGACAGGTTTACACTCTTTATTGGGAGTAGGAGGATGCTGATTAATAAAAACAAAACTCACACTATGACCTGTGGGACAAAGACGGGAAAAAATTGCGCCTTTTTTATAGAAGGGGTAAAGGTTCAGCATGTTAATAGCTTTTGCTACCTGGGGGTTACCTTTTCTAGCGATGGTTGCTGGGGGCAAGAATTAACCAATGTTAGGACGAAAATGAGAAAAAGCTCCTTTGGTATCTTCAAATTTGCCGCTAAACTGGGAGATAGGCGAATTAAGGATATGATGGAGATCTACAAGGCGCGCAGTGTATCTATCGCCCTTTATGGGGCGGGACTCTGGGGTTATTGCAACGTCGAGCATCTGCAGAGGGAAGAGAATGACTTTATAAAGAAATTACTATGTCTCCCTAAATCTGCCCCAACTGAGTTGATACACAAAGAGGTAGGGGTCGCATACTTGGGGGACCTAGCTTTACTTAGGCCTCTACTACTCTATCGAGCGACCTGGCTCAAGGAAGAGACAGAGTTTAATCAACTTGTCATCAGGGATTGCCTTGGTTTAGACAACTGGTCGATGATACCATGGCTTAAATACGTTGTGGACAGCTATTTGAGCATTTTTGATATTAATTTGCTGTTAGACCACTGTCCCCCACAAGGTCTTGTCAAACAGGACATGAAAAACACCTTTAAGTCCTATAGAACTCTGAAACGCTCAGCTGTGACCAATACCCTTGTTACTGTTAATCTCTACAATAAATATATTGCTACCGAGGGATTTCAGAACTACCTGAATGTGGTAACCAGGTCGGCGCATCGATTTGTGCTAACTAGACTGAGAGCTGGAATCGCCCATGTTTTGGTGGCCTTTCCACACCAAAAAAAGCACCCGGTTGGCCCTTGTCCCTGCGACGGGAATTCAAAACAAAGCACCATGCACTTTATGCTTATCTGTACGTTGTTTCAAAATGTAAGGATTGCATATTTGAAACCAATATTTCTTAGGTATGGCATTCGTACTGTGGAGGATGCAATGTGTATTTTATACAATATGGACTGCCCTTTTATATGTTTTTATGCTGCGAGTTTTATTTGTAAATCTATGACTTTCAGGAAAAGTATGATTTTTTAACATTACTGTCACTTACTGTATTTTATCTTGTTGCATTTTGCTATGTGCTTTTATGGTCATCGATTGTTATGAACCGAATAAAGCTTCATGAAATGAAATGGTTAAAAAAATAGAATTTTACAATACTTCAAAAACATATAGAATAACATTTTCAATTATACAATAAAAATACAATCACACACGGGTGATTGCATTTAAGGTATTTCATGAAATACATAAAGGTATTCCATGAAGTACGTTCGATGAACTTACCAAGGCTTATTACCCCAGTATAGGAAAAGTAAATTAACTCCTGACACTAATCTTAATAATTATGGCGAAAAGCTTTTAAAAGATATTCGTTTAAGTACCAAAATACTAATACTTATTCACTGCACGTAACTAATATAAATACATCTCAATTTTAGAGTTTTTTAAAAGGTTTGCTAATTTACACAAAACTCCATATCAACTGTGGTCAAGAAAGCATTAATCGGCTAAAAAAAGTATTACTCATTTAAAATAAAGAAGTATTATGCAGGGAGACGAAATCTACAGGGAAATGAAAGTTGGAAAACATGTAAAAGGACTGAATATAGAAAATGAGAGGCTGATAATATGAAGGAAAAAATAAGTTTTCTATAGGAAATATTTCACTTCATAAAAACCTTCCTTTGTGTAACTGTGACAATCTCATTGACTTGTAAGGGCAGACCAGTGTCAGCCAAGAGAACAAACTAGACTGTGTGTGTGACTCACAAAGAGGCCCAAGTTCTCAAAGAGGAGAATGTTTGTAATCAGAGGCCTCTGTGAGCCTTTGATCATGTTGTCGTGCAGCAGACACAAGGGCTGAATGGCCTCGCTCTAAGTGGTCTCTGTAAGGGGGAACCCTTCAATGAAAGAGGGGGCGAATGTTTGATATGATCTCAGCGCTTAGTGCATCCACCAAGAATGCTAATGAGCAGCAACACTGTGGGCTTCATTCATCCGTGATTTACATAGTCCTACCCTTTTGGTCTCTGCATACACATAAAGCACCGTTTGACTCGAAATGTCATTATTTGAAACACAAACATGTCTTTTCTTCTAAAGTTCAGAACATAATTCACTTATCCACACTTCCCAAAACAAATAACACGTGCACAACCCTGAAGAGACTGTAAAGTCCTGAAGCGAAAACAAACACCTTCACGTTGATTATTTGACTAAAATAAACCCTCCTATGGTTACACCATTCCTTTCCATGTACCGTTCACAATATGTCCTGGTACCTTCCTAGCTGGACCGTGAGGGTGAAGGTCATTGGCTGCTGGCAAGAGGCCCTTGCTCCCAGCATGCAGCTGGGCAACTTGCCAAAGGCCTGAGATCCAAGAGTGCTGCCTACGCAAAATTGTACAGCCCACATCAATAACTTTATGAAAAGAGAAAGGAACTACTGTGCAAAAGGGAAAGCATTAAATGTTTGACTTTACATACAACAGAGGAGTCCTTACAGTATTTTATTGCTACACCAGAGGAGCTGCCTGGACAATAAAATGAAATATAATCGATTTTCAGTAACTGACAGTAGTAATAAGCATCAAACAGAACGTGAATATTTAGACTGCCATAGATAAAACCATCGACCAATTAATTAAGTCAAATCAAATCAAAATAACGCAATTTTGTCAATATTGACATAAAAGTGCAAGTAAAAATAGTAAGTGGAAAGACATACATATACATTTTGAATAGAAAGTGGAAAAAAGTTGCTATATACAGTCAAAAACGAACTCTCTGCCTATCCCCTACAACAAAAACGTAAAAAGGGTCTGCTAATTAACAAGAATCGAACAGAGCTATCATGAACGTCTTAAAACTGTCAATCTGCGGGTCCATCATTTAATGCTTGGGAGCGTCTAGCCCAGGAAAAGGAAAAGTATCAAGGAAGGCAGTGCGTACTCACGCTGATGTTACGTAGGATGCCAAACAAAAGAAATGTAGAACTGATATGATAGAGGGAGACAAACTATATCCTGCATTATCAAGTGAAGAGTCTGAGAAAGGGAAAGAGAAGGAAAGGGAAAGAGTGAAAGCCCGAGGAACATGACGATATGAGTGAGTTCAGTGATAGTGCTTCTAGTGGTAGTCTCCTGGATGCATTGTGGTACAGGTACTAGTGGGAACCTTGGAGTGGCTACTGCACCAATAGATTTAAAAATGTGATGGGAGTCACCCCATTGAGCGTGAAAAACAACCTAATGGGAGAGAGTTCAGGGATTTGTGCCAATGTTAACTATAGCCCTTAATGTCCTAGATGCTCTTATTGGCCCAGATACCATTGGTCCTGTGGTCCCAATATAAGACTGTGTTGATGGGGAACACAACCCATAATTTGACTGTCCCTATTGGAGTAAGTGCCCCAGGTAATGCTCCTACAAGCCAGAATGTTGGGGGGTTTGTTCCTCTGATTTCAACAAACTCGAATTCTCCTTGTTCTGCAAGTGTAGATTCGACTATGCAACAGATGAAATTTGTCCCCCTAGGGTCATTCTAGAGACCACCAAATCTTGCTATGTCCGTTTGGGAACCTCTAAATGCTAACCGTAGAACCGCTAGAGAAGGGATTGTGATTAACGTCCCTGTAGTGCAACATAGTCTTACCACTCAGGAGATATATGAATGGGTGAAGGTACTCAATGCTCCCCCAAGTGACAATGAAAGCTCAAAATTGAGTCAAGGAAGGATTCAGTCAACAGTGAGAGTACATTTGGTGGATGTGGCTAAATTACGGCTAGAATTGGATGAAATGATTAGCGGAAATCTTGAATTGGTTCAAATAGATTTTGTACCAAGAAAATATACTTGCGTTTATGTGTAATGATGTTACCAGACATGCAGGACAAGTTTATGACAGATTATCTGAGTTAGCCCAGAAATATGAAATAGTTTTGAACAGGACTAAAGCTTTACAGAAAAATTCCATATATGTTTTTTTTTTCTTTTCAAAAGTTTTTTATTTAGAAGATTTTACAATACAGTACAGTACTAATGCAGTGATGCTGGGGGGGGTGTTACAGCTGGGAGATATTATGCATTTTATGGTTACGTGAGTGGAGAGTTGAAGAGAACATAACCTGCATGAGAACAGCTGGGATGAAAATACAGATTAGAGAAATGATTCAGAATATTCGAAAATGGAGTGAGCTGGATAAATGGGAAGGTAGATGGGCAAAAAAGAAGGACTCAAAGAGTACGATGGGAGAACCGCCTCTTCATATTGAAGAGGGAGTGGGTGCCTCTAATTACCCTTTGAGGGAAGTGCCCAGTGGAGGTTATGTCCATTGTGTTTGGAATAGGAGTGATCTTGCATCCGGGGCCGGATTGGCCATAGCGGGCACCGTGCAATCCCCCGGTGGGCCGCACAGGTGGGGCTGGTTTTGGGCCCCTCGGGCCGGTTTTGTTACAGGGCCGTTTTTGCAGCATAGGTGCAAAATTGGCCCTGTAACAAAATCGTCTGAAACCGGCCCCGGCAAAGAGCTCGGCGGCACCTCCAGCCCCCGCCCACCTAAGTGGGGAGGGCGGCCGAGCACTTTGCCAGGGCAAGTTGTGGTTCCCAGTCCGGCCCTGCTTGCATCATTTACTAATGATTTTTCAAAATTAGGAGGGAAGCCAGTGGAATTATAGAAACAGGTTGAGCGGTTTGTCAAACTTTTGGAGGTTTTGTCGGTTAATCTGAATATTCTGCTTGATATTGTGGTTCCAAGAAATTGCGGGCAGAATGTAAAATAGCCACATAATGGCCCAAGAAGGAACCAATGACAAATCCAATGACAAAAGGTCCATCACCCTTCACGATGAAAAAGTATCAGCAGGTGATAACATTTTTTAAATCAAAGATATCACCCAAAGACATTGATTGGGTTAAGATTGTTAGGACGACCCAAGGACCCAAAGAGTTGAAGTCCCCCTTTTGTTGTTTCTATGCAATGAGTGTAGCAGCAGGGAACTCCTGTGATGCAAGGTGAGAGTGGATTACAACCACAAGGTAGAGGTTGTGGTGTTCTGACTGATCCAAGTACTGGGATAGGTGTAGCTACTTTGAAGAACACTAACCTTTGTCACTATTGCAATATGTTGGGGCATTGGAAGTGGGAATGTCATCTCAATCCTGCTAATCAGGTTCGAAATTCAGGGTTTGTACAGCCCCAGAATAATAGCCCTGTGCAGTCACAGAATGTGCAGGGACGGAAAGTACAGAATTTCAATTTTCCCCAAGCTTCAGTCATGCAAGTTCCACAACCCTGATGCCATAGCAAAATGTGAAGGGCCCAAGATTCAATTCAAGCCAAGTTCCAAATATGAATCCGAATCCCTTCCAGAATAATAACCTGTTCCCACAGTATCCTGTGGTTAATACATTTGAGAAATATGGTTTCGATCAGTCCATCTGATGATGCCTGAGGAGGAAGGAGGATTACGTTCTTGGTGCAGTCTTGGAGGTACACCAGAGTGGTCCATTGGAAGATGGTGAGGTGACTTGCCAAACCTTGTCATTTTTGATCAACACTGGTGCTACTCCCTCTACTGTTAGAACAGTGGAAGCGCCAAACCTACCCCTCTTGGAAAAAATAATTTAAGTTGTAGGAGTTGCAAAAAAGCAAATGACAAGCCCCATAACGAGGAAGTACCTGTAAAAAATGGGTAATTTGATGAAAATTAACAATTTGTGGTATGTGATTTGAGTCCTGTGAGTTTGTTGGGACGTGATTTGTTGTGCAAGTTGAAATTGCACCATATAATAGTGTGACATTCCAGACTCATGATGAGGATGCTGCTTTTAAATTGGTCAATCAGAGTTTAACCATTGAACCAATAATGACAAGTGAATGGTTCCCCCAGATCTCAAAGACACAGTGAAACCGGAGGTCTGGAATTCTTTAAGAAAGGACATTGGACTCATCAAAGGGTTTGAGCCTGGCTGTTTGCAAAAATAATCCCTGTGCTGAGTACCCAAGAGCTCTGCATTATAATCTGACCACTGAAACTATTGCTAGAATCACTCCAGTGATTGAGTCAATGATCCAACAAGGCCTTTTAATAGAGATCATGGGGAGTTCATCTAACTCACCCATCATGGGTTTACAGAAGCCTTGCGGTAAGTGCTGCATTGTTCAGGATGTGAGAAAAAATTACTCAGTTGTGGTTTCTTGTTGTCCCTTGGTACCAAATCCAACTGTGATAATATTTCTGATTCCATGTGAGGCTGAGTAGGTAATTTTAATTAACCTTTGCCGGGCCTTTTTCTCCATACTGTTGCATGAGAACAGTCAATTACTCTCTACATTTCGGTTTGGCATAGTTATGTTGACATGGTGGCAAGTCCCTCAAGGGTATACGCAGTGTCTGTCTAATTTCAACCAGATCCTCAAGAAGAATATGGAGTCCCTAGTCATTTCCTCCCAGATTATGCCCTGTAATTCAGTCCCAATTCAGTACATTGATGACTTGTTGGTTCCGTTGAACACACAAGAGGCTTGTAAACAAGACACTGTTGCACTGTTGAACCACTTGGCTGAGTATAGACATAAAGTGTCCCCAAACAAGTTGCAGTACCGTTTAAGGGAAGTTCTTTATCTAGGACATCACATTGCGAAAGTAGCGAGGAAGGTGTCACAGGAAAGAATCTCAGCGATCATGAAAGTGAGCCAGACAACAGCAGAGAGAGAAGTCAGGATGTTTTTGGCGATGGTGGGCTACTGTCATCAGAGGAAACACAACTTTTCCCTAGTGGCCAAGTCTTTCTAGAGGCTGACACACAGGATGTGTCGGATCCAGAACCCTAGAATAACAATTGCTTGGTTGGGCTCCTTGGCCTGATAGAAAGTCTCTGTCATACCCCAGCACTGGGAATACCTCATTACAACAAATCATTTGCTCTTTTCTGCAGTGTGAGGGAGCACTGCGCTCTCTCAATGCATAAACAATACATGGAGGTTCTCGAAGACATGTCACATACTTCTCTGCTACACTTGACCCAATAGCTGCAGCGCTGCTCAGATGTCTCAAATCTGTGGTGGAAACAGGTGTCAGTATTGAGAGGTGTGAAAGCATTGTGATGGGTCATCCGTTGACTGTCTTTGTTACCCACTTCATTGAAATATTGGTAACCAGAGCTCGAACACAGCCCTTGACAAGCAGCTTCCACACTAAGAGCATCATTACGATGCCAGACAGTCGTACTGCTGCCCGCCATCATGGTGGCCCAAGGACTGCTCGACAGGCAGGGGTGGTCTAATGGCCCAATTTAGATGCTACCGCTGAGTTGGTGGTCGGAAAGGGAAATTTGACGTGGCGGCTTGTGATGCGACCCAGGAAAAGCCTTTATGTAAAGGAGCACTTTGTGAACATCTATGAATGTTTGGGGCCCTCAAAGTCCCTTACTGACAGACTTCTAATGGGTGTCGGACTGCCATAAAAAGGATGTCAGAATGGGACATCGCAATCCAGACAGCAGAGTCTGCTGCAATTGGGACTACAATTATGACCGCCACACCATCGGGATCAGTAGATCCTATCGTAGACGGCGGTCTGTCCCCCCTCTAACAAGGGTTCGGCTGCCGGTATTGTAAACCAGCAGTAGAACAGAAGGGCTGTCTGTCGGTGGGATAGCCATGGACGGCCTGTTGGTGGCGGTCCTACCAACATCGTAATTAGACCCTTAGTATGAGCAAATCATACTTGAGACTGAGAATGTCACTTTATAGCGTTGTGCTGTTTTAAACCCTGTTATCTTGTTGCTCTTGCCCGAGAATTACAATGAGGATTTGAAGTGAAACATAACTGTCTCAATGACACTGAACTGCACAACAAGCAAAGACCAGACAAACAAAATGAGCCACTACCTTAATCTGATTTTGCACTGGTTGTGGATGGCTCATGTTATGAGACCATGACGGATATTTGGGAGCTGCTTACACAGTCTGTACAGTTTCAGAAGTAGTTGAAGCTTTATGGCTTTAAGAAGTATTCTCTGCACAAGTGTCTTAATTGATTTCTCTTACCAGGGCACGCTGTGTTTCAGACCAGCTGATGGTAATGATTTTCACTTTTAGTCGGTATGGCTTTGGTGTCGTGCATCACTTCGGAGAATTATGCTCCCAAAGGGGATTTATGACTTCTTCAGGGTACCCCATCCGAAATAGTGAGAAAGTGAGGAAACTTCTTGAGGTGATGTAAATGCATGCGCAAGTTGTGGCTGTGAAATTCTCTGCACACCTCAGGGGAGATGACTATGGGACATTAGGCAACAGGTATGAGTACTGTGCTTATAATGCTTGTACAATATACAAATGAGGCAACAGATGAGACCAATTACAAACATTTGTTGACAACTGCTGATACGTGGGCGGAGGTAAAGAGACTTCAGGAAGAGGTATGAGAGAAAGAACAGCAAAGCTGGGTCAGAGCAGGGGAATCAAAAGAGGTGATGACATTTAGGTTTCAGGAGACGAAAGACCTGTGCTGCCAAATAGTCTTTTGTCACCAATGGTTAGCCATTATCACTGTCCTGCTCATGTAGAGAGGGATGCCATGGTCTGCTTGTTCAGGCAAAATTGGTTTAATCCTAGATTCAGATTGATGGCAGAAGCACTGTGTCACTAATGTGTTGTGTGTCAACAGAACAATGCAGGTAAGAGAACTGCAGTAACATAGGAAGATCAGGTGGTCAATTTAACAGGAAGCAGTTGGACTTTATGGAAATGCTTGTGTGCAATGGGCTAAAATATGTCCTGGTGATTGTGTACTTCTGTTCACATTGGGTCGAGGCTTCCCCGAACAGAAGAAGTTATAGTCTCATGGTAGCTAAACTGTTGTTGAGGAATTCAATTTCCTACTACTATAGAGTCAAACTGAGGGACACACATGAACAATGTGATTTTGAGGATGTTGTGTGCAGCTTTACAAGTGGAACAGAGAGTGCAGTGCAGCTAACGACATAAGGCTTCAGGTCTGATGCAGCAAACTAATGGTATACTGAAATCCAGACTAGCAAAAGTGAGTGCTTCCACTTCTTTGAAATGGCCTGATAGTTTGTCTCTTGTGTTGATGAGTCTTCACAGCATTCCTGATTGGAGGACAGGGTTGTCCCCACAAGAAAGTATCATGGGCAGAGCAATGAGACTGCATGCAGTACCTGCAAATGCGCTTGTGAACATTAGAGATGACATGATTCTTGATTACCACAAAGGACTGGCTGACGTGGCGCGATCTGTGTCTCATCAAGATGAAGCAGCCAAAGACCTGCCTCATCAGGAGCAGTGCCCTGACCTTATTCCCGGAGACTGGGTCTTAGTGAACAAACACGTGAGGAAGAGTTGTATGGAGCCATGCTGGTGTGGCACCAGAGGATCCTAGTCACCACAACTGCTGTGAAGTGCGGCGGTCTTCCTAACTGGGTGCATGTTGCCCACATTTGCTGAGTTCCATGTCCCCTTAATGATGTACCAACACCTCTTCCAGAAGTGCCTGTGGTGGTTGAAAACCCACGGGAGCAGATTAGTCAAGCTGGAGAGGAGATGCAAGAGGCTGAAACAGCACTTGTTTAGCAAGTGAGGGGTATTGATGAGTTAGTTGTAGCTGAAGCAGGAAAAGCTTGTCCTGTGGTGGTAAGAGAGCCAGATCCAGATCCTGACAAAGGGTCTAGTGCTGTAGACCCATGAGTGGAAGCTGTAGAACATTGGCGTAGAAGGTAAGAAAGAGACTGAATCCGCAAGATGAATTTGGACTCCAAACCATTCCAGCGGACACTGAGGATTCTAACTTAATTGATGGAGAAGGCGGAGGACTTACAGTCAGGATATCAAAAAGAGCTAGAGTGCCCTGTCGGAGGTACTCATCCTCTGAATGGACATACTTTGCTGCCAGTGACAGGCAGAGAGAGTTCTTGGAATTTTGGGATCCTTGAACTGAACATTCCATATTAATTGCTTTTTTAAATTGATTTACCATCAAATAGACTGATCCATTTACCTCTGGATGTTATTATCAGTGAATTTGTACTGTGCATTTACTAGAGACATTTGAATGGATTTCGTAGGAGGAGAAAGAAGAATACTTAGGCCCAAGTCTGCTGAAGGAGCATAAGGTTTTCATTTAGAAGAACACAGAGTAGGGTTAATGTAGTCTAATCAAAACCTTGTAAATAAAATATTTTAATTTCCTTGCATGAACTTTGTTTTGCGATTTGAACAGGTGAAGGCCAGCAGAGAAGACTCTGCTGCTGCTACATTTCATCCAAAGTTCTGACTTTAGAGAAGTAATGGAAATTAACCCTAATACCCAATACCTGTAGAAGTAGGTACACAACATCAGGCACATTAGTAGTCGTAGTTGTAGTAATAATTATTGTGCTTGTAGTATTATATCAATTTACATCTAGTTCAATGGAGGATAAGCCCAACGTTAATCCCAAACCCTCACACTCTGCGCATAACAGTCGGTACCCCCTTGATGACAAGGATCCAGCTATGGCCACTGCAGGTAAGAGCAGTGGGGCTGGCTGGGGGGGATTTCGAGAGACGACCAAGAGGGAAAATTAATTTTTTATTTAATTTTCCCTCATGGCCATCTCTCAAATCCCGCCCCCCCCCCCCCCCCCCCCCCAAGCAGGCCCCACCGCTCTTACCTGCAGTGGCCACGGCTGCACGGAACTACAAGTAGATTTGTCTAGAAGAGATTATTCTTTAAACACTCATACAAAAT
Source organism: Lissotriton vulgaris (assembly GCF_964263255.1). NCBI lineage: Eukaryota > Metazoa > Chordata > Amphibia > Caudata > Salamandridae > Lissotriton > Lissotriton vulgaris. The sequence continues at coordinate 1,053,185,569 of NC_141694.1, read as the reverse complement.
TGCTTTATGAATATGTTGACATTATGAATGTGTGGGACTGTTATGTCTGCATGCAGTTTTCCACAACAGTTGCAGAAGGTATTACCTATCACCACATACCTTAGACGTATGGTGTCACTTGTATTAATCTGCTGCGTCTGTTATATGGACAGGGTCACATTCAATATTACTTTTCAAATTATGGCTTGGTCCTTTCAGAAGTTCCCTTCATTAAACATTTGAAGAGACATTCTTATGCCCAAATTACTGACCTAGCTAGAATGTATTTTACACCTTCCACAACACTAGCTACAACCTATACTCATAGACATAACTTAACATGGATATTGGCAGATGTTGACAACAAACCTTACCAGGATACCTAAGTGGACCGACGAAGGGATTGTTTATCGAGCAGCAGGAGATCAAGGAGCTTTGGTTTTAGATTGGCAACATAAAGGGAAGTTGAGTGCAGAGAAACAAGAATGTACTTGTCACACTATCAGTGGGAAAGAGTGAATGTGACCATACATTTCAGGCTAGAGGAAAGTAGGATTTTTTTGGGAGATAAAAACAATACTGTGATTCCTGGAGAATATTTTATTTGTGGAAAATATGCCTATTTCAAATTGCCTAAGAAATGGTATGGTACATGCTATTTTGGTTTAAATCTGTTTTTATTGTCACAGCTTCTGCTCAATACAGTAAAAACTTGGCATCACAGGAGGATCAGCCCCCATATAAGGGCCAATAGAACGCGTACCTTTTCCAACAATAATCACCATCCACCCAACATCCCTCCCTTCCCAGGTACCAGTAGCCATATGTGTATGCAGAACAGAGTCCCAGTACAGTGTCACTCAATGAATACCCTATGCTTCCTCAGCGGGGGCTGGATCTGTAAGTTGTAACAACCATAAGTAGGGGGGCAGGTCAGTTCCCTAAATTCTCAAGACAGCAGGGCTATAAAGGGTCACCAGAGAGTTCTGTATGTTCGCCCTGGGTGGAGAGAGTAAGGGTGAGCATCACCATTCCCAGAATGAACCAAAGGTGATGAAGCCATCCAAGGTTTGTGAGTGTGGTGATGGTTTAACAAAGCGATAGAATAGTCTGGTGTACCGCCCCTAGTGCTATGCTAATCTAGCACCTTCTTCATGATGTGAGAGGATAAGTAAGATCATTGGGAAGTTCTAGCAGCGTGTAGAACAGAAACCTGGGAAGCTGGGTACAGAGGTGGATGTTGATATCCTCGAGGACAGAGTCCCAGAACAAGGTTACCTTTGGGAAATCCTAAAGGATGTAGGTAAGGGTGCCCTTCGCTCTGCATTGTCATCAACAGCACTCTTTTCAGGTTGAGTTTCCCTTATGTAGCCTGGTGGGGGTTAAATACCAATAAGTGGTGATTTTCACTGCAGTTTCAGTGCTAGATGTATTATAGGCAGAGTATCTCGCTCTGTAGAAGCTGTCATGCCACTCCTTGTAAGAGCTGTTGTCCCAGTTCCACTTCCCAGCGCCGCTGAGCGGGGGATTTGTCCTCAGTCCACGCTGGCCAAATCATGGCATAGAGTTCGGTAATGAGGCGTTTGTCTGATTTTTTGCCCAAGAGCCAGTTTTTGTATGGCACCAGTGGCCTCTCAGTGCCCTTTCTAACAGATGGATGTAGCAGTCAATGTCTGATTTGTTATCGTTCATCCTCAGGGATGGAATAGTCCCTCTTTAGATGTCGAAGGGAATGGGGCCCTTCTGATCAAACAAGTGCCCCGCAGTCCTGCAGACCACTCCATGCAAAACTCAAAAGGCTGACCGACTCCAGGTGCAAAGGCAGGATTGCCGACAACCGGCATCAGAATAGAGGGAAAGGTGATTAATTTCCCTTTCAAAGTGCACGAGTCCCATATCTTCAGCAGGGAGCTTGTGCCTGGGGATATATAAAGGCTAGGCGCCCGATGTGCATGCTGAAGAAACTGAACTTTCCCCAATGAGTTCTCGGTGAGGGCCCTATCCATAAACAGTCATGGTTTTTCTGACTCTGCTTTAGACCACACAATGAGATAATGAAGCTGAGCCCCATGGAAATAATGGAGTAGGCATGGCACACCCAATCCACCCTCCGCCGGGGGAGCCAGCTCCATTCTCTATATTCTGACAGGCGTTTTCATGCATATATAAAATAATATAGTGCAGCCTGTAAGGCAGGCATCGTGCCCGTTGAAGGGGTCAGAGGCAGGGCTTGATATTGAAAAAATATTTTAGGAAGGGTGGCGATCTTCAGTGCTGCAATGCAGCCTAGCATAGACATGGGGTAGTGCATACAATGGTCCAACTTGGCCCGTATTTGCTAAGTCAGCTCCTGTTTGTTGAGGTTGTTTGTTTTCTCTGGGGTCGAGGCGAGTTGTACTCCGAAGTAAGGGATGGCGTCTGTTACCAAGAAATGAGAAGCCATCAGGGCCCGGGGACTTAAGAGATGACCTCTTAAATTTCAATCGGGCTGTCACTGTTAATGTTAATTTTACTGAGACTAACTGTTCATGTGAATAGCCATGTTTTTAATTCTTTCCTGAAGGGGAGGAGCTCAGTTGAGCTTCTAAGATGGAAAGGCAGGCTATTCCATGCCTTAGTGGCACAGTGATGAAAGCTCCTATCACCCCAACTGGGCATGTTATAGCGAGGAAGGATCACTCATTTGGTTTGCGAAGAGCACAAAACTCTTCCAGGAACATACCATTGAATCGCATGTTTCAAGAAATCATGACCAACACCATTAAGGGCCTTTGAAAACAATGCACAGAGCCTTGAACTGTACCCGTTGCTTGACAGGGAGCCAGTGAAGAATTCTGAGTCCCAACCTCACAGAGACTAACCTGGGTGTACCTGTAAGCAGCCTAGCTGCCGCATTCCGTCCGATCTGGAGTCTGACCAAATGTATCTTCTGGATGTTGATATAGAGACTATTGCAGTAATCCAGACGTGACAGAAAGAGCACTGGGACTGCTATCTTCAGGCTGTCTTCCGGAAGGAGGAATTTAATTTTCCTCAGAATTCTGAGAATGTAAAAACAGGATGAAACGACCCTACTAATTTGGTCACTGAAGGAAAGTTTTGAGTTAAGGATCACTCCCAGGTTCTTTGCCCTTTCCACAGGGACTGGAAGCATGCCATTGCAGTTGGCCACCAGTCAGGTGTCCAGAGGTTGGAGGTATTCCCGAATATAATCACCTCAGTTTTACCTGCATTTAGTTTAAGGCAATTTGATGCCATCCAGTCTGCGATCGCCTGCATACAGTCATGGCATTTTGAACCGGTCTCAACCTCTGACCCATTCTGAAGGGACAACACAATTTGCATGTCATCCACATAAGAAGTTAACTGGAACCCGAAGGATCTAATCAAAACTGCCAGTGGGGATACATACACGTTAAATAATGTAGGACTAAGAGAGGACCCTTGCGGCACTCCACATTGGAGAGAAAAAGGCATAGAACTATCTCTACCAAGATCCACAGTTTGTGTTCTACTGGTCAGGAAAGATTTCAAGAGATCCCAAGCCTTGCCTTGGACCCCGACCGTAGATAAGCAGTCCATCAAAACTTCTTGATGGACCGTATCAAAAACAGCCGAAAGGTCCAGCATGATGAGCATAGCGGCACCTCCCTGGTCCAGAGCCTCTCTAATCGCTTCCATAGATTTAATCAATGCCAACTCGGTCCTATGTTCTGCACAGAAACCAAACTGTGTAGTGTCTAGCACAGAGTTAATCTGAAGAAACAAGCTGAGTTGGCCATTCATGGACTTCTCAATCATCTTTCCTGGAAAAGGGAGACACGAGATCGGTCTATAATTACTCGGGTCTTTTGGATCCAGATAGGATTTCTTCAGTAGAGGAAGAATTGATGCTGTTTTCACGGTCTCGGAAAATGACCGGTATTAAAAATGGAACCGAGCAATGGGGTAAGAGCTTCCCCAATGATTTCTGGATCCTGTTTCAGTACAGCGGCTGGACATGGGTCCAGAGGGGAGCCTGATCGAATCTCTAGCAGTAATTTAGTAACTCCATGTAGATCAAACGATGTAAAATGATCTAGTATGGGAGTAGGCCTATTGTCCTTAAAGAGCCCTGTTATAGAGGCCTCATTGATGACAGTCGGTGTAAGAGTAAAGGAGGAAAAAATATTTTCGACCTTTTGTAGAAAAAAAGCAGCCAGAGTCTCACATAGTTCAGGGTTACTTTCTATCTTGGGGCTAGAGGGGGTGGTAAGCGTGGAAATTGTTTTAAACAGAACTTTGGATGAGGATCCAGCATTCCTAATTTGTGCCCCGAAATATATATTTTTAGTTTCATAGAGCAGTTTTTTATAGTTGGAAAGTCTTACTTTATAGGCCTCTCTATCGGAGTTTTTGTACCCTTTCCTCCAAGCTCGCTCTAGCCTCTTACAGTCTAGTTTATGTATTTTAACATTTTCTGTATACCACGGGGCAGATGGCAAAGCCGGCTTGGGAATATGCAGCTTGCCCGGCACTAATTTCCTACAGACAGAATCCACCCATTCTGTGTAGGTGGCTGTAACTTCCTCTACATTAGATGATGGTGTGTAATGAGGCTTTCAAAAGATTTCCTAATACTAAACTATGAATATTTTTCCAGGCCCTAGTAGTTGTAACGGCCCTAGAAAGAGATTTCTGTTGATGGCGCTTAGCCTGTTTAAATAAAAAAAAAAATCACTGCATGGTCAGTCCAAGTAAGTGATAATGTTTCTGTGTAAATAAGATTAGGGTTGTTGGAAAAAATACTGTCTAATGTATGTCCTGTGGAATGAGTGGGATCTACCACAAGCTGCTTGAGGTCAAGAGAAGCCACCTAGGCACCAGTCAGTCGGGCTATAGCTGTGGTGCTGAGGTAGTGCGATGGACCATAGGGGGGGAAAGGACTGCTCCGAATATAGCATTGCAGAGAACTCTCTGAATTGGGCTGCTATCCTAGGATCCCCTTCAATCAAGTCCCCTCCTCCAGACGGCAGGGAGTTCACTCTCGTAGAATGTCTCTGGGCTCAGAGATTACTAGACTGAAACCTCCTGCATTTGTTCCAGTTCATGTAGAAAAAAGGATTATTGGCACAGGAGGGAATGTTCTGCCCTATCTAGGTCCAGGCCTGCCAGTTGCTTACTTGTGGTCTCTAGCTGATGCCAGATCCTCGGAGCTCCTGTGCGGTGATGGATATGTTCCAGTTTGCGAACCTGCCCCTGGAGTTCCATACTCTTAGCCCTTCACTGCTTATTCTCTGCCGCCGAGAGTGCTACATGCCCCCCTTGATAACTGCCTTCAGGATATCACAAAGGATTGACACAAGTGTGTTGGGGTGTCGTTAAGATCAAGATAGTCACTAATAGCTCTCTTAATCTGCCGCACCGCCTCTGGTCTTTGCAGCAGCGTCTTCTTGAGCCTCCACCACCGGGTGGGGTCCCACAGTAGGGGGTGTGGATCTCGAGAAGGAGCTCCAAGTGGTCAGAAAGAGATCTTGGTTCAATCTGCACTGACCGGAGCAATTGCTGGGGATCAAGGGACAACATGTAATAATCCAAACGGGCGTGGGATTTGTGGGCCTGTAAGTAGAAGATGTAGTCATGGGTATGGGGATGTAGCACCCTCCACAAGTCTGACAGACCAACCTCTTGCAGCCAGGCCATCCCCTCATCTGAGAATGCCCCTGCACCTCCCTCCCTGAGGGCTGAACGATCCATGTCATTCTTGAACACCAAGGTAAGGTTGGTGCATAGTAAGACTAGCTGGTCATGTGAGGTGAGGGTATCTTCTAGCACCATCCAGAGGCAGTGCTCCTGACCCACATTAGGGACAGAAAGGGAACCTAAGGTAAGTCTCTTGGTGCCCATCCGTATGCTAGATACCAGTAGACATCCCTTGAGTTCCAACAATTTAGGACTAATCGACCCCTGGAAAGAGCGTGAAACGAAGACAGCCACCCCAGCCACCTTAAGACCCATTGAGAAGATAAATTGGTGAGGGAATGCCCTAGATTTAAGCCTATGCCAGTACCCTGCAAGTAGCTGAGTCTCCTGGAGGAGGCAAATATCCACCCGGTGTGCTCCAGATATGAAAGGATGGCTCTCATCTTGACAGGGTTATTAAGTCCCTTCAATTTCAAGGAGTCACCTGACGCCATAGGGTAAGTGTGTGACTGTTATAGAGTCTCCCTCCCAGACTTGTCGACCCTCATGTTTTAAGCTAGTGTTGAAGGAGCCCCTCGGGTGTGGAGGCATAAGTGTGCATAGCGCTAGACTCACAGGCTCTGAAACCCTCGCTTTGAACCCAACTTGATATTTAACTAACACAAAAAATTGAAAAACAAACAAGAGCAAAGTCCCTGGAAGGAACAAGATATCTAGGACTACCCGAGCCACTCCAAAGGAGAGACAAACGTTGAGGTCCATGGTGGCCGATCGCCTCAACGATGGTCCCCCCTCTCTCTGCCCCAGAAAGCGTCTACCATGCACATAGGCAGTTGTAAAGAAGCTGCCTCAGGGCCTCACCTGGCATCTTGCAACACGGAGTCCCGTGCAAGGCTCTCCAAAACCGCCTTCCTCTCTTGGGCCATCGTAGCTGGGTCTGGCCTCAAGAGGCCCCTGCCCTGAGATTTCCACTGCCATTGAGTCCACAGACTGGCCCCGGGGCCTGGTGCTGCCACGCCATGGGAGGGCCCCTTTGGAGCTTTAATCTGGAGAAGATGACAGGCCACCTTTGAGGAGCGCAATTGGTGAAGTTTTCGCTCCCAGGTGAAGACCAGGTAGAAAGGATGGCCCCAGAAATATGCGGTGCTATGTTCGAGAAGGAAGGCTGTCACCGGCCAAAATGCCCTCCGCTTCTGTAGCGTGATTGATGAGAGGTCCTGGAACAGCTGAAGCGGGTGGCACCGAAAATGCACTGGATTGGTGTCTCTAGTCCTGCGGAGGATTTGTCCATTCAGTGTGAAGCTGTGGATGTACGGAGGAGGTGAATTTGTGGGTCTGAGGTGTCAAACTCGAGGGAGTCTATCCAGCTGGATTTCAAATGCCTGCAAATCTCCCAGGATTCTGGCAAAGAGGGCTGTGATGCACTACTCCATGTTCCCTGCCTCCGCGACTGCCAAGGCCCTTCTGATTCTGATGCTGTTTAAGGGTGGATGTCTAACTCCGATCCGCCTGTGGATTCACGTAGTTTTTACCACTCCGTGCTACGCTTGGAGTGCAGAGTTTGACAAAAACTCCATTGCCTGCTGCGTAGCAGTTTACCAATGTGGGGCAGCCCACCCCTACCGTTGCTCACTCGGGTTCCATTGAGATTCAAGTACCATTATGTCCTAATTGGTAAAACTTTACTTTTTGATACTCCCAAGTGATGATCCTGTTTCTATTTCCATGCTCCTCACTATAGGCGGACATGACGTCACTCGCCGATCACAGTCCCCTAGCTGGACCATATCCTCCAGAATGCTATCTCATGCAGGATATTCCTGTGAGGCTCACCTGGGGTTTACGCAGGGGTGAAGTGGAAGGAACAGATGCTGGATCCCAACTTCCCTCACCTACCTCATTCACCCAACAAAGTCAAAGCAAAAGAAGAGAAGGTGGGGAAAAGGGGAAACAATACAAGGAAAGGGAGAAGGAGTAGAATCCAATGGCCCGTCCAGTGTGATGTTGTATGTGTTTCCTAATGGGTGAAAGTACAAATGGTAAGTATGTCCCTGGAACTACAATAGTTCTATATAGGAACGTGTGTCTAATGTAGGGGTAATACCTGTTGAATATCCTGCTTGTAGTACAAAAGAAGATATGGACAACTAGAACTCAATTCTGACACAGTGGTATCTAAAAGGTAGAAGCATGCAGATTAATCATTAGGACTTCGGTGCTTCAGCATTCAGTAATGATAAGTGTGAACAATACCAACTTTAACGGAAACCACCATCTGCTTGCACTAGAACCACGGAAACATATACTGTCCTGATAAATAACTAGGAAAAAAAAAATTCCTAGACAGGACAAGAAAGTATGAAATATTGCACTAAAAGGTGCTGGGTCAGAGTACTATAACGTTTCCACATAAACAACCAAGTATATAATACTCTTCTCTCATTTTTACAGCATAAGAGAAAGTATGGAAGGCAATCTTGTCAGAGAAATAATCTCAGGAATATATGAAGAGCAATAAATCAGATACGTATATTCCCAAATACTTTGATTATGTAATAATGAAGATTATGTAATGTGAAGATTAGAGGCTAGGATTCTTTTAGAATACTCTCTGTTACGTCCTTTTTCTAGAAACTGAAAATGTGAGGCGAGGAAACGCTGGTAGAAACTGTGGCTGAGTTCTAAGCAGCCGATAAGGGAACAGAGAAGCTGCCGAGTGCACCTTAAGAGGAGCCTTGATCCAGAAGCGCAAGACCCAGAGGACAATGTGCGAAGACGCAGGAAAACGATCCTGCTCCCGACATGGGATACGGGTACACCCTCTATGCCAGAATAAACAAATCTCTACTCCTCAAACTCCAGACTATTCAGAACACCGCAGCTAGACTTGTCGTGGCATCCTACGACAACACCACATCACCCAACACCTACGAGAACTCCACTGGCTCCCTGTCGAAAAGAGAGTGACCATCAAGCTTCTCACCCATGCCTACAAATCCCTCCACAACATCAGACTCCAATACCTCAATGAAAGAATATCCTTCGACGCACCCAAGAGAAGCCTCTGATCTGCCAATCTGGCCCTGGCCAAAATCCCTCACATCCGAAGAGGGGGCACGATCCTTCTCCTACACCACAGCCAAGACCTGGAATGAACTCCCTCTCACATTAGATGATGCACCACACTGCAAGCTTTCAGGAAGAGCCTCAAGATCTGGCTTTTTGGATGAGACGTAGCTGCGCCAACCCCCCCCCCCCCCTTCCCAGCACCTTGAGACCCTCACAGATGAGTAGCGTGCTTCACAGATCCAAGATCTCATGATATTGTGGTATTACATTTCTGTATAATGTAGTGTGTAAGGCGAGGCACTGCATATACACAGTCAGGAGTTTTCTAGACTAATGAATTTTCCTTTTCAGGATTATATGTTTAATCTGTGTTGGTGCAATCGACTTCTAAGTGCGTGGGAGTAAGTGCATCAACCGGGGTGCATTGCCGCTGGACAGGATTTTCCCTAGTGTGAATTGAAATTTCTTTGAAGTACTGTTCCTATTGATTCTTTACTACTAATTTCAAGATTTTGAATTGTCTTACATCAACTTGTTTACTTTCTTCCTATTGTGGTTAAGCAGACAAGAGCTTATTAGGTTTAAATTTGGTTTAGTAAGGTTTTGCACTTGTCTTCCTTGTCCACAGAAAAGTTGTGCTGTGATTGGTTGGTCAGCCACGGAGCCACTCTGGGATTGGTGAGACGTCACCGCAAAGCAGCTTATTACTGGTTGTTTGCTGACGGAGCTGCACTGTGATAGGTTGACCTTTGACAGAGCCGTACTGGAATTGGTTATTGTATGGTAATTTATTTGTTGAGATATTTTTAGATTGTTTGTAGTGAAACAATGGGAAATGTACTGAACAAGCCAAAGGTTTCTGTTGTACCTGCTGTTGAGGGTGAGAAAATACCTGCAAAGGGAACGCCTACATATGAAGTGAAGACTGACATGGGGTTCTATATTTGACCTGGATTTCTGAATGGCATAACTATACTGCATTGATAAAGTCTTACAGTTCACTTTAGAGGGTATCTTTAACATTAGAAAGCTGGATTCCTTAGCCAAACTATGAATTATTATACCTACACAGTTTGGGGCACTTAATAAATGGGACTGAATGGCTACAGAGAAAGAGAGAAAGACAATGCCAAAGCAAGTAAATGTTTCATTCAGACATGGATTAGAAAGTAATTGGATCAACACAAAAAATGGTATTCACAGAAGGCATTTAGTAGTAGTAAAGTTAGGAGTCCTAATTGTACTACTACTAAATGCTTTCTGTGAATTCCAAAAGTTGCAAGTTTAACCAAAAGCAGTGAGTTTAACCAAAAGTAGTAAGTTTACCCAAAAGTGCACTCTGTGAATACCAAAAGTAGTAAGTGCCTTCTGTGAATACCAAAAGTAGGATTTTGTCTCAGATTAGTTCTGTGTACCGGGACCTTTGAAAGCCCATATGAACAATTTAATTGAAAAAACAAGGGAATTGAGTGAGGTAAAGAAGTACAGGGGCACGGTGTTAACATAGTCCCATTAGGGTACTTTTACAAGCCAACATCTTACACTGCTCCAACAAACAAGGAATTGCAAACCACGCGATATAGGCATTGATTTAACTTTCCTATATAGAACCGTTTTGATGCACTAGCTGATCTTGAGTCAGTGGATTGTCAGCAAATGGTAGTCCCAACGCAGTGCAACTCATTAGGTATAGAGAAGTTCGCTCCTGAAGCAGGACATGAGCCGCCTCTAGCCAACAATAATAGGACAACTAACGCAGATGCTGACATAGACATAGCATTGATCGAGGTGGTCCCGTATATTTCACCCCCTATCACACAACCTGGCCACACAGTAATGAACCGGGACCTATGTGGGGGGGATAACCGCACAGACAACAATGCACACAACAGCAAAGAGCTCTTCAGCATCGTGAAGGAACTCTCCAACCCCAGCTCCAACACCAATGACATCCCACCGTTACAAGACCTGTGCGACTCACTGGCTACCTTCTTCCATCGCAAGATCACAGACATCCACAACAGCTTCGACGCTGTCACCTCACCTGCTATCACCAACACCCCCGCTCCCACGACCACCACCTGCACCAACCGCCTGCTCGCCTGGACCATCATCAACGAGGACGACACCATCAAGATCATGAATACCGTCCACTCTGGATTCCCGGTAGACCCCTGCCCACACTACATCTTCAACAAAGCCAGCAGCACCATTGCACCCCACCTCCGGAAAACCATCAACATCTCCTTCGAGACAGCGACCTTCCCGGAGAGCTGGAAGCACGCAGAGATCAATGCCCTACTAAAAAAAAACAAGGCGACCCCAAGGACCTCAAGAACTTCCGACCCATCTCCCTGCTCCCATTCCCGGGGAAGGTAATCGAAAAGCCCGTCAACAAACAACTGACCAGCTTCCTTGATGAGAACAACATCCTGGACTCGTCCCAGTCCGGGTTCCGCAGCAACCACAGCACCGAAACTGCACTCATCGCCGCCACCGACAACATCAGGATCCTGCTCGACAACGGAGAAACCGCAGCCCTCATCCTCCTGGACCTGTCAGCCGCTTTCGACACAGTCTGCAACCGCTCACCGAGAGCACACCTCCACGACGCCGGGAACCAAGAGAAAGCCCTGGACTGGACCACCTCCTTCCTCACCGGGAGAACCCGGAGCGTCCACCTCCCCCCTTCCGCTCCGAAGCCATCGAGATCATCTGCGGCGTACCCCAAGGCTCATCCTTCAGCCCAACGCTGTTCAACGTCTAAATGGCACCACTCGCCCACGTCTCCCGACGACACGACCTAAACATCATCTCCTATGCCAACGACACCCAGCTGATCCTCTCGCTCATCAAGGCCCCCCAACCGCCAAAACCAACCTACATGAAGGAATAAAGGCCGTCGCTGACTGGATGAGGAACAGCCGACTCGGACAAGACGGAGCTCCTCATCCTCGGACCCACCACCTCGGCCTGGGACAACTCCTGGTTGCTGACGGTACTAGGAGCACCCCCCATACCCACCGACAACGCACAAAACCTAGGGGTCATCCTCGACTCCACACTCTCCATGACAAAGCAGGTCCACGCCGTCTCCTCCTCCTGCTTCAACACCCTCCTCATGCTTTGCAGGATCTTCAAGTGGATCCCAATCAAAACTAGAAAGACGGTAACCCAGGCCCTCGTCAGCAGTAGACTGGACTACGGCAACACACTCTACGCAGGAGCCCCGGCCAAACTCCTGAAACGGCTCCAATGCATCCAGAACGCCTCCGCATGCCTGATCTCCGACATTCCCCGCTGCAGCCACATCACACCCCACCTGAGAGACCTGTACTGGCTCCCCATCAACAAGAGATAACCTTCAAGCTCCTCACCCACGCACACAAGGCACTCCACGACACCGGACCAGAGTACCTTAACAGCCGACTCAGCCTCTACACCCCCGCCCGCCAGCTCCGCAGACCGTGCCCTCGCCACCGCCCCCCGCATCCGAAGAGTGACCGCTGGCGGCAGATCATCCTCCCACCTCGCCGCTAAGATGTGGAACACCCTCCCCATCCACCTACGGCAGACAAAAGACCTCCTAATCTTCAGGAGACTCCTCAAGACCTGGCTCTTCGAACAGTAGCAGCTTTCCCCCTCCGAGCGCCTTGAGACCCTCACGGGAATGTAGTGCGCTTTACAAATGCTATGATTGATTGATTGATTGATTGATAACCAACGCATAGGAAGGGAAAACAACTATCAGTTTTTGTTTTGGAATGTGGTGGGACTAAACTCTAAAGAAACTAATACTATGTGGTATGATTTCGTTAGTAAGTTCGAAATTTTTAGTTTGCAAGAAACCTGGGTGGAAGAGCCCATCCACATCACTGGTTATAAAACCTTTCATACCCCAGCAGTTCCATCACCACATGGTAGAGCGAAAGGCGGTTTAGGTACATATGTCTCGAATTTCTTGAACATAGGAAAGATTGTTTTAAATGTGTCAAAGCAGTATTATCAGATCATTAGCTTGCATATATTGATGAAGCATTTTGTATTGTGTTACTGAACTTTTATAACAATGCTGCACCTAAACTGATTGAGGCAATTTTGAGACGCCCGAGTGGGTAATTGCATAATTCACAAGTCTGTTTATCTAAAGTAGTTTGTGTTATTTGTGTTATTTGGGAGGGGTTTAATTCCCATACATGTCAGCACGCTGATAAAGGGATTTGTGGCATAACGTATGAAAAGGGCCCCAGTATTTCACACTTTCCCCACACAAGGAGAGGAGAACTCCTAAATGATATCATGTTCTCACTTGATATAGGTTTTGCAAACAATTTAAGCTCCCTTACTGTCCCGTCCCGACCGACCTTTAACGGCCGAGGAACCTTTTCAATTATAAATTTTGTTCTAGTTTCATGTAGATATTCTACCCACATTAAGGATTTTAGTACACAGGAGATTGCACTAAGTGATCATTTCCTGTTAGTATGGAAATGAAGGTGCATAATAATTTTCAGGAGACATGGGGCAATTCCACTCACTCTGTGGATAATATCACCCTGCACAGACAAAACGGTTATGCACTCAAATGGGTAAATGTGGATTCGGAGGCTTTTATGGGTAAAGTTGTGACAAATTGTAAAGAAAAGCTCTTAACCTGTTTAAATGAGAGGTCACCACATCAAGTTATTGTAAAAAAACATCACGGATATCCCTAATTTTGTTAAAGAGTCTCTGCATGTGTAAAGGCAAGAAAGAATAGATATCATAAACAAGGGTGGTTTGATAATAACTGCACAAAGGCTTATACCAACCTTAAAAACATACTCCATGCCACAGTGAAAGATCAGGAAAATATTAGAAAGGCAAGAACTGAATATAAGAGGGCTTTAAAGGCAAGAAAGACCGCCCTAAAAGAGGAAGCCTGGCAAGCTTTACACGATGCTTCAGTTAATCGTGATCCTTCTGCCTTTTGGAAGGCTGTCAACGCCCCATTTTTGGCTGAGAATGACAACGCGACCGTAGAGATAGCAATAGCCGAACATGAATGGATTTCACATTGCTCAAGGCTATATAAGAACCCCCTGCAAGAAGAACAGGGTACTCCAGCTATTGAGGCAGAAACCGAGCATTCTTTAATATTCAAAGATTTACCTTTACACTTTACTATTAGTGAGGTGAACATCGCCATCAACTCAAGTGGGGGGGGAAGGCTGCAGGGCAGAATGGGATCCCAGTAGATCTTTTTAAATTTAATGCATGCTGCTCACAAGGCATTTTACCGAATTGGTATGACTCTATAATTGTGCCTAGGGCAAACCCAGCCTGTTACCGCACAATTTCATTGTTGGACTCCACAGTCAAGATTGTAGGACGAGTCAGATAGGTTACACTCATGGGCGGAAGAGAAGACAATACTAAGCGACCTACTGTATTGTTTCCGCAAGGGCTTGGGCACAATAGAACAGGGTTTAAACTTATATATTTTGATAGATAAGTATACAAAGGCCAAAAGGGAAAGTCTATACATGACATTTGTTGACTTAACAGCAGCATTTGATTGTGTCATTCACGATAAGTTGTGGTCAGTTTTAGAGAGTAAGGGAGTCAATGCTGTAATAGTTACATTTTTAAGGCAGCTGTGCTGTATTCGGGGGCTAGGGCCAGGGTTCGGTATGGAAGGGGGGACGAGTGCTCTAAGCACTTCAAAGTGATGAGGGGCGTAAGACAAGGGTGCATCTCAGGCTGTTTCCTCTTCAGATTATACATAAATATTTCAAGATATCAAAAGATTCAGTTCAACTCATATCTGTGATAAGAATATTAATGCGAACTAAATGTCTTTCAGTGCACTTTATTGGCCCTGGTGAAGGATTCAGCTTTTACCTCTGGAGCACTAAGATTGTTTTTTTTAATGAATACATGTTATTTGTTTATTGGAATTCTACGAGATGTGCATATGCTAAGCTCTTTTTATATGAACAATGAAACTGTACAAAGAGGTATAAATAAGTGTGTCATTCAGTCACTTGATACAGTAGATTTGAGTGTATTGTACGTAAAGTGCCTTTGAAGGGCAGTCATTATGGTATGCAATGCTTATAGGGGCAGCCTTGTCTTTGCTGATTCGGACCCAAACCCATTCTAGATAGGAATATTTAATAATCAGGGCCTATAGATTTTTGGCGACGCCGGGATTAAGGTAACCCGAGGTATTACTAATTGTGGATGCTACATTACCGATGCTGAATGTCCACCCCATTAAGAATGAACTCTAAGCTCCTCATTAAACCCAGCCGGTATTCGGTGTGATATTCCACCTGGCACCTCTGCCGACTAGGAATTCATCAGGTGCCATAAATACCACCCAATTACGAGGTCTTTTTTTTAATAACAAACAGATTTGGATGCTCACTGTACCAAAACACCCATGGGCAGGTTAATTATCGACAGGTTTGGCCTGCCGATATTTATCGCAATATTCATAACTGCGTTACGAACGTTAACAGGATTTACGGCACATTTCCTAATTAACCAGGCTGTTCGGAACAGAAAGCTTTAGTATCCCCAAACCCTGGAAAAGCGTCCAGTCCGTCCCATCCCCTCAGCTGTTTAAATAAAGGACATGTTTTTTGTTACTTTTCGTTTGAAGCGGCTGCAAAGGGCTGCAGGCAATGCTTCAGCTGCATCTTTCAATAAATTGTGAAAAGGGAAAGAGCCATAAATCCAGTGACGCGTGACAGTGTCGCGTGACGCGAGGCTCTGCATCCGAGGCCTATGGGAAACGCGCAGTGATATTAACAGAGCTCACCACGCGCCGGGACCCGACAGCCGAACAGATTGAATGTGAATGTTTTGCCTTCGGGGAAGCGGCTTGGAACACGCAGGAGAAAGGATAGAAAAAGCAAATAAATCATCATATTAGGAATGTGTGTCCCAGCCATAAAATCCAAGGCTTGCAAATTACATTTTATTGGATTTTTTGTATTTGATTTTTGTACTGATCTAAATTCATATTTTGATATTTAAAGGCAGCTTTATCAGGACTTGATCACATGAGTTTACGGAAATTCGTTTTGGAACTATTCAACCATTCTGATTTCACATGGCTACTGTAGGTGCTGCGGAAATATCAATAAACATAATGCACACTTTTTACTTTGAAAAAACAGGAAGTGGTTACTTGACTGATCAAACATTCTTTTAGGCATGGCTACAGACTGAAATATCTATGTCATCACAGATTCAAAGCCAAAAGGTCTGGCTTTAATGTACTGACACTACTGCTTAGTTTGAGCTGCTGGTTACAGATGGGACTCACCCAAGGCCGGATTGGGGAGCCAAAAGCAGCCCTGTCGAAAATGTTCAAACCAGAGTTGCTCCCTTCAAGCCTTCACAAAATCTCCGTTTTTCCGTCCGTCCGTCCGTCCGTCCGTTCGTCCGCCTGCCCATCCATCCATCCATCCATCCATCCATCCATCCATCTTTACTCCTATTTCACCCTCTCCGATCACTTTCTCCCTACCTGCCGCCTCTTTTACTCTCTTCATTCCTTTCTTGAATACTCCCTGTCTGCTGCAATTAACACCAAGGAACTGGGAAAAGTGACAAAGGTGTCAGGACCCATATTGTACATTGTTCTCAGGGGGCACAAGGGGTGTGTGCACCTGCTTTGGGTGCCCCTGGGGCACAATGGTATTACAGAAGGGGCCACAGACGCTTGTGCATCGCCTTCTGTAATACAGATAACGCTGGGCACATACTGCGCCAGCGCTATCTGCAGAGGGCGTTCTCTCATTTGCATGGGGGAATGGCCCCATGCAAATGATGCAATGACTTTGCCTTTGTGCCCACACCGTATTAGAGATGTGGGCGTAAAAGCAAACATGCCTTTAAGAGGCGCTCTAAAAGTGCACCACAAAAAGTTGGTGCAGTTTCAGTGCGCCTCCCAAAGGGAGTCCTCTGATGAGGAAAAGTGGGGTCTCTCCACAACGTTTTTTTGAAAAACCCCGCCTTCAGCAGTCAGGGACTTCCCCTTGCTTGAGTATTGATTTATCCAAGAACTCATGGAGTTTTCAAAGAACTGTGACTCTTTGATGACGTTATTATGTCCAACTGTACGTCAAACTCGGCACCTTCAAGGTATAAATATGCCCACACTCGCCCAAACAAACACACAGTGGTTTGGAGCAGTTTGACTATCTGCTTGCCTGACGTGCCCTGCTACAGCAAGTGCCGAAGGAAGCCGCCCTTCCAGCAGACACACTGAGAGAGACGCTGTCTTTTCCCCTGCCGAGAAATCCAGCTCCAGTGTTTCCAAGCTACCCTTGCGGGTTGTTGGGAAATCGATTCCCGAGACCAGCCTTCTCCATTCTAAACTAAGGTACGGAGCTGATTAGACCGTTAGAGAAATCTTGGGCAGATTCTTGGCAAAAGAATACTACATTTATGCTACACCTCACTTACTTCCTCCCTCATACTAAGCTTAGGTTAGGTACACCGGGGTAGGCGTATTTTAGAAGCACCAGTTGAGTACTTTTAGCCTCTGTTATTTATGTATGTATTTATCTATGGTTTAGGAACCATACAATGCTCTTACAGTATTATTTTATAATACTCTTTATAATGTACGCATTATATTTTACAAACTGTGTTACGATTGTAGCAGTTCATTTCTTATGCTTGAGAAAGAAGACTGTTCAATAAATCCTTTTAATGAAAAAGCCTGTCTACATATTTCGCTACACCTCTGGTGAAACGTAGCATGCACGATTGACTGAGTGAAATATCTATCTATTGTTTCCACGACTCTGAAGATACGTTTTATCTTGGGGAAACAAAGTAGTCATGTTTATGCGGCTGTCAGAGACTAATCCGTTCTTGTGAATTCGAGAAAGTTTCTAGTGACCTCTGAGCTAGCTGGCACACACAATTAAGTCTAGTATATTCGATAGAGACCTAGAAAACATCAGTCCTACGTCTAATCTATAGGAAATATTATTCCAATGCGCAGAGCCTATTGGGAATATAGGAACTACACTACATGGCACCCAACGTTTGGTAAGGCACTAATTTAACGTAGATACTAGAGTAACTCAGTCGTGCTTTTCAGAGACCCTTTTTTCCGTAAAAACTCCAATAGACGTCTGGAGTGGGTTAAAGGATAAAATATCCACCTTAAACTGAGTAGGACAAAAAATCTTATGTATTAGTTTTTGGTTTTGTTCAACGTGGAAGGATACAGTGTTCCAAAATATTGTGCACCTTATCTTTATTTCCTTGAAACCCTCTCTGCAAAACTTGCAACAAAATGCAAGATAGCGACAAAGAGAGCGGTGGACCTGCAAGAACTGTAGCCCAACCGTTTTTTTTTTTTAATTTATTTATTTATTTTTTTGAAAACCTTTATTGACATTTAAACCAAATACAAGTATGGGCCTACAACCCCGGGGGCCGGCCGCTAAGCAGTTAGATTAACCAAGAGCAATTTTAATCACATGCAGCACCTCGGGGAGCAGAATCTCCATGCTAGCGTACTCTTGGCCACTGAACAGCACAATTAGAAAAACAGGATATAAAAGGTTTTCATTTTATAATATAAGATGGAAGGATCAGGTGCCGAACAATTTCCCAGCATCGAAAATGGCAGGCAGAATAGTAAACGTATCGATAATAAACAGTAATCGATCAAATCAATGGCGCTGAAACAAGAGGTCAGGATGTGAAGGAATATTACGGTCAATTCGCGCCTGCAGTTACCTGCCCTAAAACCCCAAAAACACCACGAAAATTGAGGCACAGATGAAAAAGCAGGGATTGCTACCAAAGGAAACCCACTGCACTGACCCAGAAAAGAAAAAGACAAAGAAAGATAAGAGAAGAGAAAAAAGGCCATAGAAACAAAAATAAAAACGAAAGATCCCCTCCCCCAACTCCCCACCCTGCACCCCTGCAGATGACTACGGCCCCCCCCCCCAGCAGTGTGCCTGTCGCCCGAGAACCAAACCCAAAATATAGAAGAAGAAGAGAAAAAAGAGAAAGAAAGGAAACCCCACCTAACGGGGAAGCGGAGGAGGGCGATAGTCTATGCGCTCACGGTCTCCCCCCCCGCCCTATCAAAGGGGCCCCCCTAAACCAACACAAGTAAAGTTGTCCACCATACAAAAATACCCCGGGGGAACCACAAACCCCCGCCCCGGAATCTGTCTGCTGATGAAGCAGTCCCGTTATCAATAGATCCATCGTAAACGATTCAACCCACAATCTCAGCCTTGGCCCCGTCTAACAAAGTTGCCGTGTCCCTCGGATAAGAAAAGCCACATCCCCGGAAAGTCAAAGTTCACACAGAAGCAGCCGGAGCTTGAGTCAGCAAGTAGGAGAGGAATAGCAGGTCCAAACGCACACAGCTTGCACCAACGATGTCCCTCCCCGTCCCCGAAGCCAAGCATTGTTCCATCCGCCATATTGGGAGACCGATTGGGGAGGGGGTGCGACTCGTTCCGACACAGATCAAAGTGTGGGCCAACAGTGTCCAGGATGGGGGAAGCAGTGAAATGCTCCGATAACTGTAGGACCGATGTTTCGGAGAACTTAAGAGAGTCACCAAACTCAGCACACACGATGAATTCCGTTTCTTCGGGGGCAGGCACAGCTTCCAGCACCGGGTCCAAACACACCAGTAGGGCTTCCAACAGGGGGCAAGTCGGCTGCCGGGTCTCAAAGAGCAAGTCAGGGCTCGTTCCCGGTCCTATGATTCCATCTGTTGCCGACAGCCAATGATTGACCTGGGCCCTCACCATCGCGTGAAGCGTCGCAACTTCCGCCATTACCATCCGCAAGGAAGGGCCACATTGAGTCCGTGCCGCCGGGTTCCATTCGGCCGCAGGCATAACGATCCCCACGGAGAGGCTCCCTTTCCGGGGCAG
This sequence comes from Lissotriton vulgaris, assembly GCF_964263255.1. Classification (NCBI taxonomy): domain Eukaryota; kingdom Metazoa; phylum Chordata; class Amphibia; order Caudata; family Salamandridae; genus Lissotriton; species Lissotriton vulgaris. The sequence goes on along the minus strand of NC_141694.1, from coordinate 1,053,165,917 downwards.
GATACGCCAGAGCAGAAACAGGCCGTGAGGGACGGGCCAGCAACATGCAGCACCTCACGGCGGGACCCCTACCCCGGGGCACCAGCGGTGCTAGGGCCGGGCCTCCGGGCCGGGGCCCCCCGCGACGCAGCAAAGCGCACCACCCGTCGCCTCACCTCAGGTACAGCACCAGGCAGCAGATGGTTGCAAAGTAGTTCAGAGAAATTTCGAAAGTACCAGGGACCGGACCCAACCACCCTCGGCAGTCCGTTGTTGTTCACTTTGGACCCGGGTAGACCAGAAATCGAGACCCCGGCTTCCAGTCTGGGTTAGGCCTCAAAACATTTTCGATGTTACTTCACACCAGAACATCAGAAAAATTCCGCGATCACACCATCGGGATGCAGACTAGTTCACCCACACGAATCTGAGCAGGAGATCAGGATATTCGACAGGATAAGCGAGCGGAGGACGGGGGTCAGCGGAGCCGGGAGACTATGCGGCCATCTTGGTTGGTGTCGTAGCTCCTCCTCGCCCAACCGGTTTTAGACGCTACAGGTCTCCAACAAAATGAAGCGGATGCTATAATCATCCTGGAAAACGTGAGAAAAGCCATAGCTATAAAGCTCATAGAAAATGGCCTGTCACTGAGAGGTGGTACGGTTATATTTGTCATAGAGGCACATGAATATCGGCAGAAAGAGGTATTCTATTCATGTATTGTCTTTCCACAGGCAAATCCAAAAACACATGTGTTCCACTTCTACAAGATGGAGGAACATCCAGCGGAATACGTTCCTTTCGAGGACATTGAAATTCCACTAACATACCAAGAGCATCAGCACTGGTTTAAAGGTGCCCTACAACATCAAAATCACATTACCAGGCTCGGTCCACTTGGTAGACCAGGAGCTACATGGCCGGTACAAGACAGCTATACACCACATCCTAACATTGAAAGAATGTCAGATGTAGAACTGTTAGCTCAGCTAAAACAATTAATTAAAATACATAGACAATTGGTACAATATGTCATGCAGACCTTAACAGTCCAACCTGCTATAAGAATTCCACAGCACACCCCTCATCAGGGGAACACTAACAAAATCACACCACAGACTATACAGTCAGTAATCGGTAAGTTGCCTGCAAAAAGGGAACAAATTCCATTCTGGTTAGCCCAGAAAATGACTCAAATAGAGGCAGTATTTCCCGATAGTACACCTCATGAGAAACACAGGATTCTAACAATCTGTTCACCAATCGGGATTGCACCACATGTAGAAGACTGTGATACTTGGGGTACAGTCTTTGCTTCAATATACACAAAAGCACATGGTGTCCCGTCTATGGCGGTAATACCAGACGTTCTGAGACAGATTCAAAATGAATACGGTCCAAAACCGGCCCTGAATCTAGGTATGAAATTACTGAAAGATTTCAAACAGGTCTCAGCTATCTTATTAGCTAACATTAAATGTGAAGCAGCATCAGTGGCAATCTGCCAGAAATTAAAAGAACTTGATATTACTGACCAACCGTATGAACTTGCCAGAATTATTGAAAAATCCTATGAAGAACTAGGAAGAGATAGTTCGGGAGGGAAACCTATAAAACCTGAACTAACAGAACATCCTGAAAAAGTGTTTATCAAAAACAATCTAAATACTCCTAAAAACAAATGGGAAGATAGTAGACAGTCACTTCCTAAAGAGAAGCGCTCTCAGTCCAGAGGTAGATCTCAAAAGGAGCACTCTGAAATAAGATATAACCTTAGAAATAGGGATAAGTTAAGAAAACCTGATAGCTATCAAGATACTGATACACGATCCCCTCGTACCTTTCAGACTTCCTCGCAGAAATCTGAAAGAAGAGGACGATCAGAACAAAAAGAAGAACGCGTGAAGTCCAAAGACGATCAGCACGTTCCAAAAAATAGGAAAACTCAATTCTCCAAAAAGAAGGTGGCAAGTATTAAAATCAGACATGCCGAGGATCTTGAGGACACAACTCAAGAACGGGGAGTGGGCCCAGACAATGTTGGACAGCGCAGCAGAGGTCACTATAGCTCGCAGGATCCTGAAAGATCATCTGGAGACAGTGGATCTGAATGAATGAATTCAGGTTGAAACTGCCGACACCAGGGTTAGTGTTCCCCATAAGTTATATGAAGAAACACTCCGAATAGAGGGGGATATAACTAGGAAGATAAAAGCACTCTTTTGGGAAAAATTATCTAAAGGTTATGACATCCTTCTAGCTGAAAAAGATTGACCACCTGAATTTTTCAGGGAGTGCCCCCATGGCGAAGAGATCATTATGCCAGCCTTCTCTAATCATATTCTTATTCATAAAAAATACACCTATGCCAGAAAATGGGCTGTGGCCCAGGCTCCAGCATTATATAAAAATCATGTGGGATGGGGTGAGGATTCTCCTCACCATAAAATACAGTTAAAAAATCAACCTACTTCTCAGAAGCAGTATCCAGTAAAACAGGAAGCTAAAAAACAAGTCAGGGAGATCTTAGATCAACTTGAATACCAAGGGGTGATTGAAACATGGACCTCGTCAATGAACAATCCTTTGTTTCCTGTCTCCAAACCAGATGAAACATATTGTCTAGTTTTGGATTACAGACATTTAAACTCTTGTTGCAAAACATTTGCAGTACAAAATTCACACAGTGCAGCACTGATGAATAATATAGTTCGGAAGAAATATAAAACTACTTTAGATATTTCAAACGGTTTCTTCTGTCAAAACATTGCACCAGAAAGCAGGTACTTGACCGCTTTCTCAATATTGGGGACACAACGACACTTCTGTCGTCTCCCCCAGGGATTCAAGAACAGTCCTGGATTATTTTCAGCCAGAGTAACAGAGTGACTACAAATGTAGGATGATGAGGCATTATCCTATGTCTATGACATCTCCCTTACAGATGATGATTTGGACAGGCACTTGAACAGGGTGAACACCATAATACTTGGGTTCGCCTCAGAAGGGTATAAATTCAACTTTAAAAAGTCCAGAATTGCCCACCTCAACATCTTATTCTTGGGATACAAACTTTCAAGTGAAGGCAAAAGCCTGGCAGCAAACTTTTTTCAGAGTCAGAGTCAGAGTCAAAAATATGTTTATTATGATCGTAATCTTTAAACAAGTGCAAGAGGCAGTACCCCAAGTTTATAATATTCATATAAAAGGTAATAAAATCATTGTACAAAATATTCCAATATCGGTTAAAACTCTTACACACCCTTATACATTTCAAACCAACGCCAATAAATTTGCACTTATAATAAAACGTATTATCGCATTAAAACACTTTCATTTCCTTTAGTTCAAGTATATATTTCATTGGTTTAAGATTCATAAAATCCTACAGATTACTCCTGTCTTCTTAGTAAGCTCTGTACTGCCTTTATGTATTTTCCTAGGGCAATTGCAATGTCAATAGTGGGCATTTCAGTTAGGAGGTTGGCCGCCTGCGCCCTTGTTCTTATATCGTGTTTTAAGAATACTGGACGCAGCCACAGTTTCCGCTGTACTAGTAATGTCAGACAGTCAAGAAGGGTATGTACAAGGTCTCCTTTGGAGCCCAAATTACACCTGCAGCACCCTTTATGATCTAACATTTTTGATTTAAGGTCTTTATTTGTTAACCATGGCTTGATCCCAATCCGCAACCTTAATATCTCCTGCCTATAGCCGCGATTTGGTAGGATGTCTAAGTTGGGAAACCAGTTATCGTTTGACCAAGAGTTCATCATAAATTCTACTGATTTTTTCTTTACTAGATATCCCATATCAGTCTTTCTGGATACTTCCTTCCCATTACTTTTCAACTCACTCTTAGTACAGACTAATTGATGCGTTTCCTGATTCACCTCCACCTTTAGCCTTTTACAAACCTGCATCATTCTTTCCCTACAACCTTTTGCCCATTTTAGGTCACTATTTGGGATTTCTTTCCTGCACCATTGTGCAACTTTTTGACCATCTGTATCTTCCAATCGTTTCCAAAGTCTGATTATTGCCGTTTGTACTTGTACATCCCAAGACTTTGTACCTATTTCTGTTCTTATAGCTTGGACCATAGATGATTGAGGGAGAGATAAAAGGCTTTTCAGGCATTTCCCTTCCACCAAGTCTCAGGCTCCCTTACCGCTCAAATAAAGGATTTCTGCTCCGTAAAGGACTTGTGGGGGTAGCATTGCGTTAAAAGCTTTTAGCAGTGGGGGGTGCGACATATCACCATAATTCCGATTAAACATTTTTAGTCCACAGATTGAAGTATGCGCTTTTGCTTTTTGTGCTTCCAGATGAGTACGCCAGTTTAGTGTATTATCGAACCATATCCCTAGGTAGCGATATTCTTTGACCGTCTCCAGTTTAAGATCACCTAGATACCAATTAAACCTACATGCCTTTTTGCCAAAGCATAGAATTTTTGTTTTATCTAAGTTTACTGTTAAGAATTTGCTAGCACAGTATACATTAAATGCGTACAACTTTCTTTGGAGGCCTTTCTCGGTCTGGTCTACTATTACCAGATCGTCTGCATAGAGTAGACAGGGCACCTTTTTTCCGTCCATTCTGGGACTTGCACTACCCTCCACTTCTAAATAGGCAGGTAGGTCTGACAGGAATATGGAGAATAGCTGAGGAATATGGAGAATAGCTGTGGGGCCAGAACGCAACCCTGTCTTAAGCCGTTAGCAATGGGTATTTTTTGAGTCAATGACCCCACAGTATCCCTGATGACTTGAGCCCAGTTTCCTCAGTGTAATTCCTTTATTATTGTCAGTAGGTCTTTGGGAATTTTTACCTTCATTAATGTTTCCCATAGGCAGGTCCGGTCTACTGAATCGAAGGCTGCTCGGAAGTCAACGAAACAGCAGCATAACTTGCCGTTTTGTTCCGTTGACTTCTTTGCCATTGCCCACAATGCAAAGCCGTGATCTATCATGGAGTGCCCCTCTCTAAATCCTCCCTGTTCTATGGGTATGATTTGAAACTCCTTAACCCATGCGTTAAGTTGATTTAACACAACTTTTGAGAAAACCTTCTCTCCTATATCGAGGAGGTTAATCAGTCTGTAGTTTTGTGGTGCATCCATGCTCCCTTTCTTATGGATTGGCCTGATTACTGTGCCCTTCCAGTTTGGTGGCATTATGCCTTCTGTTAGTATTATATGGAACATCTGGGCGAAGAATCTTGCCCACCACTTTACTTCTGACTTCAGTATTATTGAAGAAAGGTTGTCTGGTCCTGCCGCACGAGTTAGCTTCAGTTCTCTTATTATATGCTCTACTTGCTTTTTGTTAAACTCAGATTTAAGATCTTCAGATATTTCCTGCCACTTTTGGAGTTCTACATGATCTCGAGGAGCTTGTACCCCATACAATTCCCTTATATACTCCTCCCAGGCTGCCTCACTGACAACACATTTCATTTCTCCGTCTGTTGGGCCAGCTGCTACCTTTACCATTTTCCAGAATTGCCTTAATTCTTTTTCTTCAATTGCTTCTAGCAGGTTTAACCAGGATTTCTCTTTATATGACCTTTTTGCATCATTTACCATTTTTTTAAATTCTGTTTTCAGCTTGTTTATACGCTTCTGTCTCTCATGGGTGAAGTTCTTTTTTTGCCTTCTTTGTGCTGCCCGTATCTCCCTTTTTTTAGATTGGCACTCAACAGAGAACCATTTTACTCGACTGGCCGGGGGTTTTGAGCTATTCTTTTTATCCTTTTTTCATTCTATTCTTAGACACTGAACTACTTGGTCTATCTTCTCTATGAACCATTCCAAATTTTTATTCTCTAAATTTTCTGATTCAACTTTAATTTGCATAGCCTTCAGTTTTTCCTGGTTATTCCTCAGTAAGTCGTGTCGTTACACGTTTAGGGTACTCGACATCCTGTGGGATCACTTTGTCTCTAGGCATCTTTCTTCCCCCAAATATCGTTAAATACAGTGGATTATGGTCACTAAATTCTTTTTGTTCTATCTTGAAATCCCGTACTAGAGGGAAATTCCAGGTTGGCATAAACATGTAGTCAATTGGGCAATTCTGTAAACCTATTTTAAAGGTTTTCCCTGCTGGGCAATCTGTCTTCATTCTACCATTCAGACATTGGAGACCCCTGCCTCCTAGGAAATGTACTAATTCCGTTTCCTGTTTCGAGGTCTCACATACTGGAAAGCTAGCGTGGTTTATTCCATACACCTCTAACAGTTCTGTATTCCAGAGGTCGGCCTTCTTTGGGTTTAGTTTATGATTAAAATCCCCCGTAATTATCAGTACATCCGATGCATATTTTTCCAGTAGAAGGTCGACATCCTTTTTAAAATATCCCATCTCACTCTCATACTCTGCTCCATTATCCCACTGCATGTATACATTCATCACAGTCAACATTTTGTATTTCATTTCCAAGGTCAACAATTCTAGTCTACAAGCCTGTACCCATTTACATTTCATTTTTAACGATGTTACTTCTCTCAATACTTTTGTTGGGACCAGTGTCATTAACCCCCCCCCCCCTGTAGGGCGGCCAAACCTTTTTCTCGTGGCCGGGCGGCTCAATTGTAGATATCCCTCGATGAGTGGGGTTTCGTCGCATGTCCAGGTCTCTTGTAGGCAGGCAATTTCCACTTTATTTACTACTTCCTTTATATATTCTCGCTTTAGCTCATTGCCTAAACCATTTACATTCCATGTTAAGAGACCTAGACATTGCGGCACCCCCCCCATCCTATTCTACCTCACTTAAGCCACCCTCTTCTGCCCCTTCCTCCGTATAACTCTCGTTGGGGTCTCCCACATAGCTGCTACATAGAGACCAATTATCCCATGAGGCATCATTTCCTGTATTACTTATCACTATATTCATGCAGCTACGGTTTTCTTCGTTATCTCTATATAACTTCACTTGTCTCCTCCCTAGACGTGCGTGGTATTTTAGAAAGGTACTACCTGAGAGGACTTTTACTTCCCTCTCTGGAATTACCCTTATTCCCAGTTGGTTTATCTCACTAGTAGCTTTTAGAATTGCCATTTTTACCAGGTCTGAGTGAAGTGACACTTTTGTTATTTCCTTACCATTTTTATTTTCTACAAAGCCAATTTGCCTTAGATCATTTGTGCTGATCCCACTCAGGCTACTGCATTTGGCGAATGCGGTCAGAATCTGCGCCCTATTTAGGGGGTTCATTTTTCTAACCATCTTTCCCCTTTTCACAGCCTGTATCTGTTCCAAGTATACCCATTTGTTGTTATCCACCTCTAATAACTTCTTGGGAGTTTCGTATTTTAACTGTCTGCCCTTTGTTCTCCCTGGTGGCAACCCTTTGCTTTCCACTCCTGCTAGTTCTCGTGATTGTGAGCTATCAACTCTATGGCCACTTTTGGTTTGTCCTAAGGATATTCTTACTTTCTGTTTTACGGTGTGAGATGTTGTGGGTTTCTCCTTCAGCTCCTTACTACTCCAATTTTTCCTCGGTACTATCGGGGTCTTTGTTATTTTAATCTCCGATTGCGGGGGTCCAATTGGTACGTATATCAGAGCGGATGCATTTAGGCCTGACTGTACCTCCCCCTCTAGTTTCTTCCCTTTTCTCTTTGTTGCTAAGTTCGGGGCCCGCTTCTTACCAACCCTATTCCTAGTGGGGGCCACTGCATACACACCACGCCTTTTTATCAGCATTGGGCGTCTGGAAATATATACATTATCTAATGCCTCTACAGATTCATTTACTATACTTTTTTCTATGGGTTGGGTGTAACTACTAGATTTACCACGACTGCCTCTGCAGGTTCATTCTCTACGCTTTCTTCTATGGGCTGGGGGGTAACTACTGGGCTTAACATATTTGGCATTTGACTCTTAATCCCCACCAGTTCCTCTTCAATCTTTTTTAAGTACAATTTCTGAGCTTTCAATACTCCATTATTTGATAGTGTTACTTCTAGAATTCCTTGTAATGTCTTCTGTAACATCAATATTAGTTCCATCAAGGAAGATGTGGGTGTTACAGAGAGAACCGAGTCCTGTGGGTTGTTTCTTTCTGGGTTTGCTTGATTTCCAGTTCTTATAACGTCCTGCTGTGATAGGTTTTTTTGGCCATTTTGATGCAGCAAGGGTTGATCTGGCGCGCCTCCCCAGACATAGCTCCAGCTCTGACTTTCATTTTCCCTTTGCCCTTCATTTTCTTAGGATTGCAACGAGAACATTTTAGGAGATGATTAGAGACGAGGCGCTGCTATTTGAAGATTTTGGCTCAGAAGGGTAAGGTTTATCATTATGGGGTCCTCCCTTCCTTCCTCTGTGTCAGAAGGTTCTTCTTCGGGGTATTCTCCCATTTCTTTCCTTATCTGGTTCACTTCCTCTACCCCCGTCTTTTCTCTGGCCTCTGCGCCATTTTCCTCCTCGTCTTCCTCATGTTCCAGGTTTATTACTGGCTCTATAGATTTGTAGTGTTTCCCTACAAAATCCTTTATAAATTTGAAGACTGCCGTGTTATCTTTCTGTTTAGCAGTTGTTGTAGTACAATCCCTTTTGGCTTGCGGGACGTTTTTAGTTGCCCTTTTGACTTTTCTTTTCTTGCGTCGCCCCTTGCTGTTGTCCATGACGGAGGCCTGGCTTTCCTGGTTCTCTTCCAGTGATATTGAGCCCTACATTAACTTACTCTTCCCTAGGCTTTCGTCTTTGCGCAATTTTTGCCCTCTTTTCGGGGCCATCTCTTAGGTTTGTAATGCCTTTATCTGCAATGCTGCTATAAATAATTTCACAATTTTGTTCGAAATTGACTTGTAAGAATACGCAAGTTCTTTCACTTACCTCTGTTGTGCCTTGTATCCACCAGCCTGCCTTGCCGCACTTGTTATCCTCTCCCAGGGTGTCTCTCCTGCTTCTCCCTTCGCTCAGGATAATTGCTCCCCTTTTTGCTACGCTGATTATAAACCCGAGTTCTCGTAGCCTAGATACTAGAATTGCACCTTCGTTCCTTGGCTCCTAGCTCCTCAGGTGCCTCAGGTGCTATCTTAAGTGCTGTCACGATAACCATATGTCCAAACTGTGCCTGACCCCCCCTCCCCCGCTGCTGCACCGCTGCATGGCGTGGCTCTGATGGGTCCTGGCAGCGCCGAAGGCTCCTATCGGTGCCCGTGCAAGCTCTCCTGCTATTTTCCTTTCGCAAGGCTGAGGGGTTGAGGGGCGGCTGGGGGTGTCTCGGGAGGGTGTCTCAGGCGCACGGTGTTAACGTCTCCAAACTTGTTACCCCCCCCCCCGCTGTCTCTTGCGCCGTTTGTTTCCCGGCGCCCGTTGACCGCCGTCTGGTATCCGACGTTCACACGCTCCGTGCTCTGTGCTCGATTGTTCAGGCTAAGGCAAGGCTAGGCGTGGCTAGGCATCAACAGAGGTATCAGTGCTGCTGAATGGCAGGTTCCACCACAACTTTCTGACATGGATACATACATGTGCAAACTTTTTAGAAAAAAGTGCGCTGCTCCAAACTCCAAAAACTCTGAAAAACTTACAGTCAATTCTAGGATTCCTAAACTTCAGAAGAACTTACATTCTGAATTACGCAGAAAGGGTTAAACCTCTCTATGAACTAATCAAACCTGATTTCAAACCAACTAATTGGACTCAAAAACACACAGAAATTTTGTGTTCAGTACAAACAGACATGTTGGCGAAAACACACTTACAAACACGCGACAATGTACGCAACCTTGTTATCCGAATCATCCAAGGGAGATGCGGATTCACATACCTAACCTTTAATGAAGGTGAAAAGGTACCAGTAGCTTACAAATCACACTTGTACACACAAGCTGAAATGAAATTTACTTCACCAGAAAAGATTCTGACAGCAGTTCAAACTGCTGTAGCAAAGGAGAGAGAACTCTCACAGGGTAAACGCATTAAAGTTGTTACACCTGTACCTGCCTTAGAGGCAGTGATGAAGGCAAGCATTCCAAATGCAAAAGCTCTACATCCAGGATGGATACAATTCTCTTGCTGCAACAGACGTTGAATACGTTTTTGACCCTTACTTGAAGACACAAGAATTTCTCCAATACGAACAAGAATGCCCTCTGCCTACTGAAATTCTACCTCTAGAACATTACGGCTCTGTAATATATATGGACGGATCAGCACAGCCCGCAATTGGGGGTAAACAAGCCTATAGTGCTGCGTGCGCGATTGTTAAAGGTCGCTGGCACGATGGAAAATTCAGCCCTATGGTAACAAAAACTCCATCACTAGGAGACTGGACAGCTCAGCGAACTGAACTCCAAGCATTCAAGATGGTGCTGGAAAATACCGATCGCGAATTCCCCACACTCATAGTGTGCGATTCGTATTACTGCGTCCAGTCTTACAATGAATATCTGCAGACCTGGATTCAAATGGTTTTAAAGACGCAAAAGGTGGCACAATCAAGCATAAAATGCTTTGGGAACGAGTAGTTCTTTTGCAGAAAGAACTACAAAAGACTCACGTGATTCATACACTGAGTCATCAGTGTGATGTCGTTCACGTTGCAGGGAATTCATTGGCTGATGAAGTCGCGAAGGCAGCTGTGTAAACGGCTTCTGTAGCTACAATCAATCGTTCAAAAACAACGATAGACGGTGAAACCATTCTCGCTGTCAATGCCACGTGCAAAGGCAGTGGAGCCAAGTTACCTCTAAATTATCCACCCGAGTATACATACATAATTAATACAAACTCTGTCCCTTTTGCTCGAATCCCTGGAGTGGGGGATAGGGTAATTCCAAAAAGGAACTGGAGAGGTGCTCTCGTTTTCGAAGCACATATGGGAGAGGGTCTGATACATCAAGGGATCTCTAAATCCTACAAGAATTAGAAGAGATGTACTGGTGGCCAGGGATGAAAGCTCACGTATACGAATTCGGAATTAATTGCGATGACTGTTACAAATACCACAGCTTTGAACACCACCAGATTCTTGACTACAGTGTAGCCAGCCCAGTACAGACACCACTGTTAGACAGCATAAGGCTTTCTACACGCAGACGTCCCAATGGACGAATGTAGTCCCACAAATATTAGGACGAGATTCATTTGGATGTGGCCTCAGCGCTCAGCTGAGGCCTGAACTTTTATAAAAGATTTGCGAGTCCTTATCGGCACATACGCAATCGGCACTCTGCATTCTGACCAGGGTCCTGCGTTTAGCTCTAGGGCTTACAAGGAGGCCATGGCCAGCTTGGGCGTTGCATTGGGATTTAAGAGTCCATTCCATCCTGAGGGAAATTCGGTCGTGGAGAGAAAAAAACGTGACATAAAGCAATCTATAACAGCTAGGGTATTAGGTTTGGGTGATGGGTGGGTCAAACATCTAATAAATGTCCAATGTAGTCTTAATAACCTGCCAAGAAATTCTCTGGGTGGAATCACTCCATATGAAATTCTTTTTGGTACTAGAATGATGGTTGAAGACCTCGATCGTCACACTTCAGTGGTGGAACAAAAACCCTTTGATATCAAAGATCGTTTGGCTGTTTTACAGGACTTAAATGAAACAAGAAGAAGTCCAAGCAATACCAGCGAAAAGCCAACGACCACTGAAGAAAAACCACCTGTCCCAGCAAGACCTGTCTGGATTCCAAAGATTGGGGATCTGGTCAGGGAGAAAATAGCGGACAAGAAGGAATTTGGGCCTTCTTACAGAAAACCAGTACCTGTGCTAGCAATCTGTTTTACAGGACTTAAATGAAACAAGAAGAAGTCCAAGCAATACAGGTGAAAAGCCAACGACCACTGAAGAAAAACCACCTGTCCCAGCAAGACCTGTCTGGATTCCAAAGATTAGGGATCTGGTCAGGTAGAAAATAGCGGACAAGAAGGAATTTGGGCCTTCTTACAGAAAACCAGTACCTGTGCTAGCAATCCTCGGATCAAGAACAGTACTACTGCCACCCCTTGCTGGAAAAAAAGAGAACCGGTCTGTGTCAATTGACCTGGTAAAACCACACCATGTGGCAATAATAAGTAGTAGGCTCAGTGGACTCCCAAGATGTAGCAGACGACCAAATTTTGCTACAATCCAAGAGGTTCAAACTGAAAGACTTATCACTTTTGATAAACCTGCAGTGAGAAAAGAAGGACTATGCAATAAAGCCATGGAACTTGTGCCTCTTGAAACCCAAATAACAGTTTGTCAAGAAACTCCCGTCTACAAGGATGTAGTATCTGACTATACAAACATGTCAAGGGAACATGCAACTCCAGTGATTTCAAAGAATCCGGATACAATACCAACAATTAACAGAACTGCCTCTAGCTATTTTATCAACTTCGATAACTTTTCTGAGGATCCCAGTGAACCTGAAACTACGCCAGCAAACAAATCTTTCAAGAAAAAAGTAAAGGAACTTGGGCAAGAGCTTACAAATACATATCTGGTTTCACCTTGGGTTGAACTTTGGATTGTGTTAGGTGTACTTTATCTCCTGCTATGGCTCATTCTTGTGTTAAGTTTGGGAAAGCTGATAGATGGAAAGCACATTAAAATGGACACAGCAAGTAAGAACATCAACTTGCTTAATCATCACAGCAAGTATAGTTCAATAGTAACTTTCAAAATTCATCAATTCTAACCGGACACATTTGAGAAACAAAATACAATAATTATTAACATGGCTAAGAGTTTTATAATTGCTACGCGCGTTTCGGCTATCAGCCTTCGTCAGGAAGCCATGATGTGAATTCAAGAAACACCGTAAATTTGATGTCTGTACTGAGGATATGTTCTTTTATAATGCCCAGAACGCCGGTATTATGAAGAAGTTTGTAGACCACTGAGCCAACAATAAACGAGTACCAAGTCCGGTTAGAATTTATTTATTTACTTTTTTTTTTTAACTTTATTGTGCATTTAAATACGGTTACACACACGGGCCTACAACCACAGGGGCTGGCCGCTAGCAAAAGTAGAAGCAATCAGTGTTTACCACAGCTCCTTCGCCGACATCCCGGAGGTCCGGCAGCAATGCAGGATAAGATTCGTAGCAACACAGGATATAACCATAATAAAATATTATTTTGTTTTTTTATATAAAGAAAAACAAAGAAAAGAAAACAAACAAGTCTCAAGGCCTAGGACATTGTATACGAAATTGTGCTCGCACGGGAGGGACCTTCAAATGCAAAATTGAGCAAATTAATAGGTGGTGGAGGGGGTCAGGGGGGCCAGTGGGGAAGTCAAAAAATTTGGTACAAAATTAAACTAAACATGGAATGTCGGATCAGGGGGAGAAGGAGTTGTCTGAATTGTCCTCGAACGGGGGTGTGCATATGTTCCCTCGATAGGCGTTCCGCTGGCACCAGATTCTGGTCCACGCCCCAGGCTTGCCCCTAGCCAAATACACAGTCTTCTCTCTAAACATACACCAATCCATATTCTCCTTCCATACTGACACAGTGGGCGGCCGCCGGGAACCCCACAACTGTGCAATGTCTCTCTTGGCGATCATGTTCCCGAGGGTCGCCCACCGAGTCTGAGCAACGTTGTAATCATTCGGCTCCCACACATTCAACAGACATCTCCGGGCCTCAGGCAGCAGAGCAACTCCGGTGACACACTCCATCACTGCATGCACTCGATTCCAAAACGCGGCCACCTCTGGGCATTCCCAAATAATATGGAGGAAAGTAGCACTCATTCCACAGCCACGCTTACATAACCCATCAGCAGAAAAACCCATGGAGACCAGACGAGGACCAGTGACATACACACGATGGAGAACCTTAAGTTGGACGAGACGGAGACGGGCGGGAATGGCCACCTCCTTAGGTGAAGACAATGCAGACTGCCAGTCTTCACCGTCCAGTTCCAGCCCGTCCCCGGTCCAGACTTCCCTGAGACGTTCGAGGAGATCTGCCCGATTATTGATCAATTTCTTATATATTAGTGAAATCGTACTATCAGGCAGATGACCATCAAGTACACGATCTTCCAGCGGGGAGGACTCAGGGATATTGGCATCGGCGGCGAAGACCGAGGTCAAGGCATGACAAACCTGTGCATATCTAAAAAACTCCCTGTCACTCAGCTCATATTCATTCTGCAATGTCTCAAAAGTCTTAACGGCACCCTTAGCCCAGAGGTCGCCCACTCTGCTAATACCAATCATATCCCATTTCTCAAAACCTTTCGTTGTCCAGAGGCATCCCAATCTCTCTGACGCATACAAAGGAGTTGAGCGTGTCAATCGATCCTTCCAACCCAGGGCAGCATTTGCATCACACCAGACTCATACAGCAATCTTAGTAGGACCTGTTAGATTTCTCCCTGCCACCTTAGAGTAGAGCGCCCTGTTGTAATTCCCACCCGGCAACTAATACTTGTCCATCTCAAATGCAGGATTTGGGCTGGGTGCATACATTGCGTGATTAATCGCGCTCAACTGAGAGGCCCAATAATACCGCCTGATATCTGGGAGCGCCATGCCCCCGTCATACCAGGGGAGAGTTAGCTTAGCGAGAGCGATTCTTGTGCGTCCGTCCCAGACAAGCCGCCTCTGCAAGCTCTCCACCTCCCGGAAATAGCTTGCCGGGATGATATCGAGTGGGTTCTGGAGTGCGTACAGAAAACGTGGCAGGGACATCATTTTAAAAAGCGCGGCACGACCGAGCGGCGACAGTGGCAATCTACGCCAACGAACAACGTCGAGCTTCAACCTCTGGAGAGGGGGGAGCAAATTGCGTTCATAGCGAACAGCAGGGTCCAATGATATAAAAATCCCCAAATATTTTAATCCCGTCTGCGAGACCTGGATGGGAAATCTGCGAGGCAAGGGGGGAAGACCACCCGAAATTACATAGACACAGGATTTAGTCCAATTAATAACTAGACCTGAGTTCTTTCCAAACGAGGTGAGAACATCGAACAAAACATTAAGCGATTTTCGGGGGGAGGTATGGTATAATAGGATATCGTCAGCATAAAGCGAGATCCGGTCTTCAAAATCTGGAGTCCACTGAATACCCTTTATTGAAGGTTCCCATCAGAGCCAAGCAGCAAGAGGCTCTAAGGCAAGCGCAAAAAGCAGGGGAGACAACGGGCACCCCTGTCTCGTACCCCTCCCAAGAATAAAGGAATCAGATACTCTGCCATTAACGACCACCTGAGCCAGCGGTTCCTCGTATAGAAGTTTCACCCACCCGATAAACTCAGAACCGAAACCAAATTTTATAATTTTGGTTTGTTGTTTATCATAGATATTTGATTATATGATTTAATAGGGTAACGTTTACCACATCGTGTCTGTTTAGGTCCATAGTTTTATATATGTTTCCTAAATATTTTTCTTCCAACTGATTTGTTTATCCCGGTTTAGGAATCTTAGTCGGGGATACCTCTTGTTCTTACAACCATAGAACATCAACTTGCTCCTGAAGCCACACAAATCATCTCATTGTGAACAACGAGACCTGCCATTAGTGAACATCACAACGGTGCCACTACCTGGTGGAATAGCATGGGATACAACTGATTATGACATTTATGGCCCTGTTGAGCTGCTAAAGATTCCTCATCAATTTAAGATTTCCTTGAGTGATTTCGTCTCACCTAGCACATTTTTTGACTTTTGGAAAGACAACATTGAGACAAAAACTGTGGGGCACAAACGACTGGCAGGTACAAGGTTTAGAAGCATTGTTCAGAGCCTGCATCATCCCAGAACAAATGATGTTCCTAAATGACACTGTTCAACTGACATCTTGTCTTGGCACTGCTAAGATAAAAGATTTAAACAAAACGTCCATACCTAAGCCCACACCTGATAGTAATTTAACTTCAGATGAGGAGGTAGACATAAATTATATTTTACAACAGAACAGAACAAATCCTGAATGGGAAAAATGGGTAATCTGGCCCACAGACACGAATAACTGTCAAGATATATTCCTGAACAAGACACAAGTGTTCACAGTAACTCGCCAGATCCAAGATATATCCAAAGACAACATCCAGGGATAATAACAACTTATAGTGTAGGAAAACTATGCCTTGAGTGGCTAAAGAGATCCACACTTCCAGACATAAAACAACACTTATCTTTGCTTAAAGATGGCGTTGATTTACGAGAATTCTTACTTGGTTCTCGTAATCCACGTCATAAACGTTTCATATACACTGGTATATATGCTGCTTACAATGAAGCTTGGAAAGTCAACCAAATGGAAACAGCTGAAAGAATACGAGAACTTGATCGTATTCATTTAGAGAAATCACTCTCTGTAGTTGACAACTGGTTAACAACTCTGTCGTCCAGAATTTATTCTTTGGACAACATTGTATTATCTGCCATACACAGAATGGAAAAGGACTTGCTAATGTTACAACATGGCCAGTCTCAAATACCTTCTATAATGCTATTAGGCTGGACGTTGCAAAACCTTCGTTCTGGCTATGTGCCTTGGCGTTTAATCAACACTACATCACTGTTTACTGTATTTAACCGTACAAATCTCGTTGGCACAGAGGGGAGCAGACTATACGGTGCTGAGCATTGAAAAACTGGAGAGATTACCATTGACCGTTTCTGAGAAACCATCAGTTGAATGGATAATACATGGCACCATCACAATACCAGTGACAACTTTCCAGTTTCAGTATTGCCTAAAAAACACATACTAGCAGGCCTGTATGAAAGGTTGGGTAAAGAATACATTAAGTCGACCTGGGATTTACCATAAACACACACATGTTGGAGTGGGGGAAAGGAATTATTTCTTAGTGTTAAAAATTGTGAAAACTCACTAAGCGGTACACTATTGTGTCAAGGTATTAATTTACACGGAGCCTGCGAAGGTTCTTCCAATAACCTTTCTTGCCACCTGCAGGGTTCGTCTACAGCGGTGATAGATCCAATTTTCAGGCAGCTTTTCAATGGTAGCTACATTATGTTAAAATGATCACAGCTGTTGTGTAATGATGCCAGGAATAAGCTGTCTCGTTACTGTGTCAGCCAGGGGCACTTGCTGTATGCAAGTATTGTTTCCTAAAATCAAGACAGATGGGGAGTTGCCACTATGGCCTTCACTGAACATCTCTTCTATACGAATTGATACTTTAAGCAGAATGAAAGCCATTCTTTTGCAAAAAACTGTGCCACTGACCTCGTCCAGAGAGACGTATGATCTGCAAGTTGCAAGGTCCTCTGCAGAGATACAAGCATTCTTATCAACAAACTGCCCAGTACATTTCACAGAAATGTTAGGTCGTATTTTTAACATGTCTGATACCAGCGGTATTGCACATGTATTTAAGACGAATTTTTCTGGACTGTTAGCACCCTTTGAAGCAGTCCTGGGCATTTTTCCTAACTTCGTCCACTCTGTGTTCGGCGGCCTGCCTTTCATTTTGGGACTCATAGCAGGGATCTTATTTTTATTCCTACTGCTCCGTTATGGCAAATCCGGCCCCCAGCGATACCCAAGTCAGCATGGAAAATGCGCTGCAGGCTGTAAGGTAGCGTGACAGAATAACACAGATCCTTGGCTTGGCTCGTTTGAGAGATCTGAATACCACAAGGTTCCTGTCATTCAGACCAATTTGGCAAGATTGCATCTTACCTGTTCTACGATGCCTGCTTTGTGGAGAGGAATGCGTGTTAGATGTCTGTCTAACACTACCATTGGTTATGCCAACGGATGCTGACGCATTACTGGGTCCGGTAACGGCTCATGTGTTGTGTTGCCCCCAACGGCTACCAATCCTGATGGCGGCATTCATTGAGATCTCACTGGCAAATCCAACTGGAGGTGAGATACGCAGATCAACAGGCACACAGGTACCATCTGCTATAAACATTGCTAACGCGGCAACTGACGCTGACGGCGATGCTTCACATATGTGCACAATTGACCTTCTTAATGAAGTGGTTGAACTCTCATCTACTGTGGTAGATGATTTCTTTGCCAGCCTTGATGACTTAATGTTTTCTCCTTACACTGAGAATAACTTTTGAAATTAGCAAAAGCTACCAAGTTTGAAACTCTATTTTTTTATTTATTTTAAAAAAAAGGTATTAGAGTGTCAACAGAGCAGCATACAATACGTTTCATCGTAGGTAATGCAAAATGTTGAAACTCTATTTTAACGACAGATTTATTTGACTTTTTCCCAAAAACAAAATGAATTTTGGCACAAAAAGTAATCTGCTTAAAGTAGAACTATTCTTGGAGAACAAGAAATTCCTTGAACACTTCCTAGAAAAAATATTAGCCTAATCCACAAACAAAAACAGTTTCTATATTCTGCTATGGGATGGCCTCGACCTTTTTCTTCTGTAACTAAGAGCCATTTCATAAATGTAATTTTCATGATTCATTCAGTTAGCATTGCTAATATCATATCATATGCTTGCAATTAAGTAATTTCCTTCAAATGTGTACTGTACAAAAATTCTCATTTTTTCGTGTGCAACCATTTCAAATGCATTTTATATGATATTTTTGGGGTTGTAAACACATGCTCTAGATTATATGTTTTATTATTTACTCTTAGCTGAACATAATAGCGTGGAGTGAGTGTTATGTATCATTTTAGGACCCTATTGTAAGTTTCCCGACTCATGCCCTGATATAGGTATAAATCACCATATCCTTATATAGGCATAGAAATCATAACCATATTAGGCATAGCTCATGTAGTCCAAATACGGCAGGGCTACTTCCACTAGTTCCGAAAATCCACAACGATTTCTTGGAAAAACCCGCCTTCAGCAGTCAGGGACTTCCCCTTGCTTGAGTATTGATTTATCCAAGAACTCATGGAGTTTTCAAAGAACTGAGACTCTTTGATGACGTTATTATGTCCAACTGTACGTCAAACTCGGCACCTTCAAGGTTTAAATATGCCCACATTTGCCAAAGCAAACGCACAGTGGTTTGGAGAAGTTCGACTATCTACTTGCCCGACGCCCCCTGCTACAGCAAGTGCCGAAGGTAGCCGACCCTCCCTCAGACGCACTGAGAGAGACGCTGTCTTTTCTCCTGCCGAGAAATCCAGCTCCAGTGTTTCCAAGCTACCCTTGCTGGTTGTTGGGAAACCGAGTTCCGAGACCAGCCTTCTCCATTCTAAACTATGGTACGGAGCTGATTAGACCCGTAGAGAAATCTTGGACAGATTCTTGGCAAAAGAATACTACATTTATGCTACACCTCACTTACTTCCTCCCTCGTACTAATCTTAGGTTAGGTACACCGGGGTAGGCGTATTTTAGAAGCACCAGTTGAGTACTTTTAGCCTCTGTTATTTATGTATGTATTTATCTATGGTTTAGGAACCATACAATGCTCTTACAGTATTATTTTATCCTACTCTTTATACTGTACGCATTATATTTTACAAACTGTGTTACGATTGTAGCAGTTCATTACTTATGCATTAGAAAGAAGCCTGTTCAATAAATCCTTTTATTGAAAACACCCGTCTATCTATTTCTCTGCACCTCTGGTGAAACGAATCATGCACGATTGACTGAGTGAAATATCTATCTATTGTTTCCACGACTCTGAAGATACGTTTTATCTTGGGGAAACAAAGTTGTCATGTTTATGCGGTTGTCAGAGACTAATCCCTTCTTGTGAATTCAAGAAAGTTTCTAGTGACCTCGGAGCTAGCTGGCACACACAATTAAGTCTAGTATATTCGATAGAGACCTAGTCGACCTCAGTCCTACGTCTAATCTATAGGATATATTATTCCAATGCGCAGAGCCTATTGGGAATATAGGAACTACACTACAAGTCCTTCCATCTGACCATCTTCCAGAGGTTAATGAAATAATTTAGGTAAACAACAACAGTGTCTCAAATTAGATTCATTCTCCAAGGAGCTCTTTTAAACCCAGAAACACAGCTATTGCAGGATATCAAATTAGGGGCCAGATGTAGGGCAATTTTTTGTGGTCGCAAATGAGAAATCGGCCTGTTTGCGACCGTAAAATAGGTCTGCCCTATTTACGAACCCTATTTTGCGAGTCGGCAACCTATTACCGACTCGCAAAATAGGGTTTGCGACTCGTTATTAGGAAGAGGCATGCCAAGGGCGACCTGCCCTTCAATGCAAGATTGTTTTTCGGCCGCAATTGCGGCTGCAAAAAAACACAGTTTACCACCCATTTCAAATGGATGGTAAGCCACTTGCATGCGGGACCCTTTGTGACTTGCAGTGAAAATATTTTTTAAGAGCAGGTAGTGATCTCAAGGACCACTGCCTAAAAATAAAACAGTAACGTTTAATTTTTCTTTTTTAAGGAAAACGGGCTGCATTTTTTTAAAAAAACTGCTTTATTTAAAAAGTTGTCACAGACGTGGTGCTCTGCTGACCCCAGCAGGCCACCCCACCATCCCTGGGAGTGCTAGCCATTCCCAATGGGGTCGCAAATTGCACCTATCTCATAAATATTAATGAGGCACGCAATTTGCGACCACATTAGGAATCACAAACAGTGTCTGAGACACTGTTGTAAATTCCAGTTTGCGAGTCGCAAAATGACACAATTTGCAAACTCACAAATTGTAAGCGTTGTACGTCTGGCCCTATATCTTATGTTGAACTCTTGTTCTACGCAGTAAAGCGGTGTTGCCTGTTCCGCAGTGCAGGGCCGGTCCTAGGATTTGTGGGGCCCCGGGCAGAATAGGAACATGCGAGGCCCCTATAATTTGCATAAGATTTAACCTGACAGGAAGTGACCTCATAGGAGGTAATATCAATTGGACATTAATTATATGGCATTGTTTGAAGCCGCTTTGCAAGAAGCAACTTACCTAGTTTTGATATATAAGTAAAATGGTTAGAAATAGCTTTAAAAATCCTAATAAAATACGTACATAAGTGGAAATACATTAAATGAATTTAACCTTGTTATTGTTCTATTGAATGGGATTAATGAAAATGATATGCAAATCGGGGATTCTGGCACTAAGAGAGCTCCAAAGGAGAGGAGAAAAATAAAAGTGGCCCCCATTAGTGAATTAGTTAGCTAGAAAAGTGTCAAAATTAGGGCAGTTTTTAACTTGTAAAGACATGCTGTTTACGTTGGTATGGGAGATTGCATAGATTTGATTTTGCTGCAGGCAATGTTTGTTTTAATATCATGAAAATCAACATTAAAAATATGTTTATCTGACCATAAAGCAGGCAAACAAACAGCCCAAAAAACAGGTCAAATACTAACCTGGCAGATTGGACCATTACACACTGCCTGATTGCCCTAATGTCCAACCCGGCCACCGTGTTATACAATTATTGTGCTGATACAGGATCATTGTTTTTGTAAGTAAAGTAAAGGACATGAATATAGGGTCCGAAAGGGGCCTGTTTCAATGTCGATTTTAATTTACCACCAGGTAAAGATTAGACTCGAGGGACCTAACACACTGAAAGCCCTAGTTAAGCCAATTTTACATTCTGATTGTGCTCCTCTTCCTGCACCTCTTGTCTGTCTGCTATCTCACACCTATCTGCTCCCCCACCCCCTCTCACTTGATTCCGTATTTCGCACCCCTTTCATTCACTCTGTGCTCCCTTTCCCTCGTCCTGGATGAGCTGAGCGGTTTTCAGTGTGAGGCGCCGTCATTCTATCTTTTCTTTTGCGCCCTGCAGGTGATCCTGCTTCTTATTTAACCAGGGGCAGGGTGCACTTCACAGGTGAGGGCTCTTGAATGACCTGTCTAATCGCTGCTATCCTCATGCAGATGCAGCGATTAGGCCAAGAGAGACCGGCAGGCAGATATTGATTAAATCCCTTGGGCCTCCTGGGCCCCCTGGGCCTCCAAACTCTGAAGTATTTGAAAGCGCGAGGCCCCCTGGCTGCGAGGCCCTGGGCGACTGCCCACGCTGCCCATGCCTAGCGCCGGCCCTGCCGCAGTGCATTGCTGTAAGAAAAGTTTAGAAAGCAAAAACGTGATCATTACTTACTAATATTTTCATCGCTTGCAAGCACACAGCTTTGAGGTAAGCCCTCTTCAAAAGTGTTGCACGAGCACGCCAGATTTACTTCTACTTGGAAATACCCATGGAGAATGCTTTATGTCTGCTGTAACCAAAACAAAAGCAAGTTTTGAACAGACCACGGTGTTTTTACAGTCCTTTGAGATATCCTGCAAAGGCAGAGAGGCTCTTGGGTCCCTGGTACACCATGTCTCTACTCTGAAAGTGCAGATTATGTGCACGAGGAAGTATAAACACAGGGATGGATAAGAGAGGGCGGAATGTAGTAAAATGCTGCATGCTATTCGAGGCATGCAGTTGGCCTTGTATGTTTTTCCACCAAGTCAGCTGTGAATCTTTGGGGATACAGTCGGTGGCACCAAAAATGCTTCCTGAAATGTAACTTTTTGCCAACTTCGAAAAAACACAGCTGGGTTAAAGTTTCATAATTAGAACAAATGAAGCAGTTTAATATTGATCTTGCAACACGTTGCTACAACTAAGAACATTTTCACAGAGTTTACGCTGTAAGAATACAAGCACCCGATGTTGGTGGAAGTCTCAATATTTTTAAACTAAACATTTCTTTAATTCTGCCTTCTTCCACTTTGAAGTCCCCCGCGTCAATACGAGTCACAGGGAACTGTATTTCTCCTAATTTCCGTTTTCAAAATCTCCATCTTCCTTATACTCAAGTATTGGAATGTATGGACATGTGTCCCGTGAATGAGTTTATTGTATGTTAGAAGACCGTTTTCCAGACAGGAAGTCGTGAACCGTTGATTGACTGTGACAGCACATTCATCAGAAATGAATTTCTGAAAGTACCTAGTGTACTTGTAGAACTTAATGCTGATGGCAACCCTATTAGCGACAGAGGGTCAGAGAAGGGTTGCTATCGAGAAATAGGTGATGAGCAAAAAGTATAGAAACTTATATACAGAGAATGGTGAAATCTCCTTTGACGCTACATTTATGTGATTCAAACAATCGTCTATACTTTATGTTAGAGTTTATTATGGTACGTTGAATGAATGGAGCTTATATTGAGGCAGAATGGTGTCTTTTAAAATGGGTCTGAACCCCTCGCCGACATTCGCTGGCAGGCTTCATCAGAGGGGCGCTCCTTCCCCAGCACTGAGATGGGATCATCCTGAGCACTTTTGTTAGAAGTGATGTTTTTGGGATGGGAAGGGTTGTGAGAAGTAAGTTAACACTGTATGCAGATAGGACAGCTCAAGATACTTTGGTTGGCGTAGCTAGGTGCGGCCTGGGGCGGACGCCCCAGGCCGCACCATTTAGGAGGCGGTGGCCGCGCGGCACTGGTGGCCCGTGAGACGGCCTTTATAATTTATTTTGGGGACACTCACTGACACTGCTGTCAGTCGTGTCAGTGTCCCCAAATAAATTCTAAAAGCCGAGCAAGCAAGCCTCTAATGAATTAAATAGTGCGCACCATATAATTTACCATGCACAATGAAATAAACCTGCAGTGCAATTAAAACAGGTACACAACTTCAATGTGGCATTTGCTCCCAGCACGTTGACGTCACACATATTGTTACATTCCAGTGTCTGCAATCCAGGGCTGTGAGAAGCGCTCGGAATCTCCCGTGGCTCAATAATGTAACGAGGCGCGGGCCAGGTTAAAAACAAAAGGAGTGGGCTGTGCGGTAGGTATTTTGGAACCTCTCTCAATAGTTTGATTTGGGTGATATGCTTCATCCCCTGTCAGTGTATTCCTTCATCTATGGGCTGTGCCCGGAACTAGATGACCAATCTCTAATGTCACACACTTTAAACTCTAAAAATGTTTCTCCTGCTACACCATGCTGCAGACTTGTACTGTCAATTTCCCTGTGATCGCCAGTTGGTCTCTTTACATTAGAGCTCTAACCCCCAGATTCATCAAAGTGCCGTTTTGCGAGTCCTTAATAGCGATTTTTAAGGAATTGCTATTAAAGACTCGCAAAACGGGATGCATGTAGAAATCGCAATATTTTTTGCCATTTCTACTGCTTCCTTATTTGCGATTCGGTAATTGCTAATCGCGAATAAGGAATGGCTTTCCCATACATTCCTATGGGCGTAAAGGCCCATAGGAATGAATGGGGAGACATTCCTTATTTGCGATTCGCAATTAGCGAATCGCAAATAAGGAAGCGATTTCAAGGGTGCCAGGGGTGTCCAAAGGACACCCTCTAGCACCCCTGAAATGCAAATGTACACTGGTGTTGCGCACACACATGTCCAAAGGACATGTGTGTGTGTAACATACAACTTAGAAAAATGCACTAAATTGCATTTTTCTAAGTTTTCGCTATTTACCAAGAAGTTACACTTCGCGGTAAATAGCGGCCCCATATTGCGAATTCGCAATTTAAAAAAGGTTCAGGAATAGCATTTATGGAATCTCTAATTGAGATTCCTTAAATGCGATTTTTCGCAATTTAGCGATTTCTCTAATTGCTATTTTTGCATTTGGGATGATGAATCCCAAATGCAAAAATAGCGCTCGCAAAGGGCCAGATTCTCAGAATCTGGCCCTTTGCGAGCCAAATTCAGCTTAATGAATCTGGCTGTAAATCTAGTACAGCGCCAAGTCAATTTGAGCATCTACTCTTTTCACTCATATTGATCTTTTTAACAAACAAAATTCCTCCATGGACTTCGGTTGGGTCACCCTTTTTGCAAACCTGTACCACCCTCCATAAACGTTCACTCCAATTCGCTATAATCCGGATCGTTCTCATAAACACCTGACTTCACCCGCAGCGGAGAATGCACAGGGGGGCTTTCTGTGTCCCATTCACTTTCACCCATTCTCCTCCACCTGAGCATTTTATGGAAAAAAGGTACAATCCAGACTTGCCAAATTGTGAGACTTTTTCACCATGTGAAGAGGGGATAGGGGCTTGCAGGGGTAGGGGCTTAGCTCAGAGCAAATCTTGAGCCACATTTAAATTCACTGCATTTTACTCCCCACCCCTCCACAGATCTCCCTTCCACTCTGTCAACACCAAAAACAAAGCTTTCAAGGCTCCCGCCAATGTCCTGGGAAGGTTTTACATCTTATAAGGGACATCGTCTGAGCAGAACCTCCAAACAATTAGCTGGAAACCTGCTCTCTTACGGGGTTTCCAGCTAATTGTGTGCCCACTGTGTGATACTGGCTCCTCACAGGGTGACCGTGTAATAGGAGCAGATATTGTGTGACACACAGTGACACTGTGTGAGGTGGGAGGTCTGCCAATCAGTGCCTAATTTGTGGCTATGCTAACTGGTGCTTGGATCTGGCTTTTATTTCTTGGCACTGTGAACTATTCTTCAGTGTCATGTTTCTATCTTCATTTCTGAAACATTGTTGCAGAAACTGGAAGAGCATTATATCTTCATCCTAATGGACATATACAGCCTGATTCATCATTCTCCCGTTTTGCGAGCCCCTAATAGCGATTCATAGCGAATCGCTATTAAGGACTCGCAAAACGGGATTCATGTAGAAATTGCATGAAGAAATGCGATTCCTACATAATCCTTATTTGCGATTAGCAAATTGCTAATCGCAAATAAGGAATTACTCGCCATTCATTCCTATGGGCCAAAAGGCCCATAGGAATGAATGGGGAGTATTCCTTATTTGCGATTAGCAATTAGCTAATCGCAAATAAGATAGCGATTTGAAGGGTGCCAGGGGTGTCCAAAGGACACCCTGTAGCACCCCTCAAATGAAATTTTACACAGGTGTTGCACACACACATGTCCAAAGGACATGTGTGTGTGTAACATGCAACTCAGAAAAATGCAGCTTAAAGCATTTTTCTGAGTTTTCGCAATTTACCACGAGGTCTGACCTCGCGGTAAATTGCGACCAGAAATTGCGAATTCGCAAAACAAAATTGGATGATGAATTGCATTTAAGGAATCTCAAATAGAGATTCCTTAAATGTAATTCCTCGCAAAATTGCGAGATCGCAATTAGCGATTTTTGCATTTGGGATGATGAATCCCAAATGCAAAAATCGCACTCGCAAAGGGCCAGATTCCCAGAATCTGGCCCTTTGCGAGACGATTACAGCTTGATGAATCAGGCTGATAGTTGTGTAACTCATGTGGTTTATTCTAGATGTGGCCGAAATTCAAACGAAACCAGTGTAATTCACGTATTTTCTGGAATTTCTTGTTACGCTTGCAGGTGAAATTCCCCAAAATCATCCTTTATAACACTTCATGTAATTATGCATCGATTGGAGCAATTCACGGTAATTCTCGGTAAAAATGTACCTTGGATGCACAGGAATAACAGCATGCGGGCAGCTGTTGCTTGTAGTGCTTTTGTTTAAATGCATGTCTGCAGCAAAAATTGATGTGAGGATGCATTTTGTCATACAAAATATAGCACTAAATGATGGACTTTCATTTTTGAGAAATTTCATGTAATGTTGCATATTTGACTTAATTTTGTGTAACTACACAAATTTTACACTCCACTAGTTTCTTCTTAATTTGGAAGACATTTAGGCCCTGATTACGATGTCGTTCGGAGTTGCCTCCTACTGACATCGCCGCAGGATTGAAACCGACCAACCTCCGGTCGGCGGTCCCGACCTCATTATTATGATGCGACCGCACATGGGGCGGTGGCACACACCCATTTCCCTATGGGAACTTGTACTTGGGTTGGAAAGTGGCCGCAGCACAAGCTCCCATAGAGAAATGGGAGTTTGTGTAAACTCCTGCAATCTGTGGCCGGCACCTCAGGGTTTTTAGGTCTCGCCTTTTCCATTCCGAAGGAATGTAAAATGGAGAGAATTCAAGTGCTCAAAATACTCTTCAAACCAAGGGTTTTTTGGTGCGGTTTTCTTCGAGTTCACGTGGCCACAGGCACGCACTTTTGGGCCATAAACTTTCACGGCCATCTGTTCCCCAGCTCCAGCACCTCCCCCCTCTCTCCCTGCACACAGCCTTACTTGGATTTCTCCTCCCCCTCCCCAGCCAGCTTCCCCCAGGCCGTGTTCCCTCCCACCTTTCCTCCTCTCTGTCCCTTCTTTCATTCACAACTTGTTTTTGTAGTTTTGTAGTTTTATATAGCGTGAACGTGAACAAAAGTTGTTATAGCGCTTTACATGAGGCCCAGCTACATTACACACGGACACATTCAATATTTTCTTGCGTGATTTCTCTCATGCTCTTGTTAATAGTTCAGGCACTTTTGCCAGCTTTTCGAACTAACCCCGAAGGTAAAAGTTGTTAGTTTCCACCTAATTGTATTGGACGCGTTACATGAGATTTTAATATTTATTGCATCGTCAGTTTTTAGAGTTCAGCCAATACTCCTTGGGTTCATTGTGCCAGCCCCATCAGGGCATGTATTTACAAACGATTATCGGCATTTTCAACTGTACAGACACACACATGGAGCTTGCTAGCCCCGTCTGGGCATGTCTTTAAAAACGAATACCGGCACTATTTCACTTGACCACATCATTGTAACATCAGGCACTCTGCACTTTTAAAGATCCTGGCACACAAGGCGCTTATGCTGTCAATGCATTTTCTCCCCGTTTTTAACTCATTCACAAGCCTTCACTGCGCATCAGGCTCAGCGCGCCTCCCAGCCATGCATTTATTGAACCATCTTGCATACGGGTTCATTTTGCCAGCCCCATCCGGGCATGTATTTACAAACGGATGCCGGCCTAATTCTCTGCCCGCACCAGGCACCCTGTAATTTGTTCACGAACAAATGCCGGCATAAAATACCAGCCCGCATTTTTGAAACATCAGGCACGCTGCATTTTAAGATCTTGGACGCAACGTTGTCTCCTGGCAACAAACCACTGCCTATTGTTATCTTTTTCCATATGAAGTAGAGAGTCTTTTCCATCACTTTGAACTTTGTTACTTACGTGACACACGATATGTCTCATTGATTACCTTTACTCGCCACCATGTTTCTCTAACATACCGCATTTGTTATACAGCGCTAATTTAGCCCCATCCGGGCATGTATTTACAAACGGATGCCGGCCTAATTCTCTGCCCACACCAGGCACCCTGTAATTTGTTCACGAACAAATGCCGGCATAAAATACCAGCCCTAGCCCTTTCTGTTTCGGCCGTCCTCCTCGCCGTGTTTTCTTTTACTCCCTCCCCCTTCTTCCCACTCCCTCATGTCCCCTCTGATATGTTCCTTTGAATTAACCCATTTGCAGAACGTTCACCGCGCATTAAACTGCCTAGGGGTTCCTATTTCCTCTCTGTTTACATTTCCCTCCCCCTCGCGCTTTCTTTTCTCTCCCTCTCTCGGCCCTTTGATGCTTGTTATCTTACTCTTGCGGAGCGGCGCCCATTGTACTGAGGCCGAGTTCAGCCACTACAGCACATTCATGGCGGCGGGGACGACATAAAGTGCCTTCTTTCGAGGCTTATTTATTCGCACAGCTGTTCCCGCTGTACAAAGGGGAGGGGAGGGAGCAGGGAGAGCCGGGGCGGGTGAGCCACGCAGATAGCATAATGGCAGAACCCAGATCCTGCATAATCGCAGGTGTGCGTGAGGCTTGCATAGACGCAGGCACTGATTGCGTACTTTGTGCTCTGAGTTGTCTCGGTGACTACCATTCATCTATACATCCATCCGTGTATCCACTCATTCATCCATGCATCCATTCTTCCTACCACCCATCCATCCATCCACTCAGAGCCTTCCATCCATTCCTCTACCCACCATCCATCCATTCATTCATCCATGCATCCATCCACTTAGTGATCCATCCATTCATCATCCATCCACTCACTCATAGATCCATTCAATCTTCCATCCTCTCACTGATCCATCCATCCACCCACTGATCCATCCATCCATTCATCCATCCACTCACGGATCCCTCCACTGAATGCCACAGCATCACTAAATGCCACAGCATCACTAAAAGCCACAGCATCACTAAGCATCACTCAATGCCACAGCATCACTCAGCTTCACTCAACACCACTCAACCCCACAGCATCACTCAACGCCACAGCATCACTGAGCTTCACTCAACATCACTCAATGCCACAGCATCACTAAACGCCACAGCATCACTAAACGCCTCAATATCACTCAACGCCACAGCATCACTAAATGCCACAGCATCACTCAATGCCACAGCATCACTCAACGCCACAGCATCACTCAGCTTCACTCAACACCACTCAACGCAACAGCATCACTACACACCACAGCATCACTCAGCTTCACTCCACGCCACAGCACCACTCCAAGCCACAGCACCACTCCACGCCACAGCACCACTCCATGCCATAGCATCACTCCACGCCACAGCATCACTCCATGCCACAGCATCACTCCACGCCACATCATCACTCAACACCACTCAATGCCACAGCATCACTCAGCACCACTCAACGCCCCAGCACCACTCAACGCCCCAGCACCACTCAACGCCCCAGCATCACTCGGCGCCACAGCATCACTCAGCACCACAGCATCACTCAGCACCACAGCATCACTCAGCACCACAGCATCACTCAATGCTACAGCATCACTCAATGCGACAGCATCACTCAGCACCACTGAACGCCACAGCATCACTCAGCACCACTGAACGCCACAGCATCACTCAGCACCAATGAATGCCACAGCATCGCTCAGAACCACTGAACGCCACAGCATCACTCTGTGCAACCATTCAATTCAACAACAACTGGTTCAAATATGTTCTCTCAATCTTTCAAGCTTTATTACAAATGTCACCAAAAACTTGTTAATATTTCACTTCTGTTCTTGGATTTTCGTCACAATAAAATACACTGAACATAATCTTCCTAAAAGTTATTTACAAAAGTTTAAGCTATTGCCATTATAAATTACTATAACTTTTAATTAAGTACTAATTATTTAAAAAAATAAAAGCCATTGTTATTTGTAATATCAATACATCTAAGGCACGTAAATACAACACATATTGCATTACAAATGCTATAGGTGTCACATTTGCTTAAGTTAAAACTATTGGCATTGTAAATGACAAAGCTATTAATTTAGCTATTTTCAAAACCAACACATAAATAAAAAATTCGTCATTTACAATACCAATAGCTCAAACTTTCCTAATGCGAGACCTATTGCATTGCAAATGCTTGTTAAAGGGGGGGCCCCCAGCCCACAACTGTAGGCCTACATTGTAATTAGGCGGTCGGAAGTCAAACCAGGAATATCCGTTGAAAATCCTCCAACCTGACGCCCAAGGCTTTCAGACCGACATAATAGGGACCTTACTGTAGTCAGCATGCACATTGCAAGTCTCTTCTTTTTATCCCAGGGTAAAGATACTCAGAATTTTTTTTTTCAGATAGCATGGCATAAAACAAGTCCTTTACTCTTTTTTCAGTGTCATGATTTTCAGTATTTTACTAATAGTATGTAAAAAGTACGTTTAAAAAAGATAGAGGGGGTAAAATGAAAAATCATTATATACCTATGTCTTTAAGTGATATCCAAAATGTAACCATGTGGCACATTACAATTTGCGCCCATTTATCATTATGTAAACCTTAACCTAAACCTTATTCATTATTCATTACTCAACCGTTACCCTTACCCTGCACCATTTACCAATAACCCATCTCGTACACCTGCTTTAGCCCTAAGTCTGACTCCAAATCAGACTATCATCCACACCTTTACAAACTCCTTTACACCACCCCCTTAAGCTGCCAAAGAAAGCCGCTCACACAACTACACAACGTCTGAAATGATTACTAACAAAAATAAACACAATCTGTGACTTAAAGAAATGGGTGCTAAATAAACTACTACACTGGATACATGTATTTATTTTCATAGCCAGGGGTTCAAAGCCAATCATGTGATGAAACAGCAACAATGGGAAGCTATGCAGATGCAGAGGAGAAACACGGGGGTAGTACACCTTTGAACTTCGAAATGATACAAAAATCTAAACTTTCAGAGCTGATTACGTTTCTTGAGCATTTCCCACATGGCTGCTCCAAATACAGTTATGCTAACTCAAAATGTTAAATTCCTCAATTCCGCCTTTTTACACTCTTCTAGTGCACTATTCAAAGCAAATCAATCAAGTCACTAATCATAAGTTTGTTTACTTCATGAAACCTATCATCGTCATTGGGATATCTGAGTTATACTTCACATCTACATCATCATCCTGTGTGTTGGGTGAAATATGAGGGAAACTCCCAGGGCCGGACTGGCTATAGATGGCACCTGGCATTTTCCCGGTCGGCCAGAAGGGTGGGGGCCGGTTTTGGACCGGTTGGGGTCGTTTTTTAGTTACTGGGAGGCACTTTTGCAATATCAGCCCCCCCCCTGTAACAAAAGCGAAGCACCTGTGTTTCCCACCAACAGAAACTTACTCTTGACAGGAGCAAAAATACAGAAACATTGTTATATTCATTGGAGTAGTTTCCCTGTGGGCATCAGTGGGCAAGTGAGAACTGATCCAGCAAGAAGAGAGGTTAAGGCTTTGTTGGTACCGCTCCAGGAAGTCCAAATAAGTGTTTTCGCTCTACAGAGATTGTAAATCCTGAAGTTGGGTTGTAGGCATGCTGTAGATCATCTCTTAGTGCTTGTCACCTGTCCCCCCTCTCAGCAGACCCACACAGTGAGTAAAAGAAAAAGATTTGCAGCAAAGTAGACCAGCCAGACACATATGTTTAGCAAATAAGGCAATGAAGAACCAGTCACTCAGACACTATTAAAATTTGATAATACAACTGGCCACATATCTTTGGTCCGAAATTGCTCCATTGGAACAGAGAGAACAATGTAAAGCATTATGCACCAACTACAAAGATTATTGGTGTCTGGGTTCCAGTCACCTTCATATCACACATCAAATGGTATTGTAGGTGGTGCAGCTTCAAAGTTATTGCATTTCAAGCTGCAACGTCTGGTCTAGTCAGGTATGAATAATTTACCAGGCTAAACTGAAATGGTTGAAAAACATTTGTCAAACTGTTAGGGCATGGAACCTGTAACTAATCTTGTATACCATAATACCATAAAGTCCCCTTGAGGCAGATTTACGTTGCCTGACGCATCTCTGCAAATCGGCAGAGATGCGCCAGGAAAGATACAGCACGCAAGTTCATCCTTGCGCCACCCATGATGCGCCGCATTTACAATGCGGCGCACCATGGCGCAGGAATGAACAGATGCGTGTTGCACCTTGGGCGTAAAGTTGGCGCAGTGCTGAAGTTGTGTTGCGTGCTGCACGCAACTCCAGCACTTTTCCAACTTGCCCTATCTTTAACGTGGTGCGTCAAGCCTTACGCCTGCTTCAAGCAGGCACAGGGTTTTGACGCATCAGCGTTGGGAAAGTGACTCAGTGAAATCTTGTCACTTTTCAGGGGCGTTCCTGCGACGGAACGCCCCCCCTGCACCGGAACGCCTACATGAAACCTGACGCAGGTTTCTTGTGGCGCAGGGCCTTACACCGTGACGCATCTCCATAGATGCGTCACGTTGTAAATGCCTCATAGGGATGCGCCACGTTTACACCGCCTTGCATGACGCAACAGCGGCGTAAACGTGGCGCAAGGGGCTTGTAAATCTGCCCCCTTGTTTTTAGAAAGAATCTTAACAGGGCCTTCCTTAAGGAAGCTAATGCTGTCTAGCCAGATTATGACCACCACCTCTCACTATTCATAACCACGTGCTGCCAACTGAAAAATAATTTCTGTCTACCTTAAATTTTATCTCTTAATATTTAGACTACTTCCATTTGACTCTTGTCATATCTACTTCTACAAAGATTCCCCAACCTGTGCATGCAGACGCCTATGTTGCGATGTGGGATATATGGCATTTACCAACCACTGAATACAAATTACAAAAATGTAAGCAGATCTGCCAAGTTATTATGATTTTAAACATATTAGGATAAGTCAAATTGAGACCTGGTGCCTTTTTCAACCCAGATAATCTTTTCTCTAGGGTACAGCACAGATGTATTTCATTGAATGTGGTGATTGCAGATTGACCTAGCCACACCAAATACTTCCCTCTGGATATTTCCGTTCAATAAGTGTATAGTACAACTTTAAGTCCTCCCACTCACACAGCCTACCCGTACCTCACATGCTTGCTGAATTGATCCATGATGGACATATAAGTGACTTTGTTTGGGTTCTGGGTGCCTTTACAACAGCAACCCCTGCATGGATATTACAGGCCAACTTCTTATGACTGGAGGGGTAGATTCATCGCTGGATCTCTTATGATGTTGAGAAGTAGTTTGAAACTATGGGAGTGGCTGTGGGCTTAAGCAGACCACAGAAGAATGGCTTGCACAGTGAGCCTTACATAAAAGGAAGGGACTTGTTCCATTTCTTCTGTTAGCCCTGCTTACCTTGCTTACTGCAGCGCACACTTTGCTGTTCATTGCTTTTAAACCCTTATAACCCTTATAACTTATAATTTAATCACGCCGCATCCCTGCGCTGTATTTTTAAATGTATTTGATTGCGCTGCATACCTGCGCTTGTTGGCTTTGTATTGGGCTGTCTGGGGGCAACATTGTAGTTGTAGCTCTCACCTGCACTACAATAGTGGCTCACCCTGCACTTGGCAGAATTTAGGGCAGTCAGGCACCGATATCCATCGCTTCGCGGCGTTTCAGGCCACCATCTTGGAAGGGGGAATCTGGGGCTGCCGATTTACGGGCTCCATCTTTGTTGGGGGACTAGTTGTTTCCCTTGCAGGACTCCCACGTCTGGAGGAGCCTAGAGGAGCTTATTTAAACCCTGATTCAGTCGCTGGCAGGTAGACTTCATTACCGCAGCGCACACTTTGCTGTTCATTGCTTTCAAACCCTTATAACTTATAATTTGATTGCGCCGCATACCTGCTCTGGATTTTTAAATGTATTTGATCGCGCTGCATACCTGCGCTTGTTGGCTTTGTATTGGGCTGTCTGGGGGCAACATTGTAGTTGTAGCTCTCACCTGCACTATAATAGTGGCTCACCCTGCACTTGGCAGGATTTAGGGCAGTCAGGCACCGATATCCATCGCTTTGCGGCGTTTACGGCTGCCATCTTGGGAGGGGGAATCTGGGACTGCCGATTTACGGGCACCATCTTTGTTGGGGGACTAGTTGTTTCCCTTGCAGGACTCCCACGTGTACGGTTATTTAAGATGTACAGTCCTTCAGCGCGCAGCGATGGCGCGCAGCGGGAGCGTGCCGAAGGTGCGCCAGAGGTAAGCCCGTTTGCGCCCGTTCACGCACAGGACGCGCCGGGTGCCGGCAATGCTGCCTCTTCATCTCCTGTTCCCCTTATGCATTCTAGAGATGAACTCTTAAGCCTGAACCCCGGTGCTATGCTAAACTGCCAGCCTAATTTCACTAGTAGGCACCAGCCACTTTTCAGCAGTAGGCACCAAGAGTCCTTGTCCTGTGGCTTGCTGAATGTGAGATCTCTCAGCAAACATCACGTGGAAATTGCGCTACTCATCGTGTCTCATGAGTTAGATATACTCTTTATGACTGAGACCTGGACCAGAGTGAATAGCACGGTGGAATTGGGTTTAGCCTGTCCCCCAGGCTATAAAATTAGACATAATCCCCGGGTGGGGGTTAGAGGAGGAGGAGTTGGTCTGATCTTTAGGGACACACTATATCTTTCCCAGCTTGTTATTAAGGAAATTCCGGGATGTGAACTGCTGGGTTTCTCTTTAAATGGTCAGGGAGGTGTCTAATACACTTGGCTGCTGTGCTATAGGCCTCCGGTCAGCGCTCTGCCCGCTGTGACTGAGCTTATTGATCTTATTTTCGACCTGGTTTATGGTGTTGGGAGACTTCAATCTGTGGCCGGATGGACCTACCGACTCAGCTTTTAAAGACCTTGTACAGGCCTGTTGCAATATCCATCTGCAGCAGCTAGTACTCTCTCAGACTCATCTAAGGGGCCATGTCTTAGATTTGATCTTTGCAGACGTGAACCAGGTGACCATACAGAATATCCTACCTCAGTGCTGGACGGATCATGCGCTCGTCCATTTCTCTCTCTCACTTCCTGCCGTCTCGGTGAAGAGAGGCAGCTCAGGAGCTATTAAGGTGGGTAGACAATGGTCAAAGCTCCTGAAACAGTCAACTCTGCCTACTCTGCTTCCGGGTGGTTTTACTCTGGGAGATAGTGTGGATGAAAGCTATGAGACCCTGAGCCAGCCAATTTCTGCTTCACTGGACTTACTGGCCCTCTGCGGAAAACTAGAGACAGGACCAAACACGCTATGCCTTGGTTCTCGAGGGACCTTCTTCAGCTTAAACTCCAGTGCAAGCGGGCTGAGCGTGCCTGGAGAAAACAGTATCTCGAACCCGATAGAGCCCTGTTTAAACAGGCACTGGCGATCTATAAAGCTCAGATTAGGTATGCCAAGGCCAGATTTTTAGAGGAGTCGCTTCTGTCAGCAGCGAATAAATCTCAGGCCCTATTCAAGATCGTTAAAGATCTGTAGCGTCCCGAATGCGCTGCAAATTATATCCCCGCTTCTCAACTCTTGTGCGGCGCTTTGGCACAGGCCTTTGAGGACAAGATTGCTTCCATCTTGAGCAATCTTGTTACATCGCCTGGCTCAGACCTTCAATCTCTGCCTAACTCCACTTCAACACCTATTACGGAGAGGGATGCTAGGCTAACCCGGTTGAACAGTTTTCCCCTTCCGTCCTTTGAGGATTTCTGTACACTGGCTAATGGTGTTTCCTCGGGCTCCCCCCTCGATCCACTTCCTCATAAATTCTGGAAACTGTTCCGTGAGGAGCTCTTTCCGCCACTTTTCGCCATATGCTGTCAGTCTTTCAGCTCCGCACCGGTCCCGGAGTGCTGGAAGCTGGCGGTGGTCTCCCCGCTCCTGAAGAAGGAAACACTGGATCCCACCTGTCCAGCAAATTACAGGCCGGTTTCGTTACTTCCGTTTCTTATTAAAATTCTGGAGAAATTGGCCACAAAACATCTATCCAGCTTCTTAGAGACCAATGCCTGCCTGGACGTGGCTCAATTCGGTTTTAGACTAGCCCATGGGACGGAGTCAGCATTGGTGACTGTCTTGGACGATCTTCGGACGCGTGTCGACCAAGGTCGAGCAGCCTTCTTAGTGCTGCTCGACATGTCGGCCGCGTTCGACACGGTCAGCCATACAATCTTGATCAGGAGATTGGAGGAAGTGGGGGTGTCTGGCTTGGCCCTGGATTGGCTAGTATCCTACCTTGGTAACAGACACCAGGTGGTGGCCTTGCCACCCTTCAAATCCAACATCAGAAGGGTTGGGCAGGGCGTGCCCCAGGGGTCGGCCATCAGCCCTATTTTATTTAATCTTTACCTCCGCCCCCTGGTTAAATTGATAAAATCCTTTGGCATAGCAGTTACGAACTACGCTGACGACACCCAACTTATCTTCTCGTTTGAGGGAAAGGAGGCTGTGTAACAAGAGATCTTTCACCGTTGCATGACAAATACGGCGGATTGGTTGAGTTACAATTCCTTGCAATTTAATAGCTCCAAAACTGAGGTGCTTCACTGCTCAATGGACCGCACCCCTAGGCCTCTCCCTCAGGATTTTTGGCCTTCCTCTTTTCAGGGCACTATTCTCTCAGCTGACTCCGTTCGGAACCTGGGGGTGATGTTCGGTTCCAACCTTCAGCTGGATGTGTCCGTGAATAAAACGGTGGCCACCTGTATGGCGCTACTATGCACGCTGCGGAAGATTCTACCTCTTCTTCCCATTCGGGCTAGGCCAGAGGTAGTGCGTAGCATCATCTTAAGTAGGTTGGACTACTGTAACGCACTTCTTCCCGGGGCGCCTGTCACCTTGGTGGGAACACTGCAGCGAGTACAGAATTTCGCTGCCAAATTGGCCCTCTCGCGCCGGCGTTCTGACTCTTCCACTTTGGCACTCACGGATCTTCACTGGTTGCCAGTTCTTCAGTGGATTGACTTTAAAGCCCTCCTTTTGGTGTTCAGGGCCCTAAATGGTCAGGGTCCGTCTCCATTGCAGGATTTGTTCTCCTGGTATACCCCGTCTAGATCTCTCCGCTCGGCCTCAGCTTGCTTGGTAGTAGTTCCCAAGATTGTGAGGACTCGGATGGGAGGTCGCTCTTTCAGGTTTACCGCAGCTAGACTGTGGAACTCTCTACCGATATCCTTGAGAACTATGGGAGACCTCCCTTCCTTTAAGAAAGCTTTAAAAACACATCTTTTCCCTAGGACAGTGTAAGCATGGCAGTAGCTGGAAACATCGTTGTATGGATTACTGAAGTCTAAGCGCCAGGATACCCGTTGGGTGACAGTCATTGAGCTATACAAGTATGCCAATACATACATACATACATATTTAGCACAGACAGCGAGTCAGATTCCCATTTTCCAGTTGGTAGAAGTCTGTGTCCACCACATAGGGATTATCTGGAGAGCTTGCACACACCTGGGGTGGATGGGTTCTGGACAGGTCTTAGGCTTCTTCCTCAGACGGATCAGTCGCAGAAGATTGTACATTTTTACTGAGTATTTATTTAGGCATTTTCATTTTAAAGACAAGTAACAAGGATGGTGCATTATTGGGAGTTTTCAGGAGTTGTGACTCATCCCGTATATTTATTTTTCATGTCCATGTTTCTTATACCAGTATGGTTTTTGGATCACTTTGCTCAGTGTTCGCATTTTATGAGGTTGTTTTTGTAAATAATATAATGAACATTGTTTTCTAAAGTATTGACTACTAAAAGTTTTAAAACGCCTATGTTCTTCCTTTATTTATATCAATAGTTTTTTCTTTAACCATTTTCTTGTCTCTATCCATGTATTGTAAATATTCCTTATGCTGATTGCATATTACTCTCTGCGAGGAGACTAAAGGGCTCTGCTGATGGCTTTGACCACTCCTAATTGTCTACTGTGCTTAACATCGTGCATTATGAGGACAAAGATACAAAGGTAAATTAGCATCTGTTAATGCTGGAAGCATATGGACAGTAAGGCTATTGCCACTCAACACCCACCCATTTTCACCTAATACAGAC
Organism: Lissotriton vulgaris; assembly: GCF_964263255.1. Classification (NCBI taxonomy): domain Eukaryota; kingdom Metazoa; phylum Chordata; class Amphibia; order Caudata; family Salamandridae; genus Lissotriton; species Lissotriton vulgaris. The sequence continues at coordinate 1,053,127,884 of NC_141694.1, read as the reverse complement.
ATTCTAACTATCCCCATCTTCTTCACATCCTTTCTTCACTCTCTCACTGTACTCAGTAGCTAATTTCAGGATTTTTTACTTAAAATTGGCTGAGCCAATCATTTCCTTCTATAAAGGGCGCTAAAATTACCCAGACGTAGCCTTTTCTATAACTCTATAGATTGATTTAAACCATTGTGTATACCCATCATCGAACAAAGGTTTTACTCCCAACTTTGTTTTTGGCCCATATTATTTTTCCTAGAGGTTTATGCCTTAGTTGGAAAGGCTTTTCAACTCAGGACAGCACCTCTTTCGTACCCTTTTCTTAAACTTGAATACTAAGTGAAATTCAGTGTTTATTATTGTTGTTTGCTCGCTTATTGGATGGCAATGGGCCATGGGCCAATTAATGTACAAAATGCATCTGCTTGGCATTGCATTAACTTTACTGCATTGCGCTGTGCTGTGTATCACTGCTTTCATTTGATTATTTAGCGCTGCTCCGCTGCTTGCTCTGACCATATTTGACCAATCGTACTGCCGCCTGCCTGGCATCACATTATCATTGCCGCATTGCGCTGTGTGTCACTGAGGATACCTTCGATTTCTGCTGTTACAGTGCAGCTGATCGACCCTGTAAGGCCGCCGGCCATTTTGTTGTTGTTGTTGTTGGTCGCCCTGCCCTAGTCTCCACCCCGCTCCCGCCTTCCCAGCTGACCCGCCCTCGCCCCTCCCCCCTCACCACCATATATGACAGGAGCATTAGCATGCAGCGTTCACGCGCAGCGGTCGCGCCCCTGTTGCGCGGAAGGTGCGCCAAAGGTAAGCCCATCTACGCCCGTCCGCGCCTGGACCGCGCCCAGCACCAGACCCCCTGGCCCTCGTACCACCCACCCCTCCCGCATTACATACGACGCCTCCACCCTCCTAGCCCTTAACCCCGGCCGACTCTCCAACTGCGCCCAAGCCGCTCCTGGACACACCCATGGACCCTTCACATGCTACTCCTGCAAGTTCGACGGCACCAAGAAAAACTCCTCATCCACGAACACAAGACAGATATCTGACTCCAACCACCTAAAATGCATCCTGCTCAACACCCGCTCAGTCCACAGACACGCCATCGACCTCTGGAACTTACTAGACACCATTTCTCCCGACGTCGCCTTCCTAACTGAAACATGGATGAACGCCTCCTCAACCCCAGACATCACCATTGCCATCCCGGAAGGATACAAGATCATCCGTAAGGACCGCATCGACCAAACAGGAGGAGGCATCGCTATCGTCCATAAGAACTCCATCCGCATCTCAACCAGCTCAGACGTCAACCTTGCCAACGCCGAACACCTTCACTTCCAGATCCACACCAACCCCAAGACCACACTCAGAGGCACCCTCCTCTACAGGCCACCAGGACCCCGTGCACAATTCAGCGACGATATCACTGGCTTTATCACCCCACACGCCCTCCCCTCCGAGGAATACATTCTACTGGGAGACCTCAACTTTCACCTGGAAAAGAGCAATGACAGCAACGCCACCTCCCTTCTGGACAATCTCACCAACCTTGGACTCAAACAACTTGTCACTACGCCCACCCACATCGCAGGTCACACACTCGACCCTATCTTCACCTCCAGCAAACATGTCTCCTTCAGTCACACCACAACTCTCCATTGGACGGACCACAGCTGCGTACACTTTATCTACAATAAGACCACAACTCACAACCATCCTCAACCTACTCTGCGAAGAAACTGGAACAAAATCACCATCGACCAGATCTCCTCATCGCTTCTTCAAAACCCCCCTGCCCACTCCTCAAACCCTGACCAAGCAGCCACTAACCTCACCCAATGGCTATCCAACAGCGCCGACATCCTAGCACCGTTGAAAAAACGTCAAATCAAACTAGGCAGCAAAAACGCCTCCTGGTTCCACGATGATCTTAAGAAATCGAAGAAACTCTGTCGCTCCCTCGAGAAGGCCTGGAAAAAAGACCCAAACACCAGCACCAGGGACGCCTTCAAAAACGCCACCCGCATACACCACCAACTAATCCGGTCTGCCAAGAAAGCCGCATTCAAAGACCGACTAGATAACAACGCCCACAACAGCAAGGAATTATTCAACATCGTCAAAGAATTTACCAACCCCTCAGTCAACTCCAACGACATCACCCCCTCTCAAGCCCTCTGCGACTCCCTAGCTTCGTTCTTCCATAACAAAATCGCAGACATCCACAACAGCTTCGACAACCGACCCGGAGACCAACCCACCCAACCTTCTGCAGGACCTTCACCCCCCTTGAACATCCTTAATGACTGGAACCCAATCTCCACTGAGGACACCATCCACCTGATGAACTCCATCCACTCAGGATCCCCCACAGACCTTTGCCCTCACCACATCTTCAACAAAGCAGACTCCATCATAGCACCGCACCTCCGAGACGTCATCAACTGCTCCCTCAACTCCGCCACCTTCCCGGAAAGCTGGAAACACGCAGAACTTAGCGCCCTTCTGAAAAAACCCACAGCGGACCCCACCGAACTCAAAAACTACCGCCCCATCTCGCTCCTTCCATTCCCGGCCAAAGTCATCGAGAAAGCTGTCAACAACCAGCTCGCCGCCTTCCTCGAAACCAACAAATCCCTCGACTCCTCACAGTCCGGCTTCCGAGCCAAACACAGCACGGAGACCGCCCTCATCGCAGCAACAGACGACATTCGAACTCTACTGCACAATGGAGACACAGTCGCCCTCATCCTCCTCGACCTCTCCGCAGCCTCCGACACAGTCTGCCATAGCACCCTTCTACAGCGCCTCAGAAACATCGGAATCCAAGGAAAAGCACTGGAATGGATCACCTCGTTCCTCACCGGAAGAACCCAGATAGTCCGCCTCCCACCATTCAAGTCAGAGGCCACTGAAGTCATCTGCGGCGTACCACAAGGATCCTCACTCAGCCCCACCCTCTTCAACGTATACATGAGCCCCCTCGCGGCCATCGCACGCCAACACAACCTCAACATCATCTCCTACGCCGACGACACTCAACTGATCCTCTCGCTCACCAAAGACCCTAACACCGCCAAAACCAACCTACATGAAGGAATGAAAGAAGTAGCCGAGTGGATGAAGCACAGCCGTCTGAAACTGAACTCAGACAAAACAGAAGTCCTTATCTTAGGTACCTCCCCCTCCTCCTGGGATGACTCTTGGTGGCCAGAGGCCCTTGGAAAAGCACCCACCCGACGGACCACGCACGGAACCTGGGCGTCATCCTGGACTCCTCACTCTCTATGAACAGACAAGTCAACGCCGTTTCATCATCTTGCTTCAACATTCTTCGCATGCTCAAAAAAACATTTCGCTGGATCCCCACCGAAACCAGAAAAACGGTCACCCATGCACTGGTTACAAGCCGCCTGGACTACGGAAACGCCCTTTACGCCGGTATCACCGCAAAACTCCAGAAAAAACTCCAACACATCCAGAACGCATCAGCCAGACTCATACTAGACATCCCGCGTAAAGACCACATCTCTAGTCACCTGAAAAACCTCCATGGCGTCCCGTCAATAAGAGGACTACTTTCCGCCTCCTAACCCACGCACACAAAGCACTTTACGAACTTGGACCCGAATGCCTCAACACACGACTTTCCTTCTACACCCCCTCCCGCCAGCTACGATCCTCCAACCAAGCCCTTGCTACCGTACCTCGCATCAACAAAACCACCATGGGAGGTAGATCCTTCTCCTACCTCGCAGCTAAAACCTGGAACTCACTCCCCACTCACCTTCGTCTCACTCAGAACCACCTAGCATTCAGAAAGCAACTTAAAACTTGGATATTCGACAAGTAATTCCCCACCCTCTTCAAGCGCCTTGAGACCCTCCGGGTATGTAGTGCGCTATATAAATCTTTTGACTTGACTTGACTTATGTTTTCTCGGTCGGTGGGGAGCAAAACCTTACATTACATTACATTACATTACAGGAGCTCAAAATGTCACTTACAGATTGTTGATAGTTGCCTAACAAAGTAACATATATATTTTTGTATCTGTGTTTACATCTAGGAGATGTTACTTTCTTCTGAATGGAGCTTTTTCTCTAAGGGAGAATTTCTTCTAGGGTGCCGGAGTACTCAGAGAAGAAATTCACATCTTTTTTTATAACCAAATTGTATTGTTTTTAAGGCAACTAAAACAGTACTTGCATTGTCATATTTGCAAAGACACTTCCAAACCGAGAAACAAATATGAGGGTCCAGGTATGCATTACCCCAAACCATAATACGCCCATCACTTCCCCCAAACTATGTTTCTGGGGGCAATTCCTGGATACCCATATTGCTCTTCTTGCTTTGCGCACCAGTCCATTCCCGCCCACCATTCGGCCAGGGATGGGAAGGCAGCTGAGTTCGAGCTTTTGGAAATGTCTCTTTTGGCAAGCATGGTACCGATACCAACTAGCAATGGTCACCATGAGGTCCTCCCAGATCACCCAGAATGCCCAACAGTAAACCCCAGGAAGAGGGTTCTATTACACCTCATAGTACCCTCAAGAGCACATTAAAAATCTTGGGCCAATATGATGCAATAACTGGACATCCCCACGCCAGATGAAAGAAATCTCCTTTCCTCTCTGGACAGTGAAAGTATGTGGGTTCAGGTCGTTTGTTAATCTGCCATAGCTTCAGGAGCGTAAGATATGCCATGTATAGGTATTTGCGCTGGATAAGTCTGACCTGTGAGGAGATAACCAGCACATGTGAGAGAATACAAGCATTCCTTAGTCAATCTCGTCTACCATTTCTCCCACCATGTCCCCAGCTGGGAGAGGTGATCTGGTGAGTTAATAACGAGGATCTTATATATTTGAGATATCCCGCCTACCCCCAGGGAGCCCATAAGGATCTTCAAGTGGGCTATACTCGGTACATCTTGCAGCGATTCCCCATAGGATGTGAGAGTGTGGCACAATTGAAAGTTACAATACAACTGGGATTAATGTCATTCAAATTCAAATTGGAGTTTTTGAAAGGACTTCATATGTGTGCCTTGCCAAACATAGCTCACCTTTGGGATGCCAACACGATCCCACCCGCCAAAGCCTCCAAGGGCTCTCAAGTGTTCCAACCAACTACCCTGCTATAAGGGCATTTTAAGAAGTGTGATCCTCTGGTTCTATCCAGTCCATCATAAGGTGGATGTCCGAACTAGTAAGGTCATGGTAGTGACCTCTGAAAGAGTCTGCAGGAGAGAGTTACGGTAAAGCAGCACCAGGATATTTTCTTGCCTCACCAGTGCCACCTCTACATAGAAGGCATGGTCACACCACCCACCAATCAGCCAGTCATGGATCACCAGCCTCTTCACTGCTCAATAATATAGGCATATATTTGCCATTCTCATCGTAAGGAGGTTGGAAGATTTGACCAAAGGCTATACAGGAAGGCCGATTCAGCCATGAAAAGGATAATATATTAGCGAATGTTAGACCTGGCACCATTGGTGTGGGTCTCCCTTCCATTTATGCTGTTGCCTCATGTATTTTTGCTGGTGTTGTATGCTTTGGGCACTGTGCCACTGCTATTCAGTGCCACAGTGCAAGTGCTCCCTACTGTAAATTGATGTACTAATCAGTGGTTCCATGTTTGGCTATTTGGTTTACTTGTCAGACCCTAGTCTAGTGCACTGAGAGTGCCCAGGGCGTGTAAATCCAAATGCTGCTGGTGGGCCTGCAGCACTGGTTGTGCCACCCACAGAAGCAGCCTCGTAAAATGTGTCTAGGGTCTGCTATTGCAGAGCCTGCGTGCAGTCTGGTACTGTCATGCTGACTGGTCAAGTGCACCCACTTCCCAGTCCCTAAACCTTCCCTTTTCTTCATATCAGTCACCCCTATGGTAGGCCCAAGGGCAGGGGGCATTGTAAGTATAAGGTAGGACAAGCCCTGATGTGTGTGGCATGTCCTAATAGTGAATTACAGCCATTTTCATTTTTCACTATTGCAAGGCTACCTGTTCTCCATAGGCCAGAATGGGCTGTTAGAGTTATTACATTTTATAATCCTAACTGTCTCAGAGAACATGGTAGAAGTTCGAGTTTAGTATGCCTGAACTCAGAATAAAAAAATACATCTTTTAGTAAAATTTATTTTAATATTCTGTGTTTGCAAATACCACTTTTAGAAAGTAGGTATTTGCTTGTCTAACCATTCAAACTTGCCTCTGCTAGCTTGTGTATTCCTATGTCTGTTTTTGAGAGTGATGGGGCTGGGAAATTTCAGGAGACAGGCTGAGTCACCCAGTGGTGAATAGAGAGATCTGCATCTAGATGGGAGGGAGGAGTTGCACCTGAACTTTGAATAGGGCTGTGCCAGCCTTCCACAATGCTGGCTCCACCCCCTGGGAAGCGGCTGATGTCTCTGCCCTGCACACTGAAAGAATAGAAGGAGTCCTGTAAACAAAGTGCTCCGCGACTGTACTTGCCTTCCACAATGCTGTCTCCACCTCCTGTGGAGTGTCTGATGTTTCTGCCCTGCACTGTGAAAGGAAAGGAGAAATCTGGTAAACAGAGTGCTTCAGACTGGTTTGGACTGGGCAAAGGCCCCTCTCCCCTCAGAGAACAAAGGATTTTGGGGTATAATTATTTGGACCTTGATCCCATGAAAGGAGAGCACTTTGGACTACAAGAAGAAACCTTTACTGATGGGAGGAACCTGAAGAAACTGAGGAGAGACTATTCACAAACTGAAGTTCTGCTTGGGGGATTGGCCTGCGGTGGTTGCCTTACTGCCAAAGGAAGGACAAAGGAACTTTGACTACTTTGCTTTCAACTTGTGAAGGATCTCCAAGGGCTTGGAAAAGAGCTTGCCTACTGCTGAAGTCTCAGGGACAACCGACTTCACCCCCCAGCTCCCCAGAGTTCTTGTGGAAGTGTCTGCTGCTGTTTTGGGCCTTCTTAGGAACTGTGTGTCGCAAGTAGCTGGAAGCGCGACTCAGCGAGAAGAAGCATGTCACCGTCGCTGTGCCTCCCGTCGCAACTCTGAAGGAGGGTGCCGCCGCTGGAACTGTTGCATTGCACCGCATTGGAGAGAAGTGTGCCGCAACGAAGAGGAAGCGTGTCGCCGTCGCTGCTTCTGCCATTGCAACTCCGAAGGAGGGTGCTGCCACTGTAGTTGTCGCACTGCACTGCATCAGGAGAAGAATTTCGCAACGAGGTCGGAGCGTGTTGCTGTCGCTGTACCTGCCATCGCAACTCAGAAGGAGGGTGTTGCCGCTGGAACTGTCACATTGCACCGCATCGACCAAGAGCACCTCGCATCCCCCGAGAAGCGCGCCGCCGTCGCTGCTGCTGCCGTCGCAACTCCAAAGGAGGGTGTCGCCGCTGTAGTTGTCACACTGCACCGCATCAGGAGAAGAATCTCGCAACGAGGTCGGAGCATGTCGCCGTCGCTGTGCCTGCCGACGCAACTCCGAAGGCCGCAACTCCGAACGCCGCCGTTGGAGCTGCTGCCGTTGCATCTTGAATGTCACCGCTGTAGTTATCGCATCGAGCGGAAGCTTCATGCATCGTGGGAGAAGAGCGTCGCCGTTGAAGCTGCTGCCGTCGCATCTTGAATTTTGCCGCTGTAGTCCACGCATCAAACCGAGAGCTTCTCGCATCCCCGAGAAGCGTGCCACATCTGGAAAATCTTCATGTCTTTATTTCTTTGCACCTGACTTTGCCGCATTTCCCATCGCTGCGACATTGCTTGTCGTGGAAGTGCAACGCAACTTAAGGTACGTTGACGCAGAGTGTCGCATCTAAGAACTGAACTGAACTAAGCTTAAATCTACCATCTTAAAGTAATCATAGTGTGTATTTTTGTCGTTTATGGTCTTGTGGTAACTCTATATAAAGTCTACTTATTTTTTATATAAAACCTGTGTGGTGTCCATTTGTAGTGTTGTCACTGGGTTACTGTATGTGGTCACAACTGCTTAACTTACAACGCCTCTGAAGTAAGCCTTGACTATCGCGCCACGCAACCTAGAGGGTGAGCAGGGGTTATTTTAAGAGTGTAATCCCCTTGTCCTGACTAGAGGAGAGGGTCCCTATTTGTCACAAGTACCTACTTGTGCCAACTAGAGACCCCCAAATCTAACAGCAAAAATTTCCCAAAACCTGTTCTGAGGGGCAGACAGGGGACATTCTGGAGCATATTTAGGAGAAGTGTGCAATATCATGATCTTAAACAGGGCCACCCTATCCAAAAAGCCCACCGGTTCAGATCCTCCTTCGTTTTCACCATCATAGGTCCCATTTTGAGGCTACAGTCCAAATTAGGCTCCAAAACGACATGAATTCCCAAATACTGAAACCTGTGTCTGCAGATTGGCAGCCTTGACTGCCAATCCACATTTCCACCATCACCTTTCAGTGGAACCAAAAGGGACTTAGCCCAGTTAACAGTGAAGCTGGAGGTCTCTTTGTACAGATTCTTATTTAACAACAAGGGGTGGTGATGGACAGAGTTTCTGAATTAAGCAGAATACTCTCACCCAGTCAAGAGATCAGGGCTAGATCCAACACCGTTTTTTAGCTCACTGCACCATCCCAGCTCAGAACCTGGCTATATGCAAATTAGTCTGTTCCTGTCCCAGTGCATGATGGGAACAGGGCAGACCAAACTACCAAGCCAATTCTTACACTGGGAAGGAAACAAGCTTCCGGGGACCGGTTTCTGGCATTTCAGCCGTCGTCAGCCCGGCTTGCTTGAATCCTGATGGTGCAATGAGCAAGGGACTCACATCTGAGTATACCCTTCCACGCTTAGGGTGGACAAAATATTTAACAACAAGGGGTGGTGATGGACAGAGTTTCTGAATTAAGCAGAATACTCTCACCCAGTCAAGAGATCAGGGCTAGATCCAACACCGTTTTTTAGCTCACTGCTTAATTCAGACACTCTGTTCATCACCACCCCCTTTTCTGAATCGTTTTTGGCCACTATAGGTGTGGCAGGGTATACTCAGACATGAGTCCCTTTCTCACTGCACCATCAGGATTCAAGCAAGCCGGGCCGAAGACGGCTGAAATGCCAGAAACCGGTCCCCGGTAGCTTGTCTCCTTTCTGGTGAAGAATTGGCTTGGTAGTTTAGTCTGCCCTGTTCCCATGTTGCACTGGACCAGGGACAGACTGATTTGCATATAGCCAGGTTCTGAGCTGGGATGGTGCAGTGAGATAAATAACGGTGATGGATCAAGCCCTGATCTTTGGACTGGGTAAGAGTGGTCTGCTTAATTCAGACACTCTGTTCATCACCACCCCCTTTTCTGAATCGTTTTTGGCCACTATAGGTGTGGCAGGGTATACTCAGACATGAGTCCCTTTCTCACTGCACCATCAGGATTCAAGCAAGCCGGGCCGAAGACGGCTGAAATGCCAGAAACCGGTCCCCGGTAGCTTGTCTCCTTTCTGGTGAAGAATTGGCTTGGTAGTTTAGTCTGCCCTGTTCCCATGATGCACTGGGCCAGGGACAGACTGATTTGCATATAGCCAGGTTCTGAGATGGGATGGTGCAGTGAGATAAATAACGGTGATGGATCAAGCCCTGATCTTTGGACTGGGTAAGAGTGGTCTGCTTAATTCAGACACTCTGTTCATCACCACCCCCTTTTCTGAATCGTTTTTGGCCACTATAGGTGTGGCAGGGAATACTCAGACATGAGTCCCTTTCTCACTGCACCATCAGGATTCAAGCAAGCCGGGCCGAAGACCGCTGAAATGCCAGAAACCGGTCCCCGGTAGCTTGTCTCCTTTCTGGTGAAGAATTGGCTTGGTAGTTTAGTCTGCCCTGTTCCCATGATGCACTGGGCCAGGGACAGACTGATTTGCATATATCCAGGTTCTGAGCTGGGATGGTGCAGTGAGATAAATAACGGTGATGGATCAAGCCCTGATCTTTGGACTGGGTAAGAGTGGTCTGCTTAATTCAGACACTCTGTTCATCACCACCCCCTTTTCTGAATCGTCTTTGTACAGATTCAGCATCTAAATTAGGCGGGCCCTGTAAGAGAGGGTCGAATAAAAACTGTAGATTGTCATCTGAGTACAGTGCAACCCTTTTCTTTACTGTTACCCCCTCCTCAAATTCCCAAATCTGGGCATAGTATCATACCAAGACTGCCAGGGTCTCTATAGCTAAGGCAAAGAGGAGGGAGTTAGGGACATTCCTGCCTGGTGCCTCAATGGATTGGGAACAAAAAGAAGAGAGTGGCATTTACTTGTACTTGAGCCTGCGAGCATGCTTATAGGATTTAAATGTATGATCTAAAGAGAATGCCAAATCCCATTATCTGTAGCACTTCCTCGACAAAATGAGAGTCTAAAGAAGTGAAAGCCTTTTTAAAATGTATAGGTATCAGGGCACTGTGATTTTTCAAGTTGCATAAGCATGCTTGAGCTATATGGACTCAGTGTATACAATGTTGGGTGCCTCGTTGTGGTATAAAACCACATTGGTCCAACTAGACCAGCTGAGTCAATACACAGAGTAGTCTGATTGCCAGAGCCTTGGTGTATAGTTTGATTTCAGCACTTATAAGGGAGATTGGCCGATAGGATGTGCAGCAGACTGGTGGTTGGTACATTTTGTGTAGTACTACTATAGTCACCAAGTTCATCTTGGAGGCAAGCTACACTTCTCAACTGCTTTGCGTTACATATACAAAAGAAGCCGGAGTAATAGGGATTGAAATTTTCGGTTATACTCCATGGGGTAGCCATCAGACCTGGGGTTTTACGATAGCGGTACATATCCAAAAGGAGCAAGAGTAAAACCTAAGTTTTTACCATGGTTCATATCATTCAGGGCTTCCACATTCACTTCTTGTGTGATTGGTTTGATTAAGGTTGTCCCATTCACTAAGGAGGAGTTTTGACAGTGGGAGATCCTCAATGAGTGGGGCATCGGCCTCTTGGGTGGGGTGCTCACATGTCACTTGAGAGTATGGCAATAACCTGCAAAAATAGTCCCAGAAATATCTTCCTTGTTGTAATAAGGTTGCCTCTCCTTTTATTACCCCTTCTCCTTTAAGATTATAGAACTTCTTACTTGTATTCTGTATTAGAACTTCATGTTGTCATCTGGCAGTTGCTTGATGTCTGTTTGTGGATGAGGTTAATAAACCCACCTTCTCATCTCGTTACCTTCTGCTTTCTTCTTTTATGTGGAGAACACCGCATTTATTTGGCGACGATCGGCTAATAACCTCAACACGACGACAAGGGATCGATTCCAACTCTCCTCCAGCGGCTGAATTTAAAATAAACAAACAAAACGTTGTCTTCGCAGCGGCAGTGGATGTATGAAAACCTGCTTAAAACTCCTAAGAGTTACGGTGAGGAGAGGAGAGGGAGGATTGAATCCTTTTGAAAAGAAATGTGGATTTTAATTTTATAGATAAAAACATCGGGACTTAGCGCGTAAGCTGGGCGCGTGTTGGCTGCTGACGCGAAGCTTGGGTGCTGACGTAAGCTTTTTCTGTGTCCCACGTTGCGTTCCAGCATATTTAAAGACTTGACGTTGCGTTCTAACTTAACGCTGCGTTCCAGTCTCTGTTCTTGCGCATTTACACCGTACGCTGCGTTCCAGTCTTTATTATGAACATCACCATTATGACGTATCTCTTTCTGTGAACGTTCCGAATACGAAGGGAAAAACGCACATTCTGAACCAACATTGTCTCATAATAGTAGAAAAAGTCAATCTTCAGAGTACTGGTGAAAGAAAGGATATAGAATACTCTTGACAAGGAAAAATAAAATAAAAAAAAGATTATTTCCTAAGTGAAAGTACTTTTTGACATAATTTTTTTTATAGAATGAGAAGACATTTTAAATAAACTAAAATCCACAGTCTTTCATTTTACATTTTTAATTCAAGAAATACAGTAATATTTGGATATTTATTTATGTATTTATTTATTTTTTGAAAAAGAAAGTTACTTTTTGTGAAATATATATAAATACATTTATTAAAAAAAAGGAAAGAAGAATAATAAGTGTTAGAATAAAGATAAATAAAGAAGAAAAATGCAGAATGTTACTCAACCTGCTTTTTTCTTAACAAGCCCAGGAGAACCAAATGTGAAATGGAAAAAATGGAAAAAAATCTTTGCAAACTATGCAAGGGTTTGTGGAACGAATTTAAGCGCAGAAAGGAAACATTCTCTACTTCTGCATTGTCTTGGTGGAGAAGGGCAAGATGTTTTGGAGCATTTGCCTGATTTATCTGCAGCAGAACAAAGAAATTTAAATGAATATGAGATTGCCATTCTCCAACTAGATCGTCATTATTTGCCTAGACTTAGCACTATAATGGAGAGATATCCCTTTGGATTCAGAGAACAAAAAAAAGATGAAACAGTAGAAGAATATGTGTCTTCTTTAAGGAAACTTGCATCTTCATGTAATTTTGGTCAGACCTTAGATGAAAGGATTTGTGATCAATTTGTCCTGAGGTGTGCGCATGATGACATAAGGAAAGAACTCTGGCTTAAGGATGAACCTCCCCTTGAAGAAGTGTTGGTCATTGCGAAACAAGTTGAACACATGACGAAGTGTGTTGGTGAATTGAAGAAGGAGAAAGAGAAAGCATCTTGTTCAGATACAAAAGAAGAAACAAAAGTAGAGGAAACTGTATGCCAAGTTAAGAAGCAGGAAGGTATAGGAGTACATGAGAAACAAAATACTTTTCCTAGCACTTCTAATGTCAGTTTGAATAACAAGTTTTCTTGTTTTAGGTGTGGTCAGATCAGTCATCTAGCTAACTCACCTATATGTCCTGCCCTAAAAGTTGTATGCAACCAATGTGGTAAGAGAGGGCATTATGCTAAATTTTGTAGAACGAAAATGTATAAGGGTGATAATTCTAAGAAGAAATGGTCTCAACCACAAGTAAGATCTGTGTGTTTTGAAGTCTCTGCTAACAAGTCAGATCATCCTTATCATTTGGTTTCTGTTGAAAGTTCAATGATAAATTTCAAATTTGATTCATGTTAAAAAATAACAATAATTGATGAGAAATTGTTTAATGAATATTTTTGTAAAAAGGTGAAGTTGATGAAATGTGATATCTCCCCTTTAGGTTATAGTGAGAAACCGATTAGAATGTTAGGCTACTTTATGGCTGAAATAGAGTTGGGTAGTCACATCATTGTTGGTAAAGTTTATGTTGCAAACAAAAGGTGATGCACTGTTAGGGTGGCCACATCAACGTCAACTTGGGGTAAAACTTGATCCTAATGCTTCTCCACAGGTACAAATTCAAGAAGTTTTTGAGTCTGTTCTAGTTAAGAGTAATGATAATTTGGCTAATGCTTTAGCAGAGCAGTTTCCAAATGTGTTTAAAGAAAGTTTAGGGTGTTTACGAGGTTACAAGCATCACATTAAGTTAAAAAAATAATGCTGTTCCAGTAACAGCAAAAGTAAGGAGGATTCCGTTAATGGAGCAAACAAAAGTTCAGGAAGAATTAGAGAAACTTGTAAGGAATGATATTATTGAGCCTGTTGAAGCAACAGAGCGGCTCGCTCCTGTCGTAATTGCTAAGAAACCGACAGGAGAAGTTCGTCTATGCATAGATTTAAGATCTTTAAATAGAGAAGTTGTGTTGTGGATAGATTTCCTCTTCCCAACATTGATGAGATGGTTAGTACTCTTGAAGGGGCGAAATATTTCACCACTCTTGATCTAGCTTCTACTTACCACCAGGTGGAGCTAGATGAGTCCTCTCAAGATTTAACTGCCTTCATTACACCTATGGGCACTTTTAAATTTAAGAGAATGCCTTTTGGTCTCGTTTCAGCGGCCTCAGTTTTTCAACGGATTATGCCAAGAATTTTGAAGGGGTTGATGGGTGTAAAATGTTATCAAGACGATCTTTTGATTTATGGTAAAGATGTTCAAGAGCATGATAGACGTGTGCGTTCTGTGTTGAAACATTTGGATGAAGCAGGTATGTCTCTTAAAAAGGCTAAGTGTAAGTTTAGAGTAGAGGAGGTTAATTACTTAGGACATCGCATTACTGGTAAAGGTGTTTTTCCAAAAAAAGAGTTAGTTGAATCTATCGACAAGGTAAAAGAACCAGTTAATAAGGAGGAATTACTCTCTTTTCTTGGTATGGTTGAGTTTTATGGGAAATTTATTATCAATTTTGCTGACAAAACTCATAATTTAAGGAGGTTGACAGCTAAGAATGTTGTTTTTGAATGGTCCCCTGAGTGCATGAGTGAATTTGCAAGTATCAAGAAAGAGTTAAACAAGGCTCCCTCGCTTCATGCGTTTGTTCCTGGCCTTCCTACTGTCTTATTTACAGATGCAAGTGACAAAGGTCTTGGTGCAGTTTTGGTACAGAAAAAAGATGGTAGGGATTCACTTATCTGTTGTTCATCAAGGTGTCTTAAAGGCGCAGAGCTTAATTACTCTGTAATAGAGAAAGAATCTCTCGCAATTTTTTGGGCATTAAGAAAATTTAAAAACCTGATTTGGAGTTCAAAAGTACGCATTTAATCTGATCATAAGCCCTTAAGGGAGGTTTTCTTGAAGAAAGGTTTGGATGCTATATCTTCAAGGATCAGAAGATGGGTTGTTTCTTTACAAGAATTCGATTTTGAGGTTGAGTATATTCCTGGTCTAGCTAATAAGTCAGCAGATTGTTTATCTAGATTGGTTGATAAGGACAATTTTGAAGAGGATGACGCTGTTGGTTTAGATGAATACATTAATGTATGTGAGGTTACTGATGGGGCAATAGAAGAATCTGAGTGGATGAAGGAGTTGGAGAAGGATGAAGAGATTTGTCGGATTAATTTTTTGTTGAAGAGCAATTCTCGTTTGGAAAAACCTTGGTTGTTGGTCTCAGATGAACTTTCGGTTACTGAAGGTTTGTTAACTCGTGGAACTAAACTTGTTCCTCCTCTTGGAATAAGAAAGAAATTGTTGTCGCATCGTCATTCTGGTCACTTGGGTATTGTGAAAACTAAGGAGTTACTTCGTTTGCAATTCTGGTGGCCTGGTATGGATCTAGAAATAGAAAGGTTAGTCAGGGATTGTGTGGAGTGCTGTACTAGTGACAAGATCCTAAAGACGAGACAAATGTCCATGGTTAAAAGAGTTTTGCCGAATCACCCTTGGGATGAGGTTGCCGTTGATATTTTGGGTCCATTATCTGGAGTTTCAGATACACCCTATCTAATTGTCCTCATTGACCTTTATTCAAGGTGGATAGAAGTTTATGCGGTAAGCGAGATTACCTCTAATTCTGTGATTAGGTTTTTGGAAGGTGTGTTCAACAAGGAAAGTTTTCCAAATAGCTTATTGTCCGATAATGGTCCTCAATTTTGTTCTTCTTTGTTTTCGGATTTTTTAAAAAAAGTGTGGTACTGTGCATAAAAGATGTTCCTTATACCATCCTGAAACCAATGGTGCAGTTGAAAGAGTCAACAGAACTCTTAAAGAGTCAATTCAGTTGGCTCGGTCTTCTCGTTTGAATTGGAGGACAACTCTTCAAGACAGGATATATGCTCATCGAGTTGCTCCTCATTCGTCTACTGGGAGGTCTCCTTTTGAGTTATTCAAGGGGAGGGTTCCTAATACTTTGTGGTGTCCGGGGTGGATGAAAAACAATAAAGGTCTGGTGGATAATGGTATTGGTGAGTGGAGAAGCAAAGAGTTGGACAAACAATGTGCTCGTAAAGAATATTTTGATAACCGTAAGTGTGTAACATATCAGGATGTCAAAGTGGGTGACTTCGTTAAAATTAAGACACCTGTAGGACGCAAACCATGGTCCAAATACACTGATGTTAGAGCTGTCATTAAGGTTTTTAGAAATAGCATTAAGACAGAAGATGGGAGAATATGGAATAAGAGTTGTGTTGTTGTGGTTGACCCTAGATTATTTGCTTACGATGCTTCTCTTCACAGCAATCCTTTATCCAGCAAGTTTCATAATGTTAACAACTGTTCTTCTTATGGGTCGGACTTGTTATTATCTCACAAGAGGAGTCAAAGAATACGTAGGGCTCCCATCTATTTGAAAGACTATGTTTAATTGTCCGACTTGTTATTATCTCACAAGAGGAGTCAAAGAATACGTAGTGCTCCCATCTATTTGTAAGACAATGTTTATTTATTTATTTCTGTTTTGTTAGGAAGGAAGATGTGTAATAAGGTTGCCTCTCCTTTTATTACCCCTTCTCCTTTAAGATTATAGAACTTCTTACCTGTATTCTGTATTAGAACTTCATGTTGTCATCTGGCAGTTGCTTGATGTCTGTTTGTGGATGAGGTTAATAAACCCACCTTCTCATCTCGTTACCTTCTGCTTTCTTCTTTTATGTGGAGAACACCACACTTGTGTCCATCCATATAGTGAGAAACAAGAGTGGAGGTGACCTCACAAGTCACTAACCAGTGCAAAAGTTTACCGGTCTTGTCCTCCCATTCAGATAGCCTTCTGGCTGAGACTATCCAGCATAGAAAGTCCTCCTCCAGAGAGAGCTGTCTATGAGGGGCTCTTTTGACATCCAGGTGACTGTTTCGGTTTGGTGCTCCTTGTTCTCCTGTTCTAGAGTCATGATGCTAGACTCCATTTCAGTTATCGGATGGTACTTCTCCCTCTCCCTACCTCGCAAGCCTTAAACTCCAAAGCAAGGAATTGTATAAATTGTATGTCCATTAAACACCAGGCATCAAGTTGCCAGTTAGGGTTGGGACACTAGCGCATCACAATAGGGACTGGCAAGAAATAAAGTTTTGTCTAGTTGCAGCACTGCCTCATCATAAAGTAGCAAAGAGGGTTAATATGCCTGCTGCAGAGAACGTGTACCATGCAGATCATAGACTGTATTTTATGTGGATAGATCAGTGAGTTACTGCTTTTGTTACATAAATCCTATTACTTGCAGTTCATAAGTTACTATACAAATATAGCACAGTGACCTATGAACTGTCATAAAAGAGCTGCATGCAAACTGCATTGTATAGGTTAGAATGTTATGCTTGTTATGTTTTTTTTACTGTCTTCATTTTACAAATGTTACTAAAAAGGGTTAGTTTGGGGTGGCTAAGGGGCACTTCGATTTACTGTTTTCCAGTGATGTGACTGTTGTGATTTGCACTTCGGAGAGCCCCTGCGAGGGCATGTGGGCGGATTGTGCCTTGAGTCATGTTTTGGAAACCACAATAAAAAACGACTTTGACAAAAGGGTTAGTTTGGGTAGAAATACATTCTTATAAGTAAAGACAACCTCAACCATTGTGCTACGTTTTAAATTAGGAGTTTGTGTTTTCACAGACCAAACATTCTTAAAATATACTGCCTACTGGTATGCATAATTTACACACATATCATTTATGGTCTCTGTATAATGTGTGGGTGATGTAAAGTGCTCTGACACCCTATACCGATATGAGTAGTGCTATAAAACAAACTAAATGCATGTGAGAGAGAGGCTATTGAGAGATGAAAGGCATTATTGGAGGGTAATAGTGAGAGAATCAGTTAAGAAGGTGGTCATTGGTGAGGGCGGCAAAAAAAGATTTCGCTCTGGGCACCACCAGCGCTAAAGCTAGCAATGAGCATGAGCTAGGGAAAGATCTGATAGAGTGGATTATATGTACTTTACATGAGGTACCTGTAGGAAGGTGGATACCTGACTATGGTTACCCCAGATTTTTTGCCTACTGTTTAGCTGGTTTTTGACTTTGTTGGCCTGAGATCCTGCTAATCAGGGCCCCAGGCTATCTGTTCTCTCTTTAAAATTGACTCTATGTACCCTAGGTACATTACCAGTTGGGTATTGGGTCACCTTATCAGCCCCTGTACAGTACCCAGGGCATAGGTGCATCTAATGCCTACCAGGGGCTGCAGCATATCTTTTGCCACCCCTGGCTGGCCATCCAAAATGACACAACTGGCTGATCACTCAGCTGGGGAAAGGTGGTGTAATCACCCCTTGCTTAGATATAGTATACCTATGTCTAAACCTATATCTGGACGCATATACACCTATAAGTCACTCCTATGGCAGGCCTTAACAATCCAGGAGGCAGAGTGCTTGGTTTTATGTGAGATGGTGCTCTAGCATGAGCTGAGCCTGTCTGCAGCTTTCGGAACCATGTCCTTATAGCTGTTCTGGGATATTGCCATACCATATACTCTTAAGTGTATTATGAACCTCGCGGTTAAATGCTATCTATGGTTTGGCTTGATCAAAACATGTCGTGTAAGGTGTCATACGCTTTAGAATACTACCCCATCACCAGTCCTGGCGAAGGGGGTAGCATTCCACCCTTCTAGAGGGAGAAGACATGTTACTTTCCTTAAACGCGGTTAAATCTAACCAGAGCCTCAGCATCACAAAAGGGATGCTGCTGCCACAGACACAAGTCTGGCCTCCTGCTGCTGACCGAAACTCCGGCAGGGAGGCCTGGACAAAAGGTTTCCTGTCACAGGGAGGTGTTACACCACAGGAGATAGTGTCATGATTAGGATTCTGGAGTGTTTGCTACCTCTGTTGTGTTTTACATAAAGGAAGAACTACGACTACCAGAATGCTTGGCAGGGGGAAGGTGTCATCGTCTATATAGTTACCTGCCTGCTGAGGCGCTGTGTATGTGATTTTGACTTTGTTACCGGAGCTTGGAACTTGTGTTTTCCCGCGTTGGTCTCAGATCCAGCCAAGGCGGAGTTCTCGACAGAGGAGAGAAGGCGTGCGGCGGCTGCCGTGTGCTTCGGCTGTATTTGCCTTTCTGATTTTCCCCTCCGTCCCGGCTGGAAGGTAACCGGCGTTGCAGGAGGGAAAAAAGCGACCGAATTCCAGGGCGGCCTCTCGGAAAGGTTTCAGTTCTCTCGGCTGAGAGAACAGACAAGCGGGGAGTAGCGGCTTCCCTTTTTAGCGTTCAGCGGCTGCTGAACGCGGTTCTAGCACCGGCTGGTGTTATCGGAATCCATCAGGAAAGAAAAGGCTCGGGCTTCTCCTGAAGAGAAAGGATTCCGTGATTTCTGTAAATAAGGAATTAGTGAGCCCTAGCGCTTTTTAGGAGACGCATTCTGGTACTTTGGTGATTGGTTACAAAAACCTGGGAGAACATTGTTTCTTATTTCGGATTAGTGGACATTGTGGTTGCAAGACTGTGTTCTGCTTTGGATTGTCCTCGAGACTTTGAAAGACACTTTCAGTTATCTTTTTGCACATTTTCCTCATCATTTTAGTTTATGAAGTTTCATTATTAGGGATTTATATTTTGGTGCAAACCCAGGAAGGCTGGAAGGTATGTTTGGGTGAACACAGCAGTAGAAGAGCGTTTGGGGTGGGGAATCGCCTTATTGAATGCTGACCTTGTTTCTTGCATTACAGATTTTTTAGTTAAAGTGGAAGAAGGTCTTTACACTACCTACCGAGAGGGAGAAGAGGACATTTTAGCTAGTGCCCGTGGTAGGTGGTGTCCTAGCGAGAATTACCGAGAGTAGTTAGTAAGAATGTGTTACTAATGATTGTTTGTTTTTCTTGGTTTTTCTCATTTCAGCCTCCCGTCCCGTTCCAGTCTCTTCCTGACCTTTTTCCCTCACCTGATTTCCTTATGCTCTGTGATATTTGACATTCAGAGTATAGGGCAGTCTGGAGGTGGACCCCTATATAGCATCGCCCTGATCCTGAGGATACGAGGTCGTGACAGAATCACGTACCCAAGTATTAATATCCTCCTGGTCAGGGGGTGCTGTAGGGATGGCCACTCTAGACGATGTGCTGCATGCGCTGGGTGTGGTTCAACATGAACTTGAGGCTTCTAGAGCTGAAACTGCAGCGTTGAAAGAACGTTTTGATAGACAAACGCGCAATCCATTTGATGCTACTACTGGTGGGTCACCTATACAGGTTACTGTGTCTCCCCCTATACTGTTGGCGAGTCCGGAGAGGTATTCTGGGGATCCGGCTACGATACAGACCTTCTTGACCCAGGTTGCCTTACACTTCTCGTGTAGGCCAGCCTCTTTCCCTACTCACATATCCCGAGTGGCCTTTGCTATTTCCTATCTAACGGGGGACGCTGCCAACTGGGCAGTGCCTTTAGTGAGATCAGATGATGCTCTTTTGTCTAACTGGGAAGAATTCCGTGCGGAGTTTGAGAGGGTCTTTGATAGACGGGCTACTACGCTGAGTGCGGATAAAGAGTTGTTGGGGTTGCGTCAGGGGAGGAAGGAACTCGTAACCTATATGACTGCCTTCAATAGACTGGTGGTAGAGACATCTTGGCCTGAGGCAAAACGGATGACATTATATTATCAGGGTTTGAATGAGGACCTCAAAGATGTGTTAGCACAGATAGAACCCCAACCTAAAACCTGTATTGATTTGATTAATCTTACTTTGAGATTAGATCATCGTATGACTGACAGAGGTGGAGAACATAAGAGGGGTGACAGATCTGGAGGTGGACCGCCCCTGGGGGATCGGTCTAGTGTAAAGGATGCGGGACCAGAACCCATGGAGCTGGGGGCGATTCGGCCACCTTTAACGAAAGCAGAGAGGAAGAGTAGAAGAGCTATGGGTCTCTGCATGTATTGCGGAAAAAAGGGGCATTATGTTAGGTTACTGCACCATGAGACCAAAAAAGACCAATTACTTCACTCCAGCGAAGCAGTTAGCGGTAACTAAGGCAGCAGCTAGTTATGTTGGTCTTCCCAATACTGAGGTTTCGTCTGTGGAACGGAAGCCATCACCTGAGTGGAAAATTCCGTCATTGGAGGTATCCACATGTAAGAAGTCTGAGACTCATATCTTGTTATTCATGTTCTTGAACACTGACTACGAGAGTCATCCGGTAGTGTCCATGATTGATTCTGGTGAGACAGGAAATTTTATTGATCAAGGGTTGGTTGACAGACTTGGGTTGGTGAAGGTGCCTATTGGTAAACCTGAAATGGTGTTGGCCGTGGATGGCACGCAGTTGAAGTCTGGCCCGGTTACAGCCCATACTGAGAACGTGGAACTGGTTATGCCTGGGGGGGGGGGGTAGGTAGCCACAGAGAAAGGATTGTGTTGAACATTATTGAGGCTCCTCAGTATGAGGTAATACTTGGGATGCCCTGGTTGTGGCAACACAATCCTTCCATAGATTGGAGAGCAAGGACGGTTGGTTTTGAGTCCGAGGAGTGTGAAGGTCGTTGTTTCTTATCCTCGGCATCCCATGTGACCTCTTTGGCCCAAGGTTTCACCATAGCCACGGCGGTGGAAAAGGAGGTGGAATTGCCATCAGCATACGACCGCTTTCGGGATGTTTTTAGTGAGGTGAAGGCGGAAACATTCAGTTCCCTTGGGTTCATTCGTCCTTCACGCTCCCCTGCTGCCTCGCCACTTTTTTTCATCTCAAAGGCCAATAAAGAATTGAGGGCATGCATCGATTATAGACAGCTGAACAAGGTGACTGTGCGTAACAGGTATCCGCTTCCACTCATCGCAGTCCTTTTGGATCAGGTCCGGGAGGCGGGGATTTATACACGCCTGGACTTAAGAGGGGCTTATTATTTAGTCAGGATACGGGCTGGTGATGAATGGAAGACGGCGTTTAAGACCTGTTTTGGTCTTTATGAGTACCTGGTAATGCCGTTCGGGCTTTGTAATGCCCCTGCGGCATTCCAGTTTTTCATAAATGACATTATGAAAGAGTACCTTGACAGGTTTGTTATCATCTATATTGATGATTTGTTGATCTATTCTGTGATGTCAGCGCAACATGTGAGTCATGTGTTCCTGATATTGCAGAGGTTGCAGGAGCATCACTTATTCTGTAAATTGAGTAAGTGTGAGTTTGGAGTGGAAGAGGTGGAGTTTCTGGGGGTGATCCTTAACCCTCGAGGGTTCAGAATGGCTGATAGAAAGGTGAAGGCGGTTCTGGAGTGGCCGGTTCCTTTGAATGTGCGCGACATCCAGTGCTTCCTGGGGTTCTCTAATTATTATAGGAGATTTATATCACATTTTTCACAGCTGGTTTCTCCTATAACTCGCTTGCTGCAAAAGGGAGTTCCTTTTTTGTGGACACTGGAAGCCACGGAAGCTTTTGAACAATTAAAATCAGCGTTCAGTTCTGCTCCCATTCTAATGCACCCCCAGATGGATGTGCCGTTTATAGTTGAAGCAGATGCCTCTGATGTGGCTATTGGGGCAGTGTTATCCCAGCGAGATCAAGCAACAGGCCAGTTGCACTCTGTAGCCTTTCTTTCGAAAAAACTGAATCCGGCTGAAGCAAATTATACTATCGCCGAAAAAGAACTGTTGGCAGTGAAGAAGGCGTTTCAAGAGTGGAGGCACTACCTGTGGGGGGGACATCATCCAGTGACAGTGTATTCTGATCACCGTAACCTTGTGTATTTGAAGACGGCCCGGCACCTGTCCCAACGTCAGATGCGTTGGATGCTGTTTTTCGCGGAGTACGAGTTTACTATTACCTTCCGACCGGGGGTAGAGAATAGAAAAGCTGATTCTCTATCCCGGTGTTTGAATTCGGAAAGTGATGAGAGGATGGCTCCCAAATCTATCCTATCGCCAGAGGTGGTGTTGTGTTCGATCCAGGTGGAACATTTTCTGGAGGTAGTAGCTAAGCAGCGTACTCCGCAGCAATGGGAAGAGTGGGCGGCCGTGACAGTTCATCGGTCACTTAAACATGGATTACCAATGGTGCAGAACAGGTTGTTCCTTCCGACCCATGCGCTTCGTTTGATGGCATTTAATTGGTGTCATAATGCCTTAATGGCTGGTCATCAGGGACATCAAAAAACCGTACATGAAGTGCAAAGTCATTTCTGGTGGGAAGGCCTGGTAAGGGATGTAAGACAGTGGGTAAACCAGTGTGAAACCTGTGCGAGAGCCAAGAACATACCATCGAAGCCAGCAGGGCTACTCATGCCATTGCCAACTCCATTGAGGCCGTGGCAGGTCATAAGTTTGGATTTTGTGTTGGGTTTGCCCATGGACAAAGGGAATGATGCCATCTTGGTTGTGGTGGATAGTTTCACCAAAATGGGACATTTCATCCCCTGCAGGAATCTTCCCTCAGCTTCCCAAACAGCCCAGTTGTTATTAACTCAGGTGGTTCGGCTTCATGGGGTTCCGCAAGTCATCATCTCGGACAGGGGTCCGCAGTTTGTGGCCAGGTTCTGGCGTACCTGGCGTAAAGCTTTGAATATCTCTGCGGCCTTGTCGACCAGTTTTCATCCGCAATCTGACGGTCAGAAAGAGAGACTGAATCAGACTTTAAAAAAGTATCTTCGCTGCTATGCGGATGAGGCTGCGGATTCATGGGTTTCTCTGCGGTGGCTAGCGGAACTGTCGTATAACAATGCTTGGCACTGTTCTACTGGGGAGACACCATTTCGGGCGAATTCCGGGTTCAATGCAAACATCCTACCTGTGACCATACCCTGTGATGTGGCCAATCATCCGACGGTGGCTGGCCAAGTGAAGGCACTTTTGAAGATCCATCGGAAGGTGCAGGCCTCTTTGGATAAGGCAAAGGTTTTGTACAAGAAATGGGAAGACAAGCATCGGAGGGAAGGGCCAGAGTATAAAGTGGGAGACAGAGTGTGGCTCTCAACAAAAAATATCAGTTTCCGATTCCGGAGCGTATTCCATCCCCGCTACATTGGGCCTTACACTGTGGTGAGACCGGTGAATCCGGTGGCCTACAAACTTAAGCTTCCTGCTTAATTACGGATTCATCCTGTCTTCCATTGCAGTTTATTGAAACCAGCCTTCGCGGCTCGCAGGAAGGCTGTCCCTCCTGTGTTACGCGATGGGCATCTGGAATATGAGGTGCGCAGGATTGTGGATTCCCGTTTTAGGCAGAGGAGGTTGTGGTTTCTCGTGTCCTGGAAGGGATATGCAGCAGAGGATGATTCATGGGAACCTAGTTCCGGGGTTCATGCTCCTACGGCTATCCGTTGCTTTTTTGCCAGTCATACGGGGAAGCCTGGGGCAAGTAGACGCTGGTAAGGAGGGATATACTGTCATGATTAGGATTCTGGAGTGTTTGCTACCTCTGTTGTGTTTTACATAAAGGAAGAACTACGACTACCAGAATGCTTGGCAGGGGGGAGGTGTCATTGTCTATATAGTTACCTGCTTGCTGAGGCGCTGTGTACGTGATTTTGACTTTGTTACCAGAGCTTGGAACTTGTGTTTTCCTGCGTTGGTCTCAGATCCAGCCAAGGCGGAGTTCTCGACAGAGGAGAGAAGGCGTGCGGCGGCTGCCGTGTGCCTCAGCTGTATTTGCCTTTCTGATTTTCCCCTCCATCCCGGCTGGAAGGTAACCGGCGTTGCAGGAGGGAAAAAAGCGGCCGAATTCCAGGGCGGCCTCTCGGAAAGGTTTCAGTTCTCTCGGCTGAGAGAACAGACAAGCGGGGAGTAGCGGCTTCCCTTTTTAGCGTTCAGCGGCTGCTGAACGCGGTTCTAGCACCGGCTGGTGTTATCGGAATCCATCAGGAAAGAAAAGGCTCAGGCTTCTCCTGAAGAGAAAGGATTCCGTGATTTCTGTAAATAAGGAATTAGTGAGCGCTAGCGCTTTTTAGGAGACGCATTCTGGTACTTTGGTGATTGGTTACAAAAACCTGGGAGAACATTGTTTCTTATTTCGGATTAGTGGACATTGTGGTTGCAAGACTGTGTTCTGCTTTGGATTGTCCTCGAGACTTTGAAAGACACTTTCAGTTATCTTTTTGCACATTTTCCTCATCATTTTAGTTTATGAAGTTTCATTATTAGGGATTTATATTTTGGTGCAAACCCAGGAAGGCTGGAAGGTATGTTTGGGTGAACACAGCAGTAGAAGAGCGTTTGGGGTGTGGAATCGCCTTATTGAATGCTGACCTTGTTTCTTGCATTACAGATTTTTGAGTTGAAGTGGAAGAAGGTCTTTACATTACCTACCGAGAGGGAGAAGAGGAAATTTTAGCTAGTGCCCGTGGTAGGTGGTGTCCTAGCGAGAATTACCGAGAGTAGTTAGTAAGAATGTGTTACTAATGATTGTTTGTTTTTCTTGGTTTTTCTCATTTCAGCCTCCCGTCCCGTTCCAGTCCCTTCCTGACCTTTTTCCCTCACCTGATTTCCTTATGCTCTGTGATATTTGACATTCAGAGTATAGGGCAGTCTGGAGGTGGACCCCTATATAGCATCGCCCTGATCCTGAGGATACGCGGTCATGACAGATAGTGGATTGGGGCAGGGAGGGCTGAATTAAACTAGACACTGCCTGGGGCGCACAAGGTGTCCCAGGCGAAGCCCAGGTCAAACCGGTGCTGGGGCACTCCAGCCCCAGCTCTGGCGCGAAACTGGACAAAGGGAAAGGGGTGTAACCACCCCCTTCCTGGGTCCCACCCATAGGAGGGACCTAGCAGGAGATCCAGCCCCTTGATTTGGAATAAAGGTAGGAGCTGTGCCCATAGACATTACATCATCCTGACTGAAACTTTGAAACGAAACTCTGGACCCTTCGGCATCCTACTCGACGTAGAAGACTGAAGAATCTCCCTTGTGGTCAAGGAGTGGCCACCCTGTGCAAGCGGGCACCATCAGCGCTCAAAGGTTTTATTTGCCGTTGCTCCCGCCGGACCTCGAACGACAGAGACCAACAAGACCTGGACTCCCAGACTTCCAACAGCCCGATCCACAGTCCTAGCAAAGCTGAGACCAGTGGAGGAGACGTGAGACGTGGGACGTGGGAGCGGCCATCTTGGAAAGCCAGCGAAGTGCTTCCCGTGTAGCTCCAGAGGCACCCTCGAAGCTGTGCATTGGGGATTGAGAAGCCCCAGCCCCAAGCAGCCTATGCACCGAAGATCACCTCTCCACACTCACTGAGTGCTGCGTGGGGCCCTTTTGCACTTTTCCTGCTTGACGCGTTGTCCGGTCACTTGTCCGTTGGCTAGTGGCCTCTGTGACGACGAACCTTCAACTTTACACTGCTGGTCTGGTTGCTCCAGATTGGCCCTACCTCCCCTGAAAAGGAGCCACCGATCTGACCTTGCTGGTCCGATCCAGAAGCCATCTTTGATTCTTGCGTGGGTTGCATTTGCCAAGGCCTGTTGACTCCGATTCGAGAACCGACACCGCCGACAGCGAGAGCCTTTATGGGGCAGCCCGTGTTCAATTCTTGGTCGTCATCGATACTTCCTGGCCCACGTGGCAGTGGAGACAAACTACCCGACATCACCTGATCGCAACCCAACATCGCCTGGTTCCATCCTGGTCACTGGCTGGTGACCTAGACTCTGTCCCCTCTGCTTTCAGGTACTCTACATCTTTGATCCACCCTTGGATCCAACCAGAATCTTTTCTCCTGGTCGCCTGCAGCATCTTTTCCTCCAGACTCCACAGAACTCCACGAAGAAACCCGACGCACTTCGACACCTATGCACTCGCTTCCTGTGGGTGAGGTAACGAGGGTACTCCGGTGCCCCTGTAGTGATTTACATCCCTAGTGTCCTAGTTTCAAGTGGCTAAGTTCTAGTCCAGTCGGAAGACTCCCAAACCTATAACTTTCAAATTTTTACGCACCTTTGACTTGTATGGTAAACACGGTTGCCTATAGACACTGCACCCGCATCCTGTGGGCCTCCTATGTCCTAACCTTCATTAGTCCAGTGTAGCCCCAGCGATTCCCAAGGCCCTAGGCCTTACCATTGTTCGTGACGTGGTACTTATACCACTTTTTTAATATAAGGTTTGACGGGTCACCCTGCCTATCCATAGCTGTGCAACTTTTGTATGTTATATGAAGTTCTTTGTTTAACGCTTGTGCTTCTGTGCTCATAA
Source organism: Lissotriton vulgaris (assembly GCF_964263255.1). NCBI lineage: Eukaryota > Metazoa > Chordata > Amphibia > Caudata > Salamandridae > Lissotriton > Lissotriton vulgaris. Next base: position 1,053,101,032 of record NC_141694.1, on the reverse strand, counting down.
AGAATATAGGGGATTATTCTAGTAATAAATACATATATTTTATAATATATAACTTGTGTGGTGTCCTTTCATTTGATGTTAAAAGGATTGCATATGGTAAAACAGCTGGCTTCACATGCCCTCTTGAGTTTAGCCTAAGACTGCTTTTGTCCATGCTACCATTAGGATGGCTGGTGTATAAGGTTGACTTACAACCAATCACCATAAGGGTCGTTTGGACTGGTGCAAGGTGCTCACTAGAATACCAGGCCAACTTCTCATATTGATGTGCAGCGGTTGGGATTTGAGCTTGCTGTTTGTTTTACCAATTGTAATCTTTGACAATATCATTTGAAAGATCACATCAAGTACCTTAGGGACATATAAACAAAGCTTTAAATACTTAAGTTCTACTGAACTTAGTGGTTGTAGACCAAAGGGCTTAGCACACCCTGACTACAACCTCTAGAGAGGTTCAAGTAGGTAAACACATAGTGTAGGTAGGTGCACACACCTCCACCTCACTAGTCATGGCTGGCACAGGTGAACCACTCAGTTCTCTACCTGTGGGTGACCCTCCCAAGGCACCATCCAGCTATGAAAAACTCAGCTTCAGAGAATTGAGTGCCTTGTGCACCTCAAGGGGGCTGAAAATGGGTCATAACCCCACCATCCCAATCCTGATAAATATCCTAGAGAAAGCTGATCTAGAGAGGGGTCTTGAAGCAGGTCCCTCAGGTAATACAGGAGAGGGAGCCCCCATAGATGATGAGACCATTACCCCAGAAGTTGAGGTAGAAGGAAATGAGGACTCAGATGATAAGGGGGATGGCCAGGTTCAGGTCAGAAGACTGAGCAAGGCTAACCTAAGCCTACATGGGGATGGAGAGGTGTTACACCTTCCCAGACCTAATAGTAGACTTAACCCTGGCAATAGAAGGGATAGATCTCCTTCCAGGGAGTCTAACCAATCTAATGCCTCAAGGGGATCTCAAAGGGGAATGACTTCCCCCCAGAGAAGAGAACGAGGCTAGGATGAGAGCTGTCCAACTTCAGATTGAGAAAGAAGAGTTAGCCCTGGCCCAAGCTAAACTTGCTTTAGCAAGGGAGCAAAAATTAAGTGGATTAGATTCCACTGGTGGCAGCAGTATCCCTAAGGATAAAGACAGGTCCTATGATCATAGAAACCTGAGTAAGATTGTGCCCCCCTACGGATATGGGAATAACATCCACAAATGGATGACTGCTCTGGAGAGAGCCTGCATGGTACACCAGGTTCCCCAAGATCAGTGGGCAGCAATCTTGTGGCTCTCCTTTTCAGAAAAAGGGAGAGACAAGCTCCTCACTGTTAGACCTGAGGATGCTAAAAACTACACTGTCCTGAAGAGTGCTCTTATTGAGGGGTTTGGCCTAACCACTGAGCAATACAGGTTGTTGTTCAGAGATACCCAAAAAGCTCAGACTCAGGACTGGACTGATTTTGTAGATTGTGCTACTAAGGCTCTGGAAGGTTGGTTGCTTGGCAGCAAAGTACATGAATATACAGGATTGTATAATTTGATTATGAGGGAGCAGATCCTTAGTAATTGTCAAAACCAGCTTTTACACCAGCACCTGGTGGACTCAGATCTGACCTCTCCACAAGAATTGGGTAAGAGGGCAGACAAATGGGTCAGAACCAGGATAAGGCCTAAGAATCAGGGTGGTGACCAAAAGAAAGATAATTCCAAGACCCAAGATGGGGGTGGGTCCCAAAACACTTCCTCTACAGTTAAAAAACCTTATTGCCATGCTTGTAAAAAGCCTGGCCATTGGAAGACTTACAGCAGTTGCCCTAAGGATAGCAATAAGGGGAATATTCCTCCAAGTAATACTCCAACACCTCCTGTTACTACTAGTAGTAAACCCCCAGGTGGTGGGAGTGCCCCCAACAATTTGGCTGGGTTTACTTGGGGAACTCAGGTGGACTCTGGCCTAACCAGGTCCCCTACCACAGCTACTCTTGTCTGTGAAAATGGCAAGGGGTTTGCCAACTTCCCTGCTTGTCCCAACACTTTGGGCAAGTACAGACAGGAGCCCCACATCAATGGCCAGAAAGTTGAAGCCTACAGAGATACAGAGTCTATCATCACTATGGTGACTGACAGTCTAGTTCCTTCAGGACAACTTTTACCTGGGTTCACCTATCAGGTGATCAACATTGATGGAGTACAGAAAGATCATCCCATGGCAATAGTAAACCTCAGCTGGGGAGGTGTCACTGGCCCCAAGAGAGTGGCAGTGTCAGCAAACTTGCCTGTAGATTGTCTACTGGGGAATGATCTAGAGACCTCAGCCTGGGCTGAGGTTGAACAAGAACCCCATTCTAGAATGGTAGGCCTTCCAGAAAAGGTTAGTGATGGTCACCGCCCAAGCTCAGGCAGACTTCCCTGATAAGGTTGGCAGGGCTGTGATGGTCACAGCCCACACCCAAACTGAGTTCCCTCCTGAAAAGTTTGGTAGGGCTGTGATGGTCACAACCCAAACTCAAACAGATGTTTGTGTTGTGAAGCCTGAAACTATGGATCACTCCACTCAAACAGAGAGCATTGGGGAGGAAGAAAAGTCTCCCTCCCACCAGACATTAGGTGAGAGTCAGCCTCCTCAGGAATCTGACCCTACCCCTTGTGAAGGAACTGCCCCAGAGGTAGTCAGGCCTAGCCTGGCAGAGCCCCTGATGTCAGTGGACCCTTCCTATGTGGGACCCAGACTGGAGCAGGTAACCTGCCCTTTCTACCCTGCCTAAGTCAGCCCAGGGCTGTAGAGGTCAGGGAGGCCAGTGGTGGACCCCAAAGGGCCCCCTGTCCACAAAAACCACCCCATCAGCAGATTAGGGGCACCATGGCTAGCAGCCCTAGCAAGGTGAAAAAGTCAAGAACTCCTGAGGGATCTCCCTTACACTTAGTTAGGAGCCTCCCCCAGATGGATTCTGTTGGGCACAACCAAACCTGGGACCCAAAGGCCCCAAACCTGACTTGTCCCTCAGTGATCCAACAAAAGGGACCCAGCCTCCAGCTGTAGGCAGCCAGAGGTTGACCCTGAGAGCACAGTGCAACTAACTTCTGGAAAGAAAGGCATCCTTGGTGGATAGTGATTGGAGGAAGCTGAGCCCTACATTAGTGGAGCCTCACTTCAATACTCCATTCCCACACCAGCCTTTTACTTTGCCAAAACACACCACAGGCAGAGATTCCCTATGGTGGAGACCCTCTGATGCCCTAAGGGTTAGGGATTGCTTAGTGGACCATGAGACAGGGGGTAACCATGCTAGTGCAGGTACTTCCTTATATGGCCACTTAGGCAATATAGGCTTACCTGGTCAAGGATAGCCTTATCTCCTTTCGTTGGGGGGGGGGTTATGTAGGAAGGTGGATACCTGACTATGATTACCCCAGATTTTTTGCCTAGTGTTTTGCTGGTTTTTGACTTAGTTGGCCTGGGATCCTGCTAATCAGTGCCCCAGGCTATCTGCTCTCTCTTTAAAATGGACTCCATGTACCCTAGGTACATTTCCAATTGGGTAATGGATCACATTATCAGCCCCTGTACAGTGTACTATAGGTACCCAGGGCATAGGTGCATCCAAGGCCTACAAGGGCTGCAGCATATATTTTGCCACCCCTGGCTGGCCATCCAAAATGACACAACTGGCTGATCACTCAGCTGGGGCAAGGTGGTGTAATCACCCCTTGCTTAGATATAGTATACCTATGTCTAAACCTATATCTGGACACATATACACCTATAAGTCACTCCTATGGCAGGCCTTAACAACCCTGGAGGCAGAGTGCTTGGTTTTATGTGAGATGGTGCTCTAGCATGAGCTGAGCCTGTCTGCAGCTTTCGGAACCATGTCCTTATAGCTGTTCTGGGATATTGCCATACCATATACTTTCTTTCTTTATTTCTTTATTTCGGTTTAGAACAACCATAAAAGAATACAATATAAAGTTTATACATTCATCATAAAATAAAATAAAATAGGGTGCCAATAAAAAATAAGCTTGGGACAACATTCTTAAAATAGCTACTCAATTAGGGATTAACTTTCAGGGATACATAATTTGTCAAAGTAGGAAGTCTTAGAGACACAATATAAATTCATCAGTCGGGGTAGTACATATTTTTAAAAAGATAAATAAGTACAACAAGTTAATCTAAAAAACTTAAAAAGTGCCAGGAACTAGTGGATTAAAAATGTACGGTAAACAAGTGTCAGATCGTAGCAGTCTGGAAACATTTTATGGAGAGGAGTTAAAAATTTAGATATAAAAACTAACTTTAGTGCATAATCATTATTCCTTGGTCTATAACAAATCAGTAGATTAAAATTGAAACCAATTCATGTCTTATTATACAATCCTATTACATTTTTAATCCGTGTCTTTTCCTAACTATTGCCGCAGCAAGGCGGAAACGACTCAAACTGAATACTATAGCCTGTGATGTATCGCCCTTAAACACTCTTTCTCCATCCTTAATCTTTCGAAAGCCTAAAAGAAGGCAAATGGGTTTAATCCACTTTTTTCTGGCTTGCAGGTAGGCAGGACAGAGAAATAAAACATGGGCCTCATCTTCCCTGGTGCCTGTATCACACAATTTGCACATGTCGGGGTTAGTATTTACCATAGACCCCTTGTCAGATACCCACTTTGATGTTCTGGCTTTAATTTGTAGAATGCCATAACGATACTTTAAGTACAATGATTTTGCCATTGCAGGCAATATTTCGTCCATGAAGCATTCAAATTGGCTTTCAATTTTAACATCGAAAAATGTAAGGGTCAGTTTTCCAATATTAGGATTTTGTAATATACAACTGTGGATATATTCCCAGTACCTTGCCTTCAGTAGTTTCTTGGAAAGGTTGGTAAGGGACTCAGGATCATCTGTCCAAAAGTTGTATAGGCCCAATTTTGAGAACCAATTTTCAATGTGCACTAGCCATGGCAACCGGGTAACATTCTTTATTTGCATTATTTCCTTTAGTACTTCTCTATAGTCCACTAGCTCATCAGTAGACCACAGGCGGACCCAGTACAACAATGGGCGTAGAGAGGCATGATCATCAGAACGGCGTATGTTCAAGTCCCAGAATAAAGGAATTAAGGGAGTGCAACCTGGAACAGCTGGAAGTTGTCTGAAAAAACTATTTTCTTGTACAAAAAAGGCGTCTCTACCAGCATGGCCCCACAACTCTGCCCCGTACAGAGCAGCCGATTGAGCTTTGTACTTAAATAGCTCAATTGCTGGTGAAACTGTTCTAATGAAGCTATTCTTATGATTCCTAATTATGGGGGCTTGTATTTTTGTTAGTAGTAGCCTCGATTTTTCAATTTGTGGTTTCCAGTTCATTTTAGTGTCAAGAGTGATACCCAAATATTTGACATTTTGGACGTGTTCAATCTTTTCATTATTTACACTAAAGGCTTTGTTAAAACCTTTGTAGGGGCTGATTGCCATAACCTTAGTTTTAGAAGAGTTAATTTCAAGGCTTTTGTCCATACAATAAGACTGGAATTTATTCAACAGATTTTGTAGGCCTTTAGGGGTCTGTGAAATTAAAATTGTGTAATCCGCAAATAATAATCCTGGAACGGCTTGACCACACAACTTGGGAGAGTCATGCTCGCAGCCCAAGAGGGTGTCTGGGATGTAATTTACATATAAAGAGAAGATGGTTGGCGCCAAAACGCAACCTTGCCCTACACCTCTCTTTATATCAATTTTCTCTGTTAACTCTCCATTGGGTCCCCACCTCACTCTTGCATAGTTTCCCTTGTGGAGCCTGATCAATTGGTAGAGGATGTCACCAGGGACACCCATGTTCCTTAATGATTTCTATAATTTCCCCCTCGGGACCAAATCAAAGGACGCCCTGAGATCCACAAAAGCGACATATAAGTGGGAGTTCCTTATATTAATATATTTCCAGATTAAACATAAAAATCTAAAAACCTGGTCCACTGTACTAATTCTAACTCTAAAACCTGCCTGGTATTTTGTAAAAATAGAATTTTCCTCGATCCACGTATTTAGCTTGCTTAACAGTTGTCGGGCAAAAATATTTTGAAGCACATCTATCAGACTAATAGGTCTGTAGTGCACTGGATTGAGTCTGTCTCCCTCCTTAAAAATAGTAACAATTTCTGCGCCCCGCCAGGTCTCGGGAATTGGAGCTCCTCTTAAAATCTCATGGAGTGGTGTGGCTCACTGGTTAGAGGCGGCAGACCCGGGAGCAGAGGACGGCCCAGGACCAGGGTTCAATTCCTGACGCGGCAGGGTCGTGGACCAGGGTCAGCGGACTCTATAATTCTCACCTCCGTGCCTTCTCTAACCAGGATGAGGCATTAACTTGCCTCATCTCCACAACGGTCCCCCACAAATGCCGGGGATGCCTGGTTTCACCTTGGAGATACCCAGTAGGGACCATCTCACAGGGAAAGCCAGGACGGGTTCCCCAGCAGTCTATGGCGCAGAGATAATCCTTTGGGAGTCGATTCTAGCGCGTTAGAAACCCGCAAATTTAAATTTAAATTACTGAACAGATTAATATAGGGAGCCCACAAAAGATTTTCATGTTTTCAGAGATCGCCAGGTATTCTGTCTGGGCCGGGGCTTTGCCCTGCTTGACTGCATTAATAGCGAGTGTAGTGTCAGCAAGAGTAAACTCTAAGAATAACTCACGAGTATCTGACTCTAATTTATCGTGTGTCCATTCTTCATCATCCCCAGCACCCGAATACAGTGTTGAAAAGTGATTTACCCCGACACCTTCCTCAAGAAACCTGTCCCTCGATTGGGTTCCATTTTTAGTATCCCCGGCGATAAGCTTCCAGAACGAAGATTGGTCTTTCAGTTTGCATGCTAGAAGAAGTTCCATCCAAACTTTTTCATCCCATCCCTTTTTTGCTAGTAGAATAGTTTTTTATAGTGCTTCCTTTTATCCCTAATACTATTTATTTGGTTCCCTTTTACAGCATTTATTAACTCTGATTTGGCCTGGCGACAGGCTCTATTGTACCAGAGTCCTTGCTTCAGACGATTATTTCGGCCAGGTTCAGCACTTTTAGTCCCTTCTGAGAGAATCCCACTAAGCTGCAACATCATGTTCCCATGTACTTCTATTAAAGGTGAACCCTCAGTATTGATGTCAACTAACGGTGACATCAGCATAACATAGAGATCATACATTTTCTTGATCATACCCATATTGCCCATAACAGCAGGCCATTTTAGGGACCTGCGATTATTGGGCTCTAGGGGATCATCAGGTAAATTATGATGGCAAGAAGTCGGCTCCGTTGGGAGCACAAGTAGTGAGCTATGAGTGGTCAAGATATGGGGTAAATTATCACTTTCGGTACAACTATCCATCTTTAAGTCCAAAAGCATTGGTCATAAACACATAGAAACCAATATATAATCTAAGTGGCTTGCATAAGAACCTCTCTTGAAAGTAGGTTTGCTTGGGCAATCTGTTGGTAAGCGCCCGTTACAGGCACGAAGCCCATATGCCATTGTTATTTTTAACAGTTGAAGGGCACCATTTGTGGAAGCTGTGGTATGGCTTGCATCAAGACAGGGGATTTTATTAGCATTGTCTTCTTCCCCATAAATATCTTCAAAGCCCATGACTGGTTCAAACTTCCTATTGAAATCTCCTCCTATATTCAACACGCTTTTGCGGTCTAGGCTAGAGATAATACTATTTAATTGGGCTATTGTCTCTGATTCTTTATTTGATGACTGTGGTCTGTTATAGATATTAATAATACAGACTACCCATCCTTTGATATCTTGGGGTTTTATAACCAAGATATCAGGGCTATTGGAATCAATTTGTTTAGAAACAGTGCCCAATGTAATTCTTGCCCATATTATCAAACCACCAGATAGTCTGCCTTTGTTTGTGTTTAGGGCCGGTATGTGAAATGACCTATATCCTACTTTAAAGTAGTTATCTACTCCCCATGATTCCTGGAATAGAATAGGGTCCCCAGTGTTAATGTAATCATGCCATACTGAGTCAGACATATTTTTCCTTATTCCAGCAATATTCCAGGAAATTATCTTAGCTTCAGCAGGGTCCTTGCCATAAAACTGTTTATGATTCATATTTGTATCCCCTTCAGTTAGCGATGTTGGGAGGTTGGGGTTACCCAACCTATCTATCGACACCGAGTTGCAGCCCTGGTTGGCTGCATCCCTTGTGTAACACCTAGCCTTGTTCCCCTGGGTATGGTTGACTGTTGTGGCTCTTATTTCCCTCTCTTTAGTTGTTCCCAGTCAGTCAACCTCTTCTAGCCCATATAATTCTGTTACCATATACTCTTAAGTGCATTATGAACATCGCAGTTAAATGCTATCTATGGCTTGGCTTTATCAAAACATGTCATGTAAGGTGTCATACGCTTTGGAATACTACCCCCTCGACAGTCCTGGCGACCGGGGTAGCATTCCACCCTTCTAGAGGGAGAAGACATGTTACTTTCCTTAAACGCGGTTAAATCTAACCAGAGCCTCAGCATCACGAAATGGATGCTACTGCCACAGACACTAGTCTGGCCTCCTGCTGCTGACCGAAACTCCGGCAGGGGAGGCCTGGACAAAAGGTTTCCTGTCATAGGGAGGTGTTACACCACCCCAGACAGGAGATAGTGGATTGGGGCAGGGAGGGCTGAATAAAACTAGACACTACCTGGGGCGCACAAGGTGTCCCAGGCAAAGCCCAGTTCAAACCGGTGCTGGGGCACTCCAGCCCAGTTCTGGCGCAAAACTGGACAAAGGGAAAGGGGTGTACCACCACCTTCCTGGGTCCCACCCATAGGAGGGACTTAGCAGGAGATCCAGCCCCTTGATTTGGAATAAAGGTAGGAGCTGTGCCCATAGATATTAGATCATCCTGACTGAAACTTTGAAACAAAGCTCTGGACCCTTCAACATCCTACTCGACGTAGAAGACTGAAGAATCTCCCTTGTGGTCAAGGAGTGGCCACCCTGTGCAAGCAGGCACCATCAGCGCTCAAAGGTTTTCTTTTCCGTTGCTCACGCCAGAGCTTGAACTACAGAGACCAACAAGACCTGGACTCCCAGACTTCCAACAGCCTGATCCATAGTCCTAGCAAAGCTGAGACCCGTGGAGGCGCCGTGAGTCATTGGGACTGGCCACCTTGGAAAGCCAGCAAAGTGCTTCCTGTGTAGCTCCCGAGGCACCCTCGAAGCTGTGCATTGAGGATTGAGAATCCCCAGCCCCGAGCAGCCTGTGCACCGAAGATCACCTCTGCACACTGAACCGAGTGTTGCGTGGGGCCCTTTTTTCACTTTTCCTGCTTGAAACGTTGTCCGGTCACTTGCCCGTTGGCTAGTGGCCTCTGTGACGACGAACCTTCGACTTTACACTGCTGGTCTGGTTGCTCCAGATTAGCCCTATCTCCCCTGAAAAGGAGCCACGATCTGACCTTGCTGGTCCAATCCAGAAGCCATCTTCGATTCCTGCGCGGGTTGCATTTGCCAAGGCCTGTTGACTCCGATTTGAGAACCGACACCGCCGACAGCGAGAGCCTTTGCGGAACAGCCCGTGTTCAACTCTTGATTGTCATCGATACTTCCTGGTCCACGTGGCAGCGGAGACAAACTACTTAACATCACCTGATTGCAACCCGACATCGCCTGGTTCCTTCCTGGTTCCATCCTGGTCACTGGCTAGTGACCTAGACTCTGTCCCCTCTGCTTTCAGGTACTCTACATCTTCGATCCACCCTTGGATCCAACCGGACTCTTCTCTCTCGGTCTCCTGCAGCATATTTTCCTCCAAGCTCCACAGAACTCCACGAAGAAACCCAACGCACTTCGACACCTATGCACCAGCTTCCTGTGGGTGAGGTAACGAGGGTACTCCGATGCCCCTGTAGTGATTTACATCCCTAGTGTCCTTGTTTCAAGTGGCTAAGTTCTAGTCCAGGAGAAATGTAGGTAAGTCCCTAGCTTGCCATAGGATTGGGAGAAAAGGGCATAAACTCAATGGAAAAGAAAGTTCTCATTGCCCTTAAGTACAGACCATAACCACATGTATAATAAATCACAGGAAACGGTACACTGAGATAAAAAAAAATGCAAATCATATATAGAAAAATCTTACAATTTATTTAGAGAATAATACAATCATAAAGCAATTTTTTCTTAAAAATATTTTAGTGCCATAGAAAAACAGTTAAAAATTGTGTCATTCCATATGAAAAACATTTAAAAACATATTCTTTACAAAAGTTGTCGACGCAGCGTTTCGGTTTAACAATAGGACCTTCATCAGGAAAAGGTTCTGGTTCAGAAAAAAACATACAATTAGACACAATAGCTATTTTCATCTTTTTACACAAAATTCATCAATAGCATTATTAGTGCATACTGTAAGAATCAGTCGATACATTCAAGGCACAACAAAATCCTCTTCTCCTTCATTAAACATGTGGTACTGGTACTCAAGGCAGAAATAACAAATGGGATGGGGCGTCTAATCATGAGTTTTCAGCACTCCCCTTGTCTATTACATTAAGGGTGTCTGTGTAGGTATAAATGGTCCGTGTTATCCCTTAAATACACTCTAACTGACTTATATAGTCCTTGTCCCTGATTGGATCTAAAAGGAGACCTCCCTGTCTTTTTTGAAGTAAGTTCTAGTCCAGTCGAAAGACTCCCAAACCTATAACTTTCTAATTTTTACGCACCATTGACTTGTATGGTAAATGCGGTTGCATATAGACACTGCACCCGCATCCTGTGGGCCTCCTATGTCCTAACCTTCGTTAGTACAGTGTAGCCCCAGCGATTCCCAAGGCCATAGGCCTTAACATTGTTACTGACGTGGTACTTATACCACTTTTGTAATATATGGTTTGACGGGCCACCCCGCCTATCCATAGCTGTGCAACTTTTGTATGTTATATGAATTTCCTTGTTTAACGCTTGTGCTTCTGTGCTCATAAAGAGTATAGGGGATTATTCTAGTAATAAATACATACATTTTATAATATATAACTTGTGTGGTGTCCTTTCATTTGATGTTAAAAGGATTGCATATAGTAAAACAGCTGGCTTCACATGCCCTCTTGAGTTTAGCCTAAGACTGCTTTTGTCCATGCTACCATTAGGATAGCTGGTCTATAAGGTTGACTTACAACCAATCACCATAAGGGTTGTTTGGACTGGTGCAAGGTGCTCACTAGAATAGTGATCATCATATACCAGGCCAACTTCTCACAGTACCTGTTAGGAGTGCAATGTAATTGTTTGTAGAACGCACCCACATATTATCCACTGTTATGAGAGAATTAGATGTTAGGAGAATGTAAATCGAATGTAAATCGACTAACATGTTCCTGTGAAAGTTTTTTTTTTGGTTATACAACATGTATAAGAACTCCCTCCTTGAATTGGCATCAATAAAAACACACGCATACAATTCGACAACCTCATTATGGCACTAGTGGGTACAGGTATCATCGGGACAGGCAAGATGTTCCTGTGAAAGTTATTGCAAGCGCTCGTGAATCGTGAAAGACTGTGGACTTTGTTTGTGGCCGTACCTGGGGCATTTTCTGCAGCGGAGCCCTTTGACAACCCTTCTCTGTGACCTGGGAGCATACCAGCTCGGTTACCATCGCCGGGGGAGAGCTACAAACGCCACCTGCACAGGGAGCGGGACTGCGAGGACCAGAAGTGCTTGCGCCGTCCACCGCGCGCACCTGGTTCCTCTTCCCGCCCCCTCCTCCCTCTGACCTTCCTGCGGGCTCAAATACTCCTCGCGGCCCCAGCTGGCGCAGGTGCCGCTCGTGAATCGTGAAAGACTGTGGACTTTGTTTGTGGCCGTACCTGGGGCATTTTCTGCAGCGGAGCCCTTTGACAACCCTTCTCTGTGACCTGGGAGCATACCAGCTCGGTTACCATCGCCGGGGGAGAGCTATAAACGCCACCTGCACAGGGAGCGGGACTGCGAGGACCAGAAGTGCTTGCGCCGTCCACCGCGCGCACCTGGTTCCTCTTCCCGCCCCCTCCTCCCCACCTCCTCTATTTTAGCTCCGCCCTGAACGCGAACGCGGGACGCGCGCGGACGAAGAAGCGGGCGAAGACCGGGCCAAGAGCGGGCCCGTTTGTGCCCGTTCGTGACCAGGAGTGACCGGACCGGGCTACCCCCTTAACCTGTACAAGCCCCTCCTGTTATTTGGGCCATGGCCGGCAGAGACTCCAGGATTAAATCATCGCTAACTGGAAGTCTCTCAACCGCTGGAGGTATGGAAAAATTCCTTATAAGGGCCAACAACATCATAGACAAAGAAATTGTCATCTTGGAGAAACGCCTATCAACTGAACTCATCTCTCTTAAACGCTCATCTATAGGGCCCCTCGCCAATGCCAAAACACCTACCAGAAATAGTGAACATTCTAGCCATATGGTTGATTCGCAGCCTACTATTCTGGAGGTAACACCGCCGCCAAGTGTAGACCCCGACACCATAGTTAACACAATTGTTACTGTAGCGGATATTAACCCCGCTCCCGACAGTAATAATGTCTCTATCTTGTCTAACTTTGAAGAGAGTATTATTCATTCTAAGAGTCAAGGGGAGAGGGAAGGCGCTATTAGGAAACGGAAAAGAGTATATAACAAAAAAGAAACCAAATTGGGAAGATCTGCCAAATCAGCTAAAGTGCGGGGCGAGCAACCCCCGATTACCAACCCCCAAGAAGTTACTCCCCTTGGGAGTGAGGCGTCTATGGAGTGGGTCGTGGCCTTACTGAAATCAATTATATCACCGCTAGAGGCAAAATTGGATAGGTTGGATTCTAGAATATCCAACATAGAGAAAACCACTTCTTCGATCCTAGCCATTTTTAGTAAGCTCAAATGCCAAAATACCCCTCCTATTGTCCCAACCCCCCCGGTCCCGGCTCCTCCAAACCCGAACCAACCTATTATTCCCTCTTTAGTAAACTGTCTACCTACCCCCTCCATGCCCAGCAATACAATCGACCAGCAGGTGGCGAGTCACCAAGCCAGTGAGTCTAATCCCCCGGTGCATATGGAAGAGGTAAATCAGGGATCCCCGGCCAACGAACATAAAACCCCTAGACGTAGACGGCCTGATCTCCCGCCGGAAGCTAATCGGTTTACGGTTATTCTAGCTGGAGTACCACCATTAGAAAAAGGGGAAACAGAAACCTTTAGTTCCTTGAAAAGCAAGATTATCAAATGGCTTAACTGGAATAGACCCCTCCCGACCCATTTACATAACGAAATCATCATGGTTAGGAGGGTTCCCTGGGTTGGTAAGACTCCCAAAACCATCAACGGAGACTGTATTACCGTTAGCTTTAGAGATCCCCGTACGGTTTCTCATATCTGTGCGGGCTTCAATAGATCTTTTGATTCCACTATTCAGACCCTTCCAGTTTCCTACTTCTTCCCACCAACTAATAATTATCATCATTCTAGAAGAGGGGATTGGTCTGTTGTGGAACGTAGGGGCAGGCAGCGGCCGTTTGACATCAGACCCCCAAGGCTACCCCAATACACGCCCCAACCCTACCCCTTTTCTGAATACAATCGTTATGGCTGTTTAGAAGGCATGGAGGGAGTTGATTGACTACCCCCTGACGTTCCATCTCTTGAGATGATTCCTGTCACTGGAGACAGAGAAGCCCCATCTATTTTCATACCACCGATCCAATGCTTGGTAACTGCTCCTAATATGAAATCTATCCCATCTGTTGATCTGAAGACAGCTTACCCTGTACCCCATGTCCTGGGACCTACTGATGTGGGTCATGCAACACCATCCATCATAGTTACCCCCCCTGAACTGGTACAGGTCCCCAAGCCAACAGGATACTCAATGGCAAGTTGGAATATTGCAGGGTGGCGACAAAAAGTTGTAGCCCTGGGATGGAGAGAGCACATCTCGGACTTTGACATTTTGTGTCTGCAAGAAACATGGTCTGTGGAAGATATTCACTATGATGGTTTTGTCTCTTACAATTGTCATGCTGAAGAATCTGTTATGGGGAGGGCTAAAGGCAGACTTCTGATTTTACTATCTGTACACCTCCCTGTACATGTAAGAAACAGCCATCAAGTGGGGTCCCATTCGCAGATACTGGAAATAATGGTTAGTAGGGGTAGAAATATTCTGTTGATTAACCACTATAATAACACCTTTGACCCAACCAGTACCTCTGTTGTGGATGAACTTGAAACAGTTTTAGACTCAATTTTCTATAATTCGGCCATATCCTATGATATTATATGGGGGGGAGATTTTAACATCAGAACCTGCCCTCTCTCTTATACAACAGCTTGTGGGTATGATGGGGACAATGGGGAGTACTCATTACACTTTTTACACTCCCTCTATGGTACTTCCCTCAACAACCTTATGTTAAAGTATGACATGTCCATCCATCAACATGCCCCTGATAATGAGGGTAACATGGCCCCAACTTTTACGGGGAGGAATGCTGTTTCTATTGTTGATTATCTGCTCATCTCAACCCGGATAGTCCCACATTGTACGGTCCCGTTTATCCTGGATCTTGGATTGAGTGACCACAATGCTCTAACTATGTCCATCTTTTGTGAGATCACTAGGAAAGAATTTACCGGTAGGGTTGTAGATGATATTATCCCATTTAGGCCAAACGGGATACGCATTAAGTGGTGTGGGGAAAAATCCGAGAATTTACATTGTAGTGTTGTGAAAGCCGGTCTAAAAACGATACTCTGTTGTCTCGAAATCGATGCCCCACCTGATTGTATTGTAAATAATTTCGAGAAACTGGGTACCATAATCAAGCAAACCCTTACTACCAAGAAGGTCCCAATTAAAAGGGAAACATTGGGCTGGTTTAACCAGGCCTGCACTAAGGCTTTAAAAGCCCTTAAGCTTGCCCTTTCCAACCTGCCTAGAGACAGGGAAGCTGTCAAACACTTGAGGGCCAATTACAACATTGTATTGAGAGACAGGAAACAAGAGCTCAGAGAACTAGCCTGGGACGATTTGAATAAAGCAGCAGCCCTCCGGGACAGCAAGCTGTTCTGGAGTACTATTAATAGCCCATTTCTCCAAAAGGAAGAATTCCCAGTCCTTACCGCCCAAGTAAGCGAAGATAGTTGGGTTTTACATTTCTCAGGGATTTTTGACCCAACCGGAGAGTCTAATGATAACATCTGTAACAATCTCATTACTCCAGTTGAACCCCTGGGAATCATGATTCATGAAGTAGACTTGGCTATTAAGAACAGTAAAGGAGGGAAGGCACCTGGCCCAGATGGGGTGCCAATTGACCTTTATAAATATGATTTGGCCCTGTGGAGTCCATTACTAACCCTAGCGTTTAATGCCGCTGTGGATAACAAGACTCCCTTAAGTTGGGGTGAATCCATTATAATTCCTATCTATAAGAAGGGGGATAGAGGAGAGGCTAAGAACTACCGCCCTATCTCCCTTCTGGACTCCTCACTAAAAATTCTGAGTAGGGTCTTACTGTCACGATTGGAAGAATGGGCTATAGACAATAATATTCTCGCCCCATCCCAATATGGCTTTAGAAAAGGCCTTGGTACTATAGAACAATGTATTAACCTGAATCTTTTAATTGGAAAATACACCAAGGCCAAACCAGGATCTTTGTATCTGTGTTTTGCGGATCTTTCTAGCGCCTTCGATCTGGTTGACCACACTTTGTTGTGGTCAACCTTATTGGGTATGGGTGCCCCCCCTGCTATTATCCACTTCTTAGCTAGACTCTATTCCAACTTATCGGCCCAAATTCGTTATGGACCAGCGGGGGAGTGTACAAGAAAGATCAAGGTAAGATCTGGCATCCGACAGGGATGTGTTTTGGCCCCGTTGCTTTTCTCGCTCTTTAATAATTCAGTCGAGCAAGATTTAAAGAAAATCCAAGCTGATGCTCCTCAAGCAGGAGGTCTTCCTATACCGGTATTACTCTATGCCGACGATACTGTTTTACTTTCCAGGACCCCTATAGGTCTTCAAAAATTGATGAATGGTTTTTATGATTTTATCCAGGGGAAGAAACTTAAAATTAACAATTCTAAAACTTTTGTTATGGTATGTGGCAAAAAGGTAAAACATCTTAAACCCTTTTATTTTAAGGAAAACCGTATTGAGACTGTTGATAATTTCTGTTATCTGGGCGTTACTTTTAATAACAGAGGTTCCTGGGTCCCAGAACAAACTAATGTGAAAGCAAGAATGGGGAAAGCCTCCCTAGGCGTCTTTCGCTTTGCTTCAAAAGTGGGAAGCCGCCGTATCATAGATATGTTGAATATATACAAACATAGATGTACATCGATAGCATTGTATGGTTCCGGGGTTTGGGGACATTGTAATGTAAAGGCCCTGCAAATTACGGAAAATATGTTCCTCAAACGGTTGCTTTGCCTCCCACCCTCGGCATCTACTGTCTTAACGCATATGGAACTAGATCTGGACTATTTAGCTGACCTAATCGAACTGAGGCCACTGTTGGTCTGGAAATCCATTTTTACCAAGTTTGAAACTGCCTTTACTAAAGATATTATTAAGGACTGTCTACTGTTAGAAAAAGTCTCTAACATTCCTTGGCTAAAATATGTAATTTCAACTGTTAAGGATCTGTTTGATATGGATGTGAGTAAAGATCCTGTATGTATTAATTCTCTGACCAAACAGGAGGTCAAAAATGAATTTTTGCGGGTCAAAACCGATTTGCGGAAAAATGCTACAAAAGAGTATTCTACTCATGTTTTTTATTATACCCTTAAAGATGATGTTTCTGGTATACCTATGTATCTTAATGCTATTAGTAGACGGTCTCATCAATTTGTACTTTCAAGACTGAGACTAGGCATTGTACATAATTTGGTTGCTTTTCCCACAATGAAATGCTATTCTGTTACCCCTTGTCCGTGTGACGGTTTTACTAAACAAAGCACATTGCACTTTCTCCTACTCTGCCCTTTGTACAAAGCTCAACGCATTTATTATCTTAAACCTATGTTTTTGAAATATTCCACGTATACCGCAGGAAATGCAATGAAGTTATTATTTTCACTTGCGAGCCCAGATCTATGTTTCTTTACTGCTACCTTTATTTTAAAATCTATCACAGCAAGACAAAGTATGGTTTTCCCCTAATTTATGTACAAGACTTTTTACATTTTATGCTAAACCTTCTTGCCCAACCGTATGATATGTACTTTCCCTGGAGTTATATCTTCGTATGTGCACTGTTTTATTCTGTATACTTTTATGATGTTTTTTAAAACAATCGAATAAAGTTTAAGAAACGAAACGAAACGAGTTATTGCAACCCAATGTAAGGCACAGTAATTATTGCTTAGAACATCTACTAACCATTGTAACCAATGTGACTTGTTTTCTTAGGTCTCACTAGTAAATGTGATTCAATAATGTATTACTTATGATAAATTCTTTCTTAGGTTAATGACTTAGATGCAAGATGTATCTTAATGCAGTTAAATATTACTCCTATCGAATGTTAAAGACCGATGTATTTCCTAACCTACACAGTGTGGTAAAATGTGTTAATTTAGCTTAACTCGCAGGCCTGAATTTGTAGTACTCTTGGAGAGCCTTTGTTTCTGAAAGTAATGTTCATATTCATGTGAAATTCGTAGAATGTTTCTGTCTCATGTTTGCATTGCAGGTGGACAACGTTTACTAGTAAAGAGTAGGGCTATTGTTCCATTAGACAAGGTTGCAGAATGAAATAGTTACAGTAAGCTTGGCCGCAGGAGATAAGGTAGAGGGAGGTATTTTCACACTGGAGAAGGAGAGAAGACCAATGACGAGCTGCTGCAGAGGGGAGTGTACGTGGAGATGGCCATGAAGGGAGTTGACATCATGGAAAAGTTTGTGGCTGAGAAGAGCAGCATTATGGGACATTCGATTAATACAACTTTAAGTATATAATTCCTTGTAGAGAGGGTCAGTCACCCCAGTCCTGCGACTATGCAGACCACTTCTGATCACAAAACAGTCTGACCGGTCAGCGACTCTCACAGCACCAACTCTCTCCTCATGTGAGAGCAGACAGCCTGGCCTGGAGTATGGAGCTGGAAGGAAGGAGCAGAGGGTGTTCGGGTGGGTGTAGGAGGTCAGGCTATTTGTATATTTAGGTGGGCAGTGAAGGGGTACGTACATTTATTTTTACTTCGAAAGGAGGCGGAGGTAAAATGTAAAAGGTGGACTGGGTTGATGGCAGGATGCAAGGTATATTTTTTCAGTTTTGGCTGCAGTGAAGGATAAATGTTGAGGGTGATGGGGTTGAGTAGCTGGAGGCTAGGTGTTTCTTTTAAAATTTGGGCAGGGGAAGGGAAATGCAGAAGTTGTGGAGAGGGTGCGACGGAAGAAGATCTGACGTGGTTTTCATCACTGATAACATTCTACCACTCTTAATGCTCATTCGAAGCAGTTTTACGAAGTGATCAAAATGGTACAAGCAGCGCTCTGATAGCATTGTAAATAAATACATAAAATTGACTCTTGTATACTTTTTCCAAACCTCTGCTGCCATTATGTGAGTTTATGACGCATGACAGGCTTTCACATACTCTCAGGCATCATTTGGCACGCTTCAATAGGCTGTCGGTTTAGGTCATTTATCAACACAAAGGGGCAGATGTACAAGCACCTTGTCCCACTTTTGCATCACTTTTAACATGGGCAAAGTGACGCAAAAGTGGTGAAAGGGGCTTGTAAATATGCCCTAAAGGGGCTTATTTACAAACCCCTTGCGCCACCTTTGCGTCACTTTTCCCACGTTCAAAATGATGCTCAAAGTGGTTCAAGGGGCTTGTAAATAAGCCCCAAAGAGTTGAGGTATGTATATTCTGTTGAAGAATGTGGGACACGTCACTTTTCCCATGTTAAAAATGACGCAAAAGTGGAGCCAGGGGCTTGTAACACATAAGCCCCTGTAAGTTCAATTTACCTGTTATATTTAACATTTCTTACAGATATTTAGGGAACACCGAGAAAAGTCGTAATTGGCCAAACGTATACAGATCGACAAGTAGTGCTAAACTGTGGGTAAACTTTCTTGACCAGTACACTATTGATTCTTATCGAATCCGGAGTTAGGCATTCCCAAAGAACTGACTAACGAAACCTATACCACAGCTCAAAACAACATACTTTATTTGTTCTCATTTTTTTCTTTACTGTACAGGAAAGGAAGGGCCCTCCAACATTCACACTGAAAAGGCCAGTTTGAAAGGTCCAATGAGTTTCCTAGTCTGCCACAGAGCATCAGAATAGTTAACAAAAGAGAAAAGACCCCACTTGTTCCAGGGAACAGGGTACTACAGACAATCAAAGTCAATGGGAATTTCCCTGGATTAACTATTAGAAATGAATTATGTATCCTAAATAACATCTTATTATAACACAAGCATACTATTAAAAATATTTTTTTTAACGCAAACTAAAATGTAACGTTTACACGTTTTCTTTATTTGAAAAATATTTTTCTCACTTAGCAAGGTATTTTCCTTAACATAAGGAAACCAAAATCCATTTTAAAATTTCAGAAAAAACAATTTTCCTGAAAAACAATTAATATAAACATTTCTTAAAATACAGTACACATTGATAAAACATTCATCAGTATAAAAAAAGCTATTACAAAGTGCATAGAAAGCATTTATCACAGAAAAAATTGCATATGACTAGTTAAAAAAACAGACAAGTAAACCCCTTATTTTCAATGGATCAACAAATGTTGGTCCCAAATAATCAGATCTAATAGCCTTTGTATTACTCGTGTGAGGCTTCCAATTTTCAAAATTGGCGTATTTATGAAAACCACTGGGCTTTACTTGGATTCTATGAGCATTATGCGTCAACGCGTTTCGGTGTTTAAGCCGTGGATATGGTCACACCTTCCTCAGGACAGAATTAATTGGGGTCATCAACACCAAGATGGTGGAGTCCTTCTAAATATTAGAGAAATACTTGCATTACATTTTTCTTAACGAGTACAACACCTTTTTCATGTATCTATAATGCAGTAGCTTTTTTCAGGGTAGATTGTAAGTAACATTCTTATACCGTTACATTCTAGATGTTAACATACTTTAGTTTGGTGTTCCCCATTAAGGATTCCGACAATGCGAGTTCTATATTAAGGTCAGTATAGGTTGTTGATATGTTAGAACACCAAACTAAAGTATGTTAACATCTAGAATGTAAGGGTATAAGAATGTTAACCCTCTGGGTGAGAGAACATATGTAACCAACCTCGGAGTAACCAGAAATGTAATGTTGGAAAGCAAGAAGACTGGAATATACTTGTTGATCTTATTTAGGATATGTGTAGAGAGAGTACATTAAGTACAATCTACCCCTGAGAAAAGCTACTGCATTATGGATACATGAAAAAGGTGTTGTGCTCGTTAAGAAAAATGTAATGCAAGTGTAAATAAGACACAAAAACATGTATTGATTGATATTTCTCTAATATTTAGAAGGACTCCATTGGTCTGTTGAAATTGAGGGAATGAAATGGGATTATTCTGAAATTAATCCCCAGCCCAAATAATACCGTTTATCCTCCATGTTTTCCTAAAGATAGGACGATTGCGAATAGTGATAAGTTTATTGTACCAGATGGACATATGAAGAAAACCTTTGCAAGTAAGTGGAGGTAGGGTTAAAGAAGGAGGGATCAAATGGGAAAGATACTTAAAAATAAGACAGGACAAATATGCAAGGGTAGAAGAGTGAGAGAGATATTGGAGGATAGAGTTGTGTCTTTAATAAGTAAAAGGATTTCTTCTTGTTCCATAAAAATGTTGACAGTGAAGAGTCAATTTTCTTAAACTAGAGCTGGGAAATACTAACAGGAATCATGGACAAGGTATAAAGAACTGTGGGTAAAATCATCATCTTAATTGAATCGCGTCAACCCCACCAAGAAGGAAAGAGAAGTGAGCAAGAAGAGAGTAAATATTGAATACAGAGAAGGAGTTCTTCAAGATTTAGAGAAACAGAGGCCAAAACGGAATTAGAGAACCATATACCTAGATATTTAATTTTAGTTGGAGTCAAAGAAAAGCCAGTGAAGGAGAATGAGTGTTAGCTACATATTGTATTTAAAGGAATGATTTCAGTCTTATCAAAGTTAATTTTGTAACCCGAAACTAGGGAGATAGCGGGAATATCTTGAGATAGGGCAGGTAATTAGGTTTCAGGGTCATAAATAAATAAGAGAATGTTGTCAGCATAAGCCCAGATTTTATATGACTGAAGAATTTAATTAGATTTTTACTAAGAAATGGTGCCAGTGTTGTAAATCAACGGCGATTAGGTTAAGCATTAGCAGAAGACATGCTGTATTTGACCATTATCGTAGCAAATGTACCGACTCCATTTTGTATTCGGTGCGGCCATTTTGTATGCCATACATCGCCATGTGCTCGTCATGTGCTTTGTCCTACCTCCTTGTTAACTGCGCCTGAAGTCTGCCCGGCAACAGGCTATATTTAGCATCCCCCACTTCCAGCATGCCCAGACATGCCCAGTAGGGTCTGCGGCTGTTACTAATTAGTTCGAGATAGGAATGTGTTTACTAGTTTCTGAAGACTGTTAACTCCGCCCACATATCGATTGTGCTTTCCAAAATGTCCTTGTATGGTCATAAAACTGCTCTTGTATTCTGTACCGCCTTCTTTTGAGCCCCCTCATTGTGTATAAAAGGGGCCATGTGCTTTAGTTCGGTGTGCTACTCTATACAATACTGAAGGGTGTTGTGTGGACTGTAGTACCACCTTTAAAGGTTTAATAAACTTTGCTTTTGTATTTTCCAGTTTCATTGCCAACTTCTTTCCATGGTCTGAGGACTCTGTGCAGAGAAGGGCGAACCCCTTGCACTAGTAGGCCTAGCTGAGGCTTGCTCACGTCAATTGGCGCCCGACACATGGGGCTCATCGGCGACTCGGATGCCCGAAGGAGTGGTCGTGACGAAGGATTGGAATCTCGCTGCGGACGCGATCGCATGCCAGAGGATACCCGAGTCTTGGCATCCAAGGCGTTTTTTCCTTTCTTTCCGATCTGACCATCCAGGTGGTGCCGGTCCTCGACTGAGATCTCTTCTGTTGGCTTGCCGTGCAGGGGCCGGTTGGTCGAATTTAGAACTTGGCAGTTGGAATCTGGACGCCCTGTGATTGGTAAGAACCGTTGTACGGTACTTGCTGTGGGTTTTGGAAGCCTGGGATTGGAAAGGCAGCTTTAGAATACGCTTGCTGTGGCAATTTTGGTTTGGTATGACTAGTCATAATGTGTATGTGTAAGTGTAAATATTTGCGTTGCAACACATATAGACAGGTAATGAGGAGATTGTTCTCTACAATGCGATTTTGATTTGAACAGCACAACGTATTACAGATACCTTAAGTGCTACTTCGATTATAATACTGCATATTTTGCACTATTTTTGGCTTGCCTGCTTTTAGCGCACTTCGTAGGATGTGCTGCTTTTGTCGAAATAACCGGTTAAGTCTTGAGGAATCGCAGCCGGCTCCCCCGGAGGGGACGCCTCATAGAGATATGTATTTAAAATATGGTCTTTCTTCTATAATGTACAGCACATTGTGGAAGAAATACACGCGAAAGGATCATGAGTTACGTTGGCCAAAGTATGGGTCATTTGATATGCGAAAGATTGAGTATGTGGAACAGTATATGTTCGAGCGAAAATCTAGACAAGACATGTTTGAATGTGTACGAATGTGGGTGAAAGAAGTACGTGAGCATGAGAAACGTGAGCAAGCGCTGATTGAGAAAGAACAACGGAAGAATGTGTATGAAAAAGCGCAAGAATTAAGGATGAAAGAGGTGAAAGAATTGGAAGAGAGACAGGAGAAGGAGCGCAGATTACAGATATCTGGCCAATATGCTGTTCGGCAACCTCTTTATCCTGTCCTTAATAAACCACTAGATGATTTTTCATTGTTAGATCGTCCTCCGCCTCTGTATGCCGTTCCGTCCGCTCTATCTGGCGAAGATGACGATTCCGGGGCAGATAAAACGAAACCTGATACCCGTTCAATGATGTCTGCCGACCGCGCGGTCGAACTTAGAAAGATTGCTCGTCAGGCACTTCAGTATACTGTTACTGTTTCTAATATCTTAGATACTTTAAAGGGATGGCAAGATAGAGAGCAAATATATTTTACTGAGCATTTTGCAGAAGAAGTTGTTGACATGTTCCGAAAAGTTTCTGACATTCTCAAACCTGATGATGTAGCAACCGATTGTAAGCAATTGCGTAAAGGTCTTTTTACTCTTCCCCAGGTGACTGATACGATCAAGCGGCTGTTTAAACTTCGAACTGAGGCACTTCATCTACGGGAGGAGAAACGGAAAGCTAAAACAGATGGACGGACGGGATTGGTCGACGGGAAACAATCATCTATCTTTGGAACAGATAAGACCGCAGTAGTGCATGCAAAGCCTATGCGAGAGGCCGCGCCTTTATATGTTCCTCCTAAGGGAACGGGTACAAGTGACGATAAGTTTTCTGTAGATGCTAAAGGTTATTTTATTTATAATTGGGTGTATACTCCCTGGAATAGGGCTGATGTCATGGCACTTAAAGCTGCATTGCCTGATCCGCGTAAAAATCCAGCTGCTTTCTATGAGGAAGTTGAGGGAGCCATAAATTCTTGTACCATGACATTAGCTGATATTGATTTATTTTTCGGGCTAATATTGCCGCCTGATATGTGGAGATCCGTGCGTAAAGTTGATGATCGCGCAGTGGATGGGGCATTATGGAAGGAGATAGAGAGGGAAGATGACGATAGGGAACCAGCAAAAAAGCCATGTCAGTTGATTTCAGCTCTCCCTGGTGCAATATTAACTAAGTTAAAAACGATTATTCCCCCTAAAAAGATTGATTGGACTATTTTAGCATCTTGAAAGCAAAAGGCAGATGAATCAGTTTCAGATTTCTTTACGCGTTTCAAGGAAGCCTTTCATGATTTTAGTGGCCAGTCGCTAACGGACGATACGGGCCGACATTTGTTTGTAGATAAGTATGTTATGAATCTATTACCAGGAGTGGCTAGCCGTTTAAAAGCTAGTGAAAGCTCTTGGACTATCTCTTCTCCGGCATCCCTCCTGACGATGGTTCAATATTACGAGCGTCAGGAATTTGAAGCGAAGGGTAGCGAGAATAAAAAGTCTAAAGAATTAAAAACAAAGGTTATGTTATCTCAGGTTTATGGTCCACCTCCTAGAGGTAACGATAGAGGCGGACAAGGATTTAATGGTTCCTCTTACACTCGTTCAAATTTGGCTGTTGACCAATGTGCGTATTTGTAGGAAATTTGGCCATTGTGCAAATGAGTGTCCGTTGTTGCGCTCACAACGCTATGTCCGTGACCGAGGACCAATGAGAAATCGCGCCAGAAATCAGGACCCAGAGGCACCACGAACGATCGCTCTAGGTTTGATTCTAACGTGGGGGTACAAAATGGGTTCAATACTTTTGATAGGCGCAACCAATACCAGATGTCTGATTATGTGCAGCCTGATTTGCATGATTCTGCTTATGCATAGGATTGCGTAGGATGGGGTAAGGAATCAGTTGAAGTTCTAGTAGATCAGAGGGGTCCTTATGTTACAGCACATGTTTTGGGTTCTACTGATCAGTTTCTGGTTGATACAGGAGCTACTCGTAGCGCTTTGTCTAAACAATTGGTTCCGAGGGCTCCCCTGTCTGGCTTAACGATTACATCGTTAGGGTTCGATGGAACACCTTCCCTTAGCCCATTGTCACAACCACTTGCATTTCATGTTGATAAGTTTGCTGCTCCGTGCCCGTTTTTGCTCTCCCCAAATACACCAGACAATATTGTGGGTCTTGATATGCTCAAGTATTTCAGAGCCACAATAAGATGTTCCCCTGAAGGAGTGCGTGCGATTTTAAATGACAATTATCCAGTAACGGACAGAGTTTGCATTGCTAAAGAGGATACTGCATTAGCCTCCCTACCTAAAACTTTGTGGGCTACTTCAGATAGTGATGTGGGACAGATGGTTATTCCACCGGTGCATATAAGGGTAAAGGAGGGAGCTGTGTTACCACGTTTGCCTCAATATCGAATTTCACAGGAGGGTGAGGAAGCACTCACACGAATTGTACAAGATCTTATTGAAGTTGGGGTTGTTGAAGAAGTTCCATTTAATGTTTGTAACAGTCCGATCCTCCCAATTTTGAAAAAAGATACTGATACTAGGATTTATCGATTTATAATTGACCTACAGGAGGTGAATAAGATAGTGGTGCCACAATATCCAGTGGTTTCTGACATTATGACACTTCTTACTTTAGTTCCACCTACTGCAACTACGTTCTCTGTTATAGACTTGAAGAACGCTTTCATTTTGATCCCTATTCATCCTGATAGCCGATATCTGTTCGGTTTCACTTTGAATAATCGATCGTATAGATTTTGTAGAGTTCCTCAAGGCTATACTGAGAGTCCTAGTATTTACAGCCAAGCATTAAAAAGACAACTTGATTCTTTTGTTCTACCCGAAGGTGTGGTGCTTATACAATATGTTGATGATATTCTGTTGGCAGCCGATGCCCCTAAACAATGTGAAAAGTGTACCCTGTCTTTGCTTTCTTTCCTTGCTTCACATCATCACAAAGTATCAAAAAAGAAATTGCAGTATTGTAGACCAAAGGTAACCTACTTAGGTCACCTTTTGTCTAAGGAGGGGCGTGCACTCACATCAGATCGCATTCAGGCAATTTTAGACACACCAGTACCTTCTACACAGAAAGAAGTTCGAGCATTTTTAGGTCTTACTTCTTTTTTTTTCAGCCAATGGATATTGAGATTTTCATACATTGTTAAACCTTTGTTAGCACTTTTGACAAAAGATACTCCAATACCCCTTCCATGGACAGATGAATGTGAGAATGCTTTTCGACAGTTACGACAAGCCCTTTGTTCAGCACCAGTGTTAGGTACTCCAGATTACACGAAGCCCTTTACACGAGAGAGATGGATGTGCATTCTCATTTTTAGTTCAGACACATGGTGATAAGTAAGGCCCTTGTGCATATGTTTCAGCAGTACTTGATCCTGTTGCTCGAGCGTTGCCTGGATGTTTTCGCTCGGTTGCAGCAACAGTTGTGTCAATACGCCAGAGTGAAGGGATAGTCTTATCACATAAGCTGT
The DNA here is from genome assembly GCF_964263255.1 of Lissotriton vulgaris. Lineage (NCBI taxonomy): Eukaryota > Metazoa > Chordata > Amphibia > Caudata > Salamandridae > Lissotriton > Lissotriton vulgaris. The sequence continues at coordinate 1,053,074,736 of NC_141694.1, read as the reverse complement.
TGGTGCTGGTACCCCATGCTGTTGATGCTCTTTTGAATCAAACAAAGACGCAACACTTAACTAGCGCTCGTCTGACAGGATATGAGTTGACGCTCTTAGCTCCTCATATTACACTGAAGAGATGTGTAACACTAAACCCAGCCACGTTGTTGCCATTTCCGGCGACTCAACCTGAGGTGCAAGAAACACATGATTGTATTTTCCTGACTGAGGAACAGTCAAAGGGTAGTATTGATTTGCAAGATACGCCCCTTCCAGATGTAGATGGAGAATTGTGGGTTGATGGGTCTTGTCTGAAGTTACCGGATGGTACAACTTCAGCCGCATATGCAATTACTACGCTTCACACAATAGTGGAGACAGCTCGCATACCACAGAAATCAGCTCAAGCAGCGGAACTAATAGCTTTGACACGAGCGTGTGAGCTTAGTACAGGTTTGCGTGTGAACATTTATACAGATAGCCGCTATGCTTTTGGAGTGGCGCATGATTTTGGCCTGCTCTGGAAGGAAAGAGGTTTTCTGACAGCACACGGGATGCAGATAATGCACGTAGAACTAGTGCATAATCTTCTGACTGCATTAACATAAAATGTAGTGCGCACAAGAAAGTGACTGAAAAGGTGGGACAAGGAAATGCTTTTGTAGATCGAATGGCACGTGAGACTGCGATGCAGCCTGACGCTACTTCCATGTATGTAGTGAAGTCACAAGCTGAGCGGTGGCACGATACTAGGAAAGAAGTATTAGAGATACAGAGGACCGCTTCTGACAAAGAATGGGAGCAATGGTCCAAGGATGGAGAGTTGGATGATGAAGGATGTTGGCGAAACAAACAGATGGATAGATGGAAGTTGCCTATAGCTTTTGTACAACCTATGGTTCAGATGGCACATGGCTAGCACATGATGGAGCTTTAGCTATAGTGAAATTGCTTACACAAGTTTGGGAGCATCCAGAAATTGCTAACACAGCTAAGAGAGTAGTACAGTCCTGCACGATCTGCCTACAATTCAATCCTGGAAAAGGGACACGAACTCCAGCAGGAGGATTTGCTACACCAACTGCACCTTTTGAAGTATTGCAGATGGATTATTTTCAGCTTGAACGCTGTAATAATCTGAAGTATGTCTTGGTGGTGGTATGTGCCTTTAGTAAATGGATTGAGGCATACCCTACAAAGGACAATACTGCAATTACTATGGCAAAGGCACTTTTGAAGGAATTTTTCCCTCGCTATGGTGTTTGTAGATTTTTGTGGAGTGATAACGGACCTCATTTTGTAGGGGACGTTATCAAGTATGTCCTGAAAGGATTAGGGATCAAACAGAAGTTTCATGCAGTGTTCCACCCACAATCATCAGGATTGGTGGAAAGATACAATGCTACTCTGAAGCTGAAATTAGCCAAGATACAGGCTTCTACTTCTCTGACTTGGCCAGATGTGTTGCCACTGGCATTGTTGTCTATTAGATCAGTGCCTCATTCTCGAACAGGTCTCACCCTTATGAGATCTTGTTTAGAAGGCCTATGAATATCTGGGGAATTCCTAAACCAAGTTCTGTGTATGATGTACCTTGTGTCTTAATGAATGACTATTTGGCACAGTTAACTGATAACTTGGTTTCTATTCATCAACAGGTTCGAGAAGCACTTCCTGACAGATCTACAGGTGAAGGCCATAATCTTCGACCTGGTGATTTTGTTCTCCTGAAGTACTTTGAGAGATCGAGCAGTTTGGAGCCAAGTTGGCGTGGGCCAGAGCAAGTGCTACTTGCCACGAGGACAGCAGTTCGAGTCACAAACCAGAAAAATTGGATTCACAGCACCCTTTGTCGGCGAGTACTTCCTACCTTGGTGGAGCCTGCTGTGTTGACCGACCATTGAGAGGTTCTGACTGCGGAGAAAGGCCGTGCTGTGACACCTGACGGATCTGAGGAGTTCTTCCCGGACCAGACAATCCCTGGAGCAACAAGATATAATTTGAGACCGAGAGAAAAGTCTGCAGCGCTTGTGAAAGTTGTCTGAGCATTCCCTGGGTTATTGAAATGGAGAGCCGATGTGGCAAGGGCGGGGGGATCAGCCCTGCATTAGAGTAGTGACACCCGTCTTGGCCCGTGGTGAAGAAATCAACGGCTGCTCAGGGGTAAGAGCTCTGACAACTACTTTAGTTTCGGTAAGATTTGTTTTGTGCTTTGATTAAAATGGAAAAGAAGAAGATTTTTTGCGCTGTAGGGCTTATTGTTGTCCTGGTGATTGCGGCAACGATAACATGGTCTGTTGAGGAGACAACTCCTGCTCGTGAGTTGTTTGTTGTTACTACACCGACACCCGAGGAGCATTATTTATTTACGCTCCCATATCAAGAATTGAAGCATCGACAATCCTACCTTAATAACACTTTTATTCAGATGTTACATCATACCCACATGGCTACGAATGCCACAAAGTGTTGGATTTGTGGGATGATGCCTGCACATCAAAAGAAAGGAGGTACACTGTTTATACCTCTCCCTTTTTCGCATAATGGCTCCTGTCAAGCCTGGTATACTTTGCTTTTTGCGACTAGGAAGCCTAGGCAGACTGCTACTCCGGTTGAACAAAGAGTGTCATCAAGACAAAGATGGGTATCCCCAAGCAAATGGAACTAAATAGGAGTGGGAGGAATATCGACCAGACAATATTTCAACACCATATATCTTCACCAACACAAGAGACTCTGTTAATGCTGAACATTTTGTTATTTCTGTTACTCAAACACAAGCAGAATTATGTGTACAGAGCATTGGACATATTCCTGTTGGCATTAGCGATTGTATTACTGTTTTGAATATAGATGGTTTGAATAATAGTACCTTTTTAGCTTCACATAACACCTATTTTGTGTGTGAGAATCGTGGATATTATCGATTGCCAGCTGGGTGGACAGGAGTCTGTTACGTATCATTTTTGTTGCCCCCTGTGTTTCTGGCACTTCCATTGTATCATCGAGATCTTCAATTGTTCAACAATATTACTGTAAATCGATATAAGAGAACCTTGAATACTGATAATATAGACCAAACAGATACTAGCCTACAACAATATATAGATTTTAATTTAGGATTGTTCTTTTTTGTGGGTGCTGCATTAAATAGCAGAAAAGTGCGATGATTAACTAGAGTAGTAGAAGCTGTTACAGATCAAACAGCTGCAGCTCTAGGAAACCTCACCGAAGAATTGCAAATTGCTAGAATTGTCGTTTTACAGAACCGAATGGTTCTGGACGTCATGCTAGCAGATAGAGGTGGTGCCTGTCGCATTATAGGTAGTAGTTGCTGCGTGTTCATTCCAGATCACACACCATCAGTGTATAAAGCGATTAATAAACTACATAAAATCGCTGCTGACCTCCATACAGAAAATGGTACGTGGACTTTTACAGGATGGCTTTGGACTCTAATTTCTGCCTGGGGCTGGAAAGGACTGACTGCTCTATGTATAATAATTGCAATAGTCTTCACTTGTTGTATGTGTATCCAGTGTAGTCCGATGATATGTTCTATGTGTATTACTGCTTGCATACCGACCACAAGAAATGTTGCAGAAGTCAAAATGCAGAATAACTTGAACAAGGAGATAGCTGATATGATGGTCATTGATATAAGGGATGAGTATCTAGCTTATCCTAGGAAGTCGAATGTCTTCAGCTAATGCTGAAAGGGTCGTCTGTTGTAAATCAACGGCGGTTAGGTTAAGCATTAGTAGAAGACATGCTGTATTTGACCATTATCGTAGCAAATGTACCGACTCCATTTTGTATTCGTAGCGGCCATTTTGTATGCCATACATCGCCATGTGCTCGTCATGTGCTTTGTCCTACCTCCTTATTAACTGCGCCTGAAGTCTGCCCTGCAACAGGCTATATTTAGCATCCCCCACTTCCAGCTAGGTGTGGGCGGAAAATCCGTTTCGCTCGCGGATTTTGCGGATTTTCGGGAAATTCGCAATCCGCGAGATTCGCGAATCTCCCGCAAAATCCGCAAATCCGCGAGCAGCGGATTTTGCTCGCACTGCTCGCACTGTTCGCGTGAGTTCGCGGCTTCCCAGTACAACTTCGCGCCCCGCGAATAAGTGCAAAATTGCAGAAATACGATCTAATCAAAACTGAAACTACTTACCAGGTTCAAAAGTTCAGGCTCATCATTAGTAGCCATTTCCTGTAGTGCTTGCTGAGGGGCCCCTCCAGAGTTCAGTTGCCAGTTGCAACTATTATGTGACCCTGCTCTGAACCTCAGAATAGTTACACATATGCCACAAAGGTCCTGAATTACAGCTAAGGGAGACAAGCAGGAGCCAGGCTGGCAGTTCAAATCCATTAATCAGCCCCTAATTCATTATTGTCAGTTGGGGCAGGGCAGGTGTTGTAACTAATTTTGCAACAATGAAAGCACTTAGCAAGTGCAAAAGTTCACTAATCAGGAAGCACTAAGGAAGCAGGTGCCAGCTAAAAAAATATTCTGTGACACATTAATCAGCCCCAAATTAATTCAGGTCACTTGAGGCAGGGAAGGTGTGCTTGCGTTGCCACAATAATGTACACTGACTGGACAACCAGAGGGTGCTGTGATGAAACAGAGGGTGGCATGGGTGGGCCAGAGGGTGGCATGAGTAGTCAGAGAGTGGCAGTGGTGACAGAGAGTGGCAGTGATAAAGAAGAGTGTCCCAAACAGGCTGGACACGTAGAAACAACAAGTTCGCGAAACTTGCGACCCGACAGGTAAGTTCGCAATTTGCGACATTGTACAAAACCCTCGCAAACTGGCAGAAACCCGCGCAAACACAAAAAAAAAATCCGCAAATTCGCGAGAATTCGCGGATTTTGCGGATTGCGAGTTCGCAAATCCGCAAAATTCGCGAACGCGAGATTCGCAAAATTCGCCCATGCTTACTTCCAGCATGCCCAGACATGCCCAGTAGGGTCTGCGGCTGTTACTAATTAGTTCCAGATAGGAATGTGTTTACTAGTTTCTGAAGACTGTTAACTCTGCCCACTTATCGATTGTGCTTTCCAAAATGTCCTTGTATGGTCATAAACTGCTCTTGTATTCTGTACCGCCTTCTTTTGAGCCCCCTCATTGTGTATAAAAGGGGCCATGTGCTTTAGTTCGGTGTGCTACTCTATACAATACTGAATGGTGTTGGGTGGACTGTAGTACCACCTTTAAAGGTTTAATAAACTTTGCTTTTGTATTTTCCAGTTTCATTCCCACCTTCTTCCTATGGTCTGAGGGCTCTGTGCAGAGAAGAGCGAACCCCTTGCACTAGTAGGCCTAGCTGAGGCTTGCTCACGTCACCAGGGCAAGAACGAACAATAAGGGAGATAAGGGGCAACCCTGTAGTACACCTCTATGATCAGAAAAGAATTGTGAAGATTTACCGTTAATCAATACCGAAGTCATCAGAGAGTCATATAGAAAGGAGATTGAAGAACAAATAGTTGGGCAAAAACCATGCCATTACAAAGCTTTAAACATGAAGGACCAATTACGTAGGTCAAAAGCTTTTGTGACATCAATGGTGATAGCTGCAAGAGTATAGGTTAAACTTGTTGCTTTACTTAAAAGATCCAAAAATAGCCTAGTATTATCAGAGCCAATTCTGCCTTTGATAAAGCCTGCTTGTTTCAGTCTGATTAACTGAAGTAAGAAAGATTCAATGCATAAAACAGGAAGTGTGGCTAAAATCCTATAGTCTGCACTGACAGGGAGATGGGCCTGTAGTTTTGCATAAGGCTGGATCTTTACTAAATTTAGGAATGAGGCAAATCGTGGCTTTGAGAAAAGTGTCTTTGGAAGCAAGGGGTAGAGAGGTCTAAGATTAGGACAAGATGGTTAGGTAGTAAAAGAGCAGAAAAATAGGAATACAATTCTATAGTAATACCATTGGGACTAGGTGTTTTATCCTTTTCAAATGAGTATAAAGCATTGCTCAATTCTAGAAAATAAATATCTTGATCTAGAGTAGAGAAATCCAAGTTGGTATGATGAGGTTTGGGAAGCGAGGATAAGGAGTCAATTGTAGATTCATGTGGGCCAATCTCAGGAGTATAAATGATTGGTATAATTGGCCAAATTCTATGAGGATATCAGAATCCTGATAGATGGAAGTGTGTTTGGAAGACTGTAAAAAGAGTTACTTTTATGCCATTCCTTCTTAACTTTAAAATAATTAGCTAGGAGTTTGCCAACTTTATCATGACCTTCGTAATATCTAGAACAACTTTTCAACAAATAATTAGAAGCATTGTCAGAAGAAATGTAACTAAAATGTATTTTTGCAGCTAGTAATTTGTTAAAAACATCGTGAGATTGTGAAGAGTAGTACTGATGTTCTAACTCTCTAATATCAGAGAGAAAGGTAGTTTGTTGGGCAAGGAATATTTTTTTGGGCATCATAATCAATAATAAAAACCCATGCTGTGACTTTGAAAGAATCCCAAAGGAGTTGAAGATAAACAGGGGGTACCTGATGTCTAGAGAAAAATGTATTGATAATGGTTGTAAATGTAGAAGAAAAAATTGTATCCAAGAATAAAGAGTTGTTAAACTTCCATCGGTTAGAGGGGGGTTGTGGGGGAAATATATCAATGTCTGCCATGACTGGTGCATGGTCTGAGAGTAGAATGGGCTCAATCTCTGCTTTAATGAGATTACGAGACAGGGATTTGCTTAGAAATATAAGGTCTAATCTTGTGAGGAAATTGTGTGCAGTGGAGAAAAAAGTATATTCTTGTTCTGAGGGATGAGCTAATCTCCAAGTATCAACCAAGGCTCTGGGAGAGATGAAGGAACAAAACTTTTTATGCATTCTATATGGAATAAATTTGACAGTGGACTATCTATCTGGAAATGGGTCACACATTTGGTTACAGTATCCACCTCAACGAAAGTATTCATCAGTTAACTGAAGAAATATTTTATCACGATCAATCCAGAACAAAAAATCAGTTTGGGTTGGCGCATAAACATTAAAAACAGTAATAGGTATTTTGTTAACAGATAATTTAGTAACATCCCCTCTACCATGCAAGTCCAGGTCCTGTGAAAAGATATCAATATCAAAATATTTCTTACAAAGGATGACATTGTCATTCTTTTAAATTTGTCTGGGAGAAGCAAGAATCTTACCAATCCAGCAACATTGTAGTTTCTGTGCCTCTGAGTCTGTAAGATGAATTTCTTGGAGGTTTACTAAATCCGGGTTTTGCTTTGCCAAATCCAAGGTAACTCTCTATCTCTTAATATGGTGATTTAAACCATCAACATTCCAAGTTATAACTCTGAATTTAAAACAATTGTGTGATATATAGCAATTAACTGACCAACAATATAAAGTAGAGAAACATGAATAATAATGGAAAGGAATGGTAAAGGTATGTGGAAAAAAGAGAAGAAGGAAGGAAAGGAGATAGGTAAATTAGCGATATTAAAGGAAAGGGAAGAAAGGGAGGAAGTTAAAAGAGAAGACGGTACAGACTAGGAAGATGGTGACTATAAAATGTGGGGGTTAGAACATCATGGTGGGGGTGGGTACAGCACATCATGAGGATGACAGAGTTGGGGCACCAAGCAGCACACTGGGACAAATACAGCATGGCTATGTCGTAACATAGGACTAGACAAGATGAAACAAAGCTAAACTGAGAGAAGATAAAAAAAAAATTAGATGAAAGGAGAAGGCAAATGCATAGAAACAACAGTACAATACATCAAGCAGAAGAAGCAGCGATCTCCATAGACGAGGATGAGTTCGCCCATAGGAACCCTCCTAAATCTGAGTGATTATCAAAAGTGTTTGCTTTTGTCAAGGTTTAGCGGCAGATAAACAACACAAGAGAACAAAACACAAGCCACTAACCTTTAGGGGTCTAGCCAGCAGGGACCACGGAGTGAAGATAGTCTTCCCTATACCCGATAACACTGACCCTCTCCGGTGGAGGTACGCACCGGAGACAGGTAGTCCTCCAGGTAAAGGGAAGGGGAGTTAAGCCGGGAAGGTTGTTGTGAAGACACCCCTCAAGATCTGGTCTATGGCAACGGAGGACTTCAAGGCACAACAAGGTCTGTAAATGCAAGAACACAGGTTAGTAGTGCTCTGAGGATAAGGGATACAAGCAAACATACACAAGTTTAACCAAGGATTCACTTACGGTTGATTACCGCTTGATTTGTCCCCAAAGTCGGGAATTAACGAGGACTCGGATTCAAGCTGTAAATGGGTTCTGTTTTAGTCACAGTTAGCTACACCAACGGTGTAGAAAGGCGATTTTCCCCTTCGAGTAGTTCTAGTCACTATCGAAAAAGGATATCGTTCGGAAGAGATAGGTAAAGAGAGATATACCATACAAAACTCGTTGGCATCAATTTCCTACTCTCAGGCAGCACGGCCGTGCTAACTAATAAGGAGACCAGATCGTTACTTACGAAAATATCCAAAGTATCTCGGCATCCAAAGCGGGAAGGCAAGCGTCCGCGCACCCGTTGCTCTCGGCGTCCAAAGCGGGAAGGCAAGCGTCCGCGCACCCGTTGCTCTCGGCGTCCAAAGCGGGAAGGCAAGCGTCCGCGCATTCACAGTTCTACGAAGGCTAGGTCCATACACGATCAGGTAACCGGAAGGATTGACAAGCAACTTGGGTTTGTGACGGAAGTGTTTTTATACTCTCTCTGGGGGCGGAGACTGTTTCGTCTCGCCCTGGAGCTTTCTGGGAGATGTAGTGCTGCCGCGATATTTCCTTACTCGAGCCTTCCAGCTCGTCACGATCACGACAGAACCCCCTCTCGAGGATCGCCGACCCGGCGGTCGACCCGGTTTTCCTGGATACAGCTGATGAAATTGCGAAATCAAGTCAGGGCAGTGCAAATTCTGCTCTGGTTCCCATGTCCTCTCTTCTACCCCAAATCCTTTCCAGCTCACCAGATACTGCACTCTACCCCTATGGATCCGAGAATCCAACAACTCTTCCACCTCATACTCCTCCAGACCGTCTACCAGTACTGGGGCAGGATGGACGGGCAATCTTGTGTCCAGATGACAGGGTAGGAGTAGTGAGACGTGAAACACTGGATGTATCCTCCAGTTCTGGGGAATGGATAGTTTTAAGGCCACAGGGTTGATAACCTTCTCAACACTATAGGGACCTATATATCTAGGTTTGAGTTTGTTAATTCCCCGGAGGTGAATGTTTTTTGTGGAAAGCCATACCTTATCCCCCACTTTGTAGACAGGTTCAGGAGTGCGTTTCTTGTCGGCACACCGCTTCTGCGTCGCTTGAGCTTCAGCCAAGTGATGTTTAGCGTCAATTTGTATGGCCTGAAGATGGGCATGATGTTCCTGGATGCTGGGTAGATTGGTCGTAACAGGCCATTCGAAGGGGAGAATGTTCGGATGATACCCAAACAGACAGAAAAAGGGAGAACATCCCAGTGTAGTGTGGTCAGAGTTATTGTAGGTGAATTCAGCTAACCACAAGAGGGTAACCCAATCCGTTGAGTTCTGCAATGTAAAACAACGTAGGTATTGTTCGAGAGTGTGGTTGAGCCTCTCTGTCTTGCCATCTGTCTGAGGGTGATAACTCGTGGAGAGTCTTGCGTCTATGGCCAAGGAATCGCAAAGGGCTTTCCAAAAACGTGAAGTAAACTGGGACCCTCTGTCGGTGATGAATACTCTGGGGATACCATGCGCTCGGATGAGGTGTTGTAAGATAATCATGGCTAGTTCGGCTGATGTTGGCAGACCCTCCAGCGGTACAAAGTGTCCCATTTTAGTCAAGTGATCTACTATCACCAGTACCGTAGTTTTTCCCTGACATAAGGGCATCTCGACTATAAAATCCATCGAGACCGTATGCCAGGGTGCAGGAGGAATGGGAATGGAGCGTAACAGCCCCGAAGGTTTGTTGTGTTTTGCTTTTCCTTGCGTGCATACTGAACAGTTCCGTATGTATTTCTTAACATCGTTTCGTAAGGTCGGCCACCAAAATGAACGTTCTATGGTAGCTATAGTTTTATACACTCCCCAATGTCCCCCCAACACAGAGTCATGTGCCCAATTGAGCACCTGCATGTGCAACCCAGGGTCCGGCACATATAAGGCATGTCGGTAGTACAGGAGGTCGTCTTTTTGTGTTCTCATTTGAGGATCTTCCGTTAACCAAGCCTGGACATCGATCTCTGTTACTGCCACTCTGGTATCCTCGAGGAAATCACTGGATGTGAGCAAGGCGATGGTGTTGTCTGGGAAGAATTTCTCAGGAAGGATGGTTGTTGGTTCCTCAGGAATGTCTGAAAGGGGTTCTTGCGTGTCTTGATTCCTTGAGAGGGCATCGGCTTTTCCGTTTTGTGGGCCTGGCCGATATTTGATGACGAAATCATAATCTGAGAAGAATAGAGTCCATCTCAACTGCCTGGGAGTCAGCGCTTTAGCAGTCTTTAAGAACAGTAAGTTCCGATGGTCCGTGTAGATCTCGATGGTATGTCGTGCCCCCAGTAGGTAATGTCTCCATTCCTCACACCCTCTCTTAATCGCCAACAACTCTTTGTCAGTGATCGAATAGTTGATTTCGCTTGGACTGAGTTTTTTGGAGTAGAATGCTACTGGATGGATTTGTCCCGTTTCCGGGTGGCGTTGCGAAAGTACCCCTCCCAATGCGTACTGCGAAGCATCTGTTTCTAAGATGAAAGGAAGTTGTACATCAGGATGTCTCAAGATAGGGGCCTTGGTAAAGCTATCCTTTAGAATGCAGAAAGAGTGTTCTGCCTCCTCTCCCCACTTGAAGGGAACGTTTTTCTTTAATAGATGGGAAATGGGATGGATGATTTTAGAAAAGTCTTTGATGAAACGCCGGTAATAATTTGCAAAACCAAGGAAGCTTTGCACCGACTTCACGTCTTGAGGAGTTTTCCAACTTGTGATGGCTTCCACCTTTCCACTCTCCATCTGAAACCCATTAGCGTTTATCACATACCCCAAAAATGAGACTTCAGTGGCATGGAAGAGGCATTTTTCTAGTTTTGCGAACAACTGGTGTTGGTGTAGACGACTCAACACTTCTTTGACATGGTGTTCGTGTTCCTGGAGAGTACTGGAATATACCAGGATATCATCTATGTATACCATGCAGATGGTATCCAGTAGGCCCCTGAGCACCTCGTCCATAAGGAATTGGAAGGCCGCAGGAGCGTTGCATAACCCGAAGGGCATTACATTGTATTCAAATAGGCCGAACTTCGTGCGGAACGCGGTCTTCCATTCATCCCCCTTTTTCACCCTCACCAGATGGTAGGCCCCTCTCAGATCTAATTTGGTGAAGTAACGAGCTCCCTTTATTTGGTCCATCATGACAGGAATCAAAGGAAGGGGATATCTATTTTTCACTGTGATATTGTTCAGTGCTCTGTAGTCGATGCAGGGACGTAATTCTGCGCAGTCTTTCTTCGGGATGAAGAAGAGGGGAGACGAAGCAGGGGAAGTGGAATGACTGATGAATCCCGTAGCAAGATTCTCCTCAATGTAGTTCTGTAAATAGACGTTTTCATGTTCCGTCAGGGCATATACCCTGCTACAAGGAATAGAGGCTCCGGGGAGGAGTTCGATGCAACAATCATATACCCTGTGCGGGGGCAACCCGGTGGCCTTGTGTTTGTCGAACAGAGAACGATATTCGTTATATATTTCTGGGAGTTCTGTCGTACTGCAGAGAGGTGTTTCTGAGCAAGCCACAGCCAGGTGTCTAAGACTGGGTCGTTCTTCATGGTCTTCTTTCTCGACAGGGGTATAACAATGTTCCATGCAATAGGAGGAGTTTAAGGTGATGGTACGAGCTGACCAACACACTACTGGATCATGTAACGTAAGCCAGGGCATGCCTAGGATCACACGAAACTGAGGAGCGGCTATCAAATCGAATTGTATAAACTCCCTATGTTCTCCGTGCTGCATTCTCAAAGGGAGAGTATGTTTAACCACCGGCCCAGAAGACAAAATGGAGCCATCCACTGCTTTTACCTGTTCAGGTTCTGTCTTCTTTTCCCATGGTATCCCCAAGGAATCGGCGTAGTCAATATCCATGTAGTTTCCTGTGGCCCCGGAATCCAATAAGGCATCCATCCGAATGTAGTGATCTTGGGTAGTCCACAGAGAGATAGGCAAATTCATGTGTGCCACAGCAGGCATCATCGTATTGGCGAGTAAGTTGGAGATCCTTGTTGGTCGTTGGTCCATCCCAGAGATCTCAGTCGGGGTTGGACGTTCTAGTTTTCCGCCGTCTCACGGGATCCACTGGCTGCAGTAGTCTTTGGTCCCAGGGTTTTGTCCGTAAGTGGGGTCCGGGCTCGACATTCTCGTACAAAATGGCCCCCTTTCCCACAATACATACATAGCTTCATCTTTCTTCGTCGTTCTCTTTCTTCCGACGTTAGAGGACCTCGAATACCCCCAATCTGCATGGGTTCCACGTTATCGACGCTTTTGGTGTGATCTTCGGAGGGGAGCTTGAATCTCGGATACCATCCGCGTCCATCACCCCTGTTTCGATCTCCTTTCCTCTCCAGGAGCCGATGGTCCAATTGTACAGTGAGGTCGATGAGTTCTTCGTATGTAGCGGGTAATTGGACTACCTGTGACAGGACATCTTTCAGTTCGCTCCGAAGGCCCTGGTAGAACAACGAGGTCCTTTTTTCTTGCGGCCAGTCAGTTTCGGCTAAGAGTCGATTAAATGAGGTGATGTACGCCAGTAGATCTTGTGACCCTTGTCGCAACGTCAGGAGTTCTTTGTCTAACGACAACATATGAGTTTTGCGATCAAAAAGTTTCCTTAAGGCTGTACAAAAGTCTGGGAATCGATGTAGAACGGGATCGTTCTTTTCCATCAACGGAATAGTCCAGCTCGCCGCATTCCCTCCCATGTAAGACATCATAAATGCGGTCTTTGCGGCATCATCTTGAAACACGGCTGGTTTGCATAAGAAGTGGAGACGACACTGGTTTAAAAAGGTCTCAAACCTCTTAGGATCGCCGTAAAACCTCTCTGGGGCAGCCAAAGGTATTCCTGTATTCTGGATGATGTGCACTGTAGGATTGTGGTCTGTGGAGGATGAAGGTACGGCATGGGGATTAAAGAACCCCCCCCCTGAAGCTATCGGGGTTGATGGCTGGGATAGGGTTTGCCCAGGAGGAGGAAGCGTAGCTTCTCTAATATACGACCCACCCCCGGGATTTCTGCGGGACATACCAGCGACTTCTCTACGCATGGTATTCATGTCTTTTCTGAGCTCTTGATTTTCCACTCGGGAAGCATGTACTTCTTGTTGGAGTACACTAAATCCCTCGAGCAACGAGGTCAAGGCAGCATTAGTATCCATGGCCCAGGCTGGTCTTTTTCCTTGGGCTTGTCAATCTGTCAAGGTTTAGCGGCAGATAAACAACACAAGAGAACAAAACACAAGCCACTAACCTTTAGGGGTCTAGCCAGCAGGGACCACGGAGTGAAGATAGTCTTCCCTATACCCGATAACACTGACCCTCTCCGGTGGAGGTACGCACCGGAGACAGGTAGTCCTCCAGGTAAAGGGAAGGGGAGTTAAGCCGGGAAGGTTGTTGTGAAGACACCCCTCAAGATCTGGTCTATGGCAACGGAGGACTTCAAGGCACAACAAGGTCTGTAAATGCAAGAACACAGGTTAGTAGTGCTCTGAGGATAAGGGATACAAGCAAACATACACAAGTTTAACCAAGGATTCACTTACGGTTGATTACCGCTTGATTTGTCCCCAAAGTCGGGAATTAACGAGGACTCGGATTCAAGCTGTAAATGGGTTCTGTTTTAGTCACAGTTAGCTACACCAACGGTGTAGAAAGGCGATTTTCCCCTTCGAGTAGTTCTAGTCACTATCGAAAAAGGATATCGTTCGGAAGAGATAGGTAAAGAGAGATATACCATACAAAACTCGTTGGCATCAATTTCCTACTCTCAGGCAGCACGGCCGTGCTAACTAATAAGGAGACCAGATCGTTACTTACGAAAATATCCAAAGTATCTCGGCATCCAAAGCGGGAAGGCAAGCGTCCGCGCACCCGTTGCTCTCGGCGTCCAAAGCGGGAAGGCAAGCGTCCGCGCACCCGTTGCTCTCGGCGTCCAAAGCGGGAAGGCAAGCGTCCGCGCATTCACAGTTCTACGAAGGCTAGGTCCATACACGATCAGGTAACCGGAAGGATTGACAAGCAACTTGGGTTTGTGACGGAAGTGTTTTTATACTCTCTCTGGGGGCGGAGACTGTTTCGTCTCGCCCTGGAGCTTTCTGGGAGATGTAGTGCTGCCGCGATATTTCCTTACTCGAGCCTTCCAGCTCGTCACGATCACGACAGCTTTGTCCTTGTTGGTAATTTTAGATGTACAAGGATGGAGTAGGCCAAAATGGGCTTCCAATGCTCATATTGCCGGGCATTGAGAAAATAACTCCTTCGGTTTATCTGCTGTGGGTTTAACAACATCCTGTGTGAAGAAGAGTTTGGAACCAGACCAGAGTAATGTTTTTTGGGGATTTGGCTGCTTGTAGAACCTTGAGGATATTTGTATATTCTAGAAATATGATGATCATGCCTCTGGGTCTAAGTGAGGGAGTGGATAAAGGCGATCTATGAACTAGCCTTCGGGCTCTTTAAATATATAGAGCTGCAGATGTAGGTTAATCCAAAAGCTGTGGTAGAAAAGTTGTGAAGAAAGAAACAGGATATTTGCCTTCAACCTCTTCCGGGAGACTGTAAATGTGAAGATTATTGTGATGCTTCCTATTTTCTAAGTCTTCCGCATGCATTTGAAGAGCCTGAATTTGTCCTTGCATAGAGGTATGGCCGAGGATTCATCTTGTAAGTCACTGATATGTCGTTCAGCTTCAGTAAGGCAAAACTACATACAGACCATTTTGCATCCAAAGCTTAAATCCTGTTATTTGTTTCTTCTGCAAAAGGACATGCAATGTAACTTTCTTTCAATCAATCAATCATGATATTTGTAAAGCGTACTACAGACACATGAGTGTCTCAAGGCGCTGGGGGGGTGATGCTAGTGATCATTTGGGATGAGATGGTGCTGCGGATGGGGATGTCGAGGATCAGACGTGCCGAGGCGTTCTGGATGCGTTGCAATCGTCTCAGGAACTTGGCCGACGCTCTTGCATAGAGGGCGTTTCCGTAGTCCAGCTTGCTAGTGATGAGGGCCTGGGTGCCGGTTCTTCTTGTCTCAGTGGGGATCCACTTGAAGATCCTGCAGAGCATTCGGAGGGTGTTGAAGCAGGATGAGGAGACTGCGTTGTCCTATTTAGACATTGAGAGAGTGGAGTCGGGCTGAGGGATGATCCCTGGGTACGCCGCAGATGATTTCGGTGGCCATGGAGCGGAAGGGGGGAGGCGGACGCTCTGTGTTCTGCCGGAGAGGAAGGATGTGGTCCAGTCCAGGGCCTTCTCTTGGATCCCGGCGTCGTGTAGGCGTGTTCGTAGTGTGCGGTGGCAGACCGTGTCGAAGGCAGCTGACAGGTCCAGGAGGATGAGGGCTGCTGTTTCTCTGTTGTCAATCAGGGTCCTGATGTCATCAGGGGCGGCAAGGAGGGCGGTTTTGGTGCTGTGGTTGCTGCGGAACCCGGATTGGGACGGGTCCAGGATGCTGTTCTCCTCGAGGAAGTGGGTCAGCTGTTTGTTGAGGATTTTCTCTGTGACCTTTGCCGGGAACGGGACCAGGGAGATGGGTCGGAAGTTCTTGAGGTCCTTGGTGTTCGCCCTGGGTTTCTTGAGTAAGGCGTTGATCTCGGTGTGCTTCCAGCTTTCCGGGAAGGTTGCTGTCTCGAAGGAGATGCTGATTACTTTCCGGAGATGGGGTGCGATGGCTGTGGTGGATTTGTTGAAGATGTCGTGGGGGTATGGGTCTAGCGGTGATACGGAGTGGATGGTGTTCATGATCTCGCTGGTTTCCTCGTCGTTGATGCTGGTCCATGAGAGCAGGCGGTTGGTGCAGGTGGTGGTCATGGGGGTGATGGTTGTTGGTGATCTTTTGGTGGAAGAAGGTGGCCAGCGTGTCACACAGGTCTTGCGAAGGTGGAATGTCGTTGGTGTTGGAGCTGGGGTTGGAGAGTTCCTTCACAATGTTGAAGAGCTCCTTGCTGTTGTGTGTGTTGTTATCCAGGTGGTCTTTGAATGAGGCCCTCTTGGCGGTTCTGATGACTTGATGCTGCCTGCATGTGGCGTTCTTGTGGACTGCGTAGCTGCCTGGTGTTCATTCGTGGGGCCATTTTTTCTCCAGTTTTCGGCATGTTCGTTTGGAGGCCTTTGGTGAACCAGGCAGCTTTCTTGTTGTTGTGTCTGTTGGGGGGTGTCTTGAGCGGGGCAAGGGTGTTGGCGCAGTCGTTGATCCATTCTCTGAGGTTGCGGGCGGCGGAGTCCGGGTCGATGGGGTCGGTGGGTGGGCTCTGGGCAAAGGGGGTGGTTAGCTGGTCTTCTGTGACCTTGCTCCAGCAGCGTCGAGGCATCTGTTGGGTGGGTTGGTGCATGCTGGGCTTCCTGAAGGTGAAGTGGATGCAGTGGTGGTCGGTCCAGTGGGGTTCAGTGGTGTGGTTGACATCAGAAGAGGAGTGAGTAGCCAAGAGTGACAGGTGCCTTGTTGATTCATATATTGATTTATTTAAGTACAAAATATCGATTAATTGACTATATTAACTTTTAATGATGAGACTTTGAAACTAATACCCTAATAAAAGAATGAATAATTAAAAGATTTGAAAATAAAACCATTTAACTCACACTAAGTCTCTTTATTGACTGAGCTCACAGAAATTATAATTGATAACTCTTTATATTGACTTCAGCTGCTCACATCTCTGTCGACATCAAAGATCCATTGACCTGTACTCGGGGTTTATGATTGATAAGTAAGTGATAGTGAAACCCAGGGTGCGGCCAATCAAGATAGCCAGCTAGACATGCCCCATACTAGCTCCCACCAAGGAGAGTAGAATCCTCCTGCAACCTATCCCAACTGAGCCATGTGGAGCACCCAGGTACTCAGGCACATAACCTGAAGTAGATGTCATACTGTGCGTCCGCAGAAACTGGAAAAAAGGTGACTGGAACGGAGAAGGAGCTCTCATGCTGACCGGGTCGCGGACCGAAGGCCACCATTTAGAAGTGCTGAGTAATCCTCACTGGGTCCGTAAGCGATCCACCTATCCTTTCTAGAAGAATGGATTACCACCGAACTTAAACCTACCCATCTCTCAAATCTTTTTTTATGAACGGGCCCATTGGGCATTGGTGCTCCCGCCACACCCCAGTGCGCCGCCCATGGTGCTTATAGCAAACATGTTTAATTACAGAGACAGGGACGTAATCATGCAACACGCATGAGCCACGCTATGGCGACAAAATAAAACAAATCTTGCCGTACTATACTCAGAAGGTGCAGGATCTCAGAAATACTCAGTATGAGGGGAAGATACATTTTCATGAGTCACCTCGGGAGGCAGAAGAATGGATGGACTCCTTAGGACTGCGTCAGGATTTGGGGGAGTCTGGGTGGAACGAGCCGCGTCACCTCAGGTCACTGCGCAACACTAAAGACCGGACCAGGAAGCAAGCTGGACAGGAGAGGATGGGGATGCCGAAAGAATTCTGGTATGCCGGATGGCACCATATGGGCTGAGCAGCAGCTTCTGGAGACTCAGAACTCTTTCTCCCCATTATGTTTACTCCAAGAGACACCAAATGACACTGTCGATGAGGAGTAAATTGAAGAGGAGTAAATTGAAGTCAAAATGAGCGCATGTGGGTGTCAGAGACTGCAGAGCCATTTGGTTCTCTGCGATGGCTGGGAGCGATGCCTGGTACCTGCAGTGCCATATGTGACTAATAGGTTTATCCTTGTGATCTTGAACAGGAGGTTGCTTTCTTTGTGGGAATCTGAAATGTAGCTCTAACAATAATGGAGCCAGTTGAGTGTTGTCTCAGTTTGTTCCTTGAATGGGTCTGTTTGTGGGACTGCACGGGCTGCTGAGCCTCACTTTGGGACTCATGACACTTGGAGAATCCAGTGACCTGATCTGCATTTACATCTTGAGAGGAGGGGTTTCCATTTTTATTTTACCTTTCTCTCCATTTCTTTGGCAGCATTTCTGCTTAGTTATGTGTGGGGGGAGGGTGAGTGGGGCAGAATTTCCTACTCTCTTTCGAACGTGAGTTGTGCTGGGCGGGGTATGTGGATTCTGCCCATGGGTGGGGTCTGGTGTGGGTAGTGATTACTGGTTGGCGTTTTTTTCTTGATCATGTTGTTAGGGTCCAAATGATTTTGTGGAAAGCTTCCATAGCAAAGGTGTACAACACATAAGACTTTGGGTCCAACTGTGGGGTGGGGAAGGTTGATAACAACTTACAATTTACACCACAACCGAAGAAGGAGTGAGAAGTCTTTTTTATGGGTATACCCACATTTTTCCAAATAGCTAGCTTCAACAAACTGAGGGAGGGGAAACCAAAAGATTTATAAGGCGCATGCATGCAAGGTATCTGAGATTGGTAATTCACGGCACCCAGGTAAATTAGTGCTCACCTTAAATTTATCTCAGACTTTTAGAACTGTAGGTGTGTTAGTTATTTATTAAAACAGTAACTCAGTGTGTGTGTATATATATATAAAATATTTCTATGTATATTATTCGGATCCTCACCAAAGGTACCACCCATGGCATGCTTCATCATTGGACCCTCACCCAGACACTAAGGGCTTGCGTCAGTTTTGCGCTTCCGATGCTTCACTTTTTGTGATGCATCGGAGCGTAAAAAGGCCTCCTGTTGCACATCATTTACAAAGTGACACATCTAAGCAGATGCGTCACTTTGTAAGCCCCTGAGCTACATTATACCTGCGTCAGGCATAATGTATGCAGGGGGGGTCCCCCGCAAAAAGCCTTGTATAACTGACGCAGTGAAGTCTATGAGATATCACTGCGTCACTTCTAGGACGCCGTTGTGCCAAAATCTTGCACCTGCCTCACAGCAGGCGTAAGACTGATGCAGGCCCTTTCACATGGGCCTTGCCCCATGTGAAAGGACGCATTGCTGGAGTTGCATCACTTTTGTGAAACACTCCAGCAATGCGTCACTTTTGCGCTTACAGATACGTCAGAAATACTGACGTATCTGTAACTCCTTGCGACATGATGCGTCATACATTAAATATGAAGCATCAGGTATGTTGCAAGGCGTGAGCACTGAGAAGTGGCGCATCGCTGCTTTCACGCAGAGATGTGTCAGTTCTCAGAAATGAGGCCCACTGTGTGTAAGGTGGACTCAACGCATATGTAAGTGGAGTTCTTTGAGTGGTGAATATAGGTGAAGGCAGGGGGTGTGAGTGTGTTCAAATAACATCTGAATCCTAATTAGAATCGTTAATAATATAGGATTGGGGACTAGATTAAAAAATATTACGAAACTCTTAGGATAACATGATTCCAGGTGTTGATTTAGGTCGACAAGTTTCAGCCAATGTATTGCCCCAGGTTATTTGGGTTTCTTCAGGGCCTTATATTAACCTGCTTGTTTTCTAATAAAAGCCTATTACCTTATGCAGTTAAATTTTTAAGAAAACATGGACATTATTATACAGACCATACTTGAAAGACCTTTTTCCTGTATGGTCAAAGCTGAAAAGAGAAAATTCCATTATCAAATCACAGGGTACTCATGTATTAACGTGTGCCCCATCTCATGTGCTCATCTTTTTGAAAAATCTTTTTCACGTTAAGTACAGTGATAGATCAGTGCGCCCCTTACACATGACATACATGAACAACGGACAGACATAGGCGAATACCAACAGCCAACAACACATAATAGTAACACATACACTACATACATGTTTAAGCATGTTTACTGACATCATAGGGAATTTCAGAGGTGGACTGTCCCTGTAGTCAAATACTAGGAAATGGAAACAAACATTTTTGAACAATGGCTAGACGGTTTCTTACTGATAATTCCGGCACTTCCATCTGGAATTGCAGTAATCAAAGATTGCCTTACTTCGTCAAGGGTACGTGTCTGCTCTTCTCTCGAGCAGTGCCCCTGTCTCCCTACGTGTTAAATTCATCTCTGCTTGTTCCCGGGTTTAAGAACTGCCCGTGAGTGGTGACCCGGTTCACGTGATGTGGTATCACGAGTTCGGTTAAACCCTAAGTCATTTTTCAGATCAATTCAAATCGTTTTTAATATATATTCTACTCTTTTTGGTTTTTATTATATTTAGATCTCAAGCAGCAGCCCCTTTATGTTATTCTGCGGCCCCCTCCCTTGCCACCTTGAACATAAGTGAGGCAAGCGAGTCACTTGATCGGAACATCAAGAAGCGGTTCCAAATGAGTCCTCATTCAGTTACCAATCTAGTGGTGATCTGGCTCACGTCATGTGGGATCACGTGATCCGGAGAAACCTAAAGTCTTTTCACAGATCAGTTCAAATCTCAAGTACCAACCCCTTTATGCTGGTCTGGGGTCTGTTCGCCTGCCACCTTGGACATAGGGGAGGTATGAAAGTCACGTGATCGGAATCTCAGACAGCGTGCATATCCTCTGTCCAGTAACCTGGTGCATTGTGGGACATTGAGTTTCCTGGATATGGAATAACATACTTAAAGGTTGAGAGAGCGCAAATCAAGTAAAATGTAGAAGTGCACCATATTTACAAGCACATTGCATAAGTCTAGATAAAGGAACATATAAGAGTGTCGAATTTATAGAGTACATACATATAAGAGTGTTTAATTAATACAGAATGTATATAGAAGGAGATGTGGTGAGACTGGAACGTTTATGCATATGTTATGGGACTGTACTGTCATCCGGGGGTATTGGACCACAGTTCATGATAAGATAAGCGAGGTGTGGGGAGTGGGCCTTGAGTTGGAAGCACTTTGTTGTCTCTTGAATGTCTGGGAACCAACTGATCTTACGTCTCACGGAAAGGTATGGGTCACGCTTGCATGTGCTATTGCCAAGCGCAATATCGCTCAACTATGGGGGGCTAATCAGCCCCCACATATTGGGAAATGGATGGAGGACCTGGACTGGTGCATGTTTAGAGAGCGATCTGTGTACGTGGCCAGGGGTAGGCCCAGGAAGTGGGGTAAAATTTGGGGGGCCTGGAATGTGTACAGAGGAGATATTTGTGTTCCCTCCGCTATACCAGACGATCATGTTGTGTCGGAGGATCCCTGAACCTGTTCGGTATTATTTGCATTGTATTTCATAACTTGGAGGATGTGACAATATTTATTGTATGTTTGGATGCCACCCAGTGTATTTTTTATGTTCGTGTTTTTTTTATTTGTGTGATTTAATAAAAAGAATTTTAAAAAAAGAATAGGGAATTTTCTATATGGAACACGCTTGTAGCATTATTATTGTTTACTGTATTAGCCAAATATCGATTGATTGATTGATTATTTTAAATTTTAATGTTAAGACTTGGAAAATAATACCTTAATAAAAGAATGAATAACTAAAAGATTTGAAAATAAAACCCATTGACTCACACAAAGTCTTTTTATTGACGGAACTAAAAGAAATTATAATTGATAACTCTTTATTTGACCTCAGCTGCTTATATCTATGTCGACATCAACGATCCATTGACCTGTAAGCGGGGTTTATGATTGATGAGTAAGCGATAGTGAAATCCCATGCTCCTACAGTGGTAGCAGAGTGACAGTTTATGTTATAGGAGAGGAGGAACTGCAATAATTAGCCATAGTTTAGAAAAGGCCGTGTTCTTAAACCCAAAGCCTGAACTTGAAAATTGATGGAGTTGCACTTTCAAAGACTGTTGCAGTAGTGGAGGTATGAGTATAATTAGGGTCATGAGTCGCTATTGTCTTTGTTGATATTTTCTTATATTGCTTTTACTCGAGAATAGTGGTGTTTAAGCAAAATATGTTGAGCAGTTGAAGTTATTATTGGACCAGAGTAGTCTAAGATCATGACTGAATTATTGTAAACCTTAAATGTTTTAATACCCTTAAAGATTTGATGAGGTGTGATGTAAAAGTCCCAGCTCGGGAATTTTAAGAGGCGTCAACAGAAGGTACCCCAGTTCATTATATAACGACAAATGTAGGGCTCCATACATGTTTTGGCTTCATCAATGGTGCAAGATTACTGAAAATGAAGGACCATATACATTTCCACAATATGGTACATTTGATTTAATGGATATCTAACATTTATGGGAGAAATTATACAAGATGAAACCACCACCTAGAACCAAATAACATGAAGCATTGAATGCTTTGGTGATAGCAGCAAATGTTAAAAAGAAAAATACCTGACTAGGGCAAAGAGAGCTGTGCAAAATGATGCAGATGCTCAATGAGATAAAGGACAGCAAAGGTAGAGAAAATGTATAATCAAGGGAGCTGAATGCACCCAGTCATAACCGCAAAAAAAGACAGAAACGATTCAGAAATAGGGAAATGATAATGAAGAAGCTGCAAAGAAAAGAGACACTGACAGTGATTCAGGGGATGTTATTCTGGAAACGTTATTGGCTTTGCATCAAACACCAAATGGGGCCCCCCACAACAATTACTGAAAGTTATACAACCTCTAGCGCTACAGTGGCAGAGACCATTTCTAGCACTTCAAATTACGATTGCACTTGTTGAAGCAGCTCATACTGTAAGAGCTCCAGTTGTTATTGCCTCAATTGTAGGTGTTCCTGCTATAGTGTCACAATTTGCATCAACACAGACATTGATATTGCCAGTTGTCTCTGCAACAATAAATACTGAATACTGAATGCTGTAGTTCAAGATGCTGTAGGAGGATTTGCTGCAACAGTTTATCCCGATATTGCAGAATTCACAGATTGTTGCTTGGATTCCACCACAACATTTTCAATCATTGAGAGAAGGGAGAAGGATTGTCTACAACACCAGTTGCACAAAATGGGACAGGACCATTTGAAGAAAGAATTTTCCCCTGTGGTTTGAAGAACTCACACAAAATGAAAAGGTAGGAGGTGCAGAGAGATCCTTCACTAGTCAAAAAAAAGAAAGATCATTAGATGTCCCAAAATTGAAGGTAGAATTTGAAGAAATTATTATGGAATGTTTAAAGATTTTACTTTGGATCATCATCAGGAAAATGAACTGATATATTTGAGTAAGGAAATCATGAGGCATGCCTCTGCTATACATGACAAATTTACAGAATTAGCAGGAAAATATGAAGTGGATCTTTCGATGAGTGTTACATTACAAAGTAGCTTTAGGGCACACTTAGATGATAACGGTATTGTGGCAATGCAATCTTCAGGGATGAGGTTACATATTGTGGAATTGGTAAATGCATGTACAAATATAGTGATTTTTAGAGATTAAAGAGAGCAAGTGGGCAAATAAACAAGAAAAGAAAAAGAAACCATCAGACACAGCAGAAGCAAATAGTAAACCACCACCAGCACTCCCAGATGCAGAAAAAGCATTTACTTTTCCTATGAGGGAGATGCCAGGTGGAGGATTTGTTTATGTATCATGGGGTAGAGCTGATCTTGTAACATTTACAAACAATTTTCCAGAAAGAAATCATCCACAGTGGTATACACAAGTCAACAGATTTGTTAAAAATTTGAAGGTTTTGTGGACAGGTTTGAACATTTTCTTTGACATTGTAGTGCCAAGTAATTTGTGGGCCGAGTGTAAAGTAGCTGTGTAGTGGCCACAATCGGAAGCTCCGAGAGATGCCTGTACTCGTGCATCCTCACCGGTGGTCATGAATAAGTATGATGAGGTGATTACCATTTTGAAAGGGAAAGTTCCAGCAAGAGACATTGATTGGCTGGGGGTGGAGCTTGCCTAGACGCAAGATGGCCGCGGAGTAAACGAGCTCCGACGACCGCCCCAATAATTCGACAGGATTCAGAGTCATCTCCGGTTAAACAAGCATTTGCAATGCAATAGGTCTCGCATTTAAGAGAGTTTGAGCTATTAGGATTGTAAATAACAATGCCTTTCATTTATGTGTTGTTTTTAAAACAGATAAATAAAATAAATTGTCCCTTACAATGCCAATACATCACCAAGTAAAGTGACTGGATTTGTATTGATCCTATTTAATGATTTGTTTCCATCAAACTTTAAAATTACAAAAGAAAGTACTTAGTTTTTTGCTTACCTAGCTGCTGAAGTATTTACAATATGTGTACAGTTCAAGTTTGTTGGTGTGTTGGTAAATATATAAATATCCTATGCCCTTTCCTTTCACACTCAGCAAGATTTGGACACACTTCACATTACAAAATCCTCTTAGTTTGCGGTTGGAGACAGAAAAGTAAACATCAGTTTCCATTTTAAAAGAATAAGCAGCAATTTGTCAGAAGACGGAGCCTAACATTTGACCTTAGCGACCAGATTAAAACAAAATGCAAGGACATCTTTACTTCTCATTAACCTTCTGAAATCCAGCTTGGTTATTGTCAGGGTGCTGTATCATCCATCACAACCCTGCTTCTAGAGCCTATGTATTATCGATGCAGTCTGCTGAGGCTGAAATATATGCGCACAGATTGACGCACAGAACAATTGAAAGTTCCTTTGCAAAAGTAACGTAGCAGAGCTGATTGGAACATGACCTGAATGTAATCTTTCGATCTCCTCAGAAATCGTATTCTGTGATTTGGTTTAGAATGAGTAGTTCCTAATATAAAATAAGGACTCTGGTAAAACGTAATTAATCAGGCTAGACACCTATGATTTGACTTTATTCTACCTTACATCCCAATCAATCATAAAATAGATGAAGCAGGATTAACCTCCGCTTTAGTCGGACTCAAAATAAAAACAAGCCCTGGCAGAAAAAGCAAAATCAACTTCATCCTGCAGGAGGCGCATTTAAAATGGACCATTTGGGCATGGAAGGGGGGGGGGGGTCCGGGGCGGGTGGGGATCCGGGGTCGTGGCAGGCCATCCTGCTCTGAGTGCAGCCAACAAAGCCAGCTGCCGACCAGGAAATTGCTCAAGCGGAGGTATTGTTAGAGTAGGCCTGCTTTCTATGAAAAGTGTATTACTGTGTGTGGCCTTATTAATTCATACTGCACAAGAGTGGGAAGTACCCAAAAAAAAAACAGCCTCTACGCTACCATCTTGGGACTTAACGCATTTAAATAAAATTAACAATACGGGAAAAAAGGCTAGAAATAAAAAACAAATGTATTAATGATGATTAGTCCTGTCCTTTGTAGGTCGGTATATTTATCAACTCTTAAGATATTCGAATTAATATTTTTACAGAATAATGTTGTAAAATAAAAGTATCTTTATAAATAGCTGGGGGCGCCCTGAAATCTAATATCCACCAGCAAACGTTGGGCCAAAAAGTGGTACCATCCACAAGACCGCGTTCACATTATTATTTTTTTTTTTACGGTATTTCGAAATGCATGTGCAAGCCTGCAAGGTGGTTCTTCGGGCAGAAACTCTCATGGTTGTGGTAGCGATTTTAAAGCCAGAGCAAGCATAGACTTTTCGCCAAATCAGGAGCCGTTAAAATAGGTCATAGACACGTGTTATTGTTGACAGCGCTTAAAAAGGCATGGGTGCATGGAGCGCTACGGCACCCTGCACAGGCTGCACGTATCTTCCCTCGTCCCCTGTGTCTGGAAGCTTAGGCTCCTGTCTGCCCTCGGTAAACCTGCACCTATCTTCCCTCATCCCCCGTGGCTGCAAGCTGAGGCTCCTGCCTGCCCTTGGTAAAGCGCACCGCAGGATGCTCATTAGCATTACAGCCGCCATGCTGCTGCAGACATTGGCCCTTCTGCCTTCTCACAACTGCGCTTCCGCTTCCAGGTAACATCTGTATTGCGCATGTGTTCAGGACAAGTCAGGCAAAATAGAGTGCAAATGCACTCCGCCAATCCCAGGGGAAAACAAGCATTTACAAATGCAATAGGACTCGTATTTACGCAAGACCTACTGCATTGTAAACAAAAGTGTGAGTGTGCAAAAAGGTACAATCGGGAGAGGTGGAGGTTTTGGTGGACAAAGAAGTCACAAACTGCGGGAGGGAATGGGGGGGAGGCAGGGGAACAAAATAGTTTTTAAAGTAAAGGGGCTGATAGCCATGGAAGGAGAAAAATGACGACATGGTCGTCAGGAGGCGGGACTAACTTGCTGAAAACCAATCACAACGCAGCATTTAAGATTTCGGCCAATCAAAAAGATAGGCAAAGCTAGGAGGAAAGTGTGCAAAGCTTCCCCCGCTATACTGTATACAGCATCTCTCGAAGTAATATTCAGCTGTGAGTGATAGCCTGCTGCTGCGCGATCGCAAAAGGTGTCTCTGCCTGAGATTTATCCGGGGCAGAACCTGTGAGCAGTCGTAAGACGTACGGGGCCAAGTGCGGAGCTGAGGTGTGGACTGCGAGAGAGCTGCTGAGCGAGGACGAGAGGCAGCGGTGAGGAGCCGGCGAAAGGTACAAAAGTGTTGTGGCAAGGTACGTCTACCCTCAACAGAGGAGGCCCCTTGTGTTCATGGGGGCCGCGGCGAGGCACATACGCGAAGAGTTGTGAGCATAGCGGAGGGCCTGCCACCCTGCCCGCGAGTGAGTGCCAAGGAACTGGGAAGCCGAACACAGAGCCCGG
The DNA here is from genome assembly GCF_964263255.1 of Lissotriton vulgaris. NCBI lineage: Eukaryota > Metazoa > Chordata > Amphibia > Caudata > Salamandridae > Lissotriton > Lissotriton vulgaris. The sequence continues at coordinate 1,053,048,027 of NC_141694.1, read as the reverse complement.
GACGCGGAGCCGGTGAGTGGAGCAAGCCTGCAGGGTCTTCCCGCTCCAGATCATCTGCACGCTGAGCCCGGAAGGATTTCCCCGACAAGGTAGCACCGTGTTGGGCAGCGCAGGTGCAGTGCACTGTTTGGGTGGACTGTCACACCCTCCCCCAAATTTTGACTCAGGCATGAGGGCCCTGTTGCATCCGTGAGAGGCCCCAACAGCTAAGGTGGTGAGATGACAGTGTGACAGTGGTTCCCACTGCCCGCAAGATTGCATGGCCAGAGTGGTTAAACTTGCATGCGCAGGGAGTATCCCAGTAGGCCCTGTGTGAGCTACTGGACAAGTCACAACATTAAGAGGCATCAGGGGCAGCACAGCTTGAGGCCCATTAAGGGGACACAAGTAATGCAGATTGTAAGACCCATTGATCCGCATCCCTGAGGAACTACGTGTCCAGAGTGCATCATACCGGCGGTGTGTTGGCATTCATGGGGTAATTAGTGGGCCTACACAGATAGCAAGACACTTAAAGAAGCTGGGAAGGACACAGCAGAACCGTGTTGCGTGTCGGGACAGACAGAGCAGGCCCTTGCTGTGGTGAGAGTGTGGCACTTTTCCCTAGCAAGAACACTTAGCACTTAACGGCCACAGCAGGCACTGAGGGGTACATGCGCTGCTCTAAATTGGATGAGGCAAAACACGAGTGCTGCGTGGGCGGGAGTTTCACCTGAGATGCCAACTGCTGTGGTTAACAGCTTGTGTCCCAAGAGCAGGCACAAACATCTGTTCCAACAATATGGGGGAAACGGACAAGGCGCAACCCAAACTAAATTTCATAAAGTGGAAAACGACAGGCATGCAGGACGACGACACAGACTCAACTACGGTGGAACAAGAGAATGCAGCTATTGCCCAGGTGAGAACCTTAAGCAGATACTAGTAGCCATGCAACAGTCTGGCCTCTATAGACGGGAAAATTGATTTGCTGGCATACAGAATGGACCGCATGTCACAGAGGGTGAATGAACATGCCGAGAGATTGGAAATGGTGGAGCGCAGAGTGTCAGAGGCAGAGGACCTGCAGGCGGAGGCTGGAACCGCGCAGAAACAAATGGATAAGGTGATCAGAGCGCTGCAAGATAATGCCAAAGACTTAGAAGCACGCTCAAGGCGCAACAATGTAAGAATTTTGGGCCTGCCTGAATCCACAGAAACAGGGAACACAGAGCTTTCTGTAGAGCAATTGTTAGTCACCATACTGGGCTGCGAAACATTTTCAACAGTATTTGTGTTGGAGCGAGTTCACCGATCCTTGGCCCCTAAACCACCCCCTGGAGCCCCACCTAGGCCAGTAGTGGCAAAATTGCTGAACTACGAGACAGGGATGCTGCCCTCTGGAAAGCAAGGGAGCTACGTGTCCTGAAATATGAAGGTTCTGAGCTTGCCCCATTCTCTGATTTTATGCCGATGGTTCAAGAGGTGCAGAGGAAATTCACGCCTATGAAACGGAAACTTCATGAACTACAATTCGAATATTCCATTTTATACCCTGCCAGATTGTGTGTCAGGATGGACGGTAAGACCAAAATATATCATGATCCGCAGGCACTGCAACAGGAACTTAAATGGCCCAGCAAGGAACAACTGAAGAAAAAAGCTCAGAGGACGGCAGAAATCATTGGTGATGCACAAGTTGGCTGGTAAGAGTGCATGGTCTCTGGAATAGACTTTATTAAAATGTAAAGGAACTTATGATACTATGGGGGCAGTCAAGTGTAATGTACTTCATTGGACACCATCGTCCTGAATATAGCAATGAGTAATATGTCGCTGTAAGACAACTGGAGTTGCCTGATGCAGAGGGGATGTTTGCTAGGGCTGACCACAGAGATAGAAATACGTTTCAGTAAAACTGGACTGTGTGAGAAGATTGGCGGAACAGGTCATAGGGCGATGTCTGGTTGACGGTATCCACCACCCTCGAGTGTAATCCACACTGGGTGTTATGTTTGGTAAAGGGAGGAAAGGGTTGATGATTTAAGTTCTGCCAAGTCAAAGGGCACATGTTATGGCAGGGGTGGGGGGAGGTATATCGGTAAAATGTTTGTCAGGAAGCAAAATGTGTAATTATTATCAGTGTACATGCAGTTCAGAAGGAAAGTTACAAAAAGTGTATGTCAAACATTGGTATAGAAAAGTAGATAATGGCTGATTCTAAAAGCACCAAACCCAGTACACAGGTTAAATTCCTGACCTGGAATGTCAGAGGTCTCAATTACAATAGAAAAATGTGTAAAATAGTTGCATATTTAGAGAGACACAGCATAGATGTGGCTATACTTCAGGAAATGCATCTTCTTTTTTTTAAGTTCAAGTTTATTGAAACCAAAACATAGAATAAAAGCATAATACAGTAGACTCAAGCAATAAAAGGCAAATTAAAAGTACAAAGATATAATTGAAGAGGATATAATAAAATGGAATCAATAAACACCTATATCTAAATCATGAAAAGGGTTGGAAAGGGGGTAGAGAACAAAACAAAAACAAGCTAAATATGGCAACATCGTAAAATGTAACATCGTATGCAAATAGCAAAAATGAATTAAAATAGTATAAAATAGACAACGAATAGTAAATAATTATAAAACTAAGTAAATTGAAGGAAAAAGACAGACGAGAAAATCATGGAGGTTTATGAACATCATCAGATGGATTTTGGTGAGTAACAATAGAAGCGGGAGATGGGAAAGAGAGCTTGGAGAGGTAAGTAGTAAGAGGAATCCATAATAAATCCCTTTGAACAGCTAGGGAAATGGGGGTAACATAATAGGTATCAAGTCTATGATTGTAGGAGGGTGGATACCTGACTATGGTTACCCCCAACTTTTTGCCTGGTGTTTTGCTGGTTTTCCGACTTAGTTGACCTGGGACCCTGCTATTCAGGGCCCCAGGCCTACTGCTCTCTCTGTAAAATGGATTCCATGTACCTTAGGTGCATTTACCAATTGGTACTGGGCCACCTTATCAGTCCCTGTACTCAGGGCATAGGTGTACCCAGGGCCTACCAGGGGCTGCAGCATGTATTATGCCACCCCTGGCTGGCCATCTAAATCTAACACAACTGGCTGTACGACAGCTGGGGCAAGGTGGTGTAATCACCCTTTGCTTTAGATATAGTATACCTATATCTAACCCTAAAATAGACACATATATTCCTATCAGTCACTCCTATGGCAGGCCTTGACAAACCTGAAGGCAGAGTGCTTGGAATTATGTGAGACGGTGCTCTGGCATGAGCTGAGCCCGTCTGCAGCTTGTGGAACCAAGTCCTTATATCTGGTCTATGATAACGCGTACCATATACTCTTAAGTGCTTTATAATCCTCGCGGTTATATGCCAACTCTGGTATCGCTTTATCAAAACATGTTGAGTAAGGTGTCATACGAATTGGAATACTAACCCCTCACCAATTCTGGCGACTGGGTTAGCATTCCACCCTTCTAGAGGGACACGACATGTATGTAACTGTGAACCCCGGTTAAAGTTAACTCGAGCCTCAGCATCACAAAATGGATGCTGCCACCACAGACACAAGTCTGACCTCCTGCTGCTGAGAGTCCTTCCAGCGAGGAGAGCTTGGACAAAGGGTTTCCTGTCAGGGGCGGTGCTAGCACCATCCCAGACAGGGTTTTGTGTATCCTGGGTAGGCAGGGCTTTAGAGGAAGGTGACTGCAAGTGGCACCCCGGTGCTCACTATGCATAGGCCGGCTTGAACCAGTTCCAGGGGCACACCAGCCCCTGAGCTGGGGAAAGTCCGGCATGGGAGAGGGGTGTAACCACCCCCCTTCCTGGTCCCACCCATGGGCAGGACCTAGTCGCGTACCAGCCCCTTTCTTTAGAATAAAGGTGGGAGCGGGGACCCTTCCAAATTAGATCATCTTTGAATCCTGAAACTACTTTCTACGAAAGGAACTCAAGACTTCTTCTCAAGATTTCTCCCTTGTGACTAAGGAGTAGTCACCCTGCATCTGCGGGCACCAACTAACTAACCTACGGTTTGCTGCACGTCCTTCCTCCGGAACCAGACCAACCAGCATGACGAAACCCGGCTTCCCTGGCACCTCTGACCTCTACCTGCATCATCAGCCCAGCTGAGATTCGTGGGTATGACGAGACCTCGAGGGACCGGCCATCTTCAGAACTGCACTACACTTATCCAGCACGACCGCCGAGGGATCCTCGAGTGAGTGATTTGGGGTTTGAGAAGCCCTAACCCTGAGCAGCTCCAGCACCGACGTCCAGCCCCCCAGCATCCACCAGATCTGCGTGGGGCCCTTCTGCTCTTTGCTGCTCACCGCGTTGTCCGGCTACTTGCCTGCTGGCTTGTAGCCCTCTTGACGACGAACGACGACACTTCCATTGCTGGTCTGGTTGCTCCAGACTGGCCCTTGCTCCCCTCCAACAGAGGAGCACCCCGGACCCTCCTGGTCCACTCCAGACGCCATTTTGAGTCCACCGCGTGGGCTTGCATTTGCCAAGAGTTGTTGCCCCAATCCTGGGTCCAGCATCGCCGACAGCAGATACCTTTGTGGGACAGCTCGCACCTCCATCCTGGTCGCCGACAACGCCTCCTGGTCCGAGAGACTGCAGAGCCCAGCGTCGCCCACTCACCTGGTCGAGGTGACTCCATCCGGTGCCATCCTGGTGCCCATCTAATCACTGGCTAGTGATTCAGAACTTGGTCCCCTCTGCTTACAGGTACTCTTCTTCAGCTGACCCAGTCCTTGGATCAGCCCGGAACATCTTCACTGGTCGCCTGCCAGCAACTTCCACTTCAGGCTCCTGGTTCGTCAACGAGGGTTTCCGACGACACTTGAACCCTATGCAGCCGCAGCCCCTGGGCTAGGTAAACCGAGTACTACGGTGCTCCAGCGTAGACCAACTCTCTAAGTGTCTAGATCCACTTTCGTTTTTGACCTACCTAGTCGGGTTCGCCCGAGAACACTAACTTTGTAATTTCTAGCAACCATAGACTTTGTCCCGCATTACGCGTGAGAGTTCCCACTCTGCACATGACGTCCCAGGCCTCCTGCTTCTAATCCAAGGGTTCAGCATTGTAGGTCCAGCGTTTCTAAAGCCTATGAGAGTAGTACTTACCTGCTAGTAATTTCGCATTCCACTTTCAGAGTATATGGTTTTTCGTGCCCCTCGGGCATTTGTGTAAATTGTGCGACTTTCAGTATTTCTTTAAGAGCTTTGTATTGTGCTTAGCGCCCTGTCCTCATAAAGAGTCCAGGGCTGTTGTGTTCTAAATAAATATCCTTTTATTTTCATAACAACTTGTGTGGTGTCCTTTCACTTGGTGTTCAAGGGGTATATGTGATGGTATAACGCCCTCTAGAGTCTAGCCTAAAGACTGCTCTTGTCCATGCTACTAGGATAGCTGGTCTATACGGTTGGCTTACAACCAATCATCAATAAGGGTCATTTGGACTGATACATAGTGATCACTAGAATAGTGAGCACTGCATATCAGGCCAATTTCTCACATTGGTGGGCAGCGGTTGGGATTTGAGCTTGCTGTTGTTTTACCACACGTATCCTAAGAATATCATTTGAAAGATCACATAAGTACCAAGGTACATATAACTTAGCTTAGAATACTCTGAGTTCTACTGAACCAGCTGTTGTAGTTCAACAGGGCCTAGCACACCCTGACTACAACTCTTAGCAAGGGATCAGGAGGCAAACAAATAGTGTAGGTAGGTGCATCACTTACACCACACTAGAAGCATGTCACACAAAGGAGGGAACTCAGAGGCCCCCCTTGTGTCAGTTGACCCTCCACAGGTCATTTCAAGATATGCTGCTCTTAGCTTCCAGGAGATGAGACAAGTGTGTACCTCCAGGAAGCTAAAACAGGGTTCTAACCCTACCATCCCATTCCTGATTGGTCTCTTAGAGACTTATGATGCCAGGAGGGCTTCTAATACAGACCCTTCTTATCCAGATGGGAACATGCCCCCCTTAGAGGGAACCCTTGGGGACCCTGACCTCAACATCAATGAAGCAGTCAGTGAAGGTGAGGAAGAGGAACAGGAGTTGTCAGGGGATGAGGCAGACAAGGGTCAGGTAGAAGTCAGTAGACTCACCAGGACCAACTTAAGTAGGCATGAGAATGGACTTGGGGGAGCCCCAGGGCCACTCTCAGGCAGGCTTAACATGGGAGTGGACGAGTTAGGTCTCTATCCAGAGGCTCTAACAGATCCATTCGAACCAATGGCTCTCAGACCTCTTCTCACAGAGGGATAACATCCCCTCAGAGAAGAGAGCATGAAGCTAAGATGAGGGAAGTCAATCTGAGGATTGAAAGGGAAGAACTTGCCCTGGCCAAAGAGAGACTTGCCTTTGCTAGAGAGCAGAAATTGAGTGGGACAGATCCCACTGGTGGCAGCATTTTACCTAGAGAAAAGGACAGGAGTTTAGACACTAGACACCTGAGTAAGATAGTGCCCCCCTTTAAACAAGGGGATGACATCCACAAATGGATGACTGCTTTGGAAAGGGCCTGCACTGTCCAGTGCGTCCCCCAGAGTCAGTGGGCAGCTATCTTGTGGCTCTCCTTTGAAGGCAAAGGTAGAGATAAGCTCCTCACTACTAGAGCTGAGGATGCTAACAATTACCAAGTCCTGAAGAATACACTGATTGATGGGTTTGGCTTAACAACTGAACAGTACAGGTTGATGTTCAGAGACACCCAGAAAACTCAGTCTCAGGATTGGACTGACTTTGTTGATTGTGCCACTAAGGCTTTTGAAGGCTGGCTACTGGGAAGTAAGGTTACTGATTTCAAAGGATTGTACAATCTAATTATGAGAGAGCAAGTCTTAAATAATTGTCAGAACCAGTTATTACACCAGCACCTGGTAGACTCTGATCTGACCTCTCCACAAGAATTGGGTAAGAGGGCAGACAAATGGGTCAGAACCAGGGTTAGGCCTAAGAACCAGGGTGGTGACCAAAAGAAGGAATCAACCAAGCCTCAAGAGAAGGGTGGGGATAAATCCACAGAGAAGACTTCCCAAGGGCCCCAAAACTCCAATAAGGGTGGTGGGTCCCAGAACACTCCTTCAGAACAGAAGAAACCTTATTGCCATGCCTGCAAACAGGTGGGCCACTGGAAAACTGATAGCAGTTGCCCTAAAAATAGCAATAAGGAGAACATACCCCCAGGTACTACTCCCAGACCTCCTGTTACCACTAGTGGTAATCCCCCAGGTGGTGGGAGTGCCCCCAAGAATGTGGTGGGCATTATCTTGGTGTATGATGGGAATCCATATACATAAACTTGTATGTTTATTGCAATTTCACATGCTCTGATTCATAGTAGGAACTTCCTTTTTCTGCTCTCTTTTTTGACTAGACGCTGGAGTATATTTTGTATGTATAAGTCAGTTTAGGGGCTACATATTCCAGTCTGTCTTTAAATTTTGGCCTCTGACCCTAGTTAACTTTCTTGTTGTGTGTACTACTCCCAGACCTCCTGTTACCACTAGTGGTAATCCCCCAGGTGGTGGGAGTGCCCCCAAGAATGTGGTGGGCATTATTTTGGGAAACCAGGTGGACCATGGCCTAGCAAGGTCCCCTAACACAACTCTTGTCTGTGAGACTGGCATGGGGTTTGCCAACTTCACTACTGGTTCCCACACTTTGGGGAAGTATAGACAAGAGCCCCTTATCAATGGTCAGAAAGTTGAGGCATTCAGAGACACAGGGGCCAGCATCACCATGGTGATTGCCCATCTGGTCCCCTCTGCTCAACTGACCCCTGGTTACATTTATCAGGCGACAGACGTTCATGGAGTGAAAAGAAAGCATCCCATGGCAGTAATCGAGCTCAGCTGGGGTAAGGTCACAGGGCCCAAGAGAGTGGCAGTGACAGACAACCTACCTGTAGATTGCTTACTGGGGAATGGCCTGGAACTCTCAGCATGGGCTGAGGTGGAGCAAGAAACCCACTCCAGGATGATAGGCCTACCCAGAAAGGTTAGTGGGGCAGTAATAGCTACAGCCCCAGTCCAAGCACCATTCCTCCCTGGAAAGGGTGGAAGGGCAGTGGTAGCCACTGCCCAGGCTCAGACAGACTTTCCAGAACAGGATAGGAGGGCTGTGACAGTCACAGCCCAAACACAAACTGAGTGCCTTCCTGAAAAGGTTGGTAAGGCTGTAATGGTCTCAGCCTCTACTCAAACAGATAGTGGGGTTGTGAAGCCTGAAACAATGGATCACTCCACCCAAACTGAGAGCATTGAGGAGAAATAAAAATCTTCCCCCTCCCAGACACTAGGTGAGAGCCAGCCTCCTCAGGGAACTGACTCTACCCCTGGTGAAGGAACTGCCCCAGAGGTAGTCAGGCCTAGCCTGGCAGAGCCCCTGATGGCAGTGGACCCTTCCCAGGTGGGACCCAGTCTGGAGCAGGTAACCTGCCCCTCTCTATCCTGCCTCAGTCAGCCCAGGGCTGTAGAGGTCAGGGAGGCCAGTGGTGGACCCCAAAGGGCCCCCTGTCCAAAAGAACTTCCCAATCAACAGATTAGGATCACTGAAGCTAGTAGACCTAGCCAAGTGAAAATAAAACAGACTCCTGAGGGATCCCCCTTAAAAGTAGTTAGGGACCTCCCACAGCTGGACACTGTTGGGCACAGCCAAACATGGGGCCTAAAAACCCCAAACCTGACGTGTCCCTCCAGTAAGCCAAACAGAGGGACTCAGCTTCCAGCTTTAGGTAGCCAGAGGTTGACCCTGAGAGCTCACAGCAACTCAGTCCTGGAAAGAAAGGCACATATGGTGGATAGGGATTGGAGGAAGATGAGCCCAACATTAGTGGAGCCTCACTTCAGTACTCCATCCCAGCACCAGCCTTTTACTTTGCCAAAACACACCACAGGTAGTGATTCCCTATGGTGGAGACCCTCAGATACCCTTAGGGTGAGGGGTTGCTTAGTGGACCATGATATAGGGGGTAACCATGCCAGTGCAGGTACCACCTCATATGGCCACTCAGGCAATATAGGCTTACCTGGTCAAGGATAGCCTTATCTCCTTTCGTTTGGGGGGGTTATGTAGGAGGGTGGATACCTGACTATGGTTACCCCCAACTTTTTGCCTGGTGTTTTGCTGGTTTTCCGACTTAGTTGACCTGGGACCCTGCTATTCAGGGCCCCAGGCCTACTGCTCTCTCTGTAAAATGGATTCCATGTACTTTAGGTGCATTTACCAATTGGTACTGGGCCACATTATCAGTCCCTGTACTCAGGGCATAGGTGTACCCAGGGCCTACCAGGGGCTGCAGCATGTATTATGCCACCCCTGGCTGGCCATCTAAATCTGACACAACTGGCTGTACGACAGCTGGGGCAAGGTGGTGTAATCACCCTTTGCTTTAGATATAGTATACCTATATCTAACCCTAAAATAGAAACATATATTCCTATCAGTCACTCCTATGGCAGGCCTTGACAAAACCTGAAGGCAGAGTGCTTGGAATTATGTGAGATGGTGCTCTGGCATGAGCTGAGCCCGTCTGCAGCTTGCGGACCCAAGTCCTAATAGCTGTTCTATGATAACGCGTACCATATACTCTTAAGTGCATTATAATCCTTGCGGTTATATGCCAACTCTGGTATCGCTTTATCAAAACATGTCGAGTAAGGTGTCATACGAATTGGAATACTAGCCCCTCGCCAATTCTGGCGACGGGGTTAGCATTCCACCCTTCTAGAGGGACACGGCATGTATGTAACTGTGAACCCCGGTTAAAGTTAACTCGAGCCTCAGCATCACAAAATGGATGCTGCCACCACAGACACAAGTCTGACCTCCTGCTGCTGGGAGTCCTTCCAGCGAGGAGAGCTTGGACAAAGGGTTTCCTGTCAGGGGCGGTGCTAGCACCATCCCAGACAGGGTTTTGTGTATCCTGGGTAGGCAGGGCTTTAGAGGAAGGTGACTGCAAGTGGCACCCCGGTGCTCACTATGCATAGGCCGGCTTGAACCAGTTCCAGGGGCACACCAGCCCCTGAGCTGGGGAAAGTCCGGCATGGGAGAGGGGTGTAACCACCCCCCTTCCTGGTCCCACCCATGGGCAGGACCTAGTCGCGTACCAGCCCCTTTCTTTAGAATAAAGGTGGGAGCGGGGACCCTACCAAATTAGATCATCTTTGAATCCTGAAACTACTTTCTACGAAAGGAACTCAAGACTTCTTCTCAAGATTTCTCCCTTGTGACTAAGGAGTAGTCACCCTGCATCTGCGGGCACCAACTAAGTAACCTGCGGTTTGCTGCACGTCCTTCCTCCGGAACCAGACCGACCAGCATGACGAGACCCGGCTTCCCTGGCACCTCTGACCTCTACCTGCATCATCAGCCCAGCTGAGATTCGTGGGTGTGACGAGACCTCGAGGGACCGGCCATCTTCAGAACTGCACTACACTTATCCAGCACGACCGCCGAGGGATCCTCGAGTGAGTGCTTTGGGGTTTGAGAAGCCCTAACCCTGAGCAGCTCCAGCACCGAAGTCCAGCCCCCCAGCATCCACCAGATCTGCGTGGGGCCCTTCTGCTCTTTGCTGCTCACCTCGTTGTCCGGCTACTTGCCTGCTGGCTTGTAGCCCTCTTGACGACGAACGACGACACTTCCATCGCTGGTCTGGTTGCTCCAGACTGGCCCTTGCTCCCCTCCAACAGAGGAGCACCCCGGACCCTCCTGGTCCACTCCAGACGCCATTTTGAGTCCACCGCGTGGGCTTGCATTTGCCAAGAGTTGTTGCCCCAATCCTGGGTCCAGCATCGCCGACAGCAGATACCTTCGTGGGACAGCTCGCACCTCCATCCTGGTCGCCGACAACGCCTCCTGGCCCGAAAGACTGCAGAGCCCAGCGTCGCCCACTCACCTGGTCGAGGTGACTCCATCCGGTGCCATCCTGGTGCCCATCTAATCACTGGCTAGTGATTCAGAACTTGGTCCCCTCTGCTTACAGGTACTCTTCTTCAGCTGACCCAGTCCTTGGATCAGCCCGGAACATCTTCACTGGTCGCCTGCCAGCAACTTCCACTTCAGGCTCCTGGTTCGTCAACGAGGGTTTCCGACGACACTTGAACCCTATGCAGCCGCAGCCCCTGGACTAGGTAAACCGAGTACTACGGTGCTCCAGCGTAGAGCAACTCTCTAAGTGTCTAGATCCACTTTCGTTTTCGACCTACCTAGTCGGGTTCGCCCGAGAACACTAACTTTGTAATTTCTAGCAACCATAGACTTTGTCCCGCATTACGCGTGAGAGTTCCCACTCTGCACATGACGTCCCTAGGCCTCCTGCTTCTAATCCAAGGGTTCAGCATTGTAGGTCCAGCGTTTCTAAAGCCTATGAGAGTAGTACTTACCTGCTAGTAATTTCGCATTCCACTTTCAGAGTATATGGTTTTTCGTGCCCCTCGGGCATTTGTGTAAATTGTGCGACTTTCAGTATTTCTTTAAGAGCTTTGTATTGTGTTCTAAATAAATATCCTTTTATTTTCATAACAACTTGTGTGGTGTCCTTTCACTTGGTGTTCAAGGGGTATATGTGATGGTATAACAGCTGGCTTAACACGCCCTCTAGAGTCTAGCCTAAAGACTGCTCTTGTCCATGCTACTAGGATAGCTGGTCTATACGGTTGACTTACAACCAATCATCAATAAGGGTCATTTGGACTGATACATAACATAGTGATCACTAGAATAGTGAGCACTGCATATCAGGTCAATTTCTCACAATGATGGAAGCAAATAGCATTCCACCATGCCGAGTAACTGACTTTGGTGGAGTCCTTCCAATTGGAAATAATGAGGTGAAAGGCAACAGCCAAAAATAAGTCAAACAGCTTAAAGTGAGAAGGGAAATGAGACAATTCAGGAGATAAGGAGCCCAAAAGGACATTGGAGGGGGAGAAAGGAAGTGTGAAGCCAAATATGTTGTGCATACAGGACCAAACTAATTGCCAAAAGGAGGCGATATTGGGACAATGAAACAACATATGGAGTAAATCAGCAGTCTGGGTAGGGCAAGACCAACACTTAGATGAGAGGTCATGGGAAAATGATGCCAGCTTTTGCGGGGTTAATAATAAATGCTGGTATATGAAATAAAGAGTTTGGGTAGTGTTAGCAGCTCTGGACGTTTTATGTATTTTTAACCACAACTTATCCCATAAAGAGACAGGCCAAGATGTTGACAAATCCTGTTCCCAGGGCAATTCAGTCTTTGTTTTGAGCCGTTCAGAGGGAGTTACAAGACATTTGTAAATGCGAGAAGCGGATGGAGAAAAATGTGAAGTCTTACCCCTGAATGTCTTATGTCATCATCATTACTTCGACCATACTGGTTTCTCCTGGCAGTCGACTAAAGTAAAATATTTAGGATTATGGTTTTCCCCTTCTCTTTCGGACACTTTGAAGGCTAATTTTGAGTATATTACAAAGAAATTGACTGATTCTATTACCAGGAAATGCATCTTCTGCAGGGGACAAATATGCTAATCCCCAGTCTGGGCTGAGACTGCAAGAAATAGAAACTGATAAGGGTGGTAGGTTTGTCATATCTAGATGCTACAAAGAGAATTTTGAAACGTTATTGGTTGGTGTATATGGGCCAAATCACGATGACCCCCAATTTCACCATGCATTGAATGCCAAAATAGCGCCATACTCACAAATGCACCAATTATGGGGCAGGGATTTTAATTTCACGCAAGACCATGATCTATGTAGATCCAAAGGGCCAATTAGAAGGCCCTCTAAGGCAGCCAGAGCAATAGCAGCAATAGCTGAAGCAGAAGATCTAGTGGATGTCTGGAAAGCTAAAGTGCCCGCTGGTAGGGGCTACACACATTACTCCACAGTGCACAACACCCATACTAGAATAGATTACTGGTTTGCCTCACCTGTGATTATGTCCAGCATAAGCGACTGCTCCCACATGGCACAAACTTTTTCAGATCACTCCCCTGTCTTGAACAGCATGTCCATAGATGACCTGCAGAGGAGGACTGTACTTGGTGATTCTCACAATACTCCTTACTGGACCCAGTGTTTCTTAAAGAGCTGGGGGAAACAATAGATACATTCTTCACCACAAACCTTAGTAGTGTGCCCAAGATTTGCACAATATGGGAGTGATTCAAAGTTTTTATTATGGGCTTGACCATACCGAAGCAAGCTGGGATTCTCAAGGCAATTCGGACACAACTGCAGAGGATAGAAAAGGTCTTGGAAACATTGGATAAGAAGGTGCAAGAGGGTGGGCCAAAGTACTAGCACAAATACGCGAGCAAATAAACTAATACAATGAGCTTGCAGCTACAGAAGTTAATCACCTCAATATGCAATCGCACAAATATATGCCGAAGGGGAAGGCCTAGTGCGACTTTCACCAAACTCACACAACCTACCAGGGGGAAAATTAGATTACACAGATACGTACAGTTGACGGCGACCTTGTGGGGGGGGACATCCAAATAGTCGAGGTGTTCGGAGACTATTACAGAACATTATATGCCATGCATTAATCTGATATAGACTAACCGGATGAGTAATACCATGCTCATATCACAATGAAATGGCTGGAAAATGTACCGTTTGACACAGAAACTTAAAAAAAAAAAAAAAATGCTTTTAGAGCTCGCATGCGCAGAGTGTAGCGCTACCTGTAAAGACGCATGCGCAATGGAATAACAGGCAATAGCGAGGACCGCTAGAACGTAAGGACCCTTTTCTTGCACAGCGGCAGGCAATCATGCCGCAAGCGTATAAATGTGAGCTCGCCTTTTCGTTCGGTACCTCCCGGGGCAAACTCTTGTTCGAGTCGAGGTACCGACGGAAAGGTAAGTGATTTTGCGGGGGTTTAACCTTTGTTTTTGATTGTTGCTAGTCATAAACGAGTGGTAATATGCACTATGAAGGAGAATATCATCTTTTACTCCAGATAGAATCATCTTTTACTCCCGATAGAATTTCTGGCTATTGCTCAAATATCCTCCTCTTTTTAAATTAAAGAGAAATTAAGAGGAGTTATGCGTGAGGTTTCTGTATCTGCCTAACCCAGATGTGCCTATAGGGCCTCCTGTTTTACAAAGATATTAGGATTTAAAGTGGAGATGGTGTAGAAATCTCTGACACCTTCGGCACTTTTCTTTTCTTTCCCGCAGCGCGGGGCCTCCCTCCAGAGCAGCCTGTCAGGTAGAGGTGAGGCAGAGCTATCCTACAGTTGAGGGTAAGTCCTTTTTGACTGTGACTAATAAGAAGCATAATTATACTTGTGACATAGTGATGAAGCACAATGCTCAAGTTTTCATGTGATTTATTGTTTTCGCCTTTTTCCCTCTCTCGAACCTTTTCCCCATTTCCTGTTCCTTGTGTTTTATCCATAGATACCTTGGGTATAACCTGACAAAAGAAAGAAAAACAGGAATACCGGTGTTGTATAAACTTTATTATTTATCACATAGTTGGAGCAGCAATAGCACGATTATATCTGGTCCTGAAGAAAGCCGCTGATACATAGGTTTGAACAGCAGGCTAAAACATGTTGACCACAAAGTGACAGGGGTTGTATATCCATACCACTGTGCTGTTTCATTTTAATCCTGTCAGGTAGAACACATTAATAAAGTAATTATCAGTGATTTCTATCTAGGCAGTTTTAACTCACTTTCTATTCTTTCACACAGCGCTGCAAACCTCACTACACTCATCATCTCTCATATGGGATTACTATCCTTCTCCTTACCCAAAAAAAACATCTCTGAGCTCCTTCCTTAAACTTCGAAGTAGTAGCTCCCAGTGTTGACTAGGTTTTCCACACTGGTAAGGAGGACCCATATGATGAAGCATGTCACCTCCGGGTGAGTGAGGGTTCTTATCCTTAAGGGATGTCTCCCCCTTGAAGATCACTTAACGTTAGTTTCGAGAGAGTTAGGGCCATACTGCATAAATTGCTTACATACACATGAATGAGACTATAGGTGTGTCCTTTGGTATATAGAGTTTGATGAGGGAACACACACCCACTGGTCTATAAACTTTCCCTTCTGACCCCCAATCTACGGTAGTGTAATAGCATTGAAAGACATGACAAAGCAACGGGATCTGATAGCCTGAAAGTAGTCTTTTATAACACATATCAGGACAGACTTGTCCCGCATTTTATGAATCACTTTGAGGAAATGGCAAAAGTTGGCTGTATGCCACCAACTGTGTGAGAGGCTATAATGATTACACTTCTTAAATCTGGGAAGCAACCAGACCTCTGTGCTCCCTATAGGCCTTTGTCACTGCTCAATACAGATGCCAAACTGTACGCAAAGATCTTAGCGAATAGATTGGCCCCACTGTTACCAAAATTGATCGGACTCGAGCAGACTGGGTTTGTCCCGGACTGCTCTCTCACATTTAATGTGCTTACCTTCTTTGATTTTGTCAGATCTTGGTATCTGTCTTAATGTTCTATATTGACTATGTCATGTTCACTGGATTCTGGAGTGTGGAATCCAGGGAACATATGAGAGGTGAACAGTTCCTGAAGGAAGAAGGACCTTGAATGCCTCTGGGGTTGTACTATTGAATAAACTTACCTTCTACTTTAAACCACTGTACTTCAAGTCATTTCAGTGGCCACGAGGATGGGATCCATTTGATAAAGAAATTGATGGGATCGTTTTTTGTTTTTTTGAAGACCTTTATTGTACATGCTTAAAAATACACAATGTAGGGCCCACAACCCCTAGGGCTGGCCGCAGCGGTAAAACAAGCAGTATAGAATACACTGAACACACAGCCTTAGAGCCGACAACCCAGGGGGTCCGGCGGCGGATGGAGATATCGTGGTGCATGATGGTAGGAATGTAAACGTACGACATGACTTAGGTCTAAGATTTTTCTCTTTTTTAAAGCAAATAACAAACCTCACAGTAAAATTAAACCCACGGCAATCACGTTCAATTCCCCAAGGGCGACAAATTATCTGTCAGGACTGCAGCTGTATTAACATTGATGTTGTGACCAAAAAACAAATCCCACAGTAAGAAGCCCGTTGAGCAGTCGGGCAGGGTCCATCAGGGCCAAAGGAGTTCCATGCTAGCTTATGCAAGCCCCGGATCATACCTGTGAATCCGAGAGACACTCATCCGGTTCAACTCGTGGTGGCTCACATATGTCTCCCCTAAATTTGTTCCAGGCCCCCCAGATTTGCCCCCACTTCTCGGGGCATCCCCGGTGGACAAACACCGCTTTTTCAGCCACCATCGCTTCGTCCATGTCCTTACAACAATCTCGCAATGTAGGCAGTACGCTGGATCCCCATAGTTTGGCAATATTCCGTTTTGCCACCAACATCCCCAGTATGGCCCAGTCTTGTTGGCGGTGGGTCAAATCCTCCGCATCCCAGATGTTTAACAGGCAGCGACGCGGGTTGGACAATAATGAAATGGTCGTGGATTGAGAAATGGTTCGCATCACCCCTGCCCAGTACGTGGCCACCCGGCTACAGTCCCAAATGGTGTGGAAGAATGTCCCTCTCTCCCCACATCCACGGAGGCAAAATTCGTGGGAGGCCCTCCCTATTTTGTAAAGGACCGTTCTGGTGTAGTATGTGCGGTGCAGTATTTTAAACTGAACTAGTTTAAGTCTGGATTGGATCGCAGATTCACTGGGTGATGATAGTGCCTCCTGCTATTCCGAGTCATCAAGGTCGCCAATGTCTCCCACCCAAGTCAGGCGCAATTTAGATAGCATGTCAGGTAGGTTGTTGACCAGTTTCCTATATGTGTAGGACGTCGCTTTGTGGGACATATGGTCTGTTAGTAGCCTGTCTTCCAACGGAGTGGACTCTAGCAGTTTCGTACCAACCGGGATGACCAACAGAAGTGAGTGACGGATCTGCATGTACCTATAATACTCAGACTGGGCCATTTCATGTTTGGTTTGTAAATAAGTGAAGTCCACTACGTTGTTTTTCCTCCAGAGATCTCCCACCACCGAAATGCCTATGGCGTCCCATGCCCGGAATCCCTTGCTATTTCCCATGAAGCCTAGTCTGTGTGAGTCCCAGAGGGGTGTCATTTGCGTGATAGTGTCTGCGCACTGAAGGCGCCTATGCGCCCTATACCAGAGTTGGACTGTGTGACGGGTCAGACCGATAAGGTCGGACGGGACGCCACGACTATAAAGGGTTCTTAGTAGTCCCCTGGACTCGGTATTCTGCCTGTCCGCCATAAAGGCGGGCTCGGTCTGCGGGGCGTGTAACCAGTAATTAATTTGCTTAAGGTGGGCAGCCCAGTAATATAGTTCGATATCAGGGAGTGATAGGCCCCCATCATACCAATCTTTCACTAGTTTGCATTGTGCAATCCGTGCCGGTTTCCCGTCCCATAACAAAGTAGAAACCGCTGCTGCGATGGCTCTGAAGTAGGAAGAGGGGACCGGGAACAGAGTGTTCTCAAGTAGGTAGAGAAAACGAGGCAAGGCCATCATTTTAAACAGTGCGGCCTTGCCAAGGAGGGTGAGGGGGAGGGAACGCCACACCTTTACATCCCACGTAAACCTTTCCAGTGGGGGTCTCAAGTTCAGGGCGTGAAATTCGTCTGGGTTGGATGATACCTGGATTCCCAAATATTTAAAAGGGGCGTCCGTGTAACGTAGCGGGCAGTCCGCTGGGAGTGAAGGCGGGCTGCCTGCGAGAACGTACAGGA
This sequence comes from Lissotriton vulgaris, assembly GCF_964263255.1. NCBI lineage: Eukaryota > Metazoa > Chordata > Amphibia > Caudata > Salamandridae > Lissotriton > Lissotriton vulgaris. The sequence continues at coordinate 1,053,030,264 of NC_141694.1, read as the reverse complement.
CTGATTTGGTCCAATTAATTCTATATCCTGAAACCCTCCCAAACTTTTCACAAACATTCAGAATTTCCAGGATTGACTTTTTGGGGGAGGTGAGGTAAAGAAGGACATCGTCTGCGTAGAGAGATATCCTATCGTCCCAGGACGGCGACCACCTGATACCTTTGATGGAGGGCTCCCACCGAATCCAGATTGCCAGTGGCTCCAGGATCAGCGTGAACAGTAAGGGGGATAACGGGCAACCCTGCCGCGTCCTACGGCCGAGCGGGAAATCCCTGGAGACGTGGCCATTTACTGCTATCTGGGCCAGGGGTCCGGCATAGAGCAGGCTGACCCACGCACAGAACTTGGGGCAAAAGCCCATGTGACGAAGCACGGCAAAGAGATAAGGCCATTCTACGGTGTCAAACGCCATAGTGGCGTCTAGGGAGAGGAGCACTGCCGGCTCGTGTATGTATTCCCGGCGGGCCAGTACCGCCTGTAGACGGCGCAAATTATGAGAGGTGTTACGCATCGGCATAAAGCCCGATTGGTCCGGGTGTATCAGAGTATCAAGGTGGGGAGCCAAGCGCTGTGAGAGTAGTTTGGCGAGGATCTTAGGTTCAGCTTTGAGAAAGGAAATGGGACGGTAGGAGCTACATACTTCCGGGGCTTTACCAGGTTTGTGGATCGGGACAATCATGGCAAGGCGTTGATCTTTAGGGAGCATACCCATTTGCAGGCTATCTTCGAACATTTTAAGCAGATGGGGGGCAGTTATGGAACCAGTGTGCTTGTACAGTTCCACCGGGAGACCGTTTGGACCCAGAGCCTTGCCGGACGCCAGTGCATTAGTCGCCTCCCTTACCTCCTCCACAGTGATGTCTTTATCCAGCAGGGGTGCGTCTCTGGCGAGAGGCAAGGGATCGTCAGATCTTTAATATAGTCGTAAGCTTCCTCGGTCGTGTAAGTCGCTTGGGGGGTATATATCACCTCAAAGTGGTCGGCTAGCAAGTCGGCTATGGTTCTTGGGTCCGAGATCAGGCCGCCCTCGGGCGAAGTCAATTGTGCAATGACCCTGCCCGCCCTCTCCTTCTTATCGAGCCAGGCCAGCATCTTTCCAGCCTTATCGCCTAATTCGTATATCCTATGACGGGTGGCCTGAATTGTAGTCTGCACCATTTCCCTCTGGTAGGACAGCCACTCAACCTGTCGCAGACGGACTGTCTGAGCGGCTCCCGGGGACGGGTGGACTTCTGGTCGGCAATGGCCTCCTCAAGAGCCCCTTCAAGGGTGCCAAGTTCTTGATCCCGGGTCCGCCTGTGGGCGACAATGGAAGCAATTGCCTGTATGACCGTTTTATATGCCTCGCATAGGGTACCATGGGAGCGCACGGAGCCTGAGTTCTCCTGGAAGTAGTGTTTAGCAGTTTTGGAAAGGGTCTTCCTAAAAGGAGCACTCTGCAGGTAACCTTGAGGTTCGGTGAGAATCGGAACAACGTTTTGGGTTTGTTCGGATATGGATGAGTTTGGTATCTACGAACCGTAAATGATGAGATTAGTAGATGTACGTGTTTTTGCTACACTACTTGGAAGGGTTCGTCTTATTTGTGGGTTTTTTCATCCGAACCTTCGGGTTCCATTTTAGATATGGCATCCATTTTGTTTCTTGCCCTCACGTAGCCGGCGAACGGACAATGTCCGCATGATGACCCTGGGATTCCCAAGCTCTTGCGGAAGACGTATATTCCTTTGAGTGTGCCTTTATGACTAGGGAAGTGACACGGCAAAAGCAGATGGCTCCGCTCGAGGCTCATCTTGCCGTGCCGGTCTATTGTTTCAGCCTTGCATACGTTAGGCTTAAATCCTTTGATCCTGTGATCACGCTTCCGATATTGCCCCCACACTCTTTTCAATCTGTTGTCTGTCTTTGTTTCCCTGCACATGTTTCTGTCTCTTCTCTTAGGTCGTTTACGACTAGAATGGAATGTGCCTAATGGTGGGATAGTGTGCTTTTACAGTTGGGAACCGACATGTTTCTGTAATTATGTTCCGGGCTTCTGAAAACATGAATGCGATCCTTTTGAAGTTTACTGTGGGAACTGAGTTGTAACCTTTTGTTCGTTATGTTGTGCAATGGCTAAAATGTGTATAAAAGGAGCGATCCACTTTTGCAATTTGAAGCAGACTCTCTGAACATACACTATGTTGTACTTCTAGCGATTTCTGTGTCCCTGCAGTAAATAAACGCTGATCTTTGACGCCGAAGGAAGTGTCCCGTGTCTCTGTAATTTGTACGCCGGAACAGGTATCTCCACGAAGGTTTCAGGTGTTGTCCCCTGGCACCGCTGGGCTTTAAATTAGCCCAGTCCTTCAGTTGGCGCCCAACGTAGGGCGACATCATGCGGTACCGATCCAAAGCCTGACGATCGTGAGGAACTTCGTGTGAAATCTCTGAGGGAAGGTGCACCCCGCTTCATCGATCCTGTTGTCGAAATAAGTGGTCCGAAGATTTTTTCCCGCGAAGATTCCCGCTTCCCGACGGCTGCGACGGACTGATGCTCTGACTGTCGACCTGTTTTGGCGCCTGGCGTAGTCCTTTGTACGGCGAGACGATAGACGGGCCTTCCTGGTGACGCCATTGTTCTTTCAGTTAAGTATTTGTGGGTCGCTCCCAGTTCTTAGGTTAGCTCTTTGGTTCCTTTTTGGAACATTTGTTTCAAAATTGAAAACTCGGCATTTGCTTGACATTTGCTTCGTACTTTGAAACTTGGTAGTTGTTGTTGAAACTTGGTTGATTGCATGGTTCCATTGCATTTTTGGTCCTTAGTTGTTGGTTTTTTCTTTTTGGTGTTTGGGTTCTTTGACAATTGCAATTGCCAAAAACCGAGGGTCTCGTATTTTTGCGAGGATATCGTAATTTGATAACCCTTGAAGTTTGAAATTCGGTTAGTGTGCATGATGCCTGGCCGTAGTATCTTGTTTGGTTTCCTTAGATGTTGCAACACGGATTCCCGGTTGGAGGACTCGTGTCCGATACCTCCAGTTGGAACTCCGATATATGAGCTCTATAGTAGACATAGAGTGAGCCCCATTATATATAACGCATTTTGGATTCGTTATACGAGAAAAGATGGTGTCCTTAGTTGGCCACCCCATGGTAGCTTTGAAACTGAGATTTTAGATAATCTCGAAGCAAAATTGTTTAAAAAGAAAGCTAGGCCAGCAATGTTTGATTCCTTTAGGTTATGGCGTAAAGAGGCCAGACAGAAAGAAATCAAGCTGACTAAGAAAAATAAGAAAGAGAGTGTCCTTTCGATAATGCAAGGTGCAGAACAGCATCAGCGAGACACGGCAGAGAAGGAAAGGGAAGTTTCTGTCAGACAGCATAGCATGGCGGTGGATAGATGTTATCCGGTTTTACCGTCGAGTTCTGAAAAGAAGGAAGAAGAATTGAAAGAGGATCCTTTGTTATCTTATTTACTAAAGTCACCACCCCCTTATGTACAGGGTGCTATAGCCCCTATAGTTCCTCCTGTTCTTCCGCCTGTCGTTCCGTTGGCTGCTGGTCAGTCTGTAGTTGGCCCTGTTCCTCCAAATCCCCTTGTTCTTCAAGTTGGCCCTGCTCCTTTACCACCTCTTCTTCCTACTGCTCCTCTGCCCGTAACCTCTCAGTCTACTGCTACTACTACTCCTGTTATCTTGGCTACTTCCACTGCTCCTACGTTTAGTCCTAATATTGCTCCTCCTGTTCTTCTTTCCTCTTCTCCTTCTGTTCGTAAACGTATACCTCATTCTATTGCTAATCTCTATTCTCCACTTTTCGGATCGTTATTTGAATCTGATGTCTCTGAAATCTCTCAGAGACGAAGTCAAATGCCTGGTGTAAAGGAAGGTGAGGTGTTAGAATCTATGGCGCGTAGGTGGATTAGACACCCTGCTAAGTACACTTCACGCATAGTTTTCGATACGTTCTCTCAGTTTAATGAGCCCACACAGAGATTGGTGTTCGAAGAGATGTGCAAATCATTGAGAGCAGAGTGGGATAATGATGAGCTAGATATCGTACCGCCCGATATGACTGAACTTCAGAGTCAGTTTTCGAACGGTATGATTGTAGGTAGTGATGTACGGCGTGCATTAGAGCGTTTGTTAGCTTTTAGGTCCACAGTGCCTTCACAAGTGTCGTTTGACGACGACTCCGGTGATCTGAAAATGAAATCTGGTCAGTACCCCATGCGAGAGGTCCCCCCAGTGTGGAGGCCAGGTGATGCTGCTGCCGTTCCTCCAGTTTAGCCACACTTCCAGAGAGTTTGGATACACCTCCCATGGAAGCGATCAGAAGTCTTGCAGGTTAAACAATCCTTGCCTGACCCACGGAAGAATCCGGCAGGTTATTATTACAAGGAGTTATCCCAATTTGTAGATGCTTCTATTATGAACCTTGCTGATATCGACATGTTGTTTGGTAATGTAGTACCGCAACCGATCTGGGCGAAGATTCGTAACGAGAATCATGCAGTTGAGTTAGGTGGTGATTGGGCTGCAATTGTAGCGGCCGATGGACAGCAAGATGGTGGGGCCAAGCCTGATCAGTTAATTACGGATCTGCCCCAAAGAATCATTGCGCTCATGAAAACACTCATGCCAGCGATGAAGGTGAACTGGGATAAATTGTCTGCTTGTAAACAAAAGAAAGACGAGAGTGTCTCCGATTTCTTTACTAGGTTTGAGGAGGCATTTATTGATCATAGTGGTCAGGATATGAGCACTGAGGGAGGTCAGCGATTGTTTGTTGATAAGTTCGTGTTCAATCTGCTGCCTGAGTTATGCAACAAATTGAAAAACTCTGAAAGTGCTTGGGCTGTTTCAACCACAGCTCAAATATTAGCAACAGCTCAATATTATGAGAATAGAGAAAAAGAGGAGAATGATCGTGCAGAAAAGAAAACGAAGGAGCTAAAAACTAAGGTCTTATTGCAGCAAGCGTATCCTCCGCGCTCGAATCAGAATGACTCGCAACAGCAGCATGTGCAGTATCGACCACAGGCGCAGTCTTCTAGGATGCAGTCGCGCTCTGAATACTCTGCATCCAGATCTATGCTTGGGAATAATCAGTGTGCATATTGTAAGAGTGAGGGCCATTATAAGTTTAATTGTCCTGTTTTACGTGACCGAACGAATGGTGTCTCGGTTCGAGGAGGTCGTGGTGGTTATCAGCAAGTCTCTCGAGGTAGAGGTCGTGGCACCTCTCAAAATCAAAATGAGCGTTCTGCTCCTCCATCGAACACGAGCAATTGTTTTGATCAGCGGAATGCATCGTCTGGTAGATCTGCACAGTATCATGTGGATGACTATTATGTTGAGCATGAGATTGGTGCAGCCAGCGATTATTAGGACAGCCATGGACAAAGAGAGGGAGTAGTATCAGTTCCGGTTGATCAGAGAGGGCCTTACGTCGCAGTTACCACATCGGGCGTAGTTGAGCCTTTTCTGTTGGACACTGGTGCAGCAAAAAGTTCCATCATGCATTCGAAACTCCCTGGCGCACCTTTGTCTGGCTTAACAAATGTTTCTGTTGGATTCTCTGGCGCCCCGGTTAGCAATCCAGTTTCTAGCCCTTTGTCCCTTACGATCGGGACACGTGAGCTAGAGGCTCCTTTGATTTTGACTACTGGTTGTGGTGAGAATCTCTTGGGTCTGGATTTGTTGAAGCGGTTATATGCAACTCTGTATTGCTCTCCTACGGGAGTGGAGCTTACATTAGGTCAGAGAGTGATCTCTCCTATGTACTTGTCAACTGATAAGCTCCCACCGGAATTGAGTTCCCTTCCTGAGTCTTTATGGGCAACAGGTCCCAATGATGTGGGCCTACTGGACATACCACCTTATGTAGTCCAATTAAAATCACATGTGAGATTACCACGTATCCCCCAGTATCGTATCTCTCTTGATGGCGAGCGAGCGCTATTAGCGATCATTTATGACTTGCTCGAAAAGGATGTTATTGAAGAAACTAGGGGAAATGTGTGTAATAGTCCTGTGTTACCTATTTTGAAACGAACTGACCCATCCAAGCCTCCTGTGTACCGTTTTGTAATTGATTTGAGAGAAGTGAATAAAGTCGTGATTCCACAGTTTCCAGTGGTTCCTGACATTACAGTTTTGCTGACCCTGATTCCAGCCTCTGCCTCCTGGTTTTCGGTGATAGACCTAAAGAATGCTTTCTTTAGTATTCCGATTGCTGAGGAAAGCAGAGATCTATTCGGCTTCTCATTAGGTGGTCGCAGTTTTAGGTTTAAACGCGCACCACAGGGCTACTGTGAGAGCCCATCGATCTACAGTCAGGCCCTTAAGAGTCAACTTGATGCATTTGTGTTACCTGCTGGTGCGGCCTTGATTCAGTATGTCGATGATCTGTTAGTGGCTGCCGACACTGAGCAAATTTGTAAAACTGCTACAGTATCATTGTTACAGCATTTATGTGACTTACATCACAAGGTGTCCCCTTCTAAGTTACAGTATTGTTGTCAAGAAGTAACCTATTTAGGTCACTTATTGTCAAAGGAGGGAAGAAGGTTGACCCCAGAAAGAATTGCAGCGATTGCTCGAATGACTGTGCCAACAACTCAGAGAGACGTACGTGCCTTTCTAGGTATCACGTCATACTGCAGACAATGGATTCCAAACTTCTCATTGTTAGCGAAGCCATTGTTAGCTCTCACGTGCAAGGATGTTCCGACTCCTTTGCCATGGACTGAGGATTGTCAGAAAAGTTTTTCTGAATTGCGTGATGCGTTGTGTTCGGCTCCTGTGTTAGGTACTCCTGATTACAGTAAGCCGTTTACACTATATGTTCACGAGAGAGAAGGCTGTGCGTTAAGTGTTTTGATGCTACAATTTGGCGGCAAACAGCGTCCATGTGCATATTTCTCTTCAACTTTAGACCCAGTAGCTAGAGCGTTGCCAAGTTGTCTAAGGGCGACAGCGGCAGCTGCGGTGTCCATTCGACAGTCCGCAGGTCTGGTCATGGATAATATGCTTACAGTGATGGTTCCGCATGCAGTTGACACTCTCTTGAATCGAACGAAGACTCAACACTTGACGAGTGCAAGGTTGTCCGGCTATGAGTTGACACTTTTGGCAAGTCATATACAGATAAAACGTTGTAGTGTGTTGAATCCAGCAATATTGTTGCCGATTCATATGGAATCAGGTGATGTAGCACCACATGACTGTTACTTAAGAACTGAAGAAGAGACGAAGGGTCGTATCGACCTGAAAAACACTCCATTGGTAGATCCTGATGGTACTTTGTATGTAGATGGTTCATGCTTCAAGTTGCCGAATGGTGATGTGACGACTGCGTATGCTGTAGTGACGTTGAGTACGGTTGTGGAAACTGCGAGATTGAGTCAGAATTCGGCACAAGCTGCAGAGTTGATTGCTTTAACGAGAGCGTGTGTTTTGTCTAAAGGAAAGCGAGTGAATGTGTTTACTGATAGTCAGTATGCGTTTGGTGTAGCACATAGTTTTGGTCGATTGTGGAGAGAGAGAGGATTCATGACGTCTCATGGCACGAAGATTCAACACGGACAGCTCGTGAACGATCTTTTAGATGCACTTACATTGTAAGCAAGTGGCAATCATTAAATGCAGCGCACATCGATGGGTTACAGATGATGTTGGTCGTGGTAACGCGTTTGCAGATGAGATTGCTAAGGAAACGGCCAAGAATCTGACAAACCGAATGTATGTTACGAGTTCAGTGAGATGGCCGGCGGAGACTGGTATGTGTGAGGACACAGTTGAGAGTGTGAAAGCGATTCAGAATGAGGCTACCGAAACTGAAAAGGCTAAGTGGAAAGAAAGCACGGGGAAGTTAGACATGAATGGATGTTGGGTTGATTTGTCAGAGTATCAGAGATGGATGTTACCGGATGCGTATGTGCTTGCTGTTGTTACTATGGCCCATGGCATGTCACATATTAGCACGAAAGGTATATGTAAGTTGTTGTCTCCCGTATGGAAGAATGATGGGATTGCTAAGTGTGCTGAGAGAGTGGTCAGGAACTGTATGGTATGTTTGATGCATAATCCTGGCAAGGGCACCCCCACTCCACCTGGTCATTTTGCTCCTCCTACATGCCCCTTTGAAGTTATCCAGTTGGACTTCATCCATATGGAGAGATGCAATAATTTAAAATATGTATTGGTTGTGGTTTGTGCTTTCTCCAGATGGATTGAGGCATACCCTCTTAAGGATAATACTGCCCTGTACACAGCAAAAGTTCTACTCAAAGAGTATTTCCCAAGGTTTGGAATGCCACGGATCGTATGGTCGGATAATGGTAGTGAGTTTGTGGGAAAGGTGATGAAGAGTGTGTGTGCGGGTTTGGGTATTCGCCAAAAATTTCATAGTGCTAACCATCCTCAATCGGCGGGTTTGGTAGAAGGGTACAATGGTACTCTGAAACTGAAACTTGCCAAAATCCAAGCGACGAGTGGGTTATCATGGCCTGATGCATTGCCTCTAGCTCTCCTGTCGACCAGGGCGACTGTGCACTCTCGAGTAGGGCTTAGCCCATATGAGATTGTGTTCGGCCGTCCTGCGAATGTTTGGGGAGTTCCAATGTTGATTGACTATCTTTACGATCTGACTGCTAAATTGAGTTTGATTCATCAACAGGTTTTTGAAGCTCTACCGGTACAAACAGAAGGACCTGGACATCGACTCCAACCTGGAGATTGGGTGCTGATTCGTAACTTTGGGAGAAAACGAAATCTCGAGCCCAGGTTCGTGGGACCCTACCAAGTCTTGTTGGCAACGAGAACTGCAGTTCGGTTGGACGGCAGGAAACATTGGGTGCACACCACCCACACGAAGAGAGTGCCGTTCCCATTGCCAGCAAATAATTGGATAAGGAAAGGGTTTGCCCCGACTGAAACTGATATAATCCCGAAGTTTGTGCCATTTAGTGATGCTCAACCTGTAGAGATCGATCTAGCTCAGCCAGATACGTTTGTTGAATCATCTGGAACTGTATCTTTGTCTTCAGCATTGGAGAATTCAAGTTCTGAACCGTTACCTGAACAATCGAACTCTGTCTTGCCACCTGAACCATTGTTTGAAGAACAAACTCGACCTGGAAAATGTCGATATTTCCTTCGATCGCGTGACTAAGGACAAATAAAAAATTCCCTTTTGATTTTGAATCTACATTACCCCCTCCCTGTTGCTATGAAGATTGGGGACATTTGCATTTTTCCTGATCTTGAGTTCTTTAATTTTGTTTTACATATCATGTGTGTTCCTTTTCTGTGCAGCTAGGAGACTTATATGAAATTGGATGCTTAATTGATTAAACCTACCATCTGGGTTGGCCGTAGGGCCGTACGGGTACCTACTTCTGTTTGGCAGGTCTCTGACACTAGGTCGGTTTCTTTTGTCGGTTTCTGGGAACTCCTGGGAATTGACAATTGCTACTCAGAATTAGGTGCGTCAAGAACGTTACGGACGGTCCTTAGAGGATGGAGTTCTCCAAGCTGTCAGAAATAGAGATGATGTCGGCGCAAAGATCTAAGTTGCATAAGATTTTACAAACAAAGTGTTTTTTGTTTCAGATTTTCATGTTGTTCCTAACTGTGTCTATGTTATTGGTGGGTGGAGTGTATTTTGGGATTCAGTTACTGTTGCCTTCCACTTCACCTACTCCCCCCTCTCATGATCTGAATTTTGTTCTCGTTCCCACTATCTCTCCACATTCTTTTCATCTTCTGCCCCAACATGAACAGGTCAGACGTGCGGAATTTATTAACAATTCCTTTGTCCAACTTTTGCATCAGCACCAGTTGGTGATGAACACTACCAACTGTTGGGTGTGTGGGTTAATGCCTCATACCATGGATAAGGGTATCCCGTATTTAGTTTTTCCCTACAGCTCCCAGGGGTCAGCTCGAGCATTCCAAACCATGTTCCGTAGTGCACTAGATTCCTACCCCCGTCGAGAGCCACGTTCCACAGACCTTGGTTCTGGCCCGTACCACAAGACTTTGACAATAGCGATTGCTGATCTGGATAGAGATATTTTTGATACATCGCTTATTCCAGAGGAGGAGGTGCGAGCCTACAAGGATCTGAGTGAGGCCGAGTATAGTATTTCAGTAGGTGATAGACAGCTTAAGAGCTCGTCTCCAATCTGGATTGTACCCCACCTTGGCCATTTCTGTCTGCAAGGTCTTGGTCGAAATCCGAGAGCTCAGCTTGGGAAGAGTGCTTGTACTGAGACGTACGTTTTACCGATGCTCTCTTCCCCTGTATTTCTGACTGCCAAGGGTACCTATTTTGTGTGCTATGATCGCGCTTATACGTGGTTGCCCCGTGACTTCTCGGGCACTTGTTATATCGCGAATCTTTTGCCACCGACTTTCACAGTTGCCTCAGACTACCACAAAACAAGAGTTGTGAGAGGCGTTATTAGTAAAGAGGACACTGCCGGTCAAGAAGCAGGAGACTTCTTTAAGGGTTTCCTACCGTTTTGGGGACCTATGGTTAATAGCAGGAACCTGAGACAGTTGACTCGTGTGGTAGAATCAACTGCTAACATAACTGCAAGTGCTCTTGGTAACCTGACAGCAGAGCTGCAAGCGGATAGACTGATGACATTACAGAACCGTATGGTTCTAGATGTTGTACTCGCAGATAGAGGTGGTGTGTGCAAAGTGATCCATTCGAGCTGCTGTATTTTCATACCTGACAATGCTCCAACTGTTTATCAAGCCATCTCGAAGTTGCATAAATTCTCCGAGTCCATACACGTGGACGAAGGTGATTGGACGCTTCTAGGATGGTTTTGGGGTCTGATGTCGACTTGGGGTTGGAAGATTCTGATGATTGTAGGGGTTGTTGTGACGTTTCTGTTCACGTGTTGTCTTTGTGTACAGTGTGGTCCAGCCTTATGTAGCCTTTGTGCTACAACGTGTATAAGAAGACCATCTGTTACCAGAGAGACATTGATGGATAGAATAATGCTCCAGCAACATCTAAACGATCTGATGAATATCGATATTGATTTTGATATCGACTAGTGCTTGCCTACATGAGGGCAAAAGGAGCGTCTGAGGTTCGGTGAGAATCGGAACGACGTTTTGGGTTTGTTCGGATATGGATGAGTTTGATATCTACGAACCGTAAATGATGAGATTAGTAGATGTACGTGTTTCCGCTACACTACTTGGAAGGGTTCGTCTTATTTGTGGGTTTTTTCATCCGAACCTTCGGGTTCCATTTTAGATATGGCATCCATTTTGTTTCTTGCCCTCACGTAGCCGGCGAACGGACAATGTCCGCCTGATGACCCTGGAATTCCCAAGCTCTTGCGGAAGACGCATATTCCTTTGAGTGTGCCTTTATGACTAGGGAAGTGACACGGCAAAAGCAGATGGCTCCGCTCGAGGCTCATCTTGCCGTGCCGGTCTATTGTTTCAGCCTTGCATACGTTAGGCTTAAATCCTTTGATCCTGTGATCACGCTTCCGATATTGCCCCCACACTCTTTTCAATCTGTTGTCTGTCTTTATTTCCCTGCACCTGTTTCTGTCCCTTCTCTTAGGTCGTTTACGACTAGAATGGAATGTGCCTAATGGTGGGATAGTGTGCTTTTACAGTTGGGAACCGACATGTTTCTGTAATTATGTTCCGGGCTTCTGAAAACATGAATGCGATCCTTTTGAAGTTTACTGTGGGAACTGAGTTGTAACCTTTTGTTCGTTATGTTGTGCAATGGCTAAAATGTGTATAAAAGGAGCGATCCACTTTTTCAATTTGAAGCGGACTCTCTGAACATACACTATGTTGTACATCTAGCGATTTCTGTGTCCCTGCAGTAAATAAACGCTGATCTTTGACGCCGAAGGAAGTGTCCCGTGTCTCTGTAATTTGTACGCCGGAACAGGTATCTCCACGAAGGTTTCAGGTGTTGTCCCCTGGCACCGCTGGGCTTTAAATTAGCCCAGTCCTTCAACCTGCATGAATGGGAAAGACACGCTGTCTATGGGAGCGGCGGTTTGTGTATGTAAGTTGGAGTGGAGAGTGGTCAGATATGCCCCTGGGGCGGATGTCAACTGTCTCGACGCCATGTAGGCCATCACCTGACACTAAAATGTAATCTATACGTGAGAGACAGTGGTGCGTCGCCGAGTAGTAAGGGTATTGCCTATCGCGTGGGTGCTTGTAGCGCCAACAGTCCGTCAGCCCCAGAGCGTCCAGTAGTCCTGCGAGTCGCCCACCTCCCCACACTGTTGTGTTATGTGGGTGTCGATCCTTCTCATGGTCCAGAACATCATTAAGGTCACCTCCTATAACTAGTGTCGCTGTCGGCAGAGACAGGAGAAAGGTAGCAAGGGCCACGTGTGCTGTAGCATGGAGGCCGGGAGGGACATACACAGACACAAAGTTATACAATCGGCCCTCCCACTGTATCGTCGCAGCTGCAAAACGTCCCCTATCATCAATTTTGGTCTGTTGACATACCATTGGAAAACTTTTTCGAATAACTATCCCTGTCCCTCTAGAGCCGGAGGAGAAGTAAGCATGCGCAAGAAACCTATAACCCCATCTATTCAGTGCCATCGAGGTTGAGCCAACTAGGTGAGTTTCCTGTAATAGGACTATTGCCGGCTTACAGCGCTTCAAGTACTGTAGCACTAGGCCTCTCTTCACCCTGTCGCCCAGTCCCCTAACGTTCCACGTGAGGGCTGTGAAGGACGATGTGCGAGAAGAATGTGGTGTAAGGTCTTCAGGTGTGCCCATCCCTTGTGCTGCCATTTAAATGTGTGCTAGTTTTCAAAAAAGTCAATAGGGGACTGGCCCCGCTGCGTACCATTATACAGAGACCTGTCTCCCTCGTGTGGTGTAGAACATGCCATGTTTCGGTGCGATTAACAAAAACTAGAACAATGAAACAAATCCCCCCCTCCTCCCTCCCTGCCTCCCTGCTGCGCGGACCTGAAACCGCCCGCCACCCCAACTTAGCAGAGCGATTAGTCCCAACACAACCCAATGTACTTGCTTGCAAGGGGTAAGTAGTTCTGCAACCTCACAAGCAGCTCCAGGTAGCCTCTTCCGCCAGGCACGGAGCAACTGCAATTGTTACTTTGTCAATGTTTCAAGGGGAAGTCGATCAAGGACCATGATTGCAAGAGTTTACTCTTCCGTGTGCTCTCCGTCTTCCAGGCCAGACTCCGCAAATAGATCCTTGCTGTGACCCTGGGTTGCCTGGTGATCTGTTTGAGTGACCGGCCTTTGGCCACGTTGACCCCTGTCATTTTGCCGCGGGGCCTCCACTCGTCTCCAACCATCCAGCCAGTCTCTCGCCGCCTCCGGGGTGTCGAAGAACCACGCCTTATGATTATCCACGATTCGCAGTCTCGCCGGGAAAAGCATGGAATAGGGTATCTCTTTGGCACGCAGGGCTTTTTTGATGTCGGTGAAGGTCTTCCGTCGCCGGGCCACCTCGGCCGTATAGAAACAACTCCTTAGCACACGTATATCACAATATAGTTATGTATAGGCATTGCCACCCCTTAGACACAATCACAGTACGTTGTTCTTGGTTAATACACGTATTGTATTTATTCTTGAAAGCTGGAAGTTCTCCACACAGCCGACACGTGTTTCGTCGTGAAAGGGAGTATAACCCAATGACTTTTTCAAGGCTATTTCCAGATCTGTTCTTTTATTGTTGGTATGCGGTGATAATTCCAACCCACATAGGGGTTCTACGGGGGCCTTCTATTATAATGTCCACTTTGTCTTATCCACAGGACTCCACTTCTCACTTTGTTTAGGATGGCTTTCGCCCGTGTTGTTTATTCTCCGTCAGTGCCCCCGTTAACAATCAGCGCGTGTGCTCGATTAAACAACACGGGCGAAAGCCATCCTAAACAAAGTGAGAAGTGGAGTCCTGTGGATAAGACAAAGTGGACATTATAATAGAAGACCCCCGTAGAACCCCTATGCGGGTTGGAGCTACAACGCTACGCCGCCATCTCGGTCGGCTCGTAGCCACGCCGATGGGATCGTTTTGATGGAGAAATTGACTTGATGAAGATCTATTACAACACCTAAGGCAAACGTCTACACTCTCATTGAAACGTTGGACTTGCAAGGTATTTGATGAAAATTTTAAAACTTTATTTGTCTAAACCCCGTGAAATCTTTTTTTTTGTTCCTCTGACGATTTTGTTTTGTCAATTTGAGGGATAGTAAAAGTAATGAGAGAATTTCTTCTGCATTACACCTTGTTAATTGTCAACTTTATTGAAAACAACTTCCTCTTGTGATCGAATCCGTGATCTACAGTTTGAAGCAACATTTTGCCTGAAAGCCTTCATTTTTTTCAGTTTTCTTTGAACGATCGTTACCTTGTTGATCTTCAAAGTGCAGTCTGAAGTTCGCCATCACGCGCATTGTTGATCTTCAAATCTTCTTTCATCACGCGCTGCAAGTCTTGCTTTGTTCTGTGTCTTGCCAATTTCAGCGTCATTGCGATGGAAAGACCGTGGCAGCGCGTAAAACGTCATGCGTAAGACATCATCGCATCTCTATGTCTGAGACGCACGGCGGCCATCTTTAATTTCCAGGGTAACTGCAAACATTTATCGTATATGCGAAGGAGTACCTTTGATGAAATTCTAGTACGAAGACATATTTCGCCGATGCGCACGGCAGCGCTAATAACATATTTTAAGTGGAACGTTCATTTTATAACCATTTCAGGAAGAATATAGACTGCGGTGACAACTTTTATTATTTTAATTATTTTCATTCAACATACCCAGACAACGGTGATGACATTATTTATTTTAGTTCATTGTTTTCTCCTCGCATTATATAGTGAATGTACTAATTTATTGATATTTATTTGTAAAGTCAGAATGGATGTTTCATCTGCTGTTGCTGCTCCTCCTAAATTTTTGCAAAGCCCTGGTTCTCCTTCAATGAATTGGGAGGATTGGTCAGAGTCTTTCGAGACTTACCTTGAAGCTATTGGCGGTGATGTATTTTTACCCTCTAGGAAATTGGCTTTGTTGAAACACAATCTAGGGGTTGAAGGTAGGAAAGTTTTAAAAACTTTACCTAGAGTTAATCATGTTGTTTCCACAGTTCCTGACACCGTTGATGAAGGTAGTGAAACAAGTGAAACTAGTTTGAATGATACATCAGTAGATGTATATTTTGAAGCTTTAAAAGCTTTAGAAGAAAACTATGGGAAGAAAACTAGCATAGTCGTAGAAAGACACAAATTGTTCTCTAGGGCACAGTTACAAGGGGAAAATGTGCAACAGTATGTAGCATGTCTAAGAACTTTGGCCATTATTTGTAAATTCGAAGAATTACATGAGGAGATAATTAGGGATGCATTTATTAATAGAATTAAGAACATCAAAATTCAAGAACGTTTACTTGAACTTAAAAATCCTTCTCTGCAAAAAACTGTTGACACAGCTAGGAAAATGGAAAACACGTCCCATTACGTTAAAGAATTGAGTTCTGTGCAACAGAAAGATAAAGATGAGTCTAGTAGTGTTAATGTAATAAATAATACTAATGAAAAAACTGAATTTAGAAATGAAAACAAAGATGCGAGATTTAATGTCAACAAGGGTAAAGGCAATATGAATAAACGAATATGTTTCAGATGTGGAAGTCAAAAACATACCGCAGATTTCAACAAATGCCCTGCTACGAAAGTTACATGTATGAAATGCAAAAAGATAGGTCATTTTGCTAAATGGTGCAGGACTGGTGATTATGGCAATTGGAAACGTTCAGTCAATGTTGTTGAACCTCAAATTGACAGTGAGGATGATGAAAACGAATACAATGAAATTGATATTGAAGTGATGGTTGTGTATGATGATACTGTGAATGATATTTCTGAGGATTATCAACCTCCTAAATGTAATTTGCTAATAAATCGCGACATCATGGCACTTTGGGCAGACTCATGCTCACCATATACGATCATTGATAAAAGTAGGTGGGAAAATGGGAGCAAAACAACGTTGATATCTTCTGATGTACGACCCAAAGGGTATTGTTGTATAAAATTACCCATGTTAGGTTATTTTGATGCTCAGTTAACTTTTAAAGGTAGATCTTGTTTGAGCAAAGTTTATGTTGTTGAACATGGACGAGCCTTGCTAGGGTGGAAGGACCAAAAGAAAATGGGGATAATATTAAATCCTAATCATCCTGATCAGGTGTTGTTATCCAACGATTATCCGGATCAGGTATTGTTAACCAATGACAATTCTCCATCTAAGTGGGAATCTGTATTTCCCAAGTTATTCAGCAAAGATCTTGGATGTTTAGTTAAATTTGAACACAAGATTATTCTTAAAGCAAACAGTATACCGACTGTTCATAAAGTAAGAAATGTGCCATTTGCGTTGCGCAATTTATTAAAGGAGGAGTTGAACAGGTTGTGTGATGCCAAAGTAATTGAACCTATTGAAGCCTCTGAATGGCTTAGTCTCATTGTTTTAGCTCGGAAACCCAATGGCAAAATTAGGATGTGTGTGGACCTGAGAGATCTGAATCGGAATATTTGGGTTGATCGCTATCCTCTACCACACATTAATGAAATGATATCTAGTATTGAGGATGCCATGTATTTTTCATCGATTGATTTGTCCAATGCATATCATCAAGTCAAATTACATGCAGAATCTAGGCATTTAACATCGTTCATAGCACCTGAGGGTGCCTTTCAATATCTCAGAATGCCATTCGGATTAGCATATGCATCTTCAGTTTTTCAGAGAGTGATGTGCAGTATTTTGAAAGATGAAGTGAACGTGAGAGTGTTTCAAGATGATGTTCTAATTTGGGGTAAAGACTTATCTACT
The DNA here is from genome assembly GCF_964263255.1 of Lissotriton vulgaris. Classification (NCBI taxonomy): domain Eukaryota; kingdom Metazoa; phylum Chordata; class Amphibia; order Caudata; family Salamandridae; genus Lissotriton; species Lissotriton vulgaris. The sequence goes on along the minus strand of NC_141694.1, from coordinate 1,053,013,376 downwards.
CATGATAAAGCATTGCATCAAGTTCTTTATAAACTACAAAATGCTGGATTGACTGTATGTGCTGACAAATGTAAATTTGGTGTAAAACAAATTGATTATCTTGGGCATACTATTTCCAATGAGGGTGTTAAACCAAAAATGAAATTGTTGGATGCAATTGAAAAGGCACCTCATCCAATTAATAAAGATCAATTACGATCGTTTTTAGGACTCGCAGAATATTATTCTAAATTTGTCCCACATTTTGCTGACAAGGTGCATGAATTAAGATTATTGATGAAAAAGGGTACTTCTTTTGTTTGGTCCACTTTGTGTCAACAGGCATTTGAAAATATTAAATTGGACATTGAAAAAGCTGTTGCTCTAAAGCCTTATGATCCTAGTCATACCTTTATAATTGTTGTGGATTCCAGTGCATATGGATTAGGCGCTGTTCTTATGCAAAGACACAATCGAAAAGAACGAATCATAGCTTTTGCTTCTCGCACGCTCAAAGGTGCTGAACCTTCTTATTCTGTAATTGAAAAGGAGGCTTTAGCGTGTTGGTGGGGTGTAGACCACTTTAAAACATTTATTTGGGGAACAGCATTTGAATTAAGGACAGATCATAGACCTCTCATCGACATTTTCACTACAAAAGGTGCATCTAGGGCCACACCTAGAATAGCAAAATGGTTGTACAGATTACAAGAATACAACTTTCAGATAAACTACGTTCCTGGTCACAAAAACATCAATGCAGACTGTTTGTCTCGTCTTCCTTTACCTTGTGATATGGATGATATACAAGAAGATGGTGATGAATGGTTAGTTGCCAGTATTGGAGAATCATGCAATAATGCAATTAGTGAACAAGAATGGATTCAAGCTGTAGCTAATGATGGAGTTTTACAACAAGTAGTCAATAATTTGCATGTAGGTGTGAATTTGTCATCTTTGGACAAGACTATTCTAGCTGATTATAAGATGGTTTGGTCAGAGTTATCCTTTTCTGATGGTATTCTTAGAAGAGGTGACAGATTAGTTGTACCTTTAACATTACGGGACAAGATGTTGAGTCTATTACATGAAGGACATAGCGGTATGACCAGCATGAAAAGGAGGGCTAGGAATGACTTTTGGTGGGTTGGTATGGATAAAGACATCGATAGATGTGTTCGGAGTTGTTTAGAGCGTATGTGTAGTGATAAATCACACAAGTCTCAGGAAACTACCATATCTGCAACTCCTTTTCCTGATAAACCTTGGGACAAAGTCGCTATTGATATATGTGGTCCATTCCATGTAAGAGGGATTGAGAACAAATATGCTATAGTTTTGATGGATTTTCACACCAAGTGGCCAGAGGTTGCATTTGTAAGGGATATCAAGGCCTCCAACATGATTGAGTTTTGTGGAGAGATTTTTCGCATGGAGGGATACACGAGTGTCATCTTATCAGACCATGGTCCACAGTTTGTGGTGGAAGAATTTGCTGCATACCTTAATATGGTGGGTGTGAAACACATCACCACTTCTGTTTATAATCCAAGAGAAAACGGTTTAGTGGAGAGATTTAACCGGGTGTTAAAAGAATGCATACAACTAGCCAGTAGCAACGATGATAATTGTAAAGATGCTGTCAAGGAAATGTTATGGTGCTATAGGAACACTCCTCATACAGCTACGGAGGTGTCTCCTTTTTCTTTATTAAAGGGGCGAGTGGCTAGGTCTAAAGTTAAACCAACTTGGATGTAAAAAATAAAACACACAAAAAAATCGGATGTTAGGGATGTATTGAGTAAGGTACAGGTGTATCAGAACAAATATGTTCATAATCATAATCTTAAGGTCAAGAGTTCTCTAAGGTTATTTAGAGTTGGAGAGTGGGTACGCACACATCAGATGGGGAATCAAAAACCTGGGTTCTCCAAATGGTCTAGACCAAAACAAATCATTTATGCCGCAGGTAATATTGTGAAATTGGATGATGGTAAGCGGTGGAATGTAAGAAGCATAACGAAATGTAATGATTTAGAATGCAAACATATTTCGAGTCAAAAATTGATGTGTAAGGATCCAAAAACATCTGTTGAGAATAGGGATGATGTATCTGTTCGTCTCAAATCTTTTGTCAAAGCATCGATGGTGGATATGAAGGAGAAATCTATTCGACCAAAGTTGAAGCCAATCTGGATGAAAGATTATAAATGCTCGTAAGCTAGAGTGCATTTAATTTGGGAATTTTGTCTACTGTTACGCCTTATTTTTTTACATATGTTTCTTGTTCATTTCTTTTCTATTTTGTTTTAGTTATTTTTATAGAAAGGGAGATATGTTATATCTTGGTATCAGTCTTAATGTTCTATATTGACTATGTCATGTTCACTGGATTCTGGAGTGTGGAATCCAGGGAACATATGAGAGGTGAACAGTTCCTGAAGGAAGAAGGACCTTGAATGCCTCTGGGGTTGTACTATTGAATAAACTTACCTTCTACTTTAAACCACTGTACTTCAAGTCATTTCAGATTCCGTAGCTCGTATTGACAAAAAGATAAAGGCAGCAGCATTATTTATAAATATAGAGAAGCCATTTGACTCTGTAGAGTAGCGCTTTCTCTATGCAGTCCTTAATAGAGTGGTAGGTGGAGAAGTCTTCTTTAAACTCATACATGTATTATATGCCAATCCCATATCAGGCGTCAGAGTAAATGGAGTTCTTTCCTCGCAGGTTGTAATCACTAGAGGCACCAGGCAGGACTGCCCACTCTCGCCATTACTGTACGCCTTAGTGGCCGAGCCACTGATGTGTGTTGTGCGGGAATACCACGCACACAGAGGGATTCGTTCCCACAATATAATCTAGTTATAGCTGCCAATGCAGATGACACATTGTTATGCATAGGTAACCCAGAACAAAATCTGCATCCAATGTTAAAGGATGTAACACTATTTGGACAACATTCCGGACTAAAGATTAATTGGCATGAATCAATAATGTTCCCTACTATACCCCTAACCTTACAGGTTTGCACAGATTACCCTATAGAATGGACTACTGAAGTGGTGCGATACTTGGGGATACAGGTACAGACAGACCCTGACATAATAAATTGGGAAAACTGTGGTCGCACAACTCAGAAGCTAAAAGAGTCCATTAACAAATGCATAAGGCTTCCATTGTCCCTATTGGGTTGCATTGCTATAATAAAAATGACTGTCAAGTCAAGTCAAAGTTTTATTTGCATAATTAGTTAAAATTGTTACAAAATTCGCGTAATAAAATAACGATACAAAGTTTATTAAAAAATTTACTAAAATTATTGTCTCTCAGCCTTTGTTTTGTTTAGGGACGGGGCTTGTGAAATCCTGGGGTTAAGCTGGCCCTGTTTGCCCACCAACTGGATGGTCCTCCTATTCTATTAGGTCTAAAAGTTTTCTTGCTTCTGCCAAGAATTTGACTCCACTGCATGCTAGAATTATTTTGGAACCACCGAGCCAGCTTGTGACTGCGTGTCTGCAGGATCGAATGTTTAGAGCATTGAAGATGGGTTTCAATAAGAGTCGTCTCTAACTTATCAGTGCCGGACATAAGCAGAAAAGGTGGACAAGTGTTTCGGTTTTGTACCCGCAAAGGCGACATTGATTCGTCTGGTGTGGTGATTTCCAGGACGGTAGTAAATCCTTTGTGACATGCATCCCCATCTGATAGGCTGTAAAAGACTTTTTTAGATGACCACTGAAGTGGGATGTTAGATATGCGTGTATTTTTGGGGTTGTGAAGCAGTTCAGGATGGTCCAGGCATGCCGCCGTTTTGCCAGTAACTCTTTGTCCTCAAAAAAAGATTTCCATTTTGCTGCCGCGTTGGCTGATTTTTTTAGACTTACTTTATCTGTCCCTGATTTCCAAACGACTTCTAGCTCTAACTTTTCCACGCAGAATGTCAGATACTTTCCCCAATTGTTCGTGGATTCAGTTTCCCCCCGTTTTTTAATTTCCTCCCAGCTTAGCCAGTCCAGGGAGTCTGGATCTGCAGATCTAAGTTTGTGGCAGAAGTTCACGAAGCCGCTCATGCTCCGGAATTTCTGATTTTGCAGTCCAAATTCAAGCCTGACTTGTGCGGTTGAAGCAGATTTAGGAAGATTGAAGACCACTTTATACATTTTAATTTGTAGTTCATTTAAAAGGTCCACCTCCTTACCGCACCACGTGACTAAGCCATAAGATAGGGTGGGGATAATCTGCGCTGCCATTGTTTTTAATAAATGATTATAGTTGGGGCAATCCATTTTTTCCTTTAGAGAGCGATACGCGAAGATTAAGGATTGTACTTTTGCTTTGAGTGCTATTTTGTGGTCCTTATAATTTGCTCCTTTTGTTATTGTAATTCCCAAGTACTTATAGTGCTCTTGTTCTTTCACTGGTGCCCCTTGGGCCATCCATTTGTACTTTAGGTTTTGCCGGTCAACTAGGCGGACCACTTTGGTTTTCTCTTTGTTAAGTGCTAGGCCTTCCCGTTCTAGGTACAGAGTTAATTTATTAATAGCTCTTTGTAAGCCAATAGGTGTCTTGCTCAATAATACAATATCGTCAGCATATTGTAAGTAATGTATTGAATTGTTTGCCAAAAATGGAGGATGGTTATCTGCTGATTCGATCGCGCTTGTGAGGTCAGAGAGAAAAAGGTTAAAAAGGGTAGGGGCTAATACACAGCCTTGCTTTAAGCCTTGGGGCGTTTGGATGCTACTAGTGGTACTGCCTCCATTTCCCAACTTCACTCTTACCCAAGTGCGGTGATGAAGGGCTTTGATGGCTCTTAGGAGTTGGTAAGGCATCCCCCAACTCTCTAATTTGCTCCACAAGCGCTCTCTGTTTACCCGATCGAAGGCAGACTTGATGTCTATGAAACAGGCGTGCAAGCGAGTGCCATTTGCTATCACTTGGTCCGTTAGGATAGACAGGCAGGTTGGGTTGGTTGTTGTTCCCATTCCTTGCTTGAAGCCTGTTTGAAATTTTGGCATAATCTTTGTTTCTGATATCCAGGCTTGTAATTCACGTAGAATGCAAGAGGCGTAGAGTTTAGCCTCTACGTCTAGTAAGGATATCAGTCTAAAATTTGCGGGATTGCGATGATCGCCATGCTTAAAAATTGGATGGATAATACTTCCCTCCCAAGAGGCGGGTATCTCTGCGAGATTGTATATTCGATTGAACAGTGGCATTAGAATTTCTGCCCACAGATTCAGGTCATGCTTAAATATCGGGTTTGGTAGCCTGTTTGGTCCTGCTGCACCCTCTGACTTTAGTCTTGAAATTATAGATCTTAGTTCGGTTTTAGTGATTAAGTCAGCTGGGTCTGTTGACCCCTTCAGGGGTTTTTCCTGGTTGGATTTCCAATAGTTCTTCTTCGTCGCTCCTTTTGGTGCCTCCGTGTTGGCTTTAACTGCCCCTGAATCTTTAACGAGGCCTGAATATGCATTGCTATATAGGATTTGCACATGTCTGATCAAAGTTTCTGCTCCAACCCCGGCTTCTTGTAGGATTTTTGCCCCTTGGTTAAGCTCATTTATGATGCCCCAGAAGACCCTGCTATTAGGTTGTTTTCCCGCAATTAGCAGTTTATTCCAAATAGATTCTTTGTATGAATACTTTGCGGCCCTCAATGCCTTCCTGTAGATGTTCCTTGCTCCCCTCAGGTTAGATTTTTTTACCACTAGCCCCAACATTTTTTGGCTTGCGACGGCTCGGACCTCCTTAGCGACCTTTCTTTTTTTGGCTTTTAAGCCCATATTGAACCAGGACTCCTTCTTGGTGTTGAGGTTACTATGCTTCCCTTCCCTTGCTGGGAACTTTTCCTGCAGAACTCGAATCATTTGCTCCCAGCTCATTACGAGGTCCTCTTCCTTTTGGATTCCAAGATTGGCTATATGTGCTTTTACTGAGTCCGTAATTTTGCCCAACCCCTCTCCGTGCCATTTTAATTTTTTCAAGTTGAACTTTGATGCATGATGCAGAAGGGCGGTCGTTGTTGGCGCCATACTTGGTGCGATATTCAAGGTTAGTATTTGTGGGAAGTGGTCGCTTTCTACCCGATGTTCTATGCGGAATGATTTGATGTTGGGGGTTAATTCGTCGCTTACTAAGGAGTAGTCGATTATTGAATGGACCCTGCCGCTCAAGTATGTGACCGCTGCTGGCATGTCCCCCTTAGTATTGCCATTCATAATCGCCAGACCGTGATCTTTTAATCTGGATGCAAATTTTTTTCCACTACTATTTCCCGTCATCTTCACCTTAGCCTTGTTTTGATCAATAAGGGCGTTATTGAAGTCCCCGGAAATTACCAGTGGGTATTGCGAGTAGGTTCTTTGCATGGACTTGATAAGTGACAATAACGTTGCGTGTTTTTCTGTATTACCGTGTTTTTTGTTTTTGTTTGCCAATATATCCATTGTACTGTCCAAATCATTTTTCCAAAGCATTAGAACCCAAATGATAAGATTGGCCTGGGCGGGGAAAAACCAGAGAGTCAAATGGGATACTCTTACCAAACCGTATGCGGAAGGGGGACTAAATGCTCCGGATCTGGAAAGGTATTATAGAGCGGCCCAGGTGCCGCTTGCCCACGTTTGGATACATGGACACTGGGACCTACCTCAATTGCATATTGAAAGAAACGCAGTTGCACCCAGCCCACTGCCGAGAATGCTGATGGAGGGGGCCAAGGGCACCTTGCACGTAATAGACCCGACAGCCTGCACTAGGACTCAAATGCAAAATGTGGACAGGTCATAACAGATAGAACTCATGTATTCACCTGAATGGCCGGCCTGTAGAATGGTGTGGCTGGTTGCCTATGGGAGAGGAAAAGGTGGTTAAGCAAACACTTCCCGAATAAAAAATTGAACAAATTGGAGATCTATTTCATGAGGGGGTGATGAAGATATGGGAGAAAGTACTGGCTCATGCCCCCCAAGCTAATACTCTAGATGCATATAATTATCATAGACTGCGCCAGGCTATGCTTGAGTTACAGGGAGAAGGAATGGCAGAACCTCTGGAGTGGAAGACACTAACTTATTTAATGCAAGCCACTTCCCTGCAGAGGGAAGTCACAGCACGATACGCACTAAGTAGAGCTCAGGTAGCCCCCTATACAAAAACACAGCTGGAATGGCGAGATGATTTTGGAGTGGAAATTAATGAAGCCCAATGGGCTAGATGATATGTTAACACAAAGGCTATATCACAAAACGGGAGACACAAACATATACACTACATATATATATGCGCAAAGTAAATTCTTGCGCAATATTACAGGTCTACCGGCTTCTACTCCGCTGATTCCTCTTCGCTACGACCTGGGAATTTATTGCCTCGAAGATATGGCCAGATACAGATCAGCTGCCTACTGGAGGAGATTATGGGTTACCCCGGAACTCTCCCAGTATGCACGAGCCTTTCTCGAGTTTAGAGATGCTGATAGGGCTCACAAAATATTATGGTTGAGGGAGGTAAAAGCAATATATTTGGCCATGGGCCTATCCCTATTGTGGGATGACCCAACAGGGAATACCTTTCCACCTAGGAAAACATTTAGAGACATGTACTGGAACATGCTTGAGGTAAAAAGATTTGGCCGTTGTATTGAACCTTCATTTACAGCAGAATTCCTAGGACTGAAACACTCTCCAGCCTTTGAGCGTTACTGGGATTGAATTACCATCCCGGGGGACAGGAAGAAATACCATCAGTTCAGGGTGGGGACACTACCACTCAATGCCTTCACTGCGAGGTGGCGCGGGGGTCAAGGCTTTGTCTGCCCCTTTTGCCCCACCCAGCGGGAAGACTTTGGGCACATCTTATTTGCCTGCTCTGAATATATGGTCCCTAGATTATCCTGGATAAAACCCATTTGTGTTCAGTTAGGTCTCAAAACAGGTTGTGAGTCTGTCAGGATACTTCGAACTGACAATTCCCAGGCTGTGGTTATAGCTGTGGCTAAGTTCCTTCACTGGATGTGGATCATCCGGTCCCGTAAAATGAGCTTACAGTGATATTTTAGTGGCACTTCCTTTTTCCCTAATGTCTTTTTATGGGTTAACCTCACCTGAAATTATAGAATGTGTTTAATGATGAATTTATAAAGTTTAAAAAAAAATTTAACTACAGAAATGTTTTTTTAAAAAAAAATGTATAATAATGTTTTTTAACCAGATTTAATTAATATTAGCTTATTTATATGTAATTTATGTGTTACATTCTTGTTGGATGGCCAAAAATTGATGTGGTGTTTAGTGGTTGTTATTAACTGTTAATGGAGGGTAATTTTAAAATCTAAAAATCTAAGTATTTGAATAAGTATTTGAATATGACTAGTTGCTGTAAACGTCTTTTATGATCTAAAAATCGAAATAGAGACTTATGAATTGAATTATATATATATATAGTTTAGCTTGGGACGCTGTCACACGGCAGTTCGTGACTTCACGGATAAAATTGGTGAACTTTTGCCAATCCACGACCGGCGGACTGGTGCTCTGCAGGGGGAACGTAATGCAGGGACCCGAGGGGCTTTTAATGAAATAATTTCAGCTGAATGAAGGTTGTCCAGCGCTGCATACGCCGAAAGACACAAAGATTCATCTTTGGTTTCCCCGCGTCAAAACCTACCCAGTCAAACAGAATTCTGGGAGTTGGAGTGTAAGACTAACGCAACAACCAGGTGGACGATCACATGAGTCAGGGGGGCATTTACTCCAAGGATTGGGAGCATTGCAGATAACATATTATGCTGGGCTGCGTGGACTTTCAGTTGTGCAGCAGGCGTCTGAAGAAGGTTCTCACCGAAATGCATTACGCCTTACCTGCTCTTTCAAATAAAGAAACCCCATTCGAGAAGCCCTGCTTGTGGCTCCTTCCTTCGGTGAAACTGGAGGCTTGTGGCATATTTTCCGTGTCAGCCAGAAGACACGGACAGGAGCACCGTTCCAAAAGTGGCTGCCGATTTTCCTGGCGTCTGCGCAAGCAGTTTTTTGTGTTTGTCAAGGTATTGACTCATCGGCAGTGCACCTACAGAGGCCAGTTTAGGTTGGGACGCTGTCACACGGCAGTTCGTGACTTCACGGATGAAATTGGTGAACTTTTGCCAATCCACGACCGGCGGACTGGTGCTCTGCAGGGGGAACGTAATGCAGGGACCCGAGGGGCTTTTAATGAAATAATTTCAGCTGAATGAAGGTTGTCCAGCGCTGCATACGCCGAAAGCCACAAAGATTCATCTTTGGTTTCCCCGCGTCAAAACCTAACCAGTCAAACAGAATTCTGGGAGTTGGAGTGTAAGACTAACGCAACAATCAGGTGGACGATCACATGACTCAGGGGGGCGTTTACTCCAAGGATTGGGAGCATTGCAGATAACATATTATGCTGGGCTGCGTGGACTTTCAGTTGTGCAGCAGGCGTCTGAAGAAGGTTCTCACCGAAATGCATTACGCCTTACCTGCTCTTTCAAATAAAGAAACCCCATTCGAGAATCCCTGCTTGTGGCTCCTTCCTTCGGTGAAACTGGAGGCTTGTGGCATATATATATATATATATATATATATATATATATATATATATATATATATATATATATATATATATATATATATATATATATATATATATATATATATATTACCTACTGGCGGTCGCCAGTAGGTAGTTATAGTTAGGATTATTTTCAATGCAAAATCTCAACATTCTATTGTGAATAACTTTGGCGCCATTTGAGGAATCTGCCTGAAAATTTCCTCAAATTTGCCTCGCGGCGCTCCAGTCCTTCCCTGAAAGTTTGGGGGGGATTTGTGAAGCGGGGGCCGAGATAAAAGGGGGGTCCCAAAACGTGTTTTCCCCATGTTAATTTCCATAGGGCGGTCGACCTCACTTTTAGCCCGAATGGCTAAATGGATTTCCACCAACCTTGGCAAAATTGTAGGGACTGGTAGCCCGATGTGCCTTTGCTAGGTCTCAAGAAATGTGCTCCAGAGGATTTTGAGTAATTTAGGTTAAAATATATATATATATCTGTAAGCGCGCCCCGGTACGCGCACCGGGGAGCGTACCAGCGCGCAACGCGAGTTCGCGCGCGGAAAGCTGATTGGCTCTCGGGTATCTGTAAACATTCCAAACAGTCCGGAGCGGCCGCCATCTTGTGTCTCGGTAGGATCGAGACACAAGAGGTGGCAAAAACAAAGGGGGAAATGACCAAAAGGGGACAGGGTAGACCCCCCTGACCCCCTAGGATTGATGTGGGGGCCATAAAAGGGCCCCGCGGGGCAAAAAAAAAATTGCTTTTTTTTTTCGATTTGCGCGGGGTTGCGCCCGGTACGCGCACCGGGGAGCGTACCATGGGGAAAAAAGAATGACAGAGTTTATAAAAAATGTAGTCTTTTTAAAAAAATTGGAGGTAGTTCTAAAAAGAACTGTTTTTTTTCTTCTTTTTGTTGTTTTATATTTTTTTATTGTTTTTTTTAACATTTTTTACTTTTTTGGGGTTTTCTGAACAGTTTTATATTTTTTTTGTATTTTTCATGGGGAGAAACAAAAAACAGGGAATTGTAAATGGCTCAACTGGAGCAAAAAAAAACCAGAAAAAATTTGGGATTTTTCGGGCACTTATGGTTATCCCCAGCACAGATGATAAGTTTTATACTTTGCTCACCATAGCAAATTAACTTTCCACAATATTTGCACATGATTTTAAAATCGTTAAATTTTGGTTGTATGATAGGCATTGTCTCTGTTGCCTCTGAACCCGATGGAGTTGGTTCTTTCGATGTTGAGGGTCTAGATGTTAATGGGGGTAGCTTACTGCAGAGGTCCCTTACCTCTGCAGCAGAATAGTTGATTGGGTGCCAACGGATCATGTGCCGAATCATGGTATGATTCCCGAAGGAATATTTTTTGTTAGGGTTCCCCCTGGACAGCTCAGCATCACAAATCAGACAAGTTACCTTCGCAGCGTTGACTTTTTTGAAACCCCTTGGGATTTTGTAGAACTGCCATACGAAGTGCTCTTTTGGTTTGTAGGGCTGATTAACTTCAGGCAGGAAATGCCCTGTCTGTCCCTCCTCTTCATCATCCTCCTCCTCTTCTTCTTGACCACCAATGTGATCTTCTGGTGGTCTTTTTGATGGTGGTGGTGGTGGTGGGGCAGATGCTCCAGCTGCTGCTGCTATTGTAGCCATTTTGAAGTAGAAAAGATTAGAGACAGATATCCAAACAGGTCTTCCTCAGTCAAAGGACAAAGTCAGAATAAGGAAAAAAGGTAGGGGCTTTCATCATTTGGAAAAAAAAACTGTTCTGGACCGATGAAAAGTGTTATTTTCAAGTCACATGACCAGGGCTTTCATCATTTGGAAACCAAAAGTGATGTGAACAAATGAAAAGTGTTATTTTCAAGTCACATGAGCAGGGCTTTCATCATTTGGAAACCAAAAGTGTTGTGAACCAATGAAAAGTGTTATTTTCAGGTCACATGACCCGACGCGCTTACGCTACGCGCCTCGGGCGCGTAGCGTAAGCGCGTCAGGACGTTTCGTGATCGTATGCGCTCGCGTGCATCCGGGTGCGCTTACGCTGTGCGTCATATGACGCATCACGCGGCTACACGATACGTCACGATGTTGTTTTAGTTCGCGGCAATAGCGCTAACGGGAAGCTCACCGGTACGCGCCCCGGGGCGCGCAAAAGCACTGCGCTTACCGGTGAGCGCATCGGTACGTGCCCCGGGAGCGCACCGAGGCAAACAAAAAATAAATAAAAAATATTACATAATTATACAATATAAAATTCGTAATAAAAAATATTACATTTCATACCTATAGAGATTTGCTATTAAAAAACCTATGAAATTCACTGAAAAACCATAGGTTTCACACTAGTTATAGTTAGGAATTAGCATTTAAAAAACCTATTAAATTCACTAAAAAAAACGTAGGTTTCACACCAGTTATAGTTAGCTGGAAATTTTACTCGCATAAAACCATTGAAATTCACACGTTATAGTTAGTTGGACTCACTATAACTTGCGCGTGCAATGCACTGCTGATGACGTCACATATTACATCACTCATGACATGGTCAGTGACATCACTCATGACATCACTGATGACACCATCCAGTGAATGTGTGTCTTTTAAAAAAATAAATATGTGTTATATATGTATATGTAAAAGTTGATGGAAGAATAAATGTTTAAATAAGTGTTTACATGGATGCTTTTTTAATGTGGCAAGCAGGCAGCTTCTAGATCACGGATTGGACTGGGCTGCAGCTTGAGGCCCGTGACCGTGCTCGCGTTCCTCCCGCCTGTTGGTACAAGCCAGAGCGTGATATATATATATATATATATATATATATATTACCTACTGGCGGTCGCCAGTAGGTAGTTATAGTTAGGATTTTTTTCAATGTTAAATCTCAAAATTCTATTTGGAATAACTTTGGCACCGGTTGACGAATCTGCCTGAAAATTTCCTGAAAATGGCCTCGTCGAGCTCCGGTTCTTCCTTGAAAGTTTGGGGGGGATACGTCAAGCGGGGGCCGAGATAAAAGGGGGGTCCCAAAACGCGTTTTCCCCATGTTAATTTCCATAGGGCGGTCGATTTCACTTTTAGCCCGAACGGCTGAATGGATTTCCACCAAACTTGGCAAAATTGTAGGGACTGGTAGCCCGATGTGCCTTTGCTATGTCTCAAGATATGTGCTGCAGTGGATTTTGAGTAATTTAGGTTCAAAAAAATATAAATATCTATAGGCGCTCTCCGGTGCGCGCACCGGAGAGCGCTCCAGGGGCGCCACGCGACTTGCGCGCAGAAAGCTGATTGGCTCTCAGTTGTCTGTAAACATTCTAAACAGTCCGGAGCGGCCGCCATCTTGTGTCTCGGTAGGATCGAGACACGAGAGGTGGGCAAAACAAAGAGGGAAATGACCATAAGGGGGCAGGGTAGACCCCCCCTTGACCCCCTAGGTTTGATGTGGGGGCTATAAAAGGGCCCCGCGGGGCATTTAAAATATTTTTTTTTATTTCGTTTTGCGCGGGGGAAGCGCCCGGTACGCGCACCAGGTAGCGCACCGGGGAGCGTAAAATGAGGGAAAAAGATGACAGAGTTTTAAAAAAATTAAGTTTTTATTTAGAAATTGGAGGTAGTTCTAAAAAGAACTTTTTTTTTCTTCTTTTTGTTGTTTTATATTTTTTTGTGTTTTTTGAACTTTTTGAACTTTTTTTGGCTTTTCAAAACAGTTTTATAATTTCTTTGTATTTTTTTAGGGGGAGAAACAAAAAAAGGGAATTGAAACTGGCTCAACTGGAGCAAAAAAATAAAAAACCCCAAAAATTACTTCTTTTTGGGGCACTTGTGATTATCACCTGCAAGGACGATGAGCTTAACGCTTTTTTCACCATAGGCGATAAGCTTGCCACATGCAGAACAAGTGATTTTAAAATCAGCAAATCTTGGCTGAATGCAAGGCATCATCTCGGATGTTTCTGGTCCCGATGAAGTGGGTTGGTTTGTTTGGGAGGTGGTCCTTGACGACTGGGGGAGGTTACTGGCCAGTTCCCTGAACTCAGCACGAGAGTAGTTGTTTGGGTGCTTTCTGGTCATATGACGAATCATGGTATAGTTACCAAATGAATATTTTTTGTTTGGGTTGCCCCGTGAAAGTTCATCATTGCAGATTAGGCAAGTTACCTTGGGCGCATTCACTTTTTTCTTGCCCTCTGGGATTGAAAAAAACTCCCATACAATGTGTGGCTTGGGTTTGTATGGGGTATTTTCTTCAGGCAGCCATCTTCTCCTCCCCTCCTCCTCTTCCTCTTCCTCCTCCTCCTGTTCTTGACCACCAATATAATCTTGAGGTGGTCCTCTTGGTGGATGTGGTGGTGGTGGTGGGGCAGATGCACCAGCTGCTGCTGCTACTGAAGCCATTATTAATATCAAAAAGGTACAGAGATGTACAAACAGGTCTTCCTCAGTCAAAGGACAAAGTCAGAATAAGGAAAAAAGGTGGGGTCTTTCATCATTTAGAAAAAAAACTGTCCTGAACCAATGAGAAGTGTTATTTTCAGGTCACAAGACCAGGGGCTTCATCATTATGAAACTAAAACTGTTATGAACCAATGAAAAGTGTTATTTTCAGGTCACATGACCCGACGCGCTTACACTACGCGCCCTGGGGCGCGCCCGGGGGCGCTTCGGGTCGCGTAGCGTAAGCGCGTCGGATGTTTACGTTGCGCAATCGTATTCGCTCGAGTACTTCCGGGTGCGCTTACGCCGTGCGTATCACGCGGACGCGGCTACGCGATACGTCATGATCATGTTTTCGTTCGCGATATTGGCGCTTACGGGACGCTCCTCGGAGCGCGCCCGGGGGCGCTTTATATAAGTACGCTTTTCGGGGCGCTCCCCGGGAAGCGCACCGGGAGCGCTCCAAAGCAAAAAATAAAAAAATAAAAAAATGGGAAAAATTGTAGGGACTGGTAGCCCTATTCTTAAGTGGTTTTTACGAAAATTAACTTTGATAAAATATATATTGTGCTACATTGGGCTATATATATATGCCAAAATGCCAAAATGTAACCCAAATGTAGTCCAATGTAGCCCAATGTAGCCCAAAGATGGCCACCAGAGACCAAAAAATGTAAATGTAGCCCAAATTTCAACTAGATGTAGCCCAACTGTAGCCCAATGACAGAATGTACCAGAGTGTTCTAAAGAACAACTAGAGTGCTAACAGTCTTATTTATAAAGTGAGACTTATAGTTAGGAATTAGCATTAAAAAAACCTATGAAATTCACTGAAAAAACCATAGGTTTCACACCAGTTATAGTTAGGAATTAGCATTTAAAAAACCTATGAAATTCACTAAAAAAACCATAGGTTTCACTCCGGTTATAGTTAGGAATTAGCATTTAAAAAACCTATTAAATTCACTGAAAAAACCATAGGTTTCACACCAGTTATAGTTAGCTGGAAATTTTACTGATATAAAACCATTGAAATTCCCACGTTATAGTTAGTTGGACTCACTATAACTTGCGCGTGCAATGCACTGCTGATGACATCACATATTACATCACTCATGACATGGTCAGTGACATCACTCATGACATCACTGATGACATCTCAAATGACATCACTGATGACATCGTCCAGTGAATGTGTCTTTCTGAAAAATAAATATATTTTATATATGTATATGTTAAGATCGATGGAAGAATAAATGTTTAAATAAGTGTCTAAATGGATGTTTTTTTTAAAAAAATTGATTGGTTAACTGGCTTATTAAGTGTATCTTAGTGAATACATATATTAGCGAGTAATGTTTAAATATTTAAATATATGTATCAGTGTTTTACTTTGTGTATAAGTGGCTGCATGGGTTGGTGAGTAGCTACATGTGTGTGTATATGGGTTATTAGATTTTTTTTAGTATCAGTATGAGTGTCTGTATGGTTTGGTGGGGCTGTTACTTAGCACATAGATGCATCAATGACTGACTCACTGTTTGTATGTGTTTTGAAGACAGCATTTGTGTAGGATTGTATGGGTGGATGAGTGTGTATATGTGTGTGTTAGAGAGTGAATGCCTCTCTCACTAGTGTCTTTATGAGTAACTACATATGTTTTAATCTTGTATATATGAGAATTGATGTATATAAGTAAGTATATGTGAGAGTGAGAGATTGAAAGAGTTCCTGTTTAAATAAGTATGTGTTTCTATAAGTGATTGTTTAAGAGAGTAAGTATGTGTAAGTTTCCTTAGAAGTAATGTGCTAATGTGTGTATAGTTGTATATGCAAATAAATGGATGTTTATTAGTTTATTTGCATGTGTGAGTATATGTATGAGTAAGTTTTTGATGACTGTCAGTGTGTAACAGAATGAATAGGGGTATCACTACATATGATGAGTGAGTATATGTATGAGTGAATACATAAAACTGTTGGTGAATGTGTGAATTTGTATATAGATGGTGAAATTACTGAATTGGTTGTTGTAACTGGTATGGGTATATCCACTTTTTTGTTAATGTTAGTTTCTATTTTTGAATATGTGTTTCAAAGGTTACTTTACAGTGAAAGGAGGTCTGTCACTGTGTTACAAGGATGGTGTCATCAGTGATGTCATGAGTGATGTCACTGACCATGTCATGAGTGATGTAATATGTGATGTCATCAGCGGTGCATTGCACGCGCAAGTTATAGTGAGTCCAACTAACTATAACGTGGGAATTTCAATGGTTTTATATCAGTAAAATTTCCAGCTAACTATAACTGGTGTGAAACCTATGGTTTTTTCAGTGAATATATATATATATATATATATACAGAGAGTTTATTACACACTTGCCAGACTATATGAATATGGTTTGTTAGAGAATGATAGGTAGTTAGAAAACAAAATTCCCTTTGGAACTACACAATGTATTCCTTATATAACTGATACCACATTTACCCTTATGTCAAGCATACAGTTACATACCAAGATAACTCATATAATATACAAATGGAACCACTCTACTCTAGGTCTGAAAGTACTCATGCATACATTTTAAGTAAACAAAAATTTGGGAGATTACATCAAGATATAAAAATACATTAGAAATACAATATACACAATGTGGAGTCAATTCAAGGACCTCAATAAGAAAAGATTTTTAAAAAACGACTAGAAAACTCATTAGATACAAAATACATAGAAAAACAAACCCCCTGGATGGCATCAGGTCTAATTACATCACCGTAACCATTTCTATCATAACGAAGACGAAGTGCCAGAATACGCGGGGCATCGAGAGCTATATAGCCCTCCCAGATGTGTTCCGGTATATTTTAATAAAAAAGACGAGTAATTAGACCTGATGCCATCGTTTCTGAAAGTTTGACCAACCAAATTCATTTTAAGACTAACCGAGACGAGTTCCGGTTTTGGCTAATACAAAGAATGGGTATTCACCTACAATTTTATTTAATTTGAGGGCGGTGCTCGACCAGAGTTGGAACCACCGAAGAATCAGGTGTCTGTACATAAACGACATAAACACATATTAAAGTGACAAACAACAAAATCTTCACTCTTCTCCACACATACGTGGGAGCCATACCAAACTGAGTGCAAAGGCACCGGTGAGTGTTGAACAATTGATGTGTGGATGAGGAAAGAAATTGTTTTTCCTGAAGAAGGTGGCCTTATTCATCTATGACCACCGAAACGCGCCGACGCAGTGATTCTTGTTTAATTTGTGGTGTGACAGTGGACATTTAGACAGGGAAGGCTCTACCCTGCTAAGCTCTGTCAAAATACTGTTCAAATTGACGATCTAAAGGCAAAATGTATTGTCTCATGTTGTTCCTTTCCAGGGGGTTTGGTTTTCTACGTATTTTGTATCTATTGAGTTTGCTAGGAGTTTTTTTTAATCTTTTCTTTTTGAGGTCCTTGAATTGACTCCACATTGTGTATATTGTATTTCTAATGTATTTTTATATTTTGATGTAATCTCAATTTTTTTTTATTACAACTTGTGCATAAGTACTTTCACACCTTGAGTAGAGTGGTTCCATTTTTATAGTATATGAGTTATCTTGGTATGTAACTGTATGCTTGACAACAGGGTAAATGAGGTATTAGTTCTATAAGGAATACATTGTATAGTTCCAAAGGGAATTTTGTTTTCTAACTACCCAGTTAATCAGGTGCTCTGCCCCTTGGGACTCATAGAGCCCCTCTCCTTGGTTTCAAAGAGAATTATAGGTGCCAGAGGTGCAAGATGGTGAATGCAGGATTTATACACCTGGCGTGTGAATGCCCTGGGATACGGGAATTCTGGAAAGACTTATATAGTACACTAACGCAGATGCTCGCACTCCCGATCCCGGAGTTGCTGCTAGTAGCACTACGGGGGTACGATAAGGATAAACCGAAAGGGGGTCGTAGATTGGCGATTATTTGTCTTCTCCTGGCAAAACGGAGAATGCAATGAGCCGTGAGGCCCACTACCGAAGGTCGCTGACTGGCTTGCAGACTTAGCACACTGTTCATGCACACAGATAATTACAATGCCCTCATGCCAGAAAAGAGCAGGCCTAAGGAAATATGGGGTCCACATGGTAAAAAAGGCAGCAGAGGAAGAGGGTACAGTAGACCCAGAGGCAACAGAATTGAATGATGGGGAATGGAACATATTTGGCCCACATGTGAACAATTAAACATTTAATAGCAGTGTTATAATGTTAATACTCAAATGTATAAGTGTAAGAGAGCAGGCCATGGAAGGTATGTGGTTGAAGGATAATTGGGACTGGTGGCCGTAACTCTGTCCATATTATATGTGTACTTCTGAAACTGTAATGACACAATGATTAGAATGTGTACTGCTTGACTGACTGTTAACGGAAAAAGCATTCAATAAAGTAAAGAAAAAAGAGACATTGATTGGCTGAAAATCAACAGAACTTCTCAAGAGGCAAAAGAGGCAGTACGTGCTTACTATGGATGAGTGTTATTGGTGTTCAGACAGCACAGTAGACACGAAAATCCTGAGGAAAGTGATATGGGGAGTTTTGTGTGTCACAATTTGTTCTTGAATGCTACCAGAGATCAGTATGCACATACAGCAAAATGTGATTTGCTGGCAAACACGACCTTTAGATGAGATTCTGAGGTATGCAAAATACTGTACTGATGAGCAAGGAATGAAGCAAAAAAGACTTAAGGAGAAATGTATGCTTGCCCAGACAACGCTAGCTATGAAAGGATTCTAGAATCATTCATTTGAAGGAAGCATTTCTTTAATGCAGGGTGTTGGTTTTCAAGCTGGAGCTCAGGTTGCTCCCAGAGGAGTTGGTGTCTCACAGGGTAGAGACAGAGGTGTTCCGATTGACCAGAATTTTGGGATAGACATTGCAACAATGACACCTTTTGTAGACACAGAAAGTTCTAGTTCAGGTGCCTGCACAGCGAAGGAAAGTGCCAGTACAAACACATGTTCCTATGATGCAAGTTCCGCAAGCTCCAGTGGTCCCACAGAAGATGAGAAATATCAGGCCTAATGTAGATCAAGTACTGAGAGCAAATCCAAACCCACTTCAAAACAAGAACCCATTCCAACAGTTCTCCATGTTGGAAAACAAGAATTTTGACTCTGACAATTCCCAGTAAAGGTGCCTGAGGGAGGAGGAAGATTGCATACTTGGCACAGTCTTAGAGGTAGACCAAAGTGGGCCATTTGTAGAAGGAGAAGTTAATGACCACCAAATGTCATTTCTTATTGATGCCGGAGCGGCCCTATCTACTGTTAGAACAACGGAAATCCCTGACCTACCCCTCACAGGAAAGAAGATCCAATTTGTAGGTGTTAAAAATAAACAAACAACTAATTTTCAGAGAACGTGCCTGTAAAAATTGGTTAATTTGAGAAGAATCATCAATTTGTAGTTTGTGATTCAAGGTCTCAAAATCTGTTAGGAAGGGAACTTTTGTGCATGTTAAAATGCACAACTTACTGCACACCAGATAGTATTAAATTTCAAATGATAAAGATGCTAAATTCAAAATGGCCTGACAAGGAACAGCTGTAGGATTGTATCCAGTGAGGACAGTAGAGGATTTACCCTCTGATTTGAATGATGCAGTAAACCCAGAGGTACAGGTTTTTTTCAGAAAAAGACATTGGTAAAATCAAAGATGTAGAACTGGTCCAAATTACAGTAAAGCTGAACACAATTTTCCCAAGAAGGCCACCTTATAATCTAATGCCAGAAACAGTAGCAGGAATAACACCAGTGATCGAGATCATGCTAAAACAGGGAATTTTCAAAGAGATTGTTGGAAGCCTTTGCAATTCTCCTATTATAGGTTTAAAGAAACCCAATGGGAAATACTGAATTGTACAGGATTTTAAACAAATTAACAATGTAATTTTTCAATGTTGTCCCGTGGTACTGAATCCAGCAACAATACTTTTTCAGATTCCTTGCACTACAGAATTGTTAACAGTTGTGTATCCTTGCCAGGTTTTCTTCTCTATTCTGTTGCATGACTACAGTCAATTTTTGTTCTCATTGTGTTTAAAGATAGAGGTTTGGCATGTGCTGAGTTCCTCAAGGGTATACAGAGTCCATCAATCTTTAAACAGATCTTGAAAAAGAATCTTGAGATTCTGCAAATGCCTTGCAACTACGTTCTCGTGCAATACATTGATGACCTACTTGTGGCCTAAAATACGTGAAAGGCTTGCCAACAGGTTGAGAGGATGTAGCCTTACAGCTAGAGCGGTCAACTTTGAAGATGGGGAACCAGGCTTGAGTCTCCCGGTGCCTAACAAAAATAAATGTGTCCATCTGTAATGAAACCGGTGCTCAAGTGCTCTGATACCTGATTTCCCGGGTCTAGTTTGCGCTATATAAAATGCAACAAAAAAAAAGAAACAATTGCTTTACTGAATCAGTTAGCTGATAATGCACAAAAGGTGTCAATGAGCAGGCTGCAATATTGTCAAAAAGAAGTCCAATATTTGGGACATATAATTGAGAAGGAAACTAGAAAGGTGTCACAGGAAAGAGTTGAAACTATATTAAAAATGAATCCACCACAGAGCGCTCTACTCGAGGTCTCTCGACAGGCGGATGTCTGGTCCAACAAAAAACGCGGTCCATATTTGGAGGGCGATTACTAAGGCGCAGGGCTGGAAGGATAGACTAACAAAGGCGACCCCATTGTACGATTCGGACATCCTGGGCAAACTATGGCATACCAAGGGCTTAGATAAGTGGGACCTAATTGGCATCTCTAGGGTGGAGGACATGTTGCTGCGTGGAGAGTTTAAAACTTTCGCCCAGTTGAAAGCAGAGTTTCAGCTGGGTGGAACGGAATTCTTCCGGTATGCTCAGCTGAGACATGCACTGCTGTCCGCCAAGCCGGAGGGGGAGGTGATCCCCGACAGTTCTCCTTTGGAAGATAGGGTGCTAGATGGCCATATGCCAGACAGTGCCATTTCATTGATATACAAGAAACTCATCAACGTCCGTACAGACCTCCTCCTGGGTGTGAGGGACCAGTGGGTGCGAGATGGGATAGAGATTGATGACGAAGATTGGCAGAGTGCGGTGTCCTCCCCCAAGGAGGTTGCTATCTCCTCCCGTCTTCGGCTGGTGCAGCTCAAAATCTTGCACAGAGTTTATGTCACTGGTCCCAGACTTGTGCACATGGGCTACTCTGTCGACGGCCTTTGTAGGCGAGGATGTGGCGCCCTTGCCACCTTCATGCACATTCTATGGTAATGTCCTGCAATAACTTCCTACTGGCGACGTGTGCACTCGATTATGAGCGAGGTGATTGGGGTGGCAGTACATGCGGAAGCCAGGAGGTGCCTTCTGAACATCTGGGGTCCGACAGATCACAACGTGGCCCAGACCCAATGGGTGACCCTTGGTAATATGTTAGCTAAACGGGACATTGCACAGAAATGGGGAGCTACAACGGCTCCGATGGTTGTACAGTGGAAGGCCAATATGGATTGGTGTATGTTCCGGGAAAAGACCGTGTATGTTGCCAGGTGTGAACCTAAAAAGTGGCAGAAAATGTGGGGGGCTTGGAATGAATACAGAGGGGACATTTGCGTACCTCCAGACCCCGCTCCACAGGAGCAACACTTATCACCGTAGCCTGCGACTCCAACTGTAGATTTTTATGCTGTTATCCTGTGTTTTCCTCCCTCTCCATTCCTAGTGTTATACTCCGCTGGACATATCTGTGTTCACTGTGCCCTCTTGACCCCCTCAATACGCCTCACTGTACTCTACATTCCATTGCCTCTCTCTTGCGCCAGTTCCGGCGCTTTCTTCTTTTTCTCTCTCTCTTTTGCATTAATTATAAAAAACTTTAAAATCAACCTTCATTTGTTCTGATGTACTGATTTTTGCCCTTTGGTTCGTTTGTTTCGCTCTGCTGCCTCGCCTCCGGGATGTAAGGCTGAATAGCTGTGTGCACTGTTTTTAAATAAAGGTTTTAAAAAATTTTAAAAAAAAAAATGAATCCACCAAGAACTCAAAGAGAAGTAAGGATGTTTTTTGGAATGGTTGGATAAAGTAGACAGTGGATATCAAACTTTTCCCTAGTGGCCAAGCCTTACAGAGGCTGAGGCACAAAGATGTGCCTCATCCGCTTCCATGGGACAACAATTACTTGAAAGCTTTCCTAGAGCCTCTTTCATGCCCGACACTAGGAATGACTGATTACAGTAAAATGTTCACCTTGTTTTGCAGTGAGAGGGAGGGCTGCACTCTCTCAGTTGCTACTCAGATGCATGGAGGTTCATGAGGACCAGTGCCACTTCTTTCAAATATCCTTGATCCTGTTGCCACAGGATTGCCCAGCTCCCTTAAAGCTTTAGCGGATGTTGATGTCAATATTGAAAGATGCAAGTGCATGGAGATTGAATTTCCTCTTACAGGGATGGTTCTTCACAATACAATATTTGACAAACAGCAAACTTACAAAATATGAATAACAGATACTTGCTGCTAAGAATATGGTGTTCAGGAGATGTTGCATGCGTTATCCAGTGACTTTGTTGACATTACCTGAAAATGAAATTGATGGGGATGAGATTGAACATGACTGTCTAGATGTTGCTGACTTATGCATAAACCCTTAACAGATGAACCTCTCTTTGAGCCCCATTATGTAATCTTTGTGGATGGCTCATGTTTAAGAAACAATGTAGGAACTTTGAGAGCAACTTATGCTGTCTGCCCAATTCAAGAAGTGGTAGAAGCTTCATAGCTTCGAGGTGTTACCACTTCACAAGTGGCAAATTGATTGCCCTTACCAGAGCATGTTGCCTTTCAGCAAAAATGAGAGTAACTATAGTTATAGATAGCCAGTATGGCTTTGGTGTGGTCCACAATGCTGGACTGTTATGGTAACAGAGGGGGTCCATGACATCATCAGGATCCTCCATTAGAAATGGGGAATATTGTGAAAGAATTGTTGGATGCTTTGCAATAGCCCCAGAAAATTGAATTGGTCAAGGGTGCAGCACACAGAACAGGCAACTATTATGTCACAATTGGAAATTGATATGCAGAAGGAGTTGCCCTGAATTGTCCACTTGTGGCTTACACATTTAACTGAGAATATGTAAATGAATCAGATATGAACATTGCTTTTTCTATATTGTTGTCAGTAACTGACACTGGGGACGAGATTAAAAGATTGCAAGAAAAGGCTAAAGAAGCAGAACAACAAGGTTGGATCAGATAAGGTTTTGTTAAGGATGAAAATGACATTTCAGTTTCAGCCGATGGAAGACAAGCGTTGCAAGATAGCCTATTGGTTCCCATGACATAATATTTCAATGGTACTGCACACATTGGCAAGGATGCACTGATGTGGTTGTTTAGGCAAAATTGGTTCATTCTCCGATTCAAAGTTCTAGCAGAAGAAATTTGCCACAGATGTGTAATATATCAACAGATGAATGTAGGAAGGAAAACACTAGTAACCATGAGTCATGTAGGAATAACCGGTGGACCATTTAATAGAATGCAGTTGGACTTTATCAAGATGCCTGCATGTTACAGGTTGTGATACGCCCTGGTTATAGTGTGCAATCTCTCTTGATGGGTGGAAGCTACCCAACATGGAGAAATTACGATCTCAGTGTAGCTTTACTGCTGTTGCGTGAACTCATACCAAGGTACGGATTTCAAGTTTCCCTGGAGTCTAACTGAGGGACTCATTTTAATAATGAGGTGCTTAGAATGCTGTGTGTGGCTCTACAAGTCGAATAGAGATTACATTGTAGCTAACTTCCTGAGGCTTCATTGATAGTTGCGTAAGTAAATGGAACCTTAAAGTCATGATTGGTCAAAGATTGTGCTTCCACTTGTCTGAACGGCCAGACATTTTACCATTGGTCCTGATGAGTGTTTAAAGTACTCCTGACAGGAGAACAGGATTATCGCCTCATGAAATCCTCATTGGTCATGCAATGAGACTGCCTGCTGTACCTGTAAATGACACTTGTGACCATCACAGATGACATGATATTTGATTACTGCAAATAACTGGCTGACGTGGTGCATTCTGTTACTCGGCAAAACCAAAGGGGATGATGGATGGAGTGTTGAACATTGCAAACACTCACCCCTAGTCAACTGATCTGGGTTTAATCAATCATCATTCTTTAGCTCACTCTGCCAACCCAGTTCAGACATGGCCATATGCAAATCAGTCTGGGAACAGTCCAGCCCAAACTACCAAGCCATGTCTTCCCTGGACCGGAAACAAGAATCCTGGGACCAGTTTCTGGCTAATCAGCCATCATCAGCCAGGCTAGCTTGAATCCAGTGGCAAAGTGAGCAAGGGACCCACGTCTGGGCATAACCTGCCAACTTAGGGCGAACAAAGCAAAACCAAAGGGGATGATGGACTGAGTGATGAACATTGCAAGCACTCACCCTCAGTCAACTTATCTGGGTTTAATCCATCATCATTCTTTAGCTCACTCCGCCACCCCAGTTCAGACATGGCCAGAAGCAAATCAGTCTGACCCTGTGCCTCTGTTACTCACCAGGTTGGAGCTGTCACTGTCAATCCACATCAGGATCAGTGCAATGACCTTAGCCCCGGTGACTGTTTTTTGGTGAATAAATCTGTGCCAAAGTCCTGCTTGGAGCTAAGACGAAAAGGCGCCTACCAAGTTATCCTGATCACAACTACTGCTGTTGCTGCTGATGGAACATCTAAAAGGATACATGTGTTGCATACTCAGAGAGTAAAGTGTCCATATGAAGAAATAGATTTATTTGAGCCAAGTCAGAGAGCACCTGTGACAGTACATCCAGAACAACAAGAGGGGCGCGAAGAACAGCAAGATCTTACAACATTGGAGGCTCTTGATGGGGGCCGTGTAACCGTGGCCGTTTGGAACCTCCCTCTGCATTTCCCTGCTGATGCTCTGATGCAAGCCAGAAGAGAAGCCCCAACCCCAACAAGCGATGCAGCTTGGCCACACGGTGATAGTTTGGTTCAAGCGCCGCGGTCAGAGCCGTTTTCAGATCCTAACGCTGATATCACAGAGGCAAACAGAAATAAGGCACCGAACCCACAGTCTGCAATACCAGCGATGCAACTTGCTCCGTAAGATGAGCCCAAAAACTGTCACTAAACCATAAGCTATGGGCACTGGCAGCTCCGGAACCACAGGAGGAAAAGGTAAAGCAAATCTGAGGAAAGGGGAGGTGGCCGACAAAATAAAAGTTGGGGCCAGTGGAGGCCAACCTAACGAAGAAGTGGCAGACGTATTTAAGAAACCAGACCAGGGGGCAATAACTTTTATTGGGCCAATAGTTCAACCCCAGGAAGGAGGCATACAACAAGGTATTTTGGGAGGTTAGGTTACAGGGTCGGGGATGATAAGGAACTTATAATTAGAAGGGTACTCGCCCCCCATCCTGGCCCCCACATCAGTGAATATTGATATGGAAATTAACAATCGTGAAGGGGCAAGTGATTGTCACTCCAGTAGCCATAAAGCTAGAGGAGACGCTGATCTCAGGTGAACCAGGAATGGTAGATAATGGGGAGTGGCCTAAGAACGAAACGCAAATAATCAATGGGCTTCAGAAGGTTACCAGATTGAAGGGGTGTGATTTACCCCCCAAAGGTGCTAGTGGCAGAAAAGAGAAAGTAACTAAAACCAGGACCCCAAACCCACTAGATCTAAGTCAACTGCCCATATGGCAGAATTAAACGTGGTAGAACACATCTTTTTGCTATCAGATCAATCAGACAACCTAGAAGAAGATCGAGATGTGAAAGATGACCTGAAAGATGGATCCTTGAGTGGCTCTAGTGTATCAGGCACAGAAGAAGGAAGGTGGGAAACCCAAAAACCCAATAAATATGACATGCCATCTAAAGGTGAAGGATCTGACACTGCTCTCTCATAGAACTACTCAGCAAAGTCCCGGCTAGAGGGGAAAGGGCAAAGGGGAGTCTTACCCCAGCCATGTAGCCAGAGGAGATCACACTGGAGACCATATATCAGAGGGTAATGGCTCATCTGGATGAGACTAGGCTGGATAATCTAAGAATGCAAACAGCTAAAAGGGAAACTACAGGTAGCTATTCGCAAAGTGGCAGAGACATGCATGTAGTATGCAACCAGAATGACTGAAGTAGAGACCCAAGTGGCCACTCTAGAAGTAGAAGCAACAGTTAAAAAAAGTGTGGTTGAAGTTCATGAGGCACACCTGGTGGACAATCAATGGAAACTCTAAGAGTTCAAAAATAGATTAAGGCGGAATAACCTTAGGGTCCTGGGGGTTGTGGAGGGCTTAGAAAAGGAAGATGACAGGCAGTTATTGTCAACTTGTTTAAAGTGGCCTTTCCAGAATTGCAGGACTGGAGTTGGGAAAGCGAGATACAGAGGGCCCCCATATTTTCCTTTAAAGAGCACCACCAGCAGGAACCAGCAAAGAATAGGCCCAGAGCAATACTGGTTTATATCTTGGTAACTTTCTTCTACGCCAAGCTATCTCCAATAATGCAAGACCAGATTCAAGAAGAGTGGTGAAGGACTGTTCCTTCTTTGTCCGACCAGACATCTGCCATGCTAAGGTTTGTGAGGTTTTGGCGATTCAGGCAGCTAATCCAGCCTCTGCAGGCCAAAGGAGTACAGGCATTTTTACTCAACCTTGCAAAACGAAATGTTGTTTCAAGAGAGCAATCACACTTTTCAGAGATCAAAGCAAAAGAGTTTCTTCACAGATTAGGCTGAATATGGCCTTCAGTGGGCCACAAAAGCAGAGGTCTCCTGGAAGGAAAAAAAACAGAAAAGGGAATGTGGGGGTGCTAAAGGAGAGAGGAGAGTGGAATAAGGCTCTTTAATAGCACATTGCACTTAGTATTTGAGCACTAAGCACTTGCCATTTGTACTGCGTATTATGAAATATAAAAAAGCCCCCATTTGAAATGTATGCATTATGCAGTACTATGCACTTTTCTCTTCTCGATTGCACTTTTTACTAATAAGATGGCTGTACTATAACTCTGGCTGTAGGAATGCAGAAGAAATGGTCTAATGGATTTATAAATTGGAAGAGTGCAATGGAAACAGTGCGATCACACAATGGTGGGTGACCAACGGTTACATAAATTATGTCTTATTTGGAAATAGTATTTAATAGCGTGGGGAGTGGGGGATCCAACTCCATCTATGGTCCAAGTAAGGTACATCTGCCCCAGCAAGGAAGGGGGGTGGGAAGGAGGGGAGAGGATTGTGGTATTGTAAACGTTCTAGTAGCTGCGTGGGCGGAGTTAGTGGGCTGGGGGAAGAGGAGGATCCAGGGGATGGGCTAGTCAGTTAGAGTAGGGACGGGGACCTGAGAGCACATGTTGAATAAAGCTCTTAGATACATAAAGAAGTAGTCTGTCGTTATTACGAGGAAGACACGACAACTGGCGATGAGGGTGGGATGCACAGCTTGCTGTCCCTGAACCCGCAAATGACATTCGGTCCCGTTCCTAGAAATTGGGAAGGAAGTCTCTGTTGCGACGCAGGTGCCCCAAGAAGAATTGCAGCCCAGAGATGAGAGACCAGCAGTTCGTATCTGTTCCGTGATCGGGAGATCGCGTAGAGCCCCAGCGAAGAAGCGCAGTCGAGCATTGGTGAAGTTTTGAATTTGGCGCCGGAACGCGCCTGAAGCGGTGAGAAGCTAAGAGGCCCGGCGTGGTATGAGGCCTACTGACAAGCTCTGAAGTCACCTAGTACCACCGTGCTATGAAATCATAAGAAGTGTGAGATCAGGATGAATGCGTGGAAAAGTACTGAACAGATGAGATAGCCCGCCACGAAAGACCCTCACCCCAAAAGCGTGCGAAGTGGCATGCGCGCGAAAAGCCTAAGTTTGAATTGCGGCCCAAGCGTACCTGGTGAAGCGGAGTGGCCGGCGAGATACAAGCAGACGATTGGAGAGATCGTTGTGCCAGCAGTGTGGTGGCGACCGGTGAGTCCCTGTTCCGACATTGCAGAGTGAAAGCCGTCAGTCAAGCGGCCATTTTGAAGTCAGGCAAGACGGGAAGGACCTACCTGGTCAATAGTGAAGCGGCCATCTTGGAGTCAGGCATCAGTGCGCGTCATTCAGTTAAAGAAATTCTAGCACGGTAATGATCTAATAACGGACTGTACCAAGAGCGCATCGCCCCGAGAGGCAAGACAAAGAAGGACACGAGTGTTTGTAGTGTTGCACAGAATTGCAGACATAAAGTGTCACGAGTACAGTGTACCGACGAGTCACATGAATGAGGGGACCCTGTTGCATGAAGACAAGCCCGAGACATTCCAAGCCGCACGGTAGTGAACTGATGAAAACATGAATAACATGAGATGATTGCTCAGCCTGAATAAGGGCATCACCTGAAACTGTGAGCAGTGAATCACACGACTGCCCAGAGGCAGCGACAGAGTTCTTGAACAAGCACAAGACAATCCAAATGACCACACGTGGTCAAGAGAGATAGAGTGTCACAGGAAACAGGAACATTAGATAAATCATTCATCATGTCAACGCACAACTCACCACAAAGAGAAGCCAAGCCAATCCTGGTGGGCATGACCCACCTGAGGTCCCCAGAGCCATTGACTCTGATAGCTGGTGTAAGCATGGGTCCACGGTGGCAGGAGTGGGTTGAACACTTCGAGGACTACATCAAAGGGTCCAAGGTGACGGTGGATGAAGATCAGTTGATTGCATTGCGTAATTTAGTTGGAAAAGACATTAGCAAAGTGATAAAAGAACTGCCCCCGGCTGAAACCGGGACATAAGCAAAGGTTCGTGAGGCCCTAAACAAAAAGTTCCTGCACAAGCGTAATGTTGATTACGAGAGATATATGTTTCACCAGGCTCGTCAGGACCCAGAAGAGCTGATGAGCACGTACATAACAGGACTTTGTCAGTTATCCTGATACTGCGACTTTGACACATTTTCCACTAAAGATGCCATACGGCTTCGAATCATTGACGGGTGTCAGTCTGAAGCACTTAGACGGAAGCTGCTAAAGAAAAGTCACAATCTTGACGAAATCGAAGAGATGACAAGAGTGCATGATCAGGCCGAGGAGCACGCCAAAAAAATGGAGTCAGGGCGTGTAGGAAAAAGAGAACAGGCCAACCGGGTTCCGAATGTCCGATCCCGCCGGCGTTCCAGCGAAAGGCCCAGAAGAACCAGGCCATCCTCGCGGCGCCAACCAGCCAGACGCTGGCGTCATGAAATCAGTTGGCACGACCAAAGGGTGGATCGTGCCAAGAAATGCTATAGATGTGGCTATGACTTTCCACATACAGACGCCTGCCCGGCGATGGGGCAGCAGTGTCGGAAGTGTGGGCGCCAGAATCATTTTGAAGTGATGTGTGGAGATCACCGACGTGAACAGGAAGGTGACGCCGCACGAACGTCCCGGCCGGGCGCTCGGCGTCATCATGCGCGAGCAGTGCAAGATCGCACCAAATCCTTGTCCGGATCATCAAACTCCAGCAGGGAGTCGAGACGATCTCAGTGGACCCGCAGACCGTCGTCACGAGAGTCCCGGTCAGGATCCAGACAACCTGAATACACAGATGAATACGTGAGCATGGTGACCGACCGAGATCAGTTAAAGAAGTATCCCCGCCTTGACATCTGGATAGGGAGTCACGCCGCCAAATTTGTGTTAGATAGCGGAGCGTCATTAAACTATATATCAGTGAATGAATACAAAAAAATTAAAGCATCACCGCAGTTAAGCCCCGCTTACGTCTGGGTGTACACGTGGATGGCCAAAGAGCCGCTTACCTATCTTGGAAAGTTTTCCACGACACTTCAATACAAAGCAATGTCAATACCAGCTGTCATTCATGTTATCGAGGGTCCAGAGGCGGACTGTCTCCTCAGCCTGCCTACTGTCGAGCGCCTTCAGCTGGTAGAAATTCTGTATAGAGATGGTGATGACCCAGGCATAGTGCACCAATTCCCAAAGCTATTCTCGGGTCTGGAAAGGATGAACCAGTTTCAGATTAAACTTCGCATAGATGAACAAATCCGCCCTGTGGCTCAACAACCCCGAAGGGTGCCCGGGCATCTCCAACAAGCTGTCGAAAAGGACATACAAGGACTATTGAAAGATGACATTATTGAGCGAGCACGTGCTCCTGTCCCCTGGGTGTCACCAGTTCTTATCGTCCCCAGGAAAGGGACGCCCACAAGAGTACACCTGTGTGTGGATATGAGAGCGCCCGGCATGGCCCTTGGCGAGGAGCGCTCTGTAGGGCCCCATCTGAGTGACATGAGATGGACACTAGATAATGCTAAAGTGTTTTCCAGACTTGACCTCAACCGTGGGTATTTCCAGCTAACACTACACGACAAGTCGCGATACATCACGACTTTTGTCACACACATGGGACTATTCCGTTACAAAAGATTGAGTGAAGACATCCCTGCAGCAGCAGAGATACTGCAGGAAGCGGTTGGCAAAGTCATTCAGCATATACCCAATACTCTGAACCACAAAGATAGCATACTAGTATATGGGTCCAGCACACAAGAACATGACCAGGCACTGGATAGAGTATGTCACGCTCTGGTGGAAGCTAACTTAATGCTAAACAAAGAGAAATGTGAGTTTCATTGTTCCACCCTCAAGTTCTCTGGGCACATTCTGTCGGAGGCTACAACAAAGGGTGCCAGTGACAAGGTGGTTATGGCCGATGACTTTTATGCAACTACCCTTCAACCCCGGGAGTCAGCCGACACTGGGGATCATGTGCCACGCTCTCTGCTTTCATCTCCTGCCACTGATTTAGCAGCAGCGGTAGAATGCTATCATCGTATGGCAGATCAAGTCAAGTCACCGGCAGTTCCCCTGGAGGATGTTCGGCAAGCCACCAGAGATGATGCTGTTTTCAAAAAAATCTTATACTGTCTATGAAACAACCGGTGGAGAGACATTAACAGAGAAGGGGAGAATGATCCACAACTTCGGCAGGAACTGCAAGTGTTCCAAAACATTCGGAGGGAATTGTCTGTCACCGCTGACGGGCTTCTGTTAAGGAACCAAAGGATTATCATTCCCAGTAAATTACGTCAGAGAATCATCAATTTAGCGCACACCAGTCATCGTGGTGTGGGGGCCACCAAGAGAACTGTGAGAGAATGGGTCTGGTTTCCCTCACTCGATCACATGGTTGAACTAGCGCTGCAGGATTGCCATCAATGCAAAGTAGTCAACGCTGGAGGTCCACACCAGCCTCTGCCAAAGACTGGACTACCTCAAGAGGTGTGGCAAGAACTAGTCATAGACTTTCATGGCCCGTTACCTTTGGGCCAGTATGTCCTCATGGTGATGGACGAACTTTCCAGATTCCCAGTTGCTCAGCTTGTATCCTCCCCGAGTGTGCTCAACATTATAGCGATGCTTGACGAAGTCTTTGATGCATGGGGTGCTCCCAAAGGGCTGAAAACAGAAAATGGTTCCCCATTCACTAGTCCAGAGTTCGAGGATTTTACAAAGCAGCTCAACATTCACCATCAAAAGATCACCTCGCTGTGGCCACCAGGTAATGGCACTAGTGATCGGTTCATGGCTATCCTTCAGAAAATGTTTCAACAAACCGCTCTGAACCGGAAGGACTTTCAGGTGACCCTTGATGAAGTACTGAGAGTCTACCGAAACACTCCCCATGTCACCACGGGCAAGTGCCCAGCAAAATTAATGTTGAGTCGACCCCTCCCGACAAGAATGTCCACAAGGGAAGGTGCACTGAGACATGTGTCAACGAATGGCTGTGTTTCCGAAGTCAGCACTGCCCAGTAGGCCAAGACCGAAGAAATGAAATTGCGTGTCGATCACCGCCGGAA
The DNA here is from genome assembly GCF_964263255.1 of Lissotriton vulgaris. Lineage (NCBI taxonomy): Eukaryota > Metazoa > Chordata > Amphibia > Caudata > Salamandridae > Lissotriton > Lissotriton vulgaris. Next base: position 1,052,981,438 of record NC_141694.1, on the reverse strand, counting down.
GATGAGACACTCCTCCCGGCCGGCAGGGGACACTGTGGTGATAAAGCATGAGCAACAACCAGAAACAGATTACCCTGTGGTGATAAAGCAAAAACAATCAGCGGAGGCAGACTGTCGATTCTGGGACGATCCTTTGACTACCACATGTCAGAAGGGCGCCCTAGTGACCACAGCACCTGTCGGTCAGCGAATCCCCAACAGCATGTTGCATGCACTCGAGTGTGCCCCAGTCCTGAGAGACGCCCTCGCTACAACAGTTGAGCCATCCAATGGTGAATGCAGTGAGAGTTCTGTTCTGAACATTAACCCTATTCATACGGACACCCAGTCTGAGATTGCCGGTGGAGGAGGCTCCCAACGGCCCGACGAGCTGTTCATCGGCTTAAACGACTAATTGAGGAACTGTGAATAAACTTGTTATTCCGTTTTGTCAAGAAAGGGGGAGATGTGGTATTGTAAACGTTCTAGTAGCTGGGTGGGCGGAGTTAGTGGGCTGGGGGAAGAGGAGGATCCAGGGGATGGGCTAGTCAGTTAGAGTAGGGACGGGGACCTGAGAGCACATGTTGAATAAAGCTCTTAGATACATAAAGAAGTAGTCTGTTGTTATTACGAGGAAGACACGACAAGGATGTGAACAGGTCATGGAGGGCTAGGGGTAGGACATAAGTCTGGGGGTGTGAGGAAAAAGGTTTGGGGTACCGATATGTTGGCAATCATCAAGGAATCAAAGGAGGCAAGAAATCTGAGATATATAGTAAAATGTTTTATACAATCTGGAAAGTGGTCAGAGGACCCCTGGGCGTGGGGTAAAATTTGCATCAACTTCTACACAAATAATGTATGTGGTTTGAATGACAGAGCTAAAAGAGGCAGGGTGGCAAGTGGTTTTAAGGCTATGAGACGAGATATAATATGCTTACAGGAGACCCATGTTCTGTGAGAGAAAAGTAAAGTACTAGAGGAGTTGGACTGCACATTACTTAACTGCACAATGCAAGGGGCTACTACCAGGGAGTTCACTATACTGGCAAATCAAACAGTGGGGGCATTAATCGGAACTATGGTGGATAATGTAGGGAGATGGGCTATTGCAGACATCCACATTGGCACAGGGAGAGTTACAGTCGGTTCCCTCTACAGCCCTAATATAGACAACCCAGAAATGTTTCATACCCTCAATATGGAATTGTCAACATGGCCTACCCCTATTATCCTCTGTGGGGTTATTAATCCACATCTATAAGTGACAAGAAATTTGGTTAAAAAAAAACCTTACAGGGGTCGGAAACCACTAGTTTTTAAAGCGGTTAAGCAATTGATTAGCCATCATGGGCTGGTAGATGTTTGGGGGAGTTTGAAATAACCAGATCCTGGCTATACTTTGTTTTCCCTTCCCCATAAAAGGCTGGTTCGACTCTATTATTTTTTGTATCTGCTTGTCTAGGTGGCCAAATTGGAATCAAATGTCATCCAAGGGCAATGTCAGAGCAGAATCCATTGATTTTAGAATGTGAAATGGCAGGGCTTGAAAAACAAATTAGAACCTGGACATTTGATAGTAAACTCCTCAGGGACAGAGACCACAGGGAACATATCCGGGACTGGTTGAAGTGATATCTTCAAATAAATCATGATACGGCTACCCTGGGGATGGTGTGCGATTCCTTTAAAGTAGGAGTAAGGGGTGAGACATTGAGTTGTAGCCTAGCTAAACAACAACAAAGCTGACAGCAGCTGCAGGTACTTTATAATACACTTACCAGATTTGAGTCTGATCTGGCTGGGATAGTCCGGGGGGGGGGGGGGCTTGGAGGGGGGGGAGGGGGTACCGGGGAAATATTGCAGAAAATAGGTGTAATCAGGGCCAACATAAATGAACAGTATAGCAAAGATGTTGCTGCCAAGTTTCAAAATCACCGGCAGAATGCTATGAATATGAGAAAAGCAACGGGAGGCTGCTGTCACATTTTATAAGGCAAAAGGACACTGGTAAGGGGGTAGAGGCAATCAAGGTAGAAAGAAAGAAGTACCTACAGAAATTCATGAGGTCTTCCGCTCATACTAGGAAGATCTGTACTCAGAAGATATATTCTGTCTGCTGGTATCCTATCATAACTTCTTCAGTACTACCAAGGGGCTCTCACTAGATCCAGAGGAAAGGCAGCTCTTGGAGATACCCATATCTACGGCGGAACTTGGGACTGCGGTCAAAGATATGGCAAGGGCAAAGCTACTGGACTGGATACAATTGCTCTGGATTTTTATGTAGTATTTCTCCCAGAACTTATCAAAATAATGTCTCTAGTTTTTTTGAATGCCCAGGAGGAAAGAGTAATACAGCACATGCAAATCACCCAGGGGATGAAGACGACAAGTATGGATTTTAAATAAGGATGGTTACATAAGACATGACTGGAAGGTATGAAAACTCGACGTAGAGGGATTGGGGAAAGCACAGTTGTGTCTCGTCTGTATTAACCCCTCCCCTGCTGGGGACGGAACCGCTCCGTCATCAGCCGCGGTCGCGCTGTGCTGATGACAGAGCGGTTCCGTCACGGCCCGCTCGGCACGCCTACGTGGATTCCGTGCCTGCGCTGAGCGTTCCATTGAGCGGGCGGGGCCGTGACGGAACCTCTCTGTCATGAGCACAGCGCGACCGCGGCTGGTGATGGAGCGGTTCCGTCACCAGCATGGGCGCGCCGCACGACCCCCCCCCCCGCCACCGAAGTGCGGCGGCGGAATAGCCGCCGCAGCGAACGGGTTAAAAAAAGATTGTCTGACAATAATAACGATGGTGAGTTATATTTTTTGCAGGCACTTGGAGGTGCAAATAAGAAGGAAATAGCCCCCCTCCCCCCTGCTGTGAGACGTTGGGCCCATAAACATTGGTGGCCAGCTATAATATTTTATACTGACTTTGACAGCGAAAGAGGGACTATCCTTGAAGCACAAGGTAGGAAGGTCACAGTTACCTCTTAAAGGAACGAAGAAATGTAATTCGTAATATCTATATGATAGGAGGCATAAGAGATATGGATTTAAATCATGTTTGTGTTTACCCTAGAGACTGGCTGACAATAGGGACCTGCGGTTAAAATTGTGACCTTTGGACTGAATTATCTTTTGCATTGGATTCTGATAACAGTCTAATCAACACTACATGAAAAGCTTATGCTTTTTTTGGGGTGAGTCCAATTAGAAATATGTAAACCTTGTAGTCTGTGATTGAAAAATACGAGCGGAAAATAGCGTGAAAGGATTCAGCTTGAGTATGGAAGGAAGGACAATAAGACAATGTGTCTGAGTGTGAAGAAATAATAATGACACAGGAGTTACTTAAGATTTGTATTTTGGTGGACCCCAAGCCCTGAGAGTGGGACGGTGCTATGAAATAATGAGCTTTTTTGAAGGTTAAGCTATAATCTAACATCTGGCATCAAATAGAAATGAAATTCCATTTGCCTATTGATCAGTATTTGACCTTTTAAAAACAAATATGATTACAATGTTTTGTTAGACTGTTGTAATGAACAATGGTTTTGAATGTCAATATATTGATAATAATAGTAGTATTTATGTGTTTTTATACAGCTTTTAATCATTGTTTTTTTACACCTGAGTGATATTCCTTTGTCTTGAAGAAGGTGGCAAAAACCAGCATTAAGACACCGGAGCAAGTCAACACCATATATGTTGCCAAATTTGTGCCACATACGGTTTGATTAAATGTTAATTCTTACAATCATGTCTTTGTTGTTGATTTGACAAATTAGCTTATGATGAAGACAGAGTGCATTGTCTGTTGTGTTCTCTCTGTTGCTTATTATTGATATAATGTGTTAATTATATTTTAATTCTTGAGATATTCATCAGTTTTTAACACAAGAAAATATAGCATTTAACTGGTCATCAATTCTGTACTTGGATGGCTGTGTGAGTACTTCTAGTGTAATATGATGAGATTTGTTTTTTAAATTTGATACCGTTTATATTTTTGTGTCTCTTTACTTAGACCCACGAATGTAAGGTGTATGAAAATTAGATAAATGTTTGTATGATTGAATAAAACTGATGAGATTGGTGTGGTTATTAGTGACCACACAGGGAAATATGTGTAACTTTACAATTCTTTGTTCATTTATTCCAGGATCTGCATTGGTTTGTTTTTATATGTCTTTGATTTTTTTCCTTTGCAAGTTTCATGTGGGACTTTGCTTTAGATTGCTGTCAAGCACTAGGATCTTACTACCATGGGGGTCCTCTAGGGCTGCCTGGGCTGTTAGCCTTTAGCCTGATTGCTAACATTATGGGTTGAGCTAGGGTGATAGATGCTTCAGGGGTAGAAGAGTGGGGTGGAGGGAAGTTGGGGAGTTTTTTGTTTTAATAGTTTGATGGACGACTCCTAGCCAGACTTCGCATATCCAGTTATGCACTTCTCCTGTTGTGGTACCGATGCCCGCCAGGTGTTATGCCCTCCCTGAGACCTCAGGACCCCTTTTTCCAGGCTAGGCCCGACTGTCTTCCTATCTTGATGGTGGCAGTTAGGGTACTATTTTGGAATGTGAGCAGCCTGCTGGATCGCATAAATAAGTCAGCCATCCTTTGTAATGTCCGGAGCTTCCAGCTGGCTGTTCTTATGTTCCATGAGACTCACCTGCTAGGTACGCACTGTCTTTTTTTGGGCATATTCGGATATGATCGTATTTAGCATGCCCGGTTATCCCAGGGCTCTTGGGCATGGACATCTTGCTGGACAGAGGATTCCCATTGGAGGTTTCTGCATCTCACGTGGACCTTCAGGGGACATATGTGGGGATAGACGGTCGGCTGGAGAGTCTAGACTATAATTTCCTGTTAGTCTACGTTCCGCATCATCATCTCCAGGGCACGCTGCAGACCCTAGGGACCATTCCTTTGACCCTCCCTTATGGTGTCACTTTGGTGGGCAACTTCAATGCGGTTCCCAATCATAAACTGGATACCTCCCGCCCCCTGTGGCCAGGGTCTCGGGAGCGCTCCCGACAACTTTTGGCCTGGTAGATTACTTGAGGCTCTGTGATGCGTGGTGAACATTGCACCCCGTGACTCTACCTCAGTGGCACACAAAATCATGTCACATATTGACTTGGTTTGGCTTCCTAAGGTGGACGTCCTCTAGCTCTTGGAAATCCAAGCCCTCCCCCGGGGTATTTCACATCATGCCCTTCTTTTCTTACAAACCGACCTTGCCACTGTGGTGCTTTGGTTCATGTGGCAAGGCTAATGTGGGATCATACTGATCCTACATGCTCTGAATTTTTTGAGGAGGAGACTCGCTCCTACTTCAAGATAAATGGAGGTACGGTGGAGTCAGCAGGCCCAGTGTTGGCTGCCAGTAAACTTAAGAGGCTTGGATAAAGGATATGTTCGAAGCCAGGAAGCCCAAAAGCTAGTGCAGACATCGGCCTTGGACTCCCAGATCCTTCCTCTGAAGTGACATGCACTATGCCAGCCCTCTCTCCAGCTTCTCAGTCAGCTAGTGCAGATGTAAGCCCGCCTGCATCAGATCTAACTAGAGGAAGCAAAGCAATGCTGGAGGGCTTCCACCCAGAGGGTCTACAAGCATGGGGATACCTTGGGTGTACTCTGTTCCTGCTGGCCACCAGGGAGGTTGTTTCAAGAGTGGTACCCTCAGTTAGGGATACTGTGGGACATTTTTGAAAAGAGGCCCTTGATGTCAAGAAGGTGGAGTGGATGTGGTCCATCGGCTAGACCGCCGACTTTGGTGCTGGAAACCAGGGTTCGAGCCTCAGGGTCGCATCCACATCCTGTGATTCTGGGCAAATCACTTAATCTCCCCGTGCCTAAATGTGTAATGTATATACAGTGCTCATGTAAAGCGCTCCAATACCTTTGAGTCGCGTTCGCGCTATATAAATATGCAAAGAAAAGAAAGGTTTTTGAGGATTACTGTGGTTCATTATATGTGAGTAGACCTCGATTCCCCCATGAAACTGTGCAATTGGTGTTGCAGGATAGTCTATTGTCTTCTATCCCACCATCGTTGGCCCGTTATCTTGATCAGTCACTTTGGTGGAAGAAATTGGGAGGGTTCTCTCTGAGCTGTCCTCGGGAAAACCCCTGGCGGCCAATGAGTTTCTGGTTGAGGACTATCAGAGGTTCCGCAATCTTCTGTTTCCTGACTTGCTTGTGATGTAGCGCAAAAATAATTTTTTCATTGTAGCTGTGCATTATAATCACACACGTAGACTGCATCCACATATAATCTTTTGTCGTGTTAATCTAAGTGTTAGCATCTCGTAATGTAATAGCATGAATGTGATGTGTGTAGGCCAAAATGTAGAATACATGAAGAATTCTGTGGAGAATCAAATGTAACCAGCAGAGAACACTAACAGGAAAACACTTGTGTTGTGCAACTATCAATCATGTTATTATTCAATGTGCTTATTAATTATGTCGTTTTACATGTAGATGAAAATATTAACTGTATATGTCTCAATTTCTTCATAACTTCGTAAAGTTCATGTTCTTTTCTCTTATGTTAGCTGAATTTGTAGACCTGAAATGCATTTTCCCTGGAAGCTCTCGCATTTGAATTAAAAGTCGAATTTCCTGTGCATGTTAGATTCTATTCTTTCTCATGTTTATGTTGCAGGTGGAAGAAGTGCCCTTGTTTGTTAGAATGATGTCTTTGTTTTTGGAGTTAGGCAAAGAGAGAAGAGGATACACTGGGAGCTAATGCCGATAAGGAGAACTGTTGTATTTTCTCACCGGAGAGGGCCTGGAAATCAAGGTCATCATGCTAGTGTTTGGGGGCGATCGTCGTCTCATGGAAAACGACCTATGAGAATTTGGCCTGATTGGATGGCGTGACCTGACAAGAATCATAGGAAGACACCTGAAATATTTGGAGTATTGTAAGTAGGGAGAGAGCACCACTTCTACTCTGCCTTTTGGAGAGTGAGCATCTTAGTATGAACTCTGTCTCAGTAGCTTCATGCTACTTGACCCAACTGAAGTGGAGAGACTTCTTAGGAAGACTTCACATGCTGACATCTTAACCGATCCTGCCCCGAAGAATGCTTAGTTAGGGATGTCACGTTAGTGTTAGTCTAGTGACCGATTTATGCTTTATTTCCATTAACCTTCAATGCAGGGAAACCTGGAATCTTGTTCTTTAACATTTTGTATCCTGATCCTTGAATTAATTATCTTGTGCATGTAGCAACACCTCAACTTTATTCATAGATTTGGCTTTGTATTGGTCCCAATGGATTTCTGCATCTCTATCTTGAGGTGTCCGTACGTACAGTTGTTTTTGGCTTTGTAATAAATTAACTAAACTAATTTAGTAGTCTGTGATTCTTAATGGGCCTAGAGAACTGCAACTAAATTCATTGACACTGTTAACAATTTCTCTCACCTCTACGCTCTCGGGCTGAGAAAAGTACCATCGGCTCGAGGTTCTAGAGCAGATCTAGAACTTGCCTATCCAGCTCCTTCATTTGCAATGTATAAGGTGGTGGCAGATTGTGGGGTGTTCCCCGCTGGGTTGGACCAGACCACTATCGTGCTGATTCCTTAACCGGGCCAATCGCTAGATAGGTGTTCTTCCTACTTCCTATTTCTCTCATTAATGTGGAAGTGAAGGGTTTCACATAAGGTATTGGCCAACTGACTGCATTGTGCTTTGTCCTACCTGGTCCACCCGGATCAATATGGCCTAATGCCTGCCAGAGGCACACAACATTGTATTCGCAGGGTCCAGGAGGCCCTCGCCCAGGCCCATCACATTCGCTGTTCGTCAGCTCTGCTTTTGGTGAATTGAATCATAATCCTTTTTAAGCACATTGCCGTATGAAGGTGGGCAGTTTATTTAGATGGGATTTCAGCAACGTAGCTATCACCGAGCAGCATCCTGCAGGACCAGGTTTGTCCACTTGTTACTGGAGGGCTCCTACTGCTTGGATCATTGGCTTAGAAGGCCTTCAATACTGTGGGCTCGTCTTTCCTGAGGGCTGTGCTAGAACAGATGGGCTGGGGCCATGTTTTGTGCCTTTGTGGTTCTTTTGTATGTTTCACCTACTGCTTGGGGTCAATAGTGCCTTATCTCCTTCCTTCCTATTTTATTGGGGTACCCGGCAGGGCTGTCTTCTTTCCCCTGTTTTGCTCACTTTGACGATCAAGCCCTTAGCACACCTCATTCATTGTGATGCTCATATTTGGAGTGGTCTTAGACAGTGGCCCTGAGAAGCGTATCATGCTATATGCGGAAGATATTTTGGTGTTCCTTGCGAACCCCCTGGCTTTGGGCCAGTGGTGCTGGGAGATCCTGCAGATCTTAGGGGAGGCATCTAGCCTTAGGGTCAATGATTCTAAATCCCCGTTGGTCCCCATTGCTGGTGATGCAAGATGCCTGTTCCTGGCAATCCGCATTCCACTTGCATCACCCGTTCTTCAAATACCTAGGCATTCATGTTTCCCACCCTCCAGACCTAGCTTGGACACTTAATCGGACCCCTCTAGTCATTAAATTAAGCAGGACTTGTGCAGGTTGGGCCTTCTGCCATTGCTCGTTTTGGGGAGAGTGGCTCTTTTTAAAATGATTGTTTTGCCCTGGTTTTTGTATGTTTTCTTTAACTTTCCCAATTCAATCCCCCAGCGATGGTTCCAGTCCCTTGCCTCAGTGATCCACAACTCCCTCTGGGCAGGCAGCCGTCCCCTGTTTGACCATTGTGAACTAACGGCAGTCCCCCTTTGATGGGGGAATTGGCAAGGCAGCTCTTTATTGCCTCACAGCTGGTTGTGAATAACGACTGGTTTACTGGGGAGTGGGATGACCCAACTTACTGTGTGGAGCTGGCCTCACATGGCTTAGATAGACTTCTGGGCCTGCTTTATGGGGCACCGATTCCCCACTCTCGCCCTAATTGAACCCGGATGACGCTGCTGTGCTTCATTTTGAGGATTTGAACAGTCAGCTTACTGGGCTGACCCCCTGTAGTGTAGTTCCTGTAGTACCCTCATGCAGGACCTGCACTTTTGGATAACATTCACTGTGGGTCTTGTGGCAGACTGACTCTGTGCACCCCCGCCGAGTATGTTAGCCTCGTTTTGTATTAGCTAGCTCACAGTGCCACTAGAATCTCCTTTTATCAGAGAGATTAGTTTTTGGCAACCTCAGAACACAACAAACCCTGATTCCTCAGACTCATGGAAACAATATACTACTTTTCACCCAGTCACTCGTGCTTGCTTATTTTCTCTCGGAAAGATACACAGAAGAAACAGTCGGGCGTGTTTACAATAAGAATTTATTGTACTGTTGTTCTTCTCGTGTAAAATATATGCGCTGCTACAACTGTTACACCGTAGCAGAGAAATAGGATCAGAAGTACAGTGAATAAAAAGGAATAGTACAGTTCTACAATTTTGCAATAGTCATGAACATATACATGAATAAAAAATGCATTTGTAAAATAAAGCACATACTCCTAAGAGGCCTGTCTAGATGTACCTAAATGTACCTAGCATGCGAAAGAGCTCATAAGCCTAGGAGCCAAGAATCCGGCTAGGATTTAGTCAAACCCCATTACCTGAATAGTGAGTGTGTGGGACTTTGTCCTGGACTCGAGTTGGACACACCGTGGGGGATGGTTAGACCACCGTCAGCTGGAGCGACTGCATATTGGAGCTTCAGCATCTCTGGTCAGTGTGTCGGCCTTGAAGTCTCGGTTCCCTTCTGCCTACTGATAGCAAGAGGTGCTGTATTTATACAGCCCTTGTGCGTGTTAGCCATTGTTTATTATGAGGATGACGTTGGGGATTAAACCTTGTGCGTAGATAGGAGAGGTGAGGTATAACACCCCCCCCCCCCGAGTAGTGTTCTCATAAATTTTTCATATGTGCTATGAGTGACGTCTTAGCAATATTTATTGGCAAAAAACCCTCCCTCTGCATGGTACTAGGTGAAAGGTTTAGTCCATAAAAGGCGTCAGCCCTTATAAGGCGTTATGTCCCTATCGGGCATTCTGTCCTTATTAGGAGTTATGTCCTTATAAGGCTTGTTCATATGAAATGAAGGGGAGATGATGTAGGGAAAGTGTACGATGTTCCCTGGACCTATATTAGGGTACGGATATGAAATATAACACCCACTCCTCCTAATACTCAACAATAATAATACACAATTGAGATACACATTTTTAGCGGTGTCAGTGCATAATATTATCAATGAGTCATTTAACATGTTTCTAAAAACGTTAAAAAATAATTTAAAAACAGTTTAAAAACAAGGAGAGAAAATTGTTCTCTTGAAATATGATTTTTGTGTTAAAGTTCCGCAAATCACAGTCCTAAATGAGTTCGATCACACAAGTTGAACTACTGCAAGCGTACTTAGAAGGCCATGCTTTGTTATAGAAAGTATATATACCAACAATAGTACCTCTGACACCATAAATGCAAAATCAGTATTTTCACAGAAGTCCCTTTTATTGACTCTGCGTTATTGTTCATTAAATTCTCTTTATATTATTTAACATTGGTATCTGCATTCCTTTCAAAAGCTCTCCTTTTGTACACAGAAAAATTATAAAAGGTTGTTACCACGACAGGACGTATTTATATCACAAAAAACATATATGACTTTACACAAAAACATATATACATTCGCAAAACGATCAAAAGAAAGGGGTTAGACTGTACACTTCAGTATATTATGGTTATTTCTAGTCATCCTACTATACTTAAACCAACTGTGAATCTGGGGTAGAAGTATATATCCCTCAGATTTTAGATAGAAACGGTAGTCCCAGATAGTGCAGGAGAATGTTACTGTCCGAAATTATGCTCTTCAGGGTGTAAGTCCTTTTTCTTATATATACGTGTAAGTTTTAATGGTTGAGCATAAAGGTCTCCAATTCACTAGATAATGCCAACGCGTTTCGACCGTCTTGTTGTTGGGACTAGAACTACTGGTGTAGTGCGGTCTTCATCAGGGCTGAGGTAGGGTTGTAGGGCATCACCTGTAGGAGGTAATGATACCATTTCAGTATTAGTGTACAGGTATTCTCGACAGAGAAAACAAAGACCCCGATTCTAGACAACCCTAGAACCAAGAAAAAGAAACAACAGCACCCCAATACATGGACTGCAAAGACCAATGGCACGTGATCACAACCTCCCGAAAAACACTCATGTTCAGAATACCTGTACACTAATACATAATTTCGGACAGTAACATTCTCCTGCACTATCTGGGACTACCGTTTCTATCTAAAATCTGAGGGATATATACTTCTACCCCAGATTCACAGTTGGTTTAAGTATAGTAGGATGACTAGAAATAACCATAATATACTGAAGTGTACAGTCTAACCCCTTTCTTTTGATCGTTTTGCGAATGTATATATGTTTTTGTGTAAAGTCATATATGTTTTTTGTGATATAAATACGTCCTGTCGTGGTAACAACCTTTTATAATTTTTCTGTGTACAAAAGGAGAGCTTTTGAAAGGAATGCAGATACCAATGTTAAATAATATAAAGAGAATTTAATGAACAATAACGCAGAGTCAATAAAAGGGACTTCTGTGAAAATACTGATTTTGCATTTATGGTGTCAGAGGTACTATTGTTGGTATATATTGTTTAGAGATTCCACCTCTGATCCCCTTAACCGAATCAACCCCCCTGTATTTCTAAAACTTGTTATAGAAAGTGTCAATTTGAAAAAGTTCTTATGAGGTAAAGGGGAAAGAAAAAGCTGAATTCATTCCCAGCACACGGTGAGTCAGATTTAGATGAAATGTCGTTGCTGGGAGACACAGCATTAACGCTGCCTGCGGCCGCAGGGGACAAACATTGTAGTACCTCGCATAGCACGTCAAGAGTGCACAAATGAAATTCAGTGCTGCCAAACAGTTGTTGCAGAGGCAGTTGGTGCTGTAGTCGATACCTTTGTGCCAATGGTGGAGCTGAAATTCAACTCAGTTGAAAGTGTCACCTGCGGATCCTTGAGGAATACATTTGTCAAGATTGAAACACGTTGAGGACAGAGTCGAGCATGGGACCGCAGTGGTTCCAGCCTGGAGTCTAAGTCTGCTGCCGTCTCCATTAGAGGTGTCAGACAGATGTCCAACTTGCATTCTTCTCCGTAAAACAGGCATTGGAAAACAGGTATGATGCAGTCTTCAAAGACTGGTGTGAACGATAGGAACCAAGTAGCACTTAGTTCTCGAAGGTGAGGTACACCCAGATGTTGTACCATGTGCTCACAGTAATATATCCCCAGGAGAACTTTTGCAATTTCGCTGGTGGATGGTCCGTCCACTGCGTAGCAGGTAAACGACAATCAGGATTCCAGCTATTCTCAGCAGGATCAGAGGTAGACTCCTCAAAATGCTTCCAAATACAGAGTGTATAAAGTTTGAAATAACTCCGAAGGTGCTAAGGAATCCTGACCCTATGGTCTTGAATAGGTGTATAATGCCGCTCGTATCTGACATATTAAAGATACGACCCACCATTTCTTACAAAATGTAAGGGGCAGTTGGTACGAATAAGTGCTTATATCTCAGTTGAGGTCCTTGTGATTTAAAGTTCAAAGTTTTCTCGAGCGGAGGTGAAGGGTACAGTCCGCTGTAAAAGCATGGCTTTCATTCTGCTCAAAGCATTAAACTGTACAAAATAAACTTTCAGTGAAGGCCATTGCGGCGCCTCCCTGACTGCATTTGTCGGTGGAAACAAAACTTGCATACAGCAAGTAACCCTGGTGTTCACGGTGACCAGATAGGCGATGCCCGGAAGCATTCCACAGCAACCTTGACCGTTCAGCATTAAGTAACTCCCATTCGAAAGCAACTCAAACACCAGTGTAATCACAGCAGCTGGAGTTCTTTTCATTTGGCAAGACAGATTCGCTCTTGAACCATTACAAGCTCTGTGCAAAACGATATCTTGGCACATGAGAGAACCACTTAAAGTGTTCTTGCAATTTGTACCACTAAGAAACATTTCTCGATCCCCACTGCGGCATCAAAATCTATATGGTAAATTTTCAGTGCTGATGTTGGTGTAACCTTATAATAATATGAGGCTGGATCTGTTGTGTTAAACCCTGAAAAGTATGCAAATTTCTGTGCAAACGCTTGTGAATTACTTTTTGGTGGTGTTGGGCAATGTTCCCAATGATGGTACTCAAAAACATTTGTAGCTGAAATGGATTTGTGCAGGAAATGATGACCATAATGTTGGTAACCGTACAATTTGTCATAGTCTAAAGAACCCTCTAACATTTCATCATTAGAAAATGCAGCAGTTTTCTCTAAATCAGACAGCATGTTATTTACTGTTTCAGTGTCCCAAGCATCAGAAAATGCACTGGAGGTAATGAAATCACTTAATTTGATTTTAAATACATGATTAATAATTAAAAGTTCGGTTGGGCCAAATATGTTGAAATTAACCTTGTCCCATACTATACCATTGGGTATAGGAACTGCTGTAAAGTTCACTGATTACAAGTCTCTTTGTTCATGATGTGATCATGGATGTGGCTTCAGTAGGATGTTGACCTTTTGGGCTGTGGAACTTTGTTGAAGATAGTGTCAATTAAAAAGCATACTAAGAGTTAGTACTAAGCCTAGTCGCAAAAGAAAAAACAATGTCCCAGAAATTACCCAGAGTTCAAACCAAGGTGATACCAGGTATGTCTTTTGAGGAAAGTGAAGAAAGTTCTTTAATTGTTGGCAGAATCGTGTTTTGTTTGGCGTCATTTCCGGCTCGCTTGGATCCAGAGAATACGTATCAAAGTTAATGAAATAGTCAGAAGCATTTCGATCAATTGTAGGAATTGCATTGGTATTAGTTGAAATTTTATTTTCCTCTTGATGCGGCATGTTGATGTAGACGTCTGTATTAGGTCTAATTGCAACTTGTGAATTATTCTGATGTTCATTTTGAATTTGAATGTCTGGTTCAAGTGGAACAAGTTCCATAGCATTGTTTCTTACCCCTTAATCCCTACTGGTGGCTCTCCAAATGTGATGAATCTTTCTGTTTGAACTTCTTGGATTGTAGCTAGAGGAGGGCATCTTGCTTCAGTGGAGTCCACTGTTTAGCATTGGCCACATTGTGTGGTTTGATTAAGTCGATTGAGACAAATCTTTTCTCCTTTTTTCCGGCATGAGGCGGGAGCAGCACCGTTATTGTTCCATGTACCTCAAGGACTGGTGCAGGTATTCTGTCTGAAGGTCCAAATTCCTTTTTGTCCGCAATATTCTCTCTGACCAGATCCCCGACTTTTGGGATCCAGACAGGTCTTGCTGTGACTACCCTGACTTCCTCAGTGGCGGTCTGCTTTAGATGGACATTGCTTTGTTTTGTCCTGGATTCATTTAGATCCTGTAAAACAGCCAAATGATCATGGATAACAAATGGTTCTTCATCCGCCACTGCGCCTTCACAAACAAGATCAGGTACCCACGTTCATGTCCCAAAGAGGACCTCATATGGAGTGACACCCCCTAGGGAGTTTATTGGCTGGTTGTTTAATGCCCGGTGTACCCCATAACGGTGTATGACCCAACTACCGACCTTGCCTAATAACCTAGCTGTTAAAGATTGCTTTAAGTCATGTTTTTTTCTCTCCACAACCGCATTTCCCTCAGGATGGTACGGAGAGGAGAACTGCAATGCTACGGCCATTCCTTCCATGGCTTCTTAGTAAGCCAGAGAGCTAAACGCAGGGCTGCGGTCAGAACGCAACGTGCTAACTGCATATGTGCCGTTAAAGACTCGCAAATCTTTGATAACAGTTTGAGCGCCAGCCGAGCGCTGAGGCCATACCCATAGGAATCTAGAGCATGAATCCACTGCAACCATGATATATTTGTAAGTCCTGTCCGTTTGTAAGGGGCCGTAGTGGTCCCTATATACACATGTCTGACTTTAGTAATGGTGTCTGTGCCGGGCGTGTAACGGGGGAGCCTTTCATCTGCTGGCAGATGTCGCTATTCAAGACATAGTCTTTAGTTTGCTTAGTTAACCCTGGCCACCAATAGCGCTGTTTCAGTAAAGAAATAGTCGCTATAACGCCTGTATGCGCAGAGCCCAAACCCTCATGTGCAGCTAGTATTAAATCTTGCCTACGATCCATATTTAGTATTACTCTATCCCCAACTCCAGGAATCTGAGCATATGGAATGCTTTGTGCATCTAACTTGTAGGAGTATTTAAGTGGACATTTTTTAGGTACTGCTGTGCTGCCTTTGTGTGATGCAATGACAGCTACCATAATATTTCCACCTATTCTCATTTTTGAACGAGTGAGTGCAGCTACGGAAGCCGTGCGAACAAACCCCTATGCGACTTCATCAGCCAATGAATTCCCTGCAACGTGAACGCCATCGCGTTGATGACTCAATGTATGGATCACGTGAGTCCTCGGTAACTCGGCTTTCAACTCTGCTACCTGTTCCCATAGCATTTTAACCTTAATTGTGACATCTTTCGCATCCTTAAACCTGTTTTGTTCCCAAGTTGTAAGTATTCATTGTACGACTGTACACAGTAAAAGGAATCACACACAATTAGTGTGGGGAATTCGTGATGCGTATTTACAAGTGCCATAAGATACCAACTTTAAATAGATTTAACCCGCTTTCAGGTCTGGAAGAATTAGATTGACTGGCTACGTTAACCCCCAATCCTTTGGAGGCTCAGGAACAATCTATAACAATAGATCAAATTGTTAATGAGGAACTGTCAATTTTAAATCCCTCCAATTCATATAGCGGGTTTACTTCCCAAATTGCTCATGAATCAGTCCATTTAGAAAAATCTGTTCTTAGCATACTTTTTTGGAACATCGCAGGTTTGCGTTCCAAACTTACTAACGATATTTGGACAAACTTCATACAAAAATTCAATGTTCTCTGCCTACAGGAGACATGGGCCACATGTGCAATACATATAGAGGCTATAAAACATATCTTTCCCAAGCACTTCCCTCATCATCAGGGAGAGCTAGGGGAGGACTGTCGATTTTTATTTCTAATCTCGTCAAATTTGAGAAAATCGCCCAAATTAAAACAGAGGCAAACTATCAGATCACTATGTTGAAGGTGGAAAAAAACAACCCCTTTGTGGTGGTTAATTTTTATAATAATTTAAAACAGGGTGAAATAGTCAGAGTACTAAAAAAAAATCACTTATGTTTGCACGAACTAAGGAGCAACGTAACCAAGGACCTGGTAATCATATGGGGGGGGGGGGGGTGATTTCAACCAATCCGTATGCAGGTATAATTCCAATCTAACCTGTGGTCTTTGTGACGAAAATAGCATTCCATTAACTCACTTCCCCCATACCATCACGGGGAACTGTTTAAACAAGATATTATTTGGGTTGGAATTGGGTCCAGCCAACGAAGTGATTAACCCTCCAATCCCCCTTACCAGCACTTTCAATGGTAGAGGTTTATTCAGTACTATTGATTTTATTTTCATTTCGAGTGACTTTTCTTCCCAAATTCGCAATTTCTCAATGCATGACATCGCAATAAGTGATTACTATCCTAATAGCATTACCTTATTGCTTCCACACCAAGTAGACAGAGGCAACTCTTTGAGGACTCTTGGGCAGGCGGCTTCATCCCTCGACAGATTAAACGGTTTTACGTTGAAGTGAGCTAAAGTAGATCCAGCAGAGATTACCAAGAAAGTAGTAAAAACTTCATTAGCAGCAATTAAAAAATGCCTTGATCTCTCTACTGGACACGAGGAGGTCCTGAGTAACTTTGTGACCATAACAAAAACATTAAAAGAAGCCCTCTGTGTTAATTTAAAAAACAGGTCCTCCAAATCTAAAGGCTGGTTCAATAACACATGTACTAAAGCCTATTCCAAACTTAAAATAGCCCTCCACTAAAAAAAAAGGGACAAAAAGGAAATAGCCAACCTTAGAAGAGAGCACAAAAAGGCAATAGAATTAAGAAAAAAGGACCTCAAAAATGAAATATGGGCCCAACTCCATAAAAGTTGTCTCATGAAAGACAACATCGCCTTTTGGGCAATAGTTAAATCCCCCTTTTTAATGGATAATAATGAAAAACCTAAAATTGATGTGGCTATTGACGAGCAAACATGGGTCGGTCATTTTGCACAGATATTTGGTCTACCACCTGGCGACGATCAGGTGACAGACGAGAGGGAAGGAGCAAATGCAGCAACCAAAACAACGTCTTTTCCTATCGATCTTGACATAACACTTGTTAGTTCCAGACGGGGTCCCAGTTGATTATTACAAGTATAACCTGGAACTGTGGACCCCTATTTTAACCCGAGTCTTGGAAGCATCATGTGTTGTGGGGTTGGTGGACTTATGGTCCGAAAATATTTTGGTCCCAATCTTTAAGAATCGGGACCGACGATCCCCCTCCTGTTACCACCCAATATCGCTTCTGGACTCTCTGGGTAAGGTGGCTGGATGAATCATTCTCGAGCGCCTTCAGCTCTGGGCTGACGAGAATAAGATCCTATCGGACCTTCAATTTGGGTTCCGCGAGGGTCTTGGTACCACGGAACAAGTTCTCAACTTGACTCTTTTGATAGGCAAATACGTATTTGCTAAGGGCGGGGCCCTCCATATGGCATATGTCGACCTATTTCATTGGACATGGGGGTAGAATTGCCTCTAGTAAAATTTCAACGTGAATTATATTCAGGAGCAAAGGCACGAGTGAGGTATGGTCTTGGGGGGCAACTAACGGCGCCATTCGACGTGGAGCGGGGAGTAAGGCAGGGCTGTGTCCTGGCGCCCTTTCTCTTCACACTTTATACCAACGGCCTCGAACAGGATATGGTGAAGGGGTGCCAGGACCTACCATCAATCAATAAACGCCCTATTCCTGCCCTACTCTACGCCGATGACGCCGTGATTTTAGCTCGTACACCCCTGGAATTGCAGCGGGCTCTCCTAAGATACCACACTTTCATGGCCAATCTAGATTTGAAAATCAATATTAAAAAAACGTACGTTATGACAACGGGCTCCAAAATACAGAGACCAAAGGCAATTTTTATACACAACACAAAACTTGAAAGTACAAAGACATACCCATATTTAGGAATTGTAATAGATAATAAGCACACTTGGAAACAAGCAATTGATATCAGAAAACTGCTGTTTATGAAGGCAACAGCCGCATTAGTTAATTTTTCGCGAAGATTAGGGAATCGACCCCCTACTGAACTTATTCAAATCTACCAGTCGAAATGTGTAAGTACAGCAACTTACGGTGCTGGGGTGTGGGGTTACGGAAAGGTGGAAATTGCATCCAAAATGCGGAAAATTGTTTTTTAAGGTACCTCCTTGCCTTACCGCAGGGCACTGCAACTTATTCGTGCCACATAGAACTGGGCCTGTCATATTTGACAGACACAATTAAAATTCAAGCACTTCTTTTATGGCACCGCATATGGACATTCACCGAAACAACTTTGTGCCAAGATCTCATTCAGGATTATCTTTTGTTAGACAATGCTTACAAGATAGGGTGGATTGCATATATAAAAAACTTCCTATTCGACCTAGGAAAGGTAGAATATTTCCATATACCCACAGCAATTGCCGAACTATCAAGAAAATCATTTAAAATAATCTGCATGACCCATCTTGAGCAGCTGCGGCTGAGTAATGAGGTTACCAAAATAACTGTACAACACATGCTAACAGTCCAAACTACTTTGACCATCCAACCATACCTAGTTTTTAACTTAACCAGCTAGGAGAGGTTTTTACTAACAAGATTTAGGACGAACATTTTCCATCGTTTTGTCACCTTCCCACAAACTAATGATTGGGCACAGTGTCTACCAGTTTGTCCCTGCGACGAAATCTCCAGACAAACTACAATGCACACTGTTTTGTTCTGTAAGTTCTACATTGTCCCAAGAAAGTGTTGGTTAATATTCATATTAAAAATCATGAGCCTTCGAAGATGCCGACAGGCATTTCTTCGCTTACAATTTTTAGAGGAAGAACATACTGCAAAAGAAGTCGCCAGATTTCTGAAGTTTGTACTTAGACATCGGACAAACCTAGAGTAAATTATGAAATTTATAATCCGAGTATGTCTACCTTTCGGTCCATTTTTTCATCTTTCAGACCTTGACTTTTTAAATGAGAATTGATTACTCGTATTTTATAAGATGTTAAAATTGTATCAATTTTATATCGTGTATAGAAACATTTTAAGTATTTTATGGTATAATTAACATTGTGTAAATGTACTTCTATGGCTTTTCAAACACATGAAAACCGAATAAAGGATTTTTTGATTTGATTTGAAGTGCCAGTATCAGTGCTTTTAATTATGCCAACTGAGCCATGCAGTTTCCTAGAGATTGCGCTTTTGTGCATCTAGAATGGAACTTGCCATCACGCATGCAAACTTTAACAATAGCACTCGCCGAAAAATATTGCTGCTTGCTTCCTATGGCCGGTTGAGCAGATCCGTAAGTATAAATAATATATTCATACTGATCTAGAGGCAAGATTTCATTTGATAGAGGATATTCTTGTTCGTATTGCAGGAATCCTTGTGTTTTTAAATTTGGATCAAATCTGTATTCAACGTCTGTTGCAACGAGAGAATTAGCCCATTGTATCCATCTTGGATGTAACGCTTTCGCATTTGAGATGTTGGCCTTTGTAACAGTTCCAAAAACCGGTGCTGGGGTTACGACAATAATGCATTTCTCCTGAGCCAGTGCTCTTTCTCTTGCTACCACAGTCTGAACAGCTGTCAGAATATTTTCTGTTGAAGTGAAACGCATTTTTGCTCTTGTGTACAGGTGTGATTTGTATGTAGTTGGTACTGTTTCTCCTTCATTTAAGGTCAAATAAGTGTACCCGTATTGACCCGGAAATATTCGGATCACCAAGTGGCGTACGTTTACACATGTTTG
The DNA here is from genome assembly GCF_964263255.1 of Lissotriton vulgaris. Lineage (NCBI taxonomy): Eukaryota > Metazoa > Chordata > Amphibia > Caudata > Salamandridae > Lissotriton > Lissotriton vulgaris. Next base: position 1,052,961,463 of record NC_141694.1, on the reverse strand, counting down.
GAAGTGTTTGAAAGCTGTCATGTCTACCTGGAGTGAACGAAGAATATTAGAATGTTCTTGTGTCCAATTTCTGGCTGAAAAGTCAGGTTTTATTAAGTCGTAGAAAGGTTTTACCATTTGTGCGTAATCTAAAATGCATGTTCTGACGAAATTTAGGAATCCTAGTATTGATTGTAATTTTTTTAATGATTTTGGAGGCTGGAGCAGCATACGCTTTTCTAAAAAGTTTGCTGCCAGACTTTTCCCTTCACTTGACAGTTCGTATCCCAAAAATAGGACATTGAGGTGGGCTATTTTTGATTTTTTAAAGTTAAATTTGTAGCCCTCAGTGGCAAATCCAATAATAATGGTGCTTACCCTGGTCAGTGGAGTGGTGTGGCTCCCTGGTTAGAGGCGGCAGACCCGAATGCAGAGAACGGCCCGGGACCAGGGTTCAATTCCCGATGCGGCAGGGTCGTGGACCAGGGTCAGCGGGCTCGATAATTCTCGCCTCGGTGCCTACTCTAACCAGGGATCACACTCGGCAACTCTGGGCATTAGCTTGCCTCATCTCTACAATGGCCCCCCACATTCGCCGGGGATGCCTGGTTTCACCTTGGAGATACCCAGTGGGGACCATCTCACAGGGATAGCCAGGACGGGTTCCCCAGCGGTCTACAGCGCCACAACGCCTCAGGGCAGCAGTGCGCTTTACAAGAACACATACATTACATTACATGTGCCACTCTAAGTCGTCGTACCTTAGATAAATATCATCCACATAGGACAACGCTTCTATCAAATTTTTGAAGTAACTGTTACTCTTGCTGAAAATACCCCAGGGCTATTCTTATACCCTTGGGCTAGTCAACAAAATTGTCGTTGTGATCCTAACGCACTGAATGCGGTCAGATACCTGCTTTCAGGCACTATATTTTGGCAGAAAAATCAATTTGAGATATTAAGTGTTGTTTTGTATTTATTGCGCACAATGTTATTCATTAATGCGGCACTAGGTGCATTTTGGACAGCAAATGTTTTTGTGCATGAGTTTAAATATCTGTAATCTAAAACTAGACGATATGTATTGTCATGTTTAGAGACAGGAAACGGTAACTGGACATAATATCGACTACACAATATCGAATGGACAAAATATCGACGGAAAAATATCGACATTACCAAAATATCGACTATAGGAATATCGTTGAAAAAAATATCGACTGCAAAAATGACCCAAAAATATCGAATACAAAAATATCGACTCAAAAATATCGAATAGACAAAATATCGAAATATAGTGAAAGTAAAAAATATCGAGAAAATGTTAGAAAATATTGATTTTATAAAATAATATATATATAATATATAAAGAAATAGTACCTAATGTTTAGGAGCGGGTTGTGGGTTTATAGGGGAATAGGGTGGGAAGTAATTTAATAATAATTAATTAGTTAATATATGTTTGGTAATTGTTTTAATTACATTTTAATTGGTAATTAATTAATATTAATTAGTTAATTGTTTAATTGATTAATTAGCATATAATTTAATTGATTAATTGATTAATTGATTATTAATAATTATTATTTTAAAAAATAAATTTGTATATGATTTTAATTGATACATTGGTTATTAATTAATAATAATTAGTGATTTATTGTATTAAGAATTAGTATATTATTTACATTTATTAATTGCTAACACATTAATTATAATTAGTTAATGATGTAATTAATATATTGCATATCATTTAAATAAATTAATTGGTAATTAATTTTTAATAATGACTTAATTACATTAATTGTATACATTTTAATGTAATGTGTTAATTTATGTTGATGTTAATTAATTAATTGGAATTAAACAATATTAATTAATCTAAATTATTATTATAGCTAATGTGATAATATATTTTATAATAGATTTTTTTGAAAATATTTGTTTTTTTTATATATTTATGTTTAATGTTGTGTTCATTATTATTTATAGTGTTCTGGCTCACTTTCATAGTTTTTGTTATAGGTTAATTTTTTAGGGTTCTGGGTCATTTTTCTAGTCGTGAGTAAAGGTGTATTTAGTGGGATTTGGGAAATTTTTACGTTTGTGGGTAAATGGGTATTTTTGAGGTTGAGGGTCAGTTTTCAGTTCTTGTGTAAAGGGCTATTTGTACAGTTCAGGGTCAGTTTTCAGTTTGTGGGTAAAGGGGTATTTGTAGGGTTCAGGGTCAGTTTTCAGTTTGTGGGTAAAGGAGTTTTTGGGAGGTTCAGGGTCAGTTTTCAGTTTGTGGGTGTAGGGGTATTTGTAGGGTTCATGGTCAGTTTTCAGTTTGTGGGTAAAGGGGTATTTGTAGGGTTCAGGGTCAGTTTTCAGTTTGTGGGAAAAGGAGTATTTGTAGGGTTCAGGGTCAGTTTTCAGTTTGTGGGTGAAGGGCTATTTGTAGGGTTCAGGGTCAGTTTTCAGTTTGTGGGTAAAGGGGTATTTGTAGGGTTCAGGGTCAGTTTTCAGTTTGTGGGTAAAGGGGTATTTGTAGGGTTCAGGGTCAGTTTTCAGTTTGTTGGGAAAGGAGTATTTGTAGGGTTCAGGGTCAGTTTTCAGTTTGTAGGTGTAGGGGTATTTGTAGGGTTCAGGGTCAGTTTTCAGTTTGTTGGGAAAGGAGTATTTGTAGGGTTCAGGGTCAGTTTTCAGTTTGTGGGTGTAGGGGTATTTGTAGGGTTCAGGGTCAGTTTTCAGTTTGTGGGTAAAGGGGTATTTGTAGGGTTCAGGGTCAGTTTTCAGTTTGTTGGGAAAGGAGTATTTGTAGGGTTCAGGGTCAGTTTTCAGTTTGTGGGTGTAGGGGTATTTGTAGGGTTCAGGGTCAGTTTTCAGTTTGTGGGTAAAGGGGTATTTTTAGGGTTCAGGGTCAGTTTTCAGTATGTGGGTAAAGGGGTATTTGTAGGGTTCAGGGTCAGTTTTCAGTTTGTGGGTAAAGGGGTATTTGTAAGGTTCAGGGTCAGTTTTCAGTTTGTGGGTAAAGGGGTATTTGTAGGGTTCAGGGTCAGTTTTCTGTTTGTGGGTAAAGGAGTATTTGTAGGGTTCAGGGTCAGTTTTCAGTTTGTGGGTAAGGGGTATTTGTAGGGTTCAGGGTCAGTTTTCAGTTTGTTGATAAAGGGGTATTTGTAGGGTTCTGGGTCAGTTTTGGCCTTTAGGGTGAAGGGGTCTTTTTAGTGTTTTGGGACAGTTGTGGGTATTTTAGAGTGCTGATGTATAGTTTAACTTAACAGTGATACATTAAATTTATTACACGAAAATAGCTATTATTATAACTTTACATTAGTACCCTTTATTTAGATCAAAACAATTTATGTATTAGCATGTTTCCAGACAGTAGCTAGAGTGGAGTTGGAATTCTAATTATTAATTGGTTGGTGTCCAGCACCATCAGTAATATTACCTACACTGGAGTTTGATTAATAAAAATACATTGGTTAGTCTCCACCACATTTTATGGTATTACCTTGAGTGTAGTAGGAATAGTAAAATAATTTTTGCTAGTGTCCTGCAGCTTCTATGATTTTAGATTGACTGGAGTAGTAACAATACATATAAAATTGGTCAGTGTGCAGCACATTTGTATACATTTGTTCATTACTGTATTTTAATAATAAAAATTAATGCAACATAGATGTTTTCAAATAAGTTTATTAAACAATTTTTAATTTTTTTATTGTGTACTACAATAAAATCACAAACAAATATAACATCACATTTTTTTTTACTTTTATTATTCACACAATAACATCTTTACATTTATATACATGTGGTCAATGTAAAAAATAATTTGGATTACTAGATTCTTTCAGTAAATTTTACATATTCCCATCAGTCACTTACAATTTAAAGTATTTATATAGAAATAATATTAAATATTAATATAATAAAATATATAATACATATTTCTTTTTAACAAGTAACATGACTATTATTACATTTGTTAGGATAAATTGAAATACAAAAACAAATTTTCTTGGTGTATATTTCACACAATGTTGTTTTTACAAAAAACATATAAATCGATTTGGTTGTAAAGTTTATAATTGTATAGGGAAACAATATGTTTAATTATAATATCTGGTATTTATCAAATATTAGTAAAGCAATTATATAATTTTGTTATAGTTAGAAATAATTATATAACTTTTTTTAATAATTAATAAAAATAATAATTATTTTATTAATTATTATTATTATTATTAATTAATAAACATAAACATTCATTTATTATTAACAAAAATATATACATTCACAGATAAAATAGATACTTTTTTCAGGCCATTCTTTATATACTAAATGGTTCTACTTGTTATATTAATAACAATAAATAAGTTATATTATTTATCATTATTAATTATTCCCATAAACATTTATAATGTTTTATTAAAATTATACACAAAATTATTAATATAAATATACTGAATAACTAAATATTTACATCTTTTATTCAAAGTTTTACATAATTATTTAATATTATTAATATATAATACATATTATATATTAATTTATATTAAATATATTATTTTTTGTTAATAAAGGAAAATTGTCATGAGTATAGTGTATTAATTTGTTACATTATACATGTGTATGTATTATATATTTTACATTTGACATTGTTTATTCTATTATCCTTTTACACAAATGGGTTAAGGGGACTACTTTTTTACCGCGTAAGGTTATTGCGCTCCATTCAGGACTGGAGAAGCTCGCGGTTGGGAGTTGCTTCGCGTGGAGAGAGGTAAGGTTATTTTTAACTACAAATTATAAGTAAGTGGTCATGTTTGAGGGTATAATCGAACTCTGTTGTGTTTTTTGGTGTATGTATTAATAGTTTAAGTAGCGTTTGGGTGAAAAGTCTCCGTTATAGATGTGTCGTGCTTTTTTTCCTTCAAGTCTAATTTTACCTGTTCGGAAATGTCTTCTTACATGGTTAATGTTAATTGTTAGTATATTTACAAATGTGAAGGGGGTATTTGTGGGTGGCTTTCGTTATGTATGTTATTTTACAGGTTTCGGTTCCTCGCATGAAAACTACATGGAAGGAAGCGTGTTTTTTAACGGAGAAACAAATGTTTAAGTTATTATGCTTATATTTTGACTTTTTTCTCCTATTTTTCGTGTTTGCCAGGAGCGGTTTTTTCACTTTTTAAACCTTTTTCGGGTTTTTTGGAGGGTTTCGAATCGGATTGATACATTGATATGCGTGACCGATATTTTAAAATAGTGTGTATATAACTTTAAATCCTAACGTGTACACACTACTGTTTTCGGGATTTCCTGGAGCGTTTTTTTACGTTTTACAATTTATTTTCGGGTTTTTGAGGGTTTCCCATATTGGAATAGTAAGATATTGGATTGGATTGTATGGATTGATTTTTCCTTGATTGCGTCTCTGAAGTCCAAAAAATTGTAAGTATTTATTTTACAATTTTGATTGGGTGGGAAATGTCGATTTCTAATGTTATGTGTATGTTATAAAAAATTATAAACATTGCATATTTGTGACTAATTTTTTTACATAAATTTTAAACGTTTGTCAAACAAATATGTTTTAGTTATAATTCATTATATATGTTTATGACATGTGAATTTTATTAGTATTGTAAGAAGACATTCGTATATTTACTTGACATTTTTATAGTAGACTTTTTGCTATTATTGCCAGGTATTCTAAACCTCTAGTTGTAGGGTATAATGTGACTTGACTTTGAAGTAGTCGGAACATTTGTTGGGTTTGTTTAGTGAGTTTGGGCCCTATTTGTGACACTGATTGTTCCATTCTTAGTTCCTGATAGCTTTGTTCTTTTTTCAAAGCTTCTAGAAGGTTGTGGAATGTGGGTTTGCCTCTGTTTGTAGTTGCTTGGAAAGCATTATGCCACCCTTCAACACTGTTGTTGGTTTTAGCCTCTTGGTTTAAAGTACTGAGATAGACATTCCACCAAGGGATTTGGAATTTGGGCTGGCGTCGATGTCCTGATCTGTGCAACCTTCCCACCCAAGTGTCTTCAAAATAGTCTAGCAATGGTGTTAGCTTATCCTCATTCCTCTTATAATATGCGCTGTCAATTAATAAATTGTAATGTTCAGCAACATCTGTAACAGGGACGTAGGCCAGGGCTATTAACTTTTTAACTTGATAGGCAAAGGTGCTATCTGTAGAGTATAGTACACTTAAAGTAGATTTTTGGAGATGCCTCCATATACTCTGATTAAAATGATAATAGCAACCCTGGATTGCTGTGTGGGGAAATGTTCTCAAAATGCTATTTATCATAGCTAATTCGAAAACAATAATTATTTTTTGGGGAAAATAATTATTGATTTCCGTTTTGAGAACATTTAAAATTTCGGTGTAAGTTGTTTGCTGTTTGTTGGGTAGCAAACAGTAAATGAAAGGTATGTTAGAATGATGGTATAAACCGTGGATGGAATACAGTTGGTAAAAAGGTTTTGGGCAGGGTTTAAATGTTCCATCCATCATCCATTGGGGACACTGTTGGATTTTTCGTAAATTACTTGCAGTTGCAAACATAATTATTCTGTTTGTACTGCTTTCATTATCAAAAAGAATAAATTTATCTTTATTGTGTGTGATGGCCATTTCGGGTGAAATAATAATTTCGTCAAAACAAGTTGGGTTGGGTTGGGTTGTGCTAGTGAGTCGTTTGGTGCGTGCAATTGTGCGTTTCAGGGAGTCAATAGAGGGTAGTTGCCCTGAAGCATGGGCAGGGATTTTTACCAGTTCTTCTTTAAGTATTTGTGTGGTGGGTTTGTCACTTTGTGTGCTAGCACTTTTAATACTTTCTAAAGCATCTCTAATTTCAATTTCTGTGACATTTGGGGGATGATTATGTTCTCTAGTAAATAGCACATTAGTTTCCTCGGTAGTGGCCCTCCCATAACATTTGTTGGAGTAATATTTTGTACACTTCCAAAAAACCTTTCTACCACTTTGTCTCTCCTGATTATACACATAACCCATGTAGCATAATAGTAATTTATTTTTCTGAGACATGACAAATTCTGCACCTTCAGTCATTTTGATTTACTTGTTCTAGGAAAGAGTAGAAAGAAACAAAATCAGTACACATTTTTTTACTTATGTGGTGCTAACATCATTAGTGATGCATTTATACTTACAGTTAATCAAAGTAGTAGTCACAGAAGCAGAAATGTCTTTTGAATGATGTTCTTGTATGTATTTCTTTATTTGCTGTTGGTATGAAAATATAGAATAACAATGTTAAAGTTTATATATAACAAATGTATTTCCTACTCAAAAGCAGTTGTCATTTTTGTCTACTAGTGCATTTGATGTAAACATTACATATACTTACTTGTTTAAATAGTAGAATAGTAGTAATTGCTGGAGTTCATTAATTTAGTACAGGTATGATCTGTAGAGTAGATAGAAGAAATAAAAGCAAAATATTATAATTTTAATACTGAACCGTTTGGAAATGTAACAGATTTAAACGTATACTAACTTCTAAATATGTCGTTTTCTTTGTTGTAGGTAGAATAGCTGTATGATGTATTCAGAATATCTGTAGAGGAAATATAAAATAGATAAGATGTTGTTAAGAACATAGTCTGTGTTATTTTCGGCAGTTTTAGAGAAATGACAAATATACTTACATTTTTTACAAGGCTATTCTTCTATATTGGTATATTTTGTGTAGGATGTTTTCATATGATATGTAGAATAGATGTATGATGTTTTCTGAATATCTGTAGAGGCAATTCAAAATAAATAACATGGTGTTAAGAATATAGTTAGCGTTTTTTGTGCCCACATTTTAGCAAATAACAATTATACTTACATTTTTCTGAAGGGTATTCTTGTGTTTTGCTATAGTTGATCTTGGATCTTTCAAATGATCTATAGGGAAGATGTAAAAAGCAAGATATGTTGTTTAAAAATGTGCATTAATGAAATTGGCCGTTTTATAACAAACACATGTATACTTACACTTACTGTAGTTTTATCGTTTTTGCTGTAGAAATAGCACAATTTCAGTATATCTGTAAATATAATGTTAATGAAAAATAAATACTCTTGTAAATTAGTGTTTAAAAACAGCAGTTGGTGTGTAACAGAGAATTATTATATACTTACTATCTGATTTTGCACGTGAAGAAATATGACCATGTAATAGGAATTGTGTTGGAGTAGTTTCTATCAGAAAAGTAGGAAGACATGAAAATAAAATAAGTGTAAGACTTAGGAGATGTAAGGAAAATAGTGCACTTCTAATTTAGTTTTCTACAAAAATGCTGTGTTACTTACTTGATTAATTAGCTAGTGAGCTGGATCTTTAAAGATGTTTATTCTGCAACAAAATCTTCAAAGTGTTGGCATCTACTTTCCTGAGAGGTAGCAGCAACAAATGGTAGAATGCATGTAGGCCTGTTATAGTATATGTGTTATGTGTGCTTTGATTTGATTGGTTGTAGGATGTAAGGAAGCATAGTATAGGCTAGTTTGAATTTTTTTAAGTTAATTGGAGTGTTTGTTGATGTGAGAATGGTGGTATGTGGTTATTCCCGCATTAAAGCAGGTTCGTGTTTAAATGAAATATATTTATATGTGAAAATAAGTAATGAAAATGTTAGTTAAATGCAAAGAATAATAGAAAATGCTAAAATGCATGTAATAGAATGTATAGCAAATGTGGATTAATAGTAATTTTATGTAAGAAACAGGTATTATATGTGAAAAGTTTTTTTTAGTGAGAAATGACTTTTATTGATGATAAAGATGGTATTTTAGAAAGAAAAGTGTGCAAACATGAACTCAATATTTTTTTTTTAACGATATTGTGGTAGTCTATATTTTTGTAGTCGATATTTTTGTAGTGTTAGGGCTAATTTCATGTCCAACGATATAATTGTAGTCGATATTTTTTTAAGCGATATTTATGTATTCGATATAGTTAGTACTCGATATTTTTTACTCGATATTTTTGTAGTTTGTGTAATAAGTATAGTAAGTCGATATTTTTGTCGTCGATAATTTGTCAACGATATTTTGGTAAGTCGATAATATGCCCGTCGATAATATTTCAGTGATCCACAGGAAACAAAGGATTGTTCATTGGAGAGGTACATTTTTCAATGACCCCCTGGTATTCTAGTTGATCTAAGATCTCCCTGACCTGTTCTTTAGCTTCTTGCTTTATTGGATATTGCCTCTGAGCATTAGGTGAAACTTTTAACGGGATCACGTGGTAGGTTGAGTTCTCATCTCACCCACCGTGATTTTTGTACAATCCTGGAGCTTGAGCTACTGCCCACTCCTGTGCATATGTATGTCTAAGGTGAATGGGAAAATGTTTGGAAAATGCAGGAAAAAAGATACTTTCTCCCCTGTGGCCCTCCATTACGAATGCAGGCGGCCAATCTTGTTCTGCTAACAGGATGTCATAACCAGATGATAAGTTCTTTCAAAAAAGACCTTTTACTTTCCTGGGCTTGTCCCCCTCCAACCAGAGTGTTATTTCATATAGGGGAGAGGAGTTGGCCTAACGACTAGGGCGCTCGACCTCGGACCTTGGGATCTGGGTTCGAGTCTTGGTAACGATGCCAAACATCCTGTGATTCTGGGCAAATCACTTAATCTCCCCGTGCCTAACAAAAATAAATGTGTGTCCTCATGAAACGTAACTGGTGTTATGTAAAGCTCTCTGATAATATTAATCCACATTTGTAAAGCGCAAACAATCACCCGTAAGGGTCTCCAGGCGCTGGGGGCGGTCGGGAAGATTAAGCAAGCTATTGCCCAGAGTCACATGGTGCTGGGCTAATCTGCCGCCGGCGATCGAACCGTAAACCTCAGTTTCCAGCGTCAGTCGCCCTGGCCGTGGCACCACACCTCTCCCGATACCCGTTTCAGGTCAAGTTTGCGCTATATAAATCTCTGCAAAAAAAACCAACTTATGTGGGACACTCACCATGGTGTCTGGTGTTTCCACTGTGATGTAAACATTCAAGTCCGCTGTCACCAGAAATGCCTTCAGGTTCTGGCGAGCCATTGTTAGTTCTGCCACACTGTCTAGCATCGTCAGAGCCTATTCCCCGTTCAGAAGTTGTGTCCTCAGAATCCTGGGCATGTCTGATCTTTAGACCTGCAACTTTCTTTTTCTTAAATTGAGGTTTTGAGTTTTGCTTATCTTCTTTTTAGAAGTAAAGACTTGAGCGCGCTGCTTTTCTTTGGACTGTGTGCTCTCCTCTCTGTGTTCTAACCGTCCTTCTCTTTCAGAGCTTTTCTTCGAGCCCTAAAAAGGAACGAGAAGAACGTGTAACAGTATCCTGATACCTGTCAGGTTTCCTAATATTATCCCTATTCCTAAGGTTGTACATCTTTTCAGAGGGCTCCTGTGGACGAGACCTACCTTGGGACTGAGATCTCTTATCTTTAGAGTTTTCTTTTTTACTATCCCACTTCTTTTTGGAAGAAGTAGGTGTCTGCTTAGAAGTGACCTTTTCGGGACTGCCCATTAGAAAGGTTTTAAAGATTTTTCCCCCAAACTATCCCTGCCTAATTCTGCATACTCAGTTTCAATTATTTTGGGTAGTTCTTTAACCTGTTCTAGTGGAGAGAACTCCTGTAGGAGGATTGACACTGATGCTGCTTCCCCTTTCATGTTAACTAGTATTATGGCTGATACCTGGTCGTAGTTATTTAATAACTACATCCTTAAGTTTAGGGCAGGTTCGGCTCCGTACTCATTTTTTATTTGTCTTAATACATCTGGTATTACAGCTTATGAAGGAATACCATGAGTTCTGGTATATATAGCAGCAAAGACTGTACCCCAAGAGGTACAATCCTCTAACTGTGGTGTAATCCCCATGGACAAGCAGATTGTTAACATTCTGTGTTGTTCAAATTGTGTGGTATTTGGGAATACTGCTTCTAACTGGGTTATTTTCTGAGCTACCCAGAAAGGAATTCACGTTTTGTGGTCAATTTACCCATTACCGCGTGTAATGTTTGTGGAGTCATTTTAGTAGCTGTGCTCTGTGTAGGAGCTGCATTTGGTGTAATTACTGCTGGTTGGACGGCTAGTGTCCTCAAGACAAAGTGTGTCATGTTTCTGTAAAGTTTTATCAACTCTTTGTGTTGAACAAGCAGTTCATCACTTGGCATTGTGTCAATGTCAGGATGTGGTGCATAGGTCGCTAATATCGGCCATGTTGCTCCTGGTCTTCCTAATGGACCAAGCCTTGCTCTTGTTGTAACGTGGGGTAGGGTGCCATTAAAGAAGAACAAATGTTCCTGCTAGGTAAGCGGAATTTCAATCTCCGCAAAAAGGAGTGTATTCCGCTGGAACTTCTTCATGTGTGTAATAATGAAAGGTGTTTGTTACGGCATTCACTGCTGGGAATATAACCCATGAGTAGAATTCATGTGCCTCTGACAGTTAAACTACTCAAAAATGGGTTATCACCCAGAGGAGGTGTAGTAATATTTGTGATAGAGTGTGTCTTACATTGGCTGCAATCTGTATTGCATTGGCTTCGTCTTCTTCTGACTGATTATGTGCCTGGTTTATTGGGTTTAAATCTCCGTTATTGCTAGAAATCGTGTTTAAGACGCAAAATAACTGTCCAAGGAAATTTAAGACAAGGTTTAATGCACACTTTTGGGGAAATTGTCCTTTAAGCTTGATTAACCAACAGCCAATAAATAGGATATCTTGCCTACTCAGCTGTGGTGGACTTTCTGTGCCCACCCACTCCAGATGTCTCTGGTTTTTGTGAGTAGGGGTCTCTGAGAATAAGCATGACTGAGCTACTCAGATTCAGATTCAGATTCAGATTACCTTTATTCGATTTTAGTTTAAAAATCATAAAAGCAGCAACAATACATAAATAGATACCTTAACATTTCATTACAGGGTTAATATCAACTATTAAAACAGGATTAAATAGGTGTGACGGATCAACTAATCAATAAAAACATTTCAGTATCAAGTAGGACATCTCTAAAAAACAAAAAAGGGTCATGCATACAGTGCCACGAAATAGCTTAAGGTTCAGGGGAAGAACATCAGGCAAACCTATGTCAGCAGTTTGCTTACTAGGTCCATACTACCGTGTCAATTGAGCTAAAACTCGTGAGTTGCCTCTTTATAGTTGGTTCTCCCAAAATTCAATTTGTAAACAGAGGTTCGAATCTATTAGAGGCTAGGGGGTTAGTGGCGCAAGGTGCACAAGATCCCCTTCTCCAGGAGTTGTATTTCTTTGCCGTTGATCTTGGTAACGGAATGTGTAGGAAGCTCGGGTAGAAATCATGCACGTCCCAAACGCAAATGGGGCCATCTTCTTCTTTGGGCTGGCAAAATCGTAAGTAGGGGACGATGTTCCTATTCTTAAATTTAATTAACACCAGGTCCCCCGAGGTGTCTTTGGGCAGCGTACCTAGCCACCCCACCCTCCTGACGCTCAGGATTCCACCATTTAGATCAGGTGACAAAGGTCTGTTGTTCTGTAGCCAAAAAATAACCTTATTTAGCAGGTCCTGATGAGTTTCGTGTTTCCCCTGGCTGAGTGCAGGGACCCCAGAGAGGACAGTCACATATGGGGCGACTTCGGGAGGTAAATTAATACGTGGCGTTCTTTCTAGAGCGGCTCTAGCCACTGTGTGAGTTATTAACGCAGGTTTTAATGTTACTTTAGAGCCAGTTGAGGTAGGTGTATTAAGAGGCGGTACTTGAGTTTGGGCATTCTTACATGTAATGGGCTTGGACTTTTCGGGGTTGATGGGAGGATTAGGGCAAATAGGTATTGCTATTTTATTGGTTGATGGAGAATTCCTTTTAAGTATTTTTTCGATGCTGGTCAGCCTGTCCCCCAAGTCATGAATTTTTATAAACAGAGGTGATATGGCAGATATTAACAATTGCTCGAACTGAGCCAGTAAAGTCAGTTAGAGAGGCGATACAGGGTCATCTATTCTATCCATAGCCTTATCCACCATTGATGTAATTGTGTTAGAGGGGGAAGATGTAGGGCAGGTGCGCAATTTTTGAATTTTAGGTTGGTTTTCATTGACATTTTCCCCATCATGCTTCCTTTTGATATTAAGACCCCGGGGCAGTGCATTGGCTTGAGTTTGGTCTTTATGTAAGGGTAGAGGTACGTCCCGCGGAGTGCCATTTAAATTGTCAGAGTCACTGCCCATAATAGGGGGGGGGGGTTGATGCATCCGGGACATACTTAGTGCCACACAGGGCATTGAGCTCCTCCCAGATGGACATGATTAGTAAGCAAAACACCAATTAGCGGCAATAAGCAGTACAGTGCACGTCAAATAGTAAGAAGCGGCTCTATACCTTCCCCTTGGAAAAAGTCAGGTGGGGTGGCCCGTCCCGTCCTCCTCTGGCCTCTGAGGGCCACAGAGGGCCTGCCCTTTGCCCGGGCTTAGCCCCGGGGGCTCCAGCGCGCTTCCGCGACGCTGGGGCCGTCGGTGGTTTTAAAGATGCCTCCTGGCGCTCCGACGTCACTCCCGGTTCTGGGGCACCTGGGAGATGGAGTTTCCCTCCGCTCGGCGGCCGCGTTGGAGACTGCGGCGCCGGCGGGAGGGAGACAGGACAAACAGCAATAGCCCTGCAGCTATGGCACGCAGGTAAGGTGACCCCCTAGGCAGCAGCAGCACCCGCTCCACCGGGGCCGTCGGTGGTTTTAAAGACGCCTCCTGGCACTCCGACTTCACTTCCGGTTCTGGAGCACCTGGGAGATGGAGTCTCCCTCCGCTCGGCGGCCTCGTTGGAGACTGCGGCGGCGGCGGGAGGGAGACAGGACAAACAGCAATAGCCCTGCAGCTATGGCACGCAGGTAAGGTGACCCCCTAGGCAGCAGCAGCACCCGCTCCACCGGGGCCGTCGGTGGTTTTAAAGACGCCTCCTGGCGCTCCGACGTCACTTCCGGTTCTGGGGCACCTGGGAGATGGAGTCTCCCTCCGCTTGGCGGCCGCGTTGGAGACTGCGGCGGCGGCGAGAGGGAGACAGGACAAACAGCAATAGCCCGGCAGCTATGGCACGCAGGTAAGGTGACCCCCTAGGCAGCAGCAGCATTCAGATTCTACTGGTAAATAAGTACCAAACCAAACGTTGGTGGCGCCATGTAGTGTAGTTCCTATAGTACCCTCATGCAGGACCTGGGCTTTTAGATAACATACACTGTGGTTCTGGTGGAAGACTGACTCTGTGCACCCCGCTGAGTATGTTAGACTCGTTTTGCATTAGCTAGCTCACTGTGCCACTAGAATCTCCTTTTATCAGAGAGATTCGTTTTTGGCAACCTCAGAACACTACAGACCCTGATTCCTCAGACTTGTGGAAACAATATACTACTTTTTACCCAGTCACTCATGCTTGCTCATTTTCTCTCAGAGAGATACACAGAAAAAACAGTTGGGTGGGTTTACAATAAGAATTTATTGTACCGTTGTTCTTCTCATCTAAAGTATATGCGCTGCTACAACTGTTACACAGCAGAGATATAGGATCAGCAGTACAGTGAACGAAAAGGATAGTACAGTTCTACCATTTTGCAATAGTCATGAACATATACATGAATATAAATTGCATTTATAAAATAAAGCACATACTCCTAAGATGCCTGTCTAGATGTACCTAAGTGTACCTAGCATGTGAGTAGGTGCAAAAGAGCTAATAAGCCTTGGAGCCAAGAATCCCGCTAGGATTTAGTCGGCCCTCATTACCTTCGTCCTGGACCCGAGTTGAACACCCCGTGAGGGATGGTTAGACCAGTCAGCTGGATCGACTGCATATCGGAGCTTCAGCATCTCTGGTCAGTATGTCGGCCTTGAAGTCTCGGTTCCCTTCTGCCTTCTGATAGCAAGAGGTGCTGTATTTATACAGTCCTTGTGCATGTGTTAGCCATTGTTTAGTATGAGGATGACATTGGGGATTAAACCTTGTGCGTAGATAGGAGAGGTGAGGTATACCCCCCGGGTAGAGTTCTCATAAATTATTCATATGTACTAAGGATGACGTGTTAGCAATATCGATTGGGATAAAACCCTCCCTCTGCATGGAACTAGGTCAAAGGTTTAGTCCACAAAAGGCATCAGTCCTTATAAGGCGTTATGTCCCTATAAGGCATTCTGTCCTTATTAGGAGTTATGTCCTTTTAAGGCCCGTTCATATGAAATGAAGGGGAGATGATGTAGGGAAGGTGTAGGATGTTCCCTGAACCTATATTAGGGTACTGATATGAAATATAACACCCCCTGTTGCAAGGGATTTGGCTACAGCATACTGCGGGTCTTGAGGGCTTTGTGCAGCGGTACAGGATTGGAATCACTCATCTTGGGGATGTCTGGGCAGGCACACACATGTAGGTTTTTCAGGAGCTGCAGGAGTATTCTCAGCTTTCTACCACCCAATTTCATAAGTACCTGCAGATGTGTAATGCCTTGTCAGTCAATCTGCCACCTAACATGCAGTTCCGGCAGTTCAGTCCCCTGCAAGCCAAACTATTGCTGAGGAAGCTGCAGTCAGGGACTATCTCATTGATTTATTGTTCCTTGATTGTCAGTGCCCTAGATCACTTCGCCAGATTGCATCAGAGGTGAGAGGCCTGGGTGGGAAGTCTTCGAGGATGCAGACTGGCGCTAAGCTAGGATGGCCCCCCAAGAACTGGCGATTTCCACAACCCTTCCAAGGGTCCAACCTATTTACTTGCACATGACTTTCATGACTCTCCTGTGACTCTACCGAGTGGGTAGGGGTTCTCAAGCAAACTGTGTCAGATGCTCCTTGCCTGATGTGTACTTCTTTCATGTAGTTTGATCCTGCCTGAAACTGGTCCCTTCTGGGTGGGTATTTGGAGGGAGATCTCTGCAATTCTGGTCTGTAGCCTTGTTCTTACTCCCAGGGTGGCTTTGTTGGGATTGCTTGAGGATGTGGGTGACCCTAGAATGAAACGTAGTTCATTGGGGGTGGTGAAATCAGTGGCCAAGCAAGACATTGCTAATAAATGGAGGTCCTCAACTCCTCCTATGTTTGTGGAGTGGTGGAGAGGGATGGCAGATGTTGGTAAGGCTGCTGCCGCTTGACAAACGTGGCCATTGAATATCTTTTGTGTGTGAGTGTGCAAATTACGACGTTTGCATTACTTTTAAACCTCCTCATTTCTATTTTGAACACACCCGCTTCTGCACTGAGCCCCGTTCCACCACGGCTGAACGCCTTTTAAGCGGAGGGCGTAATAGTAATTTTTCTGACCACTCCCGGCCAGCTCTTCAATTCCAAGTGTCGGAGGGGGCGGTCTAGTCAAGCAAGTCAAAGTCAAATAATGCTTTATTCGAGGTTCAGCTCATAAAAGCATGTGCATTCAACAATATAAAATCAGGCTAACAATCATTTCTGTTAAAAGAAAAAACTTTCAGTTAAAAAAATAAGTAAACAACAAGGAGGGACAGGAGGGGGACAATATTTAGAGGGGTCCAGTGTGCACGTCCCATTAAACACTATTCAAAACAGATGCACAAAGTTCCCCTAGGGGGTAGTATTGGTATATATAGGAGTGGTCTGCCTTCCTCTCTCCAGGTATGGTTGTATGTGGAAGTCAGGGGCAAGTGTCCCTTGTCGGAATTAGGGAAACCTCACACAACAGGCTGGTTTTACGGCTACTGTCATATCACCAACCGATTGTTTCGTGTCATCATCGGCTTCCTGCTCCTGCGTCAAACCGGCGCTGCAATGCCTGACGGGTAGCACTGGGTGCTACACTTTAGTGGAGATCTTTTATTCCTGGCCGATGGTTGAGTGAGTGTAAGGGGCCCAAGTGATAAAGTAGTGAGCGTGGAGTGTGGTGAATTTAAAAAAAGTTAGTATAGTCTACTCTGGGCAATTTATTCCTGTAGCTAACTACCTTGTTAAAAATAAGAGGGGTATGGGGATTCAACCAGGCTATGTGTGGGAGACCCGTTCAACCCTCATTAGTGATCAGGTCGACATGTTTCATGCCATCACGGCAATTCATCAGGACCTAAAGTGCTCATAAACTTGAAAAAGAGCCCAAGGTGGGCTGCGGAGTTTAATGAATACAACCTGAGGGGTCAGGAACTGGAACAGGATGAGTTCCTGTATCGTAGTCCGCCCCTCAGTAGCTGTTGACGGTCCCCGCAGACTGCTTGGGTGGGACCTGTGCTATCAACTGATAATCTAGATGGCGCGAGAAAGTTACCTCTGTACCTAGGTCCGCATGACCGGTGCTGCTCGGTCGTGAAGCTGGTTAAAAAAATAAGACTTGATTACTAATAGCAGATTAAGACTTAAATACAAATGCAAAGTAAAATTTTGTAGCTAAAATTCCATAGTAGTACAGAATGAAAATGTTATGGATAAACAATTTTAAGATAAAAATAATACGTATAGTCTAGTCTTGCCGCTCTCTCTGCTATTTAAACTTATGTGTCAGCGGATGTGCACAGCGGGCTGGCTGCTGGCGCGCCAAAGGAGTGCCTTAGGCAAGCCCGTCTGCACCCGTCCGTGCCTGGACGATTCCAAACATCCTGCCGGTTTGGGCGGAAGCAAGCAGACTTACTCCCAGTATGATCTATTTCTATTAGGAAAAAGGTCAGTATATGCAACCATCCAGTGGGTGTTCCGCGTGAGGGTGCTTTTTGTTGTAGAAGCTGTGGATTTAACCCCTGGGCGGTCACAGCCCCTTCACCCCTCTCTAGGCACACTGTTAAACTTCTTAGTTTAAACTGCCACTCTTTATTAAAGCACTTTGCTGATGTGTATGATCTGTTGCAAGATGAGTCACCAGACATCCTCTTCCTTCCATAGACGTGGCTCACGGCTAACATGGTGGCTGAGCCTGGTTTGGCTCTGCCCCAGGGTTTTAACATTGCGACTCTTAACAGAGGGACAAGTGGTGGCGGCATTGCGATTATCTTTAAATCTAGTTACATTTGCACTCTTATGAAAGAGGTCCTGGTGGGCTGTAAGTGTGCACGCTTTAAGATCGTCTTCCGTTACAATATCTGGGCTTCTGGTCTACCGCCCGCCTGGCCTCTCTAAAGAGTTCAGGGATGCACTGATTGATGCAGCAGGCACACTGGCTATTAGATCAGCAAATGTCAGCATTATCAACGACCTGAACCTGCACTTGCATAACAAACACGACTGTGTAATAGTTCATTTTCTACCAGACCTTGCAGCCCTCCAGCTGACACAACTTGTCCCAGCTGCACTCAATCTGCAAGTCACCTGCTAGATCCTGTTTTCTCTACTTTATCCACCCTCACAGTCAACCCACCTATCTCGATGAGCTTGTCTGAACACTACCTTGTACCCATGACACTTTTTGGGGTAGAGCCCCTCCAGAGGGTAGCCCGGAAGTCAGTCCTAAAACGCCCCTGGCATAAACTTGACATCAAACAGGTTCATGCCATCCTCCTCATGAATACACCTAGGATGCCGGATGACCCTGATGCAGATGAAAACGCCTAATCTGATTGGGTTTGGCTTTCTCTTGACACACTCATCCCTGTCAAGTGGTCACAGAACCCAGCCTGTGGTATAACAGTAATCCAGCCACGATTCGGAAAGCATGCAAAAGGCTTGAACAGGAGTGGAGACGGGATTACAACCCTGTTCTAAAGGGGCATTATCAGGCAGCCATCAAAAACTACCATAGGGCCATCCAGAAGGAAAGGTTGGCCTACTTTGCTCACAAAATTAGAAATAGCAGTAACCCTGCTAAATGCATTTTTACAATATTTAAAGATCTTAAATCTGCAGGGCAACCTAAAGCCCCTCGGCTCTCCTCCGACCAGCAATGTGAGGATCTCACCGCTTTCTTCATTAAGAAGGTCGAGAACATCTACAAGACCTTCTCCCACACCGCGATCAGATCAGGCCCTGCAATTAGCTCTTATGCCACCCCCACACTCTCTGTCTTTCCTTCGATCTCTCAAGATGAGATGCTTATGATCTGCAGGAAAGTCAAATCAGGCTCTCCTGCAGACCCTCTTAAACAAGCGCAATTCCTTAAATCATTGCCTCAGCTCCTGTCGCCATTTTGTAAGCTGATCAATATGTCCCTGTCCTCGGCGGTAGTCCCCAGGACCTGGAAACGGGCCATGGTAGACCCCTTAGAAACCTACATTGGATACATCTAAACCTGAGAGTTTTCATCCTATCTCTTTCCTGCCGTGGGTGTTCAAGATCGCGGAGGCCTATATCAATCTCATTCTGACAAGATTCTTAGAGAATAACAATTTGCTTGACCCTTCTCAGAATGGCTTTCGCCCTGGTCATAGCACGGAGACTTCCCTCCTAGCGGTAACCGAACATCTGAGGGATACGTTAGATGCCGGGCGAATGTCAGCACTGATATAATTGGATCTGAGCGCTGCGTTTGACACGATATACCATCAGATTCTGTTGCAGCGTCTGGAGGAGGCTGGTATTGAGGGTCCGGCCCTAGGCTGGTTCGCCTCTTTTCTATCTGAGAGAGAACCTTCCAGGTGTTGGTCCCCCCTTTCAGCTCCTGGGCATACGCTATCAAACAAGGAGGTTCCAGAGGGCTCAGCATTGAGCCCAACTCTATTCAACCTATATGTTTAACCAATAGCGGCAGTAGCCAGGAGTAGAGGACTAACTGTGGTGTCTTATTCTGACGATACCCAGCTAATGGTGCATTATCTAACGACTCCACGCAGGACGCGCTCAAATTCAGGAGCGATCTAACAGCCATTGCAGAGTGGATGACTGCCAACTGCCTCCAGTTAAACGCAATTAAATCTGAGATCCTGCTAGTGGGGAGAGACACTGAGCTGTGGAGTGAGCGCTGGTGACCTTCGACTCTGGGCTGCGCACCCGCCCCTAAACAGGCAGTCAAAAACTTGGGAGTATGGGTCGACTGCCCTTAACATTCAGGTTGAAACTAAAATGTTAGCTGGGACCTGTTTTGGACTCCTGCGCTGGCTCAAACCACTGTTGGGTTTCTTTGATCCCACAGTCCACCAAGTCATCATCCAGGCCTCCATTCTATCGAGGCTGGACTACGACAGCGCACTTAACCTAGGAGCAAATAAGGCTGAGATCCTACGTTTGCACAGGGCACAAAATGCGGCTGCCAGGACCCTACTTGGCCTTCTCAGAGCTTGTCCCATGACCAACGCCATCCGCAGACTACATTGGCTGCCGGTGGCAAAATGCATTGAGTTTAAGTCTCTCTGCATCGCTCACAAAATCCTGAATCTCTACTCTCTTGATATGTTGGCGAATCTGCTCTCACTCTACATACCCACCCGTCAACTACGATCTATGGGCCAGCATTTTGCTGTTGTCCCCCAGGTGAGGATAGGGCAAGCGGGAGGGGGCTCTTTTCGAGCCCTCGCTGCAAAACTTTGGAACTCTCCTCCTGTCTGTATCCGAAGCATCACCAATCATACTGCATTTCGTAAAGTCATTATAACTCATCTTTTTCCAACTGTAAAGGCCCAGTGTTTCTTCAATCAGTGCCTCTTTCAATAGCTGCAACAGTTAGCTTAGCTGGGGCAGTTGGGCGCTCTAAAAATCATATAAAAAAACATAACATAACTGGTGCGCTAACCAGGAGCGTCCCATCCATGATTCCCGGGATTGCCCTCGTAAGCATGAGAAGATTTGGGGAGAGTGGTGGGCTCACCACGGACTAGATGACAGTACTGGCTGATTATTGTTGACTATTAACTGTGTCTTCTGTAATCCTTGCTGGCTTGATGGACTGCTGTCTCTTTTGTTGGTTTTGTAGTCTGATGTGAAACTAATAAAATAAATCCATCAAATTTGGTTACAAAAAAAGAAGTGAAGCTTGCTTGCTGTTTGAACTACCTCTGGACAATAAGTACATGATCTCTGCTATCTTCATTTATTTATTTATTTTTTTTTTTATTTTTTTTTTTTCTTTTTTTTTAATTTTTTTATCCTCATTTGCCTGGCCACCTCTTATTTAGCCTCCAACTGCCAACCACTCTTTCCAGGTGCAGAGTTTCCTCTGCATCTTGTATTGTGTTAGGTGGAATTTGGCGATAGATGGCCCGAAGAGTATCGTGGAAAAAGACTCCAAACTTGAAGTTCTATTCAGTTGAACTAGCCATTCTGAGCCGACTGGGGGGAGGCCTAGTTCTTGGAGTTTCAAGGCATAATCATAGGACCGGGGAAAAAAAAAAAAAAAAAAAAAAAAAAAAAACCCCGGTTATTGTCTCCAACGAACCAGAACGTCCCAAAAGATACGACTACGCTCACCGCCTGATCTCCTCAAGTCAGTTTTAGAGGTTGCGTAGAGAGACGACAGCCAACTTGCATGGGATGGTGCTGAATTTTCAATCCAAACCTTACATATCTCTCTTCTTGCAAGCAGTATGGCGAAGAACAGAAATGTCCTAGCGTGGCCCTTTATATTGTTGTCCCATCCAAATATAATCAAGGAAAGTGTGATGGAGATCGAAGTATTAAGGATGGAGTCTAGAGTTGCTTTAACTTCATTCCAAAATTGTAATATGTTGGGGCATTCTTTAAACATGTGGACGTCTGAGGCTGCGATATGGCCACATTTATTGCATTTCTTCCCTGGGATAAACTTAGAAAGTTTTAGTGGAGTAAAATATGCACGGTGAATTGTAAAAAAGTGATTGCGTCTTAGCCATGCAGGTTTGACACACTTATATAATAGGGTACAGGAATTCTGCCAGGTTTCGATGCTCTGGGCCCCCAGATCTGAGCCCCATAGTTGTTCCGGGAGGGTGAAATCTCCATCTATCTCTTCTAGCAGGCACCAGTACCATTTCGAGACCTCTTTACCCCCTGCAAGTTGCGCTACCAATTTCTCTTCGGTGGAACTATGCTTCCCTAAATGAGGCCCAGATCTATTTGTTGCCTTAGCCCAACTATCTAATTGTAAATACTTAAACCTCGAGAGCTCTATCCCCCGCTGCTCCCGCAAAGCCTCCCAGGGCCTCAGAGAATCACCTGCCAACACATCGCCCCATGTTAGTATCCCTCCTACTCTCAGCGGAATGGTAAGCCGATCATCCCAGCAGGAAGGGAGCCCTGGGGAATCCCAAATGGGCGCAAAGTTGGAGTAGTATGACAAGCCCAGGTTCCTCCTTATATGTGACCATATCTTCGCTTGGGACATAAGAGTTTTTAATTTAACTTTCTTGAAGTATTTCTGTTCTCCAAACTTGAACATGTAGCCGTTAGTTGGTAAGCCAGCACCAATCAGCATTGCCATAAACATGAGGCCTATTGATGTATTGGATGGCACTTTTAAGAGCATTCTCGAATGGGATAGTTGGAATGCCCACGCATAGTATTGTAAATCTGGTAGGGATAGGCCCCCCTTTTCCCTCCTCCTCCTCAGCTTTTTCCACGATATTCTTGCTGTCTTGTATCCCCAAACAAAGGAGTTAAGCTCTCTCTGGCATTTCTCTAGCGCTATTTTATCAAATGCAAGGGGGATCGTGTTAAATAAGAAGGTGAATTTGGGAAGAATTGACATTTTTAGCAAACTTACTCTACCTAGAATAGTTAGTGGGAGATTAGACCAAGATTTTAAAGATTTTTTAATTTCCTTAAAGATTCTCTCAAGATTGACTTGGGCAATTTGTGCGATATCTTGCACTATCCGAATTCCCAAGTATCTCATTGAGTTTGATGTATTTAGCGTTAGGTCAGGTATGTTCCATGCCATAATGTCTGTTTTGGAGGCGTTTATCTCATAGCCCGAGATGCGGCCGAAATCTTCGGCTCTCTCGATGACTACCGGTAGAGCGATCTCCGGGTCTGAGGTAAAGACCAAAATGTCATCTGCATACAAGGCTACTCGCTTTTCCCACTCCCCGAACCTAAAAGATGGAATAGAGTCTTCTCGTCTGAGAACTTCCGCAAACGGTTCTATGTATAGGTTAAAGAGGAGGGGGGAAAGCGGGCAGCCCTGTCTTGTGCCTCTAGAGATCTTAAACGATTCAGACAGGTTGCCATTTATTAGAAGCCGTGCTGTTGGCGATTTGTATATAAGTTTTATTGATCGACAGATTTTCTCCCCTAAGTTGACCCTCTTTAACACGTCGTTTAAATAGGACCAGTTTACCCTGTCAAAAGCTTTAGCTGCGTCTAGGGTGAGGGTTGCCAATGGGATAGTAAAGGCTGAGGCGATATCGATTGCCCCCACTAGATCATATGTTAAGTCAGAAAGCTGACGCCCTTTAATGAATCCCTTTTGATCTTGATGGATTATTTCCCCCATTACTGATCCCAATCTAGCTGCTAAAATAGAGGCATATATTTTGTAGTCATTATTTAACAATGATATAGGGCGGTAAGACCCACATAGTGTTGGGTCTTTTCCAGGTTTTAAGATCAAGACTATAGTTGCCTCACTCCATGATTGAGGTGGGTCGTTACCGTCCTTCAGAATACTGTTAAAAAGGGCCGTCAGCGTAGGGACAATTGTATCGGCCAAGGCTCTATACAGTTCTCCGGGGAGTCCGTCAGGACCTGTGGCTTTTCCATGTTTTAGTGCGGATACGGCCTTTTTAACCTCTGCCTCTGAGATGTCCAAATCCAATGCCTCACTTTGCACTTGTGATAACTGTGGAAGAGATATCTTATCTAGCCAGGTCTTCCTTGCCTGTTGGTCATCTATAATATCATCCCTATATATTTCGGCAAAAAACTGCGTAAAGGCAGTACTGATTCCTACATCTGATGACCTGAGCTGATTTTCCCCCTCTGCCATGATCCCTCTTATGTGGCTTTTTGCTTGGTCTGCTTTGACCCTCCAGGCTAGAATCTTACCTGCGGTTTCTCCGAATTCAAAATTGGACAATTTGCTCGCCTCCCATTTCTTTGAGACCCTTTCTTGTAGGATATCTTCTATCTGACTTTTGAGGTCTGACATATTTTTTTGATCTTGTAGTGAGCCAGTCGTGCCCCTAAGCCTTTGTTCAATTATCTCTAGCTCCTGTTCTAGGTCCTGAATCTCTACTCTCTTGATATGTTGGCGAATCTGCTCTCACTCTACATACCCACCCGTCAACTACGATCTATGGGCCAGCATTTTGCTGTTGTCCCCCAGGTGAGGATAGGGCAAGCGGGAGGGGGCTCTTTTCGAGCCCTCGCTGCAAAACTTTGGAACTCTCCTCCTGTCTGTATCCGAAGCATCACCAATCATACTGCATTTCGTAAAGTCATTATAACTCATCTTTTTCCAACTGTAAAGGCCCAGTGTTTCTTCAATCAGTGCCTCTTTCAATAACTGCAACAGTTAGCTTAGCTGGGGCAGTTGGGCGCTCTAAAAATCATATAAAAAAACATAACATAACTGGTGCGCTAACCAGGAGCGTCCCATCCATGATTCCCGGGATTGCCCTCGTAAGCATGAGAAGATTTGGGGAGAGTGGTGGGCTCACCACGGACTAGATGACAGTACTGGCTGATTATTGTTGACTATTAACTGTGTCTTCTGTAATCCTTGCTGGCTTGATGGACTGCTGTCTCTTTTGTTGGTTTTGTAGTCTGATGTGAAACTAATAAAATAAATCCATCAAATTTGGTTACAAAAAAAGAAGTGAAGCTTGCTTGCTGTTTGAACTACCTCTGGACAATAAGTACATGATCTCTGCTATCTTCATGTTTGCATTTAAATAGTAACGTTTCTTTGCTATTTGCACGGCCGCTGGACAAATAGTACATAATCTCTGCTACTCAGTTGCGACTGGGTAAATATAATGAAATGTGTCACCTATTTACATGGCTGACAGTCAAATAGTGCATTGTCTATGCTAATTAACCAGCAACTACCTCACTTTTACTTCTTATGTATTCGGGACTGAGTGTTTCAGATCTGCATGGGCTTTTGCAAATAGTCACTTACTCCTGGTACTCCAGCCTCTCTTATGGTCATCTTGTGCATTGTACACACATCCAAGACAGATTTAGGTTGCTCTGTCACACTGTCTGTGTTTGTCGATCCGTTTGGCCGGAATTCAACTTCTGCTTGGTCTCACTTCATAGGGTTCATCGGGGTTACAAAGGAGGGATAGGATCCCCTTCCTGTACCCTGTAAAAAATACACGCTGATGATTGTCGCCTTTGTCCCCCAATAATTACAGGAGCCGTGAGTAGATTTAAACACGTCTTTATTCTACCGTGCCTACTCGTAACTACCCATAACTTTCCCTTTCCCTCTTAGTCCCCGCCCCTTCCTGTATTGCCTGCCCTGTCTCTGGACAAAGGTCAGGCAGAGACGATACGACACCTCCCCCTTTTGTACAAAAGTCTTACTGTCTCTCAGATTTCTTCAATGAGGCGCGCTGGTCGCTTGGCATGTCGTCGGGGGCGATCACGTTGTTCCGGTGTCCTAATTCGGTGGCTCGTAGATTCTTCATGCCTTGCCGGACTAAGATGATCTCTGTCACTATCTCCACTTTGACTCACCAAGTCAGTGGAAGACTCATATGGCTGGATCTCATCGTGGCTGCTGGAGTTAAACTTCTTGAAGTGTGAGATATTGCGAGTTATCTATTTGTGATCAGCCTCCGCTTTGATCATGGTCCCTTTCCGGCTACGAACTCTCAAGGGATGGGCGAGATAATGACTGTTTGCTTTCGTTCTTCGGTCACGCCGAACCATCACCCAATCTCCTTCTTGGATGTCCGTGTGTTTTGCATGTCTGCGTCGGTCAGCATAGGTCTTCATTTTCAATTTCTTGTCATGGTCTAGTTTGACCAGTGTGTCATGATCGACGTTCACAGTTTGGGGCTGTAGAGCGCTGTCTAGTGTAGGCAACCGGGTGTGAGGAATTCTCCCTAACATCAGAGTGGCTGGGCATTGGTTGGTGGTGTTGTGGGGTGTGGTTCGATATGCCCGCAGCACTTCATTCAAGGCTTGTTGGATGTCTCGGCGAGCCAGTTCTGCTTGTTGAACTGCTTTCTTCAGAGTTCCCATAAAGCGCTCCACCATGCCGTTTGCTTGAGGCCATAAGGGTGTGATCTTTTTGTGCTTAAAGTTGAGGTGCTTTGCGAACTCTGTGAATTTGTGGCCATTGAACGGTGGCCCGTTGTCAGACTTGACTCTCAGCGGAATACCCCATGCCGCAAAGGTCTCATCAAGGACTGGGATTACTGCTGTCGCCTTAGTGGATAACACTAGGTGTGCAATCGGAAATCTGGAGTATTCGTCCATGATGACGACAATGTATTGGCCTGATTTTAAAGGGCCGAAGAAGTCAATGGCGATTTGTTGCCATACTCCATCTGGTAGCTCTGACATTTGTAGAGGGGCTGACGGTTCATCACGGCTAATTGGCATGAGACGCAGTCCTTGAGAGTGGCCTCCACCATCTGATCAAGTGACGGGAACCAGACGCGCTCTCGTAGGGCCTTTTTGGTGGAGCTTATTCCTCTGTGACCTTTGTGAGCAAGGTTGATTACTCCTTGCTGTAGTCTTTGTGGGATCACTATCCTCCCCCCTCTCAGTAGCAGACCATCCTCACTGATGGATAGTTCTTCCTGGATGTGTTTGAACGCTACAAGTTCTTGGACACTCTGAGCAGAGGTTTGGGGTTTGTCTTTCACGTGTCTCCATGAGTTGTTGCGTATGCGAGCTACGACATCTTGGAAGACGGGATCTTGACTAGACGCTTCACGGATCGCCTCCAGGGGCACTGTGGGCGGACATGCAGTCTCGATAACAAAGTGGATGTACTCCTTTGCCAACGAGCACTTCTCGCTGGTATGCGTCTGAGGGTGTCGGGACATGTAGTCTGCTGGATTTTCCGACTTCCCTGGTTTGTGGATGATTGTGTACACATAGTCCTGGAGACGTAGTCCCCACCGTTCGATGCGCGGAGGCATCTTGGCTTTGGGGTTGCCAAATATGGTGATGAGAGCTTGGTGGTCCGTGATGATGGTGAAGTGTTTGCCATATACGAAGAGGTGAAAATGCTCGCAGGCCCATACCACCGCAAGACTCTCCTTCTCAGGTTGGGAGTACGCCTTTTCGGTGTCGGTGAGACTGCGGCTGGCATAGGCGATGATGTGACGTTGATCTGAGTCCTCTTGATACTGCGCCAGGATGGCGCCCAGGCCCACCGGGCTGGTGTCAACAGTAATTTCAGTTTTTCTCTTGCTGTCAAAATATGCTAGGTTGATGGCAGAGCTGACAGTGTTTTTGATTGTGTTGAAGGAGTGCTCACAGGCATCTGTCCATAGAAATTGCTGGCCTTGACGGGTGAGCTCCCTGAGGGGGTAGCTGATGGTAGCGTAATCCCGAATGTAGCGTGCACAGTAGCTTGCCATCCCTAAGAATGATCGAAGATCACTGACGTCTCGTGGAGTTGGAGTGTCTGCAAGAGCGGATACTTTCTCTGGGTCTGGTTTCATGCCATCTTTGGATAAAATGTGACCAAAAAATTTCAGGGTCGATCTGTGGAACTCACACTTGTCTGAGTTCAGAGTTAAGTTAGCGTTCAGTAATGCGTGGCATACTCGGTCCAAAGCTGTGTCATGCTCAGTTTGATCCTTTCCGAATACCAGGAGATCATCGCTATAATTGAAAGCATTCGTGATTCCTTGAATCACTCGCCGGATTGCTTCTTGAAAAATCTCGGCAGCTGAGGATATGCCGAAGTTTAGGCGTTTGTAGCGGAAGAGTCCTTGGTGGGCTGTGAAGGTCGTGATATACAGTGATCTTTTGTGTAGTTCCAATTGGTGGTATCCTTTATTAAGATCGAGCTTCGAGAATACAGTGGCTCCATTGAGGCGAGCGATCATATCGCTAATGTGTGGTCCTGGGTGGCGTTCCCTCTCGATGGCTGTGTTGGGCGCGCGAATGTCCACGCACAGGCGCACTTTGTTGTCCTGCCCTTTCTTGGGCACCACCACCACTGGTGATACCCACGGGGTTGGCCCCGACGTGCGCTCAATGATGTCTGTTTTTAGTAAATCTTGGAGTTCATCATCGACTGCTTGTTGTAAGTGGAAAGGCACTTTTCTGTGATGTTGTGCCACTGGAGTCACTCGTACGTCAATGTGTAGTTTTACTTTGAATTGATTGAGTTTTCCTAGCCCTTTAAAGAGGTTTGGAAACTTGGAGACGATGTCCGGGGCATCCTCGGTCATGTAAAGGAGGTCCACAAGTTTCAACCGTTCCGCCGTCGGCAGACTAAGTAAACAATCAGCCAGATCCGGGCCTTCGACTACATGAACATAGGCTGGAATCTGTCGATCCTTGTAAGATAGAGTCGTGCTGAAGCGACCTAAACATGGCAAAGGTTTTCTGGACATCCCGGTGTATACTCGGACAGCTGCGGGTTCCAGTTTCGGTCGTGGCTTCATGCTTTGATATTCAAGGGCACAGATGTAATTTAAAGAGGCTCCAGAGTCTAGTACACATTTTGCAGGATGATCTCCGATTCGGATATCTAGTTTCGGGTATCTTTTCAGCCGGTTCGGGTCTGATACCATGCAGATGTATTCGTCACTGTCTTGTGACACAGGTGTGGGTAATGATGACTCACTGGATGTCGATCTTCGTGATCGATATGAGCTGGCAGAACGTACACTCGACCGGGATGAGCTCGATGAGCGTCCTTCTCTCCCTTTCACTGTGCGAGCGTGGTGTTGCGTGTTTGACCGCGACGTGGACGATCTTTGCCCTGACTGTCGAGTTTGACAAGCCACTTCGAAGTGGTTCTCTCTACCGCAACGGTGACATCGCTGGCCAATGGCCGGACACTGTCCTGAGTGGGGGTATTCTTGGCCGCACCTGTAGCACGTTGGTGCTGCCTTGTTAGTCTTAGTGTGTTGCGATTCCTGATGTGATGACGTCTTTCGGGAGGTCGCGAAACGGGCAGGTTTGCTTGACTTGTGATGATCTGTCCGGTGCTTCTTCTCCTTTTGCGCTTGCAGTCTGAATGCTTGTTCCTTTCTCCCAGTCTTATTAACTTCCATTTTCTTTGCATGGTCTTCTGCTTGGTCATTGATTCGGGTCATTTCTTCGATTTCCTCAAGAGTGTAGTGTTTCTTCAGTAGTCGCCGGCGCAGCGATTCGGATTGACAGCCTTCAATTATGCGCAGTCGCAACGCGTCTTCAGTGCTAAAAGCGTCAAACTCGCAATGTCGGGCTAATCGCCTGATGCGCACAATGAAGTCGCATATGAGCTCATCCTTTTCTTGGGATGCTAGATTAAACGTGTAGCGCTCATAATCTAAGATGCGTTTGTGTAGAAACCTCCGATCAAGGGCTCCTTTTACGTCATCGTAGGAGGTAGCATTTGCGGCAGGCAGTTCTTTGATGATCTGTGCAATGTCCTTTCCCACCAAATTTTGCAAAGCTATTCGTTTTTGCTTAGGATCTTGTACCTGAGACCCGGTCATATAGTCCTCAAAGTCTTCAGCCCAGCTCTTCCACTTAGGCCTCATGCTGTTTCCGGATGTCAACTCTAAAGGGTCTGGCGGCCGCAGATATGGTACTCCCATGAGCACTTGGGGAGATAGTGTGAGCGGTGGTGGTGTGGCTGGAGCTGCTGCTGTGGCTGGAGCTGCTGCTCCTTCTCCTGGAGCATGTGTCGGGTTAGTGTCAGACATCTCGGCTTGATCGAGTCACTCAGCTGACTATTGCTTGGTTTATTCTGCAGTTTGTATGTAGGATTTGATATTGCTTGGCTCTAACTGGGTTTATTTGGCAGTTTTAGTACTAAATTCAGTATTGCCTGACTCCGAAATGGCCGACCTCGGAAATTCAAGGGGTGTCTGTGGCTGGTGCCTGACTTCAAAATGGCCGCCACTCGGGACACACTGTATTGCACTTGAGAGTTACAGTTTCTTTCTTTCTTGTCTTTTTGTTTAGGAAATTCAAGTTTGCCGGTTATTCCAGCGTTCGGGACTCACCCTCACGCTCTCTGCTCACAATTGGAAGGGTCAGGGACATTCACAGGCGACTTCCACAGTTTCGCGCCGTTTTCCAACTCGGGCGCCAGCTTTGCAGTTCTTTTAGGTCGGGCAACCTCGGTGCACCAACCGAAGCTGAATGCAGACAATTTCCATGAATTTCGGAGCCGTCCCGCTCCCAGGCAGCTTCCGACGTGGCGTGTAGAGCGTCTTTCACTTTCTCTGCGCTCTTTCGCGCCGCCGGTGACAGGCTGCAGTCTGTCTGTTTCAGGCCGTGCACGGACGGCTGGGACTGTTAAGGCATGAAATGGGTGTTTGACATCCCACCCTCGTCGCCAGTGTCGCCTTTGTCCCCCAATAATCACAGGAGCCGTGAGTAGATTTAAACACGTCTTTATTCTACCGTGCCTACTCGTAACTACCCATAACTTTCCCTTTCCCTCCTAGTCCACGCCCCTTCCTGTATTGCCTGCCCTGTCTCTAGACAAAGGTCAGGCAGAGACGATACGACAATGATAATGGTCGGAAACACGGGGAGAGATAAAGGACATCTGTATCGTCTTCCCGGCGTTGGTGCAGAGAAAGAGCTTCATCCAGGGAGGGGAGGTGGCACAGGGTCAGGGGGGAGAGAAAGGACAGCTAACACGTTTTTAAACTTTAAAAATGTGATTAACAAGTTGTCTTTGTTCAGTTATAAAATTCAGTGCAGCATGTGCTGCCTTTGGTTTCGAGGCAATAATAAATGTTCTCAGATGTCACAATGAGCCCTGGCCCCCATGGCCCAGAACGAGAGAGAGCACAAAGAGGTCTCCGGCTCACTGTGACAATGTCAGAGAAGGAAGGGCTGGAGATTATAAAGGACATTTATTGAGGGGGAAGAGCTTTATTTTCCAATCATAAACAAGTTGGTACTGGGACTGGCACCAAAATAAAAATGCCCCACGTTAGAGAATCAGACAGTAAAAAAAGTGGCCCATACTGACAAATCAAAACAGTTTTTAACTTGTAAAAACAAGCTTTATTGGTGTTTTGCAGGGTAAGGGATAATGCATGCATTTGTGCTTGCTATTGTGAATGTGTGTGTGAATACAAGGGAAATCACCAGTGCCAACCATACACCCGACCATAAATCAGGCCCACAAACATCCAAATAAGCATTGGCAATGACAATAGGTCTGGCTTATTACTGAAATTGCCTTTTGTAGACACTAAATAAGCCATCATACTCTCACTCTACTTAACCATTAATTCATCAATCAGCTGACTCCTCCTTCCATTTAATCTTTTACACAGCTATAACAAAAAACACACACAAAATCTAGAATGTATGCAAGATCAATGAAAACGAATACAAAAAAGAAAATATGCTACCTTTTAAACACGGTGGGCATATGTTTGCAATACCAAAACTAAGCATAGCAGCAGGTGTCCGTCTTGCAGAGGTATTGTAAACAGTCTATCATAGAAGAGATTCTAGCAAGAGTTATTACAGTGCAAATCTTCTCCAACTAGGGTTTGTCAGTGGCAGTAACCAACAACAAAATAATTTTTTTACAAAGGTAGTCTGACATTTCCTGTAACAGAATACCCTTCTGTAGGCTTTACTACAGAGAAATAACACTTTTACTATTAAAAGCCTATTTTAAAATATGCTTTTCACAATCAATTAGGTAAGCTAATATGTCGAGGTCAATATTTTTAACATAACTTCTGCAGATGGGAAGATATTATTACGTAATCCTCTTAGAATAAGTCTTCTTTGTAAATTTTGTCTAAGAGTTAGAATTTTCCACCATTTTGAACTTTCCTTGATCATTAACATTTCCAGTTTTAAATTCAACTGCTTGTGAAATCCCTATATTCTTGAATCAGTCATAAAGATGGATCGTTGAGTATGAAGCAATTTTAAATAGCAGGTCCGCTAATTTGCTTTCTCATGGTAAGATGTTGTTATAAATGGCTAAGTTTGTTTTGAGCAACAATTGCTTTTTCTATGAACATGACCACCAAGTCTGTAGGACAGAGATGGGTTCACGCTTTAAAAGGTCGTATTCCTCATTGTTGATGAGGTGGTTTGAAAGTGAGTGCCTAACTAACATTGATCTAGATCTCTTTGAGAAAACATTCTGTTACGGCTAAGATTTATAGATGTTGTGTTTATGAGAATGATTTAATAGAATTCCATTTCCGCCTGAATCAGAATTTTTTACATATAGAGCTGACTTTGGAATTTAGTAAAAGAAAAAAATCTGCTTTTCCGACTGTGAGATTTATATGGAAGATAATAAAATAATGAGTAGGATCCATAGGAAATCGTCAGTAAATAGTACGTTGCATTCTAGCTCAGCCCACCCACAACACCCGAAGAATAACATCTCAAACGGGGAAATGCTGAAAACAGGTGGAATTTGTAGCTCGGATCCAGAGTATAAGAGTGTCTAAGATAAGAAGTTGTTTTGTGCAACAGGTCTAAAAATGTAAAAGAAGAAAAAAAAGCTAGCTCGCTCTCTGGAAATGACATTGTATAAAGTGACTGAGGGCATTAACAAGAAAGTGAAAACAGTTAAAGTGACTTTGAGATTGGTAACAGGAATTAACCATGAAAGTTTAATAATTTATCAAATTTCGAGAAAACACTGACATCTGTTACAGCTTGACAATGAGTTAATAAAATATATAAGAGAGAAGCCTGGAATTACATTTAAGCAAATGATGTCCCTCAATATATTTTGTGTCCAAGTGACACTATTAAGAATTCAAAAATCAAGCAGACAGATAAAACTATTATTGATCTACCAGGCTTTTTAAGAGCAATAATTGCATATGTTGTGAGTATACAAATCGAAAAAACACCAATTTATTTGATTGTGGAAAAAAAGAAAAGTTATCTAATTGTGGAATGTTTGAATTGTAATACTAGATTCTGTGTATATGTAATCACGTGTGCATGTCTTAAGATTTGCAGAGGATCCACTATTCATACTGTAAAGGAACGAAGGAGCAAGCTATTGAGAGCTTTTATAAATCTCACTAAAAAATACTCCATGTCTCAGTACCCTAAGGACTCGGAGTGCAAATCAAGGTTAAAGGAAATACGGTTTGTAGCGATAGAAAGTGTAAATGAACAGAGGAGACGTGGTATTCGAAAACAAAGACTATGAGAGAGAGCTTATGGAAAGTCACGTTGGGATCACGCACATATGGCTTTAATATAGATGAAGAATTACATTTCTTTTTTAAATTGTGATATTTGTTTGATCACCTTTGAGTCAATTCATTTGGACATTTAGACCCAGTAGGATATAATAATTGTCTGTAGTAATGATTGGTGAATATTTACAACATTCTGTAGATATGGTATTGGTTTGTGAATATTTCAGTTTTTTATTATTAGAGATCATTAGTTTGAACAATATGAATAAGGTTCACATTAATCTTTTGGTCAATGAATTTATTTGTCTAGCGACACAGTGACAATAGTGAGAATGTATATGCTCAGTCTAACTGTAGATGGGTCAGTGGCGCTATTATTGTTAGATTCCTTTCAGGTAGTCATTGTTATAGTCATTTAGGGTTTGATAAAAAGTTTAGAATAAATAATGTGACGTCGACATACAGACAAACGCTCCTGCTATGACTGACTAACTAATGGGTTTGAGGCATATTTTAATTTAGGGTTCAGCGGTCCAGTTGTTCGACTTGGATATTTCATTCATGTCTAAAGACATAAACATGCAGATGTCACTGCTCTGTTAAACCAACAAAATGGAGTAGTTTGCGCCACATAACTTGTAAGCGTGATTCAGTGCTGGCATGACCTCAGGTATCATGCCAGTAAGTCACACAAGCTTGTTTTTACATTTGGAATTCAAAGTCATTGTTTATTTTTGAATTCTGAGCCTTTTAAGAGTAGTGCATATACTAGTTTTAGAGTGAGGGGTTCCATGGTTTGATTACATGTATGCGTTAGCGTTTTCACTAACTTTGATTTATCACACCATTGAAATTATAGCAGTATTTTGGTGTTGTGTGAGTACCTTTTGTGTGCTGTGTTGCTAACTGCCTCTTTTGGTTACTTTTTCATGGGTATTGGGCATTACAGGTTGAGTCTTACACTACAGAACTACAGAACAGCAGGGATAGTGATGGATATTTACCTACCTAATTGAGAGAATTTCAGGAGGATATCTGGATTAGTAATACATTTGATAGTCATTAGTAGATAAATGGGCCCTGAAATTAATGTATTTCTTTCTCAGAGCTTGTTAAATAAGGTATATTCATTATACTAATATACTGTAGGATTACTGTGCCCTCTTTTGCCTTGATGAAAAGTATGTTGAATATTTTTAAGCATCAAATATGTGGGCAGCTCGCAAAATTGATACAATTGGTTTTAATGTACATTGTCCCTCCTATATTATACAGAAAATATTTGTATTTGAAACAGTGCTGTTTTGTTTGATCTGAATGGAATTATTTCACAAATTAACTTTGCCAATGATACAGGACTTGATAAAGCAAAAATAAGATATTTTGATAAGATCCTTAGGTGTTTTGCTGCACATGATTCTAAATAGTCATAAGGTATACGCTTTAAGGGAAGTGAGCTTTTTCTTATTCTTTCTATGCCTTTTTTTTGTTTTCTTTTTTCCTTTGTCTGCATAAGAATTATCTTGATCATTATGTATTACATTTCTTAGAGAATGCTCATAAAAGCTCACTTTTTTGTTTCATGTAATTTTAATTTGTAGGAATTTTAATGCATAGCATGTACATTATCTCTTGATATCAAAATATTATGCAGCCAATATCAAATGGCAAAATGGTGTTGGACTTTTGTTTTTTCATTTTTTCATACTCTTCCTTCATCATCATGCAAGGATTCACTAGAATCTATCTGTTATAAATAAATTCTGTAATATATTTTAAACTTAGGATTCTAATTAGGAGATAAAATATGTATTGCTATTAATGCCTTCATTTTGTGTTTGTGTTATTAATATTTTTTTCCTTTGCTTGTTCTTCTGTCCTTTTTAGGTCAAAGGTTAACAGACAGCAGAGCTGCCTGGTTTGCTAACAACATCTTGGTGACATTCATAAAGCTTCCCTGAGAATGCATTTCTCCCATTGCTTACCAATGTCTTTGTGGTTTGAAACTCACATCTGCTTGCTTTCTATTTACTGCCTATATTTGTTCTAGGCCACCCAGCTTGAGTTTGTCCTTTACGTTGTCCAACCCCTATTTACTGCATTTTTCCACCTGTGCTTTATAACTGTAAACTGGCCTTAAATCATGTCACATTTGCTGTGCTTTACAAAAATGGGGTCACATTTCATGCTAGGTCTTCCTGAGAGCTTGGTGTTTACATTTCTTTCTCTGTCTTCAAAATGAGAGGGTTTACGTGACAATCATGCTGGCTACTGGGGTTGTGCTTGAGGAAGCTGAAAAGTGTTATTTTATTTCTAGCACACAACAAAATGTAAATGTCTGTAAATGAACTGTGCATATACTGCAAAATATATCAGAATTTGAAAGGCACAAATGAAGCACATTTTCTGGTAATTCTAAAGTGATGGGGTAACAAATATTTTAATGAATCAAAAAATGACATTTCCACTTATTGTTTGTGTGCTGTTTACTCTTATCAGTGAAAATGTATGCCTGTGCAAATCTAGTGGTCATTTCAATTGAAGATATGTTGTCTGTAATGGCAGCGCGCTACCAAACCATGCAAACTGCACGCTACCCCACTCCACTCCACTGTGCACCACTCCTCATCACTGCAGTCTACTCTGTACCATTTCACACTGCGCCACTCCACTCCACTCCACAATGCGTCTGGGGCAGTGATGTCCTCAGGGTCGTGCCGAAGCTCAGATGGGTCCACCTCTCGACAGCTCCAAGTCTGTCCTGCTATGAAAGCTCAGACTCCTGAGATGGTCAAGCAGGGGAAGGAAAAGAAGGGAACTGCAGGGAAGGAGATCTGTAAATGAAAAGAGAGACACTAGTTATACGTTCTGGGTGTGTAAATACCTAACAATGTGCAACGTAAGGAGTTGGATATTACCCTGCATTGTATATAAAGATATACCTGTAAAGGAAAATAACCAATCCAATAACCAATAAGGTGGAAGGGTGTACATAAGTCTCCAAGACATGCCTACTGTAAAAAGGGGAAAGGAGATAGGGAACAATTAACTCCTATAAAGATTTAACCAAACATATACAGAAATAAGGAGGACTCTTCTCTCCACACCTATCCTTGTGAGCGAGTAGTAGGAATTCACAGGGGACAGGAGAACCAAATACTCCAGGTACTCTCTACTAACCGCCTGTTGAGAAAATCGAGACACATGCCAATGCTTGATAGAACAAGGAAATACTTCAATGCATTATTCAAAGCTGTTACATTTATCAAGCAACAAACCAGAAGGCTTGGAGGTAGAGGTGGTAATTTCCTTATCCACCATGCAACCTAATTGCCCTATATCTCAATAGGGATTAAAAACGTTTAGATCCTTGCTGTTTATTATACCACTAAACAGCATAGAGTTGGGGGTTTCCTCAATTCCACTTCATCCACATAAGAAGGCTCTTATTCAGCATGAGGCGACAGTTCTCGATCTCGCCAATGTATACAACAAATACACCCAAACAAAGAGTGAAAGCCTTATTGTCCCCCCCGCAAGTGTCGTGGACTACTACTTGCCAACGGAGGAGACTTGAGTGAAAATCCCTCCTGTACCTAATGGGAGAGTGTGGGGGTAACAAACTGTTTCAGATTTTTATGATGCTTGAAACCCCTCTACCTCCCATGAGCAATTGAAAGTCATGACTCGCCAACGAGGGGAGAGGAAAGGTTCAGTTACTAATGCTGCACCAAACTCAGAAATGAGTGTGGTTCCGGATTTGAGACACTCAGAAGAAATAGTCAAATGCGGTGCTTTCAGCACCCTTGCCGGACCTCTTCTGTCACCACTTCCGAACTCTGGGAAACATAAACGTCCTTGAACGGCTTCAAAATAATAAGCGGTTGTGGCGGAGGCTTCTTCTGACTTATACGGGGTTTCTTGATTATTCACGCAATGCCGCGCGCAACGTCATTACTGCGAGTCATCCTGGGAAATGAAGTTCACGACTCGAACGTTGATGTCCAATGCGTGTTGTTTTGTGTACCTGCCTGTCAGTGTTCACAAGGCTGGTGTAGCCTGACAGTTTCAGAACACTCTGCACCACTCCACTCTATGCCACTGCACTCTTCATCTCTCAACTCTACGCCATTCTACTCTATGCAAATACACTGTACCCAACACTACTCTACTATGCACCACTGCACTCTACACCACTCCACCTTGAGCCACTCTACTCTGCAGCCATGCTTTTTATGCCACTGCACTGTACGCCAATGCACTCTACTCTGTACAATTCCACTCTACACCACTATACTCAATCTTCGCAAAAAGGAGTGTATACCGCTGGAACTTCTTCATGTGTGTAATAATGAAAGGTGTTTGTTACGGCATTCACTGCTGGGAATATAACCCCGGAGTAGAATACCTCTGTTTGGAAATATTCATGTGCTTCTGACAGTTAAACTACTCCAAAATGGGTTACCACCCAGAGGAGGTGTAGTAATATTTGTGATAGAGTGTGTCTTACATTGGCTGCAATCTGTATTAAATCTCCATTATTGCTAGACATAGTGTTTAAGACACAGAATAACTGTCCAAGGAAATGAAAGACAAGGTTTAATGCACAGATTTGGGGAAATTGTCCTTTAAGCTTGATTAACCAACAGCCAATAAATAGGATATCTTGCCTACTCAGCTGTGGTAGACTTTCTGGGCCACACCCACTCCAGATGTCTCTGGTTTTTGTGATTAGGGGTCTCTGAGAATAAGCACGACTGAGCTACTCAGATTCTACTGGTAAATAAGTACCAAACCAAACGTTGGGGGCGCCATGTAGTGTAGTTCCTATAGTACCCTCACAAGGACCTGGGCTTTTAGATAACATACACTGTGGGTCTGGTGGCACTGACTCTGTGCACCCCTGCTGAGTATGTTAGACTCATTTTGCATTAGCTAGCTCACGGTGCCATTAGAATCTCCTTTTATCAGAGAGATTCGTTTTTGGCAACCTCAGAACACAACAAACCCTGATTCCTCAGACTTGTGGAAACAATATACTACTTTTCACCCAGTCACTCATTCTTTCTCATTTTCTCTCAGAGAGATACACAGAAGAAACAGTTGGGTGGGTTTACAATAAGAATTTATTGTACCGTTGTTCTTCTCATGTAAAGTATATGCGCTGCTACAACTGTTACACAGTAGCAGAGATATAGGATCAGCAGTACAGTGAACGAAAAGGAATAGTACAGTTCTACCATTTTGCAATAGTCATGAACATATACATGAATATAAAATGCATTTATAAAATAAAGCATATACTCCTAAGATGCCTGTCTAGATGTACCTAAGTGTACCTAGCATGTGAGTAGGTGCAAAAGAG
Source organism: Lissotriton vulgaris (assembly GCF_964263255.1). Classification (NCBI taxonomy): domain Eukaryota; kingdom Metazoa; phylum Chordata; class Amphibia; order Caudata; family Salamandridae; genus Lissotriton; species Lissotriton vulgaris. The sequence goes on along the minus strand of NC_141694.1, from coordinate 1,052,923,004 downwards.
CTAATAAGCCTAGGAGCCAAGAATCCCACTAGGATTTAGTCGACCCTCATTACCTTCATCCTGGACTCAAGTTGGACACCCCGTGAGGGATGGTTAGACCACAGTCAGCTGGAGCGACTGCATATCGGAGCTTCAGCATCTCTGGTCAGTGTGTCGGTCTTGAAGTCTCGGTTCCCTTCTGCCTTCTGATAGCAAGAGGTGCTGTATTTATACAGTCCTTGCGCGTGTGTTAGCTATTGTTCAGTATGAGGATGACATTGGGGATTAAACCTTGTGCGTAGATAGGAGAGGTGAGGTATACCCCCGGGTGGGGTTCTCATAAATTATTCATATGTACTAAGGATGACGTGTTAGCAATATCGATTGGGATAAAACCCTCCCTCTGCATGGAACTAGGTGAAAGGTTTAGTCCACAAAATGTGTCAGTCCTTATAAGGCGTTATGTCCCTATAAGGCATTCTGTCCTTATTAGGAGTTATGTCCTTATAAGGCCCGTTCATATGAAATGAAGGGGAGATGATGTAGGGAAAGTGTAGGATGTTCCCTGAACCTATATTAGGGTACCGATATGAAATATAACACCGCCTGTTGCAAGGGATTTGGCTACAGCATACTGCGGGTCTTGAGGGCTTTGTGCAGTGGTACAGGATTGCAATCACTCATCTTGGGGATGTCTGGGCAGGCACACACATGTAGGTTTTTCAGGAGCTGCAGGAGTACTCTCAGCTTTCTACCACCCAATTTCATAAGTACCTGCAGATGCGTAATGCCTTGTCAGTCAATCTGCCACCTAACATGCAGTTCCGGCAGTTCAGTCCCCTGCAAGCCAAACTATTGATGAGGAAGCTGCAGTCAGGGACTATCTCATTGATTTATCGTTCCTTGATTGTCAGTGCCCCAGATCACTTCGCCAGATTGCATCAGAGGTGAGAGGCCTGGGTGGGAAGTCTTGAGGATGCAGACTGGTGCTAAGCTAGGATGGCCCCCCAAGAACTGGCGATTGCCACAACCCTTCCAAGGGTCCAACCTATTTACTTACACATGACCTTCATGACTCCCCTGTGACTCTACTGAGTGGGTAGGGGTTCTCAAGCAAACTGTGTCAGATGCTCCTTGCCTGATGTGTACTTCTTTCATGTAGTTTGATATTGCCTGAAACTGGTCGCTTCTGGGTGGGTATTTGGAGGGAGATCCCTGCAATTCTGGTCTGTAGCCTTGTTCTTACTTCCAGGGAGGCTTTGTTGGGATTGCTTGAGGATGTGGGTGGCCCTAGAATGAAACGTAGTTCATTGGGGTGGTGACAATGGTGGCCAAGCAAGACATTGCTAATAAATGGAGGTCCTCAACCCTCCTATGTTTGTGGAGTGGTGGAGAGGGATGGCAGATGTTGGTAAGGCTGCTGCCGCTTGACAAACGTGGCCATTTAATATCTTTTGTGTGTAAGTGTGCAAATTACGACGTTTGCATTATTTTTAAACCTCCTCATTTCTATTTTGAACATACCCGCTTCTGCACTGCGCCCGTTCCACCACGGCTGAATGCCTTTTTACGCGGAGGGAGTAATAGTCATTTTCCTGGCCACTCCCTGCCAGCTCTTCAATTCCAAGTGTCGGAGGGGGCGGTCTAGTCTTGCCGCTCTCTCTGCTATTTAAACTTATGTGTCAGCGGACGTGCACAGCGGGCTGGCTGCTGGCGCGCCAAAGGAGAGCCTTAGGCAAGCCCGTCTGCACCCGTCCGTGCCTGGACGATGCCAAACATGCAGCCGGTTTGGGCTGGAGCAAGCAGACTTATTCCCAGTATGATCTATTTTCTATTAGGAAAAAGGTCAGTATATGCAACCATCCAGTGGGTGTTCCACGTGAGGGCCTTTTTTGTTGCAGAAGCTGTGGACTTAACCCCTGGGCGGTCACAGCCCCTTCACCCCTCTCTACGCACACTGTTAAACTTCTTAGTTTAAACTACCACTCTTTATTAAAGCACTTTGCTGATGTGTATGATCTGTTGCAAGATGAGTCACCAGACATCCTCTTCCTTACATAGCACTGGCTCACGGCTAACATGGAGGCTGAGCCTGGTTTGGCTCTGCCCCAGGGTTTTAACATTGCGACTCTTAACAGAGGGACAAGTGGAGGCGGCATTGCGATTATCTTTAAATCTAGTTACACTTGCACTCTTATGAAAGAGGTCCTGGTGGGCTGTAAGTGTGCATGCTTTGAGATCGCCTTCAATGCCACCGTTACAATATCTGGGCTTCTGGTCTACCGCCCGCCTGGCCCCTCTAAAGAGTTCAGGGATGCACGGATTTATGCAGCAGGCACACTGGCTATTAGATCAGCAAAGTTCAGCATTATCAGCGACCTGAACCTGCACTTGCATAACAAACACAACTGTGTAATAGTTCATTTTCTACCAGACCTTTCAGCCCTCCAGCTGACACAACGTGTCCTAGAATGAATGAATGAATGAATACAATTTTATATCGCGCATATTAACCCAAAGGGCATCAAGGCGCCTAAAGGATGGTAAGGTATGTAATATGAGCCGACACCAGATTACAGAGAAGCCTCTGCAAAGAGCCATGTTTTCAATGCTTTCCGGAAGAGCGGGCGGATGGTTGCCCTTTTAATTCCGGGTAGAGAGAGTTCCACAGCCTAGGGGTGAGAGAGGAAAAAGCCCTCCCTCCCCACCTGGCTCTAAGAACCTGGGGGACAGACAGAAGATTTTTGTTAGAGGAACGAAGTGTTCTACTAGGAGAATAGGAGAAAAGAAGAGATCTTATGCCTTCGGAGCTTACTCCATACAAGGCCCCATAGACCAGGCAAAGGATCTTAAAAGCCTAGCCTGGATCGGTAGCCAGTGCAAGTTCTTCCTGGCTACCGTGGCAGAGGAGAAGCTAGGGGCATCAAGAACAAATCTGGCCGCCGCATTTTGTACAGTCTGCAAGCGCTGAGTGAGCTTCTTATTGATGCCTAAGTAGAGCGCATTACAATAATCTAGTCTCGAAGAGACCAGGGCCACCACAATCTGTTTTCGAGCTTCTGGAGAAAGATAGTGTGCTATCTTTCTCAGAATCCTAATGACACCGCAGCACGTAACAACAGTCCTGTTGACCTGGCTGTCCAAAGAGAGATTGGTGTCTATCAACACACCCAAATTCCGGGCGGATTGAGAGGGCAGGGGGCACACTCCGAGTGACAGAGGGCACCAATTGCTTGACCAAATGTCCTGATCTCCACCGAAGATGAGAACCTCGGTTTTCTCACCATTTAACTTCAATGAATTAAGAATCATCCACTGTGAAACTGCCTCCATACAGTTCCTGAAGTTAAGAACGGAGGTACTCACCGAGTGGGAAAGGGAAACCATGATTTGGGTGTCGTCAGCGTATGACAACACCTCCAACCCGAAAGATCTTACTAACCTGGCAAGTGGGGCCACATAGATGTTAAAAAGAGTGGGGCTCAAGGCCGATCCCTGAGGGACCCCACACTGCACAGGTTTAGCGGGGGAGAGAAACTCTCCTAGCTTGACTTTCTGTTCTCTCTGAATAAGAAAGGAGGTTAGGAGACTCAGTGCTGGGCCCTCCACCCCATCTCCCTGAGCCGTGTCACCAGGACTGAGGGGGACAGGGTATCGAAGGCCGCTGTCAGATCGAGCAGGACCATGAGGGTGGTCTGGCCCCTGTCGACCTTCGAGCGGATGTTATTGGTGACCACCGTGAGGGCAGACTCAGTGCTATGGGCCCTTCGAAAACCGTGTTGAGATGGATCCAGCAGGCAGGAGGCATCAAGAAAGGCGGACAGATGTTGGTTAAGATGTACCTCAAGCATTTTTGCTGGGGCAGGCAGCAGGGATATCGAACGGAAGTTCTTTAGCATCTCAGGGTCCAGTGTGGGCTTTTTCAACAGAGGTTTAACCACCGCCAGTTTCCAGGAGGATGGAAAAATGCCTTCAGTGATTGCCAGATTCAAAACCTTTAGCAAAGGAGGCAGCAAGACCTTCCTGCAGTCCTTGAGGATCTTAAGGGAACATGGATCTAAAGGGGATACAGATTTTGTTTTGCAAGACCTGGCAACCTGGATGTCCGCAAACTGTTTAAAGTTGAACGGTAGCAAGACTGAGGTGCTTGTGGTGGGGGGAGGGCCATCTGCTTGGTCATCGGCGTGGTGGCTGCCCTGCCTGGGTGAAGTCCCCGTCCCCTGCCGGGAGGCCAGGAACCTCGGTGTGTGGCTGGATATGGATCTTGCCTTTGGTCCCCAGGTCAGCCGGGTGACGGGGGTGTGTTTTGGTGTTCTGAGAGCCTTAAGGAAAGTTTTAGACCTCCTCCCTATTGCTGCTCGAAGGACGCTGGTGCACGCCCTGGTCACCTCGCGACTTGACTATGGGAACTTGCTATATCTGGGGGCCACGGGCAGGGTCATGGGCCGCAAGCAAGTGCTCCAAAATGCCGCGGCTCGGCTCGTACTCAGGCTCCCCAGGAGGTCACCCTCCAAACCAGCTCTCCAAACCCTCCACTGGCTCCCTGTGGAGAAGAGGGTGGAGTTCAAAGCCCTCTCCACATGCCACTGTATTCTGAGCGGTAAAGCCCCTGCTCCGCTCCAGAGTCTGGTGGCCTGCTATGAGCCCACACGCAATCTACGGTCCTCGCAGACTGGACTGCTAAAGGTTCCTAGAGTAAGGAAGGCGCGTATGGGAGGAAGATCTTTTAGATACCTCGCTCCCAGATGCTGGAATGCCCTGCCTTTAGAACTGCGACTAGAACCATCTGAAGTCCTGTTCAGGAAGAAGCTTAAAACGCACCTTTTTAGCAGGTAGCCTTCTGTGGGAGGGGGGGGGGGCAGCCACTCCACTTATCATAGCGCGGGGACACGCCAGTGGCGTAACCAGGCGCTCTACAAATGTCCAAATAAATAAATAAATAAATAAATATTGTCCAGCAGCAAATCCAGCTGCTGAAGGGTGAGAAGAGGAAAATTGAGGAGGCTACTATGGGGTTCCTTTGCCCGACATTCTATGAGGGGCGGAATAGGGAGGGATAGAGGACCCAGTTCACATTTAAGAGACTCAAGAGAGGTATAAATATCCGCAATTTTCGTGTGGAAGAAGATCGAAATCTTGTCATACAGTTCTTGAGAACCCACAATGGGGTCCGGCGTTTGTAAGGTGAAAAGGGAGTCTACAATCTTAAATAGCTCCCTAGGGGAATTAAGGGAGGCCGTCAGGTTCGAAAATATGCCTTCTTTTCCTCTATTATCTTTGCTTTATACTCTCTAAGGAGGCGTTTATGACTTTCCTTCTCCTTAGGATCTAAGAGAGTTCGCCAAAGCCTCTCCTGTTTCCTGCATCATTGCCTTAGCACCCTGAGTGACTCAGAAAACCAGGGAGCTGAGGGTCTCTTTCTGGCGATGTAACGCTGTTTAACGGGGGCCAAAGAGTCAACTGCTCTCGCAATAGAATTGGAAAAATCGCGGGCAGCGGCGTTGGCATCTCTCAGGGGGGGTGGCCTAGCGCTGCTCATGAAAGGAGCAAGAGTTTCATTGTTGATCATCCTATAGTTCCTTTTCAGTTCCCATTCCCTAGAGTCAAAAAGTGGATGGGGGTATGATGGGATTTTAGTTCAAAAGGAACGGCCAAATGGTCTGACCATGCCAAGGGAATGGGGGAGCCTATTGTTAGTCTAGGATCATTAGAAATAATCCCATCCAGCGTGATAGAGTAGGCTAGATGAGTAGGGCTGTCTACCAGTTGCAGCAGTCCACATGAGGCCAGGGAATCCACCAAGGAAGAAGTGTCACTGGAACCTAGATTTTCCAAATGGAAATTAAGGTCTCCTAGCTACAGTTTTCTCTAATTTATCCACCCTAACAGTCAACCCACCTATCTCTGGCACGGTCTGACCACTACCTTGTAACCATGACACTTTTTGGGGTAGAGCCCCTCCAAAGGGTATCCCGGAAGTCAGTCCTAAAACGCCCCTGGCATAAACTTGACATCAAACAGGTTCATGCCTTCCTCCTCATGAATACACCTAGGATGCCGGATGACCCTGATGCAGATGAAAACGCCTAATATGATTGGATTTGGCTTTCTCTTGACACACTCATCCCTGTCAAGTGGTCACAGAACCCAGCCCGTGGTATAACAGTAATCCAGCCACGATTCGAAAAGCATGCAAAAGGCTTGAACAGGCATGGAAACGGGATTACAACCCTGTTCTGAAGTGGCATTATCAGGCAGCCATCAAAAACTACCATAGGGCCATCCAGAAGGAAAGGGTGGCCTACTTTGCTCACGAAATTAGAAATAGCAGTAACCCTGCTAACAATATTTAAAGATCTTAAATCTGCAGGGCAACCTAAAGCCCCCCGGCTCTCCTCCGACCAGCAATGTGAGGATCTCACCGCTTTCTTCATTAAGAAAGTCGAGAACATCTACAGGACCTTCTCCCACACCGCGATCAGATCAGGCCCTGCACTTAGCTCTTATGCCACCCCCACACTCTCTGTCTTTCCATCGATCTCTCAAGATGGGATGCTTATGATCTGCAGGAAAGTCAAATCAGGCTCTCCTGCAGACCCTCTTAAACAAGTGCAATTCCTTAAATCATTGCCTCCGCTCCTGTCGCCATTTTGTAAGCTGATCAATATGTCCCTGTCCTCGGCGGTAGTCCCCAGTACCTGGAAACGGGCCATGGTGGTCCCCTTAGAAACCTACATTGGATACATTTAAACCTGAGAGTTTCACCCTATCTCTTTCCTGCCGTGGGTGTTCAAGATCGCGGAGGCCTATATCAACCTCATTCTGAAAAGATTCTTAGAAAATAACAATCTGCTTGACCCTTCTCAGAATGGCTTTCGCCCTGGTCATAGCATGAAGACTTCCCTCCTAGCGGTAACCGAACATCTGAAGGATACGTTAGATGCCGGGCGAATGTCAGCACTGATATTATTGGATCTGAGCGCTGCGTTTGACACGGTATCCCATCAGATTCTGTTGCAGCGTCTGGAGGAGGCTGGTATTGAGGGTCCGGCCCTAGGCTGGTTCGCCTCTTTTCTATCTGAGAGAGAACCTTCCAGGTGTTGGTCCCCCCCCCTTTCAGCTCCTGACCATACGCTATCAAACAAGGAGGTTCCAGAGGGCTCAGCATTGAGCCCAACTCTATTCAACCTATATGTTTAACCACGAGCGGCAGTAGCCAGGAGTAGAGGACTAACTGTGGTGTCTTATTCTGACAATACCCAGCTAATGGTGCATTATCTAACGACTCCACGCAGGACGCGCTCAAATTCAGGAGCGATCTAACAGCCATTGCAGAGTGGATGACTGCCAACTACCTCCAGTTAAACGCAATTAAATCTAAGATCTTGCTAGTGGGGAGAGACACTGGGCTGTGGTGTGAGCGCTGGTGACCTTCGACTCTGGGCTTGCCACCCGCCCCTAAACAGGCAGTCAAAAACTTGGGAGTAAGGGTCGACTGCCCTTAACATTCAGGTTGAAACTAAAATGTTAACTGGGACCTGTTTTGGACTCCTGCGCTGGCTCAAACCACTGTTGGGCTTCTTTGATCCCACAGTCCACCAAGTCATCATCCAGGCCTCCATTCTATCGAGGCTGGACTACGCCAGCACACTTTACCTAGGAGCAAATAAGGCTGAGATCCTACGTTTGCACAGGGCACAAAATGCGGCTGCCAGGACCCTACTTGGCCTTCTCAGAGCTTGTCCCATGACCAACACCATCCGCAGACTACATTGGCTGCCGGTGACGAAATGCATTGAGTTTAACTCTCTCTGCATCGCTCACAAAATCCTGAATCTCTACTCTCTTGATATGTTGGCAAATCTGCTCTCGCTCTACATACCCACCTGTCAACTACGATCCATGGGCCAGCATTTTACTGTTGTCCCCCAGGTGAGGATAGGGCAAGCGGGAGGGGGCTCTTTTCGAGCCCTCGACGCAAAACTTTGGAACTCTCTTCCTGTCTGTATCCGAAGCATCACCAATCATACTGCATTTCGTAAAGTCATTAAAACTCATCTTTTTCCAACTGTATAGGCCCAGTGTTTCTTCAATCAGTGCCTCTTTCAATAGTTGCAACAGTTAGCTTAGCTGGGGCAGTGGGGCGCTCTAAAAATCACATAAAAAAAATAACATAACTGGTGCGCTAAACAGGAGCGTCCCATCCATGATTCCCGGGATTGCCCTCGTAAGCATGAGAAGATTTGGGGAGAGTGGTGGGATCACCACGGACTACATGACAGTACTGGCTGATTATTGCTGACTATTGACTGTGTCTTCTGTAATCCTTGCTGGCTTGATGGACTGCTGTCTCTTTTGTTGGTTTTGTAGTCTGATGTGAAAATAATAAAATTAATCCATAAAATGTGGTTACAAAAAAAGAAGTGAAGCATGCTTGCTGCTTGAACTACGTCTGGACAATAAGTACATGATCTCTGCTATCTACATGTTTGCGTTTAAATAGTAACGTTTCTTTGCTATTTGCACGGCCGCTGGACAAATAATAGTACATTATCTCTCCTACTCAGTAGCGACTGGGTAAATATAATGAAATGTGTCACCTATTTACATGGCTGACAGTCAAATAGTGCATTGTCTATGCTAATTAACCAGCAACTACCTCACTTTTACTTCTTATGTATTCGGGACTGAGTGTTTTAGATCTGCATGGGCTTTTGCACATAGTCACTTACTCCTGGTACTCCAGCCTCTCTTATGGTCATCTTGTGCATTGCACACACATCCAAGACACATTTAGGTTGCTCTGTCACACTGTCTGTGTTTGTCGATCCATTTGGCCGGAATTCAACTTCTGCTTGGTCTCACTTCATAGGGTTCATCGGGGTTAGAAAGGAGGGATAGGAGCCCCTTCCTGTACCCTGTAAAAAATACATGCTGATGATAATGGTCGGAAACACGGGGAGAGAGATAAAGGACATCTGTAGCGTCAGCCCGGCGATGGTGCAGAGAAAGAGCTTCATCCAGGGAGGGGAGGTGGCAAAGGGCCAGGGGGGAGAGAAAGGACAGCTAACACGTTTTTAAACTTTAACAATTTGATTAACAAGTTGTCTTTGTTCAGTTATAAAATTCAGTGCAGCATGTGCCGCCTTTGGTTTCGAGGCAATAATAAATGTTCTCAGATGTCACAATCAGCCCTGGCCCCCATGGCCCAGAACGAGAGAGAGCACAAAGAGGTCTCCGGCTCACTGTGACAATGTCAGAGAAGGAAGGGCTGGAGCTTATAAAGGACATTTATTGAGGGGAAGAGCTTTATTTTCCAATCATAAACAAGTTGGTTCTGGGACTGGCACCAAAATAAAAATGCCCCACGTTAGAGAATCAGACAGTTAAAAAAGTGGCCCATACTGACAAATCAAAACAGTTTTTAACTTGTAAAGACAAGTTGTATTGGCGTTGTGCAGGGAAAGAGATCCTGCATGCATTTGTGCTTGCTACTGTGAATGTGTGTGGGAATACAAGGGAAATCACCAGTGACAACCGTACACCCGACCATAAATCAGGCCCACAAACAGCCAAATAAGCATTGGCAATGACAATAGGTCTGGCTTATTAAGTGTAGACACTAAATAAGCCATCATACTCTCACTCTGTCAATCGTCTCTATACTCATGCATTAGTTCATCAATCAGCTGACTCCTCCTTCCATTTACTCTTTCATACAGCTATAACAAAAAACACACACAAAATCCAGAATGTATGCAAGATCAATGAAAACGAATACAAAAATAAAATATACTACCTTTTAAACACGGTGGGCATATGTTTGCAAAACCAAAACTAAACATAGCAGCTGGTGTCCGTCTTGCAGAGGTATTGTAAACAGTGTATCATAGAAGAGGTTCTAGCAAGAATTATTACAGTGCGAATCTTCTCCAACTAGGGTTTCTCAGCGGCAGTAGCCAACAGCAAAATCATTTTTTACAAAGGTAGTCTGAAATTTCCTGTGACAGAATACCCTTCTGTAGGCTTTACTACAGAGAAATAACAATTTTACTTTTAAAAGCCTGTATATTTTAAAATATGCTTTTTCACAATCAATTATGTCAGCCAATATGTCGAGGTCAATATGTTTAACATAATTTCTGCAGTTGGGAAGATATTATTAAGTGATCCTCTTAGAATACGTCTTCTTTGTAAATATTGTCTAAGAGTTCGAATTTTCCACCATTTTGAACCTTTCTCGATCTTTAACCTTTCCAGTTTTAAATTCAACTGCTTGTGAAATCCCTATATTCTTGAATCAGTCATAAAGATGGATCGTTGAGTATGAAGCAATTTTGAAAAGCAGGTGCGCTAATTTGCTTTCTCATGATAAGATGTTATGATAAATGGCTAAGTTTGTTTTGAGCAACAATTGCTTTTTCTATGAACATGACCACCAAGTCAGTAGGACAGAGATGGGTTCACCCTTTTTTAAGGTCGTACTCCTCATTGTTGATGAGGTGGTTTGAAAGTGAGTGCCTAACTAACATTGATCTAGATCTCTTTGAGAAAACATTCTGTTACGGCTAAGATTTATAGATGTTGTGTTTATGAGAATGATTTAATAGAATTCCATTTCCCCCTGAATCAGGATTCTTTACATATAGAGCTGACTTTGGAATTTAGTAAAAGAAAAAAATCAGCTTTTCCGACTTTGAGATTTATATGGAAGATAATAAAAAAATGAGTAGGATCCATAGGAAATCGTCAGTAAATAGTACGTTGCATTCTAGTTCAGCCCACCCACAACATCCGAAGAATAACATCTCAAACGGGGAAATGCTGAAAACACGTTGCATTTGTAGCTCAGATCCAGAGTATAAGAGTGTCTAAGATAAGAAGTCGTTTTGTGCAACAGGTCTAAAAATGTAAAAGCAGAAAAAAAAGCTAGCTCGCTTTCTGGAAATGACATTGTATAAAGTGACTGAGGGCATTAACAAGAAAGTGAAAACAGTTAAAGTGACTTTAAGATTGGTAACAGGAATTAACCATGAAAGTTTAATAATTTATCAAATTTCGAGAAAACACTGACATCTGTTACAGCGTGACAATGAGTTAATAAAATATATCAGAGAGAAGCCTGGAATTACATTTAAGCAAATGATGTCCCTCAATATATTTTGTGTCCAAGTGACACTATTAAGAATTCAAAAATCAAGCAGACAGATAGAGCTATTATTGATCTACCAGGCTTTTTAGGTGCAATAATTGCATATGTTGTGAGTATACAAATCGAAAAAACACCAATTTATTTGATTATGAAAAAAAGAAAAGTTATCTAATTGTGGAATGTTTGAATTGTAATACTAGATTCTGTGTATATGTAATCACTTGTGCATATCTTAAGATTTACAGAGGATCTACTATTCATACTGTAAAGGAATGATGGAGCAAGCTATTGAGAGCTTTTATAAATCTCACTGAGAAATACTCCATGTCTCAGTACCTTAAGGACTCGGAGTGCAAGTCAAGGTTAAATGAAATACGGTTTGTAGCGATAGAAAGTGTAAATGAACAGAGAAGACGTGTTATTCGGAAACAAAGACTATGAGAGAGAGCTTATGGATATTCACGTTGGGATCACGCACATATGGCTTTAATGTAGATGAAGAATTACATTCCTTTTTTAAATTGTGATATTTGTTTGATCACCTTTGAGTCAATTCATTTGGACATTTAGACCCAGAAGGATATAATAATTGTCTGTAGTAATGATTGGTGAATATTTACAAAATTCGGTAGATATGGTATTTGTTTGTGAACACTTAAGTATTTTATTATTAGAGATCATTAGTTTGAACAATATGAATAAGGTACGCATTAATCTTTTGGTCAATTAATTTATTTGCCTAGCGACACAGTGACAATAGTGAGAATGTATATGCTCAGTCTAACTGTAGATGGGTAAGTGGCGCTATTATTGTTAGATTCCTTTCAGGTAGTCATTGTTATAGTCATTTAGGGTTTGATAAAAAGTTCAGAATAAATAATGTGATGTCGGCATACGGACAAACGCTCCTGCTATGACTGACTAACTAATGGGTTTGAGGCTTATTTTAATTTAGGGTTCAGCGGTCCAGTTGTTCGACTTGGATATTTCATTCATGTCTAAAGACATAAACATGCAGATGTCACTGCTCTGTTAAACCAACAAAATGGAGTAGTTTGCACCACATAACTTGTCAGCGGGATTCAGTGCCTGGCATGATCTCAGGTATCATGCCTGTAAGTGACACAAGCTTGTTTTTACATTTGGAATTCACAGTCATTGTTTATTTTTGAATTCTGAGCCTTTTTTGAGTAGTGGATATACTAGTTTTAGAGTGAGGGGTTCCATGGTTTGATTACATGTATGCGTTAGCATTTTCACTAACTTTGATTGATCACACCATTGAAATTATAGCAGTATTTTGGTGTTGTGTGCGTACCTTTTGTGTGCTGTGTTGCTAACTGCCTCTTTTGGTTACTTTTTCATGGGTATTGGGCATAACAGGTTGAGTCTTACACTCTGAACTACAGAACAGCAGGGATACTGTTGGATATTAACCTACTTAATTGAGAGAATTTCAGGAGGAGATCTGGATTAGTAATACATTTGATAGTCATTATTAGATAAATGGGCCCTTTCTTGTCTTTTAATATTGAAATTCATTTCTTTCTTTCTCAAAGCTTGTAAGGTAAGGTATATTCATTATACTAATATACTGTAGGATTACTGTGCATCCTTTTGCCCCGATGAAAAGTATGTTGAATATTTTTAAGCATCAAATATGTGGGCAGCTTGCAAAATTGATACAATTGGTTTTAATGTACATTTTCTCTCCTATATTATACAGAAAATATTTGTATTTGAAACTCTGCTGTTTTGTTTGATCTGAATGGAATTATTTCAAATATTAACTTTGCCAATGATACAGGACTTGATAAAGCAAAAATAAGATATTTTTATAAGATCCTTAGGTGTTTTGCTGCACATGATTCTAAATAGTCATAAGGTATACGCTTTAAGGGAAGTCAGCTTTTTCCTATTTTTTCTATGCCTTTTGTTTTCTTTTTTCCTTTGCATAAGAATTATCTCGATCCTTATGTATTACAGTTCTTAGAGTTTGCTCATAAAAGCTCACTTTTTTGTTTCATCTGATTTTAATTTGTAGGAATTTTAATGCATAGCATGCACATTATCTCTTGATATCAAAATATTATGCGGCCAATATCAAATGGCAAAAAGGTGTTGGACTTTTGTTCTTTCATTTTTTCATACTCTTCCTCCATCATCATGCAAGGATTCACTAGAATCTATCTGTTATAAATGAATTCTGTAATATATTTTAAACTTAAGATTCTAATTAAGATATAAAATATGTATTGCTAATAATGCCTTCATTCGGTGTTTGTGTTATTAATATTTTTTTTCCTTTGCTTGTTCTTCTGTCCTTTTTAGGTCAAAGGCTAACAGACTGCAGAGCTGCCTGCTTTGCTAACAACATCTTGGTGACATTCTTAAAGATTCCCTGAGAATGCATTTCTCCCTTTGTTTACCATTGTCTTTGTGGTTTGCAACTCACATCTGCTTGCTTTCTATTTACTGCCTATATTTGCTCTAGGCCACCCAGCTTGAGTTTGTCCTTTCCGTTGTCCAAACCCTATTTACTGCATTCTTCCACCTGTGCTTGATATCTGTAAACTTTTTTACTCAGCTACCACGCCAGGCAGCATTTCGGCATTCCCCAACCCGATATTGAGGTATTACTCCTCCACTGAGCGCCCGGACCGGTAAATTGCTCACGCACACCGTCCCTTGCTGGTTCCAAATGTTTCCAGCTAAACTCTAATTTTGCCCATTGAAGCGCTCTACTACTAGGAGCCTTTCTATAAATATTCAGCTATCTCTGGACGCATTCGCCCGAACTGCAGGAATTCTCTTGTTCCCCGCCGTTCCCAGCATTGGATCTGCTCGCAACCTATCAATATCCTTCAGTCAGCCCCTTGAGGCTCGCAAACAATATTCAGGCACATAATTCTTAGTCCTGATGATGATCCTTGTATTTGTTCTTTAAGGATCGAAATGCCGTCGACATGCTAAATAGTTACACACAAGTTCTCCATTGTGATATTATGCGGGTGTTCACTATATAAGAACAGCTTTGTCTAATTTTCATTTAAAATACATGCGTTCTTTTTTCTTTTTCGCCTGAAAACATTCCCCTTTCCTCTCTGTATTTCTTTGTTTGTCTTTGTATATTGGATACAGGATTGTATCGCACTGTATATTTGTGCTAAGAAATATCTTTAGATCTTCAAAAATTGATTAAATACAGTGTCCGGCTGGACACCATTTTTGCTTATAGTTCGCATTGTTGACTATAATTCATTTTGTTTTTTCTATTTTGATACGTTAAGGACCTATGTTTTCTTTAAAAAAAATTGCTACCCTAGGTCCTTAACCACCTAGAGGGTTCCCTTGTTGTTATAAAAGTGATATCTGTAAACTGGTGTTAAATCATGTCACATTTGCTGTGCTTTACAAAACAGGGGTCACATTTCATGCTAGGTCTTCCTGAGAGCTTGGTGTTTACATTTCTTTCTCTGACTTCAAAATGAGAGGATTTATGTGACAATCATGCTGGCTACTGGGGTTGTGCTTGAGGAATCTGAAAGGTGTTATTTTTTTCTAGCACACAACAAAATGTAAATGTCTGTAAATGAACTGTGCATATATAGCAAAATATATCAGAATTTGAAATGCACAAATAAAGCACATTTTCTGGTAATTCTAAAGTGTTGGGGTAACAAATCTTTTAATAAATCAAATAATGACATTTCCACTTATTGTTTGTGTGCTGTATACTTTTATCAGTAAAAATGTATGCCTGTGCAAATCTAGTACTTATTTCAATTGAATATATGTTGTCTGTAATGGCAGTGCGCTACCAATCCATGCAAACTGCACGTTACCCCACTCCACTCCACTGTGCCCCACTCCTCATCACTGCAGTCTACTCTGTACCATTTCACACTGCACCACTCCACTCCACAATGTGTCTGTCCTGGGGCAGTGATGTCCTCAGGGTCATGCCGATGCTCAGAGGGGTCCACCTCTCGACAGCCCCAAGTCTGACCTGCTATGAAAGCTCAGACTCCTGAGATGGTCAAGCAGGGGAAGGAAAAGAATGGAACTGCAGGGAAGGAGATCTGTAAATGAAAAGAGAGACACTAGTTATACGTTCTGGGTGTGTAAATAACTAACAATGTGCAAAGTAAGGAGTTGGATATTACCCTGAAATGTATATAAAGATATACCTGTAAAGGAAAATAACCAATCCTATAACCAATAAGGTGGAAGGGTGTACATAAGTCTCCAAGACATGCCTACTGTAAAAAGGGGAAAGGAGATAGGGATCAATTAACTCCTATAAAGATTTAACCGAACATATACAGAAATAAGGAGGATTCTTCTCTCCACACCTATCCTTGTGAGCAAGTAGTAGGAATTTACAGGAGACAGGAGAACCAAATACTCCAGGTACTCTCTACTGACCGCCTGTTGAGAAAATCGAGACACATGCCAATGCTTGATAGAACAAGGAAATACTTCAATGCATTATTCAAAGCTGTCACATTTATCAAGCAATAAACCAGAAGACTTGGAGGTAGAGGTGGTACTTTCCTTATCCACCATGCAACTTAATTGCCCTATATCTCGATACGGATGTAAAAACGTTTAGATCCTTGCTGTTTATTATACCACTATACAGCATAGAGTTGGGGGTTTCCTCAATTCCACTTCATCCACATAAGAAGGCTCTTATTCAGCATGAGGCGACAGTTCTCAGTCTTGCCAATGTATACAACAAATGCACCCAAACAAAGAGTGAAAGCCTTATTGTTCCCCCCCCCCGCAAGAGTCGCGGACTACTACTTGCCAACGGAGGAGACTCGAGTAAAAATCCCTCCTGTACCTAATGGGAGAGTGTGGGGGTAAGAAACTGTTTCAGATTTTATTGATGCTTGAAACCCCTCTACCTCCCATGAGCCATTGAAAGTCATGACTCGCCAACGAGGGGAGAGGAAAGGTACAGTTACTAATGCTGCACCAAACTCGTAAATGAGTGTGGTTCCGAATTGGGGACACTCCAAAGAAATAGTCAAATGCGGTGCTTACAGCACCCTTACCGGACCTCTTCTGTCACCACTTCCGAACTCCGGGAAACATAAATGTCCTTGAACGGCTTCAAAATAATTAGCGGTTGTGGCGGAGGCTTCTTCTGACTTATACGGGGTTTCCTGATGATTCACGCAATGCCGCGCGCAACGTCATAACTGCGAGTCATCCTGGGAAATGAAGTTCACGATTCGAACGTTGATGTCCAATGCGCGTTGTTTTGTGTACCTGCCTGTCAGTGTTAACAAGGCTGGTGTAGCCTGACAGTGTCAGAACACTCTGCACCACTCCACTCTATGCCACTGCACTCTTCATCTCACAACTCTACGCCATTCTACTCTATGCAAATACACTCTACCCCACACTACTCTACTATGCACCACTGCACTCTATACCACTTCACCTTGAGCCACTCTGCTCTGCAGCACTGCTTTTTATGCCACTGCACTGTACGCCAATGCACTCTACTCTTTACAATTCCACTCTACACCACTATACTCTATGCCAATCCATTCTATGCCACTCTAATCTACTCTGCACACTAAGTTGCTCTATTCTACACCACTGTATTCTACTGTGTACTACTCCACTCTACTCTGAAACAATCTACACTACGCCACTGCACTCAGCGTCACTCCACACGGTGCCACTCAACTCAGCACCTTTCTGCTCTGCACCAATCCACTCTACTCTGCACCATTGCACTCTACTCTGCACTACTACACTCTACTTTGCATCACTGTACTCTGCTTCAATGCATTCTACACTACTTTACTCAAAACCAATCCACTCTACGCCAATCTACTCAGTAGCCCTGCACTCTATGCCACTATACTCTACTCTGCAGCCCTTTTATCCCCCTACACTATACTGCACTCTACACCATTGTACTCTACATCACTGCACTCTATGCCACTCTGTTCTACCCTGCATCATTGTACTTGACACCTCTCTATTCTGTACCACCCTATGCCACTGCACTCCATGATAAATGCAATCTACGCCACTTTACAATACACCACAGCAATCCATGACGAATATGTGATGTTACAACGCGATCAAAATGATGGCGGTATGTTACATCGCAGTTTTTACAATGCAAGTTATTACAACGACTTGCACTGGACTTAGGAGTAGTAAGATTTACTATTAAAACATCAGTCTACGTACAGTAGGGAAGGTGTTGGAA
Source organism: Lissotriton vulgaris (assembly GCF_964263255.1). NCBI lineage: Eukaryota > Metazoa > Chordata > Amphibia > Caudata > Salamandridae > Lissotriton > Lissotriton vulgaris. The sequence goes on along the minus strand of NC_141694.1, from coordinate 1,052,905,632 downwards.
TAGTAAATCTTACTATTCCTTAGGGTATATGGCCCTCCAGTGGAAGTCGATGTAATGCTTGCGTTGTAATGCCAGCATTCTAAATGCATCGCGGTGTAATCACCACGATGTAAAGGATGTTTCCCATCTAGGACAGTCTACTCTGCAACACTGCACTCACTGCCACTGAACTCTACGCCACTCTACTCTATGCCACTGCCCTGAATGCCACTTCAATCTACTCTGCACCACTCTACTCCATGCCACTCTACATCAATGCATTCTGAACCACTATCTCTCCACTCTACACTACTGCACTCTACACAGCATCACTCCACTCTGCTCAGCATCAGTTCACTCTACACCACTTCACTCTTTGCCACTCTTCTCTGCATCACTACACTCTCTGCCACTGAACTCAATGCCACTCTTCTCTGGACCGCTACGCTCGATGCTACTGTACTCTACACTGGACCACTCTACTCTTTGTCACTCTACTGCACTCTGTGCAATACACTGCATGTCACTACATACTACGCATCCCTGCAATCTATACCACTGCACTCTACACCAATCCACTCTAAGCTACTCTAATATATACTGCACCACTGCACTCCATGACACTGCACTCTGACACTGCACTCTATGCCCCTCTACTCTGTGCCACTGCAATCTGCACCACTACATTCCACTCTCTGCCACTCCACTCTGCGCCACTGCAATCCACTCTGTACCACACCACTCCACTGTATTCTACTCCACTGCACTCAACGACATTGCACCCTACACCACTTTACTAAAAAACAAAACACTCTACGGCACTGCCCTATATGCCAACCTACTATGTACCACTGCACTGTACGCCACTATACTTTCTTCTGCAACACTCAACTCTAAACTACTGCACTCTATGTCACTCTATTCTACACCATTGCACTCTACCTGACATTACTCTGCACTCTGACACTGCACTCTATGCCACTCTAATTTATGCCACTGCACTCTACACCACTCTATTCCTCTATTCAACTTTGTGCCATTCTACTTTATGCCACTGCACTCTGTGCCACTGCAATTTACCCTGTACCACTCCACTCTATTCTACGTCACTACACTCAAGGATATTGCACCCTACACCACTGTACTCAAAACCAATATCCTCTACACCGCTGCCCTCCATGACAATCTACTCTATACCATTGTACTCTACGTCATTTTACTCTGCACCCACTGCACTATACAGCAATGCATTATGCACCACTCTTCTCTACACCGCTGCACTCTACAACACTCTACTCTGCACCACTGCACTCTATTATGCACCACTATAGTATACAACACTCTACTGCAGTCTACGCAATGCACTCTACATGAATGCACGCTATTCCAGTACACTCTACACCTCTACACTCTATGCCACTCTAATCCACTGTGTATAACTGCACTCTACGCCTCTTCACTGTATGCCTCTCTACTCCACTCTACTAAGTACCACTGCACTCTACACCACTCTATTCAGCAACACTGCACTCTATGCCACTACATTCTACACCACTACTCTATGATACAGCACCCTATCCTGCACCACTTCACTCTTCTCTGCACCCACTCTACTCACGTCACATAGCCCTATTCTGAAACAATCTACTATATGCCACTGCACTCTACACCACTGCACTCTACACCACTGCACTCTGCGCTATGCCACTCTATGCCTCTCTGTTCTACTCTGCACCACTTTACTCCATGCCACTGCGCTCTATACCCCTCTACTCTAAACCACTGCACTCTACATCAATGCAATCAACACCAGTTTACTCAAAAGCAATGCACTCTATGCCACTACACCCTACGCCAACTACTATTCACCACTGCACTCTATGCCATTATACTCTACTATGCAACAGTGTATGCCACTGCACTCTACACCACTGCATGCTCTGCAATTTACACCATTTCCCTCTACGTCACTGCACTCTATGCCACTCAATTCTACTTTGCACGATTGTACTTTAAGCCACTGCTCCCTGCACCACTCTACTCTATGCCACTGCACTCTACACCATTGCACTCTTCGCCACTGCAATCTATGACACTGCACTCTATGACACTTCACTCTTCAAGACTGCACTCTCCACCACTGAACTAACCGCCACTCTCCTCTGCACCAGTGCACTCTACGCCACTGCAGGCTACCCCACTCTACATCATTGCACTCTACGTCACTGCACCTTACGCCACTCTATTCTACTCTGCATCATTGTACTCTACGCCACTGCTCTATGTACCGCTCTATTCTACACCTGTGCAATCTATGCCAGTGCACTCTACTCTGCACCACTCAACTCTAAGTCACTATATGCCAATTCTCTCAATGCCACTACACTGTACGCCACTCTACTATATGACACTGCAATCTACACCACTCTACTCCACACCTCTGCTCTCTACCCTGCACCACTCCATTCTAGTCCACTTCACTTGACTCTGAAACAATCTACTCAATGCCACTGCACTCTAAACCACTGTAATCTACCCTGCACGACTCTACTCTATGCCACTGCACAATACACCACTCTACTCTATGTCACTGCACTCTATACCACTTTACCCAAAACCAATGCACTGTAAGCCATTGCACTCTACACCAATCTACTCTGCACTGTGGTCCTTTACACCACTTCACTCACAGCCACTTTACTCCACTCTACAACACTACACTTTACGATATTCAACTCTATGAAGCTCTAATCCATTATATTCTACTCCACTCTATGTCTCTCTACTCCACTCTATGCCACTGTACAACACTACTCAACGTCATTTGACGGTTTCGACTCAGCTTCTTATATCCTGTCATGTGGAGTGCCACAGGGCAGCTCATTAAGCCCTTCTTTGTTCAACATTTACGTTTTCAAACTGGCCCCACTGATCCGGGAATTTGGGTTTAGTTTGACATCATAAACCAATGACACCCAGATTGTGGTAGCTGCATACAAAAACCAACTCTCGCCTATCCAGCAGTTCCAGAACTGTATGGGCACAATACACAGATGGATGAGTGCAAATTGCATCAAACTTAAATCCGAAAAAACGGAGGTTTTGATCTTTGGTAACATGCAGCCAACCTGGGGCAATCTGTGGTGGCCAGCAGAGATGGTTACACCTCCCAAACCAGCAGCCAAAGTCAAGAGTTTGGGTGTCTGGATTGATAATAAATGAACTCTTTATCAGCAGACCAATACCATTGTCTCTGCCTCCTATTTTCTTATAAAGAAAATAAGGAAGATACTCCTGTACAATCCAGCGGATACCAGAAAAACGGTAGTACCATCTCTCATTCAGTCCAAACTATACTACTGTAATGGGCTATATCTGAATGTTCAGAAGCAGTGTCTAAGGAAGCTTCAGATGGTTCAAAATTCAGCTGCTCGCCTATTGTTCAACATCCCTAGGCACAAAGCGGTATCTAAGGAAATCCGCAATCTGCACTGGCTCTCTGTTCCTCAGCGTATTAAGTTCAAGACACTGTGTCTCGCCTATGAATCTTTGAATCGGACATGCCCTTCTTTTCTCCAGAATCTTTTTGTATGGTACCAACTGATCAGACACCTATGGGGGCTAGACTCCTTACCGTCCCCAGAATTCGTACTGCCCACTGGGGTGGCCGCAGTTTTCACTACAGCACCTCTACACTTTGGAACTCCCATCCAATGGAACTTAGAAACGCTAGCTCCTAATTGAGTTTTAGGAGAAAGTTAAAGACCTGGCTGTTTCAGGACTAGACTCTAAACCTACTTTCTGTGGTCTTCAGCATCAAGACACCTCCGGGTATTCGTGCGCTCTTACAAATCCCATTAACATTAACTCTGCAACACTCTACACAACTCCCTCTATACCACTTCATGGCACTTTACTGCACTCTATTCTTCGACACACTACCCCCCTCCCCTTCTCCACTCTACTTCACTCCACTCCACTCTATACCACTCCACTCTAGGCACTCCATGCCACTTCACTCTACTGTACGCCACTTAACTCTACAATAGTCTCCTGCACTTTATGCCATTCCACTCTCCTAACTACTCCATTCAATGCCACTCCACTCTATGACAATCTACTCTGCTTTACACTACTCTACTCTAAAACACTCTGCTCCACTCTACACAGCCCCCTCTATGTGACTCCACTGTGCTCTACACCACTTCACGACACTCTATGCCACTCCACTCTATGACACTCCACTCCACTCTGACGCTCTACTCCACTCTACAATCTTCCACTCCACATCATTCTACACCACTTCACAATACTCTGTGACACTCCAAGACTCGCCATGCTACTTAGCTCTACTGGACACACCTCAACGCCAGTCCACAGCACTCCATAACACTCCACTTTATGACATTCCGCTCCATGCCACTCTCCTTTACTCCACAACACTCTCCTTTATGCCATCAGCTTGTAGCCATGCTGGTGTACAACATGGCTAAAACACATTTGCAAAGCCAATAGCTTGTGCATAGGCTAAACTTGTTGGCTGTTCTTATTTGAGAATAATGGCATTTTTTTTCCTTTCTGTTGTGAAATTTGGCTTGGTAATACCCTATTTTACATTCATTGTGACAAGTTTTAGGCCCTGATGAAGCAACACATTAGTTTGTAGAAGTCGAGCGACCTTCTTGTTTTTTGTAATTGCTGATGCTTTTTTGTTCAACTGAAGAATGAAATAATAATATGGACCTTTGAAAACTTAACTAGTCCTGTGTCACTTGAAATTTTGTAAATTTTTCTTCACTTGAAGAGCAGTACTGGGAAGAAGTTATCATCATCATAGTTAACAATAAAGATATGTGGAGCTCAAACATTTTCCTTTTATACTTATGACTCTAAAGTATGCTTTTCAAAATCCAAGTTCAATAAACTTTATTTCGGTCAATATGACCTAAAAAGTACAAACACAATACATAAAAATACATTAAAAAAAAAATTGCATCAGGACACAATTACATAAAATGAATAGAGATAAGGAAATCAGTATAAGCGTTGTTGGCGTACGTGAATGATAGGAGGATTCCATACATTGTTTAAAAACAAAAAGTCTTGGTGAGAAATTCTAGGCTGGAGACAAGGATTCAACTTTGGAAAGTGCATAGTGCGAATAAATAAATAAATAAGTTAGGTAAAAAATAGTCATAAAAGGGATGACCAGCATTATTCCTGTATGTCACATGATTAGGACCTAACACTGACTTCCCCAGAACTACAGGTTACTTCTAAACAGAAGTCTTTGCGGAAATTGTAGACGTGAACTAACAGTTAACCACTTCCCTTTTAGCCTGATATTCGCTGCCAGTGAATAAAATCACTCTGGTCCAATCATAATGGCAAAATCTAATTAAAAATAACAGGGGCAACCACAGAGGGGTGTTATTACTGGTTATTTAAAATAAAGTTAATGTTTTTCCTCCCTAAGGATGTTCCAATGAGTCTTCGGTTGTTTTCATAAAGATCCTACGGGTGCACCACATGGAAAATAGGAAACCTGCAACTGAGTAGACGATCGGGATACTGGAGTCATACTTCGGTATCCTGAACGCCTCAGAGCAGCGTCTACTTCCAAGGTTCCTACAAATCTGCACCAGCCAGCGTTTTCTTGCTTTATGATAGCCAGGGCAGCTAAAAAAAACGTGGAGTACTGATTCTTCGGGGTAATCACATGCCGGGCAATTCACAGCTTGCATACCCCTCCATTTGGATGTAAAACAGCGAAGCGGAAGAACCCCATGCCTGAACTGTAGATAAAGCTTTCTGGCGGCTGCTGGTTTGATAACATCTAGGGCCAGCTCAAAGCAAAGACTATCTTTTATTTCTAAAAAAGCTGAGGTTACTTTGCCTATTTGGGGGCAGCAATGACGTTGAGCCATTCTATACTCCTCATAATGGGCCTTCATTTGTTTCTTTGATATTAATGAACAGGCAGACTCAGGATCAGCCCAACATTCCCCCAACCCCATACAAGTTAGCATATGTTTAATATGCACTAGCCAAGGCAATTGGGCAGCCCCCGCGCATTCATTACTTCCAGCAGTTCCTCCCTATATGGTATAAGTTCATGGGTGGACCACAGGCGACGCCAGTACATTAGGAGTTTAAGGTTTGATACTTCTGCAATCGCCTGTAGCCCCAAGTCTAATCGGAGCAGAATTAGCGGGTTACTCCGTGGGATAGTTACTCAAGTTTTGAGTGACCCCATAGTTCTGCGCCATATAGCGCGCCTCCTCGGGCTTGAACCTTATAGATTTCCATTGCCGGCTGACAGGTTTCTGGCTAGACTTACAGAAAACCTTCATAATGCCACCTGTCGATTGAGCTAGTTTTAAGGACGATTTAATAATGTGAACCCCCCAATCCATAGTTTCTGTAATGGTGATGCCGAGATAAGTGAAGGAGGGAACTCTTTTGAGGGGTTTGCCGTTTAATAAAGGGTTTGAATGTGTACTTTTTGGGCTATTAAACGCCATAAATTTTGTTTTCTGTAGATTTATTTCTAATCCTCTTTTAGTACAGAATACTTCAAATATATTAAGAACCCTTTGTATCCCCATAGGTGATTTGGCTACCAGTAAAGTGCCATCAGCAAACATCATTGCAGGGATTTTGTGTGAGGCTAACTTAGGTGCATCAAGGTATTTTTCTGCTGACAGAGAATCTATCAGGCCATTAATATGTAGGCTAAATAGAGTTGGAGCAAGCACACAACCCTGGCGGATGCCACGTTTGATCGGAATGGGTGCAGTTAATGTTCCATCCTTGCCAAACCTGATTTGCGCAAAGTTGTCCTTGTGGAGCCGTTTAATGAGATGGATTAAATATACTGGAATCCCTATCTCACAAAGGACTGTCCACAGTTTTTCCCTCTGGACCAAATCAAAGGCTGACCTCAGGTCTACAAATATTAAGTAGAGACTACCCCCCTCCAGATACACGGTCTTCCAGTACAACAGTTGTAATCTAAGTACTTGGTCCAGGGTAGACAGTTTTTCTCTGACCCCGCCTATAAGGGGGATAGTATCTCCTTTTCCTCCATCCAGGATTGTAGCCTGAGCAGCAAGATACGTGCAAAGATTTTTTGTGAAATATCTATCAGGCTGATTGGTCTATAGTTGGTTGGGAGGAGCGGTGAACCTTTTATGAAAATCAGAATTACTTCCGCGCCAACCCAACTGGAGGGAATTTTCATACCCTGCAGTATGGCGTTAAATAACACCCAAAAATAAGGGGCCAGATAGATGGTTCGCTCCGAAAAAGATCCCCAGGAATCTTATTCAGGCCTGGTGCTTTACCTGGGGCTATGTTCGCTAAAGCGCCCTTTATTTCATTTAGACTTATACTTGGGCTGAAGCTGTCATCATCGTGGTCGTTAAATTCCCCTTGGTTTGGGGGAAAATCGACCTTCAAGTGGCATCCATCAGACAAGACACCCTTCGTCGTCTTTTCCTTAGCATAAAGGGATTCAAAATTATCCCGCCAGACCTCTTCGTCCAGGTTCGGGTCTACTGATGTTTTGGGAGCAGAGGTGCACGAATTGACCACACCCCCAAAAAGTCCTCATATCCCTTTCCCCTAGGGCAGTTCTCAGTGTGCCCCACTTTTCCATTTCTCACCCTTGTTTAGCTTCTGAGATGGCCAATTTATATGCCTTCCTTGCAATTTTATTTGCGGGCGATCATACCTTTAATAAATGCTACAAGTGATCTTTTAGCCTTGCGGCAAAGATCATCATACCAGGGGTGGGGGGGAGTCCTGCTTGGCCTATTAATTTTATTGGGATAGAAAAAGTTCAATGTAACTTCTCCTAGTCTAGCATGGTTCAACTCGACCAACTCTAGGTCTATGCCGTCCCCGTTTTGGATTTTTGAGATAGAAGCTGTCAAAAGGACAGGGAGTAAGGCTTCGTATAGAGTGCTCAATTTATCTTGTGATTGACTGAAATCAGTCCAACGCACTCTCCGCCTACAGTTGGAAACTGTCAGCCTGGGGTCAATGAAATTATCCAAGGTGGGCGCACTCCCAGTGTTTAATGCTTTTAGTTCGAGTACTCACTGTCTAAACGTGGGATAATTTTAAAATCAGTCATCCTATCCCAGGATTTAGAGTCAATTATAATATAACCTAATAAAGATCCACGATCTTTTCTGTGGAACGTATAACCATTAGATGTATCAGACAAGGATCTCCCATTGCACGCTCTTAGTGAGTGTTTCAAAACAATTCAGAAAAGGGGGGTGGTGATGGACAGAGTTTCTGAATTAAGCAGAATACTCCTACCCAGTCAACAGATCAGGGCTTGATCCATCACCGTTTTTTAGCTCACTGCACCATCCCAGCTCAGAACCTGGCTACATGCAAATTAGTCTGTCCCTGGCCCAGTGCATCATGGGAACAGGGCAGACCAAACTACCAAGCCAATTCTTTTACTGGAAAGGAAACAAGCTTCCGGGGACCGGTTTCTGGCATTACAGCCGTCTTCGGCCCGGCTTGCTTGAATCCTGATGGTGCAGTGAGCAAGGGACTCATGTCTGAGTATACCCTTCCACGCTTATGGTGGACAAAACGATTCAGAAAAGGGGGTGGTGATGGACAGAGTTTCTGAATTAAGCAGAATACTCCTACCCAGTCAACAGATCAGGGCTTGATCCATCACCGTTTTTTAGCTCAGGTTCTGAGCTGGGATGGTGCAGTGAGCTAAAAAACGGTGATGGATCAAGCCCTGATCTGTTGACTGGGTATGAGTGTTCTGTTTAATTCAGATACTCTGTCCATCACCACCCCCTTTTCTGAATTGTTTCAAAACAAGGCAGTTCATCTGGATCACCAGGGGGGACCATTTTTTAACTGGTGGGCATCTAGACTCCGGAATTGCCCAGAAGTTATCCTCGTCATATAAACTATCCAGCAGCAACCCCTCAAGAGGCCTAAACTGACAGTTAAAATCCCCGCCTAGTATCACCATATGGTTTACAGCAATGGGGCCTAGAAATATGGTTAATTCCTCCAATGTGGTGGACTCTTTACCCATGGGTGTGGGTCTAGAATATACATTTAAAAGGTCTATAGAAGACTTTGATGGAAACTGCAGTATGACACACAATATGTCATTTGAGCCTGTGTCAATCTGCTCGGCCGTACATCCCAGATGGACACCTACCAATGTCATAAGGCCTCCGGATGGTCTCCCTTTACCCCCAGATGTTGAGGGAATGCTAAAAGAAGCAACACCTGACTTAAGGACGTCCCCTCTTTCCCATGTTTCCTGAAATATGCAGATCTCAAATTTGCTAATCAAAGATTCCCAATCAGGGTCATCAATCTTGTGGTTCAGACCCCCAATGTTCCAAGATATAACCCTTGTTATCGGACAATTAGATGGATTCTGTTCGAGAGGCACTGAAGGGGGTAAATGCATTAACACCTTTTGTTATTTCAGTATCATCCTTAACTTTTGACCCTATGGGTAAACAATATTTAAAATTTCTAGACAGGGCTGAGTCGCCGCCGTGGTGGGTGCAGCTTGGGGAACCGCTCATGCTCCCTCCGGCTGGACCCTCCCCATTCGGGAGACAAGGCCCTGTAACGTTTGCCTGGGTCAAATTATCTACTTGTGGGTTGCATGTTTGTGCCTTATTATTTAGGGAATTTTCCTTTAGTCAATCTACTCCATCTAGGCAGCTGAACCTATTCCCAGTAGGAATGTTAAAAATAGATTGGCTATGACAGTGCTGGCCTGGATGGCCCAATAAAGGATTATTAGGAACAGGTCTCCATCCCTGCTCCTGGTGACAAGTATGCTGATGAGGCCTATTGGGGGAAGTAGCCTAAAAGAAGTAATAAAATACCACCCTTGTTCCTCCCATACTCACTAACTAAAACTCTTTGGGTCATCCCTGGATTTCTAAAATTAATTACTATGCAGTCTCCTTGTATGTCCTGTGTCGTCTGCCTATCCAACCAACCCTACGTGTGGTCAAAATCTCTCCAACATTCTCATAACTAAAATGACTGTGATTCACAAGCCAGTGGACACATTTGATCTTTAATTCTTGGTGGGATTCTAATTGCCCCCTTCTGAGTTCGGGTATACCTGCAAGGATCAGGACGTTTGGAGTTGATGCAGGAGGTAAGTTTATAACTGGAGGAGAGTAAATATGGTTATTGCCTTCTAAATTTAAAGGGGCACCTACATCCACCTGCCTGGAATCTAGTTGTGGTTCCCCTGTGAGTTTAGGCAATGACGGTGTGTGGTTTGCTAAATTTGCTGTGACCGGGAGTGGCCTTACCACACAATCTTCATTAGACTTCATTAGACGTAACACCCCATCTAGATTTGATGGTGGGTCTTTTTCATTGGGGGTTGGGTGGGGGTTAACCAAATGATTGCTCGCGGTAACCTGGCCTTGTGTCTTACTATTAGGGCCAGCAGTACCCTTGATTATCCCCCTAGATCTTGCCCACTCATTAAACATTACAGTCAGCCTATCTATCCTTTCTTGTAGAGGTCTAAGTTCGTCCTTGACTATAACTCTCATTTGGGTCTGAAGATCCGCCACCAACTTTGTAACCCACACTGGCTGGTCACTGATAGTTTCTGTGCTATTTTCTAGATTTCCACTCGCCGAGTTTCCTTTTTTGGGAGTTGAGCCCTGTGGCTTTTTCCTTCTTATAGTCGATTTCGCCTTGGCTTTCGGTTTAGCTTTGCCTTTTCTACCCGGTTGGTTTAGTATATTAACCACAGGTAACTCGGGACTGACTACTTTGATAATTGGAAATTGGTCGTTAGGTGACTCTGTTACTGAAACCCCTGTGGCTTGTGTAGGACTAGAGTCCAACAATGCTATTTCTAAGTTTGGGGTCAGAGACAGTCGTCTCTCAGTCCGCTCTATTTCTGTAGCCACAGCTCCCAGAGCTTTTTCCAACATCCTATCTATAGATGTAGGTTTAGTGCTTGGTTTGGGCAAGGCTAGGGTCTGTTTCTTCTCAACACAAGCCCATTTCCCTATTTTGCGATCTCTTGGGTTGGACTCTCGCAATAAATCTTACATTTTTATATTTTGGGAGGGCGAGGTAAGTGATTTAACTAAGACCAACGCTGCCAGGCTCAAGAAGAAAAAGAAAATAGTGCATATTATTACAAAGGTGTCTAGAAGGTAGACCAATACTATAAAACACTATCTCAAACTACCAACTAAACAAAGGCGATCTACACACACAAGATTTCACTGTGTACTTAATGCAAAAACATTTATAGTGCACAGTGTACTAAGTAAAAATGGGCAGTTCCAGATGTATATCAGTCTGAGAAACGCATCAACAGTACCTCAGTTTCAGGTCCCACTGTAGATATTTAGAGGGGTGGCCCAGGCCAGCCTTTTTCGGCCTCTGACAGGTGCGGAGGGGCCCGCCCTTGGCCCGGGCAATCCCGCGGGCGTCCCGCGCTGCGGGAGGGCCAGGCTGATTATGAGGGCCACGGTCGCCCTCCAGCTGCATCTTGCTAGGACCCCTGGGCGATGTAGTTCTCAGCTGAGCCGTTCACCTCACGGCTGTTCCGGCGGCACTGCAAGGGATCCCACTGGCCCAGAAGCGATGTAAACAGAGAAGGTTGGAGCAGGGGCAGGTACGCATTGGCCGTTCTCCTCACGGCGGGCTCTCACTTTCAAAGAACTCGTCCCGTGCTGCGGGAAGGCCGGGCGGATTATGAGGGCCTCGGTCGCCCTTCATCTGCGTCACAAGTCTGCGCCTTGCTAGGACCCCTGGACGTTGTAGTTGTCAGCCGATCCATTCACCTCACAGCTGTTCCGGCGGCGCTGCAAGGGATCCCACTGGCCTAGAAGCGATGTAAACAGAGAAGGTAGGAGCAGGGGCAGGTACGCGTTGGCCATTCTCCTCACGGCGGTCTCTCACTTTCAAAGAACTCGTCCTGCGCCGAGGGAGGGCCGGGCCGATTATGAGGGCCTCGGTTGCCCTCCAGCTGCGTCACGAGTCTGCGCCTTGCTAGGACCCCTGGGCGATGTAGTTCTCAGCCGAGCCGTTCACCTCACCGCTGTTCCGGCGGTGCGGCAAGGGATCCAACTTGCCCAGAAGCGATGTGAACAGGGGCGCAGGGTCAAGACTGATTTGCATATGGCTGGGTTCAAACTGGAATGGCATGGTGAGCAAATAAACGATGGATTTAGGCCTAGATCTCTGTACTGGGGTGATTGTATGACATTGTTCTGCATTCTGTCCATCACCTGTTGTTTTTTGCATTTGTCACCCCGAGTGAGACGGGTATGCTCAGACGTGAGTCCCGTGCTCTCCGTGCCACTGGAATCAAGCTATCCAGGCTGATGAGGGCTGAAAGCCCGAAACCGGTCCTTGGGTGCTTGTTTCCAGTCCAGGGAGGACCTGGCTTGGCAGTTCGGGCTGGACTGTTTCCATGGGGCACAGGGTCAAGACTGATTTGCATATGGCTGGGTTCAAACTGGAATGGCATGGTAAGCAGAAAAACAATGGATTTAGGCCTAGAACTCTGTACTGGGGTGAATGTATGACATTGTTCTGCATTCTGTCCATCACCTGTCGTTTTTTGCATTTGTCACCCTGAGTGAGACGGGTATGCTCAGACGTGAGTCCTGTGCTCTCCATGCCACTGGAATCAAGCTATCCAGGCTGATGAGGGCTGAAAGCCCGAAACCGGTCCTTGGATGCTTGTTTCCAGTCCAGGGAGGACCTGGCTTGGCAGTTCGGGCCGGACTGTTCCCATGGGGCACAGTGTCAAGACTGATTTGCATATGGCTGGGTTCAAACTGGAATGGCATGGTGAGCAAAAAAACAATGGATTTAGGCCCAGATCTCTGTACTGGGGTGAATGTATGACATTGTACTGCATTCTGTCCATCACCTGTTGTTTTTTGAATTTGTCACCCGGAGTGAGACGGGTATGCTCAGACGTGAGTCCCGTGCTCTCCATGCCACTGGAATCAAGCTATCCAGGCTGATGAGGGCTGAAAGCCCGAAACCGGTCCTTGGATGCTTGTTTCCAGTCCAGGGAGGACCTGGCTTGGCAGTTCGGGCTGGACTGTTCCCATGGGGCACAGGGTCAATACTGATTTGCATATGGCTAGGTTCAAACTGGAATGGCATGGTGAGCAAAAAAACGAAGGATTTAGGCCCAGATCTCTGTACTGGGGTGAATGTATGACATTGTTCTGCATTCTGTCCATCACCTGTTGTTTTTTTACATTTGTCACCCCGAGTGAGACGGGTATGCTCAGACGTGAGTCCCGTGCTCTCCATGCCACTGGAATCAAGCTATCCAAGCTGATGAGGGCTGAAAGCCCGAAACCGGTCCTTGGATGCTTGTTTCCAGTCCAGGGAGGACCTGGCTTGGCAGTTCAGGCTGGACTGTTCCCATGGGGCACAGGGTCAAGACTGATTTGCATGTGGCTGGGTTCAAACTGGAAAAGCATGGTGAGCAAAAAAAACGATGGATTTAGGCCCAGATCTCTGTACTGGGGTGAATGTATGACATTGTTCTGCATTCTGTCCATCACCTGTTGTTTTTTGATGTGACACTGCATCACATGGACACAGCATCAAGTATTTATCGGCATATACATTGGAGGCATAGGACACCAATAGAAGAGCTAAACCAAGCCAAATTCTTGTTAGATAGTATCTTTGCTGGCATGTCACCTTCAGCAAGTATAGTTCTATGCCAGAATTTGTACATAATGGGAGATATAATACCATCATCCACTTCCTAAGGTCACCCTCATGTCTCGCAGCTGGTATAAACTCTAGTAGTTCTTTTTTTAATGATAATTTTGTCAAAAGTGAAATGGCAGTTAGATTTGTAAAAAGTTCTTTTCTATTGATGACTTGTAACTCCCTTTTGATGTAAGACAGCTATTTGACTTTCCTTACTCCTGCAAGATACATACAGTCAGTATTGACTGCTTGTATTGTATTGTATTGTAATTGCATTTATATAACGCTTACTACCCCTGACAAGGCGTAAAAACGCTTTTTCGGCGAGTAGCACGCTACTCCGGGACCCATAGAGGATTAGTGTTGAATTAGTATAGTGAAACATGCAAATACATTTTAAGTGGTGGATAGGTTAGTCAATTATTTGGATTTGGAAGGACAGCAGAAGGATAGAGGAGGACAAAGGTTTGCATTTATATAGAGCTTGTTGACGCACGCTATTCAGGAAGCCTATAAAGGATTAGTGGTGAATTAATATGGTGAAACATGAAGTAATTTCAGTGGTGGATATTAGTCAGTTACTTGGAGTGAGAGGATAGCATAGGGATAAAGGGGGAAGAAAGATTTGCATTCATATAGCACTTGTTACCCCTGATGGGTGTTGAAGCGCTTTTCTGGCTAGTACCACGCCATTCCGGAACCCATAAAAGATTAGTGTTGAAAATTAGTATAGTATAAATATGAAGTAATTTGAGTAGTTGATATGCTATTCAGTTATTTCGGTAGTATCTTAGTATAGTTGAATATGGAATTTGAGAAGTGAACATGGTAGTCTGTTAATTTTGATTGAAAAGGATAGTGGAGGGAAAAAAGTAAAGGTTTTGTTTAGGTCTTAGCAGTAGGAGGAGGCTTTTGGATGAGTAAAAAGGAGTTTTGGAGGGGAGGAGTCAGAAATGAAGAGTTTAGAAATGTTTCTTGTAGGGGATCGGTATAGTAAAAAGAGGTGGCAGATGATGCAAGGAGGAATAGAGTAGGAGAGAGTCTAGAAAGGGTTATTTTAGCGATCATAGTAGTGGTATGGGGTTTGGGATAAATGAGAGTGGATGTAGAGGATGTATTGATAGATGTATAGGATGAGAGATAGGGTAGTGCATTGGAAGGAGTAGTAGAAAGAAGTTTGAGATGAGTCAGAAGGTTGGTCTAGAAGATATATTGAGCGAAGTATAGGCTGAGAAATAGGGTACTGCATTGGAAATGCTAAATTAGAAGAAAGTGATATATATATAGATCCATTAGTACATTGAAAGTATATAGTCACATAAAGGAGGTAAGTATATGTAGATTAAAGATATTGATAGAGGCACAGGATGAGAAATAGGGTAGTGCATTGGATATGCTTTTTCAGGAGGAAAGTAATAGACACACAGATCCAAGTACATGGAAGGTACATAGATGCACAATGGAAGTATGTACATGTAGACCAGAGATGATTTTTATTTATTTATTACTATTTTTCTCTTAACGTAATATTATTTTAGATGTTTATACAAAGTAATACACAAAGATAGGTACATATCTATAGTGAAAACAAATGCTTATATACAGAAGGATATGCTGTAAATTTCTGTTTGCGTATGGTGCTTATGTGGGAAGAGCTAAATCTTGAGTAGTTTTCTGAAGATAAGGTAGTTGTCTGTGAACCTTATGTTGGGGGGTAAAGAGTTCCATAGTTTGGCTGCTTGAACAGAGAAGGATGTACCGCCCATGGTTTTTTTTCTTGTATGGTGGGATTTTGAGGCGAGATGCTCCTTTAGAGCAGAGGTTCCTTTGTTGAATGTGTTTGGTGATTTTATTCCTTATGAAGAGTGGTCCTATTCCATGTATTGCTTTGTGGGTGATACAAAGCAGCTTGAACGTGGATCTTCTGGCAACCGGTAATCAATGCAGGGCTTTTAAGGCAGGGGAGATGTGGTCTCGCGGTTTGATATGTAAGAGTAGTCTGGCAGCCGAGTTCTTAATCCGTTGTAGTCTTTTCATGGTCGTTAAAGGTGATCCGTGGTAGAGGCTATTAGCGTAATCGAGGTTGGACAGAACAAGGGAGATGGTAGCTTGGACCTTGTGTGGAAATCCCAAAAGAGGGAAAATGTTTTTATAGTAGCAAAGCTTGATCTTGCTAGTTTATCCACTAGGGCATTCATTGACAGCTTGGAGTCCGTGGTCATTCCGAGGTTTCTTACTTCCTTCAATACTTTAGGCAGTGATCCCAGTTCATTAGGCCATGCAGCAAGCGAGTTGTAATGTTTCCAATCGCCACACGTGAGTATTTCAGTTTTTGAAGCATTCAATTTGAGATGGCTCCAAGTCATCCACTGATCAACAGCTCTGAGACAGCTGAAAATTGGTGATTTTCCAATGTCTTTGGTGCATTCCAGTAGAATGAGTATTTTCATGTCATCTGCATAGTTTTAGCACGTGAGGTGAAATTTATTGATCAGTACTGGTAATGACTTCATGTAGATGTTGAAAAGCATGGGCGAGATGATAGAACCTTGAGGGACCCCTGCTTTTGTGGAGTACGGTTTGGACGAGAAAGGTGGGATATGGATGACATTAGTTCTGTTTCGAAGGTAGGACGCGATCCAGTCTAGAGCAGTTCCCTCTATCCTGGCTTCATAAAGTCTTTGTTTCAGAGTGTCATGGTCAACTGTGTCAAAGGCAGCTGAGAGGTCCAAGAGAAGTAGCGCAGCAACCCCGTTGCGGTCAACTGTATTCTTTAGGTCATCCCAGATGGCAAGGAGGGCAGATTTAGTGCCTCTTTCCGGATGGAATCCTTTTGGAAGTCTGAAAGTATGTCATTCTCTTCAATGAATTGTGACATCTGGGTGAACACTGCTCTTTCTATCAGTTTGCCCAGGAAAGGTCCATTTGTAATGGGTCTGTAGCTATCAGCGTTCAGCGGGTCCAAGTTTGTTTTCTTCAGTAAAGGGAGTATGTATGACTTTTTGAGTTCTTCTGGAAATATTCCAGTAGTTAAGGAATCATTGATGATTCTTCTTACTGGAGTGGCAGCAGAGGTTGTTAAAAGAATTGTCTTGAAAGTTTGTGGAGGACAGGGGTCAGAAGGGCTGCCGGCATGCCTGCTTGCTTTGACCAGGTCCATAAATTCATTGTGTGAGATGTGTTGGAAGGAACAGAGAGGCTTGATTAGAACATTCTTGGATTGCTGTTTTGTACAAGGGTTAGTGCTGGTGCTTTGTTTTTGTTTTAAGTACGAGTCCAACGTGTCTGCTTTATTCGTGTAATGATTTGCCAATTTGTCTGTGAAATCTTGAGTAACAGGACGAGTTCCTTCTAGGCAATTTGGTTTGCGAAATTCATTGAGTATTTTATATAATTCTTTATTTGCACATTTAGCATTTTGAATTCTGTCTGAATAGTACCTTTTCTTAGCTTTTTGATAGCCGACTTGTGTAATCTGTTAATTTTCTGTAGGCGAAGTTTGTCTTGTTTGGCGTTTGTTTTGAGCCAGGTATGTTGCAGCTTTCTCATTTGTTTTTTTATGTCTTTTATTTCTATGTTTCTTCAAGGCGCTTTGTTTCTTTTGTTCTGTGGTGTGGTTTTGAGTGGTATCAGGATGTTAAAAGCTTCCGGTAGCCATTCATATAGATTTCGAAAAGAATTTATGTTTTTCAGATTTGTACTCGATGTTAGTTGTGTTTCCAAGTGTTCCAAATTGAGTTTGTTCCACAGCCGATAGGTGGATAGATGTAAGGTAGTTTTAGGTGAGTCGCTTAGCGTTGTTTTATGTTGGAAAGCAAGCAAGTGGTGGTCTGACCTTGTGACTGGAGTTATAGTTTCAAAGGTAACTTGCTCAGTATTAGCAAGAATTACATCTAGGATATGTCCAGCGGTGTGTGTTGGATTGTGGACAATCTGATGCAGGTTCAATGCTTCTAGGCCGGTGATTATTGTTTTTCGATGGGTCATATTGGGTTTATCAAACCAAATGTTAAGGTCACCCAGAACACATAGGTTGGAGTGTATTGTTATCAGGTTTGAGACTGTGTCTAGAAGTGCTTCTGGGAATGTTGTCTTGCTAGATGGACGTCTGTAAAGGAGCAGGAAGTTACAGGAGAAAGACGGTGTAGGATTGCATCTTGTTAGAAAAGCCTCACATTTCTTTATGGAGATGTTGTCAATTTTAGTGATATGTATTGTTTGCCTGAATACAAGAGCTAGATCACCTCCTTTTTTGGCTGTACAATTTTGGGTGATTATTTGATAGCCTAGAGGAATGGCTTCATGCAGGACTGGAGCCATATTCTCTCCCAATCATGATTGGGTTATGAATAGTATGTCTGGTTTTGCATCGGTGAGAAGGTCGTAGATATGATGCTTGTTTTTAGAGAGGGATCGAGCATTTATTAGTAGACAGTTATTGAGTGGTTTTTGGTGATAGTGGACTTTGTTTTGTAGAAGAGTGATCAGTATTGTGTGGGTTTATAGCAGGTGTGTTTTTAGTGCTGGTATTAGCTGTATTAGGATAGCAATTGTGTAGCTGTTCTGTATCGTGTTCCTCATCCCGCATGCTAAGAAGGTATTTTGATGGGTCTGCGTGTGTATGAGTTGGAGATGGTGTCTGAGAGTGAGTTAGAGTGCTGTGTTGCTTTTGTGGTGTAACATTGTTGTGAAGTAGACATAGGTAAGCAAAGTTGTGGTGTGTGGCATGTTGCTTATATTTTTTGTGTGTGTTTAAGGCAGGAGGTGTATGAGTCAGGGGAGGTTGTGCAGCATGTGGGTCATGTAGTAATGTTCTAAATTGTCCAATGGATGAGAGGGGGTTAGAAGAGAGGTGCTGTATTGCTGTATCTGTGTTAGGTGTGGTGAAAGAGTGAAAGCTTGGCATTGGAGTGTGTTCCTTTGTGTGGTTTGAAATGTGGGTATATGTTTGTATTTTATGATGGTAAGTATTATGAGGTGTTGCGCTTTGAAGATCTTGTTGTGCTGGTGTGTGCGATATGTTTTGCTTTTGAGGAGTAGTGAAAATGGGTGCTGATGTATATGTTTCATGCAACGGATTTGGTTGTATAGTATTGTTTGTGAGAAGAGGTTGTGACGTAGAGGGGGTGGTGATGTGTTTATGAGTAGAGTGTATGTTGTGTGTAGGAGGGAATGAAGTAGAGGCGAGAGTGTTCATCTTAGACTGGTTTGTTGCAAGAGTTACAAAGTGTGGTGGTGTGCAGTGTGTGTGTTGTGCGTTAGTGTTATTATGGTAGAAGGGAGAGGAGGGTGTTTGTTGGACAACTAATGGAAGGATGAGTATATGTTTATTAGTGATAAAAGATGGTCTGTTAGGTGTAATTACAGCAGGGAGAGTGTGTCTGAATGGGATGTAGTTATGTATGGTGTTGATTGGCGTTGTGTTAGTCATGAGTGTATTGGTTAGTGGTATAGGATAGAGTTGTGTACTGTTTGTAGGTGATGGTGGATATCTGTGGTAGTTGGGATAATAGGGTGTGTAGATGTGGTTTGGCTGGGTTTGTGGTGCATGCTGGTACATTAATCTGTGCATAGTGTTGTGCGCGGTGTACATTTGGTGTGTGTGTTGCTCTGTTTGTGGATGTGGATGGTGTGGGCTGGTTATTGCTAAATGGGAAAATGGGCAGCATTTCTGGCCCAGTCCCGACCAGTCTCAAACAGGTAACTGCCCTTGTCCTCTCTGCCCTTAACAGACTCAATCAGGCAACTGCCCTTGTCCTCTCTGCCCTTAACAGGCTCAAACCGTCAACTGCCCTAGTCCTCTCTTCCCATAGCCATGACGCCCGGGCTGAGACGCCCTAAGGCTGGCCTTTTAGAGCCCTAGTAATCAGGTGACCCCCTTCAGCCAATGGGAACTCTAGCCTTAACACTATCCAATCACAACACTAGCCATAAAATCTAGAACCAATAGGAGACCAGGACCGTGCAGCCAATCTTAGCCCTAGTCCAAGTACCCAATCAGTTCAAAAACCCTGATCTCTACATTCAATAAAGGCCCTAGCCCTACCAGTAGTCCCAACCCAAGTCCAAGCAATCAATGGCATAGGTAGCCCTAGTCCCTACTTCCAATAGAAAGCCTAACCCTACTCTTAGTTCCAAAAGTAGTCGAGCAACCAATCACACCAGAAGCCCTAGTCGCTACTTCCAATAGAAATCCTAACCCTAGCCCTAGTCCCAACCCTACAATGATTGAATCACAGACCCAGAAACCAATAAGAACCCTCAAATCCCCAACAAATGAGGACATTAACCCTAATCCAATAGAAACACCAGATACAACCACCAATCAGTGTACACATGTACCAACCACTAGCTGACCATATAAGGTCCCATACACCTCAGACAAGGTTTGCTGGCAGGGAGTTGGAAGCTTCTCCCTGTTCAGAATCTCCTAGGAGACAGACAGGCTCAATCCACACTTTGGACTACTGCAGGTAAAGGCTTCACTAACTTGAAATCTAACAATACTGTTTGAATAAAGCTTTACTCCCTTTGCTGGCCAAAACACGAAGTGTACAGGCCCTAGTAAACACAGTTTAAACAGCTCACAGAAGAACCCTCTGTTGTAGAATATCCCTGTTGCTGGGGGGAGGAGGCAGGGAGGCAGGTTTTACTGGCTTGTGAACACAAAATAGTGGCTAGGGGTGCACTGTTGTAACATACAGATCTTAGCACAGAGCAAAGGAGAAATTTGGAGGGAAAACAGATTTGTCACCAAGGAATGAGAGGGATAAACTACAGAGGTTGGACTTCAAATCTCACAATTCAACACGTCAATTGGAAGCAATCATGGGCAGGGAAAAACCACAAGTTTAAAACACAAAACAGGTGATAAAATAGGCAAGCACAGGCAGGTCAAAATTACAATTTTAAACGGTAACAACCTCAGGCAAAGACAGTAATCACAGAAAAGGAAAATCGTTTTTTAAACAACTTTTGTTTTGGGAAGAGACAGCACTAGTCTGTCTCCTTACCACTTCCTGGACTCTGCTCACTGCAGTCTGGGGCAAAGATAGGCATGAGAGACATGGTCACATAAGAGACAGGTGCGTTGTTGGCTTTGCGAGCTATACGAGTTTCGTCCCACGTTGTATGCACAATACTCTCCTCTTGGAGTCGAAAGATGCCGAGCAGAGTCAGCAAAAAGCATTGGCAAAGCCAAAAGGTGAGACCTATTGGCTTTGCCAATGCTTCTTATTTGGGGTGAGGGGTTGCGTTATATATCGCGCGAACTCGACCCGAAGGCATCAGAGCCCTTTATATGAGTACCAGTTGCGTTACAGATGGACACAGTCATTTTGTTAGTCACTGGGAGATTAAGTGATTTGCAGAGGATGTTGAGCGTCCCTGCCAAGACTCAAACCCGGGTCTCAAGCTTCGAGGCCGACCGCTTTAGCCTTTAGGCCACATCCTCTCTTTCTTGGCTGTCTATTTTACCTACTCTGTTGGACCACAATGTCTTTAAGCAACTTGTGAGACCCTAAACTTCACCAGTTCTAATGTTGTAAACAGTGTTTACTCCACCCAAAGTCAGTTTTCTTTACGGAGTAGATTAAAAATGTTCATGCTGCTCAAGGAGTCATTCAGATACAATGACTTTATATTTCTCGTGTTTTGCTGCCCTAAAAGGGGTTTTAACCAGGCTGCCCAAATTGTTAGGAAAAGAGATTGATTCAATTGCATCAGGTCTCAAGTCTTGACATTGGTGTTACTTTGAGTTCCAGGTCCAATTTAAAGGTGTTTAATTTACAAACCAGATTGAATAAAGTTTTTTTCTTTGCTTTTATGGGTGATTTGCTACTGCACGAACGTGGCTAGATTACAAAATACCAGTTATACAAAACGTTGAGCTTGCCATTGCAAGCAGGTCAGATCAAATTCTTCCTCAAATGAGTTGGTAACCAATACAGGGAGAGGGTATCCAGTATATTAAAACATTAAAGATATAAGAAAGCGAAGGTCTAGTTCTTACATGGCTAAGATCAGAATAATTACCATCTATTGGTATCCACTTATGAGTAATGAAAGGCTTGTAGCAGCTAAGCATTCTGTGGATAATGAGCTAGTCTTACATTGGGAATACACGACAAAAGTTAGCACTGATACGACACTCCTTGCCCTTTGCCTGCCAAACCGGACAAGTTGAAGTAGCCAATGTTTTTTGGTAATGCTGTTCGGACTTTTAAAAAGCATGGTGTTTTAAAAGAAGCCAAACACCATGAATGGAGGGGAGCAGATGGAGGAGGAAAATTAAATAAAAGCCAGGCACGAAAGGGTGGAGGAAAGCAACAGAGAATCTGAGGAGGAGGAAAAAGAAGCAACACACTGATTGCTGGGGCGAGTATCTAAAGAGGGAAAGCAGCACAAGGGACACAGCAACAAAAAAAAAGAAATGCAGTTACCCGAATGCAGGCAGCGCAAAGACAACTCATTACACAGTAAAGAACAAATACTCCAGAGGCAGGGCAAAAAGAATTAGAAAGACAATAAAGGCACCCAAACAAGAGCAAGGGCCGGACCCAAAGACCACTAAGTGTATATATCTAAATGTAGTTGTGACAAGAGGACTACAACAGACAGGTAAGTTGGTCTGTAAGTGAGATCTAAGGAGTGTAAATTTGAGAGATCTTTACTCAACATTGTATAAGGAAATGGGTATGAGCTTCGTATGTTTATAATGTACGCTTTCAGAGCTACAGCAGAGGTTCTACTGGTGATTGTATACAGTCCTACATGAAGGATTGAGGGTAAATTCTCAGCAATATGTATTTAAGACTAACTGATTTGCTTCCATTAGATCTGATCAGTAACAGTTAGATCAGCCTTACTGGATCTGCTGGGTGTTAAACATGGGTATGTCTTATTAGAGAGTGGCATGTCCATTACAATGGAACCTACATCCTAGTGTCAAACGGTATTCACCAAAAATGATAGTCTCATTTAATAATGTTGCATTGGTGGCCGATTGGGGAGTGAGCATGTATATACACGCAAAGCTCACTTGTTTTTATATACTTCTTCATACTGCACATCGCCGATTTCGGTCAATTGTAAGTGACAGGTGCTACCCTTGCCAATTTTAATAGTAGTGAACTTCCCAACCTCAGACGGATGGAGTCCAAAACGTATGCTCTTCAGATCACTGTAGATGCCAGAAGCACGTCATCTCAGTGAGCCATCTTGCAGGAGTAAATATGTTTATATTTAAATATTTCTAAAGACCAATTGGTGGGAAAGTTCTAGTATGAAAAAATAAACGTTTGTACGTACGAGGAAAGTTGTACTTGAAGCAGGCTTGTGCTGCAATCATCCACTCCGCCCTTGTTTCACAAAAAACTGCAACCGTACTCTTTGGCCTCAGTCCTAGAGCAACCAGGTCACTTCCAAAATATCTCCCACATATTGAAATCCCATTCCTTATGCACTATCTCGGAGAAGACATTGGGAAGGAGTGATAACAATCTATGTAACATTTTATTTTTACTAACTTGTAGCACTTTGCTATTGGTGGATCCCCACAAACAAGACTGATAGCCCTAGCATAATGGGTGCCTATTCCTTATGCACCAGCATAGAGCCTAATTTCACAGAAAATTTAAACTCAGAGGCTGTGTCTTTTTTTAAATTGAGTTACTCTCACCTTTCTTAGGTGTTTCCATGTGCTGGAGCAATCACATGGGACCCAAAGGTAAGTAAAACTTAATACACATTTCAGGGTCATATCATCAATATGAAAGGGAGTTACCCTACCCCCATGGCAAAATATTTCACTTTATTTGTGGAGAGGCCTTAACCAGACATAAAAACTACAAAAGTGTCTGAAAGCTTCTGGAGGTCTCTCCCCTTTCTTGCCATGAGCACAGAGTCACCTGCGTGCATTAATAAAGGTAACTGGCGAGTCCCCATCCTGGGAGGGTCAGCTGCTGCATCCTCCAGGGCACCATCTAAATCATTGATATAAAGGCTGAAAAGGAATGGGGCTGACACACATCCTTGTCTGACCCCCTTCCTGATTTGTATATGAGGGGTACACTATACATTAATGCCATACCTGACGCTGCCTTCTACATCTGCATGCAGCTGGGAAAGAAAATACATAATTTTTGGGTTAGCACCTTTTTCTATTAAAATATTCCAAAACTTTCCCCTAGAAACATTGTCAAAAGCTGTACTTAGGTCCTAAATGCTAAAAAGAGACACCCCTCTTAAACATCCACATATTTACTAACAAATAAGTTCAGATTTAGGCACTATTCAACAGTGCCTAATCCCCTTCTGAAACCATTTTGTGCCATAATCAAAATGTACTTCTCATTTGCCCAGGATTCAAGGTGATTGAGTAGAATTCTGCCTATCACCTTTGCGATATAATCTAATACAGATATACGGGACGGTAACAATTGGGACCACTCCTGTCCCCCTTTTTAAAAATCGGTACAATTATTGCCCTGGACCAGGATTCAGGAGGGCCGGTGTATACTGCACTTAGTAAAACATTCACCATTATTGGGGTCCTTAGTAGGGGATTGTCTTTAAACATGTCAACTGTGACCCCTCTGGTCCCAGCTCTTTATTACTGTGGCATCTTTTCAAAGTGGAGGTAACACCTCCAAGGGTAATTAACAATTCTCCTTCTAACACTGAGTTTATGACCTCCCTTATTATGTTAATTTCAGAGCAATCCCGCTCATTGGTATTATACAAGTTGGTAAAATGCTCAACCCAAAGATGTTCCTGTAGGATAACGACTATGCTAGTCGAGGAGATATTTGAAACAAGCATTTGCAATGCAATAGGTCCCGCATTTACAAGACTTTGATCTATTTCATTATAAAAGACAATGCCTTTTATTTATGTGTTCTTTTTAAAACCGATAAATAAAAGGCGTTGTCATTTACAATGCCCAAAGCTCAAACTCTCGCAAATGCGAGACCTATTGCATTGCAAATGTGTGCTATAATTTTTTTTTTAGGCGTTGAGAGAGGTGCCCTGTCTGCAACAACAGGCAAGTCATACCTATTTGAGAAAATAGTGCTTGGAGGCTGTAATTAAAGCCTATCAAGTAAAAACACATGTAACAGGGGGTGTTGACATGGGAGGTTACAAAATAAGACAAGGGGGTACTAAGGATGGACTACTAAACCTTTTGACCAATGAACAGCCACAGTTTACAGTGGACAATGACAAAAGCCAATAAAAAATATGGACGGAGAGTGGGCGGCGCTTAAAGTCCCTACCTCAGTACAGCATGGCTCGCAGAGCAGTGCATGCACTGCCAAGGCTCGACCTAAAAATGTATGGATTTTAATGACTCCCTGTGTTAGTTCCAGCTCTCCAACCGAAGAACTGAGAAATAAAAATCCTCTTTAGGACTCAACCGGTAAGGGGGGGGTGTGGGGCTTCTAGTCTAGCCTGAATCAACTACTCGGTTCTTGTATGGGTGGCTCGATTTCCAGCTGAATGTTAAAGATATTATGCTGGCAGACAAACCGGACTGTGGCCCTCGATAGACTGCAGTCCTGTCAATTGCAATTACTACTGCACGACGATGCATTGCAAGATCTTGGATTAGCTCTATAGTGCCTACGAAGTCTGAGTGGTGGGTTCTATTCTGCCACATTTTCGAACTAGAACCGGGTATTTATAGTACAAGGAGTTCAAAGGGACTTGAATGCTTCAAAGTTTTTGGCCTATTTTTTTGATTTCTGATTAGTTAATCTGTTGATTTTTCTGACTGCAGTAACCTCTATTATTTAATTTCTCCTCAAACGTTGTGTTTATTCTAGGTACGTATCCTAATGTCATTTGTGTCTGATGCTGTCTGGTGATAGTTTTCAACTCTATAAAAAGTTCAATATAAATATATATATATATATTTTTTTATTCCTAGTCGGTTGTTTTTGTTCCATTTTTGGTGGATCAGGTGCTATCAAGTCTGCAGAATACCAAAGTAGCAATTGAAGGTAGCTCCAACTTCCAGTCAGAACTTCAACCCCCCCCCCCCCCCCCCCCCCAAAAAAAAATTCTTTTTTTACACAGGATCACTAGATTTTGGCGTTTTTTTTAACAAAAAAAGTACTTTGAATAGGATTTGTACATATCAGTTATAATATGTTTCTACATAGAAATGCATCTTCTTGACGGCATAACTAGTATCTTAAGCGTGTCAATATTACCAGTGGTTTGAAGAATCCCAATAACTTGAGCACATGAAAGTAACTTTAATAAGGAATCTGCACAATAATGCAGTATCTGGAAATGCATGGTAATGAGTGGAAACAGTATGACCAATGATAACTCTTATGTTTGACAACATCACTAACACTGTGCTCCTACATAATAGTGTGCAACCCTTCCCAAAGCACTTCAGTTCCTTGTCACGGTTCTAAGCTTTATATTTATTCATTTATAAAGTTTTATTCAACGCGGACTTGAACCTAGTAAGGTATCAGAGCACTTTACAATTGGTTAGGCAAGACAAAAATATGACAACCAGGCAATACACATCCTGTCAATACTCACTGCAAATCGGGAGGAGGTCAATGAGTCAATTACGACGAATGGCAAGTGTGAGCCCAGGGTGGGATACTGCAACAGTTACATTCCATATGTGGAGTCAGAGAGTTCTAGTGTAGATATTTACCCACATCTAGTATCAACTTTGTGGGATCATAACTCTACAGGAAACTCAATACCAGCTCTACTGTGTCACTACAGCCACACCTGAAATTCTGAGATTATAGCTTCTGTGCATTACCATCAGCTTCACTTGGATTCCTGCTTCTGCAGATTACTAGTATCAGCTTCTCCGGGACTACCAGTTCTCCAGCAGAAGAGGAGTCCCGTTAGTAAACAGCTGAGAATTAAGTGGGGGGCTGCTCATAGTGCCCAAGAGCCACTACCAGGCTGGTAAAACTGACAACGGTATTACTAGTCCATACTTGCAGATCTAGAAGCATTATGAACCTCCTGGTCTCTGCCCTCCTCATACATTAGAGGACAGTACCTTGGGTTTTCGAGGTGGCTTTCCTATAACTGGCTTATTGTGCTGCACCACCTTAACTCAAGTAGACACCCTTCTGCTGCAAGCAGCTTAGAAAGAGACCAGATAGAAAGTCACAACTTCTAAGAATTTGTAGAACTAATTGGTGCAACCAGCCTTCATATTTTTATCCGGCATGTCTGTCTCAAACAACATTTACTCCATTATCGTTATACTCTCTGTACCAAGATAAAAGCACCTCTCTGGTTATTCACACACAACACAACACTCTTCCAACTACACATCCTTGAAGATGCAGAATGCGTGTGTGGGTAAGAGCTTTAGCCCCCCAGTAGGGGTAATTAAGAGCTATATAAATACTACAATATAATACAATGGCTGAAAAGGGCTGATCCATTTCTCCATGCTGTTGTGGGCAGATGCAAAATGTGAACGACCGCTAGAGACCAATGGATTAAGAGCTCAGATCCAAATACCGTCTATGTATGTGTGTATTTTCTTCTTTTTTTTTAACTACGTGAGGACAGCGAAACATCTAAAGGTGTCTCTAGGCAAGACCTAAAAACATGAAGTTCCTGCTGATAGCAACCAGAGCTGGCCCACCAAAATGATCAATTGGTGATGTCCACTGGGAGGGAACCAAGCTCCGAAAGGTGGGACA
The DNA here is from genome assembly GCF_964263255.1 of Lissotriton vulgaris. NCBI lineage: Eukaryota > Metazoa > Chordata > Amphibia > Caudata > Salamandridae > Lissotriton > Lissotriton vulgaris. The sequence continues at coordinate 1,052,878,201 of NC_141694.1, read as the reverse complement.
GATGCACAATATTAACCAATGAGAGAAAAGAAATTTTAAAAAGCAAACCAACTCTCCAACCAAAAGCAATGGGTATGTCTAAAGTCCCCAATACCCCATAGACAGAATACAGCAAGCCTCTCAGAGCAGCGCATGTGCTGTCCAGACTCGATCTAAAAATTTAACAGGATACCGCTGACCAATCAAAACAAAAAAAATTGGAGTGATGATGAAACCAACCAATGGGAAGTAATGGGCAGGCTTAAAGCCTTTTTCTATTTTTTTTTATTTTATAGATAACAAAAACATTTTGTAAGTGACACCATATGCTCTGTCTCAGCTGAAACCTAATCAAGGAAGACAAAGATACTAGCAACTACAAAACGTTGACAAAAGCCTCTTACTTTATGAGAGGGCATGGTAGTTATGTTCCATAAAGTGAGATCTAATTAAAATCTGAGGATAATTAAGCCACAGTCCACAACGAACAAGAAACAAAACAACCACATGTTAAGATTCTGTTTGGTAAACCTTTGCACAGAGGTTATTAATTTTATTTAGGGAACTGAAAATGTCCATTCACAAGATGTAGGTGAGTATCAAGGAGGCCCACTGGTGGTGAGCAATGCTGTTTATCTGTATATGGCTTCAGAAATACTACCACCTCTACAACACCCAAGAGCAAAGTGGTATTACCTCTTCCCCACTGTTTTCCAACATGGTAAACTAGTGCTCAGGAAAACTAATGTCTCACACAGCTCTTTCTCATGCACTTAAAAACAGTCTTCTCGAACATATCGCAGAAAGTTGAAACCAGATTTACCTTCATGGTGACTACACCGGTTCCAGTCCACCGACTTTGTCCCATTATCAAATTGGATAATTTGTGGCAGGATTACAAATGAATGTACACCTGATATAACACATAAGTTGGTGTGAGCTATGTAGCCACACCCAAATGCATCCTCGTCAGGTCCCTTTTTGTAATAAGGAGTCTACTAATGTTTGGGTTGCATGGGAGGGTAATGGGGACAGCAGAAAGAACTAGCAGTAACAGTCCTCATAACAGTAACTGGGTCTCACATGCTAGCTCTTTCTCCCTCTTATAAGAGGCAGGTAAATTCCACAGCCCAGATTAAAGAAAGGGCAGAGGATTAAGAGGCATCAAACAACCTAATTGTAAGCTGTTTTTCCTTTACCCTTTAGCACAGGACACTTCTTTGGAGTTAGCCCTCTATAAAAGGCGTCAACCAACCAATCATGTTTCTCAGAACCTCCTGCTTCGCATGTGCATTGTTGCTTTATCAGGAAGCATATACAGTGTAACAGCTGCGAAACGCATACAGAGTAGGCCATGTAGCTGCCAAACATGCTTCTCTGATAGACTAGAAACCGGCCCTCGGAAGCTTGTTTCCGGTCCAGGGAAGGCATGGCTTGGCAGTTCGGGCTGGACTGTTCCCATGAGGCACAGGGTCAGACTGATTTGCATATAGCCATGTCTGAACTGGGGTGGCAGAGTGGGCTAAAGAACGGTGATGGATTAAACCCAGATCTTTTGACTGGGTGTGAGTGTTTGATTGGTTCAGATGCTCCGTCCATCACCACCCCCTTTTGTACCACCCCCCCTCTCTGATAGACTGGGCATGAATAATGAAACTGAAGACACCTTAATCTCTGGTGAAGTGCAAGGGCTGGCCTCAGATAAGAACAGCAGTCGTTAATCTATCAAGCAGCGGTGGCCGTGGACAACTTGAACAGCATCACTGCCCTCAAACTTTACGGTTTGTCACAAAAAGGTGGTCCATGGACCTGAAGAGCCCTTTGTTGGTCTATGTAAAAGCATAAAGTTTGCCCAACAGCAGAGTTTTGTCAGCCTATAGACCATATATGAGTAGAAAAAATATGAATAAAAATGTTACAGGGAATTTAGTGGCACCATGGTGACAGAGGTAGAGTGAGTCGTCAGCGGTACCTTGGTGTGGAAAAAAGTCTAGGGATCAGAGGAGCACAGGGCTTGAATAGAGGGGAGCCCAATGTCTCAAGAAGTCATAGGCTTGATGGGCCTTTGCATTTACCAGAGAGAGCCCAGTAAGAACTGCAACTCATCATGGTAGACCTAATGTGACAAACGGATACCAGCTAGCAGTCTAGTACGGGCTCACATTTTACACACAAATGCTCAAGGCCCCAAACGCTGCACACTAAAACACCGTGATTTGGCCCCTAAAACTAACATACAAATACTCCAGCTGTATCCTTGTGAGCTGCATTCAGAATCAAAGTACTGGGTTGCAGAACTTTGAAAAAAATACTCTAGGTATAGCCATCACACCTGCCTTCAAATACTTCAAGATTTGACCCATTATCCACACAAATTCTCCAATACCTACACGCCAGAGAAGCACACAATTACTCCAAGCGACACAAATATGCTCCAGGTGTAACCCTTAGAGATACACACAATTTCTTCAGCACCTTGCTTCCCCAGCTGTACCCATATTTCAGGTGTTCCCTAAAGATGCATGCCCCAAACTGAAGAATAACCAATATGGTGCTATACTACTTTATGGCCACACACAATTTTACCCAAAATTAGATCAGCGTAACCAGTTTTCCCAGCTACGATATCCCCATCCTAAGCCACCTCCAACTGAGCCTCTACTTTAGGACTATTGTGCACCATGTTAATATTTCACAAACTGCACTCCGTATAAACTTGTGTCCCTCAACCCAACCTAAAGAAATATCAGCAACACTTAATAGACACTGCTCACAAAAATGAGAATGGGAGTTTGTGTTTTTTACGGATATTGAGTCCATAAGTAGTTTTCCCTCTCGATGGTACATTCGCTCCAAGATGATAGATGAACCTTTTAAACAATGGTTACACAACCTTTAAACAATGGCTACTAGAAACTATGTCCTCCAAACTTCACTTTGCACAAACACCCGTGTTAGTGCAAAATATGGGCCAGCCTGCTTGACGTGGACATCGGTCTAAACAATTAGAATTCGTCTCACCAGAAAACAAGCCCGCGAGTGGTGTGCGCGAGCAGGCCACCTCTCTTTCCTTCTTTCGTTTAGCTGCTTCCCTGTGAAATGGATCCAAAAAAGAAGAAGCCTGCGCCACAGCGAGACATGTGGTTTCAATTATCGCGCCTGTGTCTGGGCACGATAATTGAAACCACACGGCAGCGGTGCTCGTAACAGACACCAACAGGTCATGGCGGAGCAATGTGCCCGCCTTCGGCCAATTGCGTGCTGTCTTTTATAAAAAGACGTACGCAAAGGCCAATAGCGTGTGCCAAAAGGAAAAGCGTGTGCGATTCCTAGGTCAGTTTCTAAACCCCCGACAAGAGGTCTTTCGCTGTGCGAATAACGCTGCGCACTGCAACGCAGGCGCAAGACCTAAAAAAGGGGCATCAACTACTTTCCGAAATTGCGTCATATTTGTTGCACAGGCAACTGCCAGCTGATCCCAAGCCTCCCTCTTGACCTTATCTTTCCTTGCTTTAACTATTTCTTTATAAAGCATCCTACAGCTCCTTATTTCTGTTATATCCCTGGGAACTCTTTTGAGGGCTTGTTTAAGGAGAGTAAGAGCCCTAGTGCAAGGCTTAGTGAACCATTTATTTTGTCTCTAGCCCTGAAAGAGGTCATAAGCTCCCAATACCTCACTTGATTCAGGTTCAGGACTTAAGCACTGCAGAACATGATCCATCTTGTTCTCCAGAATCTGGGATAGGAAGACCTGTGGGTCGATGTTTCTCCACTTACAGGACACCCTCCTGTTTCTCATGTACTCGATTGGGTAAGTCGTCTTATTATTACACTTCACAGTCAACCGCATGCTAAGGCCTAAAATAAGAGGATTGTGGTCACTCAATGGACTCTCTAATAACTGGAATGTACAAAAGTTTCTAGGCCAGGCTTTGGTTAACACAATAAAATCTATCACAGATCCCTTTTCCCTACCTGTAAATGTTACCTGATTCGAGGATTTCTTAGCCACTAGGTCATAGCTAATCATAAGAACGCATGTATTTAAAATCCTATTAGAATATTGGAATGTGGAGCAATCCATTAAATACTATGGAGTGCTCAGAGCTTCTACGGGCCGGTAAAATCCTGCAGAGCAAAATTCCAATGTTGTACAAAGGCCTCTCGGAGTCCGAGGGGATTTAAATCCCCTCGGACTCCGAGAGGCCTTTGTTTTATTTGTTAGAACATTATGCTCTCTAGTGGCAGAATATTCTAATAGCCGTATAGCCCTCCGTAGCTGGGTTATACCGGCCATTAAAGTGCCGCTCCCTTATTAACACTGTAGAAGGCCTTTAATGGCCGGTATAGCCCTCTGCGGAGGGCTATAAGGCTATATTCACAGCATCACCACACAAACTGTGGTTGAATGGTAAAAGGTTACCAGAGTCAGGCTTTGCTGCTCTTCAGACTGAGTCATTGGAGATGGCACAATCTGAGATTAAAATCCCCCCTCACGTGATAACATAATCCAATTTACATCTGTTAAAATTGCATTGCATCCAAAGCAACGGCAAGAGAATCAATAATTTGTGTGACGCTATTAACGAAATTGTTGGGATAGAAATGTATAAGTGCCATTAGAGGTCAGAGATGGGCAAATCATTTGAAAGAAAGGGGAATCCAAATAAGCCTTTGTTATCTTCACTGACATCGTAAAGTTTATAACAATTAATAATCCTCCACTATGATGTCCAGACAGTGCTGCAGTTGCAGATGAAAATACCAAATGAAAACTATTTATAAGTACAGTGGCCAACGACCAAGTCTCTTGCAAACACACAACATACTGCTCAGATATTAAAAACACTCAGTTACTATCATTCAGTTTACTACTCAGACCCGCAATGTTCCAAAAAAGAAAAGTTGTATTGCATCTCAGATGCTCCCATCCCCTTTAAAGTAACAGAGGTCTGACCTTGGTCTAAAGATTGTGCAAGATTATCAAATACAATGTATCCCAATGCTGTTGAACAAGTGGGAACAGATTCATCTGGAGGAGACATTGTGGGAATAGGCCAAGATCGCTCAATGTCAGTCTCTGTGGGTGGTGTTCTCTCATTGGGGCAAGTAGGCTGGGCGGTGCTTCTCAGTGATTCTCCTGGGTTACAAGAAGGAGAATGTCTCTCACAAAGGTCAGAAGTGCTTAGGGTTTCTGCATTATAATCATTTACCACAGGAGAAGCACTCATATCTATACTAGCAGGCCCAACCAGTCATTCAACATCTTCAAGAGCAGACAAGCGATTGAGGGTGGATACAGAAAGAATGCTTTTGGTTTGTGGGTTGTTAGTTGAGTGATTAGTTGGGTCAATCCACCTTGGTATGTAAAAATAGTCTACATGGACGAGGTAAATCCTTTGCGCGTGACCCTGCAGATCACCAAGATTATGTAAAATATACCCCTGTTTTGGATCCTGGAAGTTAATTACAGTGCAGTCACCATTTTCAATCTTGGGACTTCTCCACATCCAATGCTCTCTACGCCATATTATAATTGCTCTTGCAAAGGTATTTTTTTCAATACTTCTAGGTGCACAGCTACACCAATGGATGTCCCTGTTCCTCAGCTGTATGGTCGTTTTGGTTTGTCTGGGGCGCAAAGGAGGTACTTACAAAATATTGGGTACATTCTATGGTGGCTCTGCAGGGTGTGAAGTTTGCCATCCATATCAGCTGAAACAATATTGAACGTCATTGGTAAAAAAGAGTTGCTGCTATGTGGTTGGATGAGACCATCCCCACAAGTATGTGATAACACATTAGGGGTATTAATCTGCTTGCGCCCTCCCTCATCCTTTTTATCCCCTTAGGAATTGGGTTGAAGTAAAAGTCTCTGCAAGGCGCAATTGAAATCACACCTCCTCGGGCAACCAGACAACTTATTATATTTTTAATGTACCTGCCTCAGCAGTTCTTTTAAAGTATTTGCCAATACTTTGTATTGCTGATGTCATCAGGGCCCACAGTTTTGCAAAGGTACTTTCTATCTGTCCAAGGTACCCTTTGTTTTGAAGCATGTTTACATCTCCCTTTACCTCCGAGTTACCCTTTTTCCAGTGGTTTAACAAAATGTAAGGGGGCCCCCTTGCAGAGTACATGGATGGCCCTCCCTCCCCGCCCAACCACTTATCACTTTTGCTGAAGGGGTCTGCTGGAGCTCGGGCCCCCGCACCACAGGGGCTAAGAGGGCTTTTGTTAAGCCACTGCCTTCTTCCTTTTATTCGGCTGAGAAACTGTGTTATCAGCAGCAACTATGGAGTTGTTGGAAGGATTTGTCTCAATATGGAGGTGCTGCTCCAGCAGCATGCAAATAATATCTAATTCTCCTGGATACACACAACAATTAGATGGAGTTGATAGGTTCACTATTTGTGCTATAATTTTTCCCTCGTTATTTTCAGTAATCTCAATTGTATCAAGTTGGGTATCAATGTGTTCACTTGATGAAAGCTTTGTCAGAGATCTTCTGGTAGCCCCCAGCCACTCCTCCGCCAAATTCTTATATTAATTTTATTTTATCTGCACAATTAAATAAAATCATTGCAATTCATACAAAAGAAAACTTTAAAACACTTTCCGTTATCTATAAAAAAAAGGGTTCATGTTAAAAAAAGGAGTTCATAGCTGACACGGCGGAAATTCATGGCGGACATCTACTGGTGAAATAGAATTGATCTTGGACCTAAATTTTACAAATCGGGCGGCCATCTGGGCTTAGTCACCCTTCATACACTCCTCTAGTGCTTCCTGACATGTCCGCACATTGAGGGTCTGTCAAATGGGACGCATCCAAAAGATTCACAAAGGGAGTAAGATTCTGCAGATGCACAAGACATATATTATATTTATTTCCCCATTACTAGAAAAACGTTACGGAGAGGGCGTATCTGCCTTGTACCTCCGGCCATACTTGTACTCCATCAGGGGGATTAGGCCAAAACGTAATCTCATTAGGTGGTGTTTCACTGGTGGCTTCATGGAAGATGACAGGTAGTGTGGTAAGGTTTTAAGGTCATAGAGTTTTGACGTCTAGCTGCCATGGGAGAGATTTTTCACAGCTAGTGCTTCATGTCCACTGACAAGATCTTTGCTTGTTTAGTCAGGATTTTTGAAACAACCCCTGTGGGCAATGAACTTGCCCATATTTCTTGAGCTTCTAGTGTGTCCAAACAAAATATTACATTTTTTTACCAGGAGGTACTAGGATTATTTAACAGAGACCATATGCAACTCTTTAGTGTAAAGTCACGGTCCATTTTTGTTTTTAAGCACTAGGCAACAAATCTTGCTTTCATAATCAAGCGTTGAGATGACAAGCAAAACTCCATACGGATTTGTGTGTGGGAGTTCGAGTTGGGTAGAGGGAACACTCTACCGAAACAGGCTGATTGCACTCTATCTAACCAGGTGAATATTTTATCTTTAAAGGTTATGGCGCCAAAGGCTATGGTCGGAAATAGTTTGGCTCTTATCACTCTGATTAGTAGCAAGCAGTCTGGAGAGTGGAGAGCCTGCTTAGTTCTTAAGAAGGCCCCTCCAAGCAATGGGCTACACCTTGCATTGCAGCAGTATGCGAAACCGGGCTCCCTCTGTGGTATATCCAGACTACCAGATACTTATATGCGGCCACTACCTCTATTGATTTCCCTTCAATATACCAGAAGAACGTACTTGCTTGTAGTCTCAAGACAATCATCATCTTGGTTTTGGCTATATTAATCTCCAAAGTGTTTGTTTCACAGTACAGTGGCAGGGTATTGAAGAGTCTTTGAAGGTCCACCTGGGTTTGATCAAGAAGAATCGTATCATCTGCGTATAGCATTGATTGAATTTTAGTAGATGCGATTCTAGGTGGAAATACACGAGAAAGTGCCAGCCACTTGGGCAAGTCTGCTAGATACAAATTCAAGAGTAAAGGGGCCAATATGCATCCCTGCTTTAAACCTCTGTTGGTCATGATTTTGTTTGTTTTAGACCAACCAGAAGAAACTCTTATCTTTACCCAGGTGTCAGTATTTAGGGCATTCAATAGGGATTGTGGGATGCCCCATTTCATCAATTTTTCCCAAAGCCTGGGACGAGCAACGCTATCAAAAGCTTTCCGAAAATCGATGAATCCCAAATATAGCGATTTTCCCTTTGTGACAAGTGTGCCCTCAATCATATGGGCTAGGCAGATCAAGTTGTCTTCAACGTGGCAGCCCTTTTAGAAGCCGTTTGAGTAAAAGGTATTAATTTACGGTCTTCCACCCAGGTGGTCAGTTCTTGTAGTAAAACACTTGGATAAGCCTTCCCATCCACATCGAGGAGGAAAATCATCCGGTAGTTATCAGGAGTGGACCACTGACCCTTTTTGTGGATGGGAACGAGGAGAGAGCCTCGCCAGGAGTCAGGAATAGGCCCGCCCATTCTACTTGCCTCAAATAAAGTGGCCAAAAGTGCGGCACACTTGTGAGTAGATGCTTTATATATCTTTTTTGGTATGCCATTTGGGCCCGGTGCCACTCCAGGGCGCATCTTCTTTATAATAAGTGCAACTTGGTTGGGAGTAATCTTGATAGTTGGCGCCGGTCCAATAAAGTAGTTAATGGGGATAGAGCTGTAATTGGTAGGCCAGTTGTTTCTGGTGGACTCTACATAGAGTTCTTTGACGTGAACCTCCCATTCAGCAGGAGAAATGTTTGTTACAGTAGATGGCTGGGATAATCTAACGCCCTTGTTTACCCAGCTCCAGAATGTCATTTGGTCCTTTGATTTTATGATTTCATGGGCGATTGTCCAACAGTGTTCTTCTTTCATCCTCTGAGTGCTGAACCTTGACTTCTTGTACTCCTTACGAATGATTGATATCTTCCCTCGTAGGTATTTGTGATCTATGTCGTTGTGGGCGCACCTGCGCAGGAGTTATTTAATCTGTGTTTAATGTTCATTGTAGTTTGTTTGTGCTCACTGTGGTGGGGTGTTTTTGAGGTAAGATTATTTGGCCTTTGAATTATTTGTATTGATAACTTTTCTCTAAGGGCCTCTACTGCCAATTCGCACAATAGTGCAGTCAGCTGATCACTAGACTCTTGGTTCAATTTTTGCAAGAAATTGTTCACCTTCTCTTCAATTATTTCCTGTTAGTCCAAGGTCAACTGTAGTTTTATACAGCTCCAGGGTAGATCCTTTCCCAATCAGATGGATTTTTGGGCGGAGGCACTGCCAGGATGAAACTTTGCAAATTAGGACGGCATGACACCAAATTAATTTCTGACTTAATTATGGACATGGCAGGCAGGTATAATCCAGAAGACCAATAGTTTTGGAGGATGAGTTCATTGAAATCAATAGATGTAAATGATTTTTGGGTGAGTGAGGAAGGTGGGAGAACAGGGGAGCCCATTAATGTTTATGAAAGGCATGTCGCTTGTTTGAAAAGTGAGGTTAGGTTGAAGATGGTGTTACTATTTCGAAATTTGACGTCAATATGAATATTGATACATTCATATATAAAACCAAAATTGCATCTTTATTGATGAACCCCATCGTTGTGACCTGCACGTCAGCACTGACTCAGAAATACGTGGTTAGGCAGGCCCTGAGACCCAGGCCCAAGGTCACTGACTGACAGATCAAAGATGGGGTGGTACATAGTCAGCAGACAAACGTGCGAACAAGAAATCCCAGTTCAATCCCCGGATAGGTGCAGCAACACCACTATGGTCCAGGAAGATTGGTCCCAATAAAGCATGCATGGCTGGGGGGGTGATAAGACACAAAACCCGAATTCTCAGATAAAAGACCTAGCTATGAAAACAAGGATAAATTCCTGCTCAGTGTCAGGATAAATGATAAGGAAGGAAAAAATATCCTTTATTGAGTCCCCTCACTCACCAGGGTCTCCCCACGGTGACATGCTTCATCATAGGGGCCATCCCAACCCGCTGCGGGTTGAGGCGTGCTGGGACTTGCGACACTACGTGGGAGCACTGTTTTTGTGAGTGACTATGAGTAGTGCGGTGATGTGGGTTGATTAAAAATACCTAACTAGTGGGTGAATTTAAACTTTATTGAGGCTCCTTGTCGATATGTTAAAAACAGGGTTGGTCCCTAGGGTTCCTGTCTGTAATAGGTCAGGGGTCGCTAGTAGACGTCAACTAGTTTTGAGTGTCCCCAGTGCTCTTCTTCAGGACAAACAGTGTCCAGCCCTGCGTGTACCACTCCTAGATAGTGACCTAAAGTGAGGAAAATTAAGTAATGCCGCAAAAAATATAAGCAGGCAAAATTAATACATACGATGCACTGATCACCTAGTATCTGTAAAGTGGAAATAAAAAACAGTTATCATGTACTACCTACTCCTTGTTGTGTAGGATGCTTCTTTAAAAACTTCAATAAAACAGTTCACTCATCCAAAAAACCTCTACATGTTTACGCATGCTTATTAGATACACACACCCATAGTAGAGCCCAAGGATTGTGTCACTGATTATACATGCCAGGTGCAAGTTGAAGAGAAGAAAAAAGTCACCGTGTGACACTTTCAGTAAGTTAAAAAAGACTGGCTCGTTACTGGTGTATCATAAAGTTCCCATATCGAACCATCATAATACACACATGCTTGAGACATGATTATAAATGCGTTGTGCAACACGTGGTTTTTAGTATAGTCTAAACATTTCACTGACACCCATAAGTAATCGAGTGCCTCTGCCAAAATGCCCTTTCCCATCATGAGACGCTGAAGTGTGTGTACTCTGATGAACACGTTAAACAACCATAATGTTGCCAAATGGTCTGTGCTTCATTAGACATACGTGATACATATAACACGGTTTAACCAAACCACACAGAGGGCTGTGTACTCTGATACACACATATAACAAACATTAACTGTTGCCAAATGGTCAGCGCTTCATTCGACATAAGTAATACACATCAAGACGATTAAACAAGACCACACGGAAGAAGACGGGAAAAGAAACATACTAGTTAAATGGCACTAATGTGCGTCATGGTCTGTGGGGGCTTGGAGGGGGGTGCGCACGTTCCTAAACCACCATAAATTCAGATGCTGCATCAAGTTAGGAACACTTAGCCAATCAAGACACAGCACTCACAGTACACATAGTGATCACGTACTCCCGATGCCGGACATCTGGACACATTACCCATCAACTGCATTGTGTCCACGCAAGGTTGACACCCACCTGGATTCCTCATCCAATACCTACATTTATGGCTCCAATGACAGAGTACACATTCCTTACCAAAAAAGGATTGCCAGAAACATTTGATCACATTCAATGAACTGTATAAAAGCATGTGTTTGACCGATTGTAAAGGGAGACAGTTTGCAGACCCTATGCCTGTAACTGTTATCCCGGCTGCATTATTTAATTAAACAAACCTTTCCTTTTTGCCAAATGCCTCTTGTCTCTTGTTTTTTCAAGGTATTTCATGTTCAAAAAACAATGAGCAACGATCTCCAAACAGAGGTGAGTCCAAAGATATGGCTGAGACCCTGACTTCTTAATAACTTGATGAATCTAACTTTTAGCTAGCCCCAACTTTCAGAAGATCACACCAAAGGCCACAGATTCTCCCAGACGGCCTCTTAATAAGTGCCTAGAATATGACGCAGAGACCATGACTAGAATAGCTTATCTGGCCAGGCGGCAAACACTTTGTGATGAGTGGACAGTATTCTGGGACCTTCCATGCAAACTACTTAGGTGATGCATGTATTTGTCAAAAGTTCATATTTCCCTATGTAGTACCAGGAAGGCGCTGCACGCTTAATATGCACTCTACATTTGATCCCTTCTATGAGCCCCTTTATGCGTTTTTTTGTTTACTTTGGTGCGATTTAAATAAAAGAAACAAGCCCGCTGGTACCAGAACAGAATACTGCACCTTGTGCTGACCTCTGATGGACGAAGTAAAGCTTCTGCACAGGGCAAATGCAAAAAGAACAATTGATAGAGTGGAGGGAAGTGCAGTTACACATTCTGCACAGGGCAGGCAGATAGTCATTGAGAGAGTAAATGAGTTTTTGAAAACACGAGTCAATCTGAAACACTGGTGCTCACTGTGAGCATCAATAATACATACATTGATGGCTTCAAAACCTACATAAACAATTGCAAATACTATCTGCATCATGTAACAGATCTAAAATAACCTATTGTAACTCATTCTAAAATAGACTTGGGAACTTGCAATGGTTGTTCATGCTGAATCTTGTTTCTCCCCTCTGGCTAGAATGTCAAAAATACGCAATTGGTTGAAAAACCTGCTTAAAACTTGCAAATATCATCGTACTCATATTGTCGATCTGCATTAGCTTAGTGTCCTGCAATTCTAGACTTGTGCAGACTGTTCATACCTTTCCTATGTGTTTGGATACTGGCATTCTGTGATGCTGGTCATGTGAATGCAGACCACCATTGGTGAGTATGTACTGGTGGGCATTGCCTGTTTCTAGTTGTGTGTAGACACACCCCACATATTGATTATTGCTAAGCCTGCTGTGGCGGCCATTACCTATGTTGTCATATGTAAGCGGACCCTTTCTGTTGCTGATTCTGCTTCATCAGCCATTAAATGTTGTTTGTTATCTGTAAACATTCCCAACCTATTGCTGAGTTTGTTCTGGGGGGTGGGGGGCATTACTTTTTGCAGGTTATGTGTATGGAGACCTTACCTATTGCTGGGTCTGTTGAGTAGGGCATTGTCTGTCACTGGCCATGTATAGCCAGACCGCAACTATTGCTGAGATTATTGTAATAGGCGTAACCTTTTGCTGGTCATGTATAGGCAGACCCCACCTCTTGATGAGTCGGTTGCGACAGGCATTTCCTATTGCTGGCCATCTGAAGGCAGACCCTACCTAATAATGAGTCTCTTGCTGGGGGCGTTGCCTGGTATAGGTCATGTGTAGGCAAACACTACCATTTGCTGAGTCTGTGTGGCAGGATTATCTCTTGATGGGCATGTTGACACAGACATTACCTTTTAATGGGCATAATGAGACTGGTTATACACAGTACTATGTGTGTGGAAGTGGGTTACACACGTTGCTGGGCCTGTGCAAACTACTCATCCCTTTTACCAGGCATGTGATGAGTTTGGAAACAGAAGACCCTGAGCCAGGCATCTGCAGCAGGCTCATCCTTATTGAGGCGTTGGGCTCTGCCTACAACTGTTCCTCTACATCTGATGGGCTTGTCTCCACCGATGAAGTTCCAGCAAAGCTCGCCTTTGGAATGCTTCTGCTTCTCTTCACACTTCCTGTCCCATCCCTTGGGGAGTGTTGTGGCTGAGAACCTGTAAGAAGTCTGTCCTGCAGGGTCTTAGTGTCACCTCAAGACTTCCCATCTCCCTTTTTCTCAGAGTAATATGACCCATCTCGGACATGACAAGGGGCACCAGAGATTCTGGTCTCTTGCACCTCTGCAGAAACCCGTACGGTGTCACCCATAGCCGACCACCTGAGTGTCTCCCATTCCCAGGGATCCACTGAGCATGTAGCTCTGAGAGCAAATCCTTATGGCTCAGTGGGAGACGCTTGATGTACTCTCAGTGGCAAGGAGAGTGGATTGATTTCCTTCTTGGAACTCAACATTCATCCATCAAAAATTGCAAAAGTATGTGTTAGAATGATCACCATTGAGTCCTTCAAGTAATACCAAATAGAGAAAAGGTGGCTATATTGGCATAGGTCTACTACCTGGTACTTTGACAATACTTAGTAACCCCTGTGATTACAACAGTACTGTCCTTGAAATGCTTGACGCCACATATTCAACTCAGGAGGCTATCCTGTATTTAGTGCCTGTTAGCCTGTTAGAGTACTTGACCTGAGTGAATTCTTCTTATCACTTGCACTCAAGCTAGCTCCTGTTAAATATACTATCCTAACACTAGCAAGTTCCATAAGTGGGTAAACTACCAGGAAGAACATCTGATTGGTTGGTCCGGACCCAAGTAGGCGAACATGTAGAAAGCCAGTGGAGCAGTTGTAAGAAAAGTGGACCTGTCTGCAGGGATATCTTAAGGATTCTGGGGGCCCTGGGCCAAACGTATTTTAGGGGCCCCTTTTGGAACGGCTTTAAATGTGTGCTCCAGTTTCACCTTTTTCATGCCCTCTTTGGCCAGTTCACTGACGGGGCGCATGCACTCTTTTCCAAATTCCTAATGTGTTTACCTCTAATATTTAGGGATAGTAAGGTGTGGTTTCAATATTGTAACACCGCAGCAGCTTACTAATATCACTGCGAATAATCTCAGACACCCTCTAATTTCTCAAATGTAAGATCCTGTTTGATCTAAAAAAACTTTTTAAAATATATGTTACATGAAATATAATCACATTTTTCTGCAAAGTGCCTAATAGATTCTCACACATCACCCACATTAAGAATAAATGAAAGGAAAACTGTCTATTTAAGAATTATTCAAGGCCATCAAGGCAAGAAGACTCTCTAGAGAGCAGAGCTGGCTCTATCAGAGGGCCCCCTGAAAAGCTGGGGCCCTGGCCCAGAGCCCACTTTGTCAATGCCTTCAAACGTCTCTGCCTGACGGAGGTTGTGTGAGGGGGCCCTACAAATCCTTCAACGCTTGGTCTGTTCAGGTATTAATGGCGACGTTATCCTAGTTTTGAACTTCGACCTAGATCTACTAAGGGTTCAGTGGGAGCTGTTACTTATTACACTGAACGGTTTTGCAATGCACCCTCGGGCCTTGTTTAATGGTAAGAATAGGGACACAATGCTTTGCCCTGCCTCACTCGAGTGCCTTCCAGAACACTAGCAAATTACCTCTATTTTCTTTTATTGGCATATTTTGTAAAAACTAAAATTATAAATTCAGTTTTGCTCTGACACATGGAAAAAAGGCTAAAGAATCTTGTGACTAGCTTCAAATGAGTCGTCTGTGTTTAATAAGGCTGCCAACGGACAGAAATAATGAGTAATCATCAGTTCCTGCTCTGCGGGCTGTTGACTCATCAGATTCTGCTTCTTTTTGTTCTCTATTTTTTCATTTAACTTTAGGAACTGGCCATAGGTTTAGAAATAGAAGCATCTTAGGTGCAAATGCTGACAGACTTGCCATGCTCTGGAAGCAATCCACAGCACAAAGACCTATTCGTGTGTTTAAGTGCTACGAGCGATTACAAGAAATGCCAAACACAAATGTATTTAGCACACCAATGAGATGTTTATAGGATGATCTACTATTAATTCGCGGCGATTTCTTCGAACTACCGTTACTATGCATTTTTTACCTCGTAGTAACCTTTACTTAGCATGGTTTTAGTACGCATGCTATTATTACGCATAAGCTTTTATTTCGAATTATTCTACTTAGAAATATAATAAAAACTCACCAGGTAGTGTAATTTGAAAAGTGAATGCAAACCCGACAGGATATCATTTCATAATCTTTATTTCGGCACAATAGAACCATAAAAGATACATGAAATATAAACTTACATTGTTACAAGGTCCAATAAGGAAATTGCGGTTAGGAAAGCGTTACAATTAAAAACTTAATTTAAATAGATTAAAAAGGCATCAAGATATAAAATACACATGGAGTTCATTGCTTCAGTCCTTAATCTTCAGCGTTTCCTAATATAGGTAACATTTTAAAATAAAAATATATATACACGACATAATGTAGACAAAATAGCAGAAGCCTTTTATGACTATTTTATTTTATTTTATTTTCAAAGTTTTATATAGCGCGAACAAGATCTTCGCAGATATCAGAGCGCTTTACATAGAAGGGTACACGAGGGAACAAAGTCAAATAGGTAAATCAATAGATCACACAGTACAGAAGGGTACATGAGGGAACAAAGTCAAATAGGTAAATCAGTAGATCATACAGTACAAATAATACAAATAGGTGACTGCAAAGCCAATCATGTGAGTGATAAGACAGCTCATACAAATAAGTAAAGGGGTCAAGCAAGTAATACAGATCAGTGCAGGGTGTTAATAGGGTTCGAGATAGTAGTTCAAGTGTATTTAGCCATGAGGATAGCTTTTACTTCTTTTTTAAAGAGTGTAGTGGAGGAGATAAGCCTGGTTTCGGGAGGGAGTGAGTTACTCCCTCCCGAAACCAGGCTAAAAGTTACTAGTTACTTTAACATTAGATCACAGTTCCGTTTAGAGCTTCAGACCCACTTTATCACGTACACATTTTGTTGCTAACAGGAATCTGCTAACGCAAAAATTAACACCTGGCTGGTATCAATTTTTAAGATCCTTTCCGCTTCTTTATATGAACGCACTCCTAGGTTTAAACAGAGAGGTTTAATCCATCTTTTTCTAATTGCTTCATAAGCTGGGCAAAAGAAAAGAATATGCGACTCATCTTCTCTTGTTTTACATAAGCACATGGTGCATAAGTCGCATTCGTTTTCAAAATTCCATACCTAAATTTCATATATAATGTTTTTTTAGCCAAGGGTGGCTGGACCTCGTCCAGAAACTGTTCAAAATGAGCACTGTCTGTAAATGCAAGGAACTTGTTTGTCAGAGTTCCACCGGCTCGTTCATTTAACAAACTGTAATCAATATATGCTCAGAATTCAGATTTCAATACCCTTTTCGAGTTTTTGGTCAATGTCGATGGCCCATCCCAGAAGTGACAGGATATCATGTTCAAGCAGAAAATGATCCTGGTATCAAAGTCCATTTTCTATTTTTTGGTAATAGAATTAAGTAACGTCATAACGTCGGAACGGAGTTGATGCATTTTACGTGGTTGGCATATTATTATGGTTGGCAAATGAAAGATAGAAACATAGTCGTTTTCTATATTTAAGATAATCATGGACATGCTCACTCCCTTTTTTCATCTATCTTTTTGTTTACTGAAGAGGCTACTGGTATTTAAATCCACTTTTTTTATTTCTTTTTTTTTAATCCATGTTTCATTATGAGACTTATTTTAATCCTTTCTATCAAAGATTGCAAACATGATTTCCACACATTTAAATTTGTGTTCTGCTCACTATCTAAAGTTATTAAGTCCCCGTTCACCTCTATATTATTACATTTGTCTGCTCATGATTTTTTAAAATACATTTTCAACATGCAATGCTCTATTTATTGGCTAATAATTGTTTGTCATGTTCTGCTCAATATATTTAATAAACAATGTGCCACGTGTGATGCTCAATATATTTAATTAATAATGTGCCACGTGGGATGCTTTATTTTTTTTACTTTTCAATTTGTTTTATCTATTACTTCTCTTGCCTGTACTTCCTGTAGTGTGGTAGGTGGGTCACGAAAGTCCTTCTCCTTCTACAGCGCCTTACAGTGTTCCTCAATACATTTCTCCAGATTCGGAGAGGTGAGCAATGTACGCTGTTCACGTTTCTTTCGTTCCTTTCTTTTCTCCCTTCTTCGTCTCCAACGTGTGTGGTTCGGTCCTTTCAATTACGTTCAAATGTTATCACATCTACATCCATGATTATCTTAAATATAGAAAACGGACTTTGTTTCTATCTTTCATTTACCAACCATAATAATGTGCCAACCAAGTAAAACGCATCAACTCCGTTCCAACGTTATTTATATTTAATTAACTTAAATCGCAACGTAGCGGTGTGCAAAATAAGTTCTAGCAAAGTAATTGCATTTTAAAGAGCATTACAAGCAGATGCAAAGTAAAAGAATGCGAAGTAGAAAATGCCCAGTAAAGTAATCTGAGAAGTAAAAATCGCGCACTAATGGTATGCTCACTAATGGTATGTGAAGCAAGAACACATGTTCGTATATAGTGTTCTCAGGTGCCAGCAACGATCAACATCTTTCAGGACAAATGGCAGAGTAAATACTAGTGCAGGTTTTGTCGTGATATTGATTCCTGTGCCATGATGCTATGGTCTCTGCCTGAGTAGTGCTTATGCTGCCATAAAGCACTTCGAAGAGCCGGCAAAGTACAGGAGGCATTTGAAGAGGTGCCAGGGGAGGGAGATGCAGGAAAAAAGAGAGGGAAGGGGCTGATTGAATAGAATAGTCGTGACAATGTATGTCTCTCAATCATGTTTGTTTCAGCGAGGGGTTCCAAGTGACAACAAAGAGACGCGGACAAAGTTCAAAGTGTAACTTGAAAATGGAGGGGGGAGGTTAAATATACATTATCGACAACTATCAGTCTACATTTTTAGGTTCTATATGGTCGACCACATCCTCTTTACCGGCTTAGATTAGAACTACAGGGGTAGAGGGATTATTAGGGTGTCATTCACATCACAGCCTCACCCCCTGAGCATCCTTTAAAAACACCTAGGGACTGATGGAATTAAGTCCACCTTTATGGCCCCTGATACCGATACCATGGGGTACGTTATTAGGTGAGATAAATACACCTATTATGAGTTTATGGGGAATAGCAGGCAGATTTTAGTGTTTATGCACCAAAATCTGCATGATACGGTAAAGAACATATGTTTTTCCTGTTGACCTTGGCCTTCTCTGCAGGGTCACCCCCAAACCTTTTGCCTTCACTCCGATTTTTTCTGAATTTGTTTTTGTTGGCTTTAGGACTCTCTTTATTTACCACTGCTAACCAGTTCTAAAGTGCTTGTGCTCTCTCCTTTAACCCCTTCGATGCTGATGACGAGCTCAGCTCGTCATCAGCCACGGGGGGCGTGTGCGGATGACGAGCTGAGCTCGTCATGTAACGCAGCTTTTGTAAAAAAGCCGCGCAGCGCAAAAATGACCGCCGCAGCGATGCGGTTAAACACTGTAAAATTGGCTTGCACCTGATTGGCATATTTAATTTACTTATAAGTCTCTTATAGAGTGGTATACCATATACACAATGCCTATACGTTAAATGCTACTAGAGGGCCTGCTGTATTTATTGTGCCACCAACTTAATTAGCTCCCTAACACATGTCACAGGTCTTCCATTGCACCCTGAATGCAGTTTTAAACTGCCAATACGAAATGGTAATATACTCCCTTGCCAAGCCATTGACCTCCCTTTTATTACATATGTCACCCGTAAGGTAGGCCATAGATAGCCCATAAGGCAGGGTGCATTGCAATTAAAAGATTGGATGTGTACTTTTAACTTTAGCGTGCCCTGGTAATAAAAATCTCCTAAATTAGTTTTTCACTACTGTAAGGCAATAGGATAACATTGGTTTGCATTATTACATTTAATACGTGCTAACTTTTAATGGGGAACAGGTAAGCAGTTCATGTTTGGGGTCGGAGAAATTGTAATAAAAAATCCTCTTTAACTCCTTAACTGCAGACCTCCCTCCCCACCCCCCGCCCCAGTGCTGAGCCCTTTTTTGGCTATTTGGGGTAGTTTGTGCTTAGGTCTCCATAGCTTTTTGTTCATATAAGATATACACAGCAAGTTTGTGTCCATTGCTTCCAACATCCTGGAGATCCTAAAGGTTCCCAGGGTTTGTGGATTCCCCTAGAGGGGACCGAGAAAAAGGCCATAATATAGCTACGTTTTGAGTTTTTAGGGGAAATAAAAAGTGCTCTGAATAAAGGTGTGAGTTTTGTCTCCTAAACATGGCTTCATTGAATCGTTTACTATGATAAAATCACTATCTTCCCAGCTTTCAGGATCATGCAGAGCTGTTTTGGCATTTTTTTAAAATGCTGCCATTCTTCCTATTTCATGTGCTTTCAACCTACTTTTAGTTTGTGATGGAAACCTGTGCGAAACCCATGAATGATTCAGAAAAGCTATATATCTCTAAATAGTAGAAACAATTCCAAATTGAGCAAGGGGTCATATGTGTAGATCACTTAAGGTTTTCCCAAATAAACTTACTGTTGAAGTAAAGAAATATTGAAAATGAGTAGGAAAAAACAACCATTTGTGACAAGGTTTAAATTTGTAACTTTTTGTCACAATGGCCCGATTTACAAAAGCAGTTACCATTACGTTCGCAAGACCCTTTTGGTTGCGGGATATATTGGGTTTGTAGGTTCTCCAAGGACCACGCAGTACACAGGGCCAACAACTGAGCTGCACCATACAATGATTGTGTACTATTTCAATTCAATTCAAAATCTTTATTCGATTGTAGGTTTTACAATCATAAAAGTACAATTTATAAGCACACATTTAAAAACATTACAAACAATTCATTTCAGATGTCAAATAATGACACAGTATACAGTACAATATATCAGACAGTATGAGCATGGGCAATGTATGGTTAAAAATATAAATAACTGTAATCTTAAAAAGCACCTAAAATTTTTGCAGCGTGGTTAGCCCTCCATGCTTTTCCTAAAGCAAATGGCTTTTTTTAAAAAGTTACATACAAATAAAGTACAATCGCTATTCAGTAGTTGTAAGTAATAAAGTGCAGGTTTAATTTGTGTGAAACTCAATTTTTTAAGGCACGGTTTAAGGTATAATTTCCGTGGGATGGAGTAATAGGGGCAAATAAAAAGGAAGTGTGCCAGATCTTGAGGAGACTTTCCGTCGCAGCCACAAGCTGGCAGCACTTCGCCCCGTTGAGCCCCACTTGGGACTGCCAGTAGAAGGTGATAGAGGTCAAAGCGGAACCTTGTTAACAGAAACCGTTCATAGCTAGACATAGGCCATGTCAGGTAAGGTTCCATTTGCAAGCATGTTTTTAATAATAGGTGTTTCCTAACGCTGACCTTCTGTATCTCGACCTCTTCTCTGTCGGTACATCTTAACAGTAGTATAGCATTCTTAACCGAGCTCACATCAGATTTTGTAATTGAGTTTGGGGCATGGAACAGATCCTGTCGATCAATTGCCGTTAGGCTATCCTTTATGTACTTCACCCACGGTACTTTAAACCTCCCATCTAGCTGTAAGGCTTCTTTCAATAGGGCATGTGTTAATGGAATGTCGTTGTTCAGCCAGCAGTTCAACCAACATATGACAGGGCTTACTGCTATTCTGTCGCCTAAGTAGGGGATCCCCAGCTCCTCGTGTACCGAGTAGTTCCCAATGCCCCTGGGCAGTCTCAGAATCTTTTTTAGGAAGTTATTTTCTGTAACCTCTAGGTCTTTAATCTTACGATAGCCCCAGAGCTCACTCCCATAGCAGGCAACAGCAACGCTTTTTGCCTGGTACAGTTTAAGCAATGCGGCCATCGGGCAATTGCCGATTTTTTTTGCAAAGCCAAGAATGGCCGCATTAACCCTTGTTGTTTCTCCCTTCTTCTTGAAGACTGCTGGGCCCCATGATAACTTGTGATCTAGCAGGACCCCGAGGTAAGAGAAGGAGTTGGTTGATGGAATTTTCTCCCCATTTATACTGAAATAGTCAGTTTTCAGAACACCCTTACCTGCTTTCATGACGTAGGACTTGGAGTTATTTATGCTTAAGCCACGTGACTCCATGAATTTGTAAAAGGAGTTTAGTAGTTTCTGGAGACCGATTGCTGTTCTAGAAATAAGAACAGCATCGTCGGCGTAGAGTAATACAGGTACCCCTTTGCGCTCAACTAAGGGGTAATCTGCTTCTACGTTTAGAAGAAATTCCTCCAGTTCGTTAATATACAGGTTGAATAAAAATGGGGCCAAGATGCAGCCTTGTCGGACACCCCGGTTTATTTTAAATTCGTCCGTTACATTAAGGTCTTGGGAGTAACGGACGTTCGCTCTTGTATCTGTATGCAGATCAGCGAGGAAGTTGACAAGGTTCCTCTCTACACCCATTCTCAGCAAAGTAGCCCATAATAGGCTTCTGTCTACACAGTCAAAAGCGGACGACAGGTCCATAAATGCCATGTAGACAGTGCCTTGTCTCGCCAGTGTATACTTGCTTAGGATAAGGTATAGGTTCACGCACTGCGTAATGGTCGAATGACCTGGTCTGAACCCGTATTGTATGGGTGAAAGGATGTTATTATCTTTAGCCCAAGTAGATAACCTGTTAAGAATTACACCCCCCACCACTTTAACTACTGAATTTATTAAAGAGATTGGCCTGTAACATAACGGGCTACTGCGATCGCCCTTCTTAAAAATGGGGACTATAGTCGAGAGACCCCAAATTCTTGGGCATCCAGTTGTCGCTGCTGCGTTTATTACAGCCGTGAGAACCGGAGCCCAGAAAGGGATGCTGGACTTAAACAGGTCCGGCGGCAGTCCGTCCGGACCCGGGGCCTTGTTGGTGGTTAGACCCTGTATTCCCCTAACAGTCTCTTGTACTGTGAAACACAGTGGAGTCGCAGTTGAAGTTAAAAGATCATAGTCTTCCCAATGCTCATTACTCTTAAAAATTGTGCTGAAATGGGACACCCACTCCCCCTCTGGGATGTTTGTTCCAAGGGCTGTGTCGTTTGGATTATCAAACACAGGTTTGTTTATTATTTGCCAGAACTTGCTACTGTTCCCCAACACTGATGGGTCTAAAAGGGATTCAATAACGTTGGCCTTAATTTCCTTTTTTCTAATAGCTATTGTTTTCCTATAGGCCAAACGGAGATTTTTTATCAGGTCACAATCTCTGGGTTTAGTTTTTAATGCGTGTTTCAGATCCCTACTTGCCTTTAAGCAGTTATGATCAAACCATTTGGAATTATTCTCACTATGTCCCTTTGTTGGCGTTGTGAGCATGGAGCCAATTTTGGTGACCAACCCCTCAAACCTGGACAAAATGTTCGAGGGGGTTGAATCAGACGATAGGCAAACAGACAGCTCCTCTTCACTTGCGCTGGTTATTTTAGTATACAGGATATCTTGGTTTATCATTGACCATCTAATGCGACGCCTGCCATTTACGCACCTTAGCGTGCCATGATCAATGCGTGACTGTCGTATTGCAAATAATGGTCCACCCAAGTTTATGACAAGGGGATTATGATCACTGTATACACTAGTGAGGATAGTAAAGTGCGAGACCCATTGAACAACATCTGGAGATATTAATATATGATCAATGAAGGATCCCTGCCCGTGTCCTTTAAAAGTTGGGGTGTCAAAGATTTTTGTATCGGGGACCAACGACATAGCTACAGTCAAGTTGTATTCATTCACTAAGTCGTTTAAGTTCTTGCCGCCCCTACTGTGGGAGAAGTGAAAACCTTCCTCATTATTACACCCTAAGGACCCCATTGGCGTACTAGCTGGGTTACCACATGGTTCGACATTAAAATCACCTGCTATCAACAAATACCGTGATACAGTGTGAACATTTTTGCTCAATATATCAATTAGGGAGGTAATATTACAAGCTTCATTACTACTGTTAGCATTATAAAAGTTAACCAGTGTCAGCACATTCTTGCCATTTTTTATGTCAATCTTCTGTATATTCAAGTTAACATTGTGGCAGTTACTTATATTGCAGCGCAGGCCTAGGTTGATGAAGATGGCCAAGCCACCCTTGGCTCTGCCCCTAGACGAGGCAACCGCTGGGATAGTAAAACTTAGAAAACCCTCGATATGGACGCTTTTATCCTCTATCCAAGTTTCTTGGAGGCACACAATGCTAAATTTTCTGATGAATGTTAACCATACTGGGTCTCGTAACTTATTTGCCAAGCCTGCAATATTCCATGAGATTAGATTTACACAGTCTTCGGGTGCAGGGCAAATAACAGACTCTCTGGTAAATGGGGTAGATGTTGGAGTAGGCAACACTGCGCCTGCTACCGTCAAACCCGCGGTGCTCATTGCAACTGACTCCCGGTGCTCAGATATAGGGACAGATGCCCCGTGCTGGGTGTGAGTGTTCTCGATTTTAGATGGAGAATCCATAGTTAACAATAGTATACTCGGGTTGTTTTCGTGGTTACCTGCTGTGCTTTCTGTCTTATCGGCGCCACTATCGGTGTCACCATTTACTGGCCTTGTATCTGGTAGGAGTGTTGAAGGCACCTCAATTTCCCCAGAGGACACTGTAGGTGATACTTTAGGGGGACTACTGCTTTTAACAGCAATTGTTAGAGCAGTGTGTGTATCTTTTTCACTGCGACGACACCCCAGCTTCTCAGGTGACCTTATAGTGCATGAAGCACTTACCCCACCCCCCGTAGCTTCTGCACTCCTTAAACATCAGTCGCAATCCTCCAGGCCGCTAAAGGCCTCAAACCTGTTAGAGAGCTCTAAGGGCGTAAATGGTAACAAGTTTGACATATTCCCATTAAATCCTGTTTTATGGTTAGAAGGTATAGTGTTCCACCCAGGGTTTGTGGATTCCCCTAGAGGGGACCGAGAAAAAGGCCATAATATAGCTACGTTTTGAGTTTTTAGGGGAAATAAAAAGTGCTCTGAATAAAGGTGTGAGTTTTGTCTCCTAAACATGGCTTCATTGAATCGTTTACTATGATAAAATCACTATCTTCCCAGCTTTCAGGATCATGCAGAGCTGTATTGGCATTTTTTTAAAATGCTGCCATTCTTCCTATTTCATGTGCTTTCAACCTACTTTTAGTTTGTGATGGAAACCTGTGCGAAACCCATGAATGATTCAGAAAAGCTATATATCTCTAAATAGTAGAAACAATTCCAAATTCAGCAAGGGGTCATATGTGTAGATCACTTAAGGTTTTCCCAAATAAACTTACTGTTGAAGTAAAGAAATATTGAAAATGAGTAGGAAAAAACAACCATTTGTGACAAGGTTTAAATTTGTAACTTTTTGTCACAATGGCCCGATTTACAAAAGCAGTTACCATTACGTTCGCAAGACCCTTTTGGTTGCGGGATATATTGGGTTTGTAGGTTCTCCAAGGACCACGCAGTACACAGGGCCAACAACTGAGCTGCACCATACAATGATTGTGTACTAAGTATAGACCAATCCATATGGTGAAATATGTAGAATGAAAAATGGGTATTAGTATTAAGAAAAAACCTATGTATTTCTTAAATTTGCACAAGATATGGAGTTTAGAAGCAGTGGTTATATGTACATCTCTGAATTTGTGGGAATCCATACAAGCATATGAGCTATAAGGTATTTTCAAAATATCTCCTTTCTTATACACTAGCTTACATTTGGAAGCCACAAATGCAGCTAAATCCAATTGGTAATAACAAATATTCTTCTACTCTATGCTCCCACATGTCTTTCAATGTATGTGGGTAGCCCTTGTACCTATGACAGGAAACGGCCCAAAACGTAACATGGACCCATCACATTTTTCTACTGAAATATGACACTTTTTTTTGCATAGCGGATAGCTGCGGATTTTGGACCCTAGCTCAGCCGGCACCTAGGGAAATCTAGAAAACCTGTACATTTTTTTAAACTAAACATCTACGGGAATCTAGGATGGGGTGATTCGCATGGCTCTCACCAGGTTTTTTTATGCAGAATCCCTTGCAAACCTCAAACTTTGACAAAAAACAAACATTTTTCTCAAACTTCTGTGATGGAAAGTTCTGGAATCTAGGAGGATCCACAAACTTCCTCTCACCCAAAATTCCCCTAACTCTTCTGATAAGAAAGATGCCTCACTTGTGGAGGTACAAAAGAGGCTGGTGATGGACGGAGCATCTGAACCAATCAAATACTCACACCCAGTCAACAGATCTGAGTTTAATCCATCACTGTTCTTTAGCCCACTCTGCCACCCCAGTTCAGACATGGCCATATGCAAATCAGTCTGACCCTGTGCCTCATGGGAACAGTCCAGCCCGAACTGCCAAGACATGCCTTCCCTAGACCGGAAAAAAGCTTCTGAGGACCGGTTTCTGGCATTTCAGCCGTCTTCAGCCCGGCTTGCTTGAATCCAGTGGCAAAGTGAGCAAGGGACTCACGTCTGAGCATACCCTGCCAACTTATGGCGAACAAAGCGGTACAAAAGAGGGTGGTGATGGACGGAGCATCTGAATCAATCAAATACTCACACCCAGTCAACAGATCTGAGTTTAATCCAGCACCGTTCTTTAGCCCACTCTGCCACCCCAGTTCAGACATGGCCATATGCAAATCAGTCTGACCCTGTGCCTCATGGGAACAGTCCAGCCTGAACTGCCAAGACATGCCTTCCCTGAACCGTAAACAAGCTTCAGAGGACCGGTTTCTGGAATTTCAGCCGTCTTCAGCCCGGCTTGCTTGAATCCAGTGGCAAAGTGAGCAAGGGACTCACGTCTGAGCATACCCTGCCAACTTATGGCGTACAAAGCGGTACAAAAGAGGGTGGTGATGGACGGAGCATCTGAACCAATCAAATACTCACACCCAGTCAACAGATCTGAGTTTAATCCAGCACCGATCTTTAGCCCACTCTGCCAACCCCAGTTCAGACATGGCCATATGCAAATCAGTCTGACCCTGTGCCTCATGGGAACAGTCCTGCACGAACTGCCAAGACATGCCTTCCCTGGACCGGAAACAAGCTTCCGAGGACCGGTTTCTGGCATTTCAGCCGTCTTCAGCCCGGCTTGCTTGAATCCAGTGGCAAAGTGAGCAAGGGACTCACGTCTGAGCATACCCTGCCAACTTATGGCGAACAAAGCGGTACAAAAGAGGGTGGTGATGGACGGAGCATCTGAACCAATCAAATACTCACACCCAGTCAACAGATCTGAGTTTAATCCATCACCGTTCTTTAACCCACTCTGCCACCCCAGTTCAGACATGGCTATATGCAAATCAGTCTGACCCTGTGCCTCATGGGAACAGTCCAGCCCGAACTGCCAAGACATGCCTTCCCTGGACCGGAAACAAGCTTTTTGGGGTAGGTAAGAAAATAGGTAAGAAATTGGTTTGTTTTGATGTAGTTATGTTTGTGTATTGGTTTGTGCAAAGTATTGCTTATGTCAAAAAAGTGTTGCTTTTGTACATTGTTGAAAGTATCATGTAAATTGTGATGTATGTAAATATGTGGGGGGCGTGGTCACGGAGGCTACCAAGATAGACGCTTCTGGTTGAAGCTCCAACGGTTGGGCGCGCTTACCTCCGTTTTGCCCGATGTAAGGGCGTTCGGACTCTGCTGGACACTGCCCATCCGTGCCCGGGGATATGTTGCACTCGTCCCCAGGGCCGCTGGAGTGGCGTGATACGCTCAGAGGGATCTCCGGCGTCTGTGGTGCCCGGGACGACGCTGCGGGCTGAGCCGTAAGTTTGTGATGCTGCCAGGGTGTTGGGAGCCCGCGCCCATGGCTGCCCTGGGGGCGGCCCTGTTGCCTGATTCTGCCTTCGGCCCCCCTTCCACTGCCCGCTCCCCGGCTGCCGCCCTCTCCGGTCTGTTCCCTGGGCCTGGGGCGGGCCTCGGGCTTCTGCGACCTGGTGCGCTCCCCGGAGCCGGGGCCTCGATTTCTGGGGCCGGAGGGCGGGTCTGCGGGAGGGCTGGGTTGCGAGTTGGGGGCTGGTGTCTGGGGCTGCGCTGGGGCGACTAGGGCTGTTTGGGCTTACCCCCCTCAGCGCCCGGGGTTACCTGCTTCCTTCGGTGGGTGGGGGCCCGCGCTAGGGGTCTCCCCCTGACGCCTGGTGCCCCGTTCCCATTTTGGTTGTGGGTCTCCCTGGGGGCGTCTGCTGCGGTGGTGCCTGAATTGGGTCCCGGGCTGCTGCCTCTTCGCTGCCCGCTCCTGCCCTGATGCTGTTGGCTGGCCTGCCTGCTTCCCCGGGGCACATGTCCCCGCCTGCGATTACGATACCTTTGCTCATGGCTGGACATTGATGGTGTCTCCTGCGTTATCTGTGGCCCCCTAGACCTGGTCTTATATGACTGTGCTGTGACCGCTCCCTGCCTGGTACTCCATCTGTTGCTTTGTTTTGGAGTCCGCACCTGGACGGTGTCTCTTTGCTTTGACCTGATGGCCATCACCTGCTTCACTTCCTGTCGCCCACTGAATTGGACTGCCACTCATTGCCGGCTATAACTGGGCTGCCTCGCTTGGGTGTTTGGTGGTTGCTGCTGATCTATTTCCGGTATCAACTCTTTATCTTCCCACCCACGTGGGTCGACTACCGGAGCCCTCTGGTTCCACCTACCTGGTTCACCTACGCTCACCATGAGGTCTGCGCTGCGGTGCGCTTATTGCTGGATCCAGTGTTTCCCACCTACCACTTTTTGCGACAATGGTGAAAAAAGACCACAAGCAGCCCAAGCTCCAGTTTGATAAAACCTCGGGCGCTGCGGTGGAATCCCCGGCTGATCAACCCGCGGAGGTCCTGCTTCCCCAAGACACGGAGGGCTCATCCCCCCTGGTTGCGGCCATGTTGGCGGAGATGAGACCGGGGTTTAGGAGGACCCTGGAGGGCCGGTTCGACGATCTGGATACCAAGCTGGCAGGGATGAATACGAAAATCCAGGCTCATGACCGTAGATTGGATGTGGTGGAGTCCAGGGTCTCGGACGTAGAGGACGGGGCCTCCTCCTCCTCCTTAAAACGGCTGGAACGGGTGGAGAAGATCCTCAAGGACATCGCCATTAAGAACGAGGATTTGGAGGCCAGGAGTCGCAGCAGCAATATTCGCATTCTTGGCGTCTCGGAATCGACAGCCACTGGCCGCATGGACACGTTTGTGGAACATCTACTCTCGGACCTCTTTGGCAGGGAATCCTTCACCCAGGGCTTTGTGGTCGAACGTGCTCACAGATCGATGGGTCCACGTCCCAGGCCTGGTCTACCTCCAAGGCCTATCATCGCCAGGCTCATGAATTTTCAAGATCACGACACTGCCCTGCGCGCGGCTGGTGACCTGGGAGAGGTTCAGTGGCAAGGGAGCAGACTCTCGTTTTTCCCGGATTTTACCATCATGGTGCAGGATGCCAGGCGTAAATTCAAGGGGGTTAGGGCGACAGCGATGAACTTGGGTCTGCGCTACGGCATGCTTTATCCTGCTCGACTGAAGGTGGACATAAATGGCAGGTCACGGGTGTTTGACACTCCAACTGAGGCGCAGGAATTCTTCCGTGATTATAAGAAAGATCATATGGCTGAATCTGGGGGTCCGAGGCCTTCTTCCCTTCAGACGCAAGTATGGCAGTCAAGTGTGGACCTTTTCTCCCAATCTGGGACCGCTTGATCACCTTTCATGTTCTAGTGCTCCTTTGATGTGTCCTATTAATGTTTTCTTCTTTCACATGTTTGCTCCGCAACACTAAGTATTTGATTGCTGCTTTGCCCGACCGGCGTGGCGTTGCCATCCCCCATGGTGTACACCACTGTGGTTTTCTTTATTGTTTGGATGCTGCACTGTGCTTCCTATGCTCCACTCGCTTTGCTAAGACTTTCGTCACTCACGTGCAGAGTTCGCTATATTTGGGTATGCCTCTTCTTGGGGTGTAAGAGGTTGGGTGGGGGGTGGTGGTGGGTTCGTTCTTTGTTTAATAATGGCTTTTGCAGTTTGCAGATATCGACGATTATTTTGTGGTATGTGTCAGATGCACACAAAGTTTTGATTGTTTTGATGCAATTTGGATGGTACAGCTAGGGAATGTGCCCGGTGCTTTCGGGCTTTCACTGATGACATGGAATGTGTGTGGTCTGAATAACACCAGAAAGCGCAGACAAGTACCTAATTACGTAGCTCGACACACGGTTGACGTCATTTTTATGCAAGAAACTCACCTGTCTGGTACGGACGGAGTTCAGATTGCCTCTAGCTGGGGCCCCCATGGGTTCTTCTCCAATTACAGTAGATACGCTCATGGGGTCTCCATCTTTATACAAAGAAGGGTTCAGTTAAATACTACAACACATATCAGGACCCCGAGGGACGCTTTTTGATCGTTTCTGGGCTGCTGATGGCGCGTAAGGTCACCCTGGTGGGAATATACGGCCTAACATTGACTCCCCTTCCTTTTTTCAGCCCTTATTGACTCGTCTCCTCTCGATAGACACCAGGCTTTTGCTCATGAGTGGAGACTTTAACCTTCTGATGGATCCTGCTAGGGACAGCACTGCTACATCCCCCGACACCAAACCAGGCGCCCGACAGGCCCTCAGGGAGATTTGTGCGCAGTATTCCTTAGTTGACGTGGAACTCCAAATGCATGCTCATCTCCCCGCTTTTACACATTACTCTGGGTTCCACAATACTTGGACGAGGGTTGACTATTGGTTGGTTTCCCCTGGGGTGGCGGGCTGGATTGGGACAGTACTGACTCTCCCCAGCACCCTCTCTGATCATTCTCCGGTGGTCCTGCAGTTGCATATTCCCTGAGCGGGTGGCTATGAGAGGCAGTGGACGATTCCCTGGCCGTGCCCTGATGGATCCCGTTTTTAACGAAGAAGTTAGACAGGCTATTGAAGATTATTTTGACTTGAACACCGGGTTGGTTGACACATAGGCGGTTTTGCGGGAGGGCTTTAATGCTTATATCAGAGGGGTTTGCATCTCCACACACGCTGGTGTCCTGCGCGATCTCCGTTCCACTCTAAGCCATATCGAGAGGGATATTGCCGCTTTAGATCTTCGAGTTGCTTACCGCGCCCACTGAATCCATTGGGGCACGACGGTTAGAGCTGTTCGTGGAATTTAGAGAAGCCGCTGATAGAGAGCTGTCGTTCCTTAACAAGCAGCATGTAGCACGGCGTTATGGTGAAATAACATGCATCCTCCCCCCTACGTTTCGGGAGGCGGTAATTATTCTTTTAGCCCAAACCCGGGAAGGACCCCAAGCTCTGTGGCTCTTACAGGCCACTATCCCTATTGAATCTGGACTATAAAATCCTGGCCAAGGTCGTCGCCATCAGGTTGTCATTATTGATGGAATTCATTATTTCTCCGGTGCAGTCGGGTTTCGTCCCTCATCGGTCCACCTCTCTCAACCTCCGGACATTGTTTACAGTGCTGCACAGAATCGAGCCCTCTACCCCGCTGCTGCTATCCTTCTTGACGCGGAAAAGGCGTTTGACTCTCTCGAATGGCCCTTTTTTCTTTTGATCATGTGTCGTATGGGCATGCCGGAGTGTTTTGTCGCTACGGTGGCCCTATTATATACTAAACCCATGGCTAGGCTGCGCCTTAACGGCACTCTGTCTGATCCTTTCCCCTTGTCGCGTGGCACGAGGCAGGGCTTCACCTTATCTCTGCTTCTTTTCATTTTGGCCCTGGACCCCTTAGCTCGGCAATTCCAAGAAAAACACCTGCAGCGCGGCATGCAATTCCGAACTGGTCCTCTATTGTTATCCATGTATGCCGATGACACTGTTCTTTATGTCTGAATGTCCCATGTCAATCTTGCCCTCTTAATTTTGGAAATTGTCTGGTTCGGAGGGTTTTGTGGACTCAACATTAATTGGCATAAATCTGTTATTTTCCCCCTCACGGCAAGCACCATGACCTTGCAGTGCGGAATGGTGTGATGATGCGATTAAGTACCTCGGAGTCCACATTCATCTTGACATCACCACTATGTTCCGCCTTGATTATGGCAGAGCGATTAGCTCGTTAGAATCATAGGTCGCGAAATGGTTACGTCTACCTCTGTCCATGGCAGGCAGAGTCGCCATTATAACAAGCATTAGAAATGCAATAGGTCTCGCAGCATTAGAGTTAGTGCTTTTAGAATTGTTTATGGGTTTTTTTGTAAATCTTTAGCATGAGGTTGAGGGTGAGTGAGGGTGAGGGGTTGAGGGTGAGTGAGGGTGAGGCTGAGGGGTTGAGGGTGAGGAGGGGTTGAGGGTGAGGGTGAGTGAGGGGTTGAGGGTGAGGGGTTGAGGGTGAGTGAGGGTGAGGGGTTGAGGGTGGGTGAGGGGTTGAGGGTGAGGGGTTGAGGGTGAGGGTGAGTGAGGGTGAGGGTGAGTGAGGGTGAGGGTGAGTGAGGGTGAGTGAGGGTGAGTGAGGGTGGGTGAGGGTGAGTGAGGGTGGGTGAGTGTGAGTGAGGGTGGGTGAGTGTGAGTGAGTGGGGGTGAGTGTGGGTGAGTGTGGGTGAGGGTGAGGGATTGAGGGTGAGGGGGTGAGGGGTTGAGGGTGAGTGAGGGTGAGGGGTTGAGGGTGAGGGAGGGTGAGGGAGGGTGAGGGGTTGAGGTTGAGGGGTTGAGGGTGAGTGGGGGTGAGTGAGGGTGAGGGTGAGGGGTTGAGGGTGAGTGAGGGTGAAGGTGAGTGAGGGTGAGTGAGGGTGGGTGAGTGTGAGTGAGGGTGAGGGTGGGTGAGTGAGTGTGGGTGAGGGATTGAGGGTGAGGGATTGAGGGTGAGGGATTGAGGGTGAGGGGTTGAGGGTGAGGGGTTGAGGGTGAGGGGTTGAGGGTGAGGGGTTGAGGGTGGGTGAGGGGTTGAGAGTGAGTGAGGGTGAGTGAGGGTGAGGAGTTGAGGGTGAGTGGGGGTGAGTGAGGGTGGGTGAGGGGTTGAGGGTGAGTGAGGGTGAGGGGTTGAGGGTGAGTGAGGATGAGGGGTTGAGGGTGAGTGAGGGTGAGTGAGGGTGAGGGGTTGAGGGTGATTGAGGGTGAGGCGTTGAGGGTGAGTGAGGGTGAGGGGTTGAGGGTGAGTGAAGGTGAGGGTGAGGGTGAGTGAGGGTGAGGGGTTGAGGGTGAGTGAGGGTGAGGGGTTGAGGGTGAGTGAGGGTGAGGGGTTGAGGGTGAGTGAGGGTGAGGGGGTGAGTGAGAGTGAGGGTGAGGGGTTGAGGGTGAGTGAGGGTGAGGGTGAGTGAGGGGTTGAGGGTAAGTTAAAGTTTGTTTAAAGCCCTATATGCTCGCAAGCTCGATGCGCATGCGAATCGAATAGCTCGACCTAAAAAACTCTTAAATATCAATATAGATGCACAGATAGAAACACTAACGTGCAAGCACAGAAATATAGAAACATGCATGCACAGACAGACATGCACACATCTGGAAACACAGTCACCTGCAGCCACATACATTGATAGATGCAACCACACAAGCATACATATACACTCTCAGGCACACATACGCTTGCAAGCAGGAGCACATACAAACACAGACACACACATGCACATAGAAATGCATATAGCAAGCATGCATATACATATGCAGCACTACCAAGAGCAGATACATTTACACACACGCATGCAGATATATAAGCACACACACAAACACAGGGACTCCTACATACCTATGCAAATGTGTACACTCAGACACACATGCACGCGCACTTATACACGCACACACTTGTGATTAACATAATTCGGGAGGCACAATTGACACAATTGGCACATTAAAAATGAAAAGCAATGAGATGCATTGGGGGGAAAAAAGCCATGAATATATACATTTCAGCAATGAGCGGCACATTAATAGTGGCAAGCAATTAGGTACATTGGAAAAATAAGAGTCATAATAATATAGACCGTGCGGCATTGATTTCAGCCGAAAATCGAAAAAAACCAAGGGTTATGGCAGACAGGCGAGCGACAGGAATTAACCAAAGAAATAAAACAATAATCAGATCATAAAGGTATACAGGGATATAAATATACATGGTAAATAAAAAAGATAACATGTCAGAAGTGCATATTCAAATAATGTCAATAGGATAAAGTATGAATTTAGACATTTGTGAATAATCAGTTTGTAAATAAGTATTAACCCATTTGTGTACAAATTTAAGAAAGGTAGTGCCCAATAGAGTGTCATGATTAAATATACGATGTAAACATTTGTATAAGAAGATATATTGGAGAAAGAAAATTTATTTGGTAATAGTTACATATTGCGAGTGTCCGGTCATTGCAGGGTTCAAGTGGAGCAATAGTTGTCAACGGAACAGACCAAGTGATGGTGGGGATTAAGATGGTTGAAACGAATAACAGGAGAAAGGAATAATAGTAAGAAACTTGATAACAGATTTGTTGGTTCAAACTGTATGAACAGTGAAATGGACTCTAATAATAAAAACGGAAAGCCTTGTGAGGGTCATTAGTATAACGGGATAATATGTTAAAGATTGTGAGCGCAAATGCTGTGCAATAAATGGTCCGGTGTGAATAGAAGGAGAAGTTTAGCCCTTGTTACACTTCCCGTGAAGTATATAATCTGATCGTGCATAGTTTGCAAAGTGCACTTTAAGGAAAAAAAGGATTAGTGATTCTTATATTCGAATTGTGACTACCTAATTAGTAGTCCTTGTGAGGAAGGAACGAATTAGAAACACAGGGTGCTGGAAAACGCCAGTGAAGAGGGAAAAAAGAGAAAAAAAGAGGCATGCTGTATGTTAAGCGTACTTACACAGTGAAATATATTTAAAAAAAAGATATCTGGAAAGACATTAAAGTGAGATCCCTCGGACACATGAAGTGGGTTATGGGGCGATTAAAGACGGAACTTGTAGGTTGGCTTACCAGTATTGATACAATCTTATGGTCCCGGCTCTTAGCGTAGTCAGGAAGTTTAGCGGTTTGATCTGTGCAATGTAAAAAAAGGGGGGTCGGGGGAGTGTGCACGGGAAAAACGGTCGGGAGTATCTTAAGACAGTCGATAGACATCTAGGTAATTGGTAGCTTACCTATTAGTCACGGCATAATGCCTGGTCTATCCAGCTCCGGGTCGTGTAGCTAGTCGGTCTAGAGGGGTCTAAGCCGACTAGATAAACAGTTGTGTTAGAGAAAGGAGTTCCGATTTAAAGGACCAGAAGTGAAAAGAATGCAAAGGCCGTCGCCATCTTAGAGTGGTGAAAGGAGATGATGGGCACTATAATGAAGGGACAATATACAAGGAATATGATGTTAATAGAAAGGGATCCAGAGATCAAAATGATGAACCATAGTAAAAAGAACCCTCACGCTCGTATTCCCTGCACTCTCATTCTTGAAGAATGAACGATATATCCTGAACACCAACGCTCAAGGCTAGAAGAAAGCTCTTGAACCTGAACAGCCCAAGTAGAATATGCCACAATCGCACACCTTCACTGTTAACAAAAAAACGCATGCAGCACCCTGGATTATATAAGTCTTTTCTGACTTCAGACTCGAGTGCAAGGGAAGGCAGGGAAGGCCTTATTTTATGCGGCAGCGTTAACTAAACAAGCGCTGGCAAAGTTCCTTGCCGAAAACGTGCAGGCGAGGTGCGACACGGCAGGACGGAAGGAAGAGAGGGGAGGGGGAGGAGAAATGCGACACGGCGGGAGGGGGCGGGCAGGGGAGGGAGCTGTAGCATGTCTGTTTTTGCATTTTTATATAGCTCGAAATCAACCTTAGGATATCAGTGCTTTACATGAGCAATAGTTGCATTACAGATGGACACATTCATTGTTAGGCACGGGGAGAGTGTGATTTGCCCGGAATCACAGTATGTTTGAGCCTCCGGACAGACTCAAGGCTGGGTCCCTGGCTCAAAGTCCACCACTCTAGCCGTTAAACCACATCCTTTCCCTTCTCCCATTCACGAAGAGTGGCAACGAGGTTTCGGCATCTGTTCTGCCCATTGTAAATAAAAATGAAACGTGAATGCCGTGTGTGTGAAAAAGA
This sequence comes from Lissotriton vulgaris, assembly GCF_964263255.1. Lineage (NCBI taxonomy): Eukaryota > Metazoa > Chordata > Amphibia > Caudata > Salamandridae > Lissotriton > Lissotriton vulgaris. The sequence continues at coordinate 1,052,842,878 of NC_141694.1, read as the reverse complement.
AAAAAAATGCTGTCACGCAGCATGTTTGTTTAGGAGATTAGACAAAGTAATTTCGGTTCTGCTTGTTATCACAAGAACTGCCATACGCCATTCAGCTACAAGCAATGCGCTCGCGTGTTTATGGGTAATTCCTTCCACCTGAAAAGGAGCGTTTTTCAAAGCACAGCAAGGGGGTGTTCGCCATGACCCCTCATCAGTATGAACGCTGTACTCTTCAATACGTTTTATTTGGTAGCTGAAACCATGCACCTTATTGCTGCTCTACTATAAACAAAAATCACACTTTGATACTAATATACACCTGGGGTATACTTAGACGTGGTCTATTGTGTAAAACTAAACAAGCTCACACACAGAGCGTCCCGTATGCCACCCATAACCGTCAAAGTACCTTTTTTACACACACAAGCAAAACATGTTTTCAAACATGGAAATAAATATAAGTAAACTCAACCACGACTATAAAAGACTTCTAGACAGACAACCTGTTGGCCTTCAGTAAGCCAGATGACTCACTGAGTTGACCCGACATCCGAGTGTGACCTCTACCAATTCTGAATATTCGTAGGGAAGGCTCAGCCTTTCATCCTTTAGAGGGTGATAAACTGGTTGCTATTGAGCTGGTAATAGGAACATCGGGTTATAAGGCTGCAATTGGTGTGATGCAGAAATGTACTTCTAATAACTTGTCCCACCCGTAGAGTTTTATTCACAGTAAATTACACCTCGTTCACTCCTGAAGCAGAGAGAGGCTTAAAGCTTCTGCAATCAGTAAACAATGGAGTGATTTTCACATATCAAGGCCTCTGCTGTGAAGGGCGTCGGGAATTGTAGTCCTTCTTTTGCTAGTTATCGCACGCAGAAACTGATGGGAAATACAAGTTCCGGGTGCCCTGGGACATTGCCTAGGAGACGTGGGTGCAGGCTTCCTGTGGAGCCTGGGGGGGAGAGAAGATGAACATTTGAAGCAACTGGACAGGGGAGGAGAGTTCAGGCAAGGCGGAGGAGGTGAGCCCGGGAGACGACTCATGAAGGTACCAGATAATCTTTTTGGAGGGAGGTGGACATTTAAGGGCCGTATCACGGAGGCGGAGCGTTACCGAAGGGTGTGAAGGGAGGGTGGTGTTATTAGGTAGGGTCTCTATAGGGGCGTGGAGGTGCTGAAGTAGTGGAATGTTAACAAGTCGGGTGGGGGAGAAGGGTAGTGAGCGAGTGGGAGGGAAGCGCTGGTGAAGCGTCGTGCTTCAAGAGCCTGGTGAGAGGTGCGACACGACGGAAGGAAGAGAGGGGAGGGGGAGGAGAAATGCGACACGGCGGGAGGGGGCGGAGGGGTAAACAAAGACGGACGTGCACGCGCCCGTGAGTTTTAAGGTCAATGCGCATGCGCATAAGCTTAATGCGCATGCGCATTGACCTTAAAACTCACGGGCACTGCAAGGAATCGCCACGATTCCTTGCAGTGCAGATAAAGTGTGGATAACTCGCAATAGTCTCGCTTTGCTCGATGCGCATGCGCATCGGCAACAGGCGAGACCTAAAAATGGTGGTTCTACCCTGGTTTTTGTATCTCTTTAATAATATTCCCATTCCTCTTACCAAGGCCTTCTTTTCGCAACTTCGCTCCCTATTGTTACGCTTGGTATGGGGGGACAAGACTCTCCGGGTCAGTTGGAAGATCCTTACTTTGCCGCCGGACAGAGGTGGGCTCGGTGTCCGGGATTTTTATTTGTATTATTTGGTGGCGCAGTGTTGCTACGCGTTTGCTTGGTTCCACGCGGATGCGCGCATTCCATATCTGAAGCCGGAGGTGGACCTTGTACTCCCGTGCCAGCTTCTTACAATCCTTCCCTCGGGCTTCCCCCGGGAACCCCGGGATGTCCAGACAGTCTCTACCACGGGCTGTGCTTGGGACAGACAACGCAGACTCTTGGGGTTGGACTTATTATACTCCCCTGCCTTACCCTTGCCTAATTATTCCCTTTTCCCGATCACTGGGGAAACCTTGGTCAATCGCACTTTGGAGAAGTTCCAAGTGCACACGCTCGGGAACCTGTTCCCTGACGGGCATGCATTTTCAATGACGGAAGAGGCTTTAGTGAGCGTTCATTTATGGACACATTTATCCTGACTCAGGTGCGATCCGCTCTTAGGGCCAGGTTTCCATCCTTTCCCGCCGCCCCTGTGGAAGCTCCTCCCAGTACGCTGCTGATTCAGAGCCCGAATGGGGCGCATCTGATTTACAAACTTTATTGGCAATGTGGTGCGATTAGGCCAGTGGATGACTCCAGGGTTCGGGCAGCTTGGGAGGTTGACTTGGGCAAACCTATCTTAGACGACCAGTGGGAGCAGTGCTGCAGGGCCACCAGTGACGTCTCCTTGAACAGCCGACACAAATTGCTTCATTTTAAGTTTCTCCGCTGGATGTATTTCACCCCCGCCCACTCCCATAGAATTGACAATTCCAGACCACACCACTGTCAGAAATGCTTGTCACCCTTTGCAAACTTTGCGCAATTTACTTGGACATGTCCTAAGATTCATCAGTACTGGATGAGTGTACATTCCACGTTGGGAGACATATTGTCCATGCAACTTCTGCCTACTCCTGAGATTGCTCTACTAGGTTATGTAGTTAACTTCCCTAGGAAAGTTCGTAAGCTGGCTGCACTGGGTTTCCTTTTGGCCAAACGGGAGATTGCACTGCTGTGGAGCAGTAGACGCGCCCCCACACTGCGCTCCTGGTTGAACAGCCTTGCGTTCTGTAATGTAAATTGTGAGGAATTCAGCACTCTTCTTCCCAGCTCATCCAGGCCAATAGATATTTGGGGCCCATATAAAGACTACATATCCCGGTGTAGGGCGGCACAGGACTCACAGGTGCTGGCCGGCATTACCCCTGAGGGTGTAGGTTAGATCTTCGCTGTCACTGGGATGGGATCTGCACAGGGTTACTTTTCGTACCCTGAGGATGTGTTATTGTTCGAGAGGATTTCTTTCTCTGGTATTTGGGCGATGTATTTCTTATTGGCCTAATCATTGTGCTATACTCTGTTCTTGTCCTTAGGTGTGATTGATGCTCTCTGGCCACGATACATTACCCTCAGCTGTTATTTTATGTGCCTTTGTTTTTATCTGATATGCCATAATATCATTTCACAACTGCTGATTTTTCCCACTGCATTGTATCATTATTGTCTTGTTTTGTGCAAAATTGGAAAATAAAGTTTTAAAAAAAAAATTAGGTAAATATGTATATGGTATTTATGTGTTCCATATGAGGGATATAAAGTCCTTCCAAAAGAAAGAGTTGATAAAAATAGGCTGAATAAATAACCCAATCACTGAAAGAATATAGTGTGGTTGTTGTAAAAACAATATATAAGTAATTAGGATACCAGGTTTTCTTCTTCTTTTTAGTATTTTTAGAAAGTTGGCATTTTTCTGCCCTAACTATTTGGTGGCTGCAGCCTGTTCTGGGTCACATGACTGGGTGTAGTTGGCAGTTGAACTTTGTTTATTCCTTCCAACCAACAATACTAGAATTTTGTGTGTCTGCATGGGCCATCAACTTGTAGGTATGGGGACAGTGCTAGGCATAGTCCTACTTGCAACTGAATAGGCTGTTGTCAGGATTCCTGCCACAGCTCACCTCTCTTGACTATCACAATATAACAGTATGACATATAATTCCTCCCAACACTTATGAATGAACGAACGTCTTGTACCCTGATTTTTGACCATATTACATGCTGTTGGTAATAGCTAGCTGCAGCTGGTATTCCCTGGTTTGTTTAAAAAGGCTTGATATATTTTACGAATGTTTTGCCATGCAAATGCAAGGTCAGGATTCAAGCACCGCAGAAACATCCAGACAATCCACCAGAATATGCAACAAGCAAGCAGCACTGATGACTGCCTTCTGGAAGACAGCACTCATCAAATGTATCCCCTGCACCTATTGCTTGCTATAAGCAATTGGAATGCAACCTATGTGAACATTCTAAACCACCTTCTAGAAAACAGCCTCACCAAATGAATCATCTGCACCTGTTCCTTGATACCAGCAATTAAAATGCGACCTTTGTGACCATTCAAAAGCACCTTCTAGAAGGCAGCCTCATCAAGTTAATTATCTGCACCTGTTCTTAGTTACAAACAATTAGAATGTGGTCTTTATGAACATTCTAAAGCGGTCTATTTAAAGACTGCCCACACTCCTTCCCTTCGCTTAGCCTCTTTGTCTGCCACTTATCTGGCTCCCAGCTTCCAAGACTCTGTCTTGCCAGCTCCCTTGATCCTCCTGCTTTGACTTCACCACAAAGAACGTCCCGCATTAGTCTCGCACTTGGATGGAAAAAAAAAAGAAGAAAAGGATAGACTTGATTTTACTACGCGCTGAGCTCAGTCGTAACTTTGTGCTTCAAAAAAAGGTAACCAGTGTTTTTGTATAACTTGTATATACTGTTAGCAGGGCTCTCCCAGAGAGGACTTGGGTTAAGGTAAGCCTGTCCAAATTTGATAGTGGGTTTGATTCCTAAATCATACTGATTACAGCCTCAAGAATTTTGAGGAAGGGTCTATGGACAATCTTAATGAAAACAAAACAACAACAAAACTTAAGGTTGACTGAGGTGATACCTTAAGAGATACAGTTAATAATAGACTAAAGCCTTATTATTTGTTTGGATATAGGTGCCATATCCGCCGGTACCATTCATCAGACTGGTGTGAATGCCTGCTGTAGTGTTGCCGTTGAGTAGACGAGCCACAGCATCTTTGACTCTACAAACTCTCTCCATCCTGATCCCCTTCTCCCTGGGGTTTGCCACCAAAGCAGTGTCTCCTCCTGTAAACCGAGACCAAGTCTCAGGAGGATTCAGGGACTTGTGCTGCCACCCCATTGGAATAATCTGGGATCCAGGTAGTTGGCTTTTGATAGAAGGCTAAGATACACACCTAACATTCCTTTCCGGCGGAAATATCTGACCAATGTAGGATCACAAATTCCATGCCTCTGACTTTCAGAGTCATAGTACTCCTATCCCCACAGTGGATGCACATAATATCCATGCTTATTGACTTAGGGGCCATGGCAATTTCTTTGATCAGACCCTAGCTGCCAAGCTTGGGCTCACAAAAGTTCCCAAATAAAACCCTGAGCCTGTGCGAGCAGTACATTTATTTATTTAAAGTTTTGTATAGTGCGAACATGACCCAGGTGGGTATCAGAGCGCTTTACATAGGTTTAGGTAGTGAGAGAGACAAGTAGGGCAATATACATCAAGAGCAAATCAGATAAAAAAACTGTCACTTATAGGCAGTAGGAGCATAGCATCAAGAGCAGCGCATTGTTTGTTAGAGGATTTTGTTCAGTAGTAGAGCTTTGACTTCCTTTTTGAAAGCAAGGGTGGAAGGAATCAGTCTTGTTTCCACTGGAAGGGAGTTCCAGATTCTTGGGGCGATGCCAGAGAATGAGCGATTGTAGGTTTTTAGCTCATTAAATTTCTTGGGCTTGAGCAGCAAAGTGCCTGAGCTCCTTGTGGACCTGGAGCCACCAGATAGATCAAGCTTGTAAGTCAGGTAGAGTGGAGTGTTGAAATGTAGTGCTCTATGGGTCATACATGCAATCTTTAATTGTATCCTAGCTTCAAAGGGAAGCCAGTTGAGCAATTTCAAGTCCAGTGAAATGTGATTGGTCTTCTTAGAGCCCGTGATGAGTCTAGTAGCAGCATTAAGAGAGGCTCTGATAGGAGCTAGACTGAGTTTCAGCAGACCGCAAAGAGTGGCACTGCCGTATTCTAGCATGGAGAGGACCAGTGCTTATACCCCCGCTTTAAAGTCATCATGTGGAAGGAATTGTTTGAGTTTTCTTAGGATGCAGAGTTGAAAGTTCGCTCCTTTGGTCGATGATCTGATGTGACCTTGCATGTTTAGGTTTTTGTCTAGCACAACTCCCAGAGATTTAGTGGAGTCAACAATGTGAGGAGTGCAGTTGAGGGTGGTGAGGTTACAAAGAGATTGCAGCACAGTGGGGGATTGTCTAGCAGGTGAAATGAGGAGAAATTCCGTCTTGAGGGTGTTTAATTTGAGGTGGTTGAAATTAAGCCAGTTGAGGGTTTTGAGAAGGGTTCTATTGAGCGATATGATGTCCTCGGGGGAGGAGATTTTCATGTAAAGTTGGGTGTCATCAGCATACATGTGATATTGTATGTTGGAGGTTTTAAGAAGTACAGTCAGAGGTTCCAGGAATAGGTTGAAGAGGGTGAGGGAGAGTGAGGATCCTTGGGGGACACCAAGTGTGCAGGGACTCAGGTTAGAGATGGATTGGTTGGGTTTGACTCTTTGGGTTCTGTTGTCGAGGAAAGATGTGAACCATTTAAGGACCGTGCCAGAGAGTCCCGTTCCAGTAGAAAAAGAAGATTGTTGTGTTTGACAGTGTCAAAAGCCGTTGAGAGATCGAGCAGAATTAAAAGGCAGGTTTCATTTTGGTCAAGTAAAGTGAGAGCGTCATCAACGATGTGAGTGATGGCCGTTTCGGTACTGTGGCCACTGCGGAAACCCGATTGGAATAGGTCGAGAAGCTAGAATTGCTCAATGTGTTTGCGAAGTTGTTCATGAACACATTTCTCCAGAAGTTTTGCCAGGGTCGGAATGATTGTGATTGGACGGTAGTTGTTCAGGTCATCGGGGTCAGTACATGGTTCAGAATTGTGTGCTGGACTAATTTGTTTTCGGGCAGAGGCTCTTACCTTAGTCTGTCTTCTACAGACAACCCTATTGATTCTAGGGTTGTCACCTCGTACTGTAGGAGAAAAGTCAAATGGTCTAATTTTAGTCAATTGGACGACAGACTGGGCAGTCTGTATGATACCCTGTTGCCAGTTTTTTTAGACGCTTTTAGTTTATGTAGCCAGAGCCAGGAGGAAATAGATTTGGAACAGGCACAACTGACCCACGCTACATTAGGAAAAATCAGCTTTAAGTACTTTTATCCCACCCAAAATAATTTGCATAAGGGCAAGCTGCCCTCCCACTGCTGGTACAATACCTCATGCCGTGCGGCAAAAAAAGCTCTGGTACTAGCTATCAGATTCAAAGATTGCCATACCATAAGGCCAGCAAGAGCTAATTACAAAAGTGCTATAAGAGAAGCTAAGCGCAGGTGGGAAGACGAAAACTGGGCCTCACTGAAAACCGCATTAGGGGACAGAGACATGAGGACTTTCTGGGGGTCTTGTTAATTCTGGCACAACATCCTCTCAAATTGCTGTTCAACCAAACCTAGATGAACAGATCTGGCAAGAGCATTTCATATCACTTTACGCTAAGGAACCCGGAAACGGATCAGTTTGCGACTGTGATCAATCAGTCGCCTGTCCAGTAGTCAACAGGGATCCACCACCCCAGAACAATGGATATGAGGATCAGAATATAAGCCTAAAAGAAATAGAGGCAACAATAGCTAGAATTGCCCCAGGTAAAGCCCCAGGTCTAGATAAGATCCCTGGAGACCTTTATAGGTCCGAACCTGCCATCTGGGCCCCTTACTTGTGGATTCTGTTTAGTGCAATCATGCAAGGTATGGAGATCCCTCCAAGCTGGCTTGGAGCAGAAATAATCCTGATTTTTAAAAAGGGTTCCCCTATGCGCCCAACTAACTATAGACTAATAAATCTAATAGATATATCCCAGAAAGTCTTTGCAAGGGTCCTTCTTTATAGATTGCAGTCCTGGATGGAAGAAAGGAGGGTCCTGTCTCCCCTGCAGGCCGGGTTCAGGGAAAAACTGTCGACCCTGGACCAAGTACTGAGATTACAACTGCTGTACTGGAGGACCGTATGCTTGCAGGGGGGCAGCCTCTTCTTGATTTTTGTAGATTTAAGATTTGCATTCGACCTAGTGCCCAGGGAGAAATTATGGTCGGTTCTGGGAGAGATGGGGGTCCCTGAATATTTAATTAGACTTTTTAAACGTTTACACAAATGCAATTATGCACAAGTTAGGTACGGAAAGGAGGGCAATCTCACTGCACACATTCCCATTAATCGTGGCCTACGCCAGGGGTGCGTGCTTGCGCCAACCTTATTTAGCCTTTATATTAAACGAATAATTGATGCCCTGTTAGCAGAAAAGGATCTTGATGCACCAAAGTTAGCTTCCCGCAGAATTTCGGCAATGATGTTCGCCGATGACACCCTATTGGTTGCCAAATCGCCTATGGGAATTCAAAGGGTTTTGGACAAATTTGAGAGGTTCTGTAGAGATAGGGGCCTAGAAATAAATCTACAGAAAACAAAATTCATGGCATTCAATTGTCCAAAAAGTACACGCCCCAATCCTTCCCTCAATGGCAAATCCCTTGAGAGAGTGTCATCCTTTGTCTATTCAGGCATTACAATTTCCGAATCTATGGAATGGGGGACACACATCACCAGATCCACACTAAAACTAGCACAATCCACAGGGGGCATCCTGAGGGTTTTCAACAACTCTAGTAAAAGAACTATCAGCCCAACAATCGAAATTTACAGGGCACAAGCGAGAGGTGGGGCCCTATATGGTGCGGAGCTTTGGGGCCACCTAAACTTGAAGAAGATAACGCAGGTGGAAAAACAATATTCAAGACAACTATTTAGACTCCCTCGTAGTACCCCACTGGTCCCGTTACGCCTTGATACAGGTATAACCCCAATAGCCGAAGTAGCAAGCATCAAACCTATAATGTACTGGCGCCACCTGTGGTCTACACCCGAACTTACATCGTATAGGGAAGAACTTCTAGAAGTTCTTAGAGCACCAGGCACTGCAAAGATCCCATGGCTCACACATATTAAATTCCTATTAATCAGCATGGGTCTAGGGGATTGCTGGTCTGACCCTGAGACAGCATGTCTGCTAACATCTAAGGAACATGTGAAGGCATATTATAAAGTGTATAGACTAAACCAACTACACACCACCATTAGTATTGGGAAACTTTCTTCTGGGTTTTTGGAAATCAAAGACATTCCTTGCTTCGAGTCGGCAATTGATCTCATAAATCCACCAGCAGCCAGGAAACTATATTTACAGTATAGATATGGGGTGCTTCCACTCCGCTGTTTCACATCTAAGTGGAGTGACCAACTTATCACTCATTGTCCGGCTTGTGAGCACCATGCAGAAACCAAGCTTCACGTCTTCTTTAGCTGCCCAGGCTACAAGCGAGCCAGGAAGCGTTGGTTGATCCAGATTTGCAGGAATCTGGGCAATAGGCGCTGCCTTGAAGTTTTTAGGATTTTGAAAATCGATTCGAGTATTTCAATAGTATACTCTGTTGCAGGTTTCTTGTTTGCAATGTGGTGTACCAGAAGGGTCTATTTGAGGTCTAGAAATGAAGTACCGATAGTCCAGCACTGAAGTATCAATGTCAGTTGAATAAACTCATTAGTCATATTGCACACCGGTAAAGTTTTAAACTCATATATTTTTATATCTGCCTTTTTTAACTAATTTATATATTTATTGTACTGCACACTTTCCATGATTGGTCTTTAAAGCTACGCCTATACAAAGTCTCAATGCAGTGGCCAATATGAAATTATGTACAATTATTATTGGGTTTTACTTTTTCCTTCCCTTTTTTTTTAACTACGATTGGCAGCATGTGTATTTTAATTCGTTTTTTTCCATGTAAATGCTTGCTGTATGTTGTACTTTCTATATCATCTTGACCGAATAAAGTCCTTTTGAACTGACTGAACTTACCTTAGTGTGTGATAATGGTCATACTGAACAACTTGTCTTTGATATACTAGACACTCCCACCTTTGGGGTAATTTTAGGAGTACCTTGGCTAGTACACCAAAATCCAAAATCGATTGGGTACACTACACCGTAACCTTGGACTCACCATTCCGCACTACTACCTGCTACCAAGGGGCTCCGGAAGTGGGACTACCTCTGCATTGCGCCTTGGTCCAAGGAACAGAAAACCTTACACTACCCAAAGAACACCCCGACTTTCAAGATGTTTTTGACCCAGTGAAAGCCACCCAACTGCTCCCACACCAGAGCCTTTTCCTGCTGCTTAGTTCTCCTCCCGGGAGCAGCGCTACCCTGCAGTAGAGTGTACATGTTGACAGAACCTGAAACTTAATATCTACGCAAATATCTGGGCGAACTACTAGAGACAGTTTTTATACGCCACTCTACGACCCCTGTGTCTCCCCCACTCTTCTTTGTACCCAAGAAGAATGGGGAATTGAGGGTGTGTGTGAACTATAGGGCAGTCAATAACAGTGGCGAACGGTGACATTTGAAAGTGGTGGGGTGTAAAATGATTCATAGTGCACTGAACAACCTAAGGGGGGTTCGGGGGGCTTCTCCCCCCAAGAAAAGTTTGAAAAAAGAGTGGAAAATGGTGCATTTTCAAGCAAATTTGAGAAAGCAGGAAGGTTAATAAAGCAATGGTGAAAGTGCAGTTATTAAATTAGTAAATAGATGTCATATAACATAGGTAGCTGCTTATTCAGTATAACCACAGAGCTTCATAACAGACTTCGAGATATAATGCATTTCTGAGTACCTCACAGATGTTTTTTATTTAACAAACAACTAAACAGGTCGCAAACTAGCAGCATTCAACATATTGTTTACTTTTTGTATCTAAAATCAGCACGTCTGTCTTTAAGAGCAGCAAACTTTTCAATAACTTGAACGTTAAAGTCTGAGATATTTTGAACTAGCTTGCTCTCTATAGAGAGCATTGCCAAAGCATTTAGTTGTTCCTCAGGTATGTCTTAATCCTCTTTAAGTGAATTTGGAAGGGTGACTGCACTCTATTTACTAAGCGTGTTGGAGCGTTAATCCGGTATGTGTGCTGTGCTGGTATGTAGCCTGCAAACTATGAAGTCAGAAGTAAATTAGGCCTGGTTGAGAACCAGGACACCAGTACGCACTACTTAAATTGAATTTAGACGTTAATACATTTATTAAATTATCTTCAGTAAATTAGCTTAGGTCAACATAACATTCATTTTCATGTTACATTTGTTCTGGCGCATATTCATTTACCAACAAATACATTGTCGATTTCAATCATTAAATAATAAACATCAGAGTATCAATACATTCAGCGTTCACCCAATGCATTTCGGGGCGCGAAGCCCCTTCGTCAGGGGTCTGTGTGTGAAAAAAGGAGAAAAAGGAAAAGTAAGAGTAAGGAACCTTTTACTGTTGATGCACTATCGTTAGTAGAACAGGATGTATGAATGATGTGTTAATCTTACCGCAGGCTGAGTAGGATATATGGAATGACACTCGACTTTAGGTAAATGGTGTGAATCTAAATAGCAAAGAGAACAGGGTTTAAGCATATGGGTTGTATAAAACCAAGGGCGTGTGCGAGCGCCTTGCGTGAAGCATAAGGTTACCTGTAACAATGTATTGATGCAGTCTGTGAAAACAGAAGAGAAAAGGGGCATGGAGGGTTTAGACTGATATCATTGTAAAATATTCGAATAGGTTAATGGTTCGAATATGTTTGTGAGACCTCACCTTGTCAGTGCTGACTTGAAAATAAGGAGCCTGTTTGAAAAACAATTAAAAAATGCTATTCAATATTGCAAGACTGTGGTAGTTGCGGTAAATAAGCGTGCCAGGAATAGTAATGTTTACCTTAGAGTCCTACTCGGTGGATGTCAGACTCCACAGGTGCTCAGACTAGAAGCCTGTGTAAAGAATAATTAAAGCGCTGATCAATATTCCAAGCTAGCAGTGGTTACCGAAAAATGAACGTGCCAAAAGTGGCTGTGGTTACCTTAGAGTCCTATTAAGCGAGCGTCAGACTCTATGCGTGTTCAAGCAGTGCTGTAATGAAGATCTGCCGAAAGAAACGAACACGAGGGTTTTTGTTAAAAAACAGTGCTGGCTAGCGTGCGCTTTTAAATAGAAAAATGATTGTTGAAATACTCGGTTTAGCTATTTCGAAACGCAATCTTACCGGAGCTCGGGGTTCAAATGTTTTGGTGTCAGCGTTCTTCGGGTAATGTCACGGAGACAGCTCGTCCTTCTTTTATGTTAACAAGAAAGTTGTGTGCGTAGCTATCAAAAACGGACTACGGAGGTCTCGACTTCGCGTGTGCATAAACAGAGTAAACGGGCGGCTGGTCCTTCCTTAATTGAAGTGACCGTGTCATTCAAAAAAAAAAAAATTTATAGGTGGGTCAAACACGTGAAGAAAGCGTGAGTTACAGAAACGATATGATGGAGAGTACGTTATGTCCACGCAACGGGTAACAGTCTGGGTTAAGTGGCTCAATTATCTGTACAGGGTTCTAAGTGGCGACGAGCGCCATCTTGGAGTGGGGATATTCGCTGCTAGCTATGTGCATGAAGTGAGCAGAGTTGATTAGATGCTATGAAAGGAGATGATAAATGAAAGGGGTGTTTAGATGATGTACAGAAGAGTGATATGAACCAACCAGTATTTATAACTTTAAGCAAATAAACACCTTATGTTTCATCAAGAGCATAAGAAATATGAGCATAAAAAATATGCCTGCCTATTTACATTCTATAGGTAGAGTGCGATTTGCATCTGTATTTGGTCAGAAATGCTTGTGGAATTGAAGTGCACTTAAGTACCTGTGATGGGGTGGTAACTTGAAAATGTTAGGTTGAAGAATGAATACTGTGAAATGGTGAGAGATGATGTGCAATTAGAAGTGCTTATAAAAAGCATACGAGATCTAGTTTGTCATTCAATCCGTTCGGGGTGAGAGTTTGGAGTTTACGGATCCAGAATGTTTCTCGCTGAATTAGTATTTTAGCGTTGTCAGTGCCCAGTTTTTGGGGGACCATTTCAATAACTTGGAATCTTAGTTGGGCGATGGAGTGTCCAGCTTCATTCCAATGTTTAGCAAGGGGAGCAGTTAGATTCTTGTTACGAATACGGCTTTTGTGCTCCGTTAATCTGATCTTAAGTTTTCTGTCCGTTTTGCCAACATATAACAGTCCGCAAGGACATTTTATGGAATAAACCACGTGTTCTGAGTTGCAGTTGGTTGTGTGTCTCAATTTTATTTTTTCACCCGTCCGTGGGTGCAACAAAGTGTCTCCTAGAATTACATTGTTGCAGTTTTTACAGTTGTAGCATTTCTGGGTTCCTTTATGCGTTCTTTTTGACGCCATGTCACTATCGGTAGCCTTGTTCAATAATTCTTTTAAGTTTTGCGATCTTTGGTATGCGAACAGTGGTTTGTCCCGAAACAATGTTGTGAAATCCTTTTCAGCTGTGATGATATCCCATCTTTTAGAGATGATTCTTTGTATGTCTTTTGACGCAGATGAGTATTTTGACACAAATACTGTCCTTTGGTTGTCTATTTTGGTCTTTTTTTGCAGTAAATTCTTTCTCGGCATATTTTTGACTTTCTCCAAATGAACTTCTAGTAGTTTTGCTGGGTAACCCCTGTCCAAGTATCTCTGTTTCTGTTTTTCTAGGCTTTTCTCACATTCCTTCTCGTCGGATGATATTCTTTTAATCCTCATAAATTGGGAAATTGGGAGATTATTTATGAGATTAGTTGGATGAAAGCTCTCATAAAGCAGTGCTGTGTTTCTGTCCGTTTCTTTTTTAAAAAGTTTGGTGTGGATCAACCCATTTCTGAGTTCAACAAGAACATCCAGAAAGGGGAGTGCTGTGTCACTGATGCTGTGGGTGAATTGTATTCGTGGGTTAGCCAAGTTTAAACTCTTGATGTTCTGTAATAATTCTGCAGCTGTGTGTCTCCATATGATGAATATATCATCAATATATCGTTTGAAATAAACTAGTCCAGCTTGCCATGTTGGATCTTCTAATATGTAGTCTAGCTCGAACTTTGCCATGAAAATATTCGCGTAAACGCAGGCTCCTGGAAATCCCATGGCCGTGCCTGTTTGTTGAATATAGAAACTTTCTTTCCATGCAAAGTAGCTGTTTAGTAGGCAAAATTCAAGTAGTTGTAATAGGAAACATTTCAATTCATCCGGTATTTCCGATCTCAGTAATGCCCATTCCATCGCTTCCAGCCCTTGTTTATGGGGAATTGATGTGTAAAGCGAAGTTACATCGATCGTGCATAGTGTCCAGTTTTCATTGTCCATTTTCGTGACTTCAGTTAGGCTTCTCAAAAAGTCTGATGTGTCCTCTATGTATGTGGTCCATTTTTGCATAAACGGTTGCATGTGCGCATCTATGAAGATGCCAAGATTTTCGAAGATTGAGGAACAGCCCGATACAATTGGCCTGAAGGGAGGGTTTTCTAGGTTCTTATGAACTTTCGGTAGAAAGTATATCTTAGGTCTGCGTGGATGAAGTTGTTGTAGGTAACGTTTTGTTGAATTGTCAATCCAGTTGAACTCCTCTGCTTTGTCTAGAATAGTATCTAGCTGCTGTGCCATGGTCATGGTGGGATCTTGCTCCAGTTGAGTGTATGTGTCGGCGTCCTGAACATGTTCATCTCCTTTTCGTATATAAAACATTGTGTCCATTAGAACCAGTGCGCCGCCTTTATCAGCTCTTTGAAATGTGAGGTCTTTGTTGTTCGCTAATCTTTGGAGAGCACTGTATTCCGCTCTGGTCAGGTTTCGACTTTTCCTTTTAAATTGAATTTTATTCATATCCGTTTTCACCAGAGTTTCGAATGTGTCCAATGTTTTGTGGGATGTTGGGGGCATGAAGTTGCTCTTAGGTCTAAATCGTTTGTCTGTCTCCATGCTGTCCGCTGTTGGGTTAAGAACTGAAAAAAAGTGCTTTAACCTTAAGATTCGCATAAATTTGAAGAGTGCTACCTCCATTTCTAGGGCATTTGTGTGGTACGTGGTTACGAACGATGTGCCTTTGTTTAATACCTTTTTTTCAAAGTCCGTGAGGGTGTGGTGTGAGATGTTGATTATGAGGTCTTGGTCTGACTTCTTAATCCGGTCTTCTTCAGCAGGTCTCTGTCTTTCTCCCGCTGCTTGTCCCTTTCCCTGTCCTCTTCGCGATTTTTTTCTCCAGTTGTTGTTGTGGAAGCTTCTGGTGGTTTGCTTGGTAGGGGATCCGTGGCTAAAAAAGAAGCCGATGATGATTCAGTTGTACCACCCGCTGAAGCAGAGTATTGCGCTGTGGGTTTTTGTATTTGTGTGGTTACCACTGGTTGCCTTCTTGAACTGATGTCGCTGTCCGAAACTACACTTTCATCTGAGGAGGTTGGTTGTTGTCTTGTTTTGCTATTGAAACGTCGTTTCGCATACACCTCTGCCCATGTGTAGGCCTCGTTTAATTTATAGTCAATGGTGTCGCGTTTGAATTTACGCAACTTAGTTTCTTCCAGTTCCTTGCCATATTTATCTAGTCTTGTGTTCATGTCTTCGAGGGTCCTGCCCCATACGTCATCCTCGATTCTTTCTGACAAATCGCGTTTGAGGTTGTGTATTTCCTCTTCTAAATCAGCTATGGTTTTAGCGAGTTCCTCTACTAGCAAGAGTATTAGGTCCAGGGAGCATTTATTGAGGATTTCGAACCATTTCTCCATGAATTTCTGGTTATTATTCAATCTGTATAGCATAGGTCTTATAGCTAGTCTGAGTCCTCTAGGTATCCGCTTAACCCGATGGTATTGAATAAGTGTTGTTGCGTGTAGTCGCTGGTTTAGCTCACGTCGAGTTAAATATTCTAGTTGCTTTAACTGTTGTGTTATCGTTCCTCCTTGTGCATCAAAAGTTTTGGATTCCTTAATCAATTTGTATATCTGATTTGCATCTTCGACAGTGTAGACCTTGGTATTGGCTCTGTTGTCTGTAATGGCCGCTATTGATTCGAACGACATTTTCTCTGGTTGGTGCTAGTACCCTTGGGTTGCAGTGGGAAGAATAAGTGAATTTGGAAGGGTGACTGCACTCTATTTACTAAGCGTGTTGGAGCGTTAATCCGGTATGTGTGCTGTGCTGGTATGTAGCCTGCAAACTATGAAGTCAGAAGTAAATTAGGCCTGGTTGAGAACCAGGACACCAGTACGCACTACTTAAATTGAATTTAGACGTTAATACATTTATTAAATTATCTTCAGTAAATTAGCTTAGGTCAACATAACATTCATTTTCATGTTACATTTGTTCTGGCGCATATTCATTTACCAACAAATACATTGTCGATTTCAATCATTAAATAATAAACATCAGAGTATCAATACATTCAGCGTTCACCCAATGCATTTCGGGGCGCGAAGCCCCTTCGTCAGGGGTCTGTGTGTGAAAAAAGGAGAAAAAGGAAAAGTAAGAGTAAGGAACCTTTTACTGTTGATGCACTATCGTTAGTAGAACAGGATGTATGAATGATGTGTTAATCTTACCGCAGGCTGAGTAGGATATATGGAATGACACTCGACTTTAGGTAAATGGTGTGAATCTAAATAGCAAAGAGAACAGGGTTTAAGCATATGGGTTGTATAAAACCAAGGGCGTGTGCGAGCGCCTTGCGTGAAGCATAAGGTTACCTGTAACAATGTATTGATGCAGTCTGTGAAAACAGAAGAGAAAAGGGGCATGGAGGGTTTAGACTGATATCATTGTAAAATATTCGAATAGGTTAATGGTTCGAATATGTTTGTGAGACCTCACCTTGTCAGTGCTGACTTGAAAATAAGGAGCCTGTTTGAAAAACAATTAAAAAATGCTATTCAATATTGCAAGACTGTGGTAGTTGCGGTAAATAAGCGTGCCAGGAATAGTAATGTTTACCTTAGAGTCCTACTCGGTGGATGTCAGACTCCACAGGTGCTCAGACTAGAAGCCTGTGTAAAGAATAATTAAAGCGCTGATCAATATTCCAAGCTAGCAGTGGTTACCGAAAAATGAACGTGCCAAAAGTGGCTGTGGTTACCTTAGAGTCCTATTAAGCGAGCGTCAGACTCTATGCGTGTTCAAGCAGTGCTGTAATGAAGATCTGCCGAAAGAAACGAACACGAGGGTTTTTGTTAAAAAACAGTGCTGGCTAGCGTGCGCTTTTAAATAGAAAAATGATTGTTGAAATACTCGGTTTAGCTATTTCGAAACGCAATCTTACCGGAGCTCGGGGTTCAAATGTTTTGGTGTCAGCGTTCTTCGGGTAATGTCACGGAGACAGCTCGTCCTTCTTTTATGTTAACAAGAAAGTTGTGTGCGTAGCTATCAAAAACGGACTACGGAGGTCTCGACTTCGCGTGTGCATAAACAGAGTAAACGGGCGGCTGGTCCTTCCTTAATTGAAGTGACCGTGTCATTCAAAAAAAAAAAATTTATAGGTGGGTCAAACACGTGAAGAAAGCGTGAGTTACAGAAACGATATGATGGAGAGTACGTTATGTCCACGCAACGGGTAACAGTCTGGGTTAAGTGGCTCAATTATCTGTACAGGGTTCTAAGTGGCGACGAGCGCCATCTTGGAGTGGGGATATTCGCTGCTAGCTATGTGCATGAAGTGAGCAGAGTTGATTAGATGCTATGAAAGGAGATGATAAATGAAAGGGGTGTTTAGATGATGTACAGAAGAGTGATATGAACCAACCAGTATTTATAACTTTAAGCAAATAAACACCTTATGTTTCATCAAGAGCATAAGAAATATGAGCATAAAAAATATGCCTGCCTATTTACATTCTATAGGTAGAGTGCGATTTGCATCTGTATTTGGTCAGAAATGCTTGTGGAATTGAAGTGCACTTAAGTACCTGTGATGGGGTGGTAACTTGAAAATGTTAGGTTGAAGAATGAATACTGTGAAATGGTGAGAGATGATGTGCAATTAGAAGTGCTTATAAAAAGCATACGAGATCTAGTTTGTCATTCAATCCGTTCGGGGTGAGAGTTTGGAGTTTACGGATCCAGAATGTTTCTCGCTGAATTAGTATTTTAGCGTTGTCAGTGCCCAGTTTTTGGGGGACCATTTCAATAACTTGGAATCTTAGTTGGGCGATGGAGTGTCCAGCTTCATTCCAATGTTTAGCAAGGGGAGCAGTTAGATTCTTGTTACGAATACGGCTTTTGTGCTCCGTTAATCTGATCTTAAGTTTTCTGTCCGTTTTGCCAACATATAACAGTCCGCAAGGACATTTTATGGAATAAACCACGTGTTCTGAGTTGCAGTTGGTTGTGTGTCTCAATTTTATTTTTTCACCCGTCCGTGGGTGCAACAAAGTGTCTCCTAGAATTACATTGTTGCAGTTTTTACAGTTGTAGCATTTCTGGGTTCCTTTATGCGTTCTTTTTGACGCCATGTCACTATCGGTAGCCTTGTTCAATAATTCTTTTAAGTTTTGCGATCTTTGGTATGCGAACAGTGGTTTGTCCCGAAACAATGTTGTGAAATCCTTTTCAACTTTCTTGTTAACATAAAAGAAGGACGAGCTGTCTCCGTGACATTACCCGAAGAACGCTGACACCAAAACATTTGAACCCCGAGCTCCGGTAAGATTGCGTTTCGAAATAGCTAAACCGAGTATTTCAACAATCATTTTTCTATTTAAAAGCGCACGCTAGCCAGCACTGTTTTTTAACAAAAACCCTCGTGTTCGTTTCTTTCGGCAGATCTTCATTACAGCACTGCTTGAACACGCATAGAGTCTGACGCTCGCTTAATAGGACTCTAAGGTAACCACAGCCACTTTTGGCACGTTCATTTTTCGGTAACCACTGCTAGCTTGGAATATTGATCAGCGCTTTAATTATTCTTTACACAGGCTTCTAGTCTGAGCACCTGTGGAGTCTGACATCCACCGAGTAGGACTCTAAGGTAAACATTACTATTCCTGGCACGCTTATTTACCGCAACTACCACAGTCTTGCAATATTGAATAGCATTTTTTAATTGTTTTTCAAACAGGCTCCTTATTTTCAAGTCAGCACTGACAAGGTGAGGTCTCACAAACATATTCGAACCATTAACCTATTCGAATATTTTACAATGATATCAGTCTAAACCCTCCATGCCCCTTTTCTCTTCTGTTTTCACAGACTGCATCAATACATTGTTACAGGTAACCTTATGCTTCACGCAAGGCGCTCGCACACGCCCTTGGTTTTATACAACCCATATGCTTAAACCCTGTTCTCTTTGCTATTTAGATTCACACCATTTACCTAAAGTCGAGTGTCATTCCATATATCCTACTCAGCCTGCGGTAAGATTAACACATCATTCATACATCCTGTTCTACTAACGATAGTGCATCAACAGTAAAAGGTTCCTTACTCTTACTTTTCCTTTTTCTCCTTTTTTCACACACAGACCCCTGACGAAGGGGCTTCGCGCCCCGAAATGCATTGGGTGAACGCTGAATGTATTGATACTCTGATGTTTATTATTTAATGATTGAAATCGACAATGTATTTGTTGGTAAATGAATATGCGCCAGAACAAATGTAACATGAAAATGAATGTTATGTTGACCTAAGCTAATTTACTGAAGATAATTTAATAAATGTATTAACGTCTAAATTCAATTTAAGTAGTGCGTACTGGTGTCCTGGTTCTCAACCAGGCCTAATTTACTTAATCCTCTTTAAGGCAGAAAAACATTGTTCTGACTCTGCTGCTTCCAACTCCCTGGCCAGCAAACCTTGTCTTAGGACCTTTATGGTCTGCTAGTGGTTGGTACATGTCTACACTGATTAGTTGTTGTATCTGGTGTTTCTATTGGATTAGGGTTAATGTCCTCATTGGTTGGGTATTTGAGAGTTCTGATTGGTTTCTGGGTCTGTGAGTCAATCATTGTAGGGTTGGGACTTGGGCTAGGGTTAGGATTTCTATTGGAAGTAGGGACTAGGGTTCCCTATGTTAGTGGTTGTTTGGAGTAGGGTGGGACTAGGGCTAGGGTTAGACCTTTAATTGGAAGTAGTGATTAGGGCTTCTGGTGTGATTGGTTGCTTGACTAGGTGTGGAACTTAGAGTAGGGTTGGGCTTTCTATTGGAAGTAGGGACTAGGGCTACCTGTGCCATTGGTTGCATGGACTTGTTTTGGGACTACTGGTAGGGCTAGGATCTTTATTGGAAATAGAGATCAGGGTTTCTGAATTGATTGGGTGCTTGGACTAGGGCTAAAATTGGCTGTAAGGTCCTGGTCTCCTATTGGTTCTAGGTTTTAGGGTTAGTGTTGTGATTGTATTGTGTTAGGGCTAGGGTTCCCATTGGCTGAAGGGGTCACGTGTTTACTAGGGCTATAAAAAAGGCCATAGTTAGGGCGTCTCAGACTGGGCGTCGAGGCTAAGGGCAGAGAGGACAAGGGCAGTTTCCTGTTTGAGCCTGTTAAGAGCAGAGAAGACAAGGGAAGTTTCCTGTTTGAGCCTGTTAAGGGCAGAGAGGACAAGGGCAGTTTCCTGTTTGAGCCTGTTCAAGACTGGTAAGGACTAGGGTCAGAAATGCTGCCCCTTTTCTCATTTAGCAATACCCAGCCCACACCATCCACATCCACAAACAGAGCAACACACTCACACCAAATGTACACCACGCACAACACTATGCACATATTAATGTACCAGCCTGCACTACAAACCCAACCAAACCACATCTACACACTCTACTATCCCAACTACCACACATATCCACCATCACCTACAAACAGTACACAACTCTATCTAATACCACTAACCAATACACTCACCACTAACACAACGCCAATCAACACCATACATAACTACATCCCATTCAGACACACCCTCCCTGCTGTAATTACACCTAACAGACCACCTTTTATCCCTAACAAACGTATAATCATCCTTCCATCAGTTGTCCAACAAATACCGTTCTCTCCCTTCTACCATAATAACACTAACGCACAACACACACACTGCACACCACCACACTTTGTAACTCTTGCAACAAACCAGTCTAAGATAAACACTCTCACCTCTATTTCATTCCCTCCTACACACAACATACACTCTACTCATAAACACATCACCACCCCCCCTACGTCACATCCTCCTCTCACAAACAATACTACACAACCAAATCCATTGCATGAAACATATACATCAGCACTAAGCGTGGGAATCCCGCGAATTTGCCCAAAAATCTGCAAATTCGCAAGCTGGCGGATTTTTTTGCTTGGTCGCGCTTCAAAATACAATATCGCGTGCGCGGCGTTGACTTGCAGTGATTCTGAGTTCGCCGAGTTGTTTTCCTCCCGGTTTGCATATGCTGCGCCATTTTGAATCTTGCTGCGTGATCGCGCGAGAGTTTTTGGACTGCAAGTACGTCATAGCGGCCCGCCATCTTGCACAGCGAGATTTTGACAAAGCAAGTACGTCATAAGGGCCCGCGATCACGAATCGCGGGAGTAAACAATTGCGAACACGTAGATGCGGCGCGCAGCTGACTTCCGGCGGGAGATTTGAACAGCTCGCTTTCCCGAACTTGCAAAAATTGCGATTCTGCACAAGAAATCCACCGCAGGCAGCATAAACCTTCTGAAAATGATGATTTTGATCAGAATTACTCCTCAGATTGACATTTGGCTGCACTTTTTTGCGCAAGGAGTCCATTTTTGGGTGGGTGGGAGGAAGGAAGTGCCCCAGTGTCTCCAACTTCCTGTTCCTGTCCAGTAGGCTCCTCCCAGTGCTTTGTCCATGTCCTGGTCACTTTTCATTTGGATCTGGAGCTGGAAGGATTACTTTTTGTGGCTGCTGCTGGATATTTGTATTTGAGAACTTTTTGGACTTTGGAGTTTGAATCACTTTTGGATTTGAGATTTTACTACTAAGTTGGTGTTGTTTGTTTGAGCATTGCAGTTGCTGCAACTACAATTTCAAAACTTTTTCACAACTTTAAAAAAAATATATTGTTGGGTAGCCACAGTATCCAGTAGGCCCAGGGTTAGTCATGGGTGCATGATACAACTGTTTCTGTGAGTTTTGTTGAACTTAAATCTCATTTATGTCATGGAATTTTAGCTCACTGTTATATGTGTTTTTATTTTTTATTTTGGGGTTGCCTGTAAAGCCTCACTAGCCAGTAGGCCCAGGGGTAGTGAGTGGTGCATGGACCAAGTCTTTCTTTGGGGTGTCTTGAATTTAAACATCATTGAGGGCATGGATGGCATTGGATTGTGGTGATTTTGGTGTGTTTTTTTACTTTTTGGGGTGTTCTTGGGGCCTGGCCATGTGGGTGGGGGCCATTTTGAGGCCTGGTCCAGGCAGGGCCTGGCCATGTGGCTGGAGGTCAAGGGGCCATTTTGAAGCCAGGCAGTATGCTCAGGCCTTCACCCAGTTTGCCTTGTTTTCATCCATTATGCCCAGGGGTACTCAGTGGAGCATGGACCAGGTCTTTCTGTGGGGTGTCTTGAATTTAAACATCATTGAGGGCATGGATGGCATTGAATTGTGGTGATTTTTGTCTGTTTTTTTTAACTTTTTGGGGTGTTCTTGGGGCCAGGCCATGTGGGTTGTGCCATTTTGAGGCCTGGTCCAGGCAGGGCCCGGCCATGTGGCTGGGGGTCAAGGGTCCATTTTGAAGCCAGGCAGTGTGCTCCGGCCTGCACCCAGTTTGCCTTGCTTGCCTTTCATCCATTATGCCCAGGGATACTCAGTGGTGCATGGACCAACTCTCTCTGTGTGGTCTTTCTTCTATTAATTTAAATATCCATTTTGGATTAGAATTGCAATTTTTATTTTGTGTCTTTCCGTTTTTGGGTGTGTTGTTATAATAATAAATGCAATGCTCAGTTGCAAATATTAATTGTAGCACAACATATGCAACATTTATTTAACTGATGTTCCTCTGGCTTCCTTTGCTTTTAGGTGCACAAGAGAATCACATCAGTCATCGTTCATCATCAGTGCCAGCAAGAAGTCCTGCAGCGGTGTGTGCAGCACAACGTCACGTGACGTCACAAGTGGCCACAGACAGCTCTGCAACTCGTGCAACTGCGGCCTGCTGTTCTGACATCTGAAGAAGATGGGCCCAAAAAAAGGTGGCCATTGCTCCTCTACCAAGAAAGTTGCCAGTAAGAAGGAGCAGAAGAAGCAAGTGTTGCCACTTACCAAGGAGACTAGTGTGCCGACTGACACACTTTTTGGGGAAAAAATCCTATGCCTGCAGCAGCGGAGCAGCACCTCCGCTTCATTAGGCTCAAAACCACCACGCCAAGTTAGGTCCAAGTCCATGAGTGCTGCAGAGGCAGCCACTTTAATTGCTCAATCACCATCGACCAAGGATGTTGGCTCATCGCAAGAAAGTAGCATCCAATCAACGCAGGGTGTAACTCATCTGACGAGTGTTCAACAACCACAGCTGCAACAACAACCACAGGTGCAAGTAGTACAAGCGCAAGTACAAGCACAAGTACATGCGCAAGGAGAGGCGCAAGGAGAGGTGCAAGTAGAGGTGCAAGTAGAGGTGCAAGTTGAGGAGCAAGGAGAGGCGCAAGGAGAGGCGCATGGAGAGGCGCATGGAGAGCCGCAACTAGAGGCGCATGGAGAAGCACAGCTGCCCACAATGCTTGTTCCTCCAGAAGTAGGGGCACATCAGGAAATCGAGATTCACGCGGAGGTATCATCCGAGGAAGCCACTTCTCCTGATGATGATCCATTGTCTTCCAGATCCCCAGCAAGAAAAAGGTCAAGGAGGGCTACTACAAGTTCTTCTTCAAGCCCCCTTCCTTCTGATGATCTTGATGTTGATTGGAACCCAGCAATGCAGTCTGAGAGGGAGGCATGCCATGAGCCGACAAAGGTAGCTAAGCCTAAAAGGAAGGTTCCCGCAAGGCTTTCATTTATGGGGGATGATGACGACGAACAAGAAGTGGTGTATTATTCTGTTACTGATGAACAGTCTGACAACGGCCCAGTCATCACAGTCCCAGCAGGCATGCAGCAGACAGACATTTTGACCCTATCCTGAATTGATGCTCAGCGGGATGTGGGCGGCGTGGCACTGGTACCACCACCAACACAGTTAACTACTACACCAACACGACCTACAGCTTCCATATTTGCTCGTCCGAAGGGCCGGCAGGGACCTCCATCCAGCTCGACCTCCATTACCTCAAGTAGTGGCGCTGTAAGTGCACAACAGAGTCAAAATTCAGCCACGCCCATCCTCCACTTCATCTGGCATTGAAACTGAAAGTAGCACCTCCACCACCAGCAGACATCTCCAGTTCCCAGTTTGGGACTTCTTTAGTGTTAGCAACAAGGGGGAAAAAATGGTCGTTTGTTCAATTTGTAAAATAGTATTTAGTCGTGGTAAGCTTGGTACCAACTATGGTAAACCGGGGCCAGAGAGGTCATCTCCAAAAACACCACACCATCCAGTGGGAGGCGCACCTAAGGAAGATCCAGGAAGCCAAAAGAAAAACAAATCCAAATGTATCCATTCATATTTCATCTGATGATGACGAGGGGCTGATCGTGCAGGGGGAAGTGAAGAAGCGACAGACATTTTTTCTGGTACACCCAGTACCCCTGGCAGCAGCACTGCAGTGGTAGCGCCCACACCCTCTACCCCAGCAACATGTATGAGCCGCACGAAGAGTCTGGGAGGGACACCAATGCGAAAAGTACATCAATGAGCCTAAGTGGTTTGAAGAAGTCTGCATCATCATCATCATCATCACGTAAAGCGGTCCAGACAACCATTAGAAGCATGTTTTGGTCGGAGGCGCCATTTGAACGCAACCACCCAACGGCACGTCTGTATAACGCAAAGCTGGCTAAAATGCTAGCACTGGACCTTCTCCCTTTTTCTTTCGTGGAAGGGGTGGGTTTTCTAGAATTTGTTGCAACAGTCTGCCCTAAATGGAAGGTTCCTAGCCGGTCCTATTTTGTCAGAGTTGCCATTCCAGCACTACATCAAGATGTGCTGGAGGTGATTAGGGCAGCTTTGCAGAAGAGTGCTGTTCACACTATCCACCTGACAACAGACATGTGGACCAGTTGCCAAGCCCTTTATTACATGTGCATCAATGCACACTGGGTCTCTTTTGCAGGGGTTAGAGACAAGATAAATGCAGGTGTTGACCCAGACACAGTTTTTCAAGCTACTCGGAAACATGCAACAATAGCCATGTTTGCCATGGAGAAATCTCATACTGCAGTAAACATTTTGGAGGAGTTTAAAAGTAAGGTCTTTCAATAGCTGCATCCAAGAAAGCGCATGATTGGTTATGTTTCCACGGATAAGGGCACTAATATAGTTAAGGCCATGCATGACGGTGACTATTTCAGAGTGCCGTGTTTGGCGCACAGTATTAACATTGTTGTGCGAGATTTCTTGAAAAAATAAAATACAGTCAGCAAGTTACTGACCACCTGCCGAAGAATCTGCACACATTTCAGCCATTCTTTTAAGGCCCGGAAGCAGCTGAGGAACATGCAACATGAACGTAGACTGCCAGTCAGAGGACTCATCCAGGAGGTGGTAACACGTTGGAACTCAACCTTCTACATGCTTGAGCGTCTGTCTGAGCAGTGGATGGTAATCAATCAGTATGTCTATGGACTGGGTTCTTCTATGAAAGACATGTGGCTAGAGTTGGAGGAATGGACGCTAGTTAAAAGCCTGACAGACATGCTTCGTCCTTTTGAGGTCTTCACGCGTGAAGTCAGCAGGGAGAACTGTACTTTGGGCAAAGCTATCCCATTGTTGCGCTTGCTAGAGCACCAACTGAAGGCGGTGTCTTCAACGTTCCGAGATGATGCTGAAAAGCATGACGCATATCAGTTGGCAGAGAGGTTATTAAGCCGCCTAGTTGACAATGAAAGGCTTAAAAAAATACATACAGAACAACATTACATTTGTGCCACTATTCTGGATCCACGGTACAAAAAGGCCGTGGCCAGCAAAGCATTCATTCCTTTTAATGAAGCAGATGTTTCAAAGTCTAAACATTGGCTAGCTCTGTCAGCCACTCGGTTCGAAAAAGAGCAGCAGAAAATTGAAGGAACCGGCAGAAGTACTACTGAATCAGCAGGCCATCCGGCGTCAAGGTCCACTTCTGAATCTGTGGCCGAAGGGAGTCACTTTCCCTCACAGCTGTTAACGACACCAGCAACCGTATCATCATCCTCACCTGCACCAGGCCCAGCCATAATGTTGTCGGAAGTGGATTGGCTAACTCATCAAGGGTTTGCTCATTCCACTGATGCGAAGGCCACAGATGGTACGCAAAGTGGAGCAACCCTGGAGAACCTTGATTCGATGGTGCAGGCCTATCTGGATGACCCAACAGAGGTCTTTGTTAATCAGAACCCATTGCTGTATTGGTATGGGAAAAGGCCTCTATGGCGACTGATCACCAACCTGGCTCTAAATTATTTGTTTGCCCACTCGCAAGCGTGTCTTCTGAACATGTTTTCAGTGCTGCTGGTGCCATTGTAACTTCAAAAAGGACCCGCCTCTCGCCCAAAAATGTGGCGAGGTTAACAATGATCAAGATGAATCAGCACTTCATACCACCAGATTACAAAATATGTGAATGCACGCAGGAAGACGAGGACACCGACTTAGGTGATGGAAGTTCTTCTCTGTTAGCTGACCTACTCCCGTCTCAATTCACAGAGTTTGAAGATGAGCTCTTCTTTCCTGACACAGGGGCCTGAAAATGACTTCCTTTTTTTCGTCCTTATTCACTTTTATTCCTGTGTGTCTTTCTTTGTTTTGCAACTTTTACCACAACAAAACTCTAATCACCTAATCACAATCAGCAGCACTGTCTTTATCTTCTTTCCTTATTGATTTGAAGGTGCCGCAGTCTGCATTCCTGAGGTTCACAAGTTCACAACTCAATCATGCTCCTCTATCCTCCTCCTCCAGACTCCCCCTATCCATTTCCCTCAAGGCAGATGGCTGGATTAAGCAGAATCAAGAAACTTTGTCTTCGTAGACGAGTCCCCTCAAGTGGTATGAGAATTACTGACTACATGTTGATTGCTGACAGTTACTTCTGAAATTGACAGGAGAGGCTGCCCTGTGGGCCTTCACTTTCAGAAGAAGATGCGGACAAAAAGTGGAACAGGTAATGAATAATGAGAAGATGGCATGCATTGGACAGCAATGCTGTCTGGCTCTGATGAAAGCAATTGATGTTTGTTTGTTGTGCATGAAATGAATCATATGTCTTCTGTTATTATTTAATCTTTTACACACTAAATGTAACTCAAGTCTACTCTGCTTTTTTTTACCTTGTTTAATTCAAATTGTACTTCAACTGCAGGGGTCACTACGTTGCATTTTCCAATATGCAAAATGTCCTTGGACTCACTGTTTGCCAATATACCATGATGATTGATGATGAGTGTTGATGATCAAAGTTAAATAATATATATTTTTTCTTTACAGCCACTCACTGGGATGGATGGATCATCATTGTCGGTTTACGGAAGAACTATGGCCAATTCGTGAGTGGCAAACAGGTAAACCAGTCTACAACAACTACTACAGCAGAACTACATGTTTGTCTAGTCGTGGTATGGAGTGGTCGAGGCAGTGTAGTGTTGTTATGCCAGGCAGAGTACAGGCAGCAGTTCATGTAAAATTGGGGCTATGTGGCTTGCTGCATACAATTAGATATGCTTTGTCTGTCTGTGTCAAAGAGCCTAGGTATGCTACATCAGGTTGCTTTACTCAGTGGTGCCTGCCTTGACCGTCTGCATGGCCCTGCTGCAAGCATGGGCCAAAAATCCGTTCCGCTTGCGAAATTTGCGGATTTTTGTCGGCAAATTAGGAATCCGTGAATCTCGCGAAATTGCCGAAAATTCGCAAATTATGCGAGCGGGCGGATATTTCTTTTTTAGGCCAGTTCAGTGTAGGGTTGAGGGCTAGGTTTGAGGGAATTTGGGTGTTTTTTAGGGTTTAGGGCTGTTTTGGGGGTTCAGTGCGGTTTACTAGGGTTTTTGGGTTGAATTTGGTAGGGTTCCTGGAGTCTAGGGCTCAGGGCCCAATGCAGGCTCGTTCATAATGATGTTGGCACGGTTTTAGGGGGGTTTGGTGTTTTTTGGCCAAGAATTGGCCGAATTTTGGCCTTTTTTGGTGTTTTGCGGGCGCGTGTGTTTGGGTGAAAAGTTGTACACCTTCCAGTGGATCAATTTTGTTCAGCCTTGCTGAGATTCGTGGTAATTGCTGGAACAAGTGTCCTGGTCAGTTTCAAGAGGATCGAAGTAGTGGAAGTGCTGAAAACAGCAATTTTTTGCCAAGGCGTGATTTGCCATGTTATCCAATGGGCGGTTTGGGGGCGCAAGGAGAAGTGTGCTTAGGGTGTTCAAGTTGAGCTAGGGGAACAGGGCTTCTGTGAGTGGTAGGGAGGGGGAATTGGTGGTTGTGCAGGAAATTTGGGAGGAATCGATTGATGGGAAGGGTGTGTTTAGGATAAGTCGAGGAATGGAAACCGCTGCCATAGGCGCCCTTGTTCATTTTCGATTATTGCGTGTTTTTAGGGTGCGATTGGAGTGTGTTGTAGGTGGTTCTTAGTGGATTTGCTTAGCTGGGATGAGAGTTGGGAATGTCTAGTTTTGATTGCAAGTGGTTTGAAGAAAATCAATGGTGGAAAAGGGGTGTTTTGGGCCTACTTTCAGAGTGCGTTTTGGCACGATTTGAACTTAGGCCTCTGCGAGGTAGCAGTATTGCACTTTTTTGGGAGGGTAATGTGGGGTGTTCTAGATTTTTGGGATTGGGTTGAGGGTTCTGGGAGCACTGCTGGGAAGGTCTAATTTTGATTGCAAGTGGTTTGAAGAAAATCCATGGTGGAAAAGGGGGGTTTGGGCCTAGTTGCAGAGAGCGTTTTGGCTTGATTTGAACTTAGGCCTCTTTGGGAATTGCAGTATTGCATGTTTTTGGGGGGCTGTTTGGGGGTGTTCTAGATGTTTGGGAGTGGGTTGAGGGGTTTGGGAGCACTGCTGGGAAGGTCTAATTTTGATTGCAAGTGGTTTGAAGAAAATCCATGGTGGAAAAGGGGTGTTTTGGGTGGACTTTCAGAGTGCGTTTTGGCACGATTTGAACTTAGGCCTCTGCGAGGTAGCAGTATTGCAAGTTTTTGGGAGGGTAATGTGGGGTGTTCTAGATATTTGGGAGTGGGTTGAGGGGCCTGGGAGCACTGCTGGGAAGGTCTAATTTTGATTGCAAGTGGTTTGAAGAAAATCCATGGTGAAAAAGGGGGGTTTGGGCCTAGTTGCAGAGAGCGTTTTGGCACGATTTGAACTTAGGCCTCTTTGGGGATAGCAGTATTGCATGTTTTTGGGGGGCTGTTTGGGGGTGTTATAGATTTTTGGGAGTGGGTTAACGGGTCTGGGAGCCCTGCTGGGAAGGTCTAATTTTGGTTGCAAGTGGTTTGAAGAAAATCCGTGGCGGAAAAGCGGTGTTTTGGGCTGACTTTCAGAGTGCGTTTTGGCACGATTTGAACTTAGGCCTCTGCGAGGTAGTAGTATTGCAAGTTTTTGGGAGGGTAATGTGAGGTGTTCTAGATTTTTGGGAGTGGGTTGAGGGGTCTGGGAGCACTGCTGGGACGGTCTAATTTTGATTGCAAGTGGTTTGAAGGAAATCCATGGTGGAAAAGGGGTGTTTTGGCGCTACTTTCAGAGTGCGTTTTGGCGCGATTTGAACTTAGGCCTCTGCGAGGTAGCAGTATTGCACGTTTTTTGGGAGGGTAATGTGGGGTGTTCTAGATTTTTGGGATTGGGTTGAGGGTTCTAGGAGCACTGCTGGGAAGGTCTAATTTTGATTGCAAGTGGTTTGAAGAAAATCCATGGTGGAAAAGGGCGAGTTGGGCCTAGTAGCAGAGAGCGTTTTGGCTCGATTTGAACTTAGGCCTCTGCGAGGTAGCAATATTGCACGCTTTTTGGGGGGCTGTTTGGGGGTGTTCTAGATTTTTGGGAGTGGGTTGAGGGGTCTGGGAGCACTGCTGGGAAGATCTAATTTTGATTGCAAGTGGTTTGAAGAAAATCCATGGTGGAAAAGGGGTGTTTTGGGCTGACTTTCAGAGTGCGTTTTGGCACGATTTGAACTTAGGCCTCTGCGAGGTAGCAGTAATGCAAGTTTTTGGGAGGGTAATGTGGGGTGTTCTAGATTTTTGGGAGTGGGTTGAGGGGTCTGGGAGCACTGCTGGGAAGGTCTAATTTTGATTGCAAGTGGTTTGAAGAAAATCCATGGTGAAAAAGGGGTGTTTTGGGGCTACTTTCAGAGTGCGTTTTGGCACGATTTGAACTTAGGCCTCTGCGAGGTAGCAATATTGCACGCTTTTTGGGGGGCTGTTTGGGGGTGTTCTAGATTTTTGGGAGTGGGTTGAGGGTTCTGGGAGCACTGCTGGGAAGGTCTAATTTTGATTGCAAGTGGTTTGAAGAAAATCCATGGTGGAAAAGGGGGGTTTGGGCCTAGTTGCAGAGAGCGTTATGGCTTGATTTGAACTTAGGCCTCTTTGGGAATTGCAGTATTGCATGTTTTTGGCGGGCTGTTTGGGGGTGTTCTAGATGTTTGGGAGTGGGTTGAGGGGTTTGGGAGCACTGCTGGGAACGGAAGGTCTAATTTTGATTGCAAGTGGTTTGAAGAAAATCCATGGTGGAAAAGGGGTGTTTTGGGTGGACTTTCAGAGTGCGTTTTGGCACGATTTGAACTTAGGCCTCTGCGAGGTAGCAGTATTGCAAGTTTTTGGGAGGGTAATGTGGGGTGTTCTAGATTTTTGGGAGTGGGTTGAGGGGTCTGGGAGCACTGCTGGGAAGGTCTAATTTTGATTGCAAGTGGTTTGAAGAAAATCCATGGTGAAAAAGGGGGGTTTGGCCCTAGTTGCAGAGAGCGTTTTGGCACGATTTGAACTTAGGCCTCTTTGGGAATAGCAGTATTGCATGTTTTTGGGGGGCTGTTTGGGGGTGTTATAGATTTTTGTTAGTGGGTTGAGGGGTCTGGGAGCACTGCTGGGAAGGTCTAATTTTGATTGCAAGTGGTTTGAAGAAAATCCATGGCGGAAAAGGGGTGTTTTGGGCTGACTTTCAGAGTGCGTTTTGGCACGATTTGAACTTAGGCCTCTGCGAGGTAGCAGTAATGCAAGTTTTTGGGAGGGTAATGTGGGGTGTTCTAGATTTTTGGGAGTGGGTTGAGGGGTCTGGGAGCACTGCTGGGAAGGTCTAATTTTGATTGCAAGTGGTTTGAAGAAAATCCATGGTGAAAAAGGGGTGTTTTGGGGCTACTTTCAGAGTGCGTTTTGGCACGATTTGAACTTAGGCCTCTGCGAGGTAGCAATATTGCACGCTTTTTGGGGGGCTGTTTGGGGGTGTTCTAGATTTTTGGGAGTGGGTTGAGGGGTCTGGGAGCACTGCTGGGAAGATCTAATTTTGATTGCAAGTGGTTTGAAGAAAATCCATGGTGGAAAAGGGGTGTTTTGGGCTGACTTTCAGAGTGCGTTTTGGCACGATTTGAACTTAGGCCTCTGCGAGGTAGCAGTAATGCAAGTTTTTGGGAGGGTAATGTGGGGTGTTCTAGATTTTTGGGAGTGGGTTGAGGGGTCTGGGAGCACTGCTGCGAAGGTCTAATTTTGATTGCAAGTGGTTTGAAGAAAATCCATGGTGAAAAAGGGGTGTTTTGGGGCTACTTTCAGAGTGCGTTTTGGCACGATTTGAACTTAGGCCTCTGCGAGGTAGCAATATTGCACGCTTTTTGGGGGGCTGTTTGGGGGTGTTCTAGATTTTTGGGAGTGGGTTGAGGGTTCTGGGAGCACTGCTGGGAAGGTCTAATTTTGATTGCAAGTGGTTTGAAGAAAATCCATGGTGGAAAAGGGGGGTTTGGGCCTAGTTGCAGAGAGCGTTATGGCTTGATTTGAACTTAGGCCTCTTTGGGAATTGCAGTATTGCATGTTTTTGGCGGGCTGTTTGGGGGTGTTCTAGATGTTTGGGAGTGGGTTGAGGGGTTTGGGAGCACTGCTGGGAAGGTCTAATTTTGATTGCAAGTGGTTTGAAGAAAATCCATGGTGGAAAAGGGGTGTTTTGGGTGGACTTTCAGAGTGCGTTTTGGCACGATTTGAACTTAGGCCTCTGCGAGGTAGCAGTATTGCAAGTTTTTGGGAGGGTAATGTGGGGTGTTCTAGATTTTTGGGAGTGGGTTGAGGGGTCTGGGAGCACTGCTGGGAAGGTCTAATTTTGATTGCAAGTGGTTTGAAGAAAATCCATGGTGAAAAAGGGGGGTTTGGCCCTAGTTGCAGAGAGCGTTTTGGCACGATTTGAACTTAGGCCTCTTTGGGAATAGCAGTATTGCATGTTTTTGGGGGGCTGTTTGGGGGTGTTATAGATTTTTGGGAGTGGGTTGAGGGGTCTGGGAGCACTGCTGGAAGGTCTAATTTTGATTGCAAGTGGTTTGAAGAAAATCCATGGCGGAAAAGGGGTGTTTTGGGCTGACTTTCAGAGTGCGTTTTGGCACGATTTGAACTTAGGCCTCTGCGAGGTAGCAGTAATGCAAGTTTTTGGGAGGGTAATGTGGGGTGTTCTAGATTTTTGGGAGTGGGTTGAGGGGTCTGGGAGCACTGCTGGGAAGGTCTAATTTTGATTGCAAGTGGTTTGAAGAAAATCCATGGTGAAAAAGGGGTGTTTTGGGGCTACTTTCAGAGTGCGTTTTGGCACGATTTGAACTGAGGCCTCTGCGAGGTAGCAATATTGCACGCTTTTTTGGGGGGCTGTTTGGGGGTGTTCTAGATTTTTGGGAGTGGGTTGAGGGGTCTGGGAGCACTGCTGGGAAGATCTAATTTTGATTGCAAGTGGTTTGAAGAAAATCCATGGTGGAAAAGGGGTGTTTTGGGTGGACTTTCAGAGTGCGTTTTGGCACGATTTGAACTTAGGCCTCTGCGAGGTAGCAGTATTGCAAGTTTTTGGGAGGGTAATGTGGGGTGTTCTAGATTTTTGGGAGTGGGTTGAGGGGCCTGGGAGCACTGCTGGGAAGGTCTAATTTTGATTGCAAGTGGTTTGAAGAAAATCCATGGTGAAAAAGGGGGGTTTGGGCCTAGTTGCAGAGAGCGTTTTGGCACGATTTGAACTTAGGCCTCTTTGGGGATAGCAGTACTGCATGTTTTTGGGGGGCTGTTTGGGGGTGTTATAGATTTTTGGGAGTGGGTTAACGGGTCTGGGAGCCCTGCTGGGAAGGTCTAATTTTGGTTGCAAGTGGTTTGAAGAAAATCCGTGGCGGAAAAGCGGTGTTTTGGGCTGACTTTCAGAGTGCGTTTTTGCACGATTTGAACTTAGGCCTCTGCGAGGTAGCAGTATTGCAAGTTTTTGGGAGGGTAATGTGAGGTGTTCTAGATTTTTGGGAGTGGGTTGAGGGGTCTGGGAGCACTGCTGGGACGGTCTAATTTTGATTGCAAGTGGTTTGAAGAAAATCCATGGTGGAAAAGGGGTGTTTTGGGGCTACTTTCAGAGTGCGTTTTGGCGCGATTTGATCTTAGGCCTCTGCGAGGTAGCAGTATTGCACGTTTTTTGGGAGGGTAATGTGGGGTGTTCTAGATTTTTGGGATTGGGTTGAGGGTTCTAGGAGCACTGCTGGGAAGGTCTAATTTTGATTGCAAGTGGTTTGAAGAAAATCCATGGTGGAAAAGGGCGAGTTGGGCCTAGTAGCAGAGAGCGTTTTGGCTCGATTTGAACTTAGGCCTCTTTGGGGATAGCAGTATTGCATGTTTTTGGGGGGCTTTTTGGGGGTGTTCTAGATTTTTGGGAGTGGGTTGAGTGGTCTGGGAGCACTGCTGGGAAGGTCTCATTTTGATTGCAAGTGGTTTGAAGAAAGTCCATGGTGGAAAAGGGGTGTTTTGGGCCGACTTTCTTAGTGCGTTTTGGCACGATTTGAACTTAGGCCTCTGCGAGGTAGCAGTATTGCAAGTTTTTGGGAGGGTAATGTGGGGTGTTCTAGATTTTTGGGAGTGGGTTGAGGGGTCTGGGAGCACTGCTGGGAAGGTCTCATTTTGATTGCAAGTGGTTTGAACAAAATCCATGGTGGAAAAGGGGTGTTTTGGGCCTACTTTCAGAGTGCATTTTGGCACAATTTGAACTTAGGCCTCTGCGAGGTAGCAGTATTGCACGTTTTTGGGAGGGTAATTCGGGGTGTTCTAGATTTTTGGGAGTGGGTTGAGGGGTCTGGGAGCACTGCTGGGAAGGTCTAATTTTGATTGCAAGTGGTTTGAAGAAAATCCATGGTGAAAAAGGGGGGTTTGGGCCTAGTTGCACAGAGCGTTTTGGCACGATGATTTGAACTTAGGCCTCTTTGGGGATAGCAGTATTGCATGTTTTGGGGGGGCTGTTTGGGGGTGTTCTAGATTTTTGGGAGTGGGTTGAGGGGTCTGGGAGCACCACTGGGAAGGTCTAATTTTGATTGCAAGTGGTTTGAAGAAAATCCATGGTGGAAAAGGGGTGTTTTGGGCCTACTTTCAGAGTGCGGTTTGGCACATTTTGAACTTAGGCCTCTGTGAGGTAGCAGTATTGCATGTTTTTGGGAGGGTAATGTGGGGTGTTCTAGATTTTTGTGAGTGAGTTTAGGGGTTTGGGAGCTCTGCTGGGGAGGTCTAATTTTGTGTAAAAGTAGCAGTTTGGTCGTAGGTTGAGGGGAAAGGGGAATTTGGCCCTGTTTCTGAGGTGCATTTTGGTGCATAGGCTAACATTGCCGGTAATGCGTTATTGCAGATGTCACTGGAGACAACTCTTCTAGCACTTTACGCAGCTGTAGTGTAGGGAAAGCACTATATATTTACCCAATGAGGTAGCACTTACTGGATTGGGCAGTAGAAAGTACTCCAGTAATAGTTATGCAAATCGCAAAAAAAGTTTGCGGGAAAATCCGTGAATTCTCAGATTGTTTTGCAATTTCGAACAAATTTGTGGATGTTTTTTGCGATTTTGTGCGAATTCGCGGACAGCAGAACCGCAAAATTTGCCCATAGTCACTAATTACTATCCTTGAAAAGGAGACTCAGGGTACGCACTTTTGAAATGATGCTTGTATGTAATACCGTCACCTCTGAAACTGAAATTGTTATTTTTGCACTACACAGCGTACCGTATATTTTTTTCTCCGTGGTGTTTTAATATCACTTCCTGTTTTTCCATCAACAATTACAGGCCGGCTTTTACCCTGTGCCATGGAACAAACAATTAACCCAGGCTTACCATTAGCGATCCGCAATTCCGCATCAGGCAGGCAGTGGACAGTGTGTCTGGTCACCAAGATTGATCGACAGAGCGTCAGATGGAATGGAGGAGTACCGCGAATAAGAGGAATGGCTGGATGCATGCAGCTTCACAAATTCAACAGGACAACTACAACATACAGTTACAGTATCCTCTTCACTTCTCCTTATCTTTTAAATGGTATTGTTGTGAACTTGAACTTCTACGAGTGTGACTCTGTGCATTTGTTTGCTCTCTGCTTCAAATTCATCCCTCCAGCTATTTGATAAGTTTCTTTGCTATTTTTAAAACTAATTTAATGTACTAATAATAAGTGTTTATTCTTTCTGAGGGCAGAGAGGCAAGTGAAATTGCGTAATTACTGCAGCCCTGTACTGTCAAATTGTTTCTTCATAGTTACTAGTAAGTTGTAGTAAGTACTACTTTTCAGTAACCTAACCATCCATTTAGCAAACAACTTCATGCATGCAGTAGTGCACTTCCTTTATGTCCCTTAAAAGATGTATGGATATCTTCGAATCCAAAGATTTGTTTTCCTTCATTTGTTGTTTGTCCATGCTGTGTTTTTTTTTCCTCTCTCCACAAAACTTTCCCAAAAAACCCCATTCCCATCCAATTTTCAAACCCTAACCCTTCTTACCCGGGCTGTGTGGTTTTTCAATGAGGTGTGACTAAATGACAACAATAAATTCCACACACTTGCTGGGGAGGATAAGGTCAAAGCAACAGAAAAATCATTCAAATCAGAATTTCATGTGCGTCATCGTGGATTGATCATCAACAATATCCTCCTCCTACACGTGACAAATCGAATGCTTGATGCTTACGTTGCTGTGTCCTTTGCCTTAATACTATTTCTTATAGTAGCCATACTCCACGCAACTAGCTCTTATATTTAGAATACTTTAGCACTACTTTGGCTACAATTTATGGCACTGTTCTCTATCGTACTATCTATCGTACTGTTTCTAATGCTACGCTCAGGCCACTTAATGTTTCATTTCTTTTTTTTTCGTATGCTACTACCAGCACAACAATGATATTTCATCCATCCAGGATTCAAGTCAACACTCAACCTTAATCGCCATTTGCCATGCAGCCAGCCCTGTGCCTAGCCCTATTCTCAAACATGAATCACAGGTAAGATAAGCATTTTAGGGAGGTAGAATAATGGGCTAGGACTCGGAGGAGAGGAGAGACTGACAGTAGTACTAGTAAAAGACTAGTAGGGCAATTGAATTCACTAACTCTGTTAGTGGCACTTTTGTACATTTTTGAACGTTTAGATAATTCATGCTGGTAAGTTTGAAGAAACCAAACTTACAGTAACCCCCGCCCACCACCACACAAAATAATATGAACGCGTATACTATGTTTAAGTATGTAAAATAAATGAATATATTTCCCCTAACAAAAATAAACTAACCCAACTCACCCCCTCCCTAACCCCAACCAATGTCCAAATGTCCTTCTTCAAGTCCCTTTCCCCAACGCCCAATTCCCACCCCCCAACAGTCTTTAAAAAAGGGGCAAGGGGCAGGCACTTCCTCCGGCGGTGTCCTGTGGACAGGTGGTCCCGCAGCTCTTTGCGGAGCTCCAGGAGCTGGAGCTGGAGCTGGAGCTGGAGCTGTTGCTTCTCCGCCAAGCGCTCCAGGTAGTCCACACTCTTTCTGAGGCGGTGCAGACGTGCCATCCAGGCTCTGGGGGGGGGGGACAGCTGTTGTTTTTGCTGCTGTGCGGCGGAGGCGGGAGGCTGTCGGGCCACAGTGCCGTTTCGCTGGAGACTGCTGGCTGGTGGCCTCGGGGGCAATGGAGGAGGATGCAGTAATTGCTGCCTCCTCCTCCTCCTGCTCCCGAGCCCACAGTCGCCGATATTCGGCGCAAATGGCCCGGACAGCCATCTCCTTCCGGGTGAGCTTTTTTTGTTGTGGAGCATCTATATGAAGAAAGAAAGAAAAATACTGTAGCCAATAGTCTTTAACATTAAGTCAAAACAATTCAACAGAAAGTTGTCTCCCAGTAACACTAGCAACTTGCAAGCAGAGTATAACATTTTGGCATGTATCTTTCCGCCGTCTTTGTAGGCCTGTGACGTTAGTGGGAGTTTCAGGAGTTCTACTAGCAGCACTATGGACTCACTACAACATAGTCAGAGAGTCAGAGACTACACCAGTCTTTTTATTTATTTCTCTTGTTTTGCAAAAGAAATTCTTGTACATGAACTTGTGGTAGCCGGCATAATGCCAGCTCACTCAGCTTGCATCCAAGAAAAATAGACACAAGCCATGATGACGCAGACTCGCATTACTTTAAGCAGTACATGCAGGTGGGGATAGGAAGCTCTTACTTTTCTATAGGGGTGGCACTGGCCATACTCGGTTACATCAAGGGCTACTGCTCAATGTCATTTATATTTCGCACTGCCCCCCCGGGCCTTGACTACTACAAAAGTAAAATGAAGAGTATTCATTTCTGATCATATATCCTGCCGATCACATGATCTTTGCTTATATGATGGATGACTTTAGATGCTTTGTTTTGATAGATTGAGTGAACAACAGCGATAGTCCACCCATGACACAGCTGAAAGAAAATGATTAACATAGGGAGTGAGTGTGGTACCCATAATTGCCGGAGGAAGGGACTTGACTTAATATAATGTCAACTATACAATACATACACAATATATGCTGTGCTGGCAAAGTAAACTACTGTACTGTTAGTCAAGGGAGTATTTCTGAACAATCACAACTTCTAGTATTTGGATTCCCTCAGCTTTGCTACTCTGGCACGGACATGCTGTTCAAAGTAACACTGTTCATCCACTGAGCGTCTGGTCTACTCCATACACCTCTGCTATCTATGAGGAAGAAGAAGATACCATCCAGGCTTCCAAAGTAAATGTCTATAATTCTTCTTAATGTCTCAACTGTACCAAGTTTACTTTTTCTCAACAACCAACTAACACCCTTTTCATTTTATTTGGTAAACCACCGTCTTGACTTGCGTTTGAGTTTGACCCAAATCATATATATTGCAATGCACACCACACATGCATTTTCTGATTCACCCACACAGGCAGTCGTCTTTTCTTTCTCCTCCAACCATCCTTGCTTCAAGCAGCCATGCATCTGATTCCTTCCTATCAGCCACCTCTGCCTGCATTCAAAAACACGTATCATTCTTTACAGTCATAAATGTTACGACTCGCTCGTCCTTCCTTTCACCCTTCTTTCCCTTTTCGTTCTTCACATCCCTCAAGTTCATCTGATGTGACTTGGCTTCACCATAAAAGTTTCCCAGCTGAGTTGAAGTCAAATAGAGGGGGCCATTGCTTACCCGAGAACTACCGCCGCTAATGCTATTACTAAGTCAAGGTTGACTGTCTTCTCCGTGATTGGCAAAAATGTAGTTCTAAATCAGTAACTGTTCTTAATAGTACAGTGTATTTGTACTAGTGTACTGGCTACTGTACAGTACATCATACACTCCTTTGCGAGCCTACTCAAAAATGTCAATAAGTAAGGAGTATAATAACTTACCACCGTCCCCGCCGCTGAGCGATCCCCCACAGCTCCTTCTGGTGGCACTTGTGGCGCCTCCAATCACCCCCTGGAGTGGACCCCTCCGCACTGCTGGCCCCGGCACTGGTGGTGTTAGGTGCCGCATCCGATGTTGTAACGTCTAGAAAAAACATGTCATATTTTCAGATGCCATACACCACCCCCTATTTCGTCTCGTAATGGAAGAAATGTTAATACATAACCAATTTTTAATTATTGGGAATGAAAAAAAGTGACGGTTTTGGGGATGGTGTTAACCTTTTATATGGTTAGCCATTAAATGCTACACCTTTTAGGACAACTGATGAATGCTTGCTTTTTAAAGTGCACCATTTTTCTAATTACAGAAAGAAGATTCCATTGCCCTTCTGCCAACAGGACAATTTACCACCTACTCCTCATCACCAGCAGTACTTTAAGTACTTTAAAGAAGGTGGGGGCTCCCGCACAGTTATTCTAACAATTTATGTGTTAAGTTGAAGTATATTGATTCAAGGGAATGTTGTTTAAACTTTAACGTCATTTATCACCAGTGCTCAGTCGGAATACTGCGCTATTAAAAATAATGAAATAAATAGTTTCTTTATTTCTTTTTTGAAAATATAACTTTAAAACTAACAAACACTGTGTGGTTTTTGTTCACGAGTGAGTGAGCGGAAGGGTTTGAACTACTGCACTTTCCAGGCATGTTTCTGTGACTCTGATAGGTCGGGACTCGGCAGTAGTCTTCTTCTGTTCTTCTGGGTCATAATCATTGGTCAGACACACTAGATAGTCGGTCAGGGGATTTGGGGTTCAACTTCTGTTTGGACTGAGGTATATGGAAAGTCGAACTGCACCTATCATCAACAATGTCCTATTTCTCTTGTCCATACTTCTGTATGTGCAGAATTGTCCCTGAAACACTAGCGGTATGGTATGTGCTCCTATCAAATCAGAAAAGCCAACTACTAGCTTATTCTTGGTGGACACATTGACATTTTGTTGTTGGAAATTGTCAAAGCACTTACATTAAGAAGACCAAAATAGACAGCAAGGGCAATCCAGAGGACTGCACTCAGTGCCTAGAGCTTTTGCTGGATCAGAGTTTTGTTTAACACCGTTTACCGACTGGGCAGGCTTAGCTGCCTACACAGACCGACTCATAATAATAGTAAATAGTAGTAGCACAGAGAGTGTTGGTAGAGGCAGGATAAGAATGTAGAAACAGTCTAGAAGAAGATCAAATACTATTTTGTAAAAAATTGAATTAGGAAACAGTTTGTAATGAATAGGAGCTGTAAAAGTTAGGGAAGTATAAGTATTAATATAACAATAGAACAACTTACTGGGGCCAGCAGAAGAGGCTGCAGAGGACCGATCCTGCTGCCCACCTTGTTCCGCCAGAGTCTCTGTTGTGGTAGTCTCCTTGCCCCTGGGAGGTGCTGATGATCATGAAGTAAACACAACATGGATGATTGTTTTTTTGAAATATTTGATTTCTTTGACCACAATCTAAAATTATCTCGGGGAAACAAATAACCAACAATTGCACTACATGTATTGACCTATTTGATCTGGTCAACTAGGAGGATAGTACAGTATTGCTGGATTCGCAGACCGTCTACTAGGAAAGTTATGTAAATCACTAACTACACCAACAACAAAAAGGTTCTACTACGACTGTCGGCACTCAGCAGCACACGACATGACAGACAAAGTCCGTCATCATGATTGCAGACCACTAAAAAATTTCCTACTACTAAATAACAAGTCATAAATAATATACTCAACGTATCAATCCACCACTATCTCTTCTTAGTGGCAGCAGGAGTACAAAGGAAGGACTAGACTTGAGTCTCTAGTCTCTCTAGCATTGCGCAGCTCTGCTCTCAAATGAGCACAAAGTTGCAACAAGTAAGCATAGTAGCAACACCACTGAGCAGGCGAGCACCGGCAATGACAGAAGCTATTTAAACATTAATTTACCTGCAATGTAATCAAATCTGCAGCATTCTTGCTCTTCGGGAAAAACATATATTAGCAATATAACACAGAGCAGAAGGAAACAACGTAGTTATTAAATAGCTACTCACCAAGGCCAGGGATATCCACACCTAGCAGGTGGAGCAGGTCCTGCTCCCAGTCAAGGAGGTCCGACCACCGGTGCGTCGCTTGCTGGTAGGTGTGCAAAACCGCTGACTCCCTACGCATGGCCCGGCACACCTTATCCCATAGCTGGTGACGCTACCGAAGGCCATACCCTGAAGCAAGCCTGCCCCCTGCTGCCACGGTCTTCGGGAGGTGACGCTGCACATAAAAGATGAGTGCCGCCACCTCCACTGCAGTAAAGACTTCCCTGGCCTGTACATTCTCCGCCCTCAAGCGCCCGCTATGGGGTGCGGGACCCTTCCCTTTTGACTTGCTGGCTCCCTTTGCCATGGTCCTGGGCGAAAGAAGAAAAGATTAGGGGGAAAAAAAATAAAAATAAAAGAGAGAGCTAAACAAAAAAAGTCGTTATTAAAGTAACTAACATTTGGAAAAAAAACAAAATATAGATGTAGAAAAATAGAGAGATAGATAATGAGCAAAAAAGATTTTAAAAAAAGTTCAAAGAAACAAAGGATTGCAAAGATTAGGGAAGGATTGAAATAGCATGCCCAGAACCATAGCAATGAATGAAAAACAAGATGGCCGCGCCCATAGAGGACCGCGTGGGAAAGTTTGCGTGATATTTCCCCCGCCAGCACGCAAAAACGCCTGCGACCACGTAATCGGGCCCCGTGCACAACGCGAGCATGCAACTAGCGCCTGGAAACGGAAATACGCAACGCCGACAAGATGGGCGCGCCCATGTACGACTGCATGGGTAACTTCGCGGTCGGTGCGCTACAAGAGGCCCGCGAACACGCAAAGCGCCCCGCGAACACGCAAAAAACAAAAAGCCACAAATTCGCGGATTATGCGGAACGCGAATTCGCTTTCGCTTGAATTCGCGTACCCGAATTTGCGCATTTCACCCATACTTAATCAGCACCCTTTTTCACTACTCCTCAAAAGCAAAACATATCACATACACCAGCACAACAAGTTCTTCAAGGCGCAACACCTCATAATACTTACCATCACAAAATACAAACATATACCCACCTTTCAAACCACACAAAGGAACAAACTCCAATGCCAAGCTTTCACTCTTCCACCACACCTAACACAGATACAGCAATACAGCACCTCTCTTCTAACCGTCTCTCATCCATTGGACAATTTAGAACATTACTACATGACCCACATGCTGCACCACCTCCCTTGACTCATACACCTTCCGCCTTAAACACACAAAAAATATAAGCAACATGCCACACATCACAACTTTGCTTCCCCATGTCTACTTCACAACAATGTTACACCACAAAAGCAACACAGCCCTCCAACTCACTCTCAAACACCATCTCCAACACATACACATGAAGACCCATCAAAATGCCTTCTTAGCATGCTGGATGAGGAACACGATACAGAACAGCTACACGATTGCTATCCTAATACAGCTAATACCAGCACTAAAAACACACCTGCTACAAACCCACACAATACTGATCACTCTTCTACCAAACAAAGTCCTACTATCACCAAAGGCCACTCACTAAACTGTCTACTAATAAATGCTCAATCCCTCTCTAAAAACAAGCATCACATCTACGACCTTCTCACCGATGCAAAACCAGACATACTATTCATAACCGAATAATGGTTGGGAGAAGATATGGCTCCAGTCCTGCATGAAGCCATTCCTCTAGGCTATCAAATAATCACCCAAAATCGTATAGCCAAAAAAGGAGGTGGTCTAGCTGTTGTATTCAGGCAAACAATACATATCACTAAAATTGACAACATCTCCATAAAGAATTCTGAGGCTCTTCTAACAAGATGATCCTACACAGTCTTCCTCCTGTAACTTCCTGCTCCTTTACAGACCTCCACCTAGCAAGTCAACATTCCCAGACGCACTTCTAGACACAGTTTCAAACCTGATAACAATACACTCCAACCTATGCGTTCTGGATGAACTTAACATTTGGTTTGATAAACCCAATATGACCCAGCCAAAAACTATAATCACCGGCCTAGACGCATTGAACCTGCATCAAATTGTCCACAATCCGACACACATCGCTGGAGATATCCTAGATGCATTTTTGCTAATACTGACCTAGTTACCTTTCAAACTATAACTCCAGTCACATGGTCAGACCACCACTTGCTTGCCTTCCAACATAAAACAACGCTAAGCGACTCATCTAAAACTACCTTACATCCATCCACCTATCGGCCGTGGAACAAACTCAATTTGGAACACTTGGAAACACAACTAACATCCAGTACAAATCTGGAAAGCATAAATGCTGTTCAAAATCTATATGCGTGGTGGGGGAGGAGCTTCGCGGGCAACCAAGATGGCCGCGTGAGCTCGGAGCTCCGAAGACCTCCCGATCCTCCGCAAAGATCCTGCCACCTATCCTGTCCCACGGTAGTGGGTATCTATTGCTGAGCCGGGGCTGATGCGGCGCCAGCTTCCAGAACGGAAATCCGACATTCCTGGACTGAGTTAGCTCGTCGATACTTTGGTGGCCCCGCCTGCGTCACTGGCGGACGTCGAGGGGTACGAGTGGTGCCCCTCCACGGAACGTTCTGCCTAGGCTTCCTTGACCCGGCTGGTGCGACTGGATTCTACGCTCTAAGCTGTAACCTCCTTTGGTGGCCTTCGGGAACTTATCGTGCCGACTGTGGGCGCGCTTCACGCCTTCTTCACCCCTCTGGACTACTTTGCCCTGGTGTGCCAACATGGCGGGCAAGGGGGACTCGGACAAAGGCAAGCCTCCGAGAGTCAGTAGGAAGCCGAATCAGTCCCAATCTACCATTCCTGAACGATTCTCTCACTCTAAGGGATCGCCGGGACTGGCGGGCCGATCTAAGGACCCGATAAGGGACGAGTCCCCCGAGGATCCTGAATTCACGCTTCGGGACGTGATGGGTGCGATTGCTGGGGTGAAGAATGAGATGCACACTCTTCACGAAGTGCTGTCCGGCAAGGTGGACACCCTAAAGATTGAGCTGAATCTTATCAGAACTGATCTTGGTAAGACTAATGATCGGGTGAAGTCGCTAGACCTTAAAACATCGAGCCTAGTCAACGATATGTCTGACGTGCAGACCGAGGTCCGCGACTTGAAGATGGCTAACGGGCTGCTGGCACGCCGGCTGGATGAGTTCGAGGGCCGTGCGCGACGCCAGAACGTCCGCATCACTGGAGTGCCCAAAAAAGCCGAGGAGGACTCAGCTGAACTCTTTGTTGAGGAACTTGTGGTCAAGAATCTAGCACCGGGAGGATTGAGCAGGTTTTTTTCGGTGGAGAGGGCCCACAGAATACCGGGCGGCCCACCGAAGACGGGCGCTTCCCCTCGCCCCATCATTGCGAGACTGTTCAATTACAGGGACCGTGACGCCATTCTACAGGCATCGAGGACCGCTGGCCCGCTGCGCTTCCAGAACTCAGACGTAAACTTCTTTCCCGACTTTACCCAAGCGGTTCAGAAACGTCGCCAGAGCTTTACTGGGGTAAAGAGGAGACTTAGAGAATTGGGGATGCGCTACTCTATGCTCTATCCTGCTAAACTTCGGATTGAACACGGTCATCGAACTTTGTTTTTCAACTTCCCGGAAGCGGCAGGGGACTGGCTTGATACCCTATCCCAACAACGGACCGACCCGGCTGACCAGACGGAGGAGGCTACTGGAGGATCAG
This sequence comes from Lissotriton vulgaris, assembly GCF_964263255.1. Classification (NCBI taxonomy): domain Eukaryota; kingdom Metazoa; phylum Chordata; class Amphibia; order Caudata; family Salamandridae; genus Lissotriton; species Lissotriton vulgaris. The sequence goes on along the minus strand of NC_141694.1, from coordinate 1,052,798,412 downwards.
GTTCCCAGGAATGAACGAATAGACTTCTGACTTTTTCTGGGGGGGGCTGCTGCGAGTGGCACCGACTTTGGAAACTGTTGCTTCTGCTTCGGATATCTCTGTTAGTCATATGGAGGGTGACGGGGGGGGATAGGATGCCTCCTTTCTCCTCTGAGGGGCTTCTTGTAGATTAGTTTAAGGGGCGACAGGCACACTGCTAGTTGGGGTGGCTATTAGTCTAATGCAGGGGTGCAGGGTGGGGGGTAGTTGGGGTGTGTTTTTTCTATTCTCTTTATTGTTTCTTCCTTTGTTCTGGCTGAGGTCTCATTGTACTGCTTTATTTGCTTTGCGGGCACCATTGCGGGTGGGGTTGATGGGGTGGAGCGTCCTTGATGATGGGGGGTAAATCTCTTAACTTGCTGAGTTGGAACGTGAACGGGTTGGGGGATCGAATTAAATGGGGTGTTGTGTTGCAAATGCTTAAGCGTTGTTCGCCAGACGTTGTTCTCCTGCAAGAAACCCATCTTGTAGGGAATACGTGTAAGGCATTGAACAGGAGAGGGTTTAAGATGGTGGCCCATTCTGGGTTCTCTACGGGCTCCAGGGGGGTGGGGATCATGGTGCGCATGTCCCTTCCACTGGAGGTGGAGTCTACCCTTGTTGACGAGAGAGGCCGATATGTGGCGGTGGTGGGTAAATGGGAGGGGCGCACTCTGGTTTTGGTTTCGGTCTACATCCCCCCGGGGCTACAGGCGACTACTTTTCAGGACCTGGGCAGCACCATTTTGAATCTCCCGGATGGTTTGTTGATCCTGGGGGGGGACTTCAACTCAGTGGTATCGGGGGACTTAGATCGCTTCCCGTCCAGAGACCTACGTGCTTCACAGTGCTGGCTCCCGGACTTTATTGGCTCCATGGGGCTGATTGACTGCTGGCGCCTACTGCACCCCGCCCTGCGTCAGTATACTTTCCATTCGGGTGCCCACGGTAGCCTTTCTCGTATTGACTATGTCCTAACCCCCGCGGCCCAGGCACAGTCGGTTTCCACTGCCCGCCTGATGGCCAGGGGCATCTCGGATCACTCCCCGGTTTGGGTGTCCTTTGATTTTCACATTATCGTGACATCGAGGGTAGCCCCTATCAACCCCTGGTACTTTCGTAATCCTAAGACCCGTGATCTCTTAGCTAAATCTATAGAGAGGTACTTCGCCGAAAACTCCGGTTCGGTTGACTCGGCTGTCTCCCTTTGGGAGGCCTTTAAAACTGTACTCCGCGGCGAGGCCTTCTCTTTGATTGCGGAAGCGCGTAGGCGGCGGGACGAGGACATGGTGCGGTTGGAGTCTGAAATTTTTGATTTGAATTCCCAGCTGGACTTGGGGCCGACTCCGGACCTGCTCCATGCCCTTTCCCTGAAACAAACGGAACTTAGGGCCACTGCCACCGACGCGGCGAAGGCGGTGAGCAGGGAGCAGCAGGGCAGGATATATGATTCTGGGGACAAGGCCGGCAAACTTCTGGCGTGGCTGGATAGGAGAGAACTTGCCTCTCGAGTGGTTCCGGAGATACAGGGTGAGGACGGCCTGGTCGTGACGGACCCAGCCGCCATTGTTGGGTCGTTTGCGGAATACTTTGAGGCGGTTTATACGTCTGTAGCTTCCCTACCGGAATCGGCTTCGACCTCCTTTTTGGGGGGCATCGAGCTTCCCTGTCTGTCAGATGTCGAGCGGGAAGACATGGACCGGGATATAGCGGTCGATGAGGTGGCGCTGGCGATTCGGTCGTTGCGCTCCGGCAAAGCGCCGGGACCCAACGGCATTCCTGTGGAATTGTACAAGCTTAAGGCCGATACGGTGGCCGCGCCCCTACTAGACATGTTCCTTGAAGCCCGCGAGACGGGTGAGCTCCCGCTCGACCAAAGACTTGCCACCATAGTGGTCATACACAAGGAGGGGAAGCCACGTGACCTATGCCGCTCCTATAGACCCATCTCCCTGCTGAACGCCGAACCCAAAATTCTGGCTAAACTATTAGCTAACCGTCTGGTGGGGGTGATTTCGGATCTGGTTCATCCGGATCAGTCCGGATTTATACCACACCGCAACACGGCCCTCAATCTTCGCAGGCTCCACGCGGTCATGGCGCGGGCGCAGCTGCTTACTGAACCTGCGATACTTGCTTCGCTTGACGCCACCATGGCTTTCGACTCTCTGGAGTGGAATTACCTGTGGGCCGTGCTTGCCAAGCTTGGGCTCGGACCTGCCTACATCGGCTGGGTCCGGCTCCTCTACTCTGCCCCGCTAGCTAATGTGACCGTGAATGGCCGAGTGTCTGCCTCCTTTGCGTTACGCAGAGGCACCAGACAGGGATGCCCGCTGTCACCTCTCCTATTCGCGTTGGCGCTTGAACCGTTGGCGGCGTGGATCCGGGTTCATCCTGATGTTGCAGGGATTACGTGGTCCCCGGGATTTGAGGACCGGGTGTCGCTATATGCCGACGATATCCTCTTGTATCTCACCTCACCTTGCCGCTCCCTTATAGTGGTGTTTGACCTGCTGGGCACCTTCGGTGGCTACTCGGGCCTGGTTATTAACTGGTCCAAATCCTCTCTCTACACGTTGTGTGGCGATACTCCGCGCCTTCCCCGCGGCTGTACAATACAGGTTGCCCAACAGGGCTTTAAGTATCTGGGTATCTATGTGTCAAAGGATCCCCGGGCACGGTACACACACAACTTGCTTCCTCCTTTGGTGAGGCTGCGTCGAGATGTGGAGGGTTGGAAGAAGTTACCGATTTCCTTATTGGGCAGGGCGGCATTGTTTAAAATGATGTCTTTGCCGCGGTTCCTCTACCCGCTGCAGAATACTCAGGATCCGGTGCCCGCTAAATATTTCGGGGAAATTGAGAACTTGCAGCGCACTTTATTGTGGGACGGTAGGCCACGGATATCCCTGACGAAATTGACCATACCGTGGTACGATGGTGGCATTGCCTTACCTGATATGCGCCGCTACTATTGGGCGTCCCAGCTGGCAGCAGTCAATCACGGCCTCTACGGCCCAGCAGTCGGCCCTGGCTATGCCATGGACCACTGGCTTATGAATGATGGGAACTATTATAGAGCGTTGTATTCGAGGTCTCTGGATCGGAAGTTGACGGGGCCCACCAAAACGGCGGTGCGGCTGTGGAGGGCGGTTACCAAAACTCTGGGCTGGCAGGGCAGGCTTACCATGGCCACTCCGCTATATGACTCCGACCTGCTAGGGAAACTGTGGCATACCAAAGGGTTTGACAGGTGGGATGCTATTGGGATATCAAAGGTGGGGAATGTAATGGCAGGTGGGGTGGTCAAATCTTTTGAGGCACTACAGGCCGAGTTCCAATTGGGTGCGACGGAGTATTTTCGATATGCACAGCTCCGCCACGCTCTCTCGTCCTGTATAACGGTGGGGGAGGCAGTACCTGAGTCGTCTCCACTGGAGGATAGAGTGCTGGATGGACACATGCCAGACAGTGCCATCTCCCTGACTTATAAGAAGCTTATCAACGTGCGGACTGACTTGCTGGTGAAATTGAGAGAGCTTTGGGTGAACGATGGGATTGAGGTGGATGATGAAGAGTGGCAGTCAGCGGTCTCTTCCCCTAGGGAGGTGGCCATCTCGGCAAGGCTTCGACTCGTTCAACTGAAGATTCTCCACAGGGTCTATGTAACGGGCTCTAGGCTTATACACATGGGGCTTTCGCAGGATGGCATGTGCCGGAGAGGATGTGGAATGCTTGCGACTTTCATGCACATTATTTGGGAATGTCCTGGGGTGGCTCGATTCTGGAACCGGGTGCATGAGGTGATGAGAGATGTGACTGGTGTGACCTTACCTGCGGAGGCCCGGCGCTGTCTGCTCAACATTTGGGGCCCGAATGACTACAATGTTGCCCCGACCCGCTGGGTCACCCTGGGCAACATGATAGCTAAGAGAGACATTGCTCAGAGGTGGGGGGCACCCGCTCCCCCCACGATCGGACTGTGGGAAACCAGCATGGACTGGTGCATGCTTCGTGAAAAAACTGTGTATGTGGCCAGAGGCAAGCCTAGAATGTGGGGGTCTGTGTGGGGAGCGTGGAATTCATATTGAGGCGACATTTGTGTACCCCCCGAGGCGGGGACGCCCGAAGCCCGTTTGTCTCCTTAGTGCCCCCTTCCCGTGGTTCCATGCTTGTTATCCTGCTCTATTACTCCCCATCTGCAATGCGGTCACTCATTGGTTTGTTAGAAAGATAGGGTGTGTAACCCCTGATCGCTCCCAGTGATGCGAGCCCAGAATAAGTCGCCTGTCCTCAGCCTAGGTTCTTTTCTTTTTTCTTGTTTCTTCTCTTTCTCATCTCTCCTCTTTTTTTTCCCTCATTTTTGATATTTGGTTTATTTATTGTTTTAAGATATCTTATTTGAAAATTAAACCTGAATGTTCCTGTGTAAGGTTTTGTGCACGATTTTGAGTACTGCTATAATGCTGCCTGGCCTCCGGGATATATGGCTGAATAGCGGTGTACTTTTTTCTGCAAATAAAGGTTTTCCAAAAATAAATAAATAAATAAATAAATCTATATGCGTGGCTACAGGAAGCTTTTGACATCCTGATACCACTCAAAACCACACAACAGAACAAAAGAAAAAAAGTGCCTTGGAGAAACATAGAAATAAAAGACATAAAACAACAAATTAGAAAGCTGCAACGTACCTGGCTCAAAACAAACGCCAAACAAGTCAAATTTCACCTACAGAAAATTAACAGATTATACAAGTCTGCTATCAAAAAAGCTAAGAAAAGGTACTATTCAGACAGAATTCAAAACACTAACATATAGATGCATCAAGCATCCATTCTGCGAATCCCAAATAGCGAAAAATAACAAATCGCTATTTAGAAATCGAAGAATGGAATGCATCATCCAAATCGCTAAATATCTGTGATTCGCACCCACCCGCAATCGCCAAATGCGAATCTGCAAAAATCCCTACAAAATCGCTGAGTCAGCTGTTTCCAAACCCCTAATAGGGAATCCGCATTTACCGAATTCGCAAATAGCGATCTCGCAGATTGCGAGATCGCAAAAACGTGAAGTTGCATTTGGAGCACAATGATGATATCAATACCAGGAAGTAGCCTGCTCCATGCAACATTTAGATCACAGAGCTGGAAACAGGAAGAGGCAGAGCATTGAGCTCCAAGAGCCACACCCTGCAGGGCCAACACGGGATTAAAAATAAAATAACAATGTCCCAGGAAGCTGCAGGACCAAGTGAAAAACCGAGGCAGCGCAAAATAAAATTTATCGAGAAAGAACTTGAGTACCTGATAGAAGGAGTGAGCAGGGACCACGACCAACTGTTTGGGAAGCTGTCCCGGTAGGTGCCCGAGGCAACCAAGAGGCGCATCTGGGTGGGCATCATAGGCAAAGGTGAACGCGGTGGGAGTCACGCACCGGTCCATCAATGACTTAAAAAAGAGGTGGTACGACCTCAGAGGCCGTGCCAAGGAGCCGATAGCAGAGAGACTGGGGAAGACAAGGGCTACGGGAGGGGGACACCACACAGTCCCTGAAAACACCCCCGTGAAGGACCTAGTGGAGGACAACATCCACCCTGAAGCCTGCATGGGCGTTACTCAACTGGACACCTCCCGCGCCACACACCAATCTCAAGGTAAGAGCCATGATACTGCGATCCCGTACCCTAACAATGCCCATGCCCCCGGTGCAATCCATATTTGTAAGCACAGTATTCCAGTCCCTGCTCCTCCCAAATGCCCAAATGCATTGTGGAACCTGTAGTGTGTAAATGTGCCTTGATAGCCACACACAGCTAAAACAGTCAAGTAACACAGACCCCTAAAGCCAGTCAGGGAGTGCAGACATTAAGCCATAGCGAGCCTGCATGCATGTTGCTACATCCCAGGTGCCGGAATCATATAATTAATCATGCACTCATCCACATCACAGGTGCTGCGGATGCTGCCACGTCTGACAGTGAGATTCTCCACATTGCGGAGACACCTGAAGAGACGATGGGGTAGAGCCAGCCTGCACCTGCACCTGCACCGAGACCCAGGGCCACCCCTGCAGCTACAGGTGGAGCACAACCTCACGTCTCAGCACGTATGCCAGTGGAGCAGACCCCATCCCCACCCAGGAGGCAGACAGCAAGTGTGCAAGCCCGCCCTAGTAGCAGGTTAAGGCAGCAGCGCTCCGTGCCCACCACAGCAGCCATGGAGCACCACGCACACAACGTGGGCCTGGGCATTGAGGCTCAGATGCTTGCTGTGCACCGCAAACAGGCGCAGCACATGGCAGCAATGCAGCTGCAGCTATATAAAACAGCACGCAACATTAGCCTTCTCACAGAGAGTGTGCAGGAACTGACCACGGCGGTAAGGAGAGCAACCAGCTTATGGTAGCGCAGCAGGACGTCACCCGCAGACGCCACAGGCAGCTGCTCACACGGCTGTCAGCCTACACACTTTCCAATCACCTGATTGGGAACGCCACTTCCCAGCTCTCGCGCAGATCATTGGCCATGCAAATCTAGATGGCCCAATGCTGTGCTGACGTTGCATGGGCCCAGGAGCAGGTCACCAACGCTGTGGAGCACCAACAGGTGGCAGACCATACCAATGCAAGGGGGGGATGATGCCAGCGAAGGGACATCTAGCCTCAGCAGCCTGTCTGTGCCGATGCAAACAGAAAGGCGGCGCAGTGCCTGGCCCAATACTGCATCCCGACAGAACCAGCCTAACGTGGAGGGGGAGAGGCGACAGGGTGCGTACAGCAGGAGGCGCTACTTTCATGGCATTTCCGGCAGTGCTGTGGTGAGGTAACCATGAACTCCAGCTCAGGTTACATGAGCTTGGATGTCTGAATACAGTACCCTAATTTTCTACTGATGAAAGCACATTGAAACCTTGTGAATTAAACAAAAGCTTTATTTTGAAAACAAATCTTCCTCATGTCAATCATTGATGTGGCTTGCATGAGTGCAGTGTTGTGTGAGGGATATGGATGCACTAGAAATAGTTCTGTGTGATGTGCGTGCGGCACCTGTGACTTTCTGCAGGATTCTCCCCGTGTGCATGATGCACATGTGCAGGTGGCAGGTCGTCCCCCTCCGACTCACTACCAGACACCTCAACAGGTATCCTCCGCTTGGTGGCAATATTGTGCAGCATGACGCACACGGTAACGATGTGGCAGCAGATCTTGGGCCGGTATTTGAGGGCCCTGCCAGTCTTGTGGAGGATGCGGAATCTACTCTTTAACATGCCAAATGTTCGCTCAATCACATTCCTGGTGTGTATATGCGCAGCATTGTACCTCCGTTCCTGTGGTGTTGCTGGGTTGAGGTATGGGGTGAGTAGGTATTCAAGGAGGGCGTAGGCGCTGTCACCTGAAGGGAGGAGCAGAGGGTCAGTTCCTGTTGTGCGCAGCAACATGGTCTTAACATACTGTATGGGGGCATGTGTACTTACCTAGGAGATGTCCCTCGCCAAATTCACCCCTGACCAAGCTGGTGTGTATGCCGCTGTGCCTGAAGATAAATTAATCATGCGGGCTCCCTGGGTTTTGTGCCACAATATCTGTAATGATGGTTTTCGAATTGCAGACCTCCTGAATGTTGAGCGAGTGATATGACTTGCTGTTCCGGTACATGTATTCGTTCTCTGCGGGTGGACAGATGTGTATGTGGGTGCAGTCAATGCAGCCAATTACATGGGGGAAATGGGCAGTTTGATAGAAGTCCTGTTTGGTTTGCATTAGGTCCTTTTGGGTTGTTGGGAAGGTGATGTGGTGATGGATCTGGCTCAGCATGGCGTCCAGGAAACTCTGTAGGCAGAGTGAAAGAGTACTCTGGGATACACCCCCTGCAACTGCGACTATCCCCTGGAGGCCTCCGGAGGCCAGAAGGTGCAGGCAGCACAGGACCTGGACATGGGTGGGCACGGCATTGGTCCTCCGTGTTAGGTGCTGCATCAGGGGCTCCAGGTCTCTGATGAGCTTCAGGATCATAGCCCCATTGAGCCTGTATTTGGAGAAGATCTCATCTTCAGTCTGGCCCAGTAGGTTAATCCGCAGCTGGAAGATGCGTTCATGGATCCTGCGTCTGTTCTGTGCTGCAGCCTGGAGTCTCAGCCCCCTTGCCACGATTTAGAGACCTGCCATTGTGATTTTCCTCATGCTCCTAATGAGTCTCCTTAAGTGTGTTTGATTTAGCCAACACCTGTTTGTAATTTCCAATTTTTTTTTTTTTTTTTGCCACTTTGACTTCATGGTTACCACCTGGTTTAGCTTCTCCTTAAATTGCGACTCGTAATTTGCGAAAAATGGTGTTTTCACTATTTGGGATTTTAGAAGCATGCGGATAGCGATTTGTTTGCTAATTCGCTATTAGTTTGCAAATTCGCAATTTAATTCGCAGATTATGTGGCAATTCGGTATTAAGGAATCGCAGTGGGGGTTTCTATGGGTTTAGCGATTCTTTGTTTTGCAAATTCGCCAAATGTTACTTTTCCACTTGATGCATTGCGGAAGGGGAATTTGGAATCGCAAATCCTGTTTCGCAATTATTGCGATCGAAAATTAACTTGATGCATCTATGCCTAAATGTGCAAATGAAGAATTCTATAAAATACTCAATGAATTTCGCAAACCAAATTGCCTAGAAGGAACTCATCCTGTTACTCAAAATTTCACAGACAAACTGGCAAATTATTACACGGACAAAGCAGACACATTGGAATCGTACTTATAACAGAAACAAAGCACCAGCACTAACCCTTGTACAAAACAACAATCCAAAAATGCTCTAATCAAGCCTCTCCGTTCCTTCCAACACATCTCACGCAATGAATTTATGGACCTGGTCAAAGCAAGCAGGCCTCCCGGCAGCCCTTCTGACCCCTGTCCAGCCACAAACTTTCAAGACAATTCTTTTAACAACCTCTGCTGCCACGCCAGTAAGAAGAATCATCAACGATTCCTTAACTACTTGAATATTTCCAGAGGAACTCAAAAAGTCATACATACGCCCTTTACTGAAGAAAACAAACTTGGACCCGCTGAACCCAGACAACTACAGACCCATTACAAATGGACCGATCCTGGGCAAACTGATAGAAAGAGCAGCGTTCGCCCAGATGTCACAATTCATTGAAGAGAATGACATACCTTCAGACTTCCAAACAGGATTCCGTCCGGGAAGAGGCACTGAATCTGCCCTCCTTGCCATCTGGGATGACCTAAAGAATACAGTTGACCGCAACGGGGTTGCTGCGCTACTCCTCTTGGACCTCTCAGCTGCCTTTGACACGGTTGACCATGACTCTCTGAAACAAAGAACTTATGAAGCCGGCATAGAGGGAACTGCTTTAGACTGGATAGCGTCCTACCTTCGAAACAGAACTAATGTCATCCATACCCCACCTTTCTTGTCCAAACCATACTCCACAAAAGCAGGGGTCCCTCAAGGTTCTATCATCTCGCCCATGCTTTTCAACATCAACATGAAGTCACTACCAGTACTGATCAATAAATTTCACCTCACGTGCTACAACTATGCAGATGACACGCAAATACTCCGTCAACTGGAATGCCCCAAAGACATTGGAAAATCACCAATTTTCAGCTGTCTCAGAACCGTGGATCAGTGGATGACCTGGAGCCATCTCAAATTGAATGCTTCAAAAACTGAAATACTCACGTGTGGCGATTGGAAACATTACAACCCGCTTGCCGCATGGCCTGATGAACTGGGATCACTGCCTAAAGTTTCGAAGGAAGTAAGAAACCTCGGAATTACCATGGACTCCAAGCTGTCGATGAATGCCCAAGTGGATAAACTAGCAAGATCAGGCTTTGCTACTATAAAGACGCTGCGACGAATTTTACCTCATTTGGGATTTCCGCACAAGGTCCAAGCTACCAGCTCCCTTGTTCTGTCCAAACCCGATTACGCCAATAGCCTCTACCACGGGTCACCTTTAACGGCCATGAAAAGACTACAACGGATTCAGAACTCGGCTGCCAGACTACTCTTGCATATCAAACTCGAGACCACATCTCCCTGCCTTGAAAGCCCTGCATTGGTTACCGGTTGCCAGAAGATCCAAGTGTTCAAGCGGATTTGTATCACCCACAAAGCACTACATGGAATGGGACGCTCTTCATCAGGAATAAAATCACTAAACACATTCAACAAAGGAATCTCCGCTCTAAAGGAGCATCTCGCCTCAAAATCCCACCATATAAGAAAAGAAACATGGGTGCACATCCTTCTCTGCTCAAGCAGCCAAACTATGGAACTCTTTACCCCCCAACATAAGGTCCACCGACAACCACCTTATCTTCAGAAAACTACTCAAGATTTGGCTCTTCCCCACATAAGCACCATTCGCGAACAGAAATTTACAGCATATCCCTCTGTATACAAGCATTTTTTTCACTATAGATATGTACCTATCTTTGTGTATTACTTTGTATAAACATGTAAAATAATGTTGTTGTGAGAGAAAAAATAAATAAAAATAAAATAAATATCATATTTGGTCTACATGTACATACTTCCATTGTGCATCTATGTACCTTCCATGTACTTGGATCTGTGTGTCTGTTACTTTTCTCCTGAAAAAGCATTTCCAATGCACTACCCTATTTCTCATCCTATGCCTCTATCAATATCTTTAATCTACATATACTTACCTCCTTTATGTATCTATATACTTTCAATGTAATTATGGATCGATATATTTATCACTTTCTTCTAATTTAGCATTTCCAATGCACTACCCTAATTTTTCAGCCTATACTTCGCTCAATATATATTCTAGCTCAACCTTCTGACTCATCTCAAACTTCTCCTACTACTCCTTCCAATGCACTACCCTATCTCTCATCCTATACATCTATCAATATATCCTCTACATCCACTCTCTCATTTATCCCAAACCCCATACCACTACTATGATTGCCAAAATAACCTTTCTAGACTCTTTCCTACCCTACCCCTCCTTGCTATCATCTGACACCTATTTTACTATAACCGATCCCCTAAAACAAACCTTCTAAACTCTTTCCTCTGAGTCCTCCCCTCCAAAACTCCTTTTTACTCAAAAAGCCTCCTCCTATTGCTAAGACCTAAAAAAAAATTTAAAAAAATCTTTCACTCTTTTATCCCTCCACTATCCTTTTCAATCAAAATTAACAGGATAACATGTTCACTTCTCAAATTCCATATTAAACTATACTAATATACTACCCAAATATCTGAATAACATATCCACTACTGAAATTACTTGGCGTGCTACTCGCCAGAAAAGCGATTCAACACCCATCAGGGGTAACAAATGCTATATGAATGCAAATCTTTCTTCCCCTTTTATCCCGCCGCTATCCTTCTCACTCCAAGTAACTGACTAATATCCACCACTGAAATTACTTCATATTTCACCATATTAATTCACCACTAATCCTTTGTAGGCTTCCTGAATAGCGTGCGGTCAACAAGCGCTATATAATACAAACCTTTTTCCTCCTCTATCCTTCTGCTATCATTCTGAATCCAAATAACTGACTAACCTATCCACCACTTATGTACTTGCATGTTTCACTATACTAATTTAACATTAATCCTCTATAGGTCCTGGAGTAGCGTGCTACCCGCCGAAAAAGCGATTTGCAGCCTCGTCAGGAGTAGTAAGCGCTATATAAATGCAATTACAATACAATACAATAGGAGTGGTAATGACACTTTTTAGTAAAGCCACTGTCTCTGTAAATGTCTTTTTCATATTAAGCTTATGAATTAAAGCCAGCAAAGACCTGGCATCTTTGGCCTTCCGGTACACAGGCATTGAGTACAGTAGAGTCAACTCAGTTTTCAGGTCCTCTTGGTTAAGCTTAGGATAAGCTTCCACAGCCTCATGCAGAACATGCTCAGGGAAGGATTCATCATATTTTGCAAAGTATTTACTTTCCAATAATGCAGCACTCACCAAATGTTTTGTGAAAGCAAAACTTTCTTGTGCATGCACAATTACAATGTCACATATCTCCTTTGCATTTCGGACTAGAGTGGTGATGTTTTTCCTGTGGTTTGAAAAAGTAGAAGCCTCTGGCAGTTTGCTGTCTAAATTGTCCACCTCATCTCTCACTTTGCTTATGCGTTCAACAAACATAGCGGTATTTCTTTTCACAGAGACAGTATCTATCTCTCGTGCTTGTAACTGATTGTATAAAGTGTTGACAGATAACATTATCTCATGAAATAAAAACAGAAAGAACTGAAACTCTCTGTCTTTTAGTGTTCTAGAAAAGCCACAGGCTTCACTGTGAGTTTTATAATCAAAGGTTTCATTGGCTTCTATGGCTTCAAAACATTCCACAAGGTCCTCCTCATATTGATATATTAGTTGGATTGTACGTATTTTAAAGTTCCAACAAGTTGAGGATCCCCTTGGAACCCTTTAGTTCACAATCTCCTAAAGTGCTTCCGTTCTTTTTGGGGAACGTGAGAAGAATGCTGCCATGCCTCCTACATCCCGAAAGAAAATTTGTGCCTCAGAGATCTTTGATACTGCCTGTTGCATAATAAGATTAAGTTGGTGGGCGTAACAGTGCACATAATGAGCATAAGGGTACATATCTCTTATTCTTTTCTTTTCTTATTCTTTTCAAGGCTTCCACTCATTACGGACGCACCATCATAGCTTTGTGCAATAAGTTTTTATTTTTGATGCACTTCTGGAAAAATGAAGTTCAGTTGATGCAGTATAGCTGCAGTAATGGTTTCTGCAGTAGAGTCTCTTAAATGAGTGAAACCATAGAACCTCTCCACAACATTATTGTCATTGTCCAGGTATCGAAAGACTAATACGGACTGTGTTTGTGTAGCCACATCAGTGGTGTCATCAGCCTGAATAGCCACAAAGTCAGTGTTTTGCAACTCTTGGACAATATGGCTTCTCATAATTTCTAGCATATACTCAAGGAGTTCATTTTGTATAATTTTAGAGGTGCAGTTAAAGATGGCAGCACTTGCTAAATGTGCTTCCATTTCCTTGTCTATGCTTGCTATTAAATCCACAAGACATTTGAATATTCCAGGATTTGGGGAACCTTCTGATTCATCATAGCCTCGCAAAACCAGTTATTTTTGATAGTATGTGTCTTTTCCTATCAACTGCTTCATTGTGTTTCTGTATTGTTTGGTGGTATGCATCGTTTATGTGCTGCTCAATCGGTGTGTCTCCCAACATTCCCAGTCTCGTCAGGTTTTCCATATGCTTTCTTGTGTGTGCATGCTTCTTTATTTTTTCAGACAGATGCTTCAAGTCTATCACTCCTTCTCTTGTCCAAGAAAATTCACCATTAAACAGCAAGCAGGGGAATCAGAACAGTTTGTTTCTTGACGGATACCCTGTAAGCCAATCAGCTTTTGTGTACCAGGTGTTTGAGAATGCACTTTTGTAAGATTTTCCTCTGTCCTGGGTAACTTGTTGTAGTTGTAGGTCAGGCCGATCAGGTCCTAATCTCTTTATAAGTAGTTTCTCTTCTAGTGGCCGTGAATGGAATGACTGTGTAATTAACTGTTCTACCATATTCATCATGCCGATGCCGTCCTTACCAATATGAAAGAAGCCTGTCAATAGTCAAAGTACAGCGTATAATATTTAGTGCAATAATATCAAATTTCAGTATAAATACATATATGTTGTCATTATCACAATATATCTCCAACAGCTCCCCTTTGGACAACAGGACTGCTAAAAATACAGCCTTACTGCCTGCTGCCTCTGTGTGCCATAGTGGTTGCTGAAGTCACTGAAACAGACACTGTTTGAGGGCCTTGAACAAGGCAAGGAATAGATAGTGCCTTTAACAACTGTTATTGCCCAAAGCACAGGGCTAAGGCTCAGTATTAGTAAATTCCATCCACTGAGTGTACAATGTTCAGAATGTGCACCCACCCCAACCACCATGTAGAGTGACCTCAAACATAGCCCTAACTCCAATCTAAAAAAATATATCATCAGTTTCCTTACCTTTAACACTGTTGTTTACTGGGTCGTAGCTGAGATGAAAGAGCAGCAAAGGATGTTGGGGCCTCTTGTTCTTTGTCCAAAATTTGCCCAAAAATTAGGTAATGGTTCATGTTGTCAGGCTTTACCAGGTGCTGAAAATAAAAGTATAACAATATATTTTTGAAACAGTAGGGTAATCAAACAAAGACTGGGGGGGAAAAAACATAACGCTACAATTTTTACCTTGCAGTTTGCATGCAGCTCTTAGATGACAGTTAATAGCTCACTGTGTATGTTAGGATTTTAACTTACAAACTGCAAGTAAAAAAAATGATCTCTATGACAAATGCAGTGACTCACTGACCTATTTACATCATGTGCATTTTGTGATCTGCATGAGGGACATGTTCTTTGCAGCAGGCACATTAACCTTCTGCGCTACCTTTCCATGAGTCAAGACTTCCATTAGACAAAACTCTGATCTCTCTTTAGCAAAAACATTAACAATATCCTTGGTGCAACAACATCAAGTGTTGCATGGCTAAACATTTATAAGGTCCCAAAGGCGAGACCTATTGGCTATACCAATGCTTGTTCTGTTTACAGTGGCATCCCCGTGCAAAAGGAATACTCGTGACATTGGGACTTATTCCTATAGTAATCTGTTTCAATCTCACAAAACAATGTCATGTGTGGGTTGAATTCCTTCTTTGCAAAACATCCTAATTACCATATTCCCTTATCCTATCTGGGATTAAGCTTCCGGTCACCAGTGATATGTCTGTCATTTCTATTATGGGTTCATTTTAATGATGATTCGACACTTAATGGTGTTAATGGAACAATTACTCTTGCTTCCAGAAAATAATGCCAGGGTCAAAGTTCACATAGACTAATAGAACACCCTCTCGTAAAAGGAAGATTAGCCAGGCAAGTCTTGTTCTTACTTTGCGTTTTAAGTTATGGTTTTAGATCGAAGCCTTTATAAAATATTTACTGCACTGCTGAGGAAACTACCATATTTCACGGTATCCCCTCATTTGTATAAGTGCCATGGAGTACCCTACTGATTGCTGAAAGCTGAGTTTGGAGCATTAAATTACACATTTCGATTAAATGTACAGTACATGTGAAATTATCAGTAATTTCCATTTTTTTCAAATCATCCAGTTTTTTTTTATCCCCCATCTTTTTCTTGTGCATTCATACGAGCATTTAAAAGAAGAAAAAAAACTTTTCTTCTGAAAATAACATTTTTCAAGAGTTTGCAACATTTTTTTAAAGCGATTCTTGCAATCCATATCCAAACGGACTGAGGCTTATACTTGGACAATTTTCCATCCGGTACCACCAGCTGCCACTGGAGTCTGGGCAAGTGAAAGCATGTTGTCGGAAAGGTGACAAGTACTATCCTGACGATGAGAGAGTATTAATTTCATAGGGATTGCCGAAGACACTTCTTTTGATGCGCGTCGATGTAGGCAAAGCAGGCGCGGTTCGTCCATTGGGGCGTGGGGGCGTAGCCCCCCCTGCCCAACGCCGCCGCAGCTCCCTCATGACAATCATGTCAATGAATCAACATGACGTCAGACCGCCGGGCGGGCGTCATGTTGATTCATTGACATGATTGTACAGACGGCAACACAAGTACGCATGCGTGGGGACGGAGGGTGAATTTTTACCCGTGCATTGCGCATGCCCATCAGGAGCCCTAATGGACGTGCTGCGGGCGAGAGGGTACCTGTGCCCCTGGCGCCAGGATTGGCCAGGGGCACTGTGAGCCTGTGACGTGTGCGGGACCGGCAGCAAGGTAAGAGTGTGTTTTTCGGTGTTCCAGTAAACTAGCTTGCACAAATGACTTGCGATAGTTCAGTGTGTTAAAGCATCTGCTGCAGAAATGTGTAAATACATGAATGATGGATGGATGCAGGGTGGGTGCATTAATGATTGTTCGGTGGATGGATGGGTGCATGGGTGGATGCATGCATGATGGGTGGATGGATGCATGAATGATGGATGCAGGATGGATGGGTGGGTGGATGGGTGGATGCATGAATGAATGATGTATGGATGCATGATGGGTGGATGGATGGATGCATGAATGATGTATGGATGGATGCATGGATGCATGCATGATGGGTGGATGCATGATGGATGGATGGATGGGTGGGTGCATGAATGAATGATGTATGGATGCAGGATGGGTGGGTGGATGGATGGGTGGATGCATGAATGATGTATGGATGGATGCATGCATGATGGGTGGATGCATGATGGATGGATGGGTGGATGGATGGGTGCATGAATGAATGATGTATGGATGCAGGATGGTTGGGTGGATGGATGGATGGATGGGTGGATGCATGAATGATGGGTGGATGCATGATGGATGGATGGGTGGATGCCTGAATTAATGATGTATGGATGCAGGGTGGGTGGGTGGATAGATGGGTGGATGCATGAATGATGTATGGATGTATGGATGGATGCATGGATGCATGCATGATGGGTGGATGCATGATGGATGGATGGGTGGGTGCATGAATGATGGATGGATGGGTGGGTGAATGGATGGATGCATGAATGATGTATGGATGGATGCATGCATGATGGATTAATGCATGATGGATGGGTGGATGGATGGATGGGTGGGTGCATGAATGATGTATGGATGCAGGATGGTTGGGTGGATGGATGCATGAATGATGTATGGATGCATGCATGCATGATGGGCGGATGCATGATGGATGGATGGGTGGATGCATGAGTGAATGATGTATGCAGGGTGGGTGGGTGGATGGATGGGTGGATGCATGAATGATGTATGGATGGATGCAAGGTGGTTCGGCTCGCTCGCTGCGCTCGATCGCTGCGGTGCAATATGCAAATTAGTTTACGCCCACCACTTTCAAATGTCACCAGCCGCCCCTGTAGGCAAGTGCCAAGTGTGACAAAAAGACACTTTCCTTATCAAATGCAAAAGCGCTGCTCTTCGCCACGAACCGCTTGCACCACGCCTAGTACGAAGTGAACATCTGAGGTGGCGGGGTGTGCACTGCAGTCTAGTCTAACTCGGCTTCTGGCTGGGGTGCTGAACTCTCCTATTTGAAGCCTAAAGAACAGCCATTTTAATACTAACACTGAGGGTTTACAGCTCAGAGGGTGTGCTAACGCCAACTGAGGAGAAATAGATAAAGTGTGGCTGTTCCTCTTTCTGCCAATGTGAACTCTCCTCGGCACATCCGCTTACACACAACATGGATTATTAGAGCATTTCATTGAAATGCACGTATTTTAAGAACTTTATCAATTTCAGGGCCAGGCCGCCAAAATGGCCCCTCTGAATCAGTGCACTGGGAAATAAAAATGAAACAGAGGGTACCAGTTACATCAACGCCACCAGAGAACACAACTCAAAAGAATGATTTACAGAATCTTCAGGAATAATACTTCCTGTATCTGACTTTAGACCATATATTAATGCAATCAGAGCACGTGCGCACCTGAAAGCACCAACTTTTCTCCAAAAATGAACGGCAGTCTAACTAATAGCAAGGAGCTGAGGCAGTGAAGAAAGACCCTGGTTGGTCGTAAGTTAGCCTGATTGTAATTTTCTTTTTACGATCAAATCAATATTATTTTAATCCGTTGTCCCGGGGCCCTAAAAAGAGTGGGGCCCATAGGCCGGTTGTTACTTTGCCTATTTGGTAATCCGGAACTGGGAGAACCCCACTGCATAGGTGATGGCGCGACCCTGGCAAGCCGCGTGTGGGAAGATAAGGTGCTGTGGTCTCAGCTATACTGGGAGGGCTGAGGAAAGAAAGGATGGACACTCCAAAGAGGGAATGCAAAGTCCCATCTGTGTATTAAGGGGAAATGACCTATATGCACTCTATGTTAAAACCAAGCATTCTCTGTGCCTCTACTGTCCCTTCTAGTGAAGTTGTGTTTTACAAAAGTGTCATGTATTTAAGTCTGGAGAAAGGTTTAATGAAGTGGGGCACATAACTTGTCCCAGCGGGAGTTACGTGGTATTCAGCTAAGGAAAAGGGCAGTATTTATTAAGAAGAGATTGAAATCCACATTGTATTTGGGTCTTGAGAAAGTGTGTTCACTCAAAGAACACACTCAGCACATGGGCCTATATTGCTTCCAGATCAGCAGAAAGTTCCGTCCAAACAGCCAGGGCGCCTACTACTGGACCTACTATTTAGGACATGACAAAGCTTTCTTCAGTGAGAGAGCCGTACGGGACTACAATCATGTTCAGTTCACATCTGATCTAAAATAAATCTCTCACAATAAAGCAAACAGAAAACATACCCACTATCTTTCTGAGACAGATAACGAAAAGACACAAAACATCTCTGAAACAGGCAGAGGGCTTGCAATTCCCAGGAACTAAGACATAATTGTGCTTCGCCTCTGCAGGGGGATAAAATGGTCACATTTTAGAGATATAAGAGGACCATATAAGTGTTCTAAAAATTTAGTTGTACATATTTGAATTAATAGTAATTCGAACCACAGATTGTGCTGGAGATACAAGTAACCTTGAAGGCGGAATTTCATGCGCCTCAATTCAACAGCAGTTACCCTCGCACTTGGGCCCCTGACACACTCACATCATTCATCATGCCACTGTACAGTCACTGTTTTGTGTTAAAAACGTACGTTATCTATGAGGGGAAGTGTAGTAGACTCACTCGACTGACTGTGTAGACACACCGGAGGGACGAGGTCTAGCGTCTGTGTGGTACGATGACTCGTGACTCTGACTCGTGTGGCACTGGCGTGGTGACGTGCCGACAGCGACAGGAAATGGCCAATCACTACTGCATGGCTTCACATAAGCCACAGTGTGATTGGCCATACAAGTGCGGCACTGGGCAGTTGCCACCACCCACGCGCGGCACCATACTGCAGGCTGCGCTGTGTCTCAGCTAATCCTTAGCAGCGCCAGGATTGGCTAAGAGCAGGGTTACTCCCTGCCCATAATTAGACCCGGGGCTGCGGGTCCCTCGCCACTGTCTGAGTCGCTATTAAGGGGAGGACAGAAAGTACTACTGTGAGAGTGCGCATGTTCGGGACAGTCATAAACATGACTAGCCCAAAAATTGACATGCGCACACTGCTGCTGCGCTATTTCCACACTCAGTCACTCACTGCCTCAGCCCCGCCCTCACACCCTTCAAGACCGTCCGATTGAGTTGGGCTTGTCCCAGTAGAGCTAGAGCGTTGAAAAGACTGCGAATGCGCTCAGTGCATTGCTGCAAGAATATTTTGTTTTTCTAAATTGAATGTTAGCGTGACGGTCATCCATGTGCTTAGTGGGGTAATGCCCCAATGCCCCAATAGACGCACCGCCACTGGCCAATAAGTTAACTATAAGGAACCACTATACTCTCTCGTTAATTCCTGTACTACTTTGATCTGGTCAGAAATTCCACCCTTTACACAAAACTAGATTTACGGGGAGCTTACCACTGAATCTATGTACGAGAAGGGGATGAATGGAAAACCGCTTTTAGGACTAAACTCGGGCTGTTTGAGTATATGGTTATGCCCTTCGGGCTATGTAATGCTCCGGCAGCCTTTCAATATTTCATTATTGAGGTCTTGAGGGAGTTTTGGGATGTTTGTGCAATCTTCTACATAGACAACATTCTGATTTACTCAAACTTAGAACAAGAACATGTACAGCATGTACGCACCATCTTGCAGCACCTTAAGGAAAACGCTCTCTTTGCTAAATTTGATAAATGTTCCTTCCATGTACAGTCAGTAGCTTTTCGTGGTGTCACTTATTTCCAACAGGCTTCTCTATGGACCCCAAAAAGTGAAAAGCCATTACCAATTTGCCAACTCCAACAAATGTCAAGGAAATTCAACAGATACTTGGCTTCACCAATGTTTATCGTTGTTTTATCCCACACTTTTCAAAGATAGTGGAGCCCATAACACAGCTGTTAAAAAAGGGGCAATTATTTGCGTGGTCTCAAAAAGCGAATCAGGCATTGCAACTGTTAAAAACTAAATTTTCCACTGCACCCATTCTTCTGCATCCCAATCCAGATCAGCCCTAGTACGTAAAAGCCGATGCTACACGGGTAGCTGTAGGAGGAATTTTATCTCAAAAGAACCCAAGAACTGGCCACATGCATCACATAGCCTTTTATAAAAAAAAAATCTTCAACAAGCAGAGCAGAACTACACGGTGGCTGAAAGAGAACTTCTGGCCATCGAACTGGTGTTCACTGAATGGATACATCACCTATAGGGGGCTAAGCATACAGATCATAACAATTTGCAATTCTTTACCTCCATTAGGGCTCTCATCCCCCTTCAAATGTGATGGCTGAATTTCTTTAGTGGGTGCGATTTCATAACCACCTATCGCCCAGGGAGCAAACAGTTATAGTCTGATGTTCTTTCTAGACTGGGGTATGCTCACTCTTCTCATTCCACATCAGACTCCCCAACTATCATTCCACCGAAAAAAATAGTTGCAGTCAGCGAGGTTGACACCTTTATGGCAGCCTTACACAAAGAATACAAAAAACTAAAGGCCAAAGAATGGTTTAAAACACCTAATGATACTATTACAGACAACCTGTTCCTTCACGCTCAGAAACTGTACATCCTTTCTATAGAATTAAGATGTCAGGTAATTTAATGGAATCAATTAAAAAAAAAAAATCTTTATTCGGTTTTTAATTGGTACAAAACCATAAAAGTACATACAATATTTTTGAAGCACCAAGAAATTTCAAAAATACAAAAATCTATAAAACACTAGAAGATAAAATTCATTAAGAACTATAACAAGTCATAAAAATGCACATGAACAGTCCTTTAAAATCAGTATAAAAACATATACGATAAAAGGGAAGAGGTCCTAAGATGATATGTTCCTAATCTACTCTAAGTTTGGCCTATGTCGTACGATAAACTTCAAGAATTTAGCTATAAATTTCGTTTTGCACTCCTCATCCAATGCTTGCAGGGAGAGGAGTGCGGGGCTACATCTTCGAAGGCCCAAGGTTTTTTGCATCGGTATCAGCCAAAGCCTTCTGGGTTCAGCATAGAACTTACAGAATAAGATAGTATGAATTGTGGCTTGGGTGGAAAGATCATCACATGGGCAGAGTGGTAGTCCTGTAGTCCAATTGTTTGTTTTTGGAAAGCTTACTAAACGATAAAAAGAGTTCAGCCTGAACCGAAATAATAGAAATATTTCGTAGCTGGTCAACTTAAAAGTTAAATAGGGTTGGATTGTGGAATCACAACACAGCATTAGCAGGGCACCCAGGTATAACGAAAACCCTAAGGAGTTGTCAAAAAACCTTCAGGTGGAACAACATGCGGAAGGAAATACAAGAATGCGTATCTGGTTGCCTAACTTGTGCACGAAACAAGAACACTCACACTGCACCTGCAGGATTATTGCAGCCTCTGCCTATACCCCCAGTTCCTTGACACACAATTAGTCTGGATTTTATTACTAACCTTCCACCAAGCAATACCTTCACTACTCTCTTAGTAATTATTAACATGTTATCAAAAATGGCACATTTAATCCCCCTCAAAAAGATACCCACCATCGCAGAATTTAATCAACTATGAATTTATCATATTGTAAGACTGCATGGTCTACTGACTAATATCTCAGAATGTGGAGTTCAATTCACATGTAAATTTTGGAGAACACTCTGTGATAAGTTAAGAGGATGTATGACGGTACAACGCGTGCTTTTATAACGCGTACCGTTACGACGCAGGTTTTACAATGCAAGTCGTTACAACGACTAGCGTTGGGGGTGCTGGATAGTGAATAGCCTAATTTACTATTCCAACTCCAGTCCCCGTGGATAGTAGGGAAGGTGTTGGATAGCAAATTAAACTATTACCTATCCTAGAGCGCCCTCCAGCGAAAGTCGTTGTAATGACTTTCGTTGTTAAACCTGCGTCATAACGGTACTTCATTGTAAAAGTTCAGTTGTAAAGGACGTTCCCCAGTTAAGAATAGAGGAAGCCTTGTCATCTACCTTCCACCCACACACCGACAGGCAAACTGAACGGGTCAACCAATTTCTACAAAATACACTAAGATGCTTCCTATCCACGTACGGTGAGGCATCATGGCCTGGACAATGTTTAGTGCACTCAATTGGTGTTCAGGAGCTGGGGTAAATGGCACTGTCCAGCAAATCGGTGCTCTGTAATATGGTGTTGCACCTCTTTCATAGAGAGGAGGTGAATGGTTTATCGTAAGGTCACAGTCAGTAGCAGGAGCTAGGCCTGAGCTGGAATACAAGTTCTATTTCCTCTGGCAGCCAGTTTCTCACTGCATGGCACTGTGAGTCTGGGCTCGAACTGACCCTCGGACCTCAGCTAGTCTTAGTGTAGCAGATTGCAGCCACAGCACCAAACAAACGGGCTAAGCAAGGGATCTCGCTGCGTGCCGCCCAAACAGTAATGAAATGCCAGCCCCAGTTTAACAACAACAGTGAGGCCTAGGCCCAACATGACCTCTGGGCCCCACGCAGTATGCCTTGTCGTCTCGGAGTGCCTTAGTGTTGCAGTGTGATGCACATCCTCTCGTTTTGCAATGGCAACATCGGCCAGGGTCAGTCCCATGTGTAGCCTCTGAACTCTACACTCTCAGCCCCTCTCACAAGCCCCTCCCGATGACACACACACTGTCAAGCCTAGGCCTGATCTGACCCTGGGCTCCACCTAGTCTCCACACTCCTGGGGGGAGGGGTAGATGGCAAAGCAGTTCAGCAGGCTGCTCTGTGGGCCATCTAAGCAGTAGTTCAATATCAGACCAGTTCAATAGTCACAGTGAGGCCTGGGCCCAACACGACCCCAGTAAATAACTGCTGTTCGCCCCAAGGTCAAGGAGCTCCTCACAAAGGCGGGGCACCGCACAACCACCCACTGTGATGCAGACTCATCGGGCAGGCGAAGGCTTCCAGGCATCCCCACCAGTTCTCATACCCCCTTCACAAGTCTCACGGATCGTCATGCACGCAGGGGAGTTAGGCCGATCTGGCACTCTGGTTCAGCACATCCACAGTGCCTCAGGGGGGTCGGTGATGCAGCCACTCAGCAACTTTTCTCTCACTCATCTCTGATTATGAGGCCAAAGCCTTCAGGGAGTGCCGCTATCATCCACTGGGTAGGCACCGGGGGACCGCTGCACTGCATAGCCCAGCAGATGGGTTGATGTATCCAAGTCCTCTGGGTCCCACACCACCAGCACTCTGCTGCACAGGTCGTGCCAGCAGTCTGGTGGCAACCAGTAGGAGTCCACGAGGCAGCGGTGTGCAGTGCCGCCCATCAACCCTTGCACTGCACTTACCATCCACCGCTCTCCAAGCAGGTTCCGGCCACACTCAGCGCAGCCCCTGCTGTGGTGAACAAATCCGTTTAGGGAGCAATGCGGTCTGTCCCTGCAGTACGGGGAGGAGGATGGTATGTGGAGAGGTGTTTCATGTTACTTGGTAATAAGGATTTATGTTGCTTAATGGGTAGCCATATGGAGCCTATCTAGAGTGTGCCTACCATCTTGGCCCTGTTAGCCACACCCCTCCCTAAATAAACCCTTTGAACAGGTAAAAACCATCCCTTTAAATATGTATTTCACCTCTGTGTAGGCGATGTTGCCCATAGGGCTGGGAATTAAAGAGTTGGGCCGGATCCAACATTCTAGATGTATTCTAGAGTCACAAGTTGATGGCTCTTTTTCTCAGCATGAAAGCATGGTGAGGAAAGAAATCATTAACAATGTCAATCAATTCAAACACAGTTTTTCTAGGCACATAATAACCAGAGACCACAAAGTGAGGTTAGTTATTAGGTAGTTATTACAAAGCCGAAAATAACTGGACATAAAGACCCCTCAAGACAACGGTGTAGAAGTACATTGGAATCAACATAAAGCCAAATCTGTGGCTAAAGTTGAGTCAGTGCAACATGCACAAGACAAATAACTCACGAAATAGGATGCAGAGGATCAAAAAGCATGAGTCCAAATTTCCCCTGCATCGAGGGTGGAGGAAAATAAAGAGACTCAGAGATCATGGGTGTTGAACAGCTGAGACCAGTTGCTTTTCACATTTTACCATGTTAGGTCTTGTTTATTACCAAGTTGAGGGTGGGGGGTGGAGTAATGTGCCATCCGGCACCTCTAATCCATGTCACATGCTCTGCATGCACCCTGATGTTAGGCCTGACTTTACTAGATTAAAATTGGGGTTAAAGATGTCTTATCCTGTGCTATGTGCATGAAGACTCTGGTGGTCCTCGGCAGACTCCTTACAAGTATTATGCAATCTGATGGGTGTGGCTGGGTGTGGTTGATACAGTTTGTGATGCACTGGGTTCAGTTAGCAGTTGCATGCTGAAGAATACAGATGTGCAAAACAGAGCTCCATGTGTTGTGGTCTGTTACATGCTTCTGAACTGGGGAGGATGCTACAACTGGCGATGAGGGTGGGATATGTGCCCCCCAATGATAGAAAAACTGCTCTTCCTGCGAGTTTACCGTGATCCAGCAAACTGTTTGTGTATGCCACATGCGCCTCAAGAAGCAACAGTTGGCAGATGTGGAGTCAAAGCGCAATTCCCGCTGTTGAGAGGCCATCGAAGACGATGGTGGCCCTACAGAGGAGCACAGTCAGTTAGCCTGCCAAAAAACCACCTGCAAGGCCGAAAGAAGACAAACTGCGCAACAGCATAACACTGAGCCTGCATCAATACAATGCAGACACACTAAAGACAGAGACAATGAGGTACAAAGAAGGGCTAAAGGTAGTGACAGCCAGGTATAATGCATAAAGTCGAGAGCTGTGAAGAACATGTCAGAAACAAAATCATTACTTACCGTGAAGAAGGAAGATAGCGCCTGCCGACCTCCGCTCAGGCACGACAATGCGAGCACCCGCGAGCAGGTTCATGCTTTCAGAGGTACCACTGAGCCAAGTGACTCGGAAGATCAAATGCTGCCTGAACAACACATACTCTTGGCATCAGTAGGAAACAGTGCAAAATCTTATGCTACTTTGTTCCTGAAACAACCACTTCCATTCAATAGCTCCAAAATGCAGAATACTAGTGACAGATGGACTGCCTTGATTGAAAAATTCGATGACTTCATAGATGCTGTAGAAGGAGCAGATGAAAAAAAGATCATCAAATCCTTAAAGAACCATGCAGGTGGCGGAGTAAAAGAGGTTATAAAGAATCTTTTGCAAGTTGGTGAAATATCATACAGTCAAATCAAGAAGATGTTGGAGGCCAAGATCAACCAATGCCGAATGTCAATTATGAAAGGTACACTTTCAACCAAGCAGGAGAGCAACCTGGTGAGACAATGAATGAGTTTGTTGAGAGACTTTATATGCTTATAAAGCACTGCAAGTTCAATTAATTCAATGATGAAGAAGCCATGCGTGTTAGAGTCATTGATGGTTGCCTCTCCATCTCCGACTCATTCTGATGACACATGCTGAGACAAACACTCAGTTTGAAGTGCTCTTGGCTGCAGGAGCAGACGAATGTACCGATCGACAACCTGCTGATATGAAAGCGTGAACAATCCAAAATGAATAAGCATTGAGGATGAAAAGTAAGCAGAAACACAAAACAGAGGCCCACTGTTTCTAAAGAAAAAGAAATGGTGTCTCTGCTGTGGATTCTCCTTTCCACATGAAGGTAAATGTCCTGCTATCGGACAAATATGCACAGACTGTGGGAAAGAAAACCATTTTATAAAGGTTTGCAAAGTGAAAGAGAAACTAAGTGCGTCACTAAGAGATGAGAAGATGGACGCCAGAAAGTTCCAAAAGCATACTAGCCACTACCACAAGGCAAAATGGCATCTTCAACTAAATGAATTTGATTGTTACCAAATTCATCATCTAACGGTTCTTTGACATCATCGAGTGATGATGAGGAAAATGAACGTGCGATATTGATGTCAGTGACAGATCGACGTGCTCATGAAGGATTGGCTGCTTGCAAGAAAAGACACAAGTCTGAAAAGAATAACCACATTAAGCAACAAAGTTGCTTTGGACATTGTCCTAAAATCACGATTAAGGTGAACGGATGCCCTTCAACTTTCATTGTAGACAGTGGTGCATCGATAAACATCATGCTGGCAGAAAAATACAAATAATTGTCTCCGATACCACATCTCACACGGTCAAGAACCAAGGTGTATACCTGGGCAGCCTCTACACCCCTGTGGAGTAAAGGATCCTAAGTGCCGACCATATAGCACAAGAAAACGATAGTGCAAGTGCCAATTCATGTACCCCCAGGTACTTCGTCATGTGCATGCTTATTAAGTTTTGAACTGCTGATAACATGGGACTGATTTCTATTAAATACAACTTAAATACCCATTCTAAAATAATGAGTCAATTCCTGACAATGTTTTATGGACTTGGGAAACTTAATACAATGAAGATAAAGCTTCACATTAACATGTTGAAAATATTTTAACTTACCTTACAGGAAACCGTTGAGAAAAAACTAGAACCACTGTTTAAACATGACATCACCAGGCGCTCTACCGGTCCGACATCATGGGTTTCACC
Source organism: Lissotriton vulgaris (assembly GCF_964263255.1). NCBI lineage: Eukaryota > Metazoa > Chordata > Amphibia > Caudata > Salamandridae > Lissotriton > Lissotriton vulgaris. The sequence goes on along the minus strand of NC_141694.1, from coordinate 1,052,771,759 downwards.
CATTGTGGTGGTGCGAAAGAAGGACAGTGGACGTTCAGTGCGCATTTGTGTTGATATGTGACAGGGCAAATCAAAAGAGAAAGATATCCAGGTCCACACATTGCAGATATTATCACACAGCTGAATGGAGCCAAAATCTTTTCCGGCCTTGATCTGAACAAAGGTTACCATCAACTTGAACTGGAAAAAAACTGCAGGTACGTTATTACTTTTTCATTGCGTATGGGTTTGTTCAGACATAAAAGACCCAGTTTTTTGTGTTTTCTCAGCTGCAGACATCTTTCAAGATGTCATTTGTCAAGTAATTTAGCCTGCCACACATGCTTTTAACTACAGTGATGATATACTGGTGTTTGGGGCTTCAAGAAAGGAACAAGCCAAATAACTCACACAAGTATGCTGTCTACTTCCTGATGCGGGTTTCACACTAATTGCTGAAAAGTGTGGATTTCACAAACACAGACTTACATTCTTGGGCATATTTTCGCTGGAAAGGGGATGACTCTTGACCCAGAAAAGGTATAAGTATTGTAATCTATTTGACCTCTAGAAGATATGACCATGCTGCTATCCTTCTTAGGCATGGCCAGCTGCTGCTAAGGTACATTTGTGACTTTGCCACTGTGAGTGCCCATCTAAGAGAACTGACAAAGATGTTAAATTTGAATGGTCATCTGAATTAGACCAAAGTTTCAAGAAAATTAAACAAGCCATTGAAAATATAACTGAAATGGCTTACTTTAATCCGAAATTGCTTACAGAGATTGTGGTGAATGCAAGCACAGTGGGGTTGGGAGTGATCCTTGCCCAACACAATGGACAACCCGATGCTCAGACATGCATTGTGGCCTATGCTAGCTGGAGTCTGTCTCAAACTGAATATGCTTAATCTCAACTGGAGAAAGAAAGATTGGCTGTAGTGTGAACGTTGATACAGATCATCAAGCGCTGCTTACCATTTTCGGAACTCTGAAAGATAAGAGGCTCCATCGCATCCAGAGGTGAGGGAGTGCATCTGCAGGAGTATGACCCAGCAGCCCGCCTCCTCAGCAAGCTTCCTGGGCTCAGACAGCTTACTGTCAATCGAGTGTTGGCGTAGCTCTAGAAAAGAATTACTGGACAAGTGCTCCCATGCAATCAAATCATAGAGCTCCTTAAAATCATTTACTTTGCTACCCTTCACCCACCCATCCAGGGCTCTGCAAAAGAAAGGCACATACTCCACCCAGGTACTAGACTCCAGCTTCCTGCAATTTCTAAATCTCTGCCTATAATGCTCTGGGGTCAACCCATACATGGTCATTAAGGTATAGGGGGATAGGACGTCTGATTCTCCTTGGGCAGGTCTAACAAGGTGTCCCTCCCTTTACTGACAAAGTGGCTCCACAACCCTGCTCCCCAGAGACTCTAAAGGACATCATGGCTACCTCATAAGCCTTAAACCACTGCCCAATGTCCTCATGCTTTATACATTCCTTAATGACATCGTTGGGAATATATACTCTACTTTTCACAGGCTCTGATGGTGTGCTGCCACCAGAAGGACAGATCTCTAAACTTTTTTCTTTCAGATCCAACTCCCTCAACCCTCTTTCATGCTCTAAACGCATCTTTTTCTCCGCTAGGGATAATTTTTCAGTCTGAAATGCCATCTCCTTATCCTCCTTCCCCAGCTTGAGCTTTGTGAGCACCAATTCATGCATCCTGGTTCTCTACTTGTCCTCCAGCTCTTCTGGAGACAGGACTTTAGAAGAAACACTGCTGCCCGGGGGGCGGAGCTTGCTCGTGACTAAGATGGCTGCTTGAGCCGAGAGCTCCTCAACACTGTTGCAAAATCCGACATTTATCCGGCAACTACATCGCGTATGAGACCAGAGATGGTGACCACTGGACTCCGGAAATCGGCGGCGATTTCGTGTGCCCCCGACTGCTGCGCTGCCCCTCAGACTGAAGATAGAGAGCCCGAAGTCACTGGCCTGGCTAGGCCACAAGCACCGGCCTAAAGTAGGTGCGATGGTCGGTTTGCACTCGGGGTCGCTGCTGCGTGGAAGCCAGGGGCGTCTGCGTAGTGCTACTACACATATACGGCCAGCTCTCTGACCTGCCAGCCCCAACTGTGCCTCAAGGTGTGTGGCCTTTGCTTATTGGTAATTCCACGGATTGCGGTGGGGTCTGGGGGAGAGCCCCCCTGCGCAGTATTAATCCTGTACCGGAGCCCTGGGACGGGCGGAGGTGGGATTGGTGCGCTGTTATCCTCGGACCTAAGCTGCCCTCTCTTGATTCCTTGGGTGCTTTGCGGGCTTCCAGCGGCACGCACCTACGGCAGCTCCCTCTACAAAATCAAGCGGTAAAGGCGTGGGAAGCTTTTATGTCACGGATTGAATGGTGCCGCCATTTTGACTCCTGAGAGAGCCTGATATCCCTAGCTTGTGCCTGCCAGATATGTCCTTGCCCCAGGTTATCAGAATCCTGGTATCAGGCACCGCTCCTGGCGCACCACACAGCCACCACCAAGGACCTACCAGCGGTTCTGCGATCCCACTCAAAGCATCGATAAACATCATGCTGGCAGAAAAATACAAATAATTGTCTCCGATACCACATCTCACACCGTCAAGAACCATGGTGTATACCTGGGCAGCCTCTACACCCCTGTGGAGTAAAGGGTCCTAAGTGCTGACCATATAGCACAAGAAAACGATAGTGCAAGTGCCAATTCATGTACCCCCAGGTACTTCGTCATGTGCATGCGTATTAAGTTTTGAACTACTGATAACATGGGACTGATTTCTATTAAATACAACTTGAATACCCATTCTAAAGTAATGAGTCAATTCCTGACAATGTTTCATGGACTTGGGAAACTTAAGACAATGAAGATAAAGCTTCACATTAACATGTTGAAAATATTTTAACTTACCTTACAGGAAACCGTTGAGAAAAAACTAGAACCACTGTTTAAACATGACATCACCAGGCGCTCTACTGGTCCGACATCATGGGTTTCACCCATTGTGGTGGTGCGAAAGAAGGACAGTGGACGTTCAGTGCGCATTTGTGTTGATATGTGACAGGGCAAATCAAAAGAGAAAGACATCCAGGTCCACACATTGCAGATATTATCACACAGCTGAATGGAGCCAAAATCTTTTCCGGCCTTGATCTGAACAAAGGTTACCATCAATTTGAACTGGAAGAAAACTGCAGGTACATTATTACTTTTTCATTGCGTATGGGTTTGTTCAGACATAAAAGACCCAGTTTTTGTGTTTTGTCAGCTGCAGAAATCTTTCAAGATGTCATTTGTCAAGTAATTTAGCCTGCCACACATGCTTTTAACTACAGTGATGATATACTGGTGTTTGGGGCTTCAAGAAAGGAACAAGCCAAATAACTCACACAAGTATGCTGTCTACTTCCTGATGCGGGTTTCACACTAATTGCTGAAAAGTGTGGATTTCACAAACACACTTACATTCTTGGGCATATTTTCGCTGGAAAGGGGACGACTCTTGACCCTGAAAAGGTATAAGTATTGTAATCTATTTGACCTCTAGAAGATATGACCATGCTGCTATCCTTCTTAGGCATGGCCAGCTGCTGCTCAAGGTACATTTGTGACTTTGCCACTGTGAGTGCCCATCCCATCTAAGAGAACTGACAAAGATGTTAAATTTGAATGGTCATCTGAATTAGACCAAAGTTTCAAGAAAATGAAACAAGCCATTGAAAATATAACTGAAATGGCTTACTTTAATCCGAAATTGCTTACAGAGATTGTGGTGAATGCAAGCACAGTGGGGTTGGGAGTGATCCTTGTCCAACACAATGGACAACCCGATGCTCAGAGATGCATTGTGGCCTATGCTAGCTGGAGTCTGTCTCAAACTGAATATGCTTAATCTCAACTGGAGAAAGAAAGATTGGCTGTAGTGTGAACGTTGATACAGATCATCAAGCACTGCTTACCATTTTCGGAACTCTGAAAGATAAGATGCTCCATCGCATCCAGAGGTGAGGGAGTGCATCTGCAGGAGTATGACCCAGCAGCCCGCCTCCTCAGCAAGCTTCCTGGGCTCAGACAGCTTACTGTCAATCGAGTGTTGGCGTAGCTCTAGAAAAGAATTACTGGACAAGTGCTCCCATGCAATCAAATCATAGAGCTCCTTAAAATCATTTACTTTGCTACCCTTCACCCAACCATCCAGGGCACTGCAAAAGAAAGGCACATACTCCACCCAGGTACTACATTCCAGCTTCCTGCAATTTCTAAATCTCAGCCTATAATGCTCTGGGGTCAACCCATACCTGGTCATTAAGGCATAGGGGGATAAGACGTCTGATTCTCCTTGGGCAGGTCTAACAAGGTGTCCCTCCCTTTACTGACAAAGTGGCTCCACAACCCTGCTCCCCAGAGACTCTATAGGACATCATGGCTACCTCATAAGCCTTAAACCACTGCCCAATGTCCTCATGCTTTATAAATTCCTTAATGACATTGTTGGGAATATATACTCTACTTTTCACAGGCACTGATGGTGTGCTGCCACCAGAAGGACAGATCTCTAAACGTTTTGCTTTCAGATCCAACTCCTTCAACCCTCTTTCATGCTCTAAACGCATCTTTTTCTCCGCTAGGGATAATTTTTCACTCTGAAATGTCAACTCCTTATCCTCCTTCCCCAGCTTGAGCTTTGTGCGCACCAATTCATGCATCCTGGTTCTCTACTTGTCCTCCAGCTCTTCTGGAGACAGGTCTTTAGAAGAAACACTGCTGCCCGGGGGCAGAGCTTGCTCGTGACTAAGATGGCTGCTTGAGCCGAGAGCTCCGCAACACTGTTGCAAAATCCGATATTTATCCGGCAACTACATCGCGTATGAGACCAGAGACGGTGACCCCTGGACTCCGGAAATCGGCGGCGATTTCGTGTGCCCCCGACTGCTGTGCTGCCCCTCAGACTGAAGATAGAGAGCCCGAAGTCACTGGCCTGGCTAGGCCACAAGCACCGGCCTAAAGTAGGTGCGGTGGTCGGTGTGCACTCGTGGTCGCTGCTGCGTGGAAGCCAGGGGCGTCTGCGTAGTGCTACTACACATATACGGCCAGCTCTCTGACCTGCCAGCCCCAACGGTGCCTCAAGGTGTGTGGCCTTTGCTTATTGGTAATTCCACGGATTGCGGTGCGGTCCGGGGGAGAGCCCCCCTGCGCAGCATTAATCCTGTACCGGAGCCCTGGGACGGGCGGAGGTGGGATCGGTGCGCTGTTATCCTCGGACCTAAGCTGCCCTCTCGATTCCTTGGGTGCTTTGCGGGCTTCCAGCGACACGCACCTACGGCAGCTCCCTCTACAAAATCAAGCGGTAAAGGCGTGGGAAGCTTTTATGTCACGGATTGAATGGTGCCGCCATTTTGACTCCTGAGAGAGCCTGATATCCCTAGCTTGTGCCTGGGAAGCTGGAGACCTGCTTTGAGTGGGATCGCAGAACCCCTGGTAGGTCCTTGGTGGTGGCTGTGTGGTGCGCCAGGAGCGGTGCCTGATACCAGGATTCTGATAACCTGGGGCAAGGACATATCTGTTATTGTTGGCTGCCCTCCTGTGCTGTGGCTTCCTGCTGGAACGTTTGCCTTTGTTCAACATAGCTGGGATTTACGGGCCTCAGATGCTGGGGCTGCCTGAAATCGCCATCTGCGGACCCCGGGACCCTCTTGGTTGCCTGCTGCGGTGTGGGGGCCCTACGTACGATCTGCTCTGCCCGTGTGAGCGAGTGGCCACAATTGATCTGGAAGCGCTTTGAGCTGCTTCTTCCCGTGCTCAACAGCGCAGAAGAGTCCACCCGGACGGCCACTATAAGTGCCCACTACCAACTGTGAGGTCCTGGGCCTAGCATTGGGGGCTTGAATCCGCACTGGAGTGAATGCTTCCCATGGGATACCGGTGCCGCCACCTCTGAACTGCAGAGCTACCTGGGACGCCCACTTAGGATGTTTGCTGACCACAACACACAGATTCCCCTCCTGCTGTGTTGACCCCCTGGTACGGTGGAGATCTGACTGCCCTGTGACCCGCAGAAGGCTAGGATGGGCAGAGTCGACAGGGCGCAACTGAAGCTGTCGTTTGAACAGAAAAGGTCTAAGTCCCGAGATACATCCGCTGAAGACGCCTCCAAAATGCAGAAGCAACCCGTGGAAGAATTGCGTCAGGATCAGGATATCTGTGGCACTCTGGTGGCAATGGAAAAAAGCCTGCAGAGTGGTATCTCAGTCCTTGGCACTAAGATGGATGCATTATCCTACAGAATGGACCTCATGGCCCAAAGACTTGACAAGCATGCTGAGAGGCAAGATATGTCGGAACGGAGGAATACGGAAGTGGAGGAAGCACACACCACCCATGACTCTGAACATAAACAACTTGGCAGGGTGCTCCGGGATTTCCGGGACAAAACCGAGGACTTAGAAGCGCGTTCTCAGAGCTGCAACCTTAGAATTACAGGACTGCCCGAGACTACTCACACTGGTAATATGGAGCAATTCACAGAGAAGCTTTTTGAAAACACTGCTGGGTGAGGACTCGTTCTCCGCCATGTTCATAGTAGAAAGAGCGCATCGCTCCCTGGGGCCACGGCCACCCCCGGGGGCGCCTCCCCACCCGATCATTGTGAAACTATTCAACTATCGAGATCAGGATGTGGCGCTGATGCTGGGTAAGGAGAAGCAGCCATTGGGGTATGAAGGCTCCACAATCTCGCTATTTCCAGACCACACGATCTGGGTCCAGGAGGCCCACCAACAGTTTGCCCCTCTGAAAAAACAGCTCCGCGATCTTGGTGTGGATTATGCCATTCTTTAAACGGTAAAACTGCGAGTCAACAGGCAGGGTCGTTCCCACATCTTCACATACCCGAAGGCTCTAAAGAAGGTGCTAAAAGAATGGTCGAGAGAACAGCGTCGTAGCCCGGAGAGGCAGTTGCTTGATGAGGCAGCGGGTGGACTACTGGAAAAACTGGACTGAGCATTGACTGGTGCCTCTGTGTGATAAGTATGGTCCATGGCCAGTGATAGAGTTGGGGGTGTCAGTTGAAGGGGCTCGGGAGGATGAGTTATGGTTCTTTGAACACTGTTCTTGCTCCTCAACTCGTGAGGGTCGTCACCCTAGATGCCTTTGTCACCCGAGTGTTACAGGCCGGCAGGTTCCATGCAGGGAGGGACTCAGCTGAAGATGTAAGGCTGAGTTTGAGCGCCACGCTGTGGCAGTGAGTTTCTTTTGGTGGGTCAGATCCTGGGAAGTGGCGTCTGGCCTGGCAGATTTTGTGAATAGCCCTGCATGGTGGACACACCTGCTGAACTGAGGTTAATGTTACAATGGGCGTGTGAGGTATAACATATGCTTTGTTGTTGCATACTATATTTGAGACGGAGCGTTGGGAGAGGCCTCATGTTGGCCTGCTAGGTCTCCTTGTCTAATGAGCAACCTCTGCCCACGTGTGAAACACACCTGGGAGTTTTTTTTGTTTTTTTCTCAGGAGGGAAAGGGAGGGGGGTGTTTGGAAGCTGATAGGGAAGAATCACAACCAAGTTGGGGATGGTCTGCCATTGGTGGGGGTTGGTGGGTTTTGAGAAGCAATTGGATGTTACTTCAGATTGATGTTTTTTATCAGTACACACATGGTAAGAGCGAATACGTTGGAAAGCGCTATCTGCAGAAGGCGAGGTGCTAACTGAGGAGGCAGATATAGCGGAACGTTTTAGAAGTTATTATGCAGAATTATATTCCACCCGCTCTTCCGGGAGGATTGATGAAATCTTGGATTATCCCTCCAATATCAAGCTTCCCTTCCTCACAAATACACATCTTAAGTTTCTGATGAGACCTGTGGAAAAGGACGAGATATTGTTGGCCCTGATGGGCATGAAGTCCTGTAGCGCCCCTCGAGTGGATGGGTTCACTGTGGCCTTTTACAGGATGTTCCTAGATATTTTATTGCTGCACCTGTCTGCGCTTTTCGACGACATATGCCAATCTGGCACGATGCCGCCCACGATGAGAGAGGCCATCATAGTCGCTATACCCAAACCGGGTAAGCCACCTGACGAGTGAGGATCATACCGGCCGCTTTCCTTGCTAAACATTGACACTAAAATCTTTGCTAAGATCCTCGCTAATCGGATAGTTCCCCTTGCTCAGATTCTCGTAGCCCCGGAACAGGCTGAGTTCATCCCGGACAGAAACCTCACCTATAATTTGCGTACGGTCTTCGGAGCCTTACAGCATATTTGGCAAGATACAAAGGCGGTAGCGGTCTTCCTTGATATGGAGAAGTCCTTTGATTCTGTTGAGTGACCCTTCATGCGTCAAGTCTTGACTAGGATGGGTCTTGGGCCGGTTTTCCTACAGTTGATTGGGGTGCTGTACGATCACCCCTCTGCATGAGTCAGAGTTGGAAATCTGGTGACGGACACCTTCAACATCACCCGTGGGATGAGGCAGGGATGCCCGCTGTCCCCTATATTATACGCCTGTGCATTAGGAGAAAATCATGGTCAAAAGGGTATTAGATTGCCAAAGTATGAATGAATTGTGTCAACCTATGCCGACGACACAATACTATACGTTCGGGATCTGGAAAATAACCTCTCTTCCGTCTTGCGCTAGGTGGTGCACTTTGGTGCCCTCTCGGGCTGCGGGTTAATTGGTCCAAGTCTATCGGGGTCCCACTCAAGCCTGTCACAACGCCGCTTAAACCAGACTACCCACTGCAATGGTCTACTGACTCAATCAGGTACCTAGGTATACAGTTGCACCCTGACTCAGAAGTTGTCTTCTGGTAAAATTATGGTGCTGCTGTTAGTAGGTTGGAAGATGCTGTGGATACTTGGATCAGGCTGCCTCTTTCCCTGTTAGACAGAATATTGATCATGAAAATGGTGGTGCTCCTGCGATTCTTGTTCTTATTCACGAATATCCCCATTGTATTACCCATCTCTTTTTTTAGTCGGGTCACGACGTTAATGATAAAATTAGCCTGGGCGGGCAAACATGCTAGAGTTAAGTGGCAGACACTGACCTTGCCGTACCATATGGGGGGACTGGGCGCTCCGGACTTAAACTTATATTATAGAGCTGCGCATAGTGCACACGTATATCACTGGATACACGGTCCACCAGATGCTCCCCACCTCCGTATCGAGACGATTGTTGCGGACCCGCTGTCACTCCTGGCCTTGATATTTGAAGATACAGACCGTAGGACAGGCATACTTGACTCCACCAATGCTACACGGCCCACCTGGCATTCACTGTTGCAACTTCAAGCCGGAGAACTATTATACTCCCCAGTCATGCCACTTGACTGGGCCCGTTGGCTGCCCCCATGTAAAGACAGAGGGGTGATATGAGCATTGAGCTCTCTGAACAATCAGACGGCCAGTGATCTCTTTCATAATGGCCACCACCAATACCACCACCTCCAATACCTATACCACCACTGCCGCCACCACCACCACCAATACCACCACTGCCAATACCACCACTACCACCACCACCAATACTACCACCATCAATACTACCAAAAATACCACCACCACCAATGCCACCACCAATACCACCAATACCATTACCACCACATCCAATACCGCCAGAAATACCACCATCACCAATACCACCACCACCATCACCACCAATACCACCACCACTAATACCAATACCACCACCACCAATATCAATAGTACCAATACCACCTCCAATAACAATACCACCACCAATACCACCACTATCAATACCACCACCATGACACCCCACCACCAATACCACCACCACCAATATCAATACCACCACCACCAATACCAACACCACCACCACCAATACCAATACCACCACCACCACCAATACCAATAACACCACCACCAATACCAGCACTCCCAATACCACCACCAACTCCAACACCTCCACCAACACCAATACCACCACCAATACCAATACCACTACCACTGCCAAAACCACCACCAATACCACCACTACCAATACCACCACCACGATACCCCACCACCAATACCACCACCACCACCATTGCCACCACCACAATACCAATACCACCACCACCTCCAATACCAATAGTACCAATACCACCTCCAATAACAATACCACCACCACCACCAATACCAATAGCACCACCAATACCACCACCACAAATATCACCACCATCACCAACAATGCCACCACCAATACCACCACTGCCAATACCACCACTACCAACACCACCAATACTACCACCATCAATACCACCACCAATACCAATACCACCACCACCATTACCGCCACCACCAATACTACCAAACATACCACCACCACCAATGCCACCACCAATACCACCAATACCATTACCACCACCACCAATACCACCACAAATAGCACCACCACCAATACCACCACCAATATCAATACCACCACCACCAATACCAACACCACCACCAATACCAATACCACCACCACCACTAATACCACCAATACCACCACCACTAATACCAATAACACCACCACCAATACCAATACCAGCACTCCCAATACCACCACCAATTCCAGCACCACCACCAATACCAATACCACCACCAATACCACGACCACTGCCAAAACCACCACCAATACCACCACTACCAATACCACCAATACCACCACCACTAATACCAATACCACCACCACCAATACCAATAGTACCAATACCACCTCCAATAACAATACCACCACCAATACCACCACTACCAATACCACCACCACGACACCCCACCACCAATACCACCACCACCACCAATGCCACCACCACCAATATCAATACCACCACCACCAATACCAACACCACCACCACCAATTCCAATACCACCACCACCACCAATACCACCACCACCAATACCAATAACACCACCACCAATACCAATACCAGCACTCCCAATACCACCACCAACTCCAACACCTCCACCAACACCAATACCACCACCAATATCAATACCACAACCACTGCCAAAACCACCACCAATACCACCACTACCAATACCACCACCACGATACCCCACCACCAATACCACCACCACCAATGCCATCACCACAATACCACCACCACCACCAATACCAATAGCACCAATACCACCTCCAATAACAATACCACCACCACTACCAATACCAATAGCACCACAAATACCACCACCACAAATATCACCACCATCACCAATACCAACAATGCCACCACCAATACCACCACTGCCAATACCACCACTACCAACACCCCCAATACTACCACCAACAATACCAATACCACCGCCGCCAATACCACCACCACCATTACCGCCACCACCAATACTACCAAACATACCACCACCACCAATGCCAACACCAATACCACCAATACCATTACCACCACCACCAATACCACCACCAATATCAATACCATCACCACCAATACCAACACCACCACCACCAATACCAATACCAATACCACCACCATCACCAATACCACCAATACCACCACCACTAATACCAATAACACCACCACCAATACCAATACCAGCACTCCCAATACCACCACCAATTCCAGCACCACCACCAATACCAATACCACCACCAATACCATGAACACTGCCAAAACCACCACCAATACCACCACTACCAATACCACCACCACGACACCCCACCACCAATACCACCAACACCACCAATGCCACCAACACAATACCAATACCACCACCACCAATATAGAAATAACCACTACCACCAATACCACCTCCAATACCAATACCACCACCACCACCAATACCAATAGCACCACCAATACCACTACCACAAATATCACCACCATCACCAATACGCCAACTCCCTCTATGTTGGAATTCCTGCCTACCATCTCCACCGGTTGCAGCTGGTACAAAACCAGGCGGCAAGACTGGTTTTTCATTTGTCCAAACATCAACACGTCTCGCCCCTGTTGAACAGATTGCGCTGGCTCCTGTGGCCTACTGCTGTTTGTTTAAACTTGGCTGTATTGTCTTTAAAGCCCTCATTGGCCAAGCTCTTGCTTTTACTACTTCTGGCCTCCAGCGCTATACCCCATCTAGAGATCTCCGGTCCATTTCCCACAACCTGCTCTCTATCCCAAGGTTTAAACGCAAAAAACATGGAGGTTTATGTTTCTCTTTCCTGGCCCCCACTCTGTGGAATTCTCTCCCCATCTCCCTTAGACTTTGTCTCCGGTATGACTGCTTCCGCAAATTACTCAAGACCCACTTTTTTAAGCTAGCCTTTTGAGTTAATCTGCAGCACTGTTCTCCCCGCAATTGTTCTGAGCGCCATGAAACCGCCTGGTGACCGTGCGCGGTATAAATGTTTTTAACATAACATAACATAACAATACCAACAATGCCATCACCAATACCACCTCTACCGATACCAATATCACCACCACCAATTCCACCACCACCACCACCACCACCACCAATACCACCACCAATACCACCACCAATACCACCACCTGCAATACTACCATCAATCACCAATAGCACCACCACCAATACCAATACCACCACCACCAATATCTATACCACCACTCCCAATACCACCACCAATTCCACCACTACCACCACCAAAACCAATAATACCACCACCTCCAATACCTATACCACCACCAATACCACCACTACCACCACCACCACCAATACCACCACCCCCAATACTACCACCACCACCACCAACACCACCACCACCACCACCAATACCACCACCAATACCACCACTACCAATGCCAACACCAATACCACCACCTCCGATACCAACACCACCAATACCACCACCACCACCAATACCACCACAACCAATACCACCACCACCAATACTACCACCAATACCACCACCACCAATACCACCAACACCATCAGCAATACCATTACCAATACCACTACCACCAAAACCACCACCAATACCACCACTAATACCACCCACCAATACCAGCACCATCAATACCACCACCAACAATACCAACACCACCAATACCACCACCACCAATACCAATACCATCACCACCAATACTAATACCACCACCAATACCATGACCACTGCCAATACCACCACCAATACCACCACTACCAATACCACCACCACCACCACAACACCCCACCACCAATACCACCACCAATACCACCAATACCACCAATACCACCACCAACACCATCACTAATACCATTACAATACCATTACCAATATCACCACCAACAATACCACCACAATTACCACCAATACCACCACTAATACCACCACTAATACCACCACCAATACCACCACCATAAATACCACCACCATAAATACCACCACCAATACCACCACCACCAATACCACCACCAATACCACCACCTCCAATACCAATACCACCACCACCACTACCAATAGCACCACCACCAATACCACCACCATCACCAATACCACCACCATCACCAACACCACCAATGCCACCACCACCAATACCACCAGCACCAATACCAATATCACCACCACCACCACCAATACCAATACCACATTCACCAATACCACCACCACCTCCAATACCACCACCACCAACACCACAACCACCAGCAATACTACCATTACCACCATTACCACCACACCTAATATCACCAATAGCAATACCACCACCTCCAATACCAATACCACCACCATTTCCAACATCTCCAATGCCACTACCACCAATACCACTACCAATACCAGCACCACCAATACCACCTCCAATGCCAATACCACCACCAACTCCAATACCACCAATACCTATACCACCACTACCACTACCACCAATACCGCCACTACCACCAATACCATCATCACCAATACCACCACTACCACCACCACCAATAATACCACCACCAATACCACCATCACCAATACCACCATCACCAATACCACCACAAATTCCACCACCACCAATACCACCACCAATACCACCACCACTAATACCACCACCACCACAAATAACACCACCATCAATACCACCACCAATACCAATACCACCACCACCAATGCCAACACCACCAATACCAATACCAATACCAATACCACCACCCATACCGTCACCAATACCACCACCAATACCACCACCACCAATACCAATCACACCACCACCAATACCAATACCACCACTGCCAATCCCACAACCAATTCCAACACCACCACCAAGACCAATACCACCACTCCCAATACCACCACCAATTCCAACACCACCACCAATACCACCACCAATACCACGACCACTGCCAATTCTACCACGAATACCACCACTACCAATACCACCACCACCATAATACCCCACCACCAATACCATCACCACCTCCAGCAATACCACCACCAATGCCACCTTCATAATACCAATACCACCAACACCAATATAGAAAGTACCACTACCACCAATACCACCTCCAATGCCAATACCACCAGCACCAATACCAAAACCACCACCAATACCACCACCACAAATACCACCACCATCACCAATACCACCAATGCCAGTACCACCAATACCACCAATACCACTGCCGCTAATACCAACACCACAATACCAATACAACCACCAATACCAATACAACCACCACCACCAATACCACCACCACCAATACCTCCAATACCACCACCACCACCAATACCACCAATACCACCACCACCAATACCACCAATACCACCACCACCAATACCAATACCACCATTCCCAATACCACCACCATTACCAATACCACCACCACCAATACCACTACCAATACCACCACCACCAATACCACCATCAATACCACCAATAACAATACAACCACCACCACCACCAATACCACCACCACCAATACCACCACTTCAGCACCGCTCGCTCACTAGTAATAGCAGAGGCGCTGTACGAGGCCGGAGCTGCAGCCGGGATCATCCCTCCCTCCCTCCTTGTCTTACCATAAAGCACAGCCACCCTGCACAAGGAGGTGAAGCCAAGGCCCTACTACAGCTGGAGTTTTTTTTATTAGGCCAAGGATAGCAATGAAATTACGCAATGCCGCACTGCACACTCAAATCACAGGGAGGGCAGGAAGCAGCCCTCCTGCTTTTCCTCCTGAACTGCGACAATGTAATCACAAAGCGAAAGGTGTTGGAGCCCTTAGTTAGTGTCATATGTAACTCTCACTTCACACTTTGTGTCTATGTAATTTACAACACTTACACATCTTCTTCACTGCACTATTTATCACTACTTTGAAGACGTTGTAGGCCTGTTTCTTCCTCTGATATTTACAATCAAACAAGCGGTCAAGAAGGCCCTTTATTGCAAAGCAATAGGTCTCACATTTGCGAGAGTTTAAGCTATTAGTATTTGTAGGAAAGTAGGATCTGCTTCCCCCCACTTATTGCTAAATGTAATACTGTTTTTGACTAGTTTGACTGGGATCCTGCTAATCAGGACCCCAGTCTATCTGCTTTCTCCTTAAACTGTTATGCAATATGCTTAGGTACACTCCAGATTGGATACTGGGGTGCCCTTGTCCGTCCCTCGTATATGGTACCCGCGTACCCAGGACATAGGTGCCCCTGGGCTGCAGCAAGTATTACGCCACCCATGGGAGGGCATGCAAAATGAAACTACAGGCCTGCCATTGCAGCCTGTGTAAGTTGGTGCATGCACCACTTACTTAAGATATACGTTTACTATATCTAAGGGTCAATGCACTTAAAATGTATAAGTCACCCCTATAGCAGGCCTTGACAATCCTAAAGGTAGGGTGCTTGGTTCAAATTGAGAGGGTGTCACTGCATGAGCAGAACACCCCTGCAGCCTACAGAGTCCATTCTCCCGGGTTGTCAGTGAGGCAGTCATGTGCGACATATAGAGTGGCATTATGCAACTGCCTGATGACCAACCCTAAAATGGCTGAAACTAACCCTATTGTGTTTGGTGTCAAACATGTTGGAATCAGTTCGATTCCACCCCTCATAAGAGAGCTTTGTTGGGTCCCTGGTGTTCCTGGTACCAGCCTTCCAGTCCCGGGCAGCACAAAATGGTTGCTGCCGACCAGATACACATTTCTGCCCTCCTGCTGCTGAGCCAACCTCGAGCAGGGAATGGCAGAACAATAGGCATCCTGTCACAGGGAGGTGTGACTACCTCCCAGGCAGGATTTAGTGTATTAGGGCCGGGTGTGTGCGCTTGCCAGCGACCGAAAGTCTGCAAGAGGGGCACATTTGTTATCCCTGTGCATAGTCCAGTTCAAACCAGTCCTGGGAGCTGTTGGTTCCTGCTCCGGCACGAAACTGGACAAAGGTCATGGGAGTAACCTCCCCACTGTCCAGACCCTCCCCTGGGAGGGTCCCCTGAATCTGTCCAACCCTCTCCGGTGGGTACAAAAGGGATTACTTGGGTGAAGGACCTTAGATTCGATGTGGACAAGATTCTGAACCAGAAACCCCTGAACGTCGACCGTCTGGACCCTCTGAACTTCCCTGGACTTCTTTTGGGCCCGACTTCGTCTCCCTCTCAGTCTGAAGCATTGTCTGTGCCATTGCACTCTACAGGATCCTTGTGGACTTGGGGAGCATCAAGGACAACCAAAGATATCTGCCTTGGAGGAAGGAGTCACTCCCCTGCATTTGTAGGCACCTCACCACTGCTGTCCGGTCTGCTGACTCTGAGGTGATACAAACTATGAAGGGTGGGGTGGCTCTCCAACCTCCTAACTTCTACAGGGTTTCTTTGAAGTTCACTGGGAAGGGTCCTTAAACTCTAAAACTTCAACCACAATGTTCCCATAGAATAGTACGGAGTACGCGGTCGTTTTCCCACACTGCACCCTTCCTCCGTGGAGTCCCTACTTACTCACCTTGAGTTGTTCCTTGGGGTTACAGTGTTTCTACGTCCTCTCGACACTGGCTTGACTTGAGTCGTGGGTCTTATACCACTTTCTTATTTTATGGTTTGGTCCCTCCCTGGGGCCCACTGTGTATTAGTGCTATTTACTATTATTTCACTGCTTAAGTATTATGTGTTTGTGATTATTTCCATGTAGGAGATACTGTATCATACTAGATAGTGTTATAGTAATAAATACATATTTGTATAACTACTGTGTGGTTCTCCTTTTTTTTAACCAATACTATAAGGTTGCATTTTGGTAAAAAACAAAAGGCTGCTTAACATTCCTTTAAGACTAAGCCTGAATGCTGCTCTCCACAGCTACGCCTTGGATAGCTTTCTAAGGTTATTTATCTTTGACCTCTTAAATCACCATAATATATCCCAGGTCACCTTCTCACAGTATTGTAAATGACAATGCCTTTTATTTATGTTTTAAAACCCAAAATATAAATAAAAGACATTGTCATTTACAATGCCAATAGCTCAAACAGGCGTGAATGCGAGAACTATTGCATTGCAAATGCTTGTTTTATTCATTACCAGCTGATTAAAGTCCCCCTTTACATTGTTTATCTGGCCACTGGCCAGCTAGTACCTCATCTCTACTCGTTAGCCTGTGGCCAGCTAGTACCTCATCTCTACTCGTTAGCCTGTGGCCAGCTAACCAGAAGAGATTATGTACTATTTTGTTGGCTGATGGATAAATAGCAGAGATTGTGTACTATTTGGCTGCCACTTGTAAAAAGCCACTTCCTAAAAACGGGAGAAGGTGTTTTTACTTTTTATGAAACTTGTAGAGTACCAAGGATGCGTTATTTTCTTGAGGGCTTTAGCACCAAAATATATTTTGTTCTAGGAGAACACGCAATCAAAGGTCAACTGAGATTATTGTTCTGTTTGTGGAAAGTAAACTCTTAGGGCTTTCGCTCTCTCTTTTCACCTGGTTTGCTTTTCACTCCCTTCCTCAAGCACTCTCTCTAAGATGGCTATTACTAAATATCCGACCGACTCTGCACTTCGATGATTTGCCAATACAGTTTGACTGTCTTGTCATCAGAGAAAGAAAGAGAGAAGGGACAGGAGTTTACTTTGACAGCGTACCCTGGAACATGATAATTTGCCTGTAGAATTAGAGATTTTAAATTGTGTTTGCGTTCTGAAGCACTGCCTGTTGCGTGTATAACGACGGCAGTGTACTGAGAAGGAAGCATAAGCCTCGTGCGCCATTTTCAGCATTGAAGACACAGGGTTGGAAACACTGGCCTTACAATTACAAGATGGAAAATGTGGAGGTTGATCGTTGCCCTGTTTCTTTTGTTGTGATAAAGAGAAGCTGAAGGGGGGGAGGAGGGGGCACGCCAGAGTTGTGGTAGGTGTGAAGGACACGAATCCGCAAAGTGTTATGTGATGAAGGAAGGAATGCCGATAAGAGGGGCACGGGGGATGACGTCGAGGCTGAAGTTAAAAAGACATATCACAGAGGGTGGGTCAGGGTTCACTGTTTGAGCTGAGAACTGTCACCTTTCTGTCGGTTGTGGGAGAGCTGGCAGTGAAACAACGAGTGTGGCTGAGATGAGATAAACAAATGCTTCCGTCAAAGGTGTGTTTCTGTTAGAAGGGAAAGGAATGTAGGAACGACGACCTGACAAAGAAAAAGTTAAACGAGCACTCTTGGTGGCCAGCCACTGATCAGTGAGAAGAGTAAATGGTAGATGTATGAGTAAAGCTACTTCGTCACATGCATGTTTGTTTTCATCTCTATTGTTTTATTTATGCAAACTGTCCATACCCCATTTCAAAGATCACACCTCTCCTTCTTTGGAAGTCTTACCCCGGCAACTTGACATCTAATTTCCTCTAGCTCATCTATTAAACCAACCAACCACTTACATGAACTCATGTCTCCCTTCACCACCCCCACTAATGATACACCTAACTACTACGAAATCTACCATAAAGAAGATGGAGGAAATGCATGCAAGGGGTCCTTGGGAGCACAAGAGTAAACCCAGTAACCAACAATAACCAAAACCCACTGGACGAACTCTGGGGCATATTATCAAGACAGGCGATAACATTAGCGCCAGAAAACTGCAGTCAAAACGGCGATAATGGGCTTGATAATATGCTCTATGGAATTCCAATTGAAGCCCATGTTAGATGTCCTTCACATTTAACATGGGCTTCAATTGGAATTCCATAGAGCATATTATCAAGCCCATTATCGCCGTTAATTTTATTGCCTGTCTTGATAATATGCCCCTCAATTCTGGTGTTCCGGAGCAGGGTGCTACCTAACCTGAAGTACTTCAATGCCTAGTCAGAGGGAGTAACCACTGTAGAAATGCAATATCAATACAACTGCGGATAATTATGCTGCCTTTGACATCTGTTGAGCTCTAGGACCGGTCATAGCTAAAACTATTGTGAGCTCCTAGTGAATGAGATCAGACAGGGGCAGGCCCTTAATATGTCTGTTATTGTAAGGACAGGAGTGTAATAAGCTGGTCAGTGCTCTTCTTGGTCTCTCAGATGATGGCTATAATAAGCCCTGTCTGCGATGGTACTAATGACAGGTAATCCTTGCCAAGAGAGGGCAGTAGTGTGGATCTTTGTAGGCATGGCTTGCCTGCCAGTGTACCTGGTGTGTGTGTGTGTTTACACATGCACATGCATGCGTGTGTTAGATTGCCCAGGTGACTGAATGAACGTATCTGAAGGCTGACTGAGCCAGAATGTTCTGAGAGGTAAGGAGGATGAGTGAGAGGATACTGGAAGGTGTGGTGTGACAGACTATAGAGAGGCAGGTGTTTAGCTCCCCACACGATGTAAACCTCGGAAAAGGCCCTCACCCACAAGATAGAGAGGACCCAAAGACGAGCTCAAGAGCTGGACAGGCAGGCAGTGGGCCACTTAAGAGCTACTAGTGGGGGATCAGTTATGTTGGTCTGGCTCGCCCCAAATGGTCCTATACACCGGGAGGGTTCTGTCCCTGGTTGGCGACTCAAAGCAGAAGCATGGCAAAGAATAGCAAATGGGCTGGTAAGCTAAGTCACCAGTTAGGCCACCGTACTGTGGGTCGGTTGGGCACATGAGATTTCCTTCCCAGTTTGTCTTGAGAGGCTGCCCCGCAAAAAAGATCCCATCCCACTTGTGCCCCATGGTGGGACTGCAAGACGCCCACAGATGTAACTTACCCATCATAAAGAAGAACTTGAACTCCGCCATAGTACTGGTGGTCTGTAAGAAAGAGAAGGCGAGGGACAAGTAAAGCCTCATACTGCGAGGAAATGTTCTGAGAGTGGGGACATAGCGGTGTAACCCAATCTTGTTAGGTCATGAGCAGCTTATTGTGTCTGTGGATGGGGAACTAGGCCCTTACTGACAAGATGTCATGACGGGCTTGAAAATGAGTGGACATTTATAAGTCCTTCACAATGCTTACTTGTTTACCACAGAATTATAACAGTGATGATATCTACCAATGTAAGTGCACTAGAGCGAAGTCTAGAGATGCTCAACGAACACAAAAGCTATCTTTTCAGAGAACATGCAAGCAGAAGGAATTCCCTTACAAATTAATAAGTAGGGTTGCCTTGCAGCGATTTCCATGCGAGAAGCAAGAGCTATTGAAATGTCCATGAATTGAAAGCAGAGGTATCTCTTTATACCACCCAGAGGGTCAATCAACAAGAGAGGGCATGCAGAATTGTAAATTAGATAAGCTAAGCAGTTGAGTAGGTAATATGGCACAAGAAGCAGCGTTGTGGGAGTACATGTCTGCACATAAAAACAGCCCACATAGTGATTGGCCTCAAAGGTTGTAGGAAACCTTTCATACACTTTCCGGGCTGACTGCCAAGAGAGATGAAAGGTAGGTGCAAGGAGAAAGAGAGAGTGACAAGAAAGTAATCTGACTTTAAGGTTTATTTTCGTAGATATTTGTTAAAACAATATACTTTTGTAGTGAGTGCTGTGGTCACTGTGAGTCTGCCAACAAGCAGTTCCTTTGTAAAAGTTTGGAGTGCCTTTGAGAACTGCAATGGTCAGAGCAAGGGTAACTGTACAGTAGGATTGAATGAAGTTGAATAAAGCCACAATTGCATTTCCCCAGGAAACAGGAAATGGTTACAGAAAGGTGAACGTCTACGATAGGAAGATCTGAAGGAGGATGGAGGTGTAGAGTTGGATACTGTTAGTGGAGGAACGTTATAATTCAACTGCATGCTCATGGTCTTTGCATGCCCAGATGTGGGTCCCGTGCTCATCATGCCACTGGAGTCAAGTTAGTCTGGCAGATGAGGAGTGATACGCCAAAACTGGTACCAGGATGCTTGTTTCCGGTCCAGGGAGGACCTGGTCTTGCAGTTCGTTCCCATGGGGAGCATGGTCAAGACTGAATTGCATATGACTGGTGTAACCTGGAATGGCATGGTGTGCAAATACATGATGGATTTAGGCCCAGATCTCTGTACTGGAGGGAAAGTTTGACATTGTTCATCATTCTATCCATCAATTGTTCTTTTTGCATTTGTCACACTAAGTGGGAAGGGTATGCCCAGACGTGGGTCGCATGCTCACCATGATACTGGAGTCAAGCTAACCTGGCTGTTGAGGGGTGATACTGCAAAACCAGTCCCAGGATGCTTGTTTCCAGTCCAGTGGGGGACTGGCCTGGCAGTTCGGGTGAACTGTTCCCATGGGCAGAAGGGTCAAGACTGATTTGCATATCGCTGGTTCTAAACTGGAATGGCATAGTGTGCAAAACAAATGATGGATTTAGGACCAGATCTCTCTACTGGGGTGAATGTTTGACATTGTTCAGCATTCTGTCCATCAATTCATCAGCATGCCAGTACTTTATCTGGGAAGGGGCTGAGGACTTCCAGTGTCCATTAAAAGCACTTCTAGCAAGCAGGATGGCCAGGTCCAACAATCTAGTGGCCAATTTAGCCTTCTTCAGCAGGGGATACATTCCCTAAAGGACTGCACCAGGGATGTCTGGGATCGCCCTTTAAGTAACCACGACCAAGTGGTCCATACCCAGATAAAAAGGGACACAGCCTCACACAGCTCATAAGCATATGTTTCAGGTGTGCTGGTAGAGTGTGGCATCTGGGATATTTTTGGGGGCTTGAGGCGAAGAATTTCTGAAGCTCCAATCATGTAAGGTGTGCCCTGTGGAGTATGAAGGCTTGTATGTATTTGAACAAGGCAGTCCATGCGATCTTGGAGGGGTACTCCAGCATAGCTTGCCAAAAACCAGGGGTAGTTCTGTTTCTCATGCTTGTCTGAAGGGCACTAGTGTCACACCCGCGTGTTCCCTGATAGCTCTGTTAAGCCAGGAAATCAACCTCTTCCCATGCCCAATCGTGTGGAGTGTTTGTATAGCAGCATGTATGAGGGGTTATGTGCGTGGTGAATAACAGCCCGAATCCATTACATGGTAAATCATATAAAAATTGGCTCACAATTCAGTCACTCTTCCAATCAAACCAAAATCATACCCATACCACTACACACATTCACATTCAAACAGGAACATCCAAGAAAAGCGCCGACGCGCGTTTTGGAATCAGTGCCAGTACAAGCTTCCTTCATCAGGGCGCAAGATAGACGTGGATAGACGTGGTCTCTCAAGATCCAACAACCCAATCCTGCGAGGGTGTCCTAGTAACAATCATGGCTGGCAAAGCTTATCTGTGGGCAGAGAAAATAAAATAAAGGAAGAGTATAGTACGAAAAAATCTAAGCAGGGCAGCATACGAGTTAAAGCAGAGTCCAAATCCACATACATATCGCAAGGGAAAGCCAACTGTAAAGTTGACAATAGTGTGCGAAAAATAGAACAACCACCTTATTTCCCACACATAAAACATATCATCCAGCATAATCAGAAAAAACATCACCCATGGACAAAGAAGAAAAGGGGTTTTGTGTTTTTAGAGAATAACAGTGTTGCCTAAAAGTAAGTAAAAAAGGATGCATACACCCACAGTGAAAAAATGAAAAATATTCCATCTAGACGCATACCATAAAGTCTGTTAGTGGAGGGCCTTCATTGTAGTCATAGTGGAAAAAGGCAGTTCATATTCAGTCTCTAAAATAACACTGGATTCCGCCAAGGCCCGGATCCAGGTCAGATAAAGCGGAAACTGATACGGACATGAATAGCTAATGGAAAAATGAAAAAATACTACCTCAAAAGCAGGACCTGGATTCTCAACAGAGTCCAAAGCGAGAAGGGCAATAATCTCCTTTGAAAAAGAAATATTTGATATTATTTAGCTGGTTCCTTTGTTGGGCTTTTCGTGTACAATTGGGAATCTGTTCCCTTTTATCTCTGGGAACTCCCCTTTCATGTTTTTCTGATAACACGTTTTTGCCAATCACACGCCTTCTGTTTGCAGGGCTCTAAAAGTTAAAAAGAACAAAATAGTATCTCAATCACGTCAGAATAACTGAAAGGCACTGAGTAAGTTGAATCAACTTCTCCACAGAAAGGAACAGAAATGAAGTTAGGCATGCCTATACGAATTACGGGGCTGTAAAGAAGAATGCCACGGAAGCCAAAAATGGTAGCCAACAAATGGTAAGCAATAAGCGGCCAGTCCCAAAGACGTTTTTCTCAACTATACTTCCATAATTTGACAACTATATAGAAAGTTGATTGACGTAAGAAAGGTTTCTTCGAAAGGGTCTGCAAAGTTACACTGTATTTATGCCATTTTAATTATGGCATTTAATTTTTTTAGACACTAAAAAATCGGCAGTGTAAGCAATTCTTAGAAGACTTTGAGAAAGGCTCCATTTAATAAGGAAGTGCACAGTGGCACTTTCCCTATGTTTTTTAATAGTGACCTTTTTTTACCTTTGAAAATACGCGGTAGTATAGGCAATTCTTACAAAATTTCTTAGAAATTTTAGTTATTAGTTTTATAAATAATATAGCGACTTCTTTTGTCACTTGTGTGAAACATCTGATTTCTATTGTTAGAAATGGAACATAAACCGGAGAAGGTTGCGATTCTTGTAATGTTTACATATAAAGGCACTTTAGTAATGGCACTTTGTTAGGATGGGGAGGAAAAAATCTTCAAAATATTGCTTAACTATTGTGTGACTACTGAATTGAAATATAATGTATCCTCAATATTAATTTACACTTTACAATGTTCTGTTGTGTCTATGCACTATTTAATGTTTTTATCCATACTTCTTATTTGTAATGATTTTTATTAATCGACAATACACCCCAGATGCATCCAGCACCCATTTTGTGATTCCTTATTAGCGAAAAATAAGGATTCGCTAATAAGGAATAGCAAGATGCTATGCATGAAGATCTCGCTTAAAAAATAGTGATTTCTTAAAATTCCTTAATAGCGACTCACAAATTGCGAGTCGCAATCAAGGAATACCTCCCCATTCATTCCTATGGGCCTAGAGGCCCATAGGAATGAATGGGAAGACAATCTCAATTTGCGATTCTCAATTAGAGAATCGCAAATTGAGATTGCAATTTTAGGGGTGCCAGGGTGTCAAAAGGACACCCTGTTGCACCCCTGAAATCTGCATATGGGTACATCTTGCACACACACATGCCCTAAGGGCATGTTTGTGTGTAAAATGGAACTTTGAAAAATGCACTTTAGTGAATTTTTCAAAGTTTTTGCAAATTACAATGAAGTTCAACTTCATGGTAATTTGCACCCCCTATTAGCGAAATCGCGAATTTTTTAACTTTAATGCATTGCATTTAAGGAATCTCAATTTGAGATTCCTTAAATGCAATAGCAATTTAAGTAATCGCAAGTTTGCGATTTCTTAAATTGCGATTTTTGCATTTGGGATGATGCATCCCAGATGCAAAAATACTGGTCGCAAAGGGGCAGATTCTGAGAATCTGCACCTTTGCGAGCGGTTTTTAGCTTGATGCATCTGGGCCATGGTATTTTCTTCAATGGGCGGGCTCCAGGCCGGACTGACCGTTGCGGGCACCAGGCAATCACCCGGTGCGCCGCACGGGTGGGGGCCGATTTTTTTACAGGGTCCTTTTTGCAGCATAGCTGCAAAATCGGCCCAGTAACAAAATCGTCCGAAATCCGGCCCTAGCAAAGAGCTCGGCTGCAGCACCAATTCCTGGATCGACGCGGATGGGGGAGCACTTTGCCAGGGCCGGTTTTGGTTCCCAGTCCGGCCCTGCCGGGCTCCAAGCCCTTTTTGTTAACATCAGTGTCTTACGTTTCTGCATGCTCTCACAGGCTCGCCCCTAAAAGTTCCAAGGATAGGAAAGGGTGGAGAAGCTCCTTCTGGCATGGAGTGGGCTTCCAGAAAAGAACTCTGTATGCCAAGGCGAGTGCTTTCAATGAAACGCATGCCCCAACGAGAGCTCACTGCAAAGTTACAGCAACTTACAGAGGTTTCCACCGAGTCACAAGAAACGTGACTGCCTGGATCACAACTAATAGCTCCCATCTTCTTAAAAAAAGATACAGCAGTTCCCTGTTTTTAAACACTTAGCTCGTCACCAGTCAGAACATTTAGAAATTCCATTGGAAATAATCATCCCTCCCTCGGTCGAGGCTTGAATAATGGGGATCTGGAAACAGTTATCCATGGTTGCTTGAGTGGTTTATTTCACAACATGGAGCATTTAACAGCTTGACAGTCGACGACCTCCTCAGGCAAATGTAGCTGATTTCAAGGAGCGCATATGGCATGCATGATATGAAAACCTATTCAGTAGCACTTGCAAAAGGGAATTGTGTTTACATACGTAAACGGAAATAGTCCACTTCGGCTACCAACTGTTTCCATTCTTTGTAAACAGAATGTTTTCCTGAATGGAGATGAAGCTCGACTCTGTTTGGTACTGACAGCTAGAGAAAGGAACAGTGTGCTGAGCGGGATAAAATGAGTTACTGGCCCTTTAAAAGGAAAATTGCATTCTACCTTCGTGGCCCCTGGCTACATCTTATCAGGTCTGCTAGAGACAGATTTCGCTTTGGCAAGATTTCATTTAACAGCAAAAAACATGAGAATGCCTGGGAAAATATAAACGGGGGATTTCAGGGCATTTTTTAGCACTTTTACATTTTGAATGGAGTTTTGCATTCGTAAGGGCAATGAAAAGCACTTTATGTGACTGAACTATGGAGTTTTCCTGACACACATTCTGCCCCCGGTACTCCCAGTGACTTGAGAGAGCATTCACAGCAGGGACTACAGTAGTAGCCACATCTGTCACCACAGCTGGGACCAGAGCATCAACAACATCTGTCACTACAGCAGTAAACACATCTGCTGTCATAGCAGTTATCATGAAGCAATCACAGCTCCCAGCATGACAAGGACCACACAAGCAACAACAGCTGTCTGCACTGCAGGGACAACAGCAGCGACCACAGTAGTAACCACACAAGCGGAGTACAACAGCATCAACCGTTGCCTCTGATTGAGTCACAGCCGATGCCATAATTGCCACCACCACTGTAGCAACAACTGTTGCCACAGCAGTAACAACCGCTGCAAGTACTACAGAGCAAATTATATCACAGGACCCCAGTAGTGATCAAAGGTTTCATCAGGGTAGAGACCAACGCAGAGACCACAACTGCAACCACGGCAGGGAATACAGCACCAACCACAACTAACACCACGGTGGCAACCACAACATCCGCAATAGAGTTATTCACAGCAGAGACACGGCAGTGGCCAGGGCCACCACCATGACAAGGACACCAATATCAACAACAGCTGCCAGCAAGTTGAGATCACAACATTGGCAGCAGTTGTAACCACAGCAAAAACAGCAGTAACAATGGCAGGAACCAAAAAGCAGCCAGGAAAGCTGACACCACAGTGCCATTTGAAGACATAGGCCTGTTGGGCAATTGCCCAGGGCTTCACCTTCCAGGGGTCCTATGTTAAAGTGATTGAGACTGTCAAAAGGCTCTTTCTTTCTCTTTCTCTCCCACTCTCTCAACATCTTTCCTCAACTTCTCTGTCACAACCTCTGTACCACTGTCTCTTTACCTACCTCACCTGTCTCTCTCTTTTTATCTTTTCTCTCCTGACTCTGCTCACTTTTTTTTCTCTATTTCGATTCCCTTTTAACTTACTCTTACCTCCCTCTTTCCACTTCACCTTTTTTCTCTTGTTGTGTCTTTTCTCTCATTACCTCACCAATCACAAACTTCTCTTTCATTTACTCCATGTCACCTTTCTCTACCACCCTCTAGATTTTTTTTGTCTACAGTAGAAGAAGAAGAATATTTTATTCGATCAACCACTTGATCATTGCAAAAAGGAATACAGTTTAAAATAATAAAAACTTCTCATAAAACAACAATTTAAAAATACTAGTTAAAAAACATTTGGTCCCAAGACCCTTTAGCGGCAAACTTAATTAAGAACAAATCGAGTAACAGTCTTAATTCATCTGCCAATGTGTTCTTATGTGGGCATAGTCAGATAAAAAAAACTGTTACAATACATCAGCGTCAATACAGGCTTATATAAACATTATCGAGATCATAATCTACTCCCCAGAGCAGATTTGATTATCTTGGATCTCCTCCACCAAGTAAATAACAAATATCTGGAAAAAGCAAAAGCCAACCACCTTGTAGTGTCAGATGAAAATATTCTAGATGCCTCGGCTGCCCTACTACAAGACAGTAGCCTACAAACTGGTACAATCCATTGTCTCCGATTGGTCATCGTATGCATGGCAATGAAAAAGAAAATGTATGTTGGACTCAGGTGCAGAAAGGCACGCAGGGCATAATGAAGTTAAGCCAGTGTTTCTCCAATTTGATCTCCAACTATTAAGGGGCAAAGTCCCATATCTAAATTGGAGAAATAATACTCTAGCTTGAGGCGGCTCAATATCATCCAGACATACCACAGAGTCGTAACAAGCCTTCACATTTAAAAAGCTGGATGTCAAGGAGCCATGTACATTGCACTCAGAACTAGATCGATCTTGGAATTCCCAGTACCTTTGTTTTAATGTAGGAACCATACTTCTTTTATCGAGCCAGGATCCTCCCATTGGGAAGCCAGATTTAATCTGAATAACCAGTCCCTAATCAAATTTAGCCATTTTATACGCCCTGATTGTTTGTGAAGAGTCATCAGCTCTATCAAGGCTTCCTTTATAGGAACTTGTGTATTACTATGCCAGATCCTGATCCAAAAAATCAGGGCTCTAAGGATAGCAAAGTGGCCAATTGAGCTGAGCCCCAGGTCCAATCTCAATGGTAACAAGGGAGTATTATTTGGCAGATTCAGAATGGCCCTAATGTTTTTCTTTCTCTCCCACTCTCTCAACATCTTTCCTTAACTTCTCTGTCTCAACCGCTGTACCACTGTCTCTTTACCTACCTCACCTGTCTTTCTCTCTTTATCATTTCTCTCCTGACTGTGCTCACTTTTTTTCTCTGTTTCGATCCCCCTTTAACTTACTATTACCTCCCTCTTTCTACTTCACCTTTTTTTCTCTTGTTGTGTCTTTTCTCTCATTAGCTCACCAATCACAAACTTCTCTTTGACTTACTCCATGTCACCTTTCTCTACCACCCTCTAGATTTTTTTTGTCTCCAGTATTTTTTCGTCTTGTGTCTGTCTTCTAACTTCACCTTGACTCGTCCCCTGCACCGCCCTCTCTTTTTACCTTTGCTGCTTCCTTTCACTACACATCTATGTAATTACTCCCTTTATCTTTATTTCCACTCTCTCTCCTTCACCTCTATCTGTCGTGCATTTCTTCTAATGAACCTCTCCTGTCCCACTCCTGTTTTCCTGTTTCTCATGACCTCGCCTCTCTCTTTACCACTCTGTTCCTCCTGTCACTAGACAAGTTTGGAACACGAAATTGAGGCACCGCTTGCCTATGTCAAACCACCGCCCTCTAAACTGAAAAGAAAGCAGATGCAGGAGATGGAAGGTAACCGCTGGTGCCCTCATTGCAGGAGAAAATAGGGTTATAAAGAGACCGAAAGATGGAGGAACTATGGAGCTCCCCCCACCAGTCCCTTCTTATCTCAGAGCACATTCAGTAAACTTCTCCTCATACTTCAGCTATAGCCATCTCATGTACAAATGAGAAAAAAAGGAAACATACATTACGTCCTCAGTTGCAATCTTTTGAGCTAATGTGTCAATTCACTAAGTCACCACGCGCACTCACCTGATGCTCCAATGATCGGGCTTTGACGACTCTAGAGAATTGCCAGTAACCCTCCCAAGACTCAAAAGTAGCAGCAGCTGACGCATATCATCAGACTGCCAATGGTCTTAGTAAGCAAACAGGAACAATACAATTCAAGATAATCATGGAACAGTTCAGGAACAAAGAGAAAGGAATTGGAAGGAGGCTAGGGAATAAAAAGTGGAAGGGGACACTGACTGGTGAACTCCCAGTAGCTAGGAGCCCTACAACGAAGGCAACTTATTTCATCTTGGACAGGAATCCAGAGCACACTAAGTGTATCAAATCAAATTTCAATCTTCAAATGGTCATAAAAATGGGATAGATCAGACCAAACATAAGTTTTCAAAAGTTTTATTACTCAACAGTGTTCTCTTCTCAGAATCACTGTGCCTGTCACTCTAGCCTACACGTGTTTCATCACAGCATGTGGCTGTGAATCTTCAGGGCTAAAAGGGATGTATAAAGAAACAAATGATAATAAAAAGAAAATGAAAATTGCAAAACATACAAACAGTATGTGTGGAGGGAAGGGGCACCAGTGAAGTGGATACCAATAAAGAGGGTAGGAAAAAGACAAAAGGTGACTTTGGCTATGTTTGTTCAAAGAAGATTT
Source organism: Lissotriton vulgaris (assembly GCF_964263255.1). Lineage (NCBI taxonomy): Eukaryota > Metazoa > Chordata > Amphibia > Caudata > Salamandridae > Lissotriton > Lissotriton vulgaris. The sequence continues at coordinate 1,052,742,025 of NC_141694.1, read as the reverse complement.
TTAAATTTTTTGTGGTATTAACTAAAGACGTGTGCAATAGATTGTCAATCACGGATTTTGATGATCCGCCGAATTCGTTCAATGACTTACTGACTGACTTGGAACTGAAGACTAACAGTACGATAGACAGTGGCCTAAAAAACAAATCCAAATGGACACCTACACTACCTAGTGGTAACACCATTGATACTTTCTATAAACTAGTATTGGATGACATCAACAAGTATGAGAATAAAATCTCGAAACAGGGACAAAAAAACAAAGACAATCTAACCAGAGAGGAGAGAATAGCATTAAAAACTCTGAGTGATAACCAGGACATTGTCATCCGCGAAGCAGATAAAGGAGGGAACGTAGTTGTCATGAATAGAATAGACTACAACACAGAAATTTTCTCTCAACTTTCTGACAATTCCTGTTATGAAGCTATTCCCAGTAATCCCATGGGTCCTGTAACAATACTAATCAACAACCATTTGAGAGAATGGAAAGAGGCAGGTTTGATTAATGATGCTGAATACATGTTCCTAAAAGTCACACGTCCATCCTATCCGTGGCTATATACCCTGCCGAAAGTCCATAAAACCGCGTCCTTTCCCCCTGGCAGACCAATTGTATCGGGGATTGGGGGTCCGACAGAAAGACTTTCCCAATACGTGGACAAATTCCTGAGTCCACTGGTAAAAAATTTGCCATCCCATATTCAGGATTCTAAACATATCTTGAGTATTTTAACGGACATCACATGGCAACCTGGATTGATAATGGCGACCCTTGACGTGGTTTCGCTGTATACCTCCATTGAACCAGACCTGGGATTAAGGGCTGTTACAAAAGCATTAAACACCAGACCAATCACTTTGCTCGAACACACTAAGATGCTGATAACGATGATGGATATCATTTTAAATCAAAATTTCTTTGTATTTGATAAAAAATGGTACAGACAAACTAGGGGAGTAGCCATGGGTTCAAGGTTTTCCCCATCTTTTGCTAACATCTACATGGGAGCTCTTGAAGCTGATATGATCTGGAGCATTAAGGGCAGTAAATGGATTGATAATATATTGTACCGGGGTCGCTACATAGACGATTGCCTTTTAATATGGTCAGGATCAGAAACTACACTTGAGGAATTCTGTGTATATTTAAATGACAATGAGATGAACATGCGCTTCACCACACATATCAGCACCTCTAAGGTATCCTTTCTAGACTTAGAACTATACATCAAGGATGGTATTCTACATAGTAGATTATTCCGCAAAGAAACAGCATGTAACTCAATACTTCATAGCAACAGTTGTCATCCTAATCATCAAAAAAACGGAATCCCTTATGGAGAATTCATACGAGCAAGACGGAACTGTAGTGAAGAACAGGAATTTGAAACTTGTTTACAGGACATGCAGTCCAGGTTTTCGAACAGAGGTTATGATCCTCAAATCATTTCTAAAGCTGACAAAAAGATAAAAAAACAAGCAGGGAATCAACTTTGGCAGCCAGACGCTCAAGAACTGATAACAAACAACAACTGGTGAGACTTGTCACAGACTTCAATGAATTGAGTCCTGTAGTACGAAAAAGTTTCCAAAAACATTGGGGCATCCTTAGTGCAGACAGAACATTAACTGATGTTATAGGAAATCATCCTCAAATTACCTTTCGCAGAGGGAGGAATCTCAAGAATAGACTAAGCCCAACGGTGCCCAAAGTTACAAGGACTTGTGATTGGCTGACTCAAAAGTCTAAAGGCTTTTTCAAATGCGGTATGTGCCCAATGTGCAGATGGGCTAACCATGGAACTAAGACATTTCAGGATCACAGATCTAAACAGTATACAATCAACACAAACATTAACTGTAACACAAAGTTTACTGTGTACATCATTGAATGTGCCTGCAAAAGTAGATATGTGGGAAGTTCGATTAGGGCACTCAAAGAACGCATCAGAGAACATGCCAGAGCATATGCCACAAAGGACCCAAGATACCCCATGGCCATACATATGGCCTCTTGTCCTTCACAAGGAGAGGTCAAATCATTTACCTTCTATGGCATTGATGTGGTACAACCTTCAGTAAGAGGTGGGAACAGGGAACTCCGCCTTAGAAGGCAAGAAGCACTATGGATCATGCGTCTGGACACTACAAACAGAGGCCAAAACACGGATGATGAACTACATTTCTTCTTGGGTTCTGACCAATAGGATGCTCTCCTATCAAACATTAAGTATCTATATTGTATACGAAGAAATTGTGCAGCTGAAATTTGAATGAGAAATACTATGTTATTATTTTTTGGATCTGAATTCACTTAAATTTTCAGTCTACAAGGACATGTATAACTGAGATTTGAGGATGAATGTGTTAGAAATGTAGAAATAATAACCTTGTAAATAATGCCATCATATATTCCCAAAGGGGCTTCCATCGCTATCAATTACCCAAGACTTTGACGGTACTGTTTTCTTTTCCTCCCAACTGGGAATTGTTCTTCAATTTTCTGCCGTTTTTTTACCTACATCAAGTGGAATTAGTTCCATTTTATCATGTTAGACTCTAACGATAATCCAACACCCTATAGGGGTCACTCTCACCACTAGATTATAACCCTTGCCGGCTGCAAAGGAAATCACAAATAATTTTCATATGACCATTCTATTTAGCCTTGAACATAATCCTTGGTGAGCCTGGGGTTTCCTCCACTCACGAAACCAAATATTTTTTGAGACTCTAGATATTTCTGTGATATCACTTTCTTACAGGAGTTTATAGCGCACAAACTATACGCTAAACCAGTGCCTGATGCCTCTGACATAAATGTGATTATACTGGACCTAAAACCACGCAGAAAAATATTTTCTCCGTAAAAATCTCCTTCACGCAAACCCTCCTCCCCGTCCTTCACTTTTTATTAGGTTTCAAATTAATTTCTCAGTATGTTGACCCGGCTTTAGTTTAGATATATGAATTCCTCCTCTACTTTCGTATTCTTGAGCTGTCATTGTGATTCCGCTCAAGAGGTGAGTCTTGTTAGTAATGAGAGTAACTCTTCTATTTTTGCCAACAACTCCGCAAAGTGAGCATTCTAGTCTTTTTTGAAACTGCCCTATGTTAATGGGCGGGATCCGCGGTGTGTTTGTTCCCGCACTTGGAAACTGGAGCTGCACCAAGCTCAAACCACGGGCAACAAACGGGTAAGATTTTGAACGATCTCATCGGAGATCACTGCCTTTCATCATACGCTTTGTTAAATTACTTATACCACCTTGGAACATATCCTTGTTGTTTGATTTTCAGCCCTTAAATACTGATGCTGTGTAACACTACACGCTACCCTTTTTCTGACGAAACGGAAACCGAACATCATCGGTACCGCTCTCGTTTTTACAGAAACTACCCGATTAGGACCGGGTCGGAATTATCACCGGTCACCCGGTGAGTCTATCCTAGAGTGCTTCGGAATATACTCTCATGTCTATTTAAACCCTTGCATTGTACCAACAATCACCATTTCTTCTTTCTGATTGTGGTTTATTTATCTTCACTTTCCAGATAACGCGCCTCGATCATTAAGATCAGGTAAACAGAACCCCTTTTTTTCCCCCCGTCTCCCCTTATTCCTCGCCTTCTTTTGCAGCTACGTGATTATAGCCCGTCCTTCTTTCAGTGCTTAGATTGTTATTAACAGGCCTTGAATTACAGTTACCGGTATTGATATAAGTAGTTGACACGGCTGTGACTGTTCGTATGCTTTGAATTTTAAAGGTAATCTGTACTAATTAGTTAGGGGAAATATGCAAAGAATAATGCTAAAAATTCCGGCCTTCTAACCAACACTTACTTATTGACTGTGCAAGTTACCATTTATGATATGGGAATTTTTAAACAAATAGTGTGGAAATGATTGTTAAACACGATTTGGATCTCAAAACGTTTGAACGTATTTTATACAGTGAATACTTCTAGACAATGATAATTAGAGATTTTTTGGTCCATTAATGAATGGAGTAATGGAAGATGTTTTCTGTATGTTAAATGACTAATTTCCCATATTTTCCCTTGTGCCATCCATGTCTATGGTTAAGTAACACATTACCGATTTACAGCATTAAGTGGTCATTTAAACTTGGATTTTCAGGCAAGATGAAATTACGTTTTAATGTCTAGACCCCGTAAAGTGAAATACTTAAGAATGACAAGTCACCGCACAACACAATTGTTTGCTTAGTCAAGATTGGAACTTTGTTCACTAATTAGAGGATACATCAACCGTTTATATGCCGTATGTCACTACACACAATCTATTGCACACGTCTTTAGTTAATACCACAAAAAATTTAAAAATCTTCTTTGAACAAACATAGCCAAAGTCACCTTTTGTCTTTTTCCTACCCTCTTTATTGGTATCCACTTCACTGGTGCCCCTTCCCTCCACACATACTGTTTGTATGTTTTGCAATTTTCATTTTCTTTTTATTATCATTTGTTTCTTTATACATCCCTTTTAGCCCTGAAGATTCACAGCCACATGCTGTGATGAAACACGTGTAGGCTAGAGTGACAGGCACAGTGATTCTGAGAAGAGAACACTGTTGAGTAATAAAACTTTTGAAAACTTATGTTTGGTCTGATCTATCCCATTTTTATGACCATTTGAAGATTGAAATTTGATTTGATACACTTAGTGTGCTCTGGATTCCTGTCCAATTGCATTAGAGAGAGGTCCCTGATCCTCTTCTCGTACAGAGGTTAAGGTTTTCCTCTGCCAAGAAGCACCTAACTTTAAACTACAATACTCTAAAACTTACCGTGATAAGTTGTGCGCCAGATTTCTGAACACTAAAAAACCTGTTCACAGACTTTATAAAAACGTATTCCATCTTACTGACACTACTTAAGCAAACCAGACCCACCTGTGCTCCTATTATGCAACCACCTGTCTCTGAAATGGCCCCAGCACCTCTTCTGCCTCCCCAGCCTCCACAGGCCCGGCCTCCGCCTTCCTCAGATGATCCATTCTAATCGTCATTCTATTGCTTCTTTCTGTTCTTCCCTTACTTCTTGTCCTTCCTTTGCACTCCCTTATTCCCTCACCGATCTTAGTTTCAAGTTGCTGACATGTACCTCTACATATCTAGCTCTCTTCCCTTTCTCCCTACCTCACCCCTCTCTGCACCTTGTTAGTGTTTCATCTCACCTCCCCGTATCTCTCCTCGATCTGCTCAACCTCATCTCTTTTTATGTCACCTCTCTATTTCCTTCTCCATCTCTCTATGCTCACACTCTCTCTCCAATTCTCTCCATTTTCTACCTCACTGTTCTCTAATTCATTTCTCTCTCTACCTCACATCTTTATTACTTCCTCCTCTCTCTTTACCCCACCTTTCTGCCTCTTATTACCTAACCTCTCAGTTTAGCTCCCCATTCATTGCTATCACCCCCCCCCACTAAGCTCCCTTGTTTCCTCTTGTGACAGGGTTGAATCTTACCTTATTCTCCCAGAAGGATGAGGAACAGCAGATGGGGATAGTGTTAGCTGTTGTGGGGGTATATGGAGGGGGGGGACCTGCAATAATACAAGGACACTTGTAATGTGGCTAGTGGGTGACGACAACCGCGAGCGGTTGCCAACCCTTTTATTTATAGCCTCTGGTCCGTGCCCGGGCTGGAAGACTGTGGTGTGAATACATTGTTTTGCAGTGGCCGGATGGCTCACTACATCCCTCAAAACCTTTAATAAAGAGAACAATGACAAAACTATAACATTGTGAAACACAAGTCCATTTCTAGTCCTTATGAGTATTAGGTGTTTTAACATAGTCTCTGAGCTTCTGGCTAGGCTGGGGTTCTCTCTCAGCCGATACGGTTGGTCCTGCTGAGATGTGCCATCACTCCTTCTCTGAGCATCTCTCTCTTCTATGCCATGCCCCCTCTCTTCTTCATTCTCGGCAGGGCCTGCCTCTATCCCTGCACTTGTCATTGTATCTCTGTCCCCTTCCTCATTTTCTGTCAGGGGCTCCGACAAGACAGTTTCTGGCTATCCGCTCCAATTCACCTCCTCCGGCAACAAGACTTTCTTAAACCATGACACATTCCTTGCCAGTTGTTGACCTCCTCTCTAGGCTGTTATCATGGTCCCTTTTACGCCAACAACATCCCAAATGTCACGCTCAAATGGTGTCTAGAACTTTGAGCCCATATGTCTGTTCTTTATGACCACTTGGTCTCCCACCTTCAGTTCTACCTTCCTTGTTCTCCTTTGTCGGCTGGCCCTCTCGTTATTCATCTTCCTTTTGGCTTGAACCAAGTCTGTATTCATTGTTCCTTGGAGCCACTGATCTCTCACCGGCACAACGTCTCTCACCGCTCTCCTCATCATGAGCTCACTTAGTGAGCACCCTGTTGTGCTGTGGGGCGTCTGTCGATATGCCCATCGGAATTGATGCAGGCATTCTTTCATCTTGAGTTGCTGGTCAACACCAATCCTCAGCATTTTTTTGAGGGTCTGCATAAATCGTTCAACCTCCCCATTAGTTTGAGGCCATCTGGGGGGGGGGGTCACTTTTCGGTGCTTGATGTTCCGATGGTGCAAGAACTCCTGAAATTCCTCTCCTTGGAAGGGTGGCCCATTGTCTATCCGGATTTCCTCCAGCAACCCTAGCTGGGCAAAGGTTTTTTTCCAGTACTGGCTTGATGTACTCAAAAGCTGTGGACGATACCACCTCCACAATCAGGAACTTTGAATATATGTCCATCATTACCAGAGTGGCGCGCCCATATGGAAACTTTTCAAAATCCATGCTGATGGCGGACCATGGTCATGTGCTGGCCTCCTCTGTTATTATGGGATGCACGGGCAGCTCATTTCCTGTTATTAGGCAGGAGTGGCACCCTCTCAGTATTTCTTCAATCATTCTGTCGACCCCAGGGAACCACACTTTTGCTCTTAGTCTTGCCTTTGTTTGGCTATTCCCTGGTGTCCTTAGTGTGCCAGCTCCGCTGTCCTTCTCCACAACTACTAGGGCACCACGATCTGTGTTCCTCTTAGCACCAGGCTTTCTTCATTTTCACTGAGCTCCTCCCGGCATCTCCACTAGCCTGTTCTTGTTTCTCTTTCTCCATCTGGCAGTCTCCTCATGCCAACCAAGAAGTTCCTCCAGTGTGACCTCGCAGTGCCTCCTTGACGTCCGTAAGGCAACTGTCCCCTTTGGTGGCTCTACCAACTCTTCCAACAATAGTGCCCTTGGACACGCCGGTTCTGTTATTAGCTTCACAAAGCTCTCAGCTCCTCCATCTACCTCCCGCTGAGATTGAAGGTCAGCCACCATGGGATGTTGTGAGGAATAGTCAGCTGGATTGTTGACTCCAGGCCAATATACCACCTTTTAATCGTACTGCTGGAGCTGCACATTCCATTTTTAGATCCTCAGTGGCCCAATTCTCGCTATCTTTCCGAACAACTGCATCAATGGCTTGTGATCAGTGACCACCCGGAACCTATGTCCACATAGATAGATGTCAAAGTGTTGGCAAGCCCACCTGATTGCCAGCGCCTCTCTCTCAACTTGGGCATACCTTGTTTCGACAGCCATCAGTGCTTTGCTGGCATAGGAAATGGGCACCCATTTATGCTGGTCCGTCTGTTGCAGCAGTACAGCCCCTAGACCTATGGGACTGGCATCCACAATCATTTCAGTAGGGCTCCTGGGCTTTTAATAGGCTACTGTTGCTACTTTTAGGAGTGCACCTTTCACTTCTTGAAAAGCCTTAGATGCCGCACTTGTCCACACCCATTTTGTGTCCTGTTTAGTAAAGGCCCTCAGTGGCTCTGCAATGGTTGCCAGGTGTGAAATGTAGCATCAGGTCTTGTTCCACCATCCGCTTGAGCGTCACTCTCAGCAGTTCATGATGTTCCTCTAGTGTCTGTTCCTCTAGTGTCTGTGAGTATATTAACACATCATCACTCACGTTGATAATCCCTATCAACCCAGAAAGGGCCTGGCGAATGGCGTCTTGGAACACTTCGACCGTCAATGACACACCAAGCTCAAACGCTTGAATCTGCGCAGCCCAACGTGGGTCGAAAAGGTTCTAATGTAATGGCTGGCTTCGTCCAACACCAACTGGTGGTAACCGAAGTTGAGGTCCACCTTCGAGAACCACCTCGCCCCATTAATGTCCGCGACTATCTCGTCGATGGTATGCGTTATGCGCCTCTCCGTCTTGATCGCCTTGTTGGGGAGGCGCATGTTGACATACAATCTGATTGCTACCGGCTCTTTGGGAGCGATGACAAATGGGGATACCCATGGCATCAGTCCCAACAACTTTTCAACAACTCTAGCCTTCTCTAGCTTGTCCAGATCAGCCTCTTCAAGGGGTCGCAGGTGGAATGGTACTCTTCTGTGGTGCAACGCCACCCGTTTAATTGGTTTGACAATATGTTGAGTTTCACTTTCACTCCTTTGAGGCACCCCAATCCCTCAAAGAACTCTGGGAACTCTGCCATGATGTCTGCGGCATGAGACTGGTGAACCTGGTGCGCAAACATGACGAATCTCAGGTCTTCTGCCGAATGACAGCCTATTAAGGTCCCTGCACTATCCCGGGTCACATGGAACTTGGTCTTTGCCAAAACTTCGCCATGTCCGACCCCCACCTCAGTAACCCCTTGCAGAGGAATGGGGGTGTCACCTCCATATGTGAATATCCTTGCCTTCGTGGGCATAAACAGTGGGCGCGGATTGAGCTGGCTGTAGTGACTAGCATCCAGGATGTTCACGGATGCTCCTTTGTTAATAAGAGCAGTCACTTGGTTGTCACCGATTGTTATCTGATACATCAGTGGGGGCCTCTTCTCCCTGTCACCCCATCCCGTGAACAATATCACTAAGGCGTCGTCATCCTTATCATCATCCATGACCTGAAACTGCTGGCACAGGGCATCCAAGTCTTCTGTCCCTTCTGCTACCCTCGCCACCTGATTGACCTTTTCCACTCTTTTCCCGCGATTTCCTTGTCCTGCCACTTTTGTCGAACTCATGGAGACTTTTGCAAAATGGCCTGTTTTGCCACATTTCAGGCACTGTTTCCCATAGGCCGGACAGCCTCTTGGAGGGTGGGTCTCCAACCCACAGTTGTTACATCCACTTCTCCCTTGGCGGGCATCCGGGTATCCTCTGCTCCGTCCTGCTCCCTTCTGGATGGCGTCCACACTTTCCTCCTTGACCATCACTGGGTGCAACTGTGGCATCTCCAATGACCGCCTTGCCAGTGCCGAATTAATTTCTCCCGCTCTGACATCCGCCAGCTCATCCGACCGTCCCAAAATCATTATCTCATCCAGTGAAATACCGGGCTGCCGTAGGATGAGCTTGCTCAGCTCTGACGCCCTGCATCCCTGTAAGAGCTGTGCTCGTATTTCCAGCTGTTTGTCGATCCCTGTGCATGAGCTCGCCAATCTCCTGAACCGGGCAAAGAACATGTCCACAGTCTCACCCTCCTGCTGCTTCGCCGGATGCAGATTGAAGTGTTCGAAATCGGGGTTCAGCTGTGGGTCAAAATGCCGGTTGAGGTCAGCCACGGCCGCCTTGTAGTCAGTCTGGTCTCCAGTGTTGGGTAAGTCATGAAATAGCTTTTATAATTAGTCTTTGCCCATGTGGAGCATCATTGACAGCCTGCCTGCTCCATGGGTTTCTCTCGCTGCCAGAAAATAGTTTTTCAGGTGTCCGATCCATTTTCTCCACTGGGGTGCTGCCATGGCCGGGTCCACTAAGTGAGTGAATGGCGGCAGCGCCGCTAATGCAGAGTGCAAATGATGCTCCACCACTCCTCTGTCACCGCCTCCCGCATCACCTCCAGCCTGCACCAACATGTCCTCCACCTGTTGTCCTTTGGGGAGTGTAACAGGCGTCCCTATATCAGCAACCACCAGCCCACCTTGATCTCTTCTCTCTAGGGGTCCTTCCTCAGCGTTCCTGAGCTTGTCTCCACTTCCTTCCACCCCATCTGTCCTCTATGTTTTGCTACGGTCCTCTATGGATCTCCTTTCTGGTCTTGAGTTTGCCTATGCTTGATGTCTTCTCCTTTTGCTTTTTTTATTTTTTATTTTTTTATTTCTGCTACCCCTGCTGTGTGTGCATGCATAACTTCCTTCCTCTCTCTCACTCTGTGAGGGATGCGTCTGCCAGGCACCAGCGCATGTAGGTCCCTCCTAGGCCTCACAATACCACATAGTCCTGTGCGCACACCGTGCCTCGCTCTGCCGGCTGCCTCGGGCCTCCCAGTCCCCTTCGCCTGTCCACCCTCTTCCTTCACAGGGTCACATGCATGCCTCGTGCGCACAGCAGAGGGTTGGAGTCGTGATCCTCTGGCAGCAGGGGCCCAACCATGTTCCTCCCCACTCACTCCCGCAGCTCTTCGCGCCAGGCCACCCCCTTCCCCAACTGTCTCCGCCAACTCATGGAGCGACACAGCCTCTGCTATGCAGCCTCCTCACCTGTGGCAGCGACCACGTTGCCTGTGGCCGATCCTCCGGCTATGCCGCACCTTCCTTCACCATCTGCCGTGCAGCCCTGGATCCGCTGCTAACAGCACCGGTGAGACATGCTTGCTGCCTTCTCGCACCTCGCACCGCCTAGGTGACAGACAACTGGCACTTCGCAGGTTCGATGATCCCGCCTCGTCGCCAATGTTGTGGGGGCATATGGGGGGCTACTAAGTAAATGTAGGGGGGAACCTGCAATAATACACAAGCAGTCAGCTTGGGCCCATTCAGCGCCACCCGCGCTCCTTCACTCTGCGGTGTCCCCCAAGGATCATCTTTGTCCCCCCTTCTTTTTAATTTGTATCTCCAACCTCTTATTCACTCCCTGGGTAGGTGGGACGTCACCGTGTTCAATTACGCTGACGACCTACAAATTATTTTTCCCCTCACTTCCCCCGACGCCATCACCAACTTTCAGGCGGTCATGACACACATCCAGCATTGGATGAATCAAAATCAATTAAAGCTCAACCCTGGGAAAACTGAGCTCCTCCTTCCTGGGAGGAGCGCCTCCCACTGGGGCCCCCAGTGTTAAAAAGGGTTCCAAAGACAACCGGTAACCAAAAACCCTTTTATGTTGCCCGGCGGTATCGCCTCTATGACCCACCAATATTAATCAATGAAGAAGCAGGCGCTGGAGACTGGAAGGCAGGAAACGAGGATTTTATTCTCTCCGGAGGAGAACACGTCAATTCAGACAGCAAGTATCGTCACGAGGTGCTCTACCCGCATCTCTGAGACCTGGCCTCTTATACTAGGGTTTATGACCTTTATTGCACATAACACATTCTCGCAATACTTTAGTACTTGAAAGAACATCCTCGGAATCTCCCCTTCAGACCCGTTCCCACATACATTTACAGTTGGATTCCCCACCCCGGTCACAACAGGTGATGGTTGTCGCACAGCAGGGCATTCCGCCGATTCACGGAATGCATGGGGTTGATCGGATCTCACGGGGTGGGGGCTTTGATCGGTTCGGGGGTCTTTTGATGGGGAGGGGAAGCTTCCTACTGTACGGGGTAATAAACAGTATCCGCAGGGCCAGGTGGCGGCCTGGGAACAAGGAAGACAAACGGGGACACAGGAAAAGGGGGTTTGCATCAAAAAGGGTTTGAGGCCATGAAAGGAATGAGGGGAGGTGTCGCGCTGGGAACAGGATGGGATTCCGTGGTGAAGCTGCGCTGAAGAGGGGTTTATGACCCAAGGCATGAGAGAGCGGGAGTTGTCAGCGTGCGGGGGAATGCTTGCGAGGTTTAAGAGAGAGAGAGAGACGCGCTGGCTATCAGCGAGGAGCAGGGAGGCCATGGTGCTCAAAATGGCTGCCGCTTACGCGCACGAATGGGCTTGGAAAAGGGGCAAGATGGCGCCGATAATGTTCACCAAGTTTGTATTTATTTTCCACAGTCCTCCCTTTAACATTTCCAAGACATCTTGCTGGCCTATTTCCTATCTACACCTATATGCAGCGATCATAAGTAAGGGAGAGGGGACTTAGGCGAAAGAACTGTACATAAACATCACATTATAAACATCATATTGAAAAATCTCATCATTTAGTAGGCGGGTTCATCGTTAAGTTGGTTGCAGAAAAAGTCATCGTAATGCAATATCAGACTAGAATTACGTAGCGAGGGCGTTGGGTACAGATCATAGAATAAGAACTGGTAAGTTATCATATAAGTAAGTCCTTTTTGTATACGGCGAGTGCATAGTCAGTCCAATGGTGATTGGGAGAGAAAGGAGATACAAAAAAATATCAGAGTTCTCGTTGTCCTTTGTCGTCTTCTGTCAGCACTGTTGAGCACCTGGATTACCTATCAACAGAAATGTTCATGTGGATTGAGTTGTTGGGGGTCTGCGGGTAGGGGTGCATTCTGTTTGGTTTTCGTCAGACCTCGTAGGAGAAATGCGTTACGGTTTTGGAGCAGGTGCATCTTCTTCCGTAATGCAGAGCATAGATTTTGCAATGGAAAATGCAATTGTTCCAGAATTGTGAGATCTGTTCGTTTCTTGAGTCTCTGTGGTGGGCATTTCCTGTTGCTTCCATCATCTTCAGGGTGCTTGGTAGCGGGCAGAACCACAGACTTTGTTTATCTTTTCTTCGGGGGCGACCCTTGGTGGAGTTCTAGGTCACCGTTCTGGGATTTAACATAGTTCGTGGTCTACTTAGTCGGAGCTCCCTCCCTTCTGACGCAGGGAGTACTCTTCTCTGGGTAGCTCAGTAGGATTTGGAGGAACTTGGGAGTTCGGGTGGAAAGGTGCGGGTGTGAACAGTCCTTATGGTAGGTCGGAGGAGGAGGGGATGGAGCAAGGCCAAGTCGGGAACAGATCAGGGGGACGGAGGGTTTGCGACAGGCGGGTCGTAACCATGTTCAGAGAGCGGGGACTTTTTGGCACACGTTGATCATAGAGCAGGGGCTTCAGGTCAGCCCTTTCCTTAGCTTTGTTTGAAACAGTGCCCCGTCCTGCGACTCCTTACTGCTGTGGTCTCGCCTCGGCCTCCGTCGCTGATGTTCCACCATCCGCAGTCAGGCCGCGTGCTCCCACATCCGGTCTCTTTCCCCTCCGACAGTGATACCCTTAAATGAGTGTTGAAAAGACAGTCTTTAGAGATTTTGCAGAAAAAGGTAATTACATAAGTCTATTTCTCTCCCAACACCAAGCAACTGGGGTAAGCACTCGCTACATTGGAGATTCTTGCGGCTAACGTATAAACAATTGATGATGGGTTTGCTGGATTCCTTACAACTTCCTTTTGTTGGCTAATTCTTTGATGCTTTGATGATTATTACGTTCATTTGTCATATGTCTATTATAGTAGATGTCAGTTCTTCTGGCAGAGACCCATTTCCCTAGTATAAGTCTTGAAAGGCTAGGCTGGTCTTCAGGGCCTTGTATTTTACAAAAAGTGCAACGTGCTTTTCACCATAGTCTGATAGGCATCCTTCTGAGGGATGAACATAGGCTAAACAAGTCTTCATTTCATCAAAACATCTTATTTTCAGCAAGGTTTACAGCAACAAGGTCTTTCGATTTTCGATCTAATTTTTAACTTTGCATACATCTTTCTAACTTTCTATATAAATCCTCGCAACCTGGTTACTACAAAAACTCGGGGGGGGGGTGGTTTGCGATAATTATTAAACTTATCCTCGGGGAAGGTGGGATCTTATGAAAAACGATTAGGAACACAGCGAATCGGAGCAAGGGGCGTTTTTCAAGTTCTCGTTCAGGGCGGCTGATACCAAACTGGGGGCATTTTGGGTAGATGGGGGTGTCTCGATCATTTCTTACAGCTTGGGGTACGGAGACAATTTGCAATGGGGATGGTCGCATTACCACAGACACATTTTATCATAGAAGCCACTGACACATAGTTCCCTGAGAGTGGGTCAAATTTAGGGAACCTTAGTCGTCTTACCTGTCCCTTTCCTATCGGCCAATTTAAATTTCATCCATATTTTAGTAGAAAAGGAGAGGTAGTAACGTGGTACCGATACAATTTTATTTAGGACAAATTTGTGCTAATACTTGTGGTATTTGGGGCCAATCAGGAGGTGCACCAGGTTCGCCAATTAGGTGCCAGTTGCTAGGAAGAGGGAAAGTGTGGAGGGGTGGAAGAGTGAGTGAGAGAGAGAGAGAGAGAGAGAGAGAGAGAGAGAGAGAGAGAGAGTTAGAGAGAGAGTAAGAGAGAGAGAGAGAGAGAGACAATAGGCAAAACAGTACACATGGGACATAGAGAATGACCGTGTATTGTTTGGGCTATTCAGTGCGTTACCCAACGTTAGACGTTTCGGGTCTGTGTTAGGATGTAAAAAGCATGCAGTTTTGGGACAGAAAAGCATTAGATTTGGTACAAAAAGGTCGTGCATTGGGTAGGGCGTCCTTTTTGTGTCGTCTTGCAGCGGTAGTCCTTTTTCATGCATCGGGCGTGACGTGGTTCCAGATCCCTTACGATACTCTCATCGGGATTCTAATGTAACCTGCAGAGGGAAAAAGGAGGGAAAGGGGAGGTAGGGGGACAACATTCGAACACATCAAATGTATGGGCACGAAAGTCCTTTACTTACCACATACTCGTACTTATCTCTTCGGGATATAATCCCTTAGGGTTCTGGTTTCCTAAAGTCATGGGGGCAGGCAATGTGATAGGTTGTTCATGGGGAGGTTCGAGGATGGCATTAAGGATCGTGTGTAGTGAAAACGCTAAAAAGAGGAATCAGAGGTGCCTAGCGTGGGGTACCCGGTTTTGTAGATGTATCCGGCCATCGGGATCCCTAAATCATTCCCAAAGCTGTGATGTTCTAAGTAAGGCATATCAGTTCTTCGTTCAACCCTGTACCTTAGTACCTTCGATCACCATATCTTTATAACATTTTATCAATCACACCGTTTTACTTTACCCATTCTCAGAAGTCGAGGTCCTTCCTCATACGTCAGTTCCTGAGCTTAGTCGCATATCTTGGAGGCAGCGTATCATACCTTCGATTCGACCATTAACCCAGGGCCGAACAACCATTTCTCGGATAACCTTTAAAAAAAAAAAGCAGAACAGTTGCGCACAGAAAAACCCTCCCACCGATACCCGCATTTACAAAAGTATGCGATGCCTATCCATAGCTTTTTAAGACCTTTATTTGTAGAATTATTCAGTACGTGAAATGTGAGAGCGCAATTCATATTTTGCCCTGACATGTCGTCGATGGAAGCACATACAGTAGGGGGTTATTTTGTAGCACAAGAACATGTAAAAAAAAGGTCTAATTAATTATTTGCAAGTAACCAAAAACATTTCATTGCGTGACGAAGGAATCAGGGGCATTTCAGTTCATAAATGGAAACACAGTCAAGCTCATCGTAATCACATTTCCTAGATGTAAACCGCGGGTGTGCATCATAAGCGACGTTATGTATCAGTTACAACAAATATCAAAAATAAATTGTTCATTGAAATCAACGTTTTACGGAACCCTTCTTAAATGTTCGCCAAGTGAACCCTCCTCCCTTTGACATCGAGTGCGCAATGGTTCATGTATATATATATATATCTTAGTACATCAAGTTTCATTAGCTAAGGAACACCACGAGGCATCCGTTAGTTTCCATTGATACCAGCGCCATTTTGGGCGAGGCCGGTTTAGTCCGGAAGTAGCATCAGGGGCAAAATATCCCCGACAATTGGCGGTTGGACCAGAGTCCCTTTCGGCAGTTCAAAAGAAAACTGTGCTAACAGAGGGGCTGGTGGTGTGGACCGTCAATCAAGAGAGGGAGGGGGTAGAGTCTCTCTTACCGGGTCATGTTGATGTTCAGCCGGAACTTGCTCGAGTTCGTTAGCCCATAATGTTCCTGGGTGGTTCAGACGGAAGCTGATGCAGACACGAGAGCACCGCCATCTTGTTGCTGTGCCGTGGTTATTTCATTTGAGATCAATGCAACTGTTCCTCACCGGAAGCCTGAAGGGGCCGAGGGCTCTTGGGACTTTGGTAGAATCTTCAAAGTCGAGGGGATGTTTGTCGATGGTGGGAGCTTGCGCCCAGGTGGGCAAGTGCCCGAGTTGCAATTTCGGACAAAGTTACTCCAGCGGCCTAGACCCGCCTTTCGAGGGCCCAGACGCCATTTTGAGACCCTGCAGCAACCGCCCTTCGTTGTATCTATCAGGAGAGGAAGGAACTTCTTGTGATGGCGAAAGACGGAGCATCATGTTGCTGGAGCAGGACATTTTGGTTCGGGGCGCCAGGGTGCAGCAGTGGAGCCTTCATCTGGGGGGGGTGAGGGAGGCTCACTCGTGCCGTCTCCCTCTCCCGGCGCATCCTACACCGTCCCTTGGAATCAGGGGCGCACATGATGACCACCCTACACCCCTGATTCCGACTCTTGGGGGACCACTGTACGTCCGGTGCTCCGTAAATATGCCCGTCGGACATTGTATGTCCTGTACTACGCAAGTATACCAGCCGGGTCTTGTATGTCCTGTGCTGAGAAAATATACCAGTCGGGCATTATGTGTCCTGTGCAGCGTAGGTATATGGCCGTCGCCCGGCTGGAGGACATCGGCGCCGGATCAGGGCAGGGAAGCCTCCTACCTGTGGAGGTGGAAGAGGCTCGTCCGCGTCGCCTCTTCCTCCCTGCCCACCCTGCATCCGTTCGATGGAGAAATTCGTGATGGCCGGACCAGGAGATACAAGGGAGGGGGTCATTTTCATCCGCCCCCTCCCTACTCGCGGTCCGGGGGACGCCATCCCTGGAAGGGTAGTATGGGAAGACCATTTCATTGCCTGCTTGGCGGAGCCTCCAGGACCTTCTCGCCGGCGATCTCTTTTTGGCCCATGGTTGCTGGCAGGCCCCGCCCCACACGTGCTATGTGTTTCGGATGGGCGGGACCATCGAACTGTTACATTGGAGGACTTCCGGAGTGAGCATAATATGTTTTGTATTTTTCCTATTAGTCAAGTTTGCTTTTTAGAGAGTTCTACTAGTTATTCTATTTACTGTTGGTTGTGTGTTTTACCGTAATTAAATCCTAAGTTATATAATAGACGCTTGGCTTTCTTGAGTCTTTTCTCTAACGGGGGGTTGTTTACACTGACCTGCAGTTGTGTTTGTTTTTCAGAGTGGGGGAGCAACAGAGAGCAATCAGTCCCAGAACTCTAACATGTCGTTAAAATTGGTCTGACGAATTCTGTGCCACCGAGCATAATCAAACGGGGTGGTCCTGTCTGTTCTGTCTGCACTAGTCTGATTGGTTTTTATCTCACGTCTTTTTCCTTTCTGTCGGTCCGTCCTTTCTGTCAACCCTCCATTCTTACCTATGCTTTGCAGAGTCGGGCATTGGGCTTTCCAGTGTCCAAGACATTTACAGAAAGCACATTGGTTTTGTTTTAAATCTGTCCGTCCTGTGCGTAATGTCGGGGGATTACCTTCGGGTCGTTGTGTTCCGGGGTTGGCTTGTCGGCACATCCCTTTACACCGTTCGCTTTTCATGTCTACTCCTCGGGACTGTGCCATCGCTGGCCCTTCCCTTTGCCTACTAGACGTTTGGAGGGTTATCCGTCGTGTCCCCTCACCTTTTCTGAATTCGTCGCCTTCCCTTCGTTGCGTGGCTTCTTTGCGCCACATACCGAGACTATCGAGCATAATAGGTGTTGTTTCATTCCTACGAAGGGCTATTTCTACCGTTTCTATTTTGTCAAGATCAAAGGATCCTCTCAGTGGCCACTGTCTTTCTCGATCCTTTTTCGTATATTTATGCCACAGCTCACTGTAGGCTATAGCGATTAATCCATGCTTCATGAACATGTCCTTATTAGGGGTGCCTTCCAGCGGAGCCGGATGGTTCATCTCTAATAAGCGGTCCGGGTTAAACAGGCTACTAACCAGTGGGGAGAAGACAGGCATGACGGATCACAATGGGATAATAGTCAGCACTACCTATCTTATCACTGCGCGCAAAGACTAGACAGAATATTTCTATTCTACGTTGTTTGCACGTAGTGAATACCTCATGAACCAATTCTGAGCAATCAATCAACGTTAGGTCAAAAATAAAAAATCAATATGGTCAATGGGGAGAATAAGTAGGCTCGCAAAGGTTCGCGTCACCTACCCTTTCACTATCTGTAAAGAGGGGACCTATTTTTTCCCTGTTTGAAGACAGAGAATCTCCAGAAAACAATCTATAACAGTTAATCAATGGGGGGAAGGGGCAATTGTTCAGTGGGGGAGAAAGATAGGTCCGACGGGTGCGTACCTATCCTTCGCTGTTTATAAAGGGAGAGCCTGTTGTTTCTCCGTTTGTAGACAGTGAATCTCCAATAAATTAACAAAGAGTAATACTAGTATTTTCTCAACAATTATCAATTACTTTCAATTATCTATCACTTTCGCAATTCGTCGTGTTTACACGACCTTACCCGGACCGCATGGACAGTTTCTCGTCTTCCGAATCCAGCGCCCGATCGTCCTCTTCTCTTCGTACTTCTCGTGGCACTCCTGATGGTTCCCAGTCAGGACCGCAGATCACTCGAGAGAGGTCTGTTCGGAACCAGTGAAGTTCGGATGATCGGCTGTCAGACAAGGGTCTATCGGACAGGGTACCTTCCGATCGTTGCAGTCGTTCACTCTGTCGTCAGGACCTCTCCCACTGGATCCACGAGTCGCTGATGGGCCCCACGTTTGGGACGCCAATTGTTAAAAAGGGTTCCAAAGACAACCGGTAACCAAAAACCCTTTTATGTTGCCCGGCGGTATCGCCTCTATGACCCACCAATATTAATCAATGAAGAAGCAGGCGCTGGAGACTGGAAGGCAGGAAACGAGGATTTTATTCTCTCCGGAGGAGAACACGTCAATTCAGACAGCAAGTATCGTCACGAGGTGCTCTACCCGCATCTCTGAGACCTGGCCTCTTATACTAGGGTTTATGACCTTTATTGCACATAACACATTCTCGCAATACTTTAGTACTTGAAAGAACATCCTCGGAATCTCCCCTTCAGACCCGTTCCCACATACATTTACAGTTGGATTCCCCACCCCGGTCACAACAGGTGATGGTTGTCGCACAGCAGGGCATTCCGCCGATTCACGGAATGCATGGGGTTGATCGGATCTCACGGGGTGGGGGCTTTGATCGGTTCGGGGGTCTTTTGATGGGGAGGGGAAGCTTCCTACTGTACGGGGTAATAAACAGTATCCGCAGGGCCAGGTGGCGGCCTGGGAACAAGGAAGACAAACGGGGACACAGGAAAAGGGGGTTTGCATCAAAAAGGGTTTGAGGCCATGAAAGGAATGAGGGGAGGTGTCGCGCTGGGAACAGGATGGGATTCCGTGGTGAAGCTGCGCTGAAGAGGGGTTTATGACCCAAGGCATGAGAGAGCGGGAGTTGTCAGCGTGCGGGGGAATGCTTGCGAGGTTTAAGAGAGAGAGAGAGACGCGCTGGCTATCAGCGAGGAGCAGGGAGGCCATGGTGCTCAAAATGGCTGCCGCTTACGCGCACGAATGGGCTTGGAAAAGGGGCAAGATGGCGCCGATAATGTTCACCAAGTTTGTATTTATTTTCCACACCAGTATTGGCCAACTGAGCTTGGTCCAACGCCTCTTCCTGCTGGCTGTGTAAAGAGCCTCGGGGTCATCATTGACTCTGAGCTCAATCTCAAGGCCCAGGTGAGCGCCGTAACATCTTCCTGCATGTTCCAGCTACACAGGATACGGAAAGTCGCCCACCTCTTGACTCCTGAAGCCTTGTTACAAGTCTTAATAGCACTGGTGATGTCCCGTTTGGTCTTCTCTAATTCCCTGTACCATGGCCTTCCCAAATCCCTGCTGTCTAGGCTTCAGATCGTCCAAAACCAGGCCGCCAGACTGGCATTCAAAATTCCAAGATGGCAGTCGGCCAAACCTTTACTACATCAATTACACTGGCTACCAGTCAGCGAAAGAATAGCCTTCAAGGTTTGTTGCCTGGTCTTTAAAGCCTTGACTGGCCCCTCCCCCGCTTTCTTGAAGTCCTTGATCACCCCCTATTGTCCCCCCCGCATTTTGAGGTCTACCCACCTTCAGCTTCTGGTCACCCCCCGTTTCAAACTCACCAAACTAGGTGGCCGCAGCTTCACTCACTTGGCTCCCAAGTTGTGGAATTCTCTTCCACTCTCACTTAAGACCTTGTGTTCTCTCTTATCATTTAGGAAATCCTTAAAAACTTTGCTCTTTTCACACCCCCGCTAAGTCCCTCTTGCACAGCCTCAGTGTCCAATCAGCGCCAGGAAACTCATGGTGGCAGTGCGCTCAATAAATTCCCTTTAACATTAACATTAACATTAACAAACACTTGTAATGTGGCTAGTGGGTGATGACAACCACGAGCGGTTGCCAACCTTTTTATTTATAGCCTCCGGTCCGTACCCGGGCCTGGAAGGCTGTGGTGTGAATACATTGTTGTACAGTTGCCGGATGGCTCAATACATTAGCCCTAAATGAAAACCTGAGGAAACAGAGAGAAGAAGTGAGAGGCTTGGTCAGAAACAGACCAATCACAGTGAAGCATAAAAGAGTAGAAGGACTAAAAGACAGATGGAGGGGAGGTGGGACAGAGAATTGAAGAGAGCCCTGGGACAAGAGGGAAGAGGAAAGAGGAAAGAAAGGAGCGTGGGCAATATTCAAGAGGAGAGATAGAGAGCGATAGTGATTATATTGGAAGTATTCTAAACCAACACTATACACTTGGGGCCCAATTCACAAAAACCCTCCATACTCATGGTGGGATCTCAACAAGGGGAGTTTGGGGGGCAGCCAAGCCTCAAGGTCTGCCCCCCGGGCAGATTGGGAGGGGGAGGGGGCGAGATGGCGGCAGCGATTTTGCAGTTTTGGGCTGCCTTGGGAGTAGCCCAAAGGCAGCCCAATTTCAAATGCCAGCCCAAGGTTTCATTAGGGGTCCCTGCGCTTGCCCAGCCACCATTTTAGGTTTTGGTGACCTGGTGGCTGGGAGCGCAGTTAGTTAGGCTTTTTGGTCCCCGCCCACCCTCCCTGGGCTTTGTGGTTTTTTGGGAGATTTTTAGTTAGGTTTTCCGAGTTTGGCCTGGTTTGGAACAGGTGCGCAGGGGTTTTACGTTTTGTATGTTGTCGATTGGAACAGGTGCTGGTGGCGTTGTTTTGGAAGTTGGCCAAGTTTGGCTGGAGTTTGGTAGTTTAGCGTTAAGTTGGGGAGTTGGGGCCCGATTCACAGAATGAACTTAAGACATTTGGTATTCACAGAATGCACTTACTACTATCTGGTATTCACAGAATGCACTTACTACTTTCGGGATTCACAGAATGAATTTACTACTTTCGGGATTCACAGAATGAACTTACTACTTTTTGGGATTCACAGAATGAACTTACTACTTTTCGGGATTCACAGAAGAGACTTACGACTACTAACTTTACGTCCGCCGCCGGGCCGTAATTTCCGCCACAGGGCCGGATAGTACGGCACTTTGGCGGACTTTACCGCACATCTGCGCAAATTCCGATTACGGGCCGTAAGTTACGATTACGGGCCGTATATTACGATCACGGGCCGCAAATTACGATTACGGGCCGTAAATTACGATTGCGGGCCGTTTGTCATGTTAGCCAAGAGGAAACACCTGGCCAAGGTCCACCCATCCCCCAACATGGACCAGCTGGCACACAGCAGCCAATCCCAGCCAACAGCTCCATTTTGCCATGGTGTATGCTGCCACTGCCTACCATCCCCCACCACGCTCCAGCTGAAGCTAATTAACACTAATTGACCAGTACCACAAAACACATAAAAGCAGCACACAGTGAAGAAACAGGTTTGGACACAGAGAGACTGTTCCTACAATGCTTTCAGTGACAGTGAACATGGAGCAGAGACGGAAAAAAATTTTCACTGCAGAGGAGACCACCATGCTAGTGGAATACATTGTAAGGCACCACAATCGCCTACATGGGCTACCACCATATTGCACCAGTGGGGCACAGAAGCAAGAACTATGGCAGCAGATAGCCACTGCTGTCTCAGCCCTGGGGGTGGAGAGGCGAACCATACAGGACATTAAAAAAAAGTGGCAGGACGAAAAGCAGAGGGTCAAGGAAAAATATTCCACGATAGAACTGCGCAGAATCCTCCCTGCTGCATGCCCTGGACCCCGCATCCAGCTCACCCGACAGGAGGAGGACATCCTGACAACAATACACCCCCACTTGGTCCATGGGCTGCCTGTCAGTGACGTCCGCCACGTGGTACCAGGTAAGTGGAATGAAAAGAAAATGTGCATGAAGAGATTGTCTGTGTTACACTGTCATAGTGATCATGGAAATAGTCCTAAGTGCATATAAAAATATGGTTAGTCAGAGACTCATGTGTCACCCACTACGCAGCACCACAAGTCCCAGAATGCTTTGCATCAGAAAAGGCTAATACCCCCCCACCCAATTAAAAACATGTGCACAGTACTGATGCCATACATACACAACCCAGATAATTCAATAACTGTACATATTGACAGAAAATGTGCAATGACAAATGGAAATTTAAAAGTAAGTTTAATAAATAAATAAGCTAAAGACAAACATTAGCAGGGAAGCGCCAGTACCAATGTGACATGTGACCAATTCAAGCCTTGCGCAAACACTGATGTGTCGTGTACATATGGTTGTGCACTGTGGTGCAGGGATAGACAGATGTGTGTTGAATCTGATGGTGTGTAGGGGGGGCTTTGCTGAAGTTGTGTCGGAAGAGCTTTGCAACTCCAACAATATCCATGTACTGCCCATACCTAACGTGCTGTGCCACTCCTGACATCTGCCTCAAGCAGGCGTATTGTTGCGTCACAGCAGCCTCTGATAGGTGATACTGTGAAATAATGTAGATTAGTGTATCCCAAACTGTGCTTCGCAGAACCCCAGGGGTCCGTAACACATTACCATGGGGTCCATAGGCATCATTTTTTAAAGCACAGAAATTTTCTTGTATAATTAGCAGCTTACCAGCAACAATAAACGTGTCAAGATAATGCCAGTGATCAATGTACCTGCTGGAGCATGAGGAGAATGTTGTTCTGTGGCAGCTGCAATGTAACAAATGTAGCACAGAGTAGAAATGTGCCTACTGCAAAGAAAGTATAAAATTCATCTTGAAAAGCAGTATTGTATGTACCTAGGATTGTGGTTACTGCTTTTGTCACAGAGATTCATTTGTTACTGTGCTCTTCATGAGTGACAATCATAATCTAGCAGAGGGACCTATAAACTGTCATCAAAGAGCTGCTTGCAAATTGCATGGTACCAGTTTGTAACTTAAACATCTCCCAGTTATTATTTATCCTGATGCTGCTAAGAAGAAATTATTGGGTAGAAAAACGTTTTGTATGCTAAAGTCAATGCTAGCCCCTGTGTCATGTTCTGAATACTGAGTTTGTGCTTTTCCAGACCAAGAACTCTTAAAACACTTCATATACACACATTTACATGTACGATTCTATGTCTCTATATGTGTGTGCTGGAAAGTGCTCTGACATTCTACATTGGTATGAAAGATGCTATAAAACAAATGAAATACATTTGACAGAGGGCCTATTACTTCTACATAAAACACTAAGGGCCAGATGTACGATCGGTTTTCAAATGCGCAAACGGGTTCGCTAACCCGTTTGCGCATGCAAAAACCTATGGGGCCATGTACATAGCCAATTTAGCAAGTTCAAATTTGTTTGCAACTCTCTAAATAGGTTTAGCAACTTGCGATTTGGAAGCAGCATTCCCTTCCAATTAGCGAGTCTCAAAAAACATGTACAAATGTTTGTGGTCGCAAAACAGTCACAATTACCACCTACTTCAAGTAGATGGTAATGCATTTGCTAATGGGAAGGGGTCTCCGGGGGACCCCTTCCCCTTAGCAAAAGCAAGCAAAATAATATTTTAAGGGCAGGCAGTGGTCCCAGGGACCTCTGCCTGCCCTTAGCAAAATGTAAAGACAACTTTACAGTTACTTGATTGATTTTACAAAATGCATTGTAAACAGGCAGCATTTTCTTTTCTAAACTGCTATATTGAAAAGTTGGCCCCGACATGGTGGCCTGCAGAGCCCAGCAGGCCACCATACCTGGGAGGGCTGGCATTCCCAATGGGCTTGCAAATTGGGAGCGGCTCAATAATATAAATGAACCTCGCAATTAGCGACCCCATTGGGAATCCCAGACAGTGTCAAACACACTGTTGTACATTTC
The DNA here is from genome assembly GCF_964263255.1 of Lissotriton vulgaris. NCBI lineage: Eukaryota > Metazoa > Chordata > Amphibia > Caudata > Salamandridae > Lissotriton > Lissotriton vulgaris. The sequence continues at coordinate 1,052,717,738 of NC_141694.1, read as the reverse complement.
ATTTAGTGACTCGCAAATTACCACTTGAAAAGTGTAGCAAATTGCGAGGCGCTACATTAAATAGTCGCACATCTTGACCCAAAATACTTAGTACTTTGAGTATTTGTTTTGTGTGCACACGTGTGTATTTTTCTCAAATTACTGTTAAAATGATTGAAATTTAACTCATACTAATTGCATGGGGGTCCTCGGCTTCCAGTGGTGACTCAATGGGGGTCCTCAGGAGTCAGAAGTGTGGGAACCACTGATGTAGATTACACTGACTCACTTGGATGCGGCATACTCCAAAGGAGTGCACACCCTGCCACCTCCAAGCTGACGTAGCGCAGGGCCTCACAACATGACGATTCACCATAGTAGTGTCACAGTGCAAATACTCCTAAATGTGTTGTCTGTTGTACACCACTGTTGTGTCACAGGAGTGATGCAACCACAGTGTAAATCTATTTTCCCCAGGGGCTTGTAAACCTGCCACTAAAGTCTCCAAACAGTACATCACCCTGTGCTGGCCTAAATCACAAAGCAGATGGTGAGAGTATCCTCTGATGTAAACATGTCCAACACCTATCCTGTTGTCCAATTTCCAATATGCCACGCCATTACATCCCCAACACACCACTGCTCCTACCTGCCCAGTCTGCGGCAGTTCCACGCAATACTGTTATCACACAGAAGATATGGGCAAATCCCCGAAACTTTACACAAGCACATTTCCATTTGTCTACTTTTCTCTCTTCTCACCCATTGACAAATCCAGCCAGAGCACCGACAACTTCAGTAGCAGAGGTCACCGCATCGCATAGGAGGATTCGGCAACGTACCGATGAAGGCATGTCAACCACACTAACTGGTAAGTCAAAGGAGATGGTCAAAAAGCATACATGGTCAGTAGACAACAGAGGGACAAATAGTGCCCAGCTATGTAAGACAACCATTTATGCTACATTTGCTGCATGACAATTGGAGACGTCAATGGACATTCACCGTTTACATATGACATTTGTGAACAGCGAAATACAAATTATAACATGTCTTGCCTCATCATACCTTTGTAAATGTGGCACACAACATGTATTACATCAACAGACCCAGAACGGGGAAAGCAATCCTGTAATCGAGGGCCACAACAAGTCAGAAGGGTGTATACACCATATTGTAATAGTGTTTGTAGACATAATCAAGAAGTAGCATTTGCACCGATACGGAAATGAAGACCAAACGCGGAGATAGCAGTCTCTGTAGTATTGACAATGCATACACTGTCCAACTTCAAATCTTTCATACATACTTTGTTCAGCACAGTCCACAGAGCTGATCATGTACTGCGTACATTGGATGGATAAATTTCGGACTTCAACAAAACACGATAGTGGACTTTACCTCTGGAGTCGTAGGCATGTCATTGTGCTATAGGTAGCATCAAGGTAGTGGGCCCAATCTAAGTTATATGTGGGATCACACATTACATAATGTATGACACACTACTGCAACGGTGGTGACCATGACTGCTTGTGCCCGTCCTGTGCCAGGAATCCAATGCATCACATGTGGCAGCAGGAATGTAAAGTTGCCAAACAAACTTATCATTCTAGGTACAATGCCGTCCTCCCATAACCCCAGACGCCCACTGACTCCTGCTACTAGGTTGGACTTCACATCTGCCCAGGGACCACAGACTGATCCGGTGCTGGGCCATGGTAAGTCAAGCTTGCTGAATGCCTATGAACTGTGCCTTTCACCTCCACCATATGTGTTGTACAACACTGTTATCCTGCATCACAATATGCTCACATGGGGCATTTGAACACATGGCCGATCAGACCCTGGTGGCAAATGAGATGCTGACACAAAATGTATGCCAAGTGTGTGCACAATGGACATACAATAGAACAATGTGTCATGAGAAACCTCCACAACACAACAGGCTTGCAAGTCAATGATATGCTAAATACCTAGGAAAATTAACATGCACAAATCAATATGAAATTGGCATGGCTGAGGCACACACTGGTGCCAGTTGTGTACCTGTGAGATGGGTGTAGGGGCTGCTGAGGTGATTCTTCATGCAGTTACACCTGCAAAATCATTTTGCTGAAGAGCAACAGGATAATCCAGTGCAGGTGCGAAGATTCAAAGCTTCTCACCTCCTCTGCAATGTGTGATCAAATCCAAATGTTGTCTTCTGCTTGCCTCCCTTCTACCATATCCACATGTATTGGTGAGTGTATGAAATATGAGGTTTGGATGTCTGCTGCACACACAAGACACTATCTGTTGTCATGTGAGTAGTACCATGATGTTGGAAATGGAGCATGGGAACAGAGAACACTCAAAGGATGGACATTAGTAATCTGCGTTCTCTCATTCAATAATGAGCTGTGTGACCTCATGGGTAGGGAAGCACATATGGGCAACATCAGGCCCCTGACAATTGCACATCTCACACATGAACTCCTTTCTGACTTCTCAACACACAACATTACACCCATGAAAATAGTCAGTCACAATGGTAAGGGTGAAATCAGTAACCTTCTCATACAAGTCTGTCAGTTGATGTGTCATCTAATTGATGTAAGTGCCGCATGGCTGTAAGGTTGCAAATGCTGCTTGTGAGCAGGTGCCCACTTGTTAAGTCAATGAGCTATGCATGCTGCACAGCGTCCTTGATTATCCACAAATGGCTAATGAGAATGTCATTTGTTCTCATAGCTACAATCTGTTGTACGAAAATATGGACATGTATTTCTCATCACAGGTGCTGACAGGATGAGACCACTGCAGCGCACACCATCCCGGGGGATGCATGACATCCTGGCTGCAGCTGTGAAACTGTCACGCACCTGTCCCTCAGGTAAATTGGGCATGAGGAGTGTCAACAGCTCAGATTACAAAGCCATTACATAGATCAAGATCCCCTTCTACATGGAATCAACAGTTGTTGATTACTAAGTGAAATACAGACCAGGAGTGACACATATGCATGTCTGTCATTTGGTGAGGCAGATTGTTGATAATGTTGTTTCTACCCTCTACAGCTATGTCTACAACTACTATGGTGAGACAGGTGCAGCAGGATAGACTAGGAGGGAACGCAAAGGGACAGAGAGTTGTGGCTGGAACTGGTGAGTTTGCTAGTATCATGTAGATCTCCGTGTAACACCTCAGGGCTATGGTGTGAGCGGCCATTTGTGGTGGTATCCAAACCAGATCACATGATCCTCATCTGCTGATGCAAGGTGCAGTAAATACAACCCTGGTGTTGCTGCACATGTAATACCTGGTCAATCACCAATACAGTTGCAACCTCTGTGTTTCAGATGATGCTGTTAAAGAGGCTGACAGACCGACAACCAGTAGTGGCAGACGGGAAATCCGAGGGGAGAATCCCCTGATCCTCCAGGCAGCAATGTCGGCTGCAACTCATGCCCGAGAGGAGGAGGATCAAGAGCAAGAGGACGTTGCCTTTGAGGAGGATGATGAGTACAATTTGTTAGACTCCGGGGATGACAATACTGACGTCCCCGCCTCACATCTTCTGACAAGCAATGCCCGTCTGCCTCCTCTCAGACTATCAATACCACGGCAAATATCAACACAGACACAGCTACCACACATCCACTCACAGACATCACTCACTCACAGCCCTCACGTCCGGGACCGACATGGTGGTTCCCCTACCCACTCTTCCCTACGCAGTGAATCCCTGCCATTCTCTCCACCATCTGTGGGAAGTGCCAGCCCTGTTGTGGACCAGGTATCCCCTGGGAACCCTTCTCCTGCCCACAGACTTCTACCTGCCAGCCTCCCTGTTTTTGGACCTGCTCATCTCATCCCTGGCAGACACCAGCAGAGGGGGCCTGCACATGACTATGGTGGCCAGTGGGAGCAGGACTTCTTCCTGTGAGGCAGGACATTCGAGGCATAGGGGCTACCCTGTCTGACATATCTGGGTTCCTGCAGGACATGGCCCAATTCCCTCAGGGGGTGGACAGGGTGGGCCAAGCTTTGGACAGGATGGATAGCACTTGGCAGGAAATGTCTAGAAATACAAGAGACCTGATATCCATCCAAAGGGAAGAGAGTGCAAGACACCATGCCTTGGCCATGAAGATGATGGAGGGCATGGTGAGAGTGGTCCAAAGTCTACCTTCACAGCCAACGCAGGGAGGGGGACAATCATGTCGGCCTGTAGGACAGCACATCCCCACACCTGTAACACAAACTGCACAGCACCACAGCCAAGGTACACAAACACACCCGCACCCTGAACAGTCACTCCCACCACCCCCACTACCTGCCCAACCACCACCAACCGCTGCACAGTCACTCCCACCACCCCCACTACCTGCCCAACCACCACCAACCGCTGCACAGTCACTTCCACCACCCCCACTACCTGCCCAACCACCACCAACCGCTGCACAGTCACTCCCACCACCCCCACTACCTGCCCAACCACCACCAACCACTGCACAGTCACTCCCACCACCCCCACTACCTGCCCAAACACCACCAACCGCTGCACAGTCACTCCCACCACCCCCACTACCTGCCCAACCACCACCAACCACTGCACAGTCACTCCCACCACCCCCACTACCTGCCCAACCACCACCAACCACTGCACAGTCACTCCCACCACCCCCACTACCTGCCCAACCACCACCAACCTCTGCACAGTCACTTCAACCACCTCATCAACCAGCCCTTGTCCAGCCACAGACACCTAATGTGCAGACACCATTGGCACCTGCACCTCTTGATCAGCCTGGACAACACCCACAGACATGAAGGCGACGACCTCACCCCTCACCGCGTTCCTCCCCCCCACGATTGCGGCAACGCAAACATGACCGCCATTAAAATGGCTTATTTGTTTTGGGCTCCTTAGGAGTATTTTGACAATAAATATCTACTACTGTAATATTCTGTTGTGTAGTATGTCTCTTCTGACGATGTAGGCATGTGTGTGTGTGTGTGAGACAGGTACAAGTGTAACACATCATGGCAACACGTTGTAGTATGCATACCATATGACTTACTAAATATGTGTCTATATTTGGCAATAGACATTCAAAATGAAGTCAAACTAGTCAGACAAAGTATAATACTGCAAAGTCATTTATGTAGGAACACAAAGAAACCGTCGGTTTGGAAGGGAGAAAGGAAAACAAATGATGATCTTAATGCAGAAGGAGAAGGGAACTTGGATTTGGGTGGGGCAAAACAAATATAATACGTCAGGTAGCGTCATGGGAACCAGTCTATTCACAAGGGGAGAAATAAATCATCGTCCAAAACAATGTCTCAGTCCAACAGTCAAGTGTCTTTCTGGTCATCATCCAGGAGCACAATGTCTAGCTCCTCAGGGTCAGATACATCCACACGTCTGGCTGATGCAGGAACAGGCACCACACGGGAACGTGACACACGAGGCGTATGGGGGGAACCAGTGTGGGCCAACGGACAGGGGGACACATTGACGGTGGTATGGGAAGGCACTTGGGAGATGAAAGAGGTAATGGCTGTGGTCAGGGACTGGAGTTGGATGCCGATGTTGTCCATAGATCGGACTAGGTCCGCTCGCATCGAGCGTATCTCCAGACACACCTGTAGCAAGATGCGAGCGGACATGTCTGGTTGACCCTCGACCATCCAACTCAAGTCCCCTGGCACAGCCACAGGAGGAACAGCACCGGCACTGGGGGGGGGGGGGGGGGGACACAGAAGGGACGTGGTGCCTCCGGTCCGGAGCCGATGTGTTTGGCTTGGCGGCCAAGAGTAGGGAGACCGGTATCAGGGGATTGAGCAGGAGCCCCCGATGGCATGGGGGACTCTAGAGGTACGGTGGGGCAGATGGCAGGCCCAGATGGAATGTTGGCCTTCCCCGGGGACACCTCTTTGTGACCCACTGGTGATGTATGTGTGGGTGAGGGGCCATCCCCCACATCATGGTCCGAGGTGTCCGGTTCGTCACCCCCCCATTCATTGTCCACAGCCTCCACCTGGGACATAGTACCGGTGTAGTGTTTGTCTTTATCCCGGGTGGGTGAAACCCTCTGGCCTGCAGATGTTGATGGCTCCTCCCCCTCCTCCTCCTCCTCCTCCCCTTCATCGCTAGTGGAAAGAGGGTTTAGCCGTCGCCGAACAGATGGTCTAATCCTCCGGACTTCTTCCTGCGGATCTCCTGTCTCATCAACCGTGCCTGCAGAAGTATAAGCAAAATCTTGATGTGGTGGTTGTTCCATGCATGACGCTACACATACATAGAATAGCCTAGGTCCAAATTTGTTTAACTCTAATCACACTGTACAGTTATCAGGGGGCGATTTACAACTTCTGGCGCATCTCCGCTAATCAGCAGAGGTGTGTCTGATGAGTTGTAACGCATCAGCCCACCCGTGCGTCACCCCTGTTGGACCACATGTACTAAGCGGCACACTGTGGCGCTTGGGTGGGCAGATGTGTGATGCATCCCCGGTGGAAGAGCCGAGCTTTGCTGTAGTGGCGTGGCAATTGCGGAGCCGCCTCCAGCAAGGCTCGGGGGTGCACGATCGCTAACATGCTGCGGCAATCCTAACACCTGCTTCAAGCAGGTGCGTAGATTTGACTTCGCTTGGCCCTAATAGTGACTGAGTGGTATCTTGTAGTTTCACTCAGCCACTTTTAGGATGCAATCCTGCACCGTATGCGTCACGTTGTAATAATCCAGCAGCATGGCGCTTTGTGTGCTCCGCCGCTGCGTCACTAAAGTGACCCAATGGCGGTGCAAAGAGGCGCAAGTGCCTTTTTGATCTGCCCATCAGTCCTTATGGACTAAGTGGTGGTTGGGAGCACACTGCCTCACAGTCCCAGCACAGTTTGCCCCTTTGCATCCGGGTATATGCTGTGTACAGTACTAACTAACTCCTGATTCATCTGTGTTTGCTGGGAATGCTGCCAAGTTATTCTGAGGTCACAGTAACACTCACAGGAACACAGCAAAACAAGATGATTTACTTTGCTCTCCATGAAACTGCAGCTCTCTACTGATGAAGCGCTCATTCCAGGAACACGTGTCTAGGGATATACAGCAAAGTCAGCAGCAATTTTGGTGTATCACTCCAGATTATTCCAAAGTCAGTTTGGAATGTGTACTGCATTTACCAGGATGCAAAGGGACAAACCGTGCTGGGACTGTGAGGCAGTGTGCTCCCAACACCCATTCTGTCCATGCACTTACATTACATGTATGCACACTGTCATATACTGATTTGAGTTTGACATGGACATCTCATGTGTATTATTGTGGCTTGCGCAACTGAATTATCCAAACCTCAACCTTGGCATTGTTGTGATCTGTGTGTCGTGTCACTGCTGCATGTACCAGTTCAACTACAAGTCCACCAGAGGAGAACATGAAGAGTCCAGATATAAATGATATTGGCCATTGATATTGATTTGCAGCTATTTAACGTCTGGACAAGTGTCATCTGCATTGTAGCATTGTATGGGACAAGACAAATGTGGGTCACACATCCACGTGGGGTCTGGAGTACTCCTCTAGCTACATTGTGTGTCTAGCCTTTTGATGTCCCCACACATCTTCAGACAATCCAGTGCCACATAGTGACTTACTTGACTGACACGGTAGTGCAGTATCACCGCTGAACAGTGGTGGGCAGTTGTGTCAGCTATCTGTGCATGTGAAATGTCATACAGGCCACTGAGGGTCAGACGTCTGTCAGTGGTCACACCTTGCAGACCTATGAGAACTTGTGAGTGATGCAAGGATCTCAATATCTGTCTTGACTCCAAGGCACATGATGATCTGTCTCAATTGTAACACAACGCTACAGGTGCAATGCTAATCACAACATCCAATCCGCCATGGCCTGCCATGTGCAGACTGGACCATCTCTGTACCATCGCTCATCCAATGCACACATCCGTTATGATGGACTTGGTACAATTGTAGTGGTGCTGGCAGAGCAGAATTCAATATGCATGCATGAGTGTGGCTCATTTACCCAGTTGTCATGAGAACATTACAACTCCCAAAGTGCACTCTGGCCTGTATAGTCCATATGCCACAGTGTGCCTATCAAAACTTGGTGACTGCTGCTTGGACATGGAATTGGCTAATGGAGGCATGGGACACACAATGGTACAGCACTGTTTCACTCACATCATACTCCCAGACTCATATTGCATATGATGAACTTACTAGGTCTATGCTGCTCGTGCTCCTCCAGCTGAGCATGGAGGGTTGGCCACGCTGCTCGCAGGACCCTCCTGTACAGTGGTGAGAGGCGAGGACGATGTACATGGTGCTGGGTGGACAGGCCAGCCAGCTCCGTAGCCTTGTGACGGGCCCACCGCTTCAGGTCCTCCCAGCGCTTGCGGCACGTCCTAGCCCTCCTGGTGAACACTCCCACTGCACTGCAGCGCTCGGCGATGTTGGCCCATACCCTGCCCCGGGCTGCAGTGCTCAGCTGTTGCTCAGGGTCCCCATATAGCTGAGGGAATTTCTCCAGCACCCCCTCCACCAAGATGTCCAATTCCCTGTCTGAGAAAGGGGGGGCTCTCTCCTCATATTCCTCAGCCATTATGGGGAAATTGGTAAGATGAGAGCAGCAGGATGCCTGTGGATCTGATCAGTGAAAGGGGATGACTCTGAATGACCACAAAATGGCTGCCAAGTACTTCCTGTAAAGTATTTCCTGTCTCCCACTTGATGTATCACCTTGCCTGTATGCAATGATGTGGTCTAGTTTATTTTCGTAATTTACGGCCCGATTTCGTAGTTTCCGGTTCCGGAGCGTCGTTTACGCGCACGCGCACTACGATACGCAACCGGAAACTACGGTTTGGCGCCGTAACTTGCGAAAATGACCCGGAACACATTATTTCATACAGGAAATGTTATACAGGTAGTGGGAGACAGGAAACACATCACAGGAAGTATTTTGCTGCCATTTTTTATTCATCCTGGGCCATCCACAATCAGTAAACAAATCCACTGCCATCCTGTTGTTCTGATGTAGGAAAAAGTGAAAGGACAATGCAGGTGTTATGCATGATTATGTAGCAAAAGGGGAAACAGTTCATTTCATGTCATTTATGCACTGACAGGGGGTAGGGGGCTGACAACATCCATCCAACTTTCCTATTCTCATACTTTGCATTATGGGACATGTAGTTCATATTGAGTACTCAGTATCAGAGTTGCATGACGTGTCATGTAACATTGGTGTGGAGAAGTGTGGATATGTCAGATACATATGGGGGCCGCTGTGTGCCCCAATTACGCCACAGTAGCGTAAGTTTATTGGCGCAGCAGCGCTACGCCAACTCCATGCTGTGGGGTATCTTCAACGTGATGCATCTGTGAAATGTGTCATATTGTATGGCCCTGCACCGCAGTTGTGCGTTCCTGCACGGGGGGGGGGGGGGGCGGCCTTCCAGCACACATACGCCACCAAACAGTGGGAGCATGAAAAGTACAAAATTACACTGTCATTTTCGTAGCCATGCTGCGTCCCAACCCTGCACCTGCTTGTAGGAGACGTGAGAATTGATGCTGCATGTTGGGCATCGGCTCGCCGCTTGCCTTGCTGGAGCTGCGTTGCGCTTGCGACCCAACTCCAGTGGTGCTTCACCTTTATGACAGCATAGGCTTCACACTTCTGTCTATACTTGGTCCACAGCGCACAGCTTTGTACATGCGGCACAGCCATGATGGCGCAAGGGATGTCTGCTGTGAGGCACAATTACTTGGCCATCCCTGCTGATATGCAGAGATGCAACTCTTATTGTAAATCTGACCCATGTTGCATGATTCTAACATGACATCATCACTCACATTCTGGGCCCATCATTTGTGGGGGAGTCAATTCTCTAGTGGTCTTAGGCCTGAGTATGCAAACTTTTGTGATTTGGTGACCCATCCTTATGAGGTCCAGGTATGTCTCTCAGGACATGTATTGTTTGTCATCAGCGTGAATAGTTTGTTTAAGGGATGTCCACTACGCTGATCGCTGACATGGGCACGTGACCTGAGGCACAATCCACCTTTTGACTTCTGTCAGCAGCTGTGATTTGCATGCAGTTAGTGTGGTTTGGAAAGTCGTCTCAGGGTGGGATTTATGGACACTGTTGTGTCTGTCCACATTTCATCATTGACAACAGACAGCAAACCACATGTTGTCCGTGGCACTACAGGTTGCTCATGCAAAATATGTGGCAACTAGCAGATCACGGACTTGCATGCCCTGACGTCGGTCATGTGCAATAGCCCGGGCTCCCACATTCAGAGCTAGTCGAGGGTCGAGAGGCATGTGTAAGCCATGCATTAGAGCAATGTTGTGCAAAACACAACAGGCTAGTATAATCTTGCACACAACTACTGGGGAGTACAGAAGCACACCCCCTGTACGGTCGAGACATCTGAATCGCGACTTCAACAGACCAAAAGTGCGCTCGATGATGGCTCGAGTACGTATGTGTGCCCTATTGTACCTACGCTGAGGTACAGTGTTAGCACGCCTGTAAGGGGTGAGGAGATGTGGAGAGAGTGCATACCCAGCGTCACCTGAGGAGGGAAGAATGGGAAGTTGTTAACATTTCACTCTTTGACTTTGACAGGACATGATCTATACATTCATACATGCAGTGTCTGTTGGGCCATGTTTCTTATTGTACAATCGTTACTATTGGGGGGCATTCATATATTTACTTGACCCATATCACCCATTTTCAGTGCTTGGTACTTACCCAGTAGCCACATGTTACCAAATTCTCCAGCATCCATACGCCGAGCAAGAGGTGACATGCGGAATATGAAGCTGTCATGTGTACTGTCTGGGAACGCTGCATGCACATTGATGAACCTTCCACTGGCATCACAGACTGCTTGAACATTGATGGAATACCATCTGTGTCTGTTGCAGAAAATGTGTGCAATGTGGCGGGGTGGCTGAAGGGCCACATGGGTGCAATCTATTGCACCCAGCACATGTGGAAATTGTGCAAGGAGATAAAAATCTCTTGCTGCCTTTTGTCTCATGTCCAGTGTATATGGCATTTTGATGTAGTTGGGGGCTCTCTCAGTGATGCATCTCAGTACCTGATGCAGGCACCGCGACTGGCTCGCCTGGGAAATGCCCACATGGTCACTAGTGACCCTTTGGAAGGAGCCAGTAGCAAAGAAGTGGAGGGCAGAAAGGATCTTGAGGTATGCTGGTATAGCATGTGAGCAGCAGGTCACAGAGTCAAGTTCCTGCTCCCACTCACATACCATTTTCAGGATTACTTCAGGTGGGAAACGGTACCTGGCCCTTACATCCTGGCTGGACATTCCAAATAGGTTGATCCTCTGCCTGTAGATCCTCTGTGCTCTCCTCCTCCTCCTCCTCAAGTAGTTTTGCCGCATGGCAAGGGGTAGTGCTACAAACACGTTCAGTGACATCCTGAAAAGGGTTTTTTGTGTCTGCTCAGCATTCATACATGCTGCAGGGCTGGGATTGGCTGCTGTGTGTCAGCTGATCCATGTTGGGGGATGGGTGGACCTTGGCCAGGTGTTTCCTCTTGACTAACATGGCAAACGGTCCGAAATCGCAATTTACGGCCCGTAATCGCAATTTACGGCCCGTAATCGTACTTTACGGCCCGTAATCGCATTTTACGGCCCGTAATCGCATTTTACGCAAGTGTGCGGTAAAGTCCGCCTAAATGCCGTAATATCCGGCCCGGTGGCGGAAATTACGGCCCGGCGGCGGACGTAAAGTTAGTAGTCGTAAGTCTCTTCTGTGAATCCCGAAAAGTAGTAAGTTCATTCTGTGAATCCCGAAAAGTAGTAAGTTCATTCTGTGAATCCGGTAAGTAGTAAGTGCATTCTGTGAATCCCGAAAGTAGTAAGTGCATTCTGTGAATACCAGATAGTAGTAAGTGCATTCTGTGAATACCAAATGTCTTAAGTTCATTCTGTGAATCGGGCCCTTGGTGTGCAGGAACGGGGAAAGGTTAAACAGGTTGGAGGTTTTACATTGGAGCTCGTTAGTTACAGTTGCAGGAAGATAGATAGGAGGTTAGGTTTTGGGTGGTTAGAAAGTTCAAAGGTTATGGGATAAGATTGTGTATTATTGTGTATTATGGCGTATTATTTAATGTATTTGAATTTTATGTATTGTATTTTGCAGGGTGGGGGGATGTTTTTATCATGTGGGGATCGTAGGGGTGGGGGTAGGAAAGGCAAGGGGTCAGGTAACTCGATGTTTAGAGAGGTTTTAGTTTTGTAAGGCGAAGTGCCAGTTTTTAATAAAGTTGTGATGTGCACCTGTTTCAATAAAGCGGCCGTTTACACACACAAAACGGTTGTCAGTCTGGCTTGCCCCCTCCTCCCTCCCAAGGGGGGTTTGGGGGGCAGCCGAGCCTCGAGGTCTGCCCCCCGGGCAGATTGGGAGGGGGAGGGGGCGAGATGGTGGCAGCCATTTTGCAGGTTTGGGCTGCCTTGGGAGTAGCCCAAAGGCAGCCCAATTTAAAATGCCAGCCCAAGGTTTCATTAGGGATCCCTGCGCTTGCCCAGCCACCATTTTAGGTTTTGGTGACCTGGTGGCTGGGAGCGCAGTTAGGTAGGCTTTTTGGTCCCCACCCTCCCTGGGCTTTGTGGTTTTTTGGGAGGTTTTTGGTTAGGTTTTCCGAGTTTGGCCTGGTTTGGAACAGGTACGCAGGAGTTTTAAGTTTTTTATGTTTTCGCTTGGAACAGGTGCTGGCGGCATTGTTTTGGAAGTTGGCCAAGTTTGGCTGGAGTTTGGTAGCTTAGCGTTAAGTTGGGGAGTTGGTGTACAGGAACGGGGAAAGGTTAAACAGGTTGGAGGTTTTACATTGGAGCTCGTTAGTTACAGTTGCAGAAAGATAGATAGGAGGTTAGGTTTTGGGTGGTTAGGAAGTTCAAAGGTTATGGGATAAGATTGTGTATTATTGTGTATTATGGCGTATTATTTAATGTATATGAATTTTATGTATTGTATTTTGCAGGGTGGGGGGATGTTTTTATCATGTGGGGATCGTAGGGGTGGGGGGAGGAAAGGCAAGGGGTCAGGTAACTCGATGTTTAGTGAGGTTTTAGTTTTGTATGTCGAAGTGCCAGTTTTTAATAAAGTTGTGATATGCACCTGTTTCAATAAAGCGGCCTTTTACACACACAAAACGGTTGTCAGTCTGGCTTGCCCCTCCTCCCTCCCAATGAGCAACTTCAGTATGGAGACCCTGCCACATGTGTGGATATCTCACCATGACTGAGAAGGGTCTTTGTGAGTCAGGCCCTTCATTCATAAATCCTTCCCTATGATGTCTTGAGGTGAGGAAAGGCTCTTGGTGGACCAGTACACTAACAGGCGCGAACCTATAAGAGGAAATAAGGAGATCATATGTGATGGAGAAGAGTAAAAGGAAATTGAGCTTCTAAATGTGAAATATACAAGACTCTGTAATGTAATATTTTACTACATTTCCTGATCTTTGTAAACATCATTAGACCGTTTTCTACTGACTTATCGAACTGTGTAATGACCCTTGCTCTGTACCCCCTCCTCCATTTGAACTCACACTCTCTACTTATCTCCTTCTCTCTTTCTCTGTATATGCATTTCTACCTCATATCTATCTCTACTTCACCATTCTCTCTGTACCTCACACTTACTCTCTACCACTTATGAACCTCACCTTTTATTCTCTATCTTACCTCTATCTCTGTACTTCTATTCTCTGGACATCATCTATCGTCCTACCCTTCACCACTCTCTCTTTACCTTTCTCTCTGCTCCACCACTCTGTTTGCCAGTTTTCCTACACTTTGCTCCGCATTTTTCTCTTCTGTCTACCTCACCCCTCTCTTTCTTGGATACCCTATTCTTCTCTCAGTACCTCACCTCTCCGTCTACCTCTACCACTCCGTCTGTACCGCTCTTACCTCTTTCTCGCTTCTTAACAGAGTGTACCCTATCTGTCTTCCTCTCTTTACCTTTCCTTCTCGCTATCACTATATCTCTATAAGCCTCTTCCTCACTCTTCAATCTTACCTCTCTTCCTACATCTCTTGATCGACCCTGACTCTGGATTTCTTTCTCTCTATGTCACCTTCTCACATTACATCACATCTTTCATACCTCATTCATTTTTCTAGGTGCTGTTCTTAAATAAAACTCTGTAGCTGGATTGTTCTTTAGGAGCAAAGGTTTATTTAGCTGGACAACATCTCAGGCCAAGTGGCTACAGCATATCTAACATGTAATTTTATTTTATTATTTGTGTATTTTGTAAAGCGCAACAGCTGCCCCAACGGGGCGTCCCGGCGCTGATAAATCATGGAACTTAGAGGCTAGGCACCAATGGGGCATTATATGGGGAAGAGATGTGTTTTCAGGGACTTTCGGAATGCTAATTCGGTTTGACAGGCTCGTAATGCAACCGGGAGGTTATTCCAACACCGAGTGGCACAGACCTCGAATGTTTTCCCTCCGGCGCGAGTACGTTTAAATCTAGGGGTTTCCAGCAGAAGTAGGGAATTTGAGCGTAATGTCCTGGTGTTGACATACGGTCTCAGAGTGCTTTTCAGATGGGCCGAGCCTTTGCCCTTGGAGGCCCGGAAAGCCAGGGTCATGGCCTTAAAAATACATCTCTTGGAAATGGGGAGCCAGTGGAGTTTACGGAGGTGTGGGGAGATGTGATGTCTGGCAGGAATTCTCTCCACCAGCCGAGCAGCAGCATTCTGGACAGTCTGTAACTTGTGGCATAGGCCTGCTGTGATGCCAAGATATAGTGCGTTGGCGTAGTCCAGGTGAGATATTATCAGGGCTTGTACCACAGTCTTACGGCAGTCCATCGGCAGGTAGTTGATGAGCCGTCTAATTGTCTTGATCTTAGCAAAACAGGATGCTGCTACTGTTTGAACCTGGGCGTTGAAACTGAGATGATTATCCCAGCGCACTCCCAGGTTTCTCACCGAGTCTTTAGGCGTGGGGGCATGGCTGAGATCATCCGGCCACCATAAATTAGAATCAAGAGGGGATGATGAGTTAAAAAACAGAATCTCTGTCTTTCCAGCATTGAGTCGGAGGGAATTGGAGTCCATCCAGCTAGAGATGTCTCTTAGACAGTTTTTCAATGGGTCGAAGGCAGAGGCAGTGGGGGTATCAAAGGTGAAGAGTAACTGAATGTCGTCAGCGTAGGAGGTGGATTTAATCCCAGTTTGCGCAATCAGTTTAGCCAAGGGGGAAAAGTAAACATTGAACAAGAGCGGGCTCAGGGAGGAGCCCTGTGGAACTCCCCATTTAAGTGGTCTAGCGGTGGAGGTGTAGGGAGGGGTGTATACCTGCTGAGTACGGTCACCCAGGTAGGAAGAGAGCCATCTCAACACTGTACCGCCAATACCCAGGTCTTCCAGCCTTCTCAGCAGGATCTTATGAGAGACGGTGTCAAATGCTGCTGAGAGATCCAGCAGCACTAACACCGCCCTCGACCCTCGATCCAGCGTCCATCTCACCGAGTCAGCCATTTCAACAAGGGCCGACTCCGTGCTGTGGCCCGATCGAAAGCCGTGCTGAGAGTCATGCAGGAGCCCATGGGATTCAATATAGTTGGCAAGCTGGGCGTGCACCAGTTTTTCCAGGATCTTAGCTGGGGCAGGCAGGAGAGAGATGGGCCTGTAGTTACTAGGGTTATCTGGGTCAAGATCAGGTTTCTTAAGGATGGGGACTAGGGACGCATGCTTCCATTTTGCGGGAAAAATGCCCGTTCTCAGGGATTCGTTCCAGATATGGTTAAGGAATGGGTTGAGCAGGGGTGCCAGTTTTTTATATTGTTTGGCTGGCAAAGGGTCCTTGGGGGAGCCAGATTTACAGTTGAGTAATTCTACCAGTGTGTCAGCCTCAGAGATATCTGCAAACTCTAGCAATGAGGGTGACTGTAGCGGGTACGTAGTAGATTCCTCACCCGACCCTGCACTACTGCTGATGGGAAAGGAGGAGTAAATAGCCTGGATTTTTTCCTCAAAGAATTGTGAAAGTTTATCACACAGAGACTGGGAGGCTGGTTGAGTTCGAGTCAGAGCGCTGGGGTCCGTAAAGGATCTGACTATGTTGAAAATCTCCCTGACGCCGTTACTGGCATGTTTAATTCTGGAAGCCAGGAAGTCCCTTTTATGATCCTCAATCATTCTGCGGTATTCTTTTAGAGCTGTTTTATAGGTGATTTTACTGTCGAGGGAATAGTTCTGCCTCCAGGAGCGTTCGAGGGCTTTGCATGAAGCCTTTTTCTGGCGAAGCATGTCCGAGTACCAGGGTGCGGATGGAGTGGCCCTGTAGGTTTTGATGGGTTTAAGAGGGGCCATAGCCTCTAGGGCTTGGCCGATCCAGGCGTCGAAATGGTCAATACCACCATCCGGATCAGATGATGGGGAGGGTAGAAAATTATTCTGGTGTTCCTGGAGCGTTTCAAGGGTGATACGACTCCAGTTTCTGCCTGATGCTTTGGGGGCGATGGTAGGTCTGATGGAGCGGGAGATGATGATCTCAAAAGAGATGAGAAAGTGATCTGACCAGGTGACCGGGATGGGAGAGGCTACCAGAATGCTAGGTAGGTTGGAACAAATCAGGTCAAGGGTATGTCCCGCTT
Organism: Lissotriton vulgaris; assembly: GCF_964263255.1. NCBI lineage: Eukaryota > Metazoa > Chordata > Amphibia > Caudata > Salamandridae > Lissotriton > Lissotriton vulgaris. Next base: position 1,052,701,085 of record NC_141694.1, on the reverse strand, counting down.
TGTGAGTGGGGGAATCTATTTTTTGCTCTAGATTGCAGGTCGCCAGTGTAGAAATAAAATTATTGCTATGTGAGCATGATTCATCGTTTACGTGAAGGTTAAAATCTCCTAAAGCAGTGAAGTTGGTGTAGCGAGTGCTAAGCTGGATGATGTAATCCGTCAAGGCCGGCAGGTAGGAGAGGTTGGAATGGGGAGGGCGGTAGATAAGTATTCCAGAGCAGGAGGTGGACGAGGAAAAATGGATAGTAAAAGGTAGACCCTCTATGCAGTCAATAGGGTCATATGTAGGGAAGGAAGCCGTCCATTTGGATTTGTGGATTAAGGCAACACCACCCCCCTGTTTACCGTTTGGTCTATTGGCGCAGGTGATGCTGTAGCCGTCCGGCAAGGCAAGAGTAATGGTGGGGTTAGTGGTCTCATTCAACCAGGTTTCAGTTAAGAAAAGCAGATCCCAGTTGTTGTCCTGGAGGGACTGCCAGATGTCAATAGCATGTTTATTCAGAGACCTGCAGTTAATCAGTGCCGCTCTGAGGGAAAGAGAAGGGTCGGCTCCATGGGAGGAAGCAGAGCACCGAGCGAGGGCCGGGCCAAGAGTTGAGTCCAGAGAGGGTAGTGAGAACTGGCAGGTTTCACATACGTAAATGTGGCTCTGGGCGTCCGGGATAGACCAGAGGCAGGTGGGGCAAGGAGGGGGTCTCAGAGAAAGCAACATGGTCCGAGAATGGATTGTGGGGGTAGTGCTGGTGAATCGGGCAGGGGAACCGGCCCCGGTCGCGTCATGATCGCGGACGAGCGCAGACGAGCTTGCCTTAAGCGCGCCTTCGGCGCGCAATCGGCGCGCCCGCTGCGCTCGTCCGCTGCGCTTCCGGTAGATACACATGTATAAAGTGAGGGGGCGTGGCCTCGAAGTGGGCTTGTCCCTGTCGCAACGAGGACAATGGCGGGAGAAGTGGATCGGCGATTTTCGCCCGTTTCTAGCGCTCGTTTTTGCTGCAGAAGGGTACCTGCACACTGTACTCGTGTGTCAGGAAGTGAAGGTGGGTGCAGGTTAAAAACACAGAAATGCACTTTTAAAATGAAGAGCTGCGCAAAGGTCTAACTGCTCCCGGCTGTGCCTCAGGAGGTTCCGTAATTAATCTGCCGCGCTAGTGATCAGCGCGCTATTTGTAGGTCTTGCAGAGGGCGTGGCCTTGAAGTGGGCGTGTCCCTGTCGCAACGAGGACAATGGCGGGAGAAGTGGATCGGCGATTTTCGCCCGTTTCTAGCGCTCGTTTTTGCTGCAGAAGGGTACCTGCACACTGTACTCGTGTGTCAGGAAGTGAAGGTGGGTGCAGGTTAAAAACACAGAAATGCACTTTAAAAATGAAGAGCTGCGCAAAGTTCTAACTGCTCCCGGCTGTGCCTCAGGAGGTTCCGTAATTAATCGGAATTATTTCTAAGCAGGGGTAGATATGCCCTACTTCAGCAAAGGAAAATTCCTATCCAGTTTGGTTCTCAAGCAAGAAAGACAGTGATCATTCATTAAAATGCAACATTTCCTGGTACAGCAGGTAATGTTAGTAAGCATTACTCCCAGCATAGATTCAGCCTTGAAATGCAGCTTCCAAGGATCATACAGATACACCGAGATGCTCGTCCTTGCCATTCCTCACCACTAGAAGCTCAGCCCTGCTAAAAAACATCTATTAGTTCTATTTGTTAAACCTTGAAGCGTGTGAATGGGTGAGCTGAGTTTAACGTTATTTAAGCAAGATGGAGCCAGTGGGGTTTCATGATTTTGGCCTACAAGCTCACAATTCCTCTATCTCATCTCTAACTCACTTCTCCCTTCCTCATTTCTCTAGCTTTAGCATTCTTTTTATCCCTCTCTCCATCTTCTGACTCCTCTCAGTTTGTTCACTTATCAGAGAAGTGTACACATAAAAAGAGTGGGTGTAGTGTAACGCACAATAAGGAAAACATCTCACCTATTATTATTATTATGTTTCTTATATAGCGCCTGAATCGACCCCCGAAGGGGTCTCTCCGCGCTTGCCTTGGGAACCCGTCCTGGCTTTTCCCTGTGAGATAGCTCCTACAGGGCATCCCCAAGGTGAAAGCCAGGCATCCCGCCGCGGGGGGGCCGTTGTGGAGATTAAGCAAGCTTAATGCCCAGAGTTGCAGAGTGTGAACCCATGATTAGGTCGGGCACCGAAGCGAGAATTATCGAGTCCATTGAAATTTGAGCTCAAGACCCTGCCGCGTCGGGAATTGAACCCTGGTCCCGGGTATGACCTCTGCTTCAGGGTCTGCCTGCTCTAACCAGTGAGCCACACTTCTCCACCTGATGAAATTGTGAAAATCCTCAGGGCAGTGCCTTGATTCTCCCTGTTGCATCAAGCATGCTAGTTGTGAAGGGGAATCTGTTTGTGATTACAAATTCCCTGTAACTAAAACTATAATTTCAAGTGCTATGGTCACGTGTGTGACTGTAATATTATGCTGTTGTCCACAAACAACCAGCAAGCCTCACCATTACTGTGTATTTCCTACAATGGCAAAAAAAAGTCTGGTAAGATACTGAAATTCTGGTAAAATATTGCAGTTGCAAGAATTGAAATTCTAGAACTATGGGTAATAAGAAATTAATTTATCAATGCGCGTTCAAACTGGCAGACAGACGATGGGTAGCTTCAGCTTTTAGCTGTTTTTATGTACCCCCATTTCTGAAAGTGAAATGTACAATTTGATACTGTTTGACAACACTGGGGCTTGAATGAGCTGAAACTGAGTAATAAACTGAAATTTTCCTACCAGTGACCTCAAAAATACCTAAGATTGAACTTGGGACAACAACCGCATAGTAGCAGCTGGCAGAAGGGTCAGTACAACAGGAAAAAAAACGTGATGAGTAGAACACTTGAAATAGGGCCAGATGTATGACGTGATTTTGCATGCGCAAACAGGTTTGCAACCCGTTTGCGCATGCAAAATCACTGTAGACCATGTGCAAAGCCTATTTAGAGAGTTGCAAATTATTTACCACTCGCTAAATAGGTTTTGCGACTCGCTATTAGGAAGGGGCGTTCCCTTCCTAATAGCGACCGCAGAGCCATGTATGAATGTTTTGCGACCGCTCGCAAATTACAGCCCTCTTCAAGAGGGTGGTAATAGAGTCGCAAATGGGAAGGGGTCCCCAGGGGACCCCTTCCCCTTTGTGACTTCCTCCAAAAATATTTTTTAAGGGCAGGCAGTGGTCCCAGGGACCACTGCCTGCCCTTAAAAAATGAAGCGAAAACATTTTGTTTTCTTTTTTTTTAAATGCATCCTATTTTCCTTTAAGGAAAACAGGCTGCATTTAAAAAAAACACTGCTTTATTTAAAAACAGTCCCGGACATGGTGGTCTGCTGAGCCCAGCAGGCCACCATCCCTGGTAGGGCCCGTCATTCCCAATAGGCTCACAAATTGAGAGAGGCTCATTATTAATCATGAGCCTCGCAATTTGCAACCCCATTGGGAATCGCAAACAGTGTTAAACACACTTTTTTCTCACATTTTTGTGTAGGAAAGTTCTGGAATCTGCGTGGGTCCACAAATTTCCTACCACCCAGCGTTCCCCCAGGTCTCCTGATGAAAATGGTTCCTCACTTATGTGGGTAGCATAGTGGCTGATACAGGAAATGGCCCAAATCATACTGTAGAGATTTCAAAATTATCTATAACAAAACAACCTGGATTGGGGGAGGGGCACCTAATTTATTTGGCCCCAGGCTTGCCGCCATCTAGGGAAACCTACCAAACCCAGACATTTCTGAAAACTAGACAACCTGGAGAGTCCAATGAAGTATTGCTTTGGACACCCACAAAAGTGAGGTATCATTTTACTCTGGAAATCAAGCGGAACGCTGGGTGGTAGGAAATTTGTGCCGGCACAGTGATCCCAATCAAAAATGTAAGGAAAAAGTGATTTTTTTAGCTACATTTGAGGTTTGCAGGGGATTCTGAGTAGGGAAACGTTGGGGGATCCATGGAAGCCATACCTCGCTGGACTCCCCCGGGTGTGTGGGTTTGGTAGGTTTCCCTAGATGGCCGCCGAACCTGAACAAAAACACATGGGACCTCCCTTGCAAAACCAGGTTGTTTTGTGATAGGTAATTTTGATGTTGCTTCAATAGGTTTTGGGCCTTTGCCTGTCGCCACTACATGGTCCACCCACGCAAGTGAGGAACAATTTTTATTGGGAGACCTGGGGAAACGCTGGGTGGGTGGAATATGGGAATCCACACAGATTCCAGAACTTTCCACCACAGAAATGTGAGGAAAATTTATATTTTTTGACACATTTTTAGGTTTGCAAGGGATTCTGGGTACCAGCACCTGGAGAGAGCCAGTCAATTCACCCCATCTTGGATTTCCCTGGGTGTCTAGTTTTCAAAAATGTATAGGTTTGCTAGGTTTCCCTATGTGCCGGCAGAGCTAGGGTTCAAAATCTACAGCTAGGCACTTTGCATAAAAAGTGAAAATGTGGTGTGTCCACGTTGCATTTTGGGCCGTTTCCTGTCGCGGTCACTAGGCCTATCCACACAAGTGAGGTACAATTATTATCAAAAGACTTAGAGAAACACAGAATTGTAGAGCAACTGTTATTACCTATTGACTTTCAATGCATTTCTGCCTTCCAAATGAAAGAAAAATGTATAAAAAAGAAGTCATTTTGCAAAATGACCTATAATTCTCCTGTTAGTAGGGGTACTCGCAATTTAGGAAATGTGCAAATAGCTACTGTTATAAACTCTATGTTTTGTTCCCATTTCAGAAATACATAAGTGTCTTTCATACCAATCTTTCCATGTATATATTTTCCCAAATCAATTGCTATATACATGGTACATATTGAAAAACCATTGCAAGACGCTGCTCAGTTATTGGCTCTGTGTTCATTGGGTTCTTGGTGAACCTACAAGTCCTATATATACTCACAACCAGAAAGGTCCAGTGGATGTAACAGTATATTGCTTATAAACAGCTGTCACAAATAGACGAAGTTACAGGTGAAAAAGTTGGCACAATTGGCTGTTTTTTCCAACTAAGTTTCAATTTTTCCTTTATTTAACTGTTCATTTTTATAAATAAACCTTGAAGTATCTAAACAAATGACCCCATGCTGAATTCAGAATTATGTCTGCTTTCTTAAGATGTATAGCTTTCCGGGATCCATTATTGATTTCATACCCATTTCTACCATTAACTGGAAGAAGGTTAAAAGCACAAAAAACAGCAAAAATATGCTATATCCCAGTAAAATGCCAAAACTGTGTAAAAAATGTTGGTTTTCTGACAAAAGTCTGTCAGTCCCTAAAAGCTGGGAAAATTGTGATTTCAGCCCCACAAACCCTTTGATGATACCATTTGCAGGGGAAAAACAAGACACTTTCATTTGCAGCACTTTTTTCCCATTTTGTTCCCAAAAACCCAAACTTTAGGTGTATTTTGCCTAATTTCTGGGTCCCCTCCAAGCGAATCCACAAACCCTGGGTTCATTAAGTTTCATTGAACATATGCAATCATTCAGGGGCTGTAAATCACAACACACGTCTAGCAGTAGAACTGCTTCTAAAGGGGTGTGGAAGATTCCCTTAATATAAACTCTAGGTTTTAGGGGAAAAGGAGACATCTTTTCTGTTTAGGCTCCAAGTGCCTCAGATCACTCCTAAAGTTTCACAGTCGCTGCAAAGTGTTGTGGGCTCTGACATTTAAAAAAATCCAGTAAATTGCTGACCCCACAACCTAACCCCAACCATTCAGATTGGTGTCCCTAGACCTCCGCTGGTAACTTCCTTACGTATTACAGGTATCGTACTGAAACAATAGTATGACCCACATATTTTTGTAGCCGAAATACTTTTGTTCCACAGTGCATCGGATGGCTCTTTGGACATAGTTCTGAGCACCTTTTATTAAATCAAGATTTTGGGAGTCATTTGCAAGGGAACAAATTGACATCACTAATAAGTGGCCTGGACAACTAGCAATGTGCCTTCGTACATTTGGTCTCTTTTCTGTGCTGAAGAAATAATGGCCCTGGCCTGTATGTTGCTACATATTCAAAGAAGCCTCGTATTGGGTGAAGTATAATTCGTCCTTCTCCTTTTTAGGTAGAGCCTGACCTATCGCTTGCGATGGTCTGGCCAGACCTTAAGTAAGGGGCTTTCAAAAGTGCTCCCAAAGTCTGCAGGCGGATCGGGTACAGTGCATGTGCACCGGGCGTGCGCACCATTTGTCAGCCTGCAACCTTTGGGAGCCCTTTTGCGGCCGCTTTGATGTTCTTAGTGAGCCGCGTGGCCACTGAGAACATCAAAGCGGCCGCGAAAGTACTCACCATTTGCGCGTGCACCACTCTCGTGCTCCCCCTCCATCACTTTCCCTGCTGGCATTCCCCCCTCCCTTCTCGCCCAGTCCTTGTCACCTCTGCGTGCACTCACCCCTCCCTTCTCCCCTTTCGGCTGCTTTGATGTTCTCGTGCTTGTTTTAAAGACAGTTTTGCTATTGTGAATGATAGTGCATGTACTTATAACTGAAATACTTGCTGCTTGATAATGGGAGTGGGAAGGACCAGAGCTCCTTTCTGTCTTGATTGGATCATTACCCAGCCCTATCTATCTTTCAGGTGCAATATGAGTTTTCCGTTTTGATGTTTTTTTTTTACACCCAGTTTTGCTGTCATGAATGGTTGTGCATCTATTTATAACTGTATTGTTTGCTGTTTGGCATATCTCATTGCAGACTTGGCCTGTTTTCTGAAAATTCTATTTTTCATATGTCGTTTTGTTAAATTTTGTGTGTGGTGCATTCTACCCTTGATTTTTTTTACAATATGCTATAGTTGTTTAGCAAGGCTTTCCTAAGTGTACGGTATTTTTGTAATTTATGTTCTTGTTAATTGTCCTCAAACATTGCCATGACTCAAAGTGCTTTCATGGCTTGTAGGGTGCCAATGAATACTAATTAAGTTGTTGTTTTGAATACTGCCATAAAGTCGGGGTTATCATGGTGTTATTTGGCTAGCCCATCATTCCCACCCAGCAATTATAGGCAACGTGCGGATGAGTAGTAACTTGTAAATAACTTAACGTTTTGGGCAAATATTCATTACTTGAAAGCGACTCGAGTTATTTGTAAGAAAATAGTGCTTGGTAACACAGTGAGCCAGCATGTACGTTAATTCGGTATGAAAGCAGTAAATGTAAGCAGCGCATGACTCCTACCTGAGGCGTTCCTGTTCATTACCTCTGATATAAACCCGTCTGAGTGACAGTGTGCTGTGAAATGACTTAATTGAAGACAAAAAACAACATAATGCGGCAAAGATATGCTGCTGACTTTATACAGCATACAGTGTACAGCCTCTAGCTGCTAAATTCAGAGATCTCAAGCGCCGCATAGTGCAAGTGGGTTTTTACAAACCTGTGTCTGGGGGACTTAAAATGTAACTTGCACATCTTACCTTCACTTGGTTATTTGATAACCTGCCATGAAAACGTTCAAGTGAAGCTTTGACATTCCCTGGTTTTCCAGGTTACTGTTTATCAAAACGTCTGGTGCTTTGAGGCTTGCTGTGAGCAAAACACACTCAGCCGACGGCTGTAAATCACATCCTTAACTGGTTTCTTGTCCAGTTCCACAATCACCTTCCTCCCACTGAATCAGACCCTGTGTGCATGTTTGTTTATTTTATCATTCAGTAAAAAAGAGATTAGTAAAATGTTTCCTCCATATTTTGCCACAAACAACATTCTGAAATGGGCATAGGAGAAAACTGTGTTTTCAACTTTCCCTGTGAAGCAAGTAGCAAAGATGTGGGTATTGCGACCTTTTAGATCTATCTATCTATCTATCTATCTATCTATCTATCTATCTATCTATCTATCTATCTATCTATCTATCTATCTATCTATCTATCTATCTATCTATCTATCTATCTATCTATCTATCTATCTATCTATCTATCTATCTATCTTTCTATCTATCTATCTATCTATCTATCTATCTATCTATCTATCTATCTATCTATCTATCTATCTATCTATCTATCTCCCTCACTCTATCTCTCTATCTATCGCAATCACTCACTCTATCTATCTATTTATCTATCTATCTATCTATCTATCTATCTATCTATCTATCTATCTATCTATCTATCTATCTATCTATCTATCTATCTATCTATCTATCTATCTATCTATCTATTGCCCTCTATCTATCTATCTGATATTTGATATTTGATATTTGAGGGGGTATTTCTAAAGCGCAGCGTTCGCTCCGGAGGGAGCATCATGGCGCTGAGGATCCTGATTGTCCGGTCCAGGAGGCGTGAAGGAGGACTAGATGGCGGCTCTGGTCAGGTCGTCGGAAAGGTTGAAAATCCAAGTTTTAAGAAGTTTTCTGAAAGGCTTCTCTAGGGTCTGTTGTCTCAAGTGTTTAGGCATGCTGTTCCATGCTTTGATGGCCAGGAAACTTAAAGTTTTTCCACCTTTTAACTTCAGGTTGTACCTGGTGGAGGCCATGAGATTATCTTGGGCAGAACGAAGGGAGCGACTCGGGTTGTAATGTGGGAAGCGTCTGGTTAAGTATTTAGGACCAGTGTTGTGGAACGCCCGAAAGGCGATAGTAAGAATTTTGAAGAGTATTCTTTTATGGAGGGGTAGCCAATGCAGGGTTTTTAGGGCTGCAGAGATTGAGGATTTGCGGGGTAATTTTAGGACCAGGCGGGCAGCCGTGTGAAGGACGCTTTGGAGTTTGGCCAGAGTGGATTTTTTAGTCCCGGCTAGGAGGCCGTTACAGTAGTCAACGCGCGAGATTATGAGGGCTACTGCTACAGTTTTCCTGGCCTCAAGAGGGAGAAAGTCGAAAAACTTTCTAAGAGATTTAATTATCCCAAAGCATCTGCCGGTAACATTCCTGGCGTGTTGGTCAAATGAAAGGTCTGAGTCAAATAAGACGCCGAGGTTTCTGGCTGTTGTGACGGTCTGGGGGGGGGCAACAGAGTTATCCGGCCACCAAAGGGCTGGGCAGAAGGAGGTGTTCTTTCCGATGGGGAGGATCTCTGTTTTGCTAGAGTTGCAACGAAGGTGGTTGGTGTCCATCCATTGGAAGACCGCAGTTAAGCAGTTTTTAAGATTGAGCTCCGCTTTGTTTGAGTTGTCCTCTAGGGGTATGATCAACTGAGTATCATCGGCATACGAGGTGACAGGTATGCCGAATGATTCAATCAAGGCAAGGAGTGGGATGAGGTAAATATTAAAAAGCAGGGGACTCAGGATGGACCCTTGAGGAACTCCAGAGGAGACCTTTTTCTCCTTAGATTGAAAAGGGCCGAGGGCGACAGTTTGGGACCTGTCGCTGAGGAATGATCTTATCCATGAAAGGGCTGAGTCTGAAATCCCTATGTCCATCAGTCTGTTGATCAGTATAGAGTGGGAAATGGTATCAAACGCTGCTGTGAGGTCGAGAAGTATAAGAATGGCTTTCTTCCTCTGATCTTGCAGCGTTTTGATTGTGTCGGTCAGTTCGATCAGAGCTGTTTCAGTTGAATGTTTGGGACGGAAACCGGATTGTTGGGGGTGAAGTATATTGTGGGTTTCAAGGTAGATTTTAAGTTCTTTATAAACTAACTGTTCGGTTATTTTTCCCAGAGCAGGGAGAAGGGTGATTGGGCGGAGATTGGTCAGGTCCACTGGGGATTTGTTGGCTTTCTTCATGAGTGGTTTGATGACACCCTTTTTCCATAGGCGAGGGACAGATCCGGCACTGAGTGACAAGTTGACTATGTCATTGATGGTAGGGTTCACTACGTCTATGATTTGGTGGAGGATCTTGGGAGGACAGGGGTCGGAAGGGGAGCCGGATTTGCAGGATAGAATAGCTTCTCTGGTTTGGGCCAGAGTGACAGGGGTGAAATTTTTAAGACTACTAACTGGAGATTCAGGTTGGTCAGGACTGGGAAGCCCTTGAGGGGTTTGAGGAGCGGGAAAGTTCCTTTGGATGGAGGCGATTTTTTCGTCGAAGTAATCAGAGATCTTATCGCAAAGATCTTGTGATGGGGGGATTTCGGGTTGGAGAGCTTTGGGCTGAGTAAAAGTCTTTACTATAGAGAACAAGGTTTTTTGTTTCTGGCTAGCTTCTTTGATGGCTTTTACGTAGAAGATTCTCTTGGCCGATTTAATGTTAGAGAGGTAGTTTTTCCTCTGTTGGATATAGGTGAGACGGTCGTCGTTGTCGTAAGTACGGCGCCATTTACGCTCAGCTTTCCTGCATAGTAGGTGGGAGGTAGCTAAGTCGGGGGTGAACCAAGGGGCATTGTGTTTTGTTTTCTTATGAGTTCTGCCGGAGCGATTGGTGGGGATCCGGTTTTTAATTTCTTGAGCGATCCAGTTATGGAAGAGGTCTGCATCTCTTTCAATGTTGCCGGATAGAGCGGGGAACTGGGATTGAAGGATGGGATTAAGAGTGAGGTTTTCCTGGACCGTTTTCCAGTTGACAGAGTAGTCACGATGGAGGTTTGTTTTATTAGTAGTTTGGGGGTGACTATTAGTGATATGGAATGGGATCAAGCTATGATCTGTCCATATCTGGGGGAGAGGGGGCAGAGTGGAGAGAGAAGGGAGATTAGTGCAGACATCATCTAGGGTGTGTCCTAGTAAATGGGTGGGCAAAGTGACACTATCTATCTATCTATCTATCTATCTATCTATCTATCTATCTATCTATCTATCTATCTATCTATCTATCTATCTATCTATCTATCTATCTATCTATCTATCTATCTATCTATCTATCTATCTATCTATCTATCTATCGCCCTCACTCTATCTATCTATTGCCCTCACTCTATCTATCTATCTATCTATCTATCTATCTATCTATCTATCTATCTATCTATCTATCTATCTATCTATCTATCTATCTATCTATCTATTGCCCTCACTCTATCTATCTATCTATCTATCTATCTATCTATCTATCTATCTATCTATCTATCTATCTATCTATCTATCTATCTATCTATCTATCTATTGCCCTCACTCTATCTATCTATCTATCTATCTATCTATCTATCTATCTATCTATCTATCTATCTATCTATCTATCTATCTATCTATCTATCTATCTATCTATCTATCTATCTATCTATCTATCTATCTATCTATCTATCTATCTATCGCCCTCACTCTATCTATCTATCTATCTATCTATCTATCTATCTATCTATCTATCTATCTATCTATCTATCTATCTATCTATCTATCTATCTATCTATCTATCTATCTATCTATCTATCTATCTATCTATCTATCTATCTATCTATCTATCTATCTATCTATCTATCTATCTATCTATCTATCTATCTATCTATCTATCGCCCTCACTCTATCTATCTATCACCCTCACTCTATCTATCTATCTATCTATCTATCTATCTATCTATCTATCTATCTATCTATCTATCTATCTATCTATCTATCTATCTATCTATCTATCTATCTATCTATTGCCCTCACTCTATCTATCTATCGCCCTCACTCTATCTATCGCCCTCACTCTATCTATCTATCACCCTCACTCTATCTATCTGTCTATCTAGTGCCCTCACTCTATCTATCTATTGCCCTCCCTCTATCTATCTATCCCCCTCCCTCTATCTATCTATCGCCCTCACTCTATCTATCGCACTCACTCTATATATCTATTGCATCACCACAGCATCACTCAGCACCACCACAGCATCACTCAGGGGCACCACAACATCACTATGCGCTACCACAGCATCACTGAACGCCACAGCATCATTCTGTGGATCCTCCTCTGCTTCCTCTGACACTGGCAAATATGACCGATCTGAGACAGAGTGCAATATAAAACAAGGAGTGTCACTTGACACACCTTCTCCAGCTTAAAAGACGTGACGTGACTGCTGCGGTCCCACTAGGTTTGGCATCTATGATGGGCAAATAAAGAAATGTAATGGTAAAACACAAAACACTTGAGCACAAGCCACGCGCATGTGAGTCCAGCTGTGTACACAAGCCTAAAGATTTCGGTTCACAACACTTATACACGCCCGAAAGCACCACCTGTAGGCAGTTCACATCAATAACTATTTCAGGCTACATGCAAAACAATTGCATAGCTAACATGTCATTCTGTTGTTGGACGAGGAGAATGCTGACCAGTGCCTAAGAGCACTGATGCTCTCCACATAGAAGATAAAACCCAGTGTCAGTCTAAAGCGAGACCATCTCACCATGCCAGCAGCCCACCTCGAACCGGCTTATCGGGTGAACCTAGACAGTGACACCATCAGGCAACTCCTGACTTCCACTGAGGATGCTATGGAGGTTAATACTGCCCTACACACTAGATTACTGTACCTGAACTCTTCCTCTGCTGTGCATAGCTGGAATATATCTACAGTGTGTTATATCCACATAGGGGCTGGGCACAGGCCTGGCGGCCCAATCCCACTATACATAGCCACAGACCATGTCCGTGGGCAGTGGCCACCAGAGTGCTCAAGTTCAGGGCCTGACTGGCCGGAACAGGGCCTGTCTAAAGCCAACCTGACAGCACGGCTGAAGACCATATGCAATGACATTGACAATAAGGTGTCTGTGGGAAGGGTATGATCCTGCGGCCAAACCTCAATGTCGTAGTTGAGGGCAGGCACGTGGTCTATGTCCACACCAGAGCTGGTTAGAGGGTCTGACAGAAGGCCAGGCTCTATAGTCCACATCATTACGCACAGCAGAAATCTTGAGCAGCCAATGGTGTTCACTTGGGTACAACCAACCCCAGGCCTTGCGCTCAGCCCCCACCGTACATGGCCAAAGGCAGCGCACAACTGATTATGATCAAAATGTTTTCAGACTAAAAGGTGTGCTGCTGACTATGGCCCCACACAAGGGCTAGGTGCAAAGAATGAACCTGCAAACAGTACCACCTATGCATAGCATGCAAATGGGCTATGCCCACTCGGCCCCTTCCCTCATACCCTGTTGCACGACTTGATATAGTATGGTGTGGTTTATGTTGATAGTGGATCTGGGTGTGGGGTTTTGCCATAGTCAATACCCTGTACTCACCCTTACAATGTGTGACTGTAGTCCATCAAAGGTATATAAATCACGTTTAGGACATATGACCCAAACAAAATCACAGCAACTTATATTCTGTTTCGAACAGTGGTTTTTGGGCACAGGCTGGTATGCTTAGCTGCAGACTATGGCCATATCTTCTTATTATATTATTTTCCGAGTGTGGCACCTGCAGAAAAACCTATTGTCAGACAATAAGAGGGTGCAAACGCCTTTATAATAAAGCAAAACTAAAAGAAAAGGAGCTATTTTTGAACAAGAAAAGTCTTATAAAAAACCTTTTTGGGAATTTGTTGCTGCTTTTGTCTAAATATTTAAATTTGTAGTGGTCAAAACATGGTATTAACTTGCAGAAACAAACTAACAATTGCTGCTTTTGATAAAAAAAAATTAAAATTGACAAACGGGGATGAAGAACATTGTTTTCTCTTGCTCTCAAAAGCAGAGTCTTCGTGCTTGATATTGAGATTATTGCACATGCTTAAGATTCAAAACTGTAGCTGTCTGGTTTACCTCAGCTGAGGGCTTGGTCTGGCCTTCAGAAATAAAAATAAAATCTGAAATGGATTCTGAGGCTGACTTTTTGCTTGCTTCATGTCCTCCTAGCACCAAATAATCCTCATTGTCTGCAATGCCCGGTTCCTGGGAGATTTTGATGTTATTGTTGTCTTCAGAAGTAGCCCTGTCCTCCCCTACTCAACTTAACACAAGGTGCCTAAAGAATCTGGGAAAAAGTTGTAAGCACGACTCTTAGAGAAAGTGCTGACATTTAATGTAGGTTTTACTTGTAGCAATTTAAAGCATGAACCCTACTATTTGTGATGGTATTTTAGAGATCCAACAAACAAAAACAGTTTATTTATTATTTTTGGAAATCCATAGACACCTCACTCAGCCTTCACTACATTGAGGGCAGACTTGTTGTAGAAGGATTTTTGGTTCTCTGCAGTGAATCTGATAACCCAAAACAAGCGTTGGCACACATTTTGGCAAAGCCAACAGACCTCGCCTTTCGGACCTATTGGATTTGCCAATGGACCTTAGTATTGCTGCGCAGCATCCCCAATCAAAAATCAAAAAACAAACGTTTAAGGCATCCATCTGTGTCAATTTGTAGACACATGCACCACACCATATCATGCCTACAAAATTATGTGGTCACTTTTTTTAAGTCGAGCCTAGCGGCAGCACACATGCACTGCTCGCTCTGCGAGACTGCGGTAGTAGAGTATGGAAGAGAAGCGGCGCCCACTCTCCACCCATATTTGGCATTGGTTTGTGCCATTGTCCTTTGTAAATGCAGCCTTCCAATTCATTAATAGTCTTGTTGGTCCCTCCTTAGTAGGGCCTTGTCTTCATTTGTAACCCCCCCCCTGACTATTAGGCCCTTTACTTCGGTTGTTGCACTGGACCGATTATTTAGTCTGTAAGAACTATGTACTTGAGTTTCTCTTACTGCAGCCAGACATACGCTGCTTTAGCTGAAACCGCTTGTGTTTTTTTAAGCAGCACGGCTGCCCCCCTAACACGGCACCTTCTTTCAATCACTTTAACCTGGCATTATCTCTCCCCCAAGTAAAATGGATTTAGAAATGATTAGGGAATTGTCATGTGAATTCCCACTAGCACATAATGGTCTATCTCAGAACAAGCCGACTCCATCAACTCCTGGCTCCTATCAGGTTGCAATTCTATCGCCCCCCTTAGGCGAGTCTCCTCCAGACGCACTAACGACTGCAATCGCTGGTTTAATGACGAACTGAAGGCGCTAAAACTTACAGTCCGTCACGCCAAACGAGCCTGGAGACGACAATAGTGTCCTATCCTCAAAGCCCGGTTCACTTCCCTTCTGTCGCAATATAAAAAAACTATTTTGACCACCAAAACGAACTACTTTTCCTCGAAAATCTTAGCCGCCGAGAACCAGCCCAGAGAAATTTTCAGTATTGTTCATGAACTCGCCTACTCCGACAGAACTACCCTCAAACCTCCTCCGTCACAATCTTTATGCAATTCTCTGAATACGTATTTCCTAGATAAAATCGCAAAAATTAAAGCCAACATCCCCCCCCTTCTCCCTCATTTCTCAATCCCTCCCGCCCTCCCCCAGAGGCTCGTCTCAAGTCTTTCCCTCTCCTAACGGAAGAATCCTTTCTTTCCCTTCTCTCTTTGGTCAAATCAGGTTCCCCATTGGACCCGTGCCCTGCTCACATTCTCAAGCTCATCTTCACGATTTGTCCACTACCCCCGATTACCTTTCTCAACAGCTCCCTGTCGCAGGGCGTTGTCACCCCAACTCTCAAAACAGCTATAATTCTTCCGATTCTCAAGAAACCCGGCACTGACCCCTCCGCTCCCGTCAACTATCGCCCCATCTCTTTACTTCCCTACTTGGGGAAAGTACTGGAGCGACATGTGACCAGAGCACTTACCACCCACGTGGAAGCAAACCGAGTTTTAGCCCCCCGTCAGGCCGGTTTTCGCCCAGCTCACTCTACTGAGTCTGTAGTGTTATCAGTGCTTGACAACCTTAGAGAAGGATTGGACACCAACCTCCCTCAGGCCCTGGTCCTCCTCGACCTCTCCTCCGCCTTTGACACGGTGGACCATTCCATCTTACTCTCCCGTGTCGGGGCGGCAGGAGTCGGCGGCTCGGCCTTGGTCTGGTTGTCCTCCTTCCTAAGAGACCGCACCCAAGCAGTGCGCCTGGGCGACTTCTCGGCTGATTCTCGGAAGGTCCCATGTGGGGTCCCTCGGGGCTCCTCTCTTTCCCCACTACTTTTCAATCTCTACATAGCTCCCCTCATCTTTGCTCTCCAGCAAATGGAGGTCTCCGTATACAACTATGCGGATGACCTCCAGCTTATATTCTCCCTATCTCAAACTTCTGACTCTAAGTCTAACTTCTAATCTACCATGATCTTCATCCGGGACTGGATGAACCACAACCACCTGAAACTAAACCCTGATAAAACAGAGCTGGTTTTGACAGGTGGTTGCTCCAGTCCCTGGTCTCCTCTCTTCTGGCCCCCCTCTCTTGGTTCCCCTCCGTCCGCCGCCTCCTCCGTCAAAACACTCGGTATCAAGCTCAACGATCAACTCACCATGCACTCCCAGGTGAGCTCGGTGGTTTCCTCTTCTTTTCTTTCACTCCGCACTATCCGCAAGGTCTCCCGCTTCTTTTCCTTCTCTGCCCTCAAATTAATTATACTAGCAATGGTCGTCTCTCGTTTGGACTACGGCAATGCCCTTTACCACGGTATGCCTGCCTACAACGTACGACGACTGCAACTAGTTCAAAACCAAGCCGCCCGTCCTGTCCACAATCTAGCCAAATCCCATCACGTCACTCCCCTCCTAAAGTCCCTGCACTGGCTCCCCATCCGCGAACGCTCCCAGTTCAAGCTGGGTTGCATCACTTTCCAGGCCAAGCTGGGCCTTGCCCCTGCATTTATCTCCTCGGAGTGTAAAGCCTATGCACCCACCAGGAATTTGCGCTCTTCCTCCCAACATCTCTTGATAGTGCCCTGCTTTCGCCGGAAAAAATGGGGAGGCTCAAAATTCTCCACACTGGCCCCCACTTTCTGGATTTCCCTCCCAGCCCACCTCAGAGCTACCACCCAATATTCTCTCTTCAGAAAGGCACTAAAAACCTTCCTGTTTTTACAAGCCTTTCCTCAATAATTTCTCCTATGTCCACCCTTCGCCCCGCCCTTTGAGGAGTCAGTAAACTGTAGCGCCAAGAAACCGCAAGGTGTACGCGCGCTTTAGAAATATTTTTAAACTCAAACTCAATGGTGTGCTAATGGGCTGAAGCTGACAACAGCACATTTGTGTTACATGTCATCTGTACTAAAGACACCTAACGGGTTGTTTCCAAAAGCCTGTTTTATTAACAACAACACCCGTCCAATCCCACCACCTATGACACCACCATCAATACCACCACCATCAATACCACCACCACCACCAATACCATTGCCATCAATACCACCACCACCACCAATACCAATACCACCAATACCACCACCAACACCACCACCAATACCACCACCAATACCACCACCACCACCAATACCACCAATAACACCAACACCGCCAATACCACCACCACCAATACCAACACCACCACCAATACAACCATCACCAGCAATACCACCACCACCAGCAATACCACCATCAACCCCAACACCACCAACACTACCACCACCAATATCACCACCACCACCTATACAACCACCACCAATACCGCCACCACCACCAATACCACCACCACCAATGCTACCACCACCAATACCACCACCACAAATACCACCACCAATACCACCACCACCAGTACCACCATCAACAATACCAACAATGCCAATACCAACAATACCAATATAACCAACACCACCACCACCATTTCCACCAGCACTACCAATACCATCACCACCACCATCACCAATACCAACTCCACCAATATCACCACCAATAGATTATGGGAGAGAAGCCGTGCCCACTCTCCGCCCATATTTTTCATTGGCTTGTGTCATTGTCTTTCTTAAATGCTGCCTTTGGATTCGTTAATAGGATTGTTAGTTTCTCCTTAGTATGGCCCTGTCTTCATTTGTATCCTCCCATGGCTACTGGCCCCTTTACTTTGGTTGTTGCACGGGACCTGTTATTTATTCTGTAAGCACTATTTACTTTATTGAGTTTCTCTTATTGCAGTCTGAACATGCTCTGCTTCAGCTGAAACCACTTGTGTTTTTTAAGCAGCATGGCCGTCCCTGTAACACAGGCGCCTGCATTGAATCACTTTAACCCGGCATTATCTCGTGTCTGTTTCAACCCTTGTATGGTCAGGTCGTGGATGTTTTCCATTTCTGAAAGTGAATACAAAACAAGCGAGGATTATTTTATGTACCTCACCTCCCCTCTTTGATATTGGCCTCAGTTGTCAAAAAAACAGGGGAATTAAAATTAACTAAGAGACAAATGGGATTTTCTTGCTCCTGGTTTTTTCAGGTTAAAGAACTATGATAAATATTTCCAAATCTCTCCCTGCACATCATGAGGGATATTTACAAGCCCCTTGTGTCACTGGACCATTACTTTTTTTGACGCCCTTGTGGCGCACAGTGCAGGCCTGGTTTACCTCAGTTGAGGGCTTGGTCTGGCCTCAGAAATGAAAATAAATTCTGAAATGGATTCTGAGGCTGACTTTTTGCTTGATTCATGTCCTCCCAGAACCAAATAATCCTCATTTTCTGCCTTGCCCAGATCCTGGGAGAATTTGATATTATTGTTGTCTTCAGAAGTAGCCCTGTCCTCCCCTACTCAACTTAACACCAGGTGCCTCAAGAATGTTGGAAAAAGTTGTAAGCACGACTCTTAGAGAAAGTGCTGAAATGTAATGTAGATTTTACTTGTAGCAATTTAAAGCAAGAACCCTACTATTTGTGATGGTATTATAGAGATCCAACAAACAAAAACAGTTTATTTATTATCCTTGGAAATCCATAGACCCCTCACTCAGTCTGCATTACATTGGGGGCAGACTTGTTGTAGAAGGATTTTTGGTTCTCTGGAGCGAATCTGATAACACAAAACAAGCGTTGGCACAAGTTTTGGCAAAGCCAACAGACCTCGCCTTTCGGACCTATTGGATTTGCCAATGGACCTTAGTATTGCTGCCCAGCATCCCCAATCAAAAATCAAAAAACAAACTTTTAAGGCATCCATCTGTGTCAATTTGTAGGCACATGCACCACACCATATCATGCCTACAAAATTAAGTGGTCACTTTTTTTTAAGTCGAGCCTAGCGACAGCACACATGCGCGGCTCGCACAACGAGACTGCGGTAGTAGAGTATGGAAGAGAAGCGGCGCCCACTCTCCACCCATATTGGTCATTGGTTTGTGCCATTGTCCTTTGTAAATGCAGCCTTCCAATTCGTTAATAGGCTTGTTAGTCCCTTCCTAGTAGGGCCTTGTCTTCATTTGCAACCCTCCCTCCCATGGCTATTGGCCCTTTACTTCGGTTCTTGCACGGAACCGATTATTTAGTCTGTAAGAACTATGTATTTGAGTTTCTCTTACTGCAGCCAGACATACGCTGCTTCAGCTGAAACTGCTTGTGTTTTTTTAAGCAGCACGGCTGCCCCCATAACACAGCACCTTCTTTCAATCACTTTAACCTGGCATTATCTTGTGTCTGTTTCAACTCCCCCAAGTAAAATGGATTTAGTAATGATTAGCGAATTAAGTCATGTGAATTCCTGCTAGCACATAATGGTCTGCTAGTGGGCTGAAGCTGACAACAACACATCTGTGTTACTTGTCATCTGTACTAAAGCCACCTGACCGTTTGTTTTCAAAAGCCTGTTTTATTAACAACACCTCCACCACCACCACCAATACCACCACCTATGACACCACCATCAATACCACCACCACCACCAATACCATCGCCACCAATACCACCACCACCAATGCCAACCCCACCAATACCACCCCCAACACCACCACCAATACCACCACCACCACCAATACCACCAATAACACCACCACCACCAATACCAACATTAATACAACCACCACCAGCAATACCACCACCACCAGAAATACCACCATCAACACCAACACCACCACCACCACCATCACCACCACCAATACACCCACGGCCACCAATACCACCACCAATACCACCACCACCAATACCACCACCACTACCAATACCACAGTACCACCAGTACCACCACCAATACTACCACCACCAATACAACCACCACCAATACCGCCACCACCACCAATACCACCACCACCACCACCACCACCAATGCTACCACCACCAATACCACCACCACCAATACCACCACCAATACTACCACCACCACCAATACCACCACCACCAATACCACCACCAACAATACCAACAATACCAATACCACCAATACCAATATAAACAACACCACCACCACCACCACCAATACCATCACCACCACCAATACCACCTCCACCAATTTCACCACCAATAGAGTATGGGAGAGAAGCCGTGCCCACTCTCTGCCCATATTTTTCATTGGCTTGTGTCATTGTCTTTCGGAAATGCTTTCTTCGGATTCGTTAATAAGCTTGTTAGTTCCTCCTTAGTATGGCCTTGTCTTCATTTGTATCCTCCTATGGTTACTGGCCCCTTTACTTTGATTGTTACACGGGACATGTTATTTATTCAGTAAGCACTATTTACTTTATTAAGTTTCTCTTACTGCAGTCTGAACATGCGCTGCTTCAGCTGAAACCACTTGTGTTTTTTAAGCAGCATGGCCGCCCCTGTAACACAGGTGCCTGCATTCAATTACTTTAACCCGGCATTATCTTGTGTCTGTTTCAACTCTTGTATGGTCAGGTCGTGGATGTCCTCCATTTTCTGAAAGTGAATGCAAAACAAGCGAGGATTATCTTATGCACCTCACCTCCTCTCTTTGATATTGGCCTCAGTTGTCAAAAAAACAGGGGAATCAAAATTAACTAAGAGACAAATGTGATTTACTTGCTCCTGGTTTTATCAGGTTAAAGAAATATGATGAATATTTCAAAATCTCTCCCTGCACATCATGAGGCATATTTACAAGCCCCTTGTGTCACTGGAGCGTTACTTTTTTTGACGCCCTTGTGGCACACAGTGGAGGCCCATGTCTACAAGGCCACGCAAAACTACCCTGCGTGGCTTTTGATGGCCTTGTAGATAAGGTGGAAGGCCATGCAGTGCAACTCGCTGTGTTGCCTCACATTGCGGCAGGGAGGTATGCCATGGGTGTTGCTGTGGATGTTCCGATGGAACACTCATGGATTTTGACACTTTCCCAGCCTTACAACATAGCGAGAATCTGGGTCAGCCCCAAAAATGTATGCTTCCCCAGAGCAGGCGTAACAAGGAGAAATGTTTATATTTCTCCTCATTTGTTCCTCTTTTGACGTGTGCTGCATTCTGCAGCACACATAGAAAAAGGAATATGCCTCTCATGATTGTTTTTGCGCAAGGAGGTGCCCCTTCCTGCACAAAAACAATCATGCCAACAAAACAGGAACTCCTGCACCATGGTGCAAAGGTGACTGCATTGGTACACAGCTGCAATTTTTGCGCCAGCGGAAAGGACAGGAATGCACTGTATCTTGTAAATAAGGTGCATTTCTGTCCTTTCTAATTTGCATAAGGCAGCACAGGAAAATAAATAGCGGTGATGACGTGTGCCAATTCTTTGTAAATATAACCGCATATATTAGTCCATCAAAGCCATATTTACATCCACATCAACTTTGGCAACCATGTCTATATCGGTATCCAGAAACGACCACTGCTAGCCTTAGGTAGGCACAGAGGGCTGCAGCTAAATCCTGCTTAACCTCAAGAAACACCATTTTTAGGTTGAGTCTCTAGCGGCAGCGCGCATGCTTTGCGAGGCATGCAGTATTCAGTATGGGGTGGAAGTTCCGTGGAAGCTCCGTCCATCTTTTTCATTGGCTTAGTTCCTAAATGCTTCCTTCCGATTGGTTTTAGGCTTGTTAGTCCCGCCTATGACAAGCATGTCGTCATTTGTATCCTTCTATGGCTACTGGCCCCTTTACTTCGAGTGTTACACAGTATTTTTTATTTATACTGTGAGCACTATTCTCTTCCCGTGCCTCCCCCTCCCGCATACGTGCCGCCCACCTCCCGTTTGCAATGCAATAGGTCTTGGATAAATGCGAGTCCAATTGCATTGCAGATGCTTGTTTTTATAAGGGTCCACAGAAAGATCCACTCTACGAAATCTCTACTGTGGACCAGTTTCCTGTTGGTATCTCTCGTGTCTTTTGAGCGTGAGGTCAACGTTTGAGTAAAAAAAAGTTACACAGAATTGCTTAATGCAAGGTTTGAGTAACATGAAATTCGGCATTTTACCAAATTTCGCCAGCGTAATGAATGACGGTAATTACTGCCCAACAAGCGAGGTAAGTGAGTGCTGTTTTGTTGTAACTCAGTTTACCGGTTTAAGTACAGAGGTAAAAATGTTCATGGCGTGCCCCATTCCTCATGCTTTCTTAATTACGCGAAATCATGCAGGTCAGGATTCTGTTTGGAAACAGGCAGAAGAAGAATGCAGTTGGATGGCAGGATGCAGTTGGACGGCAGGTCTCAACCTCCTGCCCCGCTCGGCAGAGGGCTGCTAGAGAGGTTTTGGGAGAAATTCTTATTGCTCACTCTGCCTAGTTTGGTCGCATTTGCTGGAATTGTGAGAAACTGAAAGGGACGGCTGTTCTATAGGGCACTCTGTTTCATGAAAACAAAAGAAATACAGACAGAATAAAATGCAGCTGGTGGTGCAAAGATGCATTTATTTATGTGGAACACACCAAGTCCTGGCCTGTGGGGTTGCGTACGTGCCCCTTTAAATAAGTGGCGCCAGTGTTCAGCTTCCGCGATCTACTATCAGGAGAACTTTGGGGCATATCAGCAAGAAGCTCGTTAAAATTATCGCAGTTTTAGCGGCAGGAAACTGCCGCTAAAGCGGCAATAATGGGCTTGATAATATACGTTATAGAATTCCAATAGAAGCCCAGGTTAGATGTTCAGGCCATCTAACCTGGCCTTCTATTGGAATTCTGTAGCGCATATTAGCAAGCCCATTATCACCGCTTTAGCGGAAATTTCCTGCCGCTAAAACGGCGATAATTTTAACGAGCTTCTTGCTAATATGCCCCTTTGTTATCCGACCCTCTTGGCAGAAGCACTAAATATACTTTGTGCTCCAAATGATATTTCCCTTTTCTAAATATGGTGCACTGGCAGGAGTGGAGAAGGCTCTGTATCGCACTGGCGAGAAAAGACGGTACCCTGCCTGAAAACAGAGTGCCCCGCAGCGCCTCCTGGCCACTGAGTAGCGCGTAGCGCGTACATTTTGTGTCGGACCCTTATGGTTCAGAATTATAGGAACAGACCAGTGCATGTAAAAGCATGTAGAACGAGTGAAGTTTCAATATTTTATCAAACTGTTCTTCCTGAAAGACCGATAGGGGTGGGGTAGTAAGTTGCAGATTAGGCCGAAACTTTAAGAAGGCTGTTAGGACTGAGGAAGAGTGGAGGTAGGTGAGCTAACAAATTAACAGGGAGAGCTGAGCAAAGCGAAAGGGGCGAAGAGCCCTTGCACAAGCCGAGACCTGACTTCAACAAATATCTCCTATAATATGATAACATCTCTTCAAAACTCAAGAAAGTATATCCATTTAACATGTGGAAGATATGTCAATAATAGGGCACTTTATAGCTCTGCACTGAAAAGTACATTTTAAAAGTGATAGTTTTGTACAACTGGTAGTATGAACTCTATTTGAAAGAGCTTTCATACGTGATAATGAAGAAAAAAGATTTGGTCAAATTAAATATTTGCCTATGGTCAGGACAATAGTCCTACAAAATAAGTGGGGGGGACTAGCAAGTTAAGCATTTTGCAAGTGGCATCATCGTGTGTGACACACAACCAAAGCAAAAAAAGCTACTGCCTACATACAATAATCATATGGGCTCAATACCTGAGTCCCAAAATTATCCATAGTTACCTGAAGCGGACTGGACCACAAAAATGATGTCATAGAGCCACATGAGTTTTTAGAAAAATGTATTCATTTTTATTGTTTTCATATTTCAATTAGTAGAAATATATAAAAAGGTAGTTACACATACATCATAAATAGTCGCAACAATAGCAGTGTCCCACACATCTCTTCACACATACAAACAATCACACTAAAGCAAAAGTTCATCAAGCAAATTAAATCAAACATCTCTAAACACAATAAAGCTGCCAACTGATGGTACGATGACTATAGTCCCGTTGGGTCTCTGGCGGAAATGAGACCAGTCCGAAGAATCTGGGACTAACTTCAAACGCCGACGCGTGTTTCTATGTCAGGCCTGGTCATAGGCTACACCTTCATCAGGGCGAACTAAGGAAGGGTGGTAAAACAGTTCATTAGGGAAAATACATTATATATTTCAATATTCTATTACATATTGTGGCATTCAAACAGTTAGCTTCAGGAACAATTATCAGCAATTATATTATACGAAAAAACAACCACAGAATTAGGCGCTTAGAAGGAAAATATACGTGAACCATTATACAAAAAAGTGCACAAAACAATAATAGAAAAAATATAGAAAAGAGTATTATACAAATAAAAAACAGGTAGAACAAATAAGAAAAGACAAAGAAGCATGTCAAGCCAATATCCAAGCTGAACAGTCAGCAGGGGAGTGACCTGCCTATTGCAGCTGATCAACCCAGCCCTCCACACGGCCAAACTAAACAATCATTGGGAGGGTATCAAGCCTGTTCCAGTAGATCAACCCTACCCTCCACGTGACCAAAGAATGGAGAATAGATGATTAGGGAGGGAAACATGCCATGAAATTTGCGGGAAATGGCCACCTGACTCCGAAGAGTTATCGTTAAATGCTCACAAGGCCTACCTACCAAAAGGTCCAATGGGGTATTCACTCCACAGGTATCGAGGGACAACCCAGGTAACACATCTGGGAAACAAACTGAGAAAGAATGGGCGAAAATTATTAAATGTGCCCAACGACAGAGCGTACAAAATATCTGTCCAACAGCAATATATATCTCGCATTCCCAGGCGTATAATGTACTTACCAAGATGGATAGTAAACCCTCCGTTGAGATTTTATTCAGCGCTGATTTAAATGGCATGTTGCCGCGTAGCGGGTTGCTGTTCTGGAAATACAGAAGACTTAGTAAAATACCTGTGGACGTCCCTGCCCTTGTCCTAAGCAGAATCCATACCCGTTTCCAAAAAAGCTTACCAGATTAAAAGTAACAAGACAACAATTCTGACGAACTCAGAGTATATGACCAGAGTAGCGATAATGTTGTCAGCAAAGATGAGAATCGCTCAAAGGAGAATATCACGGGTGCCGGTTGGAAGCACTCGGGTACAGTCTGTAAGGTAGAAAACATGCCGAGCTAAGAATCAAGTTCAGCGCAACATGGGCACAGGACATAATCTTAACAAAAAGCCCCCCATGTCCCATCTAAGAATATGCGCTCCGCCAAATGCTCTGTGTACGGACCGAGGTTTTAGCGAAGTATCGGAAGTTACATGGGGAACTGTGTAAAAAGCAAAAAGGCGTGGGAGCGTTTCCGGTTATTTCAAAAAAACATCTCACCATGCATTCGCTAGAGAACTATTCAAAGACACATGGCAGTGAACTTCTCGCCTTCAAAAAATGGAGCATGGGAGATATAAAACAGGCACAGTAGCCAGTCATGCAAAATAGGGCCAAATACACGTCCCTTCGTTATTTAATCTCGCAGGGAAAAAATGTCCAGGTGGCACATCCTACCTCGTTCAGAAAACAACATTTCGTCAAGAAAATGGCATCCGGCTCTCCCGATGACTTAGGATTCACGGTTTCTTGAGGCAGTGTTCACATAAGGACGCCATTTAAATATCCCGCGAATGCGTAACAAGCCTCCCGGGTGGGGGGTGGGGCGTCGGAAGGTAGGAAAAAATTGAAATAGGGTACTAAGATGAAAAACGGCGGCCATGACACAATGGGAACTATTATTTCCCAATAAATTCCGATAAAGGGCTTCAACCCATAACGTAAAATGAATAGAAGCAACAGGTAAAGCCCCAGGGGGGAGGGGGAGCCACGCGATAAACAACCAGTCAACTGATTTCAATATTCGTGAGTACTAATATCCCGGTGCACCGGATATAGAATCTAAAAAGCTTTCATCCATAGCACTTAATAAAAAAGTGGGATAGCCTCAAGCCAGGTTGGAAGGTTACAAACATAAGAATAACCACTAGTACCCGGTTTCAGACACAAAAAAGTTTTCATCCATGGTGCATCACACATAAAATGGATGACCTCAGCCCAAAGTAGGCCAACAGAACTAAGGGGCATATTATCAAGAAAGCTCAATACATTATTGCCGCTTTTATCGGCAGGAAACTGCCGATAAAGCGGCGATAATGAGCTTGATAATATGCTCTATGGAATTCCAATCGAAGCCCATGTTAAATGTCCTTCACATCTAACATGTGCTTCGAATGGAATTCCTTACTTAACCAAGAGACAAATAAACCAGAAGCTACACGCTAGCACTCTCATAAAGTATCACCGATCTCAACGTATACCTAGAGGCCTAGGAATTGCCCTCAAACCTTCTCTTTGTAAGAATTCTAAATCGTTTCAGGAAAAGTGGTTTGACATACTCAATAAATGATCGTTGGACCTCATTTTATCAATAATAGAAGAGCTATCAGGGATACTGGAGGAACTAACAAAAGACATCGCAGAAGTATCAATGGAACTGTCAAACATGATGACCGAGGAAGAACTGGCTCAAACATTGGGAGACATAAAGGAACAGATGGAGAAACACACAAGGGACATCAACGAAAGAAAAATCCGGAAATTTAAAAGGGACACCCTTGACTATAAGCTTGGGGAGGTATATACATGGGCTGATATCTATGCCCAAAAAAGAAGAAATCGTCCATATTCTCCTAACACTGATACGTCATCTTCGGGGAGTGACACTTCACAAAGAACTCAAAGACCACAACCCGGTTCAAAAACCCAGGAGTCTTCACGCACAGACCAAAGAACACGGTCAGAAACAAGATCACAAGATACCACCCAAACCGAGCAACCTACCACTAGTGTTCCGATTACAGTCAATCCTTTTTTAGAACAGGGCCAAGCCCAAAAAGGAGACACAGGAGAGGAAAGAACAAAAGAAAAAGAAAAAGACAAAGAGAAGGACCACCCAAACACGAGGAGCACGACGATACCGAAGAAAGACAAGGACAAGAAAAAGACCCAAACTTAGATCAACTTGTCATCAACATCAGCAACTACAAACCAAGTGCACATGAACTAAATTTGTTACAAAGAGGAACATCTTTCATACCCACGACCAATACTGATGCGTTGGAATTGGAGGTGAGTTTTTTCAAACTCATGCGAAAATTAAGACTTCGTCATTTTTTTGACAATATACTTCCTCAACAAGAAAAAGAATCTGTAGACCAACTATGTGGATTGAGAACTACAAGCACCTTTCAAGTTCCCGTTAGCCATAAGACATTGGACATATTTGAGAAGATGTTGAAACAAGATCTATCTCGATTAAAGTTTGGAACTCGAATCAGAAAAAACATCACCCAAAAGGATTTGGATTGTCTTAAAAAACTAGCATCCAATTCAGAGATAAGGTTCAGTAAAGCAGACAAGGGTGGCGCTTTAGTAATTATGAATAACTCTATGTACGAAGAGAAAGTTTTTGAACATATTGCAGATGAAAACACCTATATGGAACTGAGTGGAAACCCCACTATGGAATATTCGAAGGCTTTAGGAACCATCATAGAAAGAGCCTATGAAATGGGAACCATCAACATAAAGACAAAAAATTTCCTCACCAAACTTAACCCAAAGAGCCTGGTGTTTTATATGATACCAAAAATACACAAGAATCTAATGGACCCGCCACTACGACCAATTGTCTCCACACGAGGAAGTCTCCATGAACCCATTGGTCAACTCTTAGACAAGTATTTACAACCTACAGTGAGAGCAATGAGAACATACGTAAAAGACACCACAGATTTCTTATTGAAACTAGAAACTATGACTATAGAACCGGAAGAAACTTTAATCATGTGTTCAGCTGATGTACGTTCCTTGTACACCTCGATACCACACTCTTTAGGAATGGAAGCTATAGAGAAAGCTCTTTTAAATACAGATCTGAATCGTGATCTAAAGACATTTCTAATGGAGCTGATGACATTTACCTTGTATCAGAGTTATTTTCGATAAAAAGACTCATAGTATCAACAACTAACAGGAACTGCCATGGGCAATTCGGCTGCGCCGGTATACGCCAACATCTTTATGCAGGACTATGAAGAAACTGACATTTTTTCTAAAACAGTATGGAAGGACAACACCAAACTCATTGTACGATACATAGATGATATATTCATCATTTGGAAGTCTTCTAAAGATCTCTTACAGTCTGCCCTATGTGAATTTAATGAGATAGATAGTCGGATACAACTAACTTGGGATATTTCAGACACAACTGTAACCTTTTTGGATGTCAGAATATCAATCACAGAAAAAGGATTTGAAACCAACATTTACAGAAAAGGAACCGATAGGAACAACATGTTGCATTTTGCAAGTTTTCACCAGCCTAGCTTAAAGAAACATCTACCCTATTCACAGATGGCGAGAGCCAAAATAATTACATCTGACACTACAAAAGTGGAACCAACACTAGAGGAAATGCCAACAAGATTTTCTAATAGAGGTTACCCAAAACAGATCATAGAGGATGCAAAAAAGAGTTGAAGCAACAGATAGAAGGGAAGTACTAAAACCGACCCCCAAACGTGAAGAGACTCGGATTGTAGCTGTATGAATATACTCTACGCAGAGCCAAACTTTTAGGAAAATCATCACAAAACACTGGACTATACTTAAGTTAGAACCGGATTTTCAGAAATCTTTTGAACATATACCTCTATTCGCTTATACTAGAGCTCAAAATTTGGGAGAAATACTCAAATATCAACCATCAGAAACAAAGACATACAAGGGCACAAAACCGTGTCTAAATTGCGGTAATTGCAACAGCATTATCAAAGGCAATAAAATAAACCATCCCATGAAAGGACACGAGATCAAAGTTAGGGTCAATGCGACATGTGACACGAGTAATGTAATATATGCTTTGAAATGCCCGTGTGGAAAACTGTACATTGGGAAAACTGAAAGACGTATAAAAACGAGACTTACAGAACATAAGTCAAACATCTGCATGAAAAATACCAAATCATCAATAGCCACACATTTCATGGAGGCGCAGCACAATATCTCTCAACTGAAATTCATGATATTGGAGATAGTTGAAAAAACTGAAGGAAGAGACAATACCAAACATATGCTACAACGAGAGAATTTCTGGATTCATAAACTTTCAACACAAAGTCCAAATGGTCTTAATGAACGTATGGAACTGTCTTGTTATCTGTAAATAACCTTTAGCTATTTCCTTGGTCTGGAAGGGGACCGTGCTTTTTGCATTTAATGTTTTGTTTTTATGTGTTATTGTATTAAGCAAATGATTGCACACTGTTCAATGAGGCTACACCATTTCACCATACCTAGGTCATATTTTTTGGTTACGTTCCCTCTCACACTGAGATAGCACACCGGAGCCATCGCGGTACACTCTACACTTTTACACTTTTGGATATCAGGGTTCGAACCGCACCGCACTTATTTTTTGCCGGTTTATCTGCATTAACAGTCTTTTTTTGTATGATGGAGAGAGGTTTATTCATTAGAGGATCATTTATATTGTAGACTTTATTTGGGGCAATAACAACAGTGCAGTTGTGACACGGAGTATTTCTTCTAGCTCCATAGATCACATGACCGGGATGACATCCGGTTAGTGGAAGTTTGTTGTGTGTTAAATGGAGGACTATCGGAACACAGGGCGTTAGAAGGTTGGCGGGAAGCATGGTGTAGAGACGTAGACACTGGATTAAAAATAGACCGAGCATCAGGTCAGTATGGAACTGAGTATTTCATGGTATATGTGTATTAAGGTTAGTTGGAAGTAAATAGTACCGACTATTGAGTTTAACAGCTCGTACGTTTTTTTCCTTTAACAGTATTTTGAACACGAAGTTTGATCTTGTCAAAACGCGACACGTAAGTGACACAGGCGTGGTTGTACCTCGGCATGTAGCCACTGGTTTATAAGGTATAGATGGTGGTCTCGGTTGTAAACTCACAGGACACGATTGTTTAAGTTTTGCTGGCTTCATTGTTTATAACACACTACTTTAGTTTATTGTATAGCACTTGTTACAAATAGACACACACAGCACATTTTGCTCATTACATTTTTTGTTTCCATTTTCTGTTTGTAGTGTTTATTCCCTGATGAAGGGCGTTGTGAGTCACGCCCGAAATGCATTGGAGTCGAAAGTAACTCTGTCGCTGGTATAAATACTGATTGAAACGCTGAATGATAAAAATGTCAACAATATCAAAAGAATATATATGAAAGAAGAATAAAATAATCTTAAAAGGAACTGAAGTTTGGAATCCTCATTTCGCATTGAGGAAATAGGGTGTGCCCATAGGGATGCCTTTAATGTTCCATTAAAGACACATGTTGGGAATGTTTCATGACACAGACCAGTCTGTCCATAATGGGGGGTCACTCTTTCTTCGAACATAGAATCCCTGTTAAAATACGTTGCACGCTTGTAGGAATCCCTGATTAGTGAATGCGTATATCCTCGACTCAATGGTTTTTCCTTGAGAATATCTGCCTGAATCAAAAAGTCTCTCATCTCAGAACAGTTCCTTCGCAAGCAAAGGAACTGGCTAAACGGGATACTATCCCTCTGATATCGAGGGTGGAAACTTCCATATTGCAGGAAGGTATTCCTGGCGGTGGGTTTAGTATAGAGAGAAACCAACAATTCCCTGTTCTCGTGCTCAATCCATACATCAAGGAATTCTACCTTTGTTTTGCAGGAATTGGCCGTACATTTCAAATTAGTATCACAAAACGAATTAATTAAGAGATGCCTGGTCCCCCTCACATATAAAAAAGATGTCATCAATGAAACGAGAATAAGCTTGCACGTTTTCATGGAAGGGGGCCATCTCATTGTAAATATTGATACCCTCAAAGTGTCCCATGTATAAGCAGGCTACGCTGGGGGGACACAAGGCCCCCATACTCACGCCTTGGATTTGGTGAAAATAGTTGTTATTAAACTCAAAATAATTTTCACCTAGTACCACTTTGAGGCATTCAATGATGAAGAGTGCGTTAGTCAACTTGCTTTCAGCCAAGAGAATTTCTTGGAGTACATGTATCGCTCCATTTTGCGGAATATTTGTATAAAGAGATTCCATGTCCATGGTGAACAGGAACTCCTTATCGCAGTCAAACTGCTTTTTTTCAATTCTCAATATAAAATGTCCTGTGTCCTTGACAAAGGACTCAAGCCTACCCACCAGCAGCTTGAGAAAACGATCTATATACTTAGAGAGGGACTCAGTGGCCGCACCAATGGTAGACATAATGGGACTTAGAGGCGGGTCCACAGCATCTTTAAGGGTTTTGGGCACCCCATAAAGGATGGGCATTCGAGTGTGTCTGGGTGTCAAAAATTCTGCTTCTTTAGGGCAAATATGTCCATCATCCACGGCCACCTCGACCAGGGACAAAATCATTGTTTCAAGACTGGTTCGGGGTTCCTCATATTTCGTTTATAGTGTCTGGTAGAGGAGAGAGTGTTAATTTTGTCAACGTAGAAGGGGGTATTGAAGATGACAATGCCCCCTCACTTGTCGCATGGTTTAATGGTCAGCGCTTTGTTTTCTCTCAAAGCTTTCAAGGCAATATTCTCACCAGACAGGAGGTTGTCAGGAGGTTTGGGAACGTATTTGATGATTTTTTTCAATCTTCGTACAAACGGCTTTCTCAAATATACCAACCTCAGGGCCCAGAGAGTCCAGCTGGGAGTAAACTCAGAGGGTGGTCTGAGTCCTGACACATTATCCATGGTGTCAGGAGACGGTCTGGTAAGAAAAAAAAATTGTTGTCGTATTTTGCGAAAGAAGGAATGACGGTCCCTCATAAACTCAAAATTATCAAAATTGACTGTAGGCACAAAGGAAAGTCCCCTCGACAATAAAGTCATGGTGTGTGACATCACAGTGCATAATGTCACTGCATGTGACACTGTACATGGCATCACAGGATGTGGTATAACAACCCATGACCACACAAGAAGTGACTTCAGATATTAAGATCTCACACAGATGTTTAGCAGGGCTATCATAAATACATGTAAGAGTTTTACGAGGTTTAACAAATAAGAGTTTGCGTCAGGGTTGCGCAAAATAAGTGACATAACCCTGACGCAAAATCTGGGCCTCAACTTATAATTTTTTTTGTTATTCTGCAGCAAAGAAATTGGCAACAAGGAGAAACATAAAAGTATATCTGTGCTGCCTAATTGGTTGCAAAGTCTTCATTTTAAATATATCTTATACGGTTAGGGCACCTGCTAAAGAGATCTTCGTGCGCCCAGTACCTCTCAGGAAATAATAATGGCATTTGCTGGAGAGATCTGTGCTTTGTCTAGTCCTAGATTTTAATCAGAGTAGCATAGATGGTTAATGTGTCTTCTGTAAAGCACATCATGTACCATGCAGATGACAGATTTTTATTTTGTGTAGATAGGTAAGTGGGTTCCTGCTTTTAAGAGAGCTTTTTAGGTTGAGCCTGGGCAGCGCATGCACTGCGAGCCATGCTGTATTGGAGTATGTACTCAAAGCTCTGCCTATTCTCTACCCATATTTGTCATTGGCTTGTGTCATTGACCTCCGTAATTACTGGCTTCTGATTCGCTATTAGGTTTGTAAGTCCCTCCTTAGTACCGCCTTGTTGTTATTTGTAACCTTCCGTGAGGACTGTCCCTTTTACTTCAGTTGTTACACGGTACCTCTTCTTTACTCTGTAAGTACTATTTTCATTAATGAGTTTCTCTTACTGCAGGAAGGTCTCTCGTGTGCAGTTGTGACCACTGGCTTGTTTAATTCCTAGAAAACGTGGAGCTCTTCAGGGGCCATGGGAGACAGAAGGGGGCAACTCAGTGATGCCGTCAAGCATTCGGAATGCAATAGGTATCGCATTTGAGAGAGTTTAAGTTATTGGCAATGTAAATGACAATGCCTTTTATTTATGTTTTAAAAAACAAAACATAAATAAAAGGCATTGTCATTTACAATGCCAATAGCTCAAACTTGCGTAAATGCAAGACATATTGCATTGCAGATGCTTGTTGACTTTGATTACAAGTGGACCATATGATTTCTATCCCTGCACAGACTATTCTTTGAGCAAGAACTGGAATTCCAAGTAATGTAGAGTTTATTACCGCCGGTAAGTATTTGATGTGCTCATCTTTGCATCTTGTAATCGTCCACAGGCCAATTTCTGCAGGTCAGACCTCAATATTGCCTATTAGTTCCTTTGACATGCAGAAGTTGGTGCAGTGGGCACCAAATTCCGCATATTGTGGACCAGTTCTGTGTTTGAGGTATTTACTTGAGTTGTTAAATGCATTACCCTAAAGTCTCAGTAGTTGCCATGTGCCATAAAATGGGGAGAGCACCATACATGACAGAAAGAGAGCCACAGTTCACAAGACAGAGAGTGAGAGAAAATACTTTTGAAAACTATCTCATAAAATATTCTGAGAGTGACAAAAATGTACTTTCATATGCTGCTCCCTTTAAATCCCTATTCCCCGTCTTCACGGGGCTGGCCATCCTAGTGCCACT
The DNA here is from genome assembly GCF_964263255.1 of Lissotriton vulgaris. Lineage (NCBI taxonomy): Eukaryota > Metazoa > Chordata > Amphibia > Caudata > Salamandridae > Lissotriton > Lissotriton vulgaris. The sequence goes on along the minus strand of NC_141694.1, from coordinate 1,052,667,498 downwards.
GTACCCTTGTATTTTTCTTTTCTCAATTTTATACTTTCTATTTCTCATAAGTAATGTCAGCCCATGCTCCTCTATACACTGCAGAATACCTCAAGCAATTATGCTCTGGTCCCTCTCTACTGTCTGACACTCCTGATGTACCAACAGTTACCAACTCTTCATTACCTGAACAATTAGAGAAGCTTAAAAAGAAACAGGTCAGACTACAGCTTATGGTGTTGATGTTGACAGACTATTTAAAGGCTGACGTTATCCCAGTTGGACTGCAAGTCCGCAACATTCCTGGCTTCTTCACGGATAACCCCAAATACATCTCCAATTTCAGCTACATAGGGACCACATGCTCTAGACACTGGTTGGCACTGGGCATTGATATAGCCAGCGAAACTCTGAAATCACTGGAAATAGAAATCAGTGATCTATTAAAGCAAATCAGTGACTCAGATCCTACCGCAGAGTGTAAAAAGCTATTGGATCATGTAGAAAAAACGGTAGCAGAATTTCACCGAATCGAACAAAACAAAAAATCCAATAAAATCAAAAAAGATATCAAAAACTATAACGTTGAAAACACCTACCCCTACCTCCAAAAAGACTTTTACACCAACAGGCCACAGTTCAACCCCAACAGTAGACCCTGGGGCAGATATAATAGACGTCAACATATAGTGGGCTTCTCAGACACTTCAGAAGAATCTTCTGATAGTTCCGATCCAGGTGAAGGAGCCAGCAACCAAAGACGAGGAGGAGGGGCCCAGTCTAATTTTTTAGGCAGGGGCCAACCAGGCACCCCACAAAGGGGGCGCGTAAAGAAACCACAACGATGGTTCAATGCCCCAGGAGAACGCAAGACCCGGAACAATTTTTATCAGTGGTAAATCACCCTGATACAACCGCACCCTTGCTAAATCCCCCCCATCCCCTCCTCCCTTCCTCCCCCACCACCGCCCCTTCTAATATGTCTTCTGAACTAATACCCATTTTCAATCTATCCCAACATTTACTACAGGACCCTGAAATAGCCCTTTTAAAAAAAGGCTTGTCATTTGTTCCTACCATTCGCCCAAATTTCATGGAGTTACAAACAGAATTACTCAGATTCTTCAGATTAATTCGTTTAAAAGCCTTCTTTCAACTTCACCCCTCCACCATAACCAATGCCAATACTCCATTTCGACCAGCTTCTACATTCCTTCCATCTGCCAGTATGGTACCATCAGAGGTTAGAACCTTCGAAAAACTGGTACACAAAGACCTCTGTGCTCTAGAAAAGAAAAAACTTTATGTTCCCTATAACATCTCGAGAGCTGAAAAAGACGCCATAAATTCTCTTAAAAACAATTCAGGACTGGTGATAAAAAGTGCCGACAAAGGTGGAGGAATTGTCCTTCAGGACATTGACTCCTACAAAATTGAAATCAAACGCCAATTGGGAAATACTGACCACTATCAAAGACTACCTGGCAACCCAACCAAAAGCATCCAAGAGACTATATTAAAACTTACAACAAATGCTGTCTCTGAAGGCTTTTTGAGTAAAAAAGGAACACTTATTCCTTAACGTCAAAAGCCCACGCCAGCCAGTAATCTACACTCTCCCCAAGGTCCATAAAAACATTGACACCCCCCCTGGCAGACCAATAGTCTCTGCCTGTGGCTCTATTCTTGAGCCCTTGGGAGCATACGTAGATTTCTTTATTAAGGAATTTGTACCATCACAACCTGCTACGTGAGAGATAGCATGGAGATGATCATTCTAGTAGAACATTTCCCTTTTGACCCTTCATCTCACACCCTATGCACAATGGACGTAGAGTCGCTTTATACTAATATTCCCCAGACAGCGGCTCTTCTGGTCATTCAGAGAATCTTATATTTGCGGCCACGTCCTCACAGGGTCCCCACTATCTTTATTCTCCAGCTCCTGGAACTGTGCCTCACTAAAAATTACTTCTTGTTTGATAACATCTACTACCAACAAATAAAGGGGACTTCCATGGGGGCTATTTTTGCCCACAACTTGGCAATCCTGTTCATGGATGCCCTAGAAACCGGAGTCATCTTAACAGAGAGTAATCCTTTCCACGCAGGTATTGTTTTATGGCGTCGCTATATTGACAACATTTTCCTCATTTGGAATCTTGATATCCCGACACTGCACTCATTCAACCATTGGCTAAACAACAATTGCGCTGATCTTAACTTCACTCTTGTTTATGATAAACATCAAATAGCTTTCCTAGATCTGACCATTTTCCATCAAGATAGCGAATTACTAACTTGCCTTTATAGGAAACCCACGGAACATAACACCCTCCTTAGTTATGACAGCAATCATCTTAAACCTCTGAAAGATTCTTTACCATACTCCCAATTCCTGAGAATTAGGAGGAATTGCTCAACAAAAGCTGATTACTTTAGGGAAGCTGGTACCCTTACCAATAAACTCCAAGCACGAGGATATCCAAGAAGACTGATTAAAACGGCCTCTAAAAGGGCCTGGTACTGTCCTCGAGAAGCCCTACTAACACCTAAAACAAGGGACAAAACTGAAAGAATAGCTTGTGTAACCACCTTCTCCCCCATATCCAACAAAATCCGCAAATCCATACTCAAACACTGGCCCACACTAAACGCAGGTCCAATACATCTAGAGAGGCCAGTCTTTGGCTTTAAGAAAAGTAAGAACTTAAAGGACCATCTGGTCAGAGCTGCCCTCCCTTCCCCCTCGACCATTACCACAATTGAATCCAACTGGGGTCTTCCACCAATTCTAGGGCACGTTAAGTGTGGCTGCTGCACGGTTTGTGAGTTCACGATTGAATCCAGGAATTTCAGTCATAATGGTGTGACAGTATCATTGAAAAGTTTCACCAATTGCAACAGCCACAATGTCATCTATGCAATCCTGTGTCCTTGCCCAAAAATGTATGTTGGTCAGACCACCCAGAAAGCGAAGACCCGCATATGTCAACATCGAAGTCGCATCAGATGTGGAACACAGAATGCACCCCTTGTCGACCATTTTGCTGAACTGAGACACTCCGCGGATGACATTAAATGGATAATCCTAAAGACAGTCAAACTCCCACAGAGAGGTGGCAACCTGGCCCAACTTCTCAACCGCGAGGAACTAAAGAGTATTATCCAATTTGACACTATTCACATAGGTTTAAACAGGAATGAGGACTGGACTACCCTTCTGTAGTCCTCAGAAAGGATAAACAGTGAATTGACTCTTCTCTCCATGCAAAGTCATGGAATATGAACTGGGACCTAAACATAACTTGCAACACCTTGAAAGCTCTTACTGTGATTGTGTTGTATCCCTTCTATGTTTTGCAAGCTGTTGAAATTTTAATTGCAAGCTGTTTCTTAAGAATTCAAAATGTCACTGTTAGTTGTACCTAACACTTAATTCATTATCACCCCTGCAATTTATTGACACCCCCACCTTGCTGCACACGCTTATCATTCCAAAGCACTGGTTTAGTACGATCACTGGACTAACGAGACTGCCCAGCCTCGAGCACTGCCCTCCGCAAGTATTTTCACCCGCGAACAAGCATGTATCATTCATGCCAAACCATTCCAGTATTGCGGTAGAATTTAACCACTCCAACATGGTGGCCATTTAGCATCATGAAGCCACTGAGGACATCGCTAGTCCACAAACACGTGACTTTGAAATTGCCCAATAATCCACAAACACGTGACTTCCATACTGCCCAATAAGCAGCCTCCTGCTTCCCAACACGGAAGCGATCCTGCATACGACAACGCGCCATCGGCTTATCGACAGCCTCGCTAACCTCTAGGTAAGCCCTTGCTCCCTCATCCTCCAGGAACGGTCACCATACCCGCCCAACAGACCCACGCTAAATCTCTTTCGTTTTTTTAACTTCAGCGGACCATTAATTCTCTGGTCCTAACGAAGGTTACTCACGCTATTGCTTGCGCCGCACTGGAAAAAGAATCTATCACAGCTAAGTATGCCTCATTCCAATGTTCCCCCTAAAAACCATGTAACTTGTAACATTAAGTAAATCCCGCTTCACCCTTCCTCCCTTCAGTGCTCATCCCTTCATCCCCTCGAACCAACAGAGACTGAGACGCCCAACTAGAAAAACAAAGACTCGTTTTCCGAGACCGCATGGCACAAAAACCACCCGCTGTACATCAATTCAGGTCATCTCAAACCTCCCTCTTGTCCATGTACGAGAGAGCATTATATGCCATCCTTAACCTAAATTGTTTATTAATCACCTGCCTGTCTCTTCATAGCCAATTCATTTAAAGATTCTCAGCGCAAACCCTTGTGAAAGCGTGCCCCCATAGGACAACAATTCTAAAACTCCAAGCGCTGACTCAAAGGTAATGCCCAAGCCGAATCATTGCCCTTCCCAGAATCTAACTCGTAAAGACGCTCCTCTCAATATTTTTATCCTTGTTCCTACAGTAAAACCACGTCTACATACGGCACTGTGGTATACCGGACTTGAGCCACATCCCTGCGGCAGAAGGTAGAAGCCCTCACAATTGTGGAAAATCACAACATGGTAAATGGATTATTATACTCCATCCTCTGTTAAGCGGCAAACACTGCAATAATATGAATAAAAACAAGCTCCCTCATTTTCAACAGGGCGACGAGTGCTACCCCAAATACTGAGGACATCCAATAAGACTAAACCTCAGTCACAGACAAACGTCTGGTATGGTCCATTATAAAATTAATACCCGTCCCTTGAGGCACTTCCCTGACATTAACAACACTCCCCTTGAGTACCGAACTATCACAACTCACTCTGTGTCATCTTCCCACCACGGTCACCACGTCATCTCCACGACCGCATTTTACCGTTCACTTGCAGGTCACAAAACATAAGAAACACCTGTAGATACTGAAAAACGGTCACCAAAAAGTTTTTTCACATAAACTTCATGGAATGCGCACGCCTCTGTGGCTGCACCCCTCACCGCGATTCCGATTACTGTAATTGAACAGTGAGTGCTGTACATTGCTTTCTAATTTTTAATTATTGACTGCATTCTTGTCTTGTTTTCTTCCTTTTACTTTTCCAAACAGGCGGTTGTATGTTAAAAGGTTTTATCAAGATTGTGAAAGTCCTGAAGATGATCCCCTAATAACCGAGCTTGGGATCGAAACGTCGACTCCTTTAAGAGTGTCCCATACTTGTGAACCTAATGTATTATTGTATGGCTGATTCACTCCAGGACACACTGTTAATTTGAATTCTTGTCAGTGGCCTGCAAGCTCACTTTGTTTGCCTGATATTTCTTTCACTTACTGTCCTTTTCATTTTCTCTTCACGTACGGCACAGGACTGTGCCCTACTGTAACCCTTATTGTTTTGGTTACTTGTCTTATTTCTATATTGAACAAACCTATCAAATGAATAAATATTCCCTGTCCGGCTGGACAAGGGATTGTGAACTATATAGCAGCCCACTGTGGTCTATATAATATCTTTGCTCACTTTTATCCCTATATGCTAAGGACCACTTGTTTCCTTCAAGCTCCCTGCAAGGATTCATAGCCAAAAGGAAACCTGTGGAAATTGTAAATAACTATTCGTAACTCATTGTAATTTTTTGTAATTAGTTGTTCCCATTGCTCCTTTTGGTTTTCTATCACTGGACTCTCTACTCCCCCCACTGTTTCCTCTACTTACCTTTTGGTACTTGCCATAGAACGTTGACGCTTCCGTCACAGTTTAGGCGACAGTTATTTTTCTGTGGAGCGTTCTCTCTATATGGAAGGCATTGTGACTGCATAAATTAATTTCATTTGTTCCTTCGTGTAGACGCATGCGGGCCTGTGACCTTTGAATAGGAATCTATTATTGCTCTAAATGTCAAATAAGATGCGTTTCATGCTCAGGTAATGCCACGAACGGCCAGAGTGGGGGGCGGGGAGGGGGAGGTGAATGCTGGAAGTTGATAGGAAGGTTTCAGTGTTATTTATGCTGCACACTGCGCTGGATTCATGTCACGGCCCAGCACGTGCCGCAGGTCACAGTGGACCTGTCCGCCATGAATAGCGGTCCTGTGTGTCAACTGTCGCCGGTCTGAGCCAGGTACACATGCACGAATAGTCAACAGAAGCTATTTTCCGTCTCCGAGGGTGTTAATTACCGGCTTAATTGGTGGCACCATCGCGTACTCGTGAAGGGCATCTTTGTGTTGGAGGGGGGGGGGGGGGGGGGGGAGGGGGAATACTGCAAGGAAAGGTTCTCTCCCTCAGTCAAAGGGGTTGAGGGAAAGTATCTATAAACACGCAACAAAAAAAACAACCGAGAAAGGGGGTAAACCGTCTCAAAAGTGTGTCGTTAAAGCACTACTGTATGAGAAACGAGCGGTGTACTAGTGCCCCTAAGCCTCCAGGATTGCAGTCTGACTTCTGTGGAGACAGTGATAAACGTTGGCTGGTCTTGAAACTGCAGTTCCCAGTCAATGACTGGGCCAGTATTCACCCACACTCTGTCCAGCAGCGTGAATAAAGCAGTCATCAACACACTGAAAAAACAACACTGCCGCTTTTCAAAATAGTTTGCCCATCAGTAGACTGGAGGCTTCTGTAATTCCTAAAGACCAATGGGCAAATCAACTAGGGAAGTATCGCCGGTTTAGCGGAGATATTTTTATTGCCCTATGTACAACGTGAGGCTAACATGCATTAGCGCATGTTAGCACCCGTTTTCCCCACGCCTCGCTTTGAATCTCTAATGAGATGCAAAGTGGGCCTCACTGGGCAGTACTTCTTGTAAATTATCGCTGATGTGCACATCGCGATATTTACAAGGAGGCCCATGCATTTTTGCAGATGTTAGTTTTTTAGTTTTTGGCAAAAACCACGGGGCATATTATCAAGGGATTTATCTCCGCTTTTTTGGCTTTAAAAGCCAAGAAAGCGGAGATAAAATTATCTCCCTATTAGCAACAGGGTGCTAACACCAAATTCGCATGTTAGCACCCTTTTTCTCTAAGCTTCCCCTTGCATCTCTAATGAGATGCAAAGGGGGCGTTCCAGAGAAAAATAACATGAGAAATGTTGTTAAGAGACATTTCTCCTATTATCAAGGATTTCGCTAACCCTGTTAGTGATAAAAAAAAGCAGTGCTAACCGCGGTTAGCACTGCTTTTTTTACACCTGGTATTTTCCTGACTTAGACATGATATCCTATGGAAGGTGGATATCATGGCTAAGTTTGTGAGCCCCTATTATCAAGCTAACTCCAAACTTCGAGAGATTATCTTTGGTTTTCCAGAGATAATCTCTCAATTGGAAGTTAGCTCGAGGATTTTTATCACTACTGAGATAAACCTTGCTAATAGCGAGTTATCTCTGCGATAATTTCCGGCGATGCTTAGCGTTAAAAAATTCGTTGCTAAGCATTGTTAGCGGTAAATATCGCTAAACGTTGGTAATATGCCTCCACGTTTTTCGCCAAAAACTAACGTCGGCAAAAATGCTGACTTGGGTATACTTACCATTGGGGATGGATTATGCTGTAACGACCACAGGGTCATATCAGCAAGGTTATCGCCGTTTTCCATGGAACATCGCTGGAAAAACAGCGATGTTCCATCGAAAACACAGCTATCGCTGGAATGATTATCGCCATTGCGCTATATGTTGTTAATACAGCGCTAGCATGGCAATAATTACCAGCAATAGCCGGCGATAACATTTTTCTCGTAAGAGCGGCAAGCGATAATTATTACTGCCACTTAATAATTCCCCCCAAGTGAGTCCTGCCTTCCTGCAGCTAACGTTAGTGGCGTAATGATGAATATGTAGCTATAAATGACTCCTTTCTACCAGGGGCATAGCAATGGCGCGGGGGATGTTTAGGGTGTTAAATCCCATTATAAATCCATGATCTACTTGGAGTTGGGTGCAACCACTCCCCAGGGCCCTGTTTGAAGTGTTTATACCAAACTCTCATCGCCCTCCAACACACACATAGCACGGTTTGTGAATATAAAGGCAACATTTAACACATATTAAGACCTGATAGCCCTAATGTCCCAAATGTGAAGCTACTGCTCCTCAAATTGTGCCAAATCCACACAAAATTAGTAAACCAGGCTTTGCCCTGATATTTACAAGCTCACATGGATGTAGATTTACCCTTTGTGGAATTCACAAAGCTTTTCCAGGCTTTGCCTGGAAACCTGCCCCAGCCACAGGTGTTGATGTCCACTACTGGAAAAAAAATTGTGTATTCTAACTTTGCACAGACAAATATACACGCTTAAACTTTTACATGAAAACCACATAGTAGAAAGTGCAAATTTAATGATTAACCCTTTTTCTGAAAATGTAAAATATTTTCCTTTGTGAAGAACCCATTTCCACAAATCACCTGCAATTTTCAGGATGGTCTTTTGCCCATTCGACACTGTAGAGGGAGTGTCTCCTCTCAGTGACAGAAGTAAATCAACAACCTTTTCCAGAGTGTGTATGGAGTATGAGAAGAGTTTGTGAACACCATCAAACGTGGAAGTTTGAAGTGTTTACGAACTCAGAAAGCATTTACACCCTGTAACACACACTCACCACCTTCTCAAGACCCCTGGTGATAATCAAATATTTGTATGAGTAAAACCATGTGTGAAAAACAAATTGCCAGATTTTTTTTTTTTAAGGTAGCCGGGAATCAGAAATAAGGCTATTTTAGTGTATGAGTCTGCTTTATGTGCACAAGAAATGTTGAGCCTCTGAAAGGGACAAATGTGGCAGCTCTAACATGCACTCACCAAAGTTACTCACGCTATGCTTAGAAATATCATGCAATATTCCGCTTGCCCCTTGTTTGTGCTTGGTTTCATTTGGCCCTAGAATTTCATTCAAAGCTAGATCACTTATTTTAGTAGAACTGGCTTTGTGAAAAGTTCTATGTTTTTTTTGCACTATTCTGACCCTGTTGTCCCCTTTAACCGATTCGATGCTGGTGACAAAGCCAGCTCGTCATGGGCGTTACCTGCGCTGCGTGCATGACAAGCTAGCTTTGTCACGTAACGCGCGATTTTCGAATTCTCAGCGCGCAGCGGGAAAACCCGCTAGCGCGCATGCGGTTAAATTGATAATAGGGGCTTGGTGCTCTGGGTCGAAAAGCCATTTTCCACCTGGGTTGCATCAAGTTCTTTGTGCAAATTATAGTTTGATCAATGCTGCTGTCATACGAGCTCCCATGCTAAATAATATTAGACCAGGCCCTTACGCAGTGGCGTAGCTTGCCCTTAGACCACGTGGGGCCCTCCCTGTGTTTGCTGCCCAGGAGGGGGGGGGGAGATTGCCGCCCTGAAACTACAGGTGAGAGCTGGGGGAGAGGACGCCCCACCAAAACTCGTGCCACCCGGAGCAGGCCGCCCCCCTTGCTACGCCACTGACCTTCTGTAGTTGCAACACAGTGAATGTTGAGAAATACTCCGGCTTACACCACGCCCTAATCTTACTGGCCAAGCTACAGTCTTGCTTTCTACTATTGGCTATTCATTTCAAGAAAACTGTTCAGAGGAGAGGAAAACAATTTCTCGTTTTCATTGCTTAAACACCTGTTTTAATATGGGGCCTCCGCTGTAATTCACACTGTTGGTTCTGACAACAGGTCTTGTGAAGTCATAACTCGCCTATAATGAGTTATTACAGTTGAACAGCTATTTATTGTAGGAAAGTAGGATATGTTTCTTATGATTACCCCCACTTTTTGCTTGGTGTTAAACTGTTGTTGACTAGTCTGACTGGGATCCTGCTAATCAGGACCCCAGTCTATCTGCTTTCTCATTTAAATTGTTATACCTTTACTTTGGTACACTCCAGATTGGATACTGGGGTACCCTTATAAGTCCCTAGTATATGGTACTAATGTTCCCAGGGCATAGGTACGGCCAAGGCCTCTCATGGGCTGAAGAAAAAAGTTGAAAGTCCTTTTGGTTGCAGCCTGGTCTTTATAAGGTCCTCCACGTAGAGAGCCATTGCAGGAGCACCTTCACTCTCTGGAATTCCAAGAATTCAAACGTTATTTCTGCAAGAGCGTCCTTCTTGATCGTCCAGCTTCTCCCCCAGTAACTTATTTTCGGTTTCGAGCTGGGACACCGTTTTCTGCAGTGCCGCCGTGTCTGTTACTAAAGTTTTGGTGATTTGTTTGACTTCGGTGACCCTGGTCGTTATTTTTTGAAAATCCGCCCTCAATAGGGATACATCTGTGGAGATTGACCCTACCGAGGGCGTCATTATGTCTTCTAGAGTCACTTTTTTGGAGCCATCGTCTCCTGCGGCCTTCCCAGAGGAGTTTCTGCCCTCAGGAAGTGGTGGAAAGTCCTTTCCATAGGCATATTTGTCCAATTTGGCTTGCATGTTCTGTGTCCGTGGGCCCCTGCCCGCCATGATACCGACTGAGGTTGTCAGAGTATGTCGCTATTGAGCGTCCTCTCCCACTCTGGGTTCGCTAGTCCACGTGGCCCGCAGAGTACTCAGGACCCCCAGCTCGATGTGGTGCGCCTTTCAACTGTTTCGCTTAACAAGCGGCAGTAGGGGGGGGGGGGTTGCCTGCCTGGATCTCCCTCCGTCCGGCCCAGTTCTCAGCCGCTGAATTTAAATGGGCGTCTGCCTTTGGTTATCTATCACTGTGCCTTCAATTTTTGGTCGCGACCTGCAGGTCCTCGGGGGTCGCAGTGTATGTGTACCCGCAGGGGGTCCGGCGCTTCGTGACTCTTCCCTAGTGCAGATATTTGTCCTCCCAGTGTCAGCTATTTCTAAGGTTCCTGCGCCCCGGGGCAACCTAGGTATCGGGGCCCCCGGGTAATCTAGTCCCCGGCTTCAATTCAGCTAGTAGGCCTCACTTCCCCGTCGCCTCCTCCATTGCCAGGGTCACTGTATTTTTGCCAGGTGCATTTATTCCAGTGCTCATGTGGGGCCGCGCCTCCTTCCGTTATGCCCAAGAGTGTTCCCGGCACCTCCACTGCCATTTGGGCCGTTCCGTTCCGCCGCCGGCACGTCTAGCGCCGGTTGTACCAGGCTATCTAATCCCCGGCGGCCGCGAGGGAAGTAGGCCGCTGCAGCGTGAGCCTCTGGGGTGCATTAGTGTAGCGTATGAGTGACCGGATTATCGTGGAAGGCTAAGTCTTCCCGGGAGCTCCTTCAGCCAGCAGCCATCTAGCTCGGCCACTGGCCACGCCCCCATGGACTTGAAGCCTCGATATCTCTTCCTGTGTTGTGGTTTTAAAGGACAGGCGACTCCTTGCCTGTTCAAACGAGTCCACCCTGCAGGGACGGGGGCTCCTAGCAAAGTGGAGAACTGTGCTTGGATCAAATTTGGGGAGAAGGTCCCACTCGCCCCTTTTGCGCCATAATGGAATTTTTCCTGGAAGAAGCAATTAAGGCGGTGAGAAAGGGCGACAAGATGGAATTTTCTCATCTTGTCACTTCCGTGCAAACTGCGCTTTTAAACAGATTGAAAATGATAGCAGTGAGATCTAGACTGCAATTATTTTTTATGGAAGCCTCAGGTGTCAAACGTGACTGGTTTATATAAATTGCACTTGAAAAGCACTTTGCCATGTATCCTAACGTTATTGAGCATGATGTGCACAAACATTACAATGACATATTTTGTACTTACAACATTGGTGCATTATGGATGATGTATGCTGCTACTCAAGGTCAAGTGCACATGTGGATTTAAGGCCATCAGAATTGCACACTAGATTTAACTCACCTTTGTACAAGGCTGTGAGAAGTTGGCCTGGTATATGATGCTCACTAGTTCTAGTGATCACCTTGTACCAAGCCAAGCAACCCTTATGATGATTGGTTGTAAGTCAACCATATAGACCAGCTATCCTAGAGGTAGCGTGGGCAAAGCAGTCTTAGGCTATACTCTGTAAAGGCATGTGAAGCAAGCTGTTTTACCATATACAATCCCCTTGAATACCAAATGAAAGGACACCACACAGATATATATTGAAAAAATATATATATTTATTTACTACAAGTATCCCCTATACTCTTTATGAGCACAGAAGCAAATGCGTTAAAACAAAACACTGTTTAAATATACAAAAGTTGCACAATATGGATAAGCCCTAGGGGCCACCTAAACCGTATACTAAAATAGTGGTATAAGTACCACTAATAGAAAAGGAAGTAGGCCTAGGGCCTGGGGAATCGCTGGAGCTGTTCGGGACTAGCAGTGACTAAGTCGGGAAAGGCCCGTGGGACTCGGGTGCAGCGCTTAAAGCACACGCATGCACCAATGCAAAGTCAATGATGAGTAAAAGTTACAAAGTTACTGAAAAGGGAACCTTCCGGATGACCTAGAACCTAGCAACTTGGAACATAGACACTAGAGGTGTATTGCTACACAGGAGCACTGGAGTGCCAGGGTTACCTCACCCACAGGAAGCGGGTGCATATGTCTCAAAGTGTGTCGGGTTTCGTCGCGCTGATCTATGGAGCCTGTAGATGAAGATGCTGCAGGCGGGTCGTCGAGGAGAGTTCCGGTGGATCCAAGGGTGGATCTGAAGAGGTGTATTGTATTGTATTGTATATTGGATTTATATAGCGATTATCACCCAGGGGTCTCTAAGCGCTTGCCTTGGGAACCCGTCCTGGCTTTTCCCTGTGAGATGGCCCCTACAGGGCATCCCTAAGGTGAAAGCCAGGCATCCCGCCACGGGGGGCCATTGTGGAGATTAAGCAAGCTTAATGCCCAGAGTTGCAGAGTGTGAACCCATGATTAGGTCAGGCACCGAAGCAAGAATTATCGAGTCCGTGGACATTTGAGCTCAAGACCCTGCCGCATCGGGTATTGAACCCTGGTCCCGGGTCTGACCTCTGCTTCAGGGTCTGCCTGCTCTAACCAGTGAGCCACACTTCTCCACAGTGAAGACCTGAAAGCAGAGGAGGCAATGTTCAAAGCCACTAGCCAGTGACTACCGTGGAACCAGGAGGGAACCAGGCGATGTCGGGTGCAAACAGGCGAAGAAGTGAAGATTGTCTCTGCAGCCACGTGGACACGAAGAGGTCGAGGATGTCCAGGCATCGATCACGAGCTGTCCCATGAAGGCTCTAGCTGATGGCGGTGTCGGCTTTTTGATCGGAGCAAACAGGCCTTGGCTAATGCAAGCCATGCAGGAAACGATGAAAGCTTCTCACTCGGACCAGCAAGGTCAGAGGGGCCACTCCTTTTTACAGGAGCGAGGGCCAGTCTGGAGCAACCAGACCAGCGGTGTTGATTTCGGATTTCGTCGCCAAGATGGCCACTAGCCAACGGGCCAGTAACCGGGATGACGTGTCAAGTGGCAAAATGCAAAAGGGCCCCACGCAGATCGTGGAGATGCTGGGGGGCTGATCTTCGATGCAGATGCTGCTCGGTGGTGGGGCTTCTCAAACCCCAAAGCACAGCATCGAGGGTGCCTCGGGTGCTGCGCAGTCAGCTTCTCGTGAATCTTTCAAGATGGCCGGTCCCACATCTCTCGGTGCCTCCACGGGTCTCTTCTTTTCAGGGACTGTGGATCAGGCTCTGAGATGTCTGGGAGTCTGGGTCTTGTTGGGCTCTGGGCTCGGGCTCCGATGGGAGGCGGCAGCAAAGCAGATGTCGAGTTGCTGGATGGTGCCTGTATTCACAGGGTGGTCACTCCTTGGCCACAAGGGAGATGCTCTTCAGTCTTCTGTGCAGCAGAATGTCGAAGTCTAGTTTTCTTCTTAGTTTCAAGTCGAGTTCAGGATGATCTCTAGTCTTGGGACACAGCTCCTACTCTTATTCTAAATCTAGGGGCCGGATCACCTGCTAGGTCCCTCCTCTGGGTGGGACCAGGAAGGGGGGTGGTTACACCCCTTTCCTTTGTCCAGCTCCGCACCAGGACTGGGGCTGGACATGCACGGGGACACCTGGTGTGCCCCAGGCATGTCTCATTCTATTCAGCCCTGTCCTACCCAATACACAAAATCCTGTCTGGGGTGGTGCTCGCACCTCCCAAGGCAGGAAACCCTTTGTCCAAGCTTCCCTTGCTGGAAGGACTCCCAGCAGCAGGAGGTCAGACTCGTGTCTGTGGTGGCAGCATCTATTTTGTGATTCTGAGGCTCGAGTTTCACTTAACCGGGGTTCAGGTTATGTACATGTCGTGTCCCTCTAGAAGGGTGGAATGCTACCCCCGTCACCAGAATTGGCGTGGGGGTAGTATCCCAATTCATATGACACCTTACTCGACATGTTTTGATAAAGCCAAACCAAAGTTAGCAAGTAACCGCGAGGATTATAATGCACTTAAGAGTATATGGTATGCAATATCCCGGACCAGCTAAGGGAGTTGTTCCCGACAGCTGCAGACGGGCTCAGCTCGTGCCAGAGCACCATCTCACATGAAACCAAGCACTCTGCCTCCAGGATTATCGAGGCCTTCCATAGGAGTGGCTTATAGGTTAACATGTGTCCAGATATGTTAGATATATATATACTATATCTAAGTAAGAGGTGATTTCACCAACTTACCCCAGCTGATTAATCAGCCAGTTGTGTCAAATATGGAGGCCAGGCCAGGGGTGGCATAATACATGCTGCAGCCCCTGGTAGGCCTTGGATACACCTATGCCCTTGGTACCTGGGGTACACTGTTACAGGGGCCTATAAGGTGAACCAGTTCCAATTGTGTATGTACATAAGGTACATGGAGTCCATTTTAAGGAGAGAGCAATTAGCCTGGGGCCCTGAATAGCAGGATCCCAGGCCAACTAAGTCAAAAACCAGCTAAACACCTGGCAAAAAGTTTGGGGGTAACCATAGTCAGATATCCACCTTCCTACAAAGGCTATCAGAGCCGAAATGCATCAGTAAAGGAAATGCTGTCTCTGTGTATTTGAATAATGCTGCTATTTTACGGACTTGAAGCCTCGATATCTCTTCCTGGGTTGTAGTTTTAAAGGACAGGAGACTCCTTGCCTGTTTAAACGAGGCCGTCCTGCAGGGACGGGGGCTCCTAGCAAAGTGGAGTACTGTGCTTGTAACTGAGTCACAATAAAAAAGGTGAAAAAAGGTGAAAAACAAGAAAAGGGGGAAAGGTGTTTCTAGGCGTGCTCAGGGGTTCTTACAAGGACCCTGAGGGCTCAAAAAAGCCTTTTTTTAAAATTGGCCAAATTCACGCTGGGTGCGCAAATCCGGCAGAGAAAATAAAATAAACCTGAAGTGTGGGTTCCCACTCTTCATTATTCTTAATCCCCCGGGTGGGCCAGGTCCCAGGGACAATGTATAATTATATAGTGGGGGCCCCAGCCGCCCTGGGGACCGCCACCTCCCTGGGGCTTTACCCATAATGTGCGGGGAGTCACGCAGCCACCCCTGCAGCCCCGGGGACCACCACCTCCCTGGTGCCCACCCCTGGGACATTACAGTTTGCTATGGCAGGGTGGGAGCACGGCTCCTGCCCTGCCGGAGCAAACTCCTGCTCTGCTTCTTGGAAGCGAGAGCAGGAAACCTGCACTCGCTTCCAAGAAGCAAAGCAGAATTGCTTTTAGGCAAGGGGAGCAGTATGGTAGCAGCACCCCTTGCCCAAAAGTAATGCAGGCTTCCGCAGGATGTGGGGAGCCAAGAGGGATCGCGGGGGCATTGGGGCTCTCCCACAGTCCCCAACTTGAGGGTCGGCCCCAGGGGATTGGTTTGGCCCCTGGGGAGGGGCCCATGTGCCCCTCCCTGGGAAAAATAATTTAAAACAAAAGGAAGGCCGGCCCTGGGGATGGGGTCCCCAGGGCCATAATTGGCCTAAGGAGGGGGACATTCAGCCCCCCTCCAAATATTCTTTAAAAAAAAGGAAGGCTGGCCAGTCCCCAGGGAATGGGGTCCCCGGGGCCATAATTGGCCTCAGGAAAGGCCCCCCTACCGAATATTTAATTATTTAAAAAAAAAAAGTCGACATCTCTCAGGAGGTACCGCCCCTTCCTGCACCACTCTGCAAACCCACCCCCATGTGCATTCTACGTTGGGGGATTGAGTTCCCTTCATTCCTGAGGGTCCCCTGGCGGCCAACTAGCCCACCAGGTACTTCCAGTAAGCCCCACACAGTGGGATTTCTGAGAGGTGGTCCGAAGCCATGCCCCTTTTTACACCACTCTGAAAATGCACCTCTTGGTTGCCGCACTGCTGGTGGGGCGATGAGGTCCTCTTGTGTTCTGAGGACCTCAGGACACAAGTGGACTTCATCCCCGAGCAGCAGTGCGCTAGGAGCCGCGTTTGCAGAGTGGTGTAAAAAGGGCGTGTGGCCTTTGAGCACTCTCAGCAAACAAGCTGCATGGGGCATACTGGAGGTCACAGGAGAGCTAGTTGGCTCCCAGGGACCCTCATGAGGAAAGGGAACTTCATCCATCAACCAAGAGTGCGCCAGGAGGTGTGTTTGCAGAGTGGTGGAGAAAGGGGGCATGGCCTGTGTCCACCTCTCAGCAATCCCACTGTGTGGGGCTTACTGGAGGTAAGAGGTAGGCTAGTTGGCCCCTAAGGATGCCCAGCAGTGAAGGAGACTTCAATCCCCATCCAAGAGCACACCAGGGAGCACGTTTGCAGAGTGGTGGGCAAAGGGGACATGGCCTGTTATGAGAGCATAGCAATCCTGCTGTTTGGTACTTACTGGTGGTAATAGGAGGGGTAGTTGGCCCCCAAGGATGTCCTTGGGGGCCAACTACCCCTCTTGTTACCTGCAGTAAGTCCCACATAGTCGAATTGCTAAGATGTCTTTCGAGGCCATGCCCCCTTTCTCCACCACTCTGCAAACGCGCCTCCTGGCAGACTACGGGATGGGTAATGAAGTCCAATTTACTTCTGAGGGTCTTTGGGGACCAAGAAACCGCCCTCCTAGTACCTCCTGTAAGTTCTACACAGTGGAATTCCTGAGTGCTGGTTGGAGGCCCGCCAGTACTAGTTAAAGAAGCATTTGCAATGTAATAGGTTTCGCTTTTGCGAGAGTTAGAGCTATTGGCGTTGTAAATCTAAATGTTTTTTACTAATGTTTTCTGGTGTAGAGTGGATGTACGTTGTGTGTATTCGAATTACGTGGTATGTTGTGCAGTGAAATTATGTAAATAAAAAGTATGTGGTATTTAGTGTATAGGAATTATGTGGAGTGGGATTATGTGCTTTGGAGAGTAATTATGTGGTACTGTAGTCTGTGTTGTGTAGTTGTAACCTCAGGTTTAGTCTTCCTCTTTTTCATAGAAGCTAAACTATAAACTCAATGAGACACAAAAACGGAAGGAACCTCTGTGGAGCAGGGCACTGGAATTATGTGACTGGTCGGCTACACCAAATGCCACATAATTAAACATTTTACGCATTTGCCAACTATTCCATCACCTGCTGCCTAATCTGCAGATTTGAACTAGAAAGCCTTGTTTTTAGCTCAAACGGCTCAAATTTTCCAAAAATGCAGCTTCACATGTTACAGCATGGTAGAAGGCTCTTTGCAAAGCTGGAATGGTCACATGTTACTTATTGCTAAATATGTGTGTTAAATTGGTACTAATGGTGCACAAACCTCTCTTCTTTCTGTGCCTCTCTTGTCTCTTTCTGCATTTCTCTTTCATCTTTCTGCACCTTTCTTCCTCTTTCCGCACCTCACTGTCTTCTTTCTGTACTTCACTTGCCTCTTTCTGTACTTCTCTTGACTATTTTTCGCACCTCAGTTGGTTCTTTATGCACTTCTTTTGCCTGGTTCTGCAACTCTCTTGTCTCTTTCTGCACTTCTATTGCCTCTTTCTGCACCTCTGTTGCCTCTTTCTGAACCTCACTCTCTTCTTTCTGTATCCCTCTTCCCTCTTTCTGTACCTCTATTGCTTCTGTCTGCACACCTGTTCCCTCTTTCTGCACCCCTTTGCCTGTTTCTGCAACTCTCTTGCCTCACTCTGCAGTTCTCTTTCGCCCTTCTGCACCTAACTTGCCTCTTTGTGCACATCTATTGCCTCTCTCTGCACCTCTCTTGCTTCTTTCAGCACCCCTGTTGTCTCTTTCTGTACCCCTGTTGTCTTTTTCTGAACTTCTCTTCCCTCTTTATGTACCTCTCTTGCTTCTTTCTGCACTTCTCTTGCTTCTTTCTACACCTTTCTTCCCTTTTCTGCATCCTTCTTGAATCTTTCAGCTGTTTTATTGTCATTTTCTGTACCTCTCTTGCCTCTTTCTGCACCTCACTTGCCTCTTTCTGCTCTTCTCTTGCTTCTTTCTACACCTCGGTTGCTTCTTTCAGCAGTTCTATTGCCTCTTTCTGCACTTCTCTTGCTTGTTTCTGCACCTCTATTGCTTCTTTCTACACCTCACTGGCTTCTTTCTGAATCCCTCTTGCTTATTTTTGCACCCCTTTTTCTCTTTATGAACCTCTCTTGCATCTTTCTGCATGACTGTTCCCTATTTCTGCACCTTTCCTGTCTGTTTCTTCACCTCTCGTGCCTCTTTCTATACCTCTGTTGCTTCTTTCTGCACTTCTCTTGCTCTTTCTGCACCCATTGCGCCTATTTCAGTACCTGTTGCTTCTTTCTGCACTTCACTTCCTTCTTTCTGCACCCCTACTGCCTCTTTCTGTACTTGTCTTGCCTCTTTGTGCACCTCTCCTACCTTTTTTGCAACCCTTTTGCCTAGGTTTGCACCTCTGTTGGTTCTTTCTGCACTGCTCTTGCTTCTTTCTGCACCTTACTAGCTTCTTACTGCACTTCTCTTGCTTCTTTCTATACCTCTGTTGGTTCTTTCAGTAATTCTCTTGCCTCTTTTTTCACTTCTCTTCCTTCTTTCTGTACCCTTCCTGCCTCTTTCTGTTCCTTTCTTGCCTCTTTGGGCACCTCTCCAACCTCTTTCTGCAGCCCTTTTGCCTATTTTTGCACCTCTGTTGGTTCTTTGTGCACTGCTCTTGCTTCTTTCTGCACCCCACTTGCCTCTTTCTTCACTTCTATTGCTTCTTTCCACACCTCTGTTGCTTCTTTCAGCAATTCTCTTGCCTCTTTCTGCACCTCTCTTGCTTTTTTCTGCATCTCTCTTGCGTCTTTCTGCACCTCTGTTGCTTCTTTCTGCACCTCACTTCCTTCTTTCTGCACCCCTCCTGCCGCTTTCTGTACTTGTCTTGCATCTTTGTGAACCTCTCCTACCTTTTTTTGAAACCCTCTTGCCTATTTTTGCACCTCTGTTGGTTCTTTCTGCACTGCTCTTGCTTTTTTCTGCACCTTACTAGCTTATTTCTGCACTTCTCTTGCTTCTTTCTATACCTCTGTTGGTTCTTTTAGTAATTCTCTTGCCTCTTTTTTCACTTCCCTTACTTCTTTCTGTCCCCTTCCTACCTCTTTCTGTTCCTTTCTTGCCTCTTTGGGCACCTCTCCTACCTCTTTTTGCACCTCTGTTGGTTCTTTGTGCACTGCTCTTTTGCACCTCTGTTGGTTCTTTGTGCACTGCTCTTGCTTCTTTCTGCACCTTACTAGCTTCTTTCTGCACTTCTCTTGCTTCTTTCTATACCTCTGTTGGTTCTTTCAGTAATTTTCTTGTCTCTTTTTTCACTTCTCTTCCTTCTTTCTGTCCCCTTCCTGCCTCTTTCTGTTCCTTTCTTGCCTCTTTGGGCACCTCTTCTACCTCTTTCTGCAGCCCTTTTGCCTCCTTTTGCACCTCTGTTGGTTCTTTGTGCACTGCTCTTGCTTTTTTCTGCACCTCACTTGCCTCTTTCTTCACTTCTCTTGCTTCTTTCTACACCTCTGTTGCTTCTTTCAGCATTTCTCTTGCCTCTCTCTGCACCTCTCTTGCATGTTTCTGCATCTCTCTAGCGCCTTTCTGCACCTCTGTTGCTTCTTTCTGCATCTCACATGCTTTTTTCTGCACCCCTCTTGCCTATTTTTTTACCCCTTTTACTCTTTCTGCACGTTTCCTGACGGTTTCGGTACCTCTCTTGCCTCTTTCTGTACCTCTGTTGCTTCTTTCTACACTTCTCTTGCACTTTCAGCATCCATCATGCCTCTTTCAGCACATGTTTCTTCTTTCTGCATTTTGTCTTCCTTCTTTCTGCACCCCTCCTGCTTCTTTCTGTACTTGTCTTACCTCTTTGTGCACCCCTGTTGGTTCTTTCTGCACTGCTCTTGCTTCTTTTTGCACCTTACTTGCCTCTTTCTGCACTTCTCTTGCTTCTTTATTTTCTTCTATTGCGTCTTTCAGCAATTCTCTTGCCCTTTCTCCACTTCTCTTCCTTCTTTCTGTACTCTTCCTGCCTCTTTCTATACCTTTCTTGCCTCTTTGTGCACCTCTGCTACCTCTTTCTACACCCGTCTTGCCTCTTTTTGCATCTCTGTTGGTTCTTTCAGTACTGCTCTTCCTTCTTTCTATACCTCAGTTTCTTCTTTTAGCAATTCTATTGCCTCTTTCTGCACTGCTCTTGCTTGTTTCTGTACTTCTCTTGCATCTTTCTGCACCTCTGTTGCCTCTTTCTGCACTTCACTTGCTTCTTGTTGTACCCCTCTTGCCTCTTTCAGCACCTCTCTTCCCTCTTTCTGTATCTTTTCTGCCTGTTTCTGCACCTCTCTTGCTTTTTTTTGTACCTCTGTTTCTTCTTTCTGCACTTCCATTGCCTCTTTCTGCACCCTTCATGGCTCTTTCAGCTCCTCAGTTGCTTCTTTCTGCACTTCTCTTCTGTCTTTCTGCACCCCTTCTGCCTCTTTCTGTACCTCTCTTGCCAATTTGTGCACCTCTCCCACCTCTCTCTGCACCCCTCTTGCCTCTTTTTGCACCACAGGTAGTTCTGTCTGCACTGTTCTTGCTTCTTTCTGCAACTCGTTTGTAAATTTCTGCATCCCTCATGCCTCTTTCTGCACCCCTCTTCCATATTTCTCCACCTTTCTTGCTTCTTTCAGCACCTCTGTTGCTTCTTTCTGCACCCATCTTGCCTATTTTGGCACCCCTTTTTTCTTGTTGCACCTCTCTTGCGTCTTTTTGCACCCCTGTTCCCTCTTTCTGCACATTTCCTGCCTGTTTCTGTACCTCTCTTGCCTCTCTCTTTCACCACTGTTGCTTCTTTCTGCATTTCTCTTCCTTCTTTCTGCACCCCTCCTGCTTCTTTCTGTACTTGTCTTGCCTCTTTGTGCACCTCTATTAGTTCTTTCTGCACTGCTCTTGCTTCTTTTTGCTCCTTGCTTGCCTCTTTCTGCACTTCTCTTGCTTCTTTCTTTTCCTCTGTTGCGTCTATCAGCACTTCTCCTCCTTCTTTCTGTACTCCTCCTTCCTATTTCTGCACCTTTCCTGTATGTTTCTTCACCTCTCGTGCCTCTTTCTATACCTCTGTTGCTTCTTTCTGCGCTTCTCTTGCTCTTTCTGCACCCATTGCGCCTCTTTCAGTACCTGTTGCTTCTTTCTGCACTTCACTTCCTTCTTTCTGCACCCCTCCTGCCTCTTTGTGTACTTGTCTTGCCTCTTTGTGCACCTCTCCTACCTTTTTTTTGCAACCCTCCTGCCTATTTTTGAACCTCTGTTGGTTCTTTCTGCACTGCTCTTGCTTCTTTCTGCACCTTACTAGCTTCTTTCTGCACTTCTCTTGCTTCTTTCTACACCTCTGTTGGTTCTTTCAGTAATTCTCTTGCCTCTTTTTTCACTTCTCTTCCTTCTTTCTGTACCCTTCCTGCCTCTTTCTGTTCCTTTCTTGCCTCTTTGGGCACCTCTCCTACCTCTTTCTGCAGCCCTTTTGCCTATTTTTGCACCTCTGTTGCTTCATTCAGCAATTCTCTTGCCTCTTTCTGCACCTCTCTTGCTTGTTTCTGCATCTCTCTTGCGTCTTTCTGCACCTCTGTTGCTTCTTTCTGCACCTCACTTGCTTTTTTCTGCACCCCTCTTGCCTATTTTTGCACCCCTTTTACTCTTTCTGCACGTTTCCTGCCGGTTTCCGTACCTCTCTGCTTCTTTCTGTACCTCCGTTGCTTCTTTCTACACTTCTCTTGCACTTTGAGCACCCATCATGCCTCTTTCAGCACATGTTGCTTCTTTCTGCATTTAGTCTTCCTTCTTTCTGCACCCCTCCTGCCTCTTTCTGTACTTTTCTTACCTCTTTGTGTACCCCTGTTGGTTCTTTCTGCACTGCTCTTGCTTCTTTTTGCACCTTCCTTGCCTCTTTCTGCACTTCTCTTGCTTCTTTCTTTTCTTCTATTGCGTCTTTCAGCAATTCTCTTGCCCTTTCTCCACTTCGCTTCCTTCTTTCTATACTCTTCCTGCCTCTTTCTGTACCTTTATTGCCTCTTTGTGCACCTCTCCTACATCTTTCTGCACCCGTCTTGCCTCTTTTTGCATCTCTGTTGGTTCTTTCAGCACTGCTCTTGCTTCTTTCTGTACCTCAGTTTCTTCTTTTAGCAATTCTATTGCATCTTTCTGCAGTTCTCTTGCTTGTTTCTGTACTTCTCTTGCATCTTTCTGCACCTCTGTTGCCTCTTTCTGCACTTCACTTGCCTCTTGTTGTACCCCTCTTGCCTCTTTCAGAACCTCTCTTCCCTCTTTCTGTATCTTTTCTCCCTGTTTCTGCACCTCCCTTGCTTCTTTTTGTACCTCTGTTTCTTCTTCTGCACGTCTCTTGCCTCTTTCTGCACCCTTCGTGGCTCTTTCAGCACATCAGTTGCTTCTTTCTACACTTCTCTTCTGTCTTTCTGCACCCCTCCTGCCTCTTTCTCTACCTCTCTTGCCAATTTGTGCATCTCTCCTACCTCTCTCTGCACCCCTCTTGCCTCTTTTTGCACCACAGGTACTTCTGTCTGCACTGTTCTTGCTTTTTTCTGTAACTCGTTTGCAAATTTCTGCATCCCTCATGCCTCTTTCTGCACCCCTCTTCCATATTTCTGCACCTTTCTTGCTTCTTTCAGCACCTCTGTTGCTTCTTTCTGCACCCCTCTTGCCTATTTTGGCACCCTTTTTTTCTTGCTACACCTCTCTTGTGTCTTTCTGCACCCCTGTTCCCTCTTTCTGCACCTTTCCTGCCTATTTCTGTACCTCTCTTGACTCTCTCTGTATCTCTGTTGCTTCTTTCTATACTTCTCTTGCTCTTCCTGCACCCATCGCACCTCTTTCAGTACCTGTTGCTTCTTTCTGCACTTCACTTCCTTCTTTCTGCAGACCCTCCTGCCTCTTTCTGTACTTCTCTTGCCTCTTTGTGCACCTCTCCTACCTTTTTTTGCAACCCTCTTGCCTATTTTTGCACCTCTGTTGGTTCTTTCTGCACTGCTCTTGCTTCTTTCTGCAGCTTACTAGCTTCTTTCTGCACTTCTCTTGCTTCTTTCTATACCTCTGTTGGTTCTTTCAGCAATTCTCATGCCTCTTTTTTCACTTCTCTTCCTTCTGTCTGTACCCTTCCTGCCTCTTTCTGTTCCTTTCTTACCTCTTTGGGCAACTCTCCTACCTCTTTCTGCAGCCCTTTTACCTCTTTTTGCACCTCTGTTGGCTCTTTTACACTGCTCTTGCTTCTTTCTGCACGTCACTTGCCTTTTTCCTCACTTATCTTGTTTCTTTCTACACCTCTGTTGCTTCTTTCAGCATTTCTCTTGCCTCTTTCTGCACCTGTCTTGCATGGTTCCGCATTTCTCTAGCGTCTTTCTGCACCTCTGTTGCTTCTTTCTGCATCTCACTTGCTTTTTTCTGCACCCCTCTTGCCTATTTTTTCACCCCTTTTACTCTTTCTGCACGTTTCCTGACGGTTTCGGTACCTCTCTTGCCTCTTTCAGTACCTCTGTTGCTTCTTTCTACACCTCTCTTGCACTTTCAGCACCCATCATGCCTCTTTCAGCACATGTTGCTTCTTTCTGCATTTTGTCTTCCTTCTTTCTGCACCCCCCTGCCTCTTTCTGTACTTGTCTTACCTCTTTGTGCACCCCTGTTGGTTCTTTCTGCACTGCTCTTGCTTCTTTTTGCACCTTACTTGCCTCTTTCTGCACTTCTCTTGCTTCTTTCTTTTCTTTTATTGTGTCTTTCAGCAATTTTCTTGCCTTTTCTTCACTTCTCTTCCTTCTTTGTGTACTCTTCCTGCCTCTTTCTGTACCTTTCTTGCCTCTTTGTGCACCTCTCCTACCTCTTTCTACACCCGTCTTGCCTTTTTTTGCATCTCTGTTGGTTCTTTCAGTACTGCTCTTGCTTCTTTCTATACCTCAGTTTCTTCTTTTAGCAATTCTATTGCCTCTTTCTGCACTTCTCTTGCTTGCTTCTGTACTTCTCTTGCATCTTTCTGCACCTCTGTTGCCTCTTTCTGCACTTTACTTGCTTCTTGTTGTACCCCTCTTGCCTCTTTCAGCACCTCTCTTTCCTCTTTCTGTATCTTTTCTGCCTGTTTCTGCACCTCTCTTGCTACTTTTTGTACCTCTGTTTCTTCTTTCTGCACTTCGCTTGCCTCTTTCTGCACCCTTCATGGCTCTTTCAGCACCTCAGTTGCTTCTTTCTACACTTCTCTTTTGTCTTTCTGCACCCCTCCTGCCTCTTTCTGTACCTCTCTTGCCAATTTGTGCATCTCTCCCACCTCTCTCTGCACCCCTCTTGCCTCTTTTTGCACCACAGGTAGTTATGTCTGTACTGTTCTTACTTCTTTCTGCAACTCGTTTGTAAATTTCTGCATCCCTCATGCCTCTTTCTGCACCCCTCTTCCATATTTATGCACCTTCCTTGCTTCTTTCAGCACCTCTGTTGCTTCTTTCTGCACCCCTCTTGCCTATTTTGGCACCCCTTTTTTTCTTGCTGCACCTCTCCTGCGTCTTTCTGCACCCCTGTTCCCTCTTTCTGCACCTTTCCTGCCTGTTTCTGTACCTCTCTTGCCTCTCTCTGTATCTCTGTTGCTTCTTTCTAAACTTCTCTTGCTCTTTCTGCACCCATCGCACCTCTTTCACCACTGTTGCTTCTTTCTGCATTTCTCTTCCTTCTTTCTGCACCCCTCCTGCTTCTTTCTGTACTTGTCTTGCCTCTTTGTGCACCTCTATTAGTTCTTTCTGCACTGCTCTTGCTTCTTTTTGCTCCTTATTTGCCTCTTTCAGCACTTCTCTGCCTTCTTTCTATACTCCTCCTTCCTCTTTCTGTACCTTTCTTGCCTCTTTGTGCACCTCTCCTACCTCTTTCTGCACCCGTCTTGCCTCTTTTTGCACCTCTGTTGGTTCTTTCTATCCTGCTCTTGCTTCTTTCTGCACCTCACTTGCCTCTTTCTGCACTTATCTTGCTTCTTTCTACACCTCAGTTGCTTCGTTTAGCAATTCTATTGCCTCTTTCTGCATTTCTCTTGCTTGTTTCTGTACTTTTCTTGCATCTTTCTGCACCTCTGTTGCCTCTTTCTGCACCACACTTGCTTTTTTTTGCACCCCTCTTGCCTCTTTCTGCACCTCTCTTGCTTCTTTTTTGCACCATTGTTCCCTCTTTCTGCACCTCTCCTGCCTGTTTCTGCACCTCTCTTGCTTCTTTCTGTACCTCTGTTGCTTCTTTCTGCACTTCTCTCCCCTCTTTCTGCACCCTTTGTGGCTTTTTCAGCACCTCAATTGCTTCTTTCTGTACTTCTGTTCCTTCTTTCTGCACCCCTCCTGCCTCTTTCTGTACCTCTCTTGCCCTATTTTGCATCTCTCCCACCTCTTTCTGCACCCTTCTTGCCTCTTTCTGCACCACAGATAGTTCTGTCTGCACTGTTCTTGCTTCTTTCTGCACCTCTTTTGCAAATTTCTGCATCCCTCAGGACTCTTTCTGCACCCCTCTTCCCAATTTCTCCACCTTTCTGGCTTCTTTCAGCACCTCTGTTGCTTCTTTCTGTACCCCTCTTGCCTATTTTTGCACCCCTATTTTCTCTTGCTGCACCTCTCTTGCGTCTTTGTGCACCCCTGTTCCCTTTTTCTGTACCTTTCCTGCCTGTTTCTGTACCTCTCTTGCCCCTGTCTGTACCTCTGTTGCTTCCTTCCACACTTCTCCTACTCTTTCTGCACCCATCGCGCCTCTTTCAGCACCTATTGCCTCTTTCTGCATTTCTCTTCCTTCTTCCTGCACCCCTCCTACCTCTTTCTGTACTTGTCTTGCCTCTTTTTGCACCTCTATTGGTTCTTTCTGCACAGCTCTTGCTTTTTTTTTACCTGTTACTTGCCTCTTTCTGCACTTCTCTTGCTTCTTTCTTTACCTCTGTTACGTCTTTCAGCAATTTTCTTGCCTCTTTCTCCACTTCTCTTCCTTCTTTCTGTACTCCCCCTGCCTCTTTCTGTACCTTTCTTGCCTCTTTGTGTACCTCTCGTACCTCTTTCTGTACACGTCTTGCCTCTTTTTGCACCCTGTTGGTTCTTTCTGAACTGTTCTTGCTTCTTTCTGCACCTTTCTTGCCTGTTTATGCACTTCTCTTTCTTCTTTCTACACCCCAGTTGCTTCTTTTAGCAATTCTATTGCCTCTTCCTGCACTTCTCTTGCTTCTTTTTGCTCCTTATTTGCCTCTTTCAGCACTTCTCTTCCTTCTTTCTGTACTCCTCCTTCCTCTTTCTGTACCTTTCTTGCCTCTTTGTGCACCTCTCCTACCTCTTTCTGCACCCGTCTTGCCTCTTTTTGCACCTCTGTTGGTTCTTTCTATCCTGCTCTTGCTTCTTTCTGCACCTCACTTGCCTCTGTCTGCACTTTTCCTGCTTCTTTCTACACCCCAGTTGCTTCTTGTAGCAATTCCATTGCCTCTTTCTGCATTTCTCTTGCTTGTTTCTGTACTTTTCTTGCATCTTTCTGCACCTCTGTTGCCTCTTTCTGCACCACACTTGCTTTTTTTTGCACCCCTCTTGCCTCTTTCTGCACCTCTCTTGCTTCTTTTTTGCACCATTGTTCCCTCTTTCTGCACCTCTCCTGCCTGTTTCTGCACCTCTCTTGCTTCTTTCTGTACCTCTGTTGCTTCTTTCTGCACTTCTTTCCCCTCTTTCTGCACCCTTTGTGGCTCTTTCAGCACCTCATTTGCTTCTTTCTGTACTTCTGTTCCTTCTTTCTGCACCCCTCCTGCCTCTTTCTGTACCTCTCTTGCTCTATTTTGCATCTCTCCCACCTCTTTCTGCACCCTTCTTGCCTCTTTCTGCACCACAGATAGTTCTGTCTGCACTGTTCTTGCTTCTTTCTGCACCTTGCTTGCCTGTTTATGCACTTCTCTTTCTTCTTTCTACACCTCAGTTGCTTCTTTTAGCAATTCTATTGCCTCTTTCTGCACTTCTCTGTTGCCTCCTTCTGTACCTCACTTGCTTCTTTTTGCACCCCTCTTGCCTCTTTCTGTATCTCTCTTGTCTCTTTTGCACCCTTTTCCCTCTTTCTGCACCCTTCCTGCCTGTTTCTGCACCTCTCTTGCTTCTTTCTGTACCCACATTGCTTCTTTCTGCACTTCTCTCGCCTCTTTCTGCACCCTTTGTTTCTCTTTCAGCACCTCAGTTGCTTCTTTTGGCACTTCACTTCCTTCTTTCTGCACCCCTCCTGCCTCTTTTTGTACCCCTCTTGCCAATTTGTGCATCTCTCTCACCTCTTTCTGCACCCCTCGTGCTTCTTTTAAAATCTCTGGTTGTATTGTATGCACTGTTCTTGCTTCTTTATGCACCTCTTTTGCAAATTTCTACATCCCTCATGCCTCTTTCTGCACCCCTCTTCCCTATTTCTTCACCTTTCTTGATTATTTCTACACTTCTCTTGCTTCTTTCCGTACTGCTTTTGCCTCTTTCTGCACCCCTGTTCCTTCTTTCTGTACCTTTCTTGCCTCTTTCAGCACCTCTGTTGCTTCTTTCTGTATTTCTCTTGCCTCTTTCTGTACCCCTCTTGCCTCTTTAAGCACCTCTGTTGCTTCTTTCTGCACGTCTCTTGCTTCTTTCTGCACTCCTCTTGCCTCTTTCTGTATCCCTTTTGCCTCTTGGCGCACCTCTCCTCCCTCTTCCTGTACCTCTCTTGCCGTTTGCTGCAGTTCTCTTGCCTCTTTCTATACCTCTTTTGATTCTTTCTGCACTTTTCTTGCCTCTTTCTGTACCCCTCCTGCCCCTTTCTGCACCTCTGTTGGTTCTTTCTGTACTGCTCCTACTTCTTTCTTCACCTCTGACTTAGAGGTAGTTTTAATCTCCCTGCCCTATTATTTACTAGGGCCTTACAGGGGAGGTCATGCCAATCACTGGGGTACCCCAACCCATAGTGTACCCTAGTGTATGTAGGTGTTTTTACTTTATTCTAAGTATCTTTTAGCATAGCACTGGCTCCGGTCCTGGTTAGTCAGAGTCAGTTACCACCATTACCAGTCAGCAAAAGGTTGGGGGCACAGTATGACTTTAGAACAAGGCCTCTTTCTGCACCTCTGTTGGTTCTTTATGCATGTCTTTTGCTTCTTTCTGCGCCTTTCTTTGTCTTTCTGGACTTCTGTTGCCTCTTTCTGCATTTCTGTTGCTTCTTTCTGTGCCTTTCTTCATCTTTTTGCATATGTCCTACCTATGTAGACATAGTTAGAAATTACCATTTAAAACAAAACCTTAGAAATTCACTGAAAAAACCATAGGTTTCAGGGACATTATAGTTAGGAATTAGCATTTAAAAAACCTTTGAAATTCACTGAAAAAAAATATAGGTTTCAAGTACATTATAGTTAGAAATTAGCATTTAAAAAACCTAAGAAATTTACTGAAAAAAACAGGTTTCAGGTACGTTATAGTTAGTTGGACATTTCGCTCGTACAAAACCAGGGAAATTCAGCCGTCATAGTTAGTTGAGCTAACTATAACTTACGCCCCGCAATGCATTGCTGATGACATCAAATCAAATCAAATCAAGTCAGCTTTATTCGATTTTAAATCATAAAATCATAAAAGCACAATGATAAAAAGACAGTTTTAAAAAATGTACAATTTTCCACGTTCAATTACAAAGTACAGTATAATACAAGTACAATTTATATAAAATTAGAAATACATGATAAAAATCCATATATGTACACAGAGAGGACACAAGAACACCAGGTATTCACAAATAGCTTCACATAGTGTTCCGGAACCTTATGACGGCTTTTAAGAAAGAGGAATTGGTCATTTTCCAACATTTGTAGTCTTAGAACGCTGTTCCACATTGTTTTAGGTTCCATCTTCTAAGAATTGGCAATAAAAAAAATTTCCTCGGTGTCACATAATATTTACAAAATAAAGTGCAGTGCATTGTGGTCTATATAGAAATATCATCGTATGGTCATATAGGATGATGTTTTGTCCAATCATTGATGTCAGGAAATGTGACCATCCTGAAAAAGGACCCACTAGGAAAACGAGCCAAAAGCATGCGTGAAAAACTGCTCTGTATCAGTATTAAGTAGGGTTGTAGGCCTATGCAGGTGGACATCAAATGATTTGCCATGACCGATTTCTTTTCTCTCTCGGTGTGCCAGCGTTTGTTCTCTAGGTAATTCAAACTGTGTATTTTAAGGGATTTTCTGGATACAGATTCCAAGCTGCTTAGATTGTAAAAATATTCTGGGTGGCTTATGTCTGTGTCATGCTTTTTATGTCACTAATCCATGGCAAGTTGACCACCCCATCCAACTGGAGACAATCCTTAATTACGTCCCTATTGAAGCCCGTCTCTATCGACACCCATACTTTGTGCCATAGAAAGGGGGGGATGATTTTTATGGTATCAGAAATATGTGCTAGTCCAAGTTCCCTGTGGCAGCAATAAGTGGTGGTCGAAATAGGGACCGCCAACAGATGGCGCATAAAGCTGTTTTCACAACGTTGTATTTGGTCCGTGCATTCAATACCCCATATGCCGGCCCGTATGTCCCTGTTGAAATACATTTTGATTTATAAATGGCCACTAACTCCTGGACGGGTCTTCCACCTAGTTTTTTTGAAAAGTTGGTTACAGCTCCCATGGCCCTCGAGAGGGTCAGCTTTCTGCTATTCATGGACGCTTTCCAAGAACCCTTCCTATGAAAGGTTATGCCTAAATAAGAACATTTATCGGTACTTGTAATTATTTTATTATCAATAAAGATGTTGCATGTCTTTCTCAATTTAGTCCCACAGCTCATTGTAAATGTCTTGGCGATATTGACCTTTAAGCCCCGCTCTGTCATATAAGCCACAAAGTTTGAGACAGACCTTTGCAAACCCAGCTGTGTCCGCGACATTATAACAGCGTCATCCGTGTATAATAAAATAGGAACAGGGGTATCCCTAATGGTCTGGTAATCATATTGATGCTTCTTCAAGTATTGCCCTAAGCTGTTTATGTAGAGCGAAAAAAGCAGGGGGCAAGAATGCACCCCTGCCTCACCCCTCTTTTTATAGGGAACCTGGCTGAGCATTCTCCCTGTTTCCCATACCGTACTCTCGCCCCTGCCCCCCTGCCCCCCTGTATAATTCCTTTATAAACAGCGGCAAAGATGGAGCCAACTCTAGATCTTTAAGAGTATCCCACAGCATAACGTGTTTAACACAATCAAAGGCGGAACTTAAGTCCACAAAGGTGAGGAAAAGTTTTCCCTTCTTGGCTTTTGTATATTTATCGATAATCAGAGACAGATTAAGTCCCTGTTCAATGGTACCTAAGCCAGGCCGAAAACCATATTGAAAGATTGATAAAACACCTGTCTCTTCAGCCCATGTTTCAAGCTTGTTTAAAATGACCCTTCCCGCTATTTTCATTTAAGCATCCACTAAAGATATCGGACGATAGCAACTAGGTTCCTTTCTATTCCCTTTCTTGAATATAGGTATCACAATGGCATCGGACCAGGTGGGGATTAACCCATAACGGATGCAACTGGTTAATACATTGGTTAAAAGAGGGGCCCATAACCCTATGTTCGATTTGTAAGCATCCACCGGAATACCATCCAGCCCTGGTGCTTTCCCTGAGGCACTATCGTTAATTGCCCTAGTGACTTCCTCCTAAGTAATATTGATCTTTAGAAGGAACGGTCCGAGATCAGTATTGTCATCTACTCTCAGTACAGCTGTCTCTATCATGTTATCACCTGTAATCTCATCCATGCAGAGCCCTGAGAAAAATTCTACCCACATATCACTGCTAATAGCCATGTCTATAATATCTGTCTCCCTGTTTTAAAAAAAAGGGGGATTAACCGCTCTCCAAAAGCCAGTATTATCTTTATTTATGCAAGCCTCATGTAGGACATCCCACGCATCCCTTTCTTTGCGCCAAACGATACAAAGATCTTGCCTGCCTTATTTTATCCCTACACCTCGGTTTGTTGTGCAGGGCCTTTTTTAAATTGGTATGGGCCTTCGTACATCCTTTGTCGAACCAGCCCTGTGAGGGTTGCCGGCCATTGCATTTTTCTCTTGTTAATAACTTCCTGGCCTCAGCTGAAATCTTAAGGAAGGCATTAAATATTTCTTTATCCTCCCTGTCCTGTGAGAGGCATATCATTATTTCCTCTGAACTATTATTAATCAGGCCTACAAGAAATGCCTCAGGATCCACTTTTTCCCAGTTTAGCGTATACCCATTAGTGCTGGAGAGGTAGATGTCAGTATTATATTGTGGATTCTTATCGGATCTCTTCTCGCGCCCTCTTAAAGAGAGAACTAGGCAAATAGGGTAATGATCGCTCATTGAAATGACAAGGGTTTTGCAGGAGAGTACATTATGGGAATATCTGTTAGAAATTAGAACAAAGTCAATAATCGATTTGCATCCCCTTCCATTAAAGGTCGATTGAAGCGGGGTGGGAGGCACGCTCAATTCATTCACATAGCCAAGGTCAAATTGAAACGCTATGTATTGTATTGTATTGAGGTTTTGTTCCGCGCATACTGTCACCCTACGGGTATCCTGGTGCTTCGATTTTACAGTATCAGACTCAGATTCAACAAATCTCCTAGAGGTGTATGTGAGAAATGTGAGGGTATATGTTCACTATCATTTCCCAGACCACAGATACCTTGTTCACTGAGTTGGCATAAGGGGCAGTTGAAATCACCCACCCAAGTAATAAACATGTCTCCCAGCAGTTTTCCCTCAAGATTTTTTAGGGATGTACCTAAGAAGCATAAGACATTAATTGTCTAGGAATGTTGTTATATAGATTTATCAAATCTGCATCCTTTTGCCCACCTATATTCATAGTCAGGATCTGGTAATAATCACTAGCCTCTCTAATTTTCACGACTGACCCCTCCTGAATTAGAAACGTAGGTACAAAGGCCTCCTTTGTTACGGCCATGTTTACTGGTGCATGCTGCGGTGTTAAATGTTTGAAAGCCAATGATATGCATCTTCTCTATTACCCATGTTTCCTGGAGGCAAATTATGGCATAATCACTAATGTAAGTTAGCCACTGAGGGTCTTTAACTTTGGCATGTAAACCTGCGATGTTCCAGGTTAATATTTTACAGGAGTTGCTTATTTTTGGGGTGATCACTTCTCCTTCATTTACCCTTTGGGTGTCTATTTTGATATGTTCAAGTTGACCATTTTTACTTGGAGAGTTTGCAGAGACTATGCTTCTGTCCTCCCCCACCCTGATGGTATCTTTGGGCAAAGATTGATCTAGAGCCTTCGTGCATTGGATATTGAGATCTTGTCCCTCATTTACTGCATGTCTCCCCTTTGCCAACGTTGAGCCCGTTTTTCCTTGATTCTCCTCCCTCGCTATAATTGCATTCGGTCAATCTTGTTCTTCCAAACTCTGTTGCCTCTGCACTACAACAAGTTAAAGAGAGCTATATAACAGCAGTGTAAATTTTACTATAAGACAAATAATGTATGCATCATTCTTTAAGCAGGTTAAGAAACTCTTTGAGAAAATCACAAATCATTCCGTCGACTGTGCGACAATTAGGAAAGTCGCACTTCTGTTTATTTGTTCCAAATATCAGCCGACACGTGTTTTCATCGCAGGGAACACCCACACTGCGAATCTT
The DNA here is from genome assembly GCF_964263255.1 of Lissotriton vulgaris. NCBI lineage: Eukaryota > Metazoa > Chordata > Amphibia > Caudata > Salamandridae > Lissotriton > Lissotriton vulgaris. The sequence continues at coordinate 1,052,634,622 of NC_141694.1, read as the reverse complement.
CAGGGCTTGTTCTAGGATGAGTATCTAACTTTCAATCGTTTGTAGGTCTATTGTCTATCGATCACAACAGATAAACTTGCATAACATCCGGTTAGTGGCACTGTGAGGTCTTGTGCCCTCGTTGCTGAAAGGTATCAAAATGATAATGATAGGACACGACCCAGCCGGGTTCGTGTAGTTAGGAGCTTTCCAAGTCGCGATCAAGGCGTAAGAGAATCTTCTTACTCTTGTTAGTAAGTCTTTACCGGGAGGAGAACGAGTAATGAAAACAGCGTATGCGCTGTATCCAAAACTCAAACCAACTGTGCCTAATGGTTGAAACTCCCCCTCCGTTATTTCCCGGTCGCCGTGTTCCAAGGTACGGATCTGTTGTGATCGATAGACAATAGACCTACAAACGATTGAAAGTTAGATACTCATCCTAGAACAAGCCCTGAAGATTCGCAGTGTGGGTGTTCCCTGCGATGAAACACGTGTCGGCTGATATTTGGAACAAATAAACAGAAGTGCGACTTCAAGAAAAGACTTTCCTAATTGTCGCACAGTCGACGGAATGATTTGTGATTTTCTCAAAGAGTTTCTTAACCTGCTTAAAGAATGATGCATACATTATTTGTCTTATAGTAAAATTTACACTGCTGTTATATAGCTCTCTTTAACTTGTTGTAGTGCAGAGGCAACAGAGTTTGTTTTTGTCCAGTAGACTACCTTGCTAGTCCACGCTGAGCGGTTCAGAGGTATTTTCCGCTCGCCTCATTGCCCAACTGATTACTATCATTTGTTACTACTCATGCGGATTACAGGATAGTGCGCCCAGTAATTTTGGAACAATCTAAAAAACCTCATAGTTATATTTCAATCTTGTTCTTCCATTCCCGTTAATGGTTCAAAACTATTATAAAGTGGAATATTCTCAACTCCCAGGTATCCCATATGGGGATCCCTTATGGGTTTTCTGACATAGGGGCCCATAACGAAGTGTTTCCCATTGGGCCTAGATGTGCCCGGGTGTGGTGGATAGAAAGCTCCTAGTGGCAGTACATTGATTGTGTCATTGTTAAAGAAGGGGTTTCCTAGCCTCTTTAGCATTGCATGCACTAATCTAGGGTCACTGAACGTCAGGACTACGCAATCACCCTGCAGCTCTTTCCTTTCTCTACCCACCCATGCAACCTTGTCATTTTAAAGTGCTTAAATAACACATCCGTAAGGCCGCTGTGCCTTCCCAGCCAGTGGAGAGACTTATAACGGAGTTCTAACCATGTTTCTAGTTCAGGAGTCTTTAGCACTGGGGCACTGGCCAAGATTACCACATATGGTGTGGCTTCCAGCAGGAAGTCAAGGTGAGTATGCATTTGGAACTCCTGGGTTAGCCTTAAATCCATGCTGTTTGACCCTAGTCCATTATGATGCCTATTCTTCTCCCCCACCAACTTATTTGTCACAATGGTTGTTGTTCACTCATATCTGCATTATGCCCATGAATTGGGGTCCAGAGGTGGTGTCCCTGATTACTGGGTTAGGGGTAACTGTATGGGTTGTGCTTATCGGCCCACTTATGGAGGTCTCTACCTGAATATGTGTTGAGCTATCCTGATTGTTTGTGCAAATCTTTCCCATTAGGTTCCCCTCCAGGTTTACAACTCTCTCAATTAATTTCCCCAGTGCGCTCTCTATGTACTTATGGAATTCATCTATGCTTTTCGATATTTTTTCTAGTGCAAATGAGTGGCCTGCTAACTGGGTGTGCGTGGTGGGTTTTTGTATTCCCGCTGTGTTGTTACGAGTAAGTTGTGGTTGAGATGTCAGTTTACCCTGAATTATCTTTTTCTTGCCTTGGGAGCTCTTTTTACACCTCCCCGAGTCTTGCCCTCTTGGTTTTTGTATAGGAGTACCCTCCGGGCTTCTGGGATTTTTACTCCGCTTCAGGGGTGGTTGTATATCCTCCACCAGGTCACTCAGGTCACTTTGGGCTATGTGGTCCGAGATGTCCTGTATGGAGGCATTTCGGAGACCCTGAGCAGAGTTATTCTCACTTAGGGGTAATAGGTTGTTAGAGCTAGAACCTCCCAACTTCTTTACTGAACCCTGCCTCCCCTTTGAAAAGGACTCTTCCACCCTGCTGATTTGCTCTTAAATGGCCCCCATAGCCCCTGTGAGGTAAGACAGTAGTGATGTTTGGCCCACAACCTTTGCCTCTATATTTGATTGCTGCTACTGCATGATTCATCTTCCTTTTAGGCATGATTAAATATTTAACAGTAATAGTACAGTTAAGATTAGCAGCAGTATATACACTGTAACAAGCTTACTTCTAAAAGTAGAAGTCCTTAGTCTAATGTCCAGTGGCCAACAATGCACCCGTTTGTGATGGGTTAGGGAGGTGGCCCAGCCCGGCCCCAGTCGGTCCCTGACGGGCACAGACGGGCCCACCCTTGGCCTGGGCTTCGCCCGGGCACGCCCGCGTACGTCCCGAGCGCGGGATCCCCTTTAGGGATTTAAAGCACTGGGTGGCTGATGCGCTGTGGGCGTAGGCGGCTGCGTGATGGCGCTGAAACCGTTTGGGAAACTGGGAGGTGTAGTTCCTCCAGACTCCCGGTCCTGGTCTGCTTCCTCCTCCTCGCACAGCACCCCCAGCAGGGCTGGTAGCAGCAGGTGCAAAGTGCAGTATCAGTGCCGTGTCAGGGCGTCCCACGCCGCAGGAGCACTTTCAGGGATTTAAAGCGCTGGGTGGCTGACGTGCTATGGGCGTAGGCAGCTGCGCGGCGGCGCTGAAACCGCTTGGAACACTAGGAGGTATAATTCCTCCAGACTCCCGGTCCCGGTCTGCTTCCTCCTCCTCGCACAGCCCCCCCATCAGGGCCGGTAACAGCAGGGGCAAAGTGCAGTATGAGTGCAGTGTCAGGGCGTTCCGCGCCGCAGGAGCCCCTTCAGGGATTTAAAGCGCTGGGTGGCTGATGCGCTGTGGGCGTAGGCAGCTGCGGGACGGTGCTGAAACCGCTTGGGACACTGGGAGGTGTAGTTCCTCCAGACTCACAGTCCCGGTCTGCTTCCTCCTCCTCGCACAGCCCCCCAAGCAGGGCCGGTAACAGCAGGTGCAAAGTGCAGTATCAGTGCAGTGTCAGGACGTCACATATTACATCATTCATGACATGGTAAGTGACATCAGTGATGACATCTCAAATGACATCACTGATGCCCCTAGGGGCATGAAGTGAAGACTAGGGGCATGAAGGGAAGAGTCAGCACAAACGCAGACAGGACATCATAAAGAACGAGTCCTTCATCTCTACCCCATAGGAATCAAAATTGTCTCCATTGAAAGTTATAGATAGTAGTACCTTCTATAACCCATACATGAAGATGAGTGAATGGGCTCAGTGATGAAGCAGGGTGAGTAAATTTGCCTACCCCCTATAAGTTACCTCAAGGGTAGCTTACTTTGATTTGGTCTTGAAGAAGGCCCACAGACCTGTGAGGGCTACCAAGGGCCGAAACATGTCAACCTATTAAGACCTACAATCAGGCTCAGTGGGACATTAACGCTTGCACTACAGTGCCACCAATTCACCTTTTTAATCTAGCCCCATCCTCAGCAAATACAAGATTTGACTGAGGACAGGAGGCAATTTTAACCTCACTCTTCACAACACACCTTTGCACTTACTTTTCACAACTGTTGATAAACCAGATGGTCTGCCTCCAGTTTGAGGATAAGGAGATCACTTGAAGAACCGAGCACTCAAGTGATAAAAGACCCAATGATGATACTACTCACTTAACAGCAGAGCAGAGAATCAAGATATACTGCACCACATGATTATTGTGAATGAGGGTCTTCACCATACAAGAACCCTAGACCCTGGTGAGAACAGGACATGTGATTTATTCCCCTCTGTTTTTTGACTATGTTATTGTTTAAGCAGTACCTCATCATATCTAGAACCATGTATGTGTGTTCTAGGTGATGCACAGGTCTCCTAAAGAGATACTTGGAGCAGTCTGCTATGCCTTGCTCACGTTCTATGATGGTGTATAGTGAATTAACTTCCAGAGTGATCAGCAAGTAATTGATGTACCACTGGATGTCGCTGATTTTGGCTAAAAAGTATTTGGTATCTCTCACGTATGATTGCAATGTAATAACTTGGTCACGAAGAAAATGATCTACATACCTAGAAATATTCTCGAGGGCGCTGCCTCTCAAGGACACAATAGTTCTAGAATGGGCAATTTGGGATAATCACGTTTGAGGAAACAATATTCCTCCCATTCAAGTAGACCCTTGTCTCTCGAGTCGGTCCATTTGTTCCATATGTATGTTATACTGTTAGTATGGATCACTCATCTGTCTCGAAGCTTCTTTGGTGTACTTCTCCCTACTGAGTAAAGCAATGTTGTCCCCCTTGTCTGCCAGGCGTATGATGATACTGATATCTTCCGCTAATGATTTGATGGCCATTTTCTGAGCAAGTGATAGATTGTGTTGCGTACTGTTGGGTTTTTAAAAACATGTTTTCTGCAAAACCTGGTAAGTTGTTTAGTTAGATTGTCCTGAAAAATATCAATATTATCATGTGCCATGTTAGGAATGAAAGTGGAGCAAGGTTTAAAATCAGTGAAGGATGGTTAGTCATAGGAAATATCAAGGTTGTCTAATACCGTATACAAATCAGTGAGATTGCCAGTCCATTCGCATTCAAGTTCATGCCATTTTTTGAGTTTCAATTTCCGAAAGTATTTAAATAGATCAGTCCAGGTATCAACATAATTTGAACGGTTCAGGTGGGTAAAAGGACAGGCCTAGGCATTTTATCTAGATCACTCAGTGGTCTGTATGTAAGGTTTATTATGGTTTTGTTTACCATATCTTCATCCGTCATGGTGCTGTTTTGGAGCTGGTTGATTTGTTTCCCATGCTCCCCTTGTCTCTCCCTCTTCTCCCATCTCTGTTTCAGTCTCTTTCTCCTCTTTCAATGTCTCCCCGGCCTCTTCCCCTGCCCCTTCATTGTTGACCATTTCCCCTTGTCTTGTTCTTTGGTTTCAGGGTGGTTCTTGTCGTTTGCCGGCCCCTTCGAAGGAACCGGTATTAGTCTAAAACAAGCATTTACAATGCAACGGTTTCGCCTTCGGAAAAGTTTGAGCCATTGGCATTCTAAATGGCAAACTTTTTATTTATGTGTTGGTTTTGAAAACAGATAAATAAATGGCATTCTCATTTACAATGCCAATACACACACCCACACAAGAGCCCCCCACACACACACACACACAAGAGCCCCCCACACACCACACAAGAGCCCCCCACACACAAGAGCCCCCCACACACACCACACAAGAGCCCCCCACACACACCACACAAGAGCCCCCCACACACACACGCAAGAGCCCCCCACACACACGCAAGAGCCCCCCACACACACGCAAGAGCCCCCCACACACACACGCAAGAGCCCCTCACACACATACGCAAGAGCCCCCACACACACACGCAAGAGCCCCCCCCACACACACACGCAAAGAGCCCCACACACGAATGCAACGGTTTCGCCTTCGGAAAAGTTTGAGCCATTGGCATTCTAAATGGCAAACTTTTTATTTATGTGTTGGTTTTGAAAACAGATAAATAAATGGCATTCTCATTTACAATGCCAATACACACACCCACACAAGAGCCCCCCACACACACACACACACAAGAGCCCCCCACACACCACACAAGAGCCCCCCACACACACACACAAGAGCCCCCCACACACACCACACAAGAGCCCCCCACACACACCACGCAAGAGCCCCCCACACACACACGCAAGAGCCCCCCACACACACGCAAGAGCCCCCCACACACACGCAAGAGCCCCCACACACACGCAAGAGCCCCCCCCACACACACACGCAAAGAGCCCCACACACGCGCAAAGAGCCCCAAACACACGCAAAGAGCCCCACACACACGCAAAGAGCCCCACACACACGCAAAGAGCCACACACACACGCAAAGAGCCCCACACACATGCAAAGAGCCCCACAATTAAGAGTGGAACTACGGATAGATAGATTTTTTTTTTTTTTTTAAACGAGATAGAAAATTACTTTCATATGTAAACCTAAGGAGGCATGCAAGACTACTCCCCGGTGACCTACGGTTATACTAACGCCCTGTATATAGAGTCTAAGAAAGGCTAACAAATCAAAGAAGCTGTCTGAAGGAGAACATTTTTTAAAGAAGCAATAAAGCGCGGCGTTACTGGAGGGGCTCGTCTTGCTGGGCCAATAGGAGCGCGGCGGCTTCGATCTTTGCTGCTGCAGCTCCTGGTCACGAACGGCCGCTTTGGAGGGTGTTTCTGGCCCCGGGCCGCGACGGTGATTTGGCGGCAATAGATTTTCGGGGCCCCAGGTCGCGGTTAGACCGTTTCTAACCAGCAGATCAACAGGGGGGATCCTGGGCGCAGGGAAACACCGCGGGCCTCGTTTCACCCCTGAATCTGTGCCAGCAGCAAGCACGGCCCGGCCGGACCAGACACGGGGGCGTTCCCGGCGTCGCGTGACATCGGCAAAAGCCAAAGAATCTCGGGAACGCCCCCGTGTCTGGTCCGGCTTTGACGGACGCCTCTCTGTTCCAATGGCTAGCCTCCATTTATGGAGCTAGCCAATGAAGCAGAGAGGCGTGTTCAAGTCACCCATACTAGAAACTACAGATTTCTCTGGAGGAGGAGCCTAACGGCTCCGCCCCCCAGCGAAACCTAAAAACCTACTGTGCAGGCTTTGGCACCGCAACACCCCGTGCTCAATTTGTAAAACGACTGGAGTGTCTGTGCCCATAGCGCTACTCACAAGTCCGCGACCAAGATTATTAAATGTCGGTGCGCGGAATACCAGGGCCGTGTAGTCCTGACCAAGCTCTTCGTCTGGGGCACAGAGAGACCTAATGGTGTTGCCCGATTCCCAGCCGATATCAGTGAAGATTTAGCACCCGAATTCATTAGATGGCAATATTCCGGGCACCGGGCTAAAACAGCGTGTACCAAGGTGGAGCAAAAATCTACCGGGAAAAAAAGGGCACTGCTGCCGGCTGGGAATGCCAAGCTCTCTCGTCCTTTTTACGGGGTCTGTACAAAGCACCACCACTTCTGATTTAGATTTCAGACCACAAAGACAAAAATCCCAACCCCCCTTAATCCGCCCCTCACCTAGTCTGCGCGTAGAATGGGGCCGCCGTCAGGTGTCTGTTGTGTGCAAGGGTGTCTCTTAGCCTCCTGTCTCCAGCTCCCTTTGATGATGGATGTACGTACGACCACCTCTGCTGGCTGTTTCTCCTTCTGCATAAGAAACAAACCACCCGGATCGGATCTATAAAGGAAGAGGAGGAGACTGAGACGAGGGCTCCACCCCTAGGGGCGGCGCTCCTCTGCCCGGTGTCAGGGGCAGTGGGGAGGCGGGTGAGGGGTGGGCCTGCTGCATTTACTGGCTCTTGACTAAAGGAAACCTGGAGGGGTCTGCTGACGAAAGTACACCATGGTTGTTTTCTTCACGACGCTGACAGCGCTTGTTTTTCAGGCTGGGACCTGGGTCTGTGCTTGTTTTCCTGTACACTGTGCAGCTAGTGCGTGTTTTCCTGACCCACTGCACTTGTGTTTTTCGCTTGGTTCCTTTGTCTGTGGTTTTTACTTTTTACATTTCTTTGTGCTGTTTTATATAGCGCAAACTAGACTGGAAGGTTAGGAGCGCTTTAGATGAGCACAAGTTTCATTACACAGGGTCACATTAATTTTTGGTTAGTTTTTTTCAAAATTATATAGCGCGAACTCGACCGGAAGGTATTGGAGCGCTTTACCTGCGCAACAGTTACGTTACCCAAGGAAACAGAAACACAGGATGTCGAGCCGACGCCAAGACACGTTTCCCAGACCCCCGTTCCAATGAGTGTTTTTTTGGGTGCCAGTGTGTATCCTTTGCTCATTGTGTAAACCCCAGGTGTTTGGCACTTGTGCACTTGGTTCCCTCCTCTCCCCTTGCCGGTGCGAGTTTCCCTGCTGCCATAACATGTGGTCGTTTTTGTCCCCTATTCCAGACATCATTTGTTCTGCTGTTCGATTGTTTCTTTCCTGGTGCACTGAGTTTGTGTTTACCGTGCAAACATGATTTTCCAAGCAGCCCCTATCAGAGGCACTATGGCACTGAATGTTTTCCTTGTCCCGTACCACTGCTTGTTTTTCCTGTCTGCTGTTTTTCTCCTGCCTGTGTCAGTGCTTGCTTGCATTTCTTCTCCCTGTGCTTGTTTTTCGCTCGGAGGAATTGGGGGAAAGGTCGTTCAAAGCTCTCAAAACAAGCCAGCCCAGAGATCCGCGGATTATCTGCCTGGCAACAGGGCACATACAGAGGCCAGGAAATGGGAGGGGGCGTACATCCAGGATCAGGCAGAATCGGCACAAAGTCGCCTGGGGTGAGAGGACCATCAAAGAGGGAGTGATTACACCCGTCCTAGAACAATAGCACAGCCCAGGACATGAAGAGGACAACAGCAGGACTAAACCACCCCTGAAGAAGCAGGGGGCCTTCTCCCAGGCGCGCACCGGAGACAGCTTCGCAGGCTGGCGAGCATCTAATTGCCGCCGCACCCGAGTACTTAACAGGTCTTTAAAAGACCATGTACGTGTAAATGAGGCTTTTGTTGTGTGTTCACCCCTTCTTACAGCCACTCTGTCCGTGGTTGGAAGAATTAGCCCCCCCCCCGCCCCCGAAATATTTTCAGCCACCCCCCTCCCCCCCCTCCGAAATTTGGCTGTAGTTGGCCGCCTGCCTTCTCCCTTATCCGCAATGTTTTCAGGAAGACACTTCTTGGAAAACTGGTGGAGGGTGTTTATAACATGAAGACCTGCAACCGTTCCAGAAAGTCACAGGGATCTTTGTACCCAGGCTTCTGCCAAAACGAATCACACTTAATAGTACAGTGCAATAATGTTTTCTTAGTACAATTAAGTATGCTGTAGTTGCCCTAGAATCGTTCTTTTCAATATACTTTTGAATTTTTATTTATTCTGTGAGGTTTTACGCACAGAATAACAGAGAGAAGATATACACACCGCGGGGGCGTGGCTTGGACGGCAATGTGGACGAGTGCCTAGGTCCGCTGCCTCCATAACCCCGAGCAAATAACTGATTTTATATAAGCAAAACAAGTACTTCCCAAGAAACAAGAATAGCCCCAGGCGTCGGAAGAGCTGCGGCACAAGAAGAGCGCAAGAAGAGCCCCGAGAATGCAAGCAGCACTCACATACTGACGGATCTTCTCACCCGAGAGGGACGAGCTACACAAGATGGCGTTCAGGGCTGGGAAACAAGCCAGAGTAGGTTAGTGCAGAGAAGAGTGTGCCCCAGAACTCAAACTCGGCCAGCGCCTCCCCCACCCAGATATAAGTAACCCGCCAGTGCTCAGCACAAAATAAACAGGGGATTTACGACGGCGGACGGAGCAGGTAAAAAGCCCGAGAGGGCGGCAGAAAGCGAAAGTGCGGCTGGGCGCAGCCATCTTGACGACCACACCCATACCTCCGCAAGCCCCGATCAAGCACCGTGCACTGCGTATGGGCAAATCGCTACAAGCAGCAGAACACTGCAACACAGTCCTATAACGCCATAACCACCCTAATCGGAACCCCCGCTGTGAGCGAACTAACGCTGGACCAGGACAAAAGGGGGAAAACCGAAACGACAAATACAGGGGGGGCGGCCATCCTGTGAAAACCCTTCCAAGTTACGCAGTGCAGTGCACAGGTTAATCACAAGGACACAGAAACGGCAGATACACCCCACCGCCACCGGAGCACCAACCGAATGCGGGTCCGGCGCAGTGCCGGGAAACCGAAAATGAAGGCACCATTGGGGCGGCCATTTTGTGAGAGCACAGCTCTCCATGCAGGGAGTTGCAGCGCAGAGAACCGCAAACGCCCAACCGTGCTGACACAGTCTAAGCTAACCAGCCCAACATATCAGAGGCCTAGCAGCCTAGAGGAAGGCAACAAAGGTCAACGAGCAGTAAGCGCGAACAGACACCTCGCAGCCCCGGTGGATTTAGGCGCACCGCGCCTCACAGAGCACACTCGCTCCTTGCCCCGGCCGGTCCCAGCAGCCCTCCGCCCGCTCTCGTTTCCTCGGGGAGCGGCGGAGGACTAGCGCTGCGTTCCAAGCAGGGACAGGCAGGCCAGGGGCAGGGGGCACTCACGGCGCTCCCTCGGCGAGGTCGGGTCGGTCTTCCCCGGCTTCGTCACTCCCACGCAGCTTCCTACCAAGCAGGGCGCCGAGGACCAATCCGGTCGCGGCGTTCACGCCAAGCCTCCACACACGCCCGGGAGTCAGCCAATGACAGCGCGGCTCCCGGGACCTGCCCCTGGATGATGCTGAGCCGGCAGCCAATCAGTGCGCGGCCTCGGCGATGACGCGGCGGCGCTGGGCCAATCCCAGCGCGGCGTTACTGGAGGGGCTCGTCTTGCTGGGCCAATAGGAGCGCGGCGGCTTCGATCTTTGCTGCTGCAGCTCCTGGTCACGAACGGCCGCTTTGGAGGGTGTTTCTGGCCCCGGGCCGCGACGGTGATTTGGCGGCAATAGATTTTCGGGGCCCCAGGTCGCGGTTAGACCGTTTCTAACCAGCAGATCAACAGGGGGGATCCTGGGCGCAGGGAAACACCGCGGGCCTCGTTTCACCCCTGAATCTGTGCCAGCAGCAAGCACGGCCCTGCCGGACCAGACACGGGGGCGTTCCCGGCGTCGCGTGACGTCGGCAAAAGCCAAAGAATCTCGGGAACGCCCCCGTGTCTGGTCCGGCATTGACGGACAGGCCCCTAGTCCAATGGCTAGGCTCCATTTATGGAGCTAGCCAATGAAACAGAGGGAGGGACTAAGAGTACACACTAAGAAACATAAGATTTCTCTGGAGGCGGAGCCTAACCGGCTCCGCTCCCCAGCGAAACCTAAAAATAGTAGGTCTTGTGTTGTGGTCGCTGCCTGAGGCAGAGCTCCATGATGTGCCAGATATATCAGTGTCCACATCACTGGAGGTTGCCGAGTTGTTGCCTGGTGTCTCTGGTGCTGCATTTGTGTTTGCTGTTTCTACATGAGGTACTGTGTACCAATGGTCACATTTGTGACTGCATGTTAAGATTCTGCCACTCTCATAGCCAGGCCAATCTCCGTGCAGTTTCCTCTGTTTTCTCGCTTTGTTTTCATCCTCATATTTAATCATGCGGTTTTTCATTTCATCCGTAAATTTGACAATGCCTTCTTTCTCGCTTCTTTTGCTTAGTTCGTCTTTAATGTTCTTAATTTAATCAATGATGGTGTCTCTGTCTTGCCAGGCATATTTAACCAGAATCTCCTACAAGCATTTGGAGTTCCTAGCTGAATTTGTGGTCCATTCTTCCAGCATCTGAGGGTTGGGCGATTCGTAAGATGGGGTGATGTACATTCTTAACCCCCTTGGCACCATTTCTTTGTCTATATAATCCTGACGTGAGAGGGCTTCCCACCATTTGGATATTTCTGTTTTACTTAGTTTCTCCAGTTATTCGAGTCTGTCCATTAATGAAGATTCATTCTTAGTGAAATTCGTAACAGTATGTCCTTTGCCAGGTGCTCTGGCAAACATGGTTTGTGCTGTTACCCTTCTATCACTGTCGTCTTACATATTAGAAGCCAGATTGAGTGTTCCTGTGTGTAATTAAACGCTGCCACAAAACAATAAAGCACGCACTCAGGCGAGAATCTCCAATGCAGAAGTTGATTTATTACTTCATAAATCTGTAATACGTTTCAACCGACCAGCTGTCAATACATAGTCCTTAACAAAATAATAGAAGGACTATTCGGTGTATCTCTAAATTGGACCCTTGGTCTCCATCTTGGACTGTATTAATCACAGCAAAATGTAGTGCAGCCTAGTGAAAGTAAAAGTAAAACAACTAAGTGTCTATGCAAGAAGATTCAATTGCACACAATTTTCACATGAAAAGTAATCATAACGATTCTGCACAGGGCCATATGACTGTAATATGCCTGTGTGTGTGCCGACCTGAAACAAGACATAGTAGAGGGACTGCTCGGATGGTAAGGTGACATCATAAGTGGGAGCCATGTTGGACTGTGAATCCCACAATGCACCTGATAGAAGAGAGATGTAACGCTGTGTGTGGCGTGATACATATACCTGTGACTGGGTTGGGGAGGACACTAAACCTGGTGATGAGTAGGGGATGCATAAACCTCACAACCCAAATATTCAAGAATGCTGTACTAGACTATTTGCCTAGGTCCAGCAAACTGCTTGTGCATGCCATGTGCGCCTCCGTCGAAGTGAAGAATCAACAATTGGATTATGTGTAGTCAAAGCACAACTCTAGCCAGTACACAACCTTTGAGGAAAGTAAAGACCACACAAAAAGTTTTGCTTATCGTCCATCAGAAAATTGCTAATACAACTGATTTAAGAAGTGTGATGCCACAACTTAACATAGAGCTGTCATTCATACGGCATGGGCATGTGAAAGGCAGTATCAACCCGATAGATGAAGCGCAACAAGTGGCAACAGCAAGGGGTAAGAGAATGTAGTGAGCAGAAGTGGATAAGCACAAAGAGGCACTAGATGCAGAGATCAACCCGGTGTAAGAAAGAATGAAGAAATGCCAAGGGTAACACGTCTCAGATATAATAAATGAGCATCTACTTACCCAACTTCTAGAGTGGAGAGAGTCATATGACCTCAGTGCCAGGTGCGGTGACCAAAGCGTAAGCATGGGGACTGTGCTCACAAGGCTGTTGATTACTGCCAAGCCGAAAAAAGAGGCCTTGAGCGGCAGTCAGAAAAGTGAAATGTTGCTTTTCCTATAGCTGCCGAAGAGAGCGATTGATACGGTACTGCCGCCTTCCTAAAATAACTGTCCACTTTCAATGTCGCCAAGAAGCAGAATATTAGCGCAAGATGGACCGATGGATCGAAGCTTTTGATGATTTAATTGATGTGCTGGAAGAAGCAGATGCCAAAAAAATAATCAAATATCTAAAAAACTTGAAGGCGAAGAAACTTCATGCCGTCAAATTAAAGAAGTTCTAAACACCATATTCAATCCGATGTACAATGTTGACTTTGAAAGGTACGTCTTCAGTCAGGAGAGACAGAGAGATGGTGAAATGATGGAGGATTGAGTTGAAAGGCTTGAAATTTTCATCAAACACTGTAAGTTCAATTAATTCAATGAGAAAGAAGCCATAGATGGGTGCCTGTCTGATTCTTTCAGTCCCCGAATGCTGAGAGAGATGCTCAGTCTGGAGTGTGTGCTTATGGCGGCCAGAGCTGAAGAATGTGCCGACATGGAGGCCGGAGGAGCCCAGAGTGAATTGCCATTGAGTATGAAAAGCAAGAAAAAACGCAAGGTAGAAGGCCACAACGTGATGTCTCTGATGAAGAAGAAGCTCTGATTTAGATGTGGATTTTCCTTTCCGCATGGATGTAAATGTCCAGCCATTGGGCAGATATGTAAAGGCTGTGGTAAAGAGAACCATTTTTTAACAGTTTGCAAAGAGAGAGAAAAATTGAGTGTGTCATGTTGTGAAGACAAAATGGCTGCCAGTGCATCACATCGTGAAGACAAAATGGTTGCCAGAAATTTCCAGAAGCATTCCAGTCATGGCCACCGAAGTTAACGGTAATATCAGTTGTGGCAAGTAGAAAGTGAAAGAGGCTAATTGTCATCTAATTCCTCAATGAAAGATTCTTTGATGCCACTGTTGAGTGACAGTGAAGCAGATGAGTGTGCGGATTTGATTCTGACTAATGAAAGATGTGCCCAAGTAGGTCTGATTTCTTGTAAGAAAGAAGACATGTGAAATCACGGCATTCATTTGGACATTGTACCAAAATAAAACTAATTTTGATAGTTGCTATATACTGTTTATCATAGACAGTGGTGCGTCGATGAACATCATGCCAGCTGAAAAATGCTATGAACAGTGTCTGGTGCCCTGTCTCATACTATTGAAATCCAAATTTTACACATGGGCAGCCTCAACACCATTGCAAAGTCAAGGATGATTTATGGCGACAATGAAACATAAAAAGACAAAGGTACAAGCCCCAATCCATGTCCTTCAGTGCACTTTGTCAAGTGCATGCTTGCTTTACTTCACCACTGCTGCTGACATGGGACTAATGGGACTAATGTCTGTGAATTACAATGCCAAAGCTCCTCACAACATAGTGAATCATTTTCCGTTTCGTTTCATGGATTAGGAATACTTAAAACAATGAAAGTCTAGCTCCACATTAATGAAGATATTTGTACTGTTGCTCAATGACATTGTCGAATTGCCTTTCATCTACAAGAGGCTGTTGAAAAGCAAATTTAGACTTTGCTAAAACATGATACTGGTCAAGCGCTAAGGGTGTCACCGATAGTGGTGGTACCTAAAAGGACATTGCAGGGTCTGTGCAAATCTGTGTTGACATGCATTAAGCAAACAAGGCAATTGAAAGAGAACAACATACAGGTCCACACTGTAGTACTAAAAATTCCCAAACTCCTTCTTAGGGGTCTTACCAATAAGTAGTCCATTCAAAAGCAGCAAAGAAATCAACAGAGAATCTGAAATATGAAAAGACATCTTTATTACAATTAATTGTGAGGCTACGTCGCCCAGTCACACCTAAAGCAACTGAATGAGGCAGCCTCCTGAATGGTCTCCGCACAGACCTTTTATACCATTTATTATGCCCTAGGCAAACATTCCTTATTTTACAGTTGACCATTCACATATTTTCACTACAAAGAAAAAGCAGAGTCATGATGACAAACCCATATTTCAGTTCGTCCAGTTCGCAATCAATTACCCGACAAGGCCTAGTTTTTCCATCAGATATCGACGGACCCCCAATAAAAACGGGCACCTCCTCCTCGTAAAGCAGGTCATAAAGAAAGAAACAGGGACAGGTGTGTGTGAGATTAGGCATGGTTTGTGTGTAGTAAACCTTTACAATGTCCTGTGCTCTGATCTATAATCCTGATAAGCTAAAGGGCAGGAACTGGCTTGGCAAGGTTAGCCTCAAGCAACAGGGTCAGCTTTCGCCAGGTCATGCAGGAGTCAGCACAAACCCATGCTAAGGTTATGTCCTTAAATACTTGTTCTGCCACAGTGAGGGCCTACTGTAAGGGCAATCCACAAAATGGCTGCTATGCACAAGATGGAACCTAAGGGTTCAGAACAAAACCTTCAAATACACAGTGAATCCATTGGTGTAAGATGACGAAAACACTCGCACTTGCTGAAATCACTGTTTACGGTCTGCTGTTACCAAATTCATAACAGAATCATGATATTTAAAACACAGGTTCAGAATTTTCAGTACCACAACACATTGCCAGTTGACTGCTGCCAAAGTCTTTTTGCGTCTTGATCTGAACAAAGGATATTATCAGCTCGAATTGGAAGAAAATTGAAGGTACATTACTACCTTTTAAACTCCTGTCGGTTTATTCAGATACAAAAGATTGAGTTGCATAGTGTCTTCAGTTGCCAAACTTTTCCAAGATGTCATTTGTCGCATTGTACGGCCTGTTACCCATGCGTTCAATTACAGTGATGGCATACTAGTATTTGGAACCACACAAAAGGAACATGATAAAGCCCTTAAACAAGTGTGCCATCTAATTGCTGATGAAGCCATAAGCTGAATGCTGAAAAGTGCGAATTTCGCAAAACAAAACTAAAATTGATTGGGCACATTTTCTCGGAAGGGGGTATGACTCCAGAACCATTGAAGGTTTAGGCTTTGCCATCTCTCCCCCCCCCCCCCACAAGATACAACAATGCTGCGTTTTTTTCTATGCATGGCCAGCTTTTATTCCAGGTACATCGTGACTTTGCCACTGTGAGTTCCCCATTAAGAGTTAACAAAAAAGAATGTTTTATTTCAGTGGTCACAGGAGTGTGATCAAAGTTTCAAGACAATTTAGCATGCAATTGAAAATGCGACTGAAATGGCTTAATTGGATCTGAAATTGCATACACAGATTATTGTGGATGCCGGCCTGTTAGGTTTGGGCGTGATTCTTGCACAACATAGAGGACATGCAAATGCACAAATGCACATTGTAGCTTATGCTAGTCAAAGTTTGCCACAGACTGAACGAGCTTACTCGCAACCTGAGAAAGAAAGCCTAGTTGTTGTGTGGGCTTGCTAACACTTTCATACAGAAAAATATGGGGATAATTTTACGCTTGCTACTAATCACCAAGCATTGCTGACTATCTTTGGCAATCCAAAGGCCAAGATGCCCTCTCGCATTGAGAGGTGCGGGCTGAGACTGCAAGAGTATGACTAGACCATTGTGCACCAGCCAGGAAAGATAAAAACCCTGCTGACTACTTTTCTTGAGTGCCCATGCAGGATACCCATTCCCAATTGGCCGAGGCCTCCGTTAACTTTATTGTGAGATCCAAAACTCCTGCCGCCATGTCCGTAGAGCAAATAAGTGAAGCTACCAATGCAGACAGGAATATGCTCATCTTCCAAGACATTATGCATCAATCCTGGGGAATGCATGCTCGACCTCTTGTTACAACAGTGAATATCAGA
Organism: Lissotriton vulgaris; assembly: GCF_964263255.1. Lineage (NCBI taxonomy): Eukaryota > Metazoa > Chordata > Amphibia > Caudata > Salamandridae > Lissotriton > Lissotriton vulgaris. Next base: position 1,052,617,997 of record NC_141694.1, on the reverse strand, counting down.
AATTCAAAAATGTGCATGATGAACTGTCCATTACACATGAAGGATTTATCTTGCCATTACTGAGACTCTACAACAGCAAATCATTGAAGTGACACATGAAGGACATTGAGGAATTGTCTCCAAAAAGAGAGCCCTTTGAGACCGTGATTGGCTCCCTCATCTTGATGAGCAAGTTAAGAGAGAGATCCAGGCTTGACATTTGTGTAACTGTTCATCTGCCTAAAACCACACATCATCATATGAACATGTCAGATCTTCGAAGACATGCCTGGGAGAAAATTGCAGTTTACTTTTTAAGCCCCTTGAAAAAGCCCATTACCTCAAGGTAATTATAGATGAGTGCTTTCGGTTTCCTCTGGTGGAAGACCTCTCATCAATCACTCATGAATGGGTAATTGATAGACTAGAAGGCATATTTGCAACCTTGAGTGTTTCGTCCATTCTAAAATCTGACAATGGTCCACCATTTAATGGTCGGGAATTCAAAGACTTTCTTACTCACTTGAATATCAAGCATCAGAAAAGTACACCTCTATGGTCACAGGCTAATGGCATTGTTGACCATTTTATGAGCACTCTTAAGAAGGCTGTCCAGTGCACTGTGCTAGATAGACATGAGCTCAAGTTAGTTCTTCATTCTATGCTTCGTGCCTACAGATCGACACCCCCATTCTACAACCGGAGAAAGCCCAGTCACCCAGATGTTCGGGAGAGGCATGGGTACCAACCAAGCCACCCCAGTGGACCACTGAACAAACAATTGATGCTCAGAAAGTTCAACTCACTGTTACATCTCACAAGTCCAGAATGAAGACTTATGCAGACAAGCGTTGATGTGCTCGGACATTACGTTTCAGAAAGGAGACTGTGTCCTTGTCAAACAGAGGTCGAAATGCAAATCTCATGCTCCATTCAATGCCAATCCATTGCAAGTTGTGACTAGTAAGGGACACATGATGATTGCTCACTGTCCTGGAAAGTTCATTACAAGGGATTCCTCACATTTAAAGCACCTGCCTCGGGGTCTGTCATCTCCAGGCATCTGGAGTGAGACTTTATCATCAGAGGACCAGGAGAGCCCTAGAACTGCATCATTGTCTAGATTACCCATGCCTGCTGTGGTTGTTTCTCCTGTGTTTGCTCAGCATCACACCACTAGATCTATAAGAGTGGTTTGAGTGTCTAGACGACTCATTGAGGAACTATGATGTATGTATATATATATATATGTATATATATATATACATATGACAATCCAACTTGTCGCAGATGTGCTTCCCTGCACCGACAGGTACGCAGACTTCACAAATTAGCCTGAGTCAGTCTTCAGATTTCACAAAAATATTTATTTGATTGTGGTGCAAGCCATCAGACACGTTTCGGACTTCACGTCCTTGCTATTCACTGAAAAAACATAAGTTTTAAGGGTGTTATAGTTAGCTGGACATTTCACTCGTATAAAACCATTGAAATTCCTCCGTTATAGTTAGTTGTACTAACTATAACTCGCGCTCCCGCAATCCACTGCTGATAATGTTACATATTACATCATTCATGACATGGTCAGTGACATCACTGATGACATCAATGATGACATCTCATATGACATCACTGATGACATCACTGATGACATCATCCAGTGAATGTGGTTTGGTTTGATATTTAAATATGTATTATATATATAGCCATCTGCATTGAAGAATGGGTGGATGTATAAGTGTCTGGATGGAGCATTTAGTAGCACTGTGATTGACTGTCTAAGTGACTTATTTAAAGTGTCTCACTAAATATATGGGATAGTGATTAAACTGTGTGAATGTCTGTTTCACTGTATCTCTTGTTGTGCAAACTACTACATAAGTTGGTTACTAGCTATGTGAAAGTCTATATTAGTATTAATTAGTTAAGTGAGTATTTGTATGGGATATTGAATGTATGGGTGGTTGGGTGGGAGGTGTGTGACTGTCCAAAGATGTGTTAATAGTTGATTTAGTAGGTATATGAGGTTAAGACTTCACGTGGAAATACTTGTTTGGGTGAGTGAATCTCTTTATGGGTGCAGTGATGAGTAAATATATTTCTCAATGATACATGTCCAACAAAGTAGAAATATAAAAGGCAGTGTATGTGACAGTTGTTGTTTATAAATAAGTATACTTAAGACTCAGTGATTGTATGAGTGATTCTATCGAAAACTGTATACTTGTAATGGTGATTTTATAACACTCTAAGTATGAGTTACTATCTATATGAATAAATAATGTGGTGTTTGTATAAGTGTGTAGCTTCGTAAATGTAAGTATGATCAGTTGTTTGCATAAGTGAGTAGGATGACTGCATAAGTGAAAAGGATGTGTGCTGGTGTGTAATGTCGGTGTAGGTGTATAAGTATATTTACTAGAGTTCTATTGATCTTTGTTAAAATGCATGAGTGATCCTATAGGTAAGTGTTTAGATATGTGTGTAGATGTAGGAACCACTGAGTGGGTTTTTAGAAACTTGTATTGGTGTGTCAATGGTTTCAAATATGGTACTCCATATTTTATAATGAGTGTTGAAAGGTTATTCTAGTGTATGATGAGGTGTATCAGATTGTCACATGGATGATGTCATCAGTGATGTCATTTGAGCTGTCATCAGTGATGTCATCAGTAACATCACTGACCATGTCATGAATGATGTAATATATGTGGCATCATCAGCAGTGGATTGTGGGCGCACGAATTATAGTTAGTACAACTAACTATAACGGAGGAATTTCAATGGTTTTGTACAAGTGAAATATCCAGCTAACTATAACACCCTTAAAACCTACGTTTTTTCAGTGAATTTCAAAGGTTTTTTAAATGATAATTCCTAACTACAACAGGCCTCAAATCTATGGTTTTTTCAATGAATTTCAAAGGTTTTTTAAATGCTAATTCATAACTATAACATGTCTGAAACCTATGTTTTTTTCAGTGAGTTTCGAAGGTTTTGTAAATGACAATTTTTAAATGTATTAATTCTTATATTTATTTTTTTGATACTGATTTACTCCATTTTTTTAAACTATTTATTTTTAGATATTTTATTTTTTAAATTACATTATAATTACATTATACATTACATTACAAAATATACTTTCTCAGAATGAATCACTTTAGTTTAAATACTTTGCAAATCGGCAATAGAGTTTTAAGTACAGTAGTTACAGTTGTTGCAATGGGCAACACAATTTCAAACACAATGCAACATTAAGCTGAATGGGAATTTCTAGTTAAATGCAATTAGTTACTTTATGGATTACTTTTCTAACCACAGTACTGTATCCTAGAATTAGTCCTGGGACATCTCCTGTAAACAGTTGAGTAAAAGCGTTTTGGTTACAGTAGTGATTTTTATGGAATATTATTGTATTTAAAAAGTTGACACAGAAACTTTTTCACATAGAATCACCAATGTTATCCTATGGGAGAAAATTCACTTAGCAAGTAAGTAGTGTTATTGTTAATTTTTCTCACTCAGTGGTGCATTCTGGATCCAGCACTGGTGCATCTCCTGTAAACAGTTGAAAGAATGCGTTTAAGTCATACAGGCGATTTTTTAGGAATATTTGTAGTTTGTGAAAATAGACAGAAACTTTTCTGGTGAAAACCAGACAATGGATTACTATGGAAGGAAATACAAGTTACTTGTAAGTATGGTTAGAATTACTTTTCAGGGTCAGTGCTGGGCTAAAGGATGCATCACTGAGTTCTCTCCTGATAACAGGTGAGTACATCGAAATTCGTTGTTCGGATGATTTTAGGTGAATATTTAAAAGTTCCAAAAGTCCACACTTAGAAAAATTTCCAAGTGAAACCAGTCAATGTTACCCTACGGAAGGAAATTCAAGTTACTGGTCAGTATGGTTAGAATTACTTTTCAGGATCAGTACTGTGCTCCAAGATGCAGCACTGAGGTCTCTCCTGATAAAAGGTGAGTGAATCGGAATTTGTTGTTCGGCTGATTTTAGGTGAATATTTTAAAGTTCCAAAACTCCACACTTAGAAGAATTTCCAAGTGAAACCAGTCAATGTTAACCTATCGGAAGGAAATTCACTTAGCAGGTAAGTAGTGCTATCGTTACTTTTTCTTACTCAGTGGTGGATCCTGGATCCAGCAATGGTGCATCTCCTGTAAACAGTTGAAAGTCATACAGGCGATTTTTTAGGAATATTTGTAGTTTGTGAAAATAGACACTTAGAAACTTTTCTGGTGAAAACCAGACAATGGATTCCTATGGAAGGAAATATAAGTTACTGGTAAGTATGGTTAGAATTACTTTTCAGAGTCAGTGCTGGGCTAAAAGATGCAGCACTGTGTTCTCTCCTGATAACAGGTGAGTGAATCGGAATTCGTTGTTCGGATGATTTTAGGTGAATATTTAAAGTTCCAAAACTCCACACTTAGAAGAATTTCCAAGTGAAACCAGTCAATGTTAGCCTATTGAAGGAAATTCTAGTTACTGGTAAGTATGGTTAGAATTACTTTTCAGGATCAGTACTGGGCTCAAAGATGCTGCACTGAGGTCTCTCCTGATAACAGGCGAGTAAATCGGAATTCATAGTACATCCACTAAGCGCCACAGAGCTGCGTAGCAGAAAGTTGTAAATAGGGGCATGGCCTGCACCACCTCTCTGCAATGCAGTGCAGTGGTGCTTCCTGGAAGCTCCTGGTGGGCTTTAAAGAAAGGGGGCTGTGTAGCCTCCCTCCTTTTTCTAATTTATGGCCCTGGGGAGCCCATCCCCCAGGGCCTGCCCCCAGTTTTTAATTAAAAAAAATTGGGAAGAGGGCCTCTTGGTACCCTTCCCGAGGCCATAATTTGCCCCGGGGACCCCATCCCCCAGAGCTGGCCCTCTTTGCTGGGAGCCGTGGGGGGGTCCCCAATCCCCCCACAGTCCCAGCCGGCTCCCCGCGTCCTGCGGGAACCGGCATTGCTTTTCCACATGGGGAGCAGTTAACATGCTGCTACCCCTGTTGAAAAGCAATCTGCTTTCCTATTTGGAAGAGAGAGCAGGTTTCCTGCTCTCTCTACCAAATAGGAAAGCAGTTTGCAATGACAGGGTGGGAGCCGCAAGGCTCCCGCCCCGTCATTGCAAACTACAGTTTGCACCCCAGGACACTGCAGGAGCCAGCCCTGAGGGGGGGGGTGGCGGTCGCCAGGGCCTAGACAAGGCTCCAGGAGGGCAGCCCCCCACCCATTTTAAACAAGCCCCGGGGGATGGCGGTCCTTGGGGCTGCGGGGGGCCCCTTGAGCCTCCGCATATATTAAGTTAGAGGCCCGGGGGTGGCGGTCCCCGGGGCAGTGCAGGGGGGATTGGGACCCCCCAAGCTATGTTTTTGATGATGCCCCCGGGATTTGGCCCCCGGGTGCAAATTAGCATATTTAACGCTGGAGACCGCGTTTTTTTTTTAATCTGCAGGATGTGCGTATCCTGTGCGCATTCTCCCATTTAAAAAAAAAATGTTTGGGCCTTGGGGGTCCTTGTGGGACCCCCTGCGCAGGCCGAGGGGGTCAGGGTGTTTCTACCCTGCTCCCTTTTTGCGTTTTGCGACTTTTTTGGGTGGGTTCTTGTGCCTCGGTTCTACCGAGGCACAAGATGGCTGCTAACACTTCCTGATTTGGAGTGTTGACAGCCAATTAAAATACAGCTCGTGCACGGCAGGGTGCGCTTAGGCTGCGCTTAGGGTACGCGGACACTCTGAGGCCATAGATATATATACATTTTCTCAGGAACTACTGAACGGATTTACACCATTTAAGCAAAAGGCACGAGTTTGAACTAAGGACTACCTCTTTGCCAAATTTGGTGTAATTCCGTTCAGCAGTTCGGGCTGTAGCTGCGGCTAAAGGTCATACGTAGGCTGTCCTGTTTTCAGTTTCTATTTTTGGTAAATTCTGGTGGGGTTTTTTCAGTGTTTTCAATATATTAAAAAACAGTTGTTATCAGTGGTTACACATTTTCACGCCACTAAAAACAACTGAAAAAGTGTTTTTCCGGTGTTTATGGAACGTTTTGCTTTTATCATTGCTTGCTTTCTGCACTGAAAAAACATGGTATATAGACAGTGTACATATAGCGTATATGAGGTCCAAAGAGATTTTTGCAAATTAATCTTATTGTAGTACACCATACAATACTTCTTCAGTGAGTCTTTGGTCATGTGCGCTCGTGCTTTCCTTCCCATGTAAACTTCTGTGAAAAGGCCCTCTCAGCATTCATAGCCCCTTGGGCTGAGAACCGTCAGCTAAGGGACACAGTTGGGATGACTCTTTCTTTGATGCCACATAAAGCACGAATTGATAAATATTTGCGTTTTAGTTCCTGAGCATAAGAAAACAGTGTACCAGAATGGACTAAAAAGTCAATAGCATCCCTCATTAACTCTGAAGATTGTAAAGATGCTTTCAGCATACCATCTAAAAAGTGGAAAGGATCTCCTACAGGGAATCACTTCAGCTCGGGTATCAATTTTGACAGGTCATCACATACATTTTTTATATACATAGCTGAATCACTACAAATATAAACAATATCACTCCAATCTTTGTTGAACTTGGAAAGAACCTTTTTTGCAGAGCATAACAAGTGACACTGCGTTCCATGTTTTCCAAAAGTCTGGTGTCACGTTTTCACCACTATCCCAGATTCTTGGTGATATATATATACTTGTCACTATACCTTGCATTTAATGTTTAAAGCCTGAGGTGTTGGCAATTCACTTACTATCAATACTGTCCCACTAGAAACTATGGTCTGATGTATTAAGGGTTTTTACCCATTCTCTGTGAGTAAATGTGATGACACATATTAGGAAAGATTTTTATGAAACTAGCCGTTTTACCTATCAGTGAAAGAATCCAATGCAGCCAAAATATCAAATGTGAGTTTGATATCTCCTGATTATCTACAGTTTAAAAAATAAATAATCTAAACCTAAAACGTGAAACTAAGCCCTGCATTTTTAGACCAAAGGCCATAAAACTGAAAAAAGTAAAAGGAAGAAGAAACAATATTTCAGTGGCATCCCTAAAGAACAAAACTCAAGCAGAATAATGTTAGCCAGTCTTTCCTACTACTAGCTTGTATAACAAAGTTACATTTTATTGAACCCTTCAGTAAGAACAAAATGACTCTTTCACTTTCTTTTTCCTTTCTTTGAATGGCATTTAGTTTGTGATTGTGCAGGTGTTTTTTCAGTGTTTATATGTTTTCACCGGTGAGCGCTATTTTTCTTTCAGTGGGGTTTTATCAGTTATTATAGGTTTAAACCTAAAACCCCACAGCCTAGTCATACGGGAAATTGCACCGGGAAAACGCGTTTTGGGACCCCCCTTTTTTCTCGGCCCCCGCATGATGAATCACTGGAAAACTTTCAGGATAGGAGCGGACCAGAGCTGGCCAAAAGTTTAGAAAATTTCCCGAAGATTCGTCAACCGGCGCAAAAGTAATTAGGAATAGAATGTTGCATATTTCCTATGAAAAATAGGTCCTAGCTATAACTACCTACTGGCGACCGCCAGTAGGTTATATATTACCTACTGGCGGTCGCCAGTAGGTATATATAGTTAGGATTTTTTCCCTATGGGATTTCTGAAAATTCTATGTCTAATAACTTTGGCGTTTGTGGACGGAATTGGCTGAAATTTTCTGGAAAATGGCACATTTTGTTTCTGAGCAGCTCCTGGAAATTTGGGGGTGTTCGGCAAGGGGGGGCTGAGATAAAAGGGGGGTCCCAAAACGCGTTTTTCCCATGTTAATTTCCATAGGGCGGTTGGCCTCACTTTTAGCCCGAACGGCTGAATGGATTTCCACCAAACTTGGCAAAATTGTAGGGACTGTTAGCCTGATGTGCCTTTGCTAGGTCTCAATATATGTGCTTCAGTGGATTTTGAGAAATTAACGTTTAAAACAAGATATATATCTGTAACAGCGCTCCGGGGCTGCGCTCCGGTTCGCGAACTTTTCGCGTATCGGAACTTTGCGAAGCGAAGCTGATTGGCTCTCCGGTGTCTGTCAACATTCTAAACAGTCCGGAGCGGCCGCCATCTTGTCTCTCGGTAGGATCGAGAGACAAGAGGAGGCCAAAACAAAGGGGGAAATTACCATAAGGGGGCATAGTAGATCCTCGTTGACCCCCTAGGTTTTATGTGGAGGTTTTAAAAGGGCCCAGGAGGGTCAAAACATTTTTTTTTTTTTTTTTTTTTGCGTGGTAAGCGCCAAGTTCGCGAACCGGAAAGCGTTCTGGGCAGCGTACTATAAGGATAAAAGAATGATAGACTTTTCTAATACTGTATGTTAATTATTTGTTGTTTTTGTTGTTTTTTTTGTTTTCTTTATTTTAAATTTTTATTTTTTATTTTGATTGTGTGTCATAATTCATTAAACTTTTAACATTCAATAAACATATAAAAATAAATAATGTGTCAAACAATTTTTGAATTAAGAAATTAAAATTTATTTTTCATTTTGTTTTTCAAAATTTAAAAGAAAATCTAAAAAATCGTGATCATTTTTTTCTTCATTTTTTAGTAGAAAATCTACTGCATCTACGCATTGCACAAGTTCATTATTTATTGTGTCGTCGTAGAAATCCATGTCATCTTGTGTCTCAATTTTTTCTTCTGTTTCAGTTTTCATGTTGTTTTGTTGTTCTTCCATTTTCAATTCTGAAAAATGAATTTTTAAAAAATATATCAGTACAGAAAGGGCATTGTTGGGTTTCAGTACAGATTGGCAGTTTGGTTATTTATATAGTGTTTTTTTCACAAAGAAAGGTGTCGCCTGCAATTAAGGTCTATTGCAGGGGGCCCCCTCCTTGGGCCTCCCATGGATGGTGTCAGGAGGTATAGGGGAGGGAGAAGGAGACGCTCCCTCAATTGCAAGGAGACCATTCACAGGCACTGAGGGGGCCCATTGTCCAGCATTTTTGCGCCCCCACAGTTTTAACTTTTAGACCACAATCAATTCTCACACCTATGAAGGTGTGAGATATGCGTGTGGATTTAAAGTTAAAACTGTGGGGGCGTCAAAATGCTGGACAATGGGGCCCCCTCAGTGCCTGTGAATGGTCTCCTTGCAAGGGGCCACTTATGTAAATTGGAGGGGGCTTTGCGCACGTTCCTTTTTAGCCTATGGTCTTGCAAATTCTTGGAATGGCTCTGCCATAACTAAAACAGAGTAGTCTATTTTTTTCTATAAGTATTACAGAGTGATAGAATATAATTCTCAGAAAATGTTTTTCTAATTAGGTTTCAGTACAGAACATACTTAAGTTTTATAAATAATATCTTACCTTTTAAATATAAGTTGAAGTTATCAGTTGATTTTTTGTTGTGCACTTCACGAAGTAGCAGTCAAAATGGCTGTGTTTCCTTCTCTTCCTTTATATATATTCAGGTATATAACCAATCAAATGTCAGGTAATAAAAGTAGAAAATGAAAGTAACATTTTCATTGGTTGTCAATTCCAACACTTCAGATGTGTTTTGTGAAGTAATTTACCTCACGGTACTTAGAGAGGTCTACAGGCTAAATGGCTAAATGAAATTTCAATCAAATTTGTGAAAATGAAAGGGATTGTTATGTGGTATGAGCTAATCTATATTTGGTGAGAGTGTCTCTAGTCGTTTTTCTGTAAATTACTTTCCCACCTTTTTTTAGGACCGCTTCCCGGAAAGCGGCTCGGTTAGCGAACCTTAAGCGTCACGGGAGTCCACCATTTTGTGTTTCGGTCGCATTAAGATACAAGATGGAGGGCAAATAATGTTTAGAATGGGTAGAAGGGGTCATGGTAGACTTATCTTGACCCCCTAGGTTTTCTGAGGGTGGCTGAGGAGGCTTATATGTGCGGAAAAAAAACATTTTTAAAACAAATTCCGCGAGGTTAGCTTTCGGTTAGCGAACCGGGTAGCGCCCCGGGGAGCGTATTTTGTGGAAAATTAGTGAAAAAAGTTAGAAAAAAATAATAATTGTGAGTGATCAGATGAAGGGTAGCTCTGAGAAGAGCTTTTGGGTTTATGGTACATTTAGGTACTTATAAGTAGGTACCAATGCACAGTCTTAAATTCAGAATGAAAATTCTGTTGCCCTCATCTGAGAAGTGAACTCCATCTCCTCTGTAGATATCTTGCATGTAGTAACGCAAGTTATTGTTGTACAAGGAGCCCATTCCATGGTCTCTCATGAAAGCTGAAACAGATTTGTTTACATGCTTCCTCGCTTTCTCAATTTGTGGACAAAATTGGTTGGACCACCTCCATTTCTGTCTTTGGCATATATTGGAATATACCAAGGCAGTTTGAGGAAAAAATGCCATTAATTGCTCAAAGGTGTCCTTTAAAAGCATTTCCAGACCTACCCCAGTCAAAGTGCCCAAATCATTACCTCCACAGTGCACAATTAACAGGTCAGGTTTTGGCAAATGCATAAAGGTTTTCACCGATGGTATCAATTGGTGACATTTTAATCCTCTTTGGCCCAACCACTTAATTTCCACATCTTGTAAATTGAGGTTAGGTAAATTTCTGTTCTCAGCATACCTTTGAGCCCAGTGGATGTAACTATGTCCAACAATCCAGACATTAAACATGGTGGGAGAAGGTTGTGCTGCAGTCAGATGAAGTGTGGTAATGAAAGGGCAGTTGAAACAGTAGGAGTTTGTAAAGAAAAAAAACTGTGGATTTCCAATGCTAATGATTCATTAGCAGTGATTGGTGCATTTCCATTTCTGAAAACAGAAAGTTAGGGTGCATGGATGTGTTCTTTGAAAGATGTAATTTGAATGGTCAAGGAAGAAACATTTAATGAAAGATTGCACTGGATACGCAGGTGCACTGAGAGTTCAGAGTTCAATTGAAACATTGTTGTGTGAATTTGCAAACATGAGAGGTCTTCCAGGAGGTGGTTGCTATGAAAAAAAGGCAGAGAGGGCAGAGGGGGGAAGGGTTTTGATTTGAAAAAAGTGAGGGAAGAGTTATGATTGGCTAATATGAGAGATATGTGAAATGAATATCTGTATTTCTGTGCTTTCAATAGCTGCAGCCTCTGGAGTGCATCCTTTTTCTTCTGCTGAAGACAATTTGGTGTATTTCTGAGACTGTTTTCAAAACTCAAAAAGTATTTGCTAAGGTGAGAAAAGATGTATTTAATTTAGATAGAGAATAGTATGATTTAAGGAGAAAATGATGAAGAAAGCTGTGTTTTTAAAATGTGGCTTTGTCTCTAGTGATATACAAATAGATTTTGTTTCTTTGAGAAATTGTAATTGCATATTCGGTGTAGCATTCTGGCATGCAGTAACACAAGTTATTGTTGTACATGGAGCCCATTCCATGGTCTCTTATGTAAGCTGAAACAGATATGTTGTTTTTAAAAACGATTTTTGAAATCAATTACATTTCTGGATATGTACTGCTAGAGCTTCATAGGTTGTTTTGGGTCATATTTATAAGGCATTTGAGTGTCTTTGATGTTATTTTTTCCTTTTTAAATGGAAAGCATTCCTCATGGGGCAAGTGTCTTGTAAATACGCTCCCACCTGTGCTTGGCAAATTTAGATTTTGATTATGGGAGTTACATAGCCATGTTAATAATGTCCAAAAAATGGTGCTAGGGCATTCCAGAAAACGCTTTCATGTGTCTCAAGGACATTTTCAGTCATTTCCTCTTGAATGCAGGTATACAATTGATTTATATGCTGTGTTTAAAAACGATTTTTTGAAATCAATTTCATTTCTGGATATGTACTGCTAGAGCTTCATAGGTTGTTTTGGGTCATATTTATAAGACATATGAGTGTCTATGATGTTATTTTTCCTTTTTAAATGGAAAGCGTTCTTCATGGTGCAAGTTTCTTGTAAATACGCTCCCACCTGTGCTTGGCAAATTTAGATTTTGATTATGGGAGTTACATAGCCATGTTAATAATGTCCAAAAAATGGTGCTAGGGCATTCCAGAAAACGCTTTCATGTGTCTCAAGGACATTTTCAGTCATTTCCTCTTGAATGCAGGTATACAATTGATTTATATGCTGTGTTTAAAAACGATTTTTTGAAATCAATTACATTTCTGGATATGTACTGCTAGAGCTTCATAGGTTGTTTTGGGTCATATTTATAAGGCATATGAGTGTCTATGATGTTATTTTTCCTTTTTAAATGGAAAGCGTTCTTCATGGTGCAAGTTTCTTGTAAATACGCTCCAACTTGCGGTTGGCAAATTTAGATTTTGATTATGGGAGTTACATAGCCATGTTAATAATGTCAAAAAAATGGTGTTAGGGCATTCCAAAAAACGCTTTCATGTGTCTCAAGGACATTTTCAGTCATTTCCTCTTGAATGCAGGTATACAATTGATTTATATGCTGTGTTTAAAAACGATTTTTTGAAATCAATTACATTTCTGGATATGTCCTGCTAGAGCTTCATAGGTTGTTTTGGGTCATATTTATAAGGCATTTGAGTGTCTATTATGTTATTTTACCCTTTTTTAATGGAAAGCGTACCTCATGGGGCAAGTTTCTTGTAAATACGCTCCCACTTGCGGTTGGCAAATTTAGATTTTGATTATGGGAGTTACATAGGCATGTTAATAATGTCCCAAAAATGGTGTTGCTTTTTGTACTTATGATATACATTTAGAAATGTGAGGTAGATATGGAGAAACTGAGTCTTCTGTAAGTGTCAATTTTAATGCTTACAGTGCTGTACTTCTGGGTACTGTTTTTTTTTAAAAAAAGGAATAGGCCTCACCTCAAAGAAAGCTCTTGAAAGCACACATCTTATTTGCATCCTGAAACAATCATTTAAAATGTTAGACACAATTTTATGATGGCTTTACATCTTTTTTGCGCTGCTATTGCATCACTATTGTGAGACATCAGCAGTGCAAAAGAAGCACCATGTTCCAAAATAGGCCTCAGTTCATCAGCATGAAGATACTGTTTGTTTAAAATATATATCTTTAGGATTGTGTAGGGGACATAGAGAAGCAGAGGCTTCTGTAAATGTCAAAGTTGTTGAAAAACTGTTTCTTCTTGAACCTTTTCCCTTTTCTTTTCAAATTTTTAAATACATGTTTTAATATTTTTGGAAATGTTTGTTCTCTCTTTTACAGATTGAAAGTATGAAAAAATATTTTAAAAAGTTAACAAGAATTATAAGGTAAATGTTTTCTACTCTTTTTACCCGCAATGCACTGCTGATGATGTCACTGACCATGTCATGAATGATGTAATAAGAGGACATGACTTACTTCATTGGTAGGCCTTCACATGCATTATCTGCTCTGTATTCTTCAACAAGTGTAAAATTGATCTGTAACCCTGAGTAAGTCTCACCTTAAACAAACATCAGGAGAGATCACACCTTATCGTCATCCTGAATTAATAAATAGATCTATTAAACAGTATCTCTGGTTTACTCCCTATAGCTGTCTTTCTTTTAACATTACTCTCTGTTTACTTCCCTTATACTAACTCTTCTTTTTTTAAAAAAAATATTTTTTTTGGTTCGCTTCAAGTTCGCGAACCGGAAAGCGAACCAAAAGAAATAGAGCTTGCCAGAGTGCTAAACATTCTAGCAATTTTATTTGAAAGGGGAGGTAGTTCTGAAAAGAACTTTTTTTTATGTTTTTGTTGTTTTATTTTATTTATTTTTTTTCTGAACATTTTTTGTTTTTTTGTATTTTTAGAACAGTTTTATGGTTTTTTTGTGTTTTTCATGGAGGGGAAACAACAAAAAACAGGCATTGAAAAGGGCTCAACAGGAGCAAAAAAAAAATTACTGTTTGGGTGGGTTAGGGTAATTGTGGTTTTCGTACGCAATGTTGATTAATTTCACTCTCATGTTCCCACATGAGAGCAGAGCACCACAATATATGCAGGTAAACTTCATGTGTTTGAAGTTTTGCTGTATGTTTGGCACAGTTTCCTGTGCCTCTCTTCCTGTCAAAGAGATAGTTGACGTTGACCTGGCCACAGGAGTTGTCAGGGGATTATCTTGCAGGTCCCTTAACTCTGCCCGGCTGTAGTTTAATGGATGCCACCTGGCCATATGGCGATGCATAGTATAGTTGCCCATACTATACTTTTTATCAGTGCCTCTAGATAATCTGTATTTGCAAATGAGGCAGGTGGCATACTTCGCATTGACCTTCTTCGCCCCTCGAGGGATTGAAAAAAACTGCCATATGAAACTTGTTTTCCTTCGGGAAACACGGGGCAACTCCTGTATAAACTGTGGTTCATCTGTGTCCTCTTCTTCTAGGTCCTCCTCTTCCTCCTCTCTGTTGGAGATGAATTGAGATGGTGGTCCTCTCTTCTCATGAGGAGGTTGAGGTGGTGGTGGGGGTCCACCAGCTGAAGCAAGGATAGAAGCCATTGCTGAACTACTGGAAAATGGTCTTTCTCTCACCAAGATGAAAGTCAGAGTGAGGAAAGAAGGAGGGGTTTTCATGATTTGGGAAAAGCAAAAGTTCTGAACCAATGAAAAGTGTTATTTTTAGGTCACATGACCTAGTCATACATCATTTGGAAACCAAAAGTGAAATGAACCAATGAAAAGTTTGATAAACAAGTCACATGACCTGTTTCGCTTACGTTACGCGGTGCGCGCCGCGTCCCGGATCGTTTCCAGTTCGCGGTCCGGAGCACTTCCGGGAGCGCTAACGCGGCGCGTCATAAGACGCATTACGCGACAATGATACGTCGCGCTTCCGCGACGCGTCACAGTTGCGCTAACGAAACGTTTACCGGTTTGCGGACTAGGTCGCGGCATCAAGATGAGCTAACGGAAAGCTTCCCGGTTCGCTTACCGGAAGCGAAGAAAAAAAATATTTAAAAAAAATTATCAATAAACATCTAAAATATATTTTGGGATTTAAAGAAGAATACATTTTACAGCTACAGATGTTAGCTTTTAAAAAACCAATGAAATTCACAGAAAAAACCATAGGTTATAGACCATATATAGTTAGGAATTTGCATTTACAAAACCTTGAAAATTCACTGAAAAAACCATAGGTTATAGACCATATATAGTTAGGGATTAGCATTTACAAAACCTTATTTTACTCGCATAAAACCATTGAAATTTCATATATAGTTAGTTGCGCTAACTATATATCGCGCACCCGCAATCCACTGCTGATGATGTCACATATTACATCATTCATGACATGGTCAGTGACATCACTGATGACATCACTGATGACATCTCAAATGACATCACTGATGACATCACTGATGACATCTCAAATGACATCACTGATGACATCTCAAATGACATCACTGATGACATCTCATTTGATATTACTGATCACATCACTGATGATATCATTCATGTGATAATACGATGAACCTGTTCAGACTCTAATATAACCTTAGATACAATCAGTGTAAACAGACACTCACAGACTGTCACTCATCCATGGAGTTACTCACACACCTAGTCAGTCATGCAAAGAATCAATCACACCTCCATTTCCTCAACTATACAGTTATACACACCTTACTTATTCAAACATATACTAACACACATTTACTCTCTTATACAATCCCTGATACAAGTTCACAATGATCCATACAGCCACTCACAAATTCACTGGCTCTAATGCACAGTTATTTATATATGTCAACTCTCACATGTAAAGTGTTTTACATATGTACTTACATTGCACTGAGATATCCATTCACTCACCAATACACTCATGCACACAGTCAACCGCCCATACAGCTGTTTCCACATGCACTTTTGAACCTATACATCTAGTGAATCAACTGCTCACACATCTATGCACAGAGTCATACACCTCCCAGCCACACACACACACTCAGTCTCCCATACAAATACTTGGGCAACCAATCAATAACCCATATAGTTACTCATATAGCTACTGATCAACACATGCAGCAGTTTACAGAACAACAGATATAATGATGCAGAAATTAAGACAGTTTACTCACTAACCCATGCACTCAGTGAGACACATTTAATCACTCTCTCATACAGTCAGTCATGCACCTACTAAATCCTTCATCCAGACACTTATACATCCACTCATTCTTCAATATGTAAGACATATTTTAACTTTACAGAAACATACAGTCACTGGATGATGTCATCAGTGATGTCATCAGTGATGTCACTGACCATGTCATGAATGATGTAATATGTGACATCATCAGCAGTGGATTGCGGGTGCGCGAGATATAGTTAGCGCAACTAACTATATATGAAATTTCAATGGTTTTATGCGAGTAAAATAAGGTTTTGTAAATGCTAATCCCTAACTATATATGGTCTATAACCTATGTTTTTTTCAGTGAATATATATATATATATATATACATATATATATATATATATATATATATATATACATATATATATATATATATATATATATATATATATATATATATATATATATATATATATATATATATATATTGACTGAAAAAACCATAGGTTATAGACCATATATAGTTAGGAAATAGCATTTACAAAACCTTAATTTACTCGCACAAAACCATTGAAATTCGCATATATAGTTAGTTGCGCTAACTATATATCGCGCACCCGCAATCCACTGCTGATGATGTCACATATTACATCATTCATGACATGGTCAGTGACATCACTGATGACATCACTGATGACATCATCCAGTGACTGTATGTTTCTGTAAGGTTAAAATATGTCTTACATATTGAAGAATGAGTGGATGTATAAGTGTCTGCATGAAGGATTTAGTAGGTGCATGACTGACTGTATGAGAGAGTGATTACATGTGTCTCACTGAGTGCATGGGTTAGTGACTAAACTGTCTTAATTTCTGCATCATTATATCTGTTGTTCTGTAAACTGCTGCATGTGTTGATCAGTAGCTATATGAGTAACTTTATTGGTTATTGATTGGTTGCCCAAGTATTTGTATGGGAGACTGAGTGTGTGTGTGTGGGTGGCTGGGAGGTGTGTGACTCTGCATAGATGTGTGAGCAGTTGATTCACTAGATGTATGGGTTCAAAAGTGCATGTGGAAACAGCTGTATGGGCGGTTGACTGTGTGCATGAGTGTATTGGTGAGTGAATGGATATCTCAGTGCTACATGTCAAAGTAAGTACATATGTAAAACACAGTACATGTGAGAGTTGACATATATAAATAACTGTGCATAAGAGCCAGTGAATGTGTGAGTGGCTGTATGAATCATTGTGAACTTGTATCAGGGATTGTATAAGAGAGTAAATATGTGTTAGAATATGTTTCAATAAGTAAGGTGTGTATAACTGTATAGTTGAGGAAATGGAGGTGTGATTGATTCAGTGCATGACTGACTAGGTGTGTAAGTAACTCCATGGATGAGTGATAGTCTGTGAGTGTCTGTTTACTCTGAATGTATCTAAGGTTATATTAGAGTCTGAAGAGGTTGATCGTATTATCACATGATTGATGTCATCAGTGATGTCATCAGTGATGTCATTTGGGTTGTCATCAGTGATGTCATCAGTGATGTCACTGACCATGTCATGAATGATGTAATATGTGACATCATCAGCAGTGGATTGCGGGTGCGCGATATATAGTTAGCGCAACTAACTATATATGCGAATTTCAATGGTTTTGTGCGAGTAAATTAAGGTTTTGTAAATGCTAATTCCTAACTATATATGGTCTATAACCTATGGTTTTTTCAGTGAATTTCAATGGTTTTTTAATAGCAAATATGAAAAGCTGTAAAATGTCAAGTACGTGGTAGGTAAAAACATTTTCGTATTTATGCACGCTGATGTGCTTTGAACGCTGCCCCCCCTCCTCTTTTCTTTTAAAAATTGGAAGAAACAAAAAGTATTCCCTTCCATAAATAACCCAAGACTTTTATTTTGTTATGGCAAGGGAACGAAATAGAGAATAAACTATAGTTGGTCACCATGGGGTTTAAAGAAGGGATGGTTCTTCACCAGATTAGATATTTACCCAGACCCTCATTCTCCAATGTGATGAACTAGGCTAAAATTCTTCTGGTGCCTGCACCCTGTCACAGAATATCACCCTAAAACATGGAATCTCCCAAACACCAGATTGAGTTGAAGCCCACAGTAAGCCTTATTTCTTCAGGCCCTCAGAATTTCTTTTGCTTTGCTCATGGAAATTGTGGGATATAGGAGAGATAAGGTGTCACCATTAAGAAAGGGTAGTATTTAAATTTGCATATCAATTATGTTAAACCTTTTAGACATATGATATGCTAGCTTGAACTTATGCTTTACATTTGAAGCCGAATTCAACAGCTTAAGTAAGTTGGTTTTCGTAGTTGTAACTTTAAAGGGTGATCTAGCAAGCTGTAAAGATTTTCTAAAACAGTGGAGCGTATTTAGTTTTTTAATGTACATGTTTATGAAACGATTACACAAATGAAACATTTGTGAGTTTTAAATTTCCGGAGAAGTATAATTCACCAATAGCTTTCTCTGTAGATGTTTTTCCATTAACAATCCCAGTTCCATCACCCGCCCAGGATATCACTACTGTTAGTTGTCATTGTTGCTTCTGTTTTAATAAAAAATGTTTTAAGGTGTTTACTGTTTTTGTTGCGATGTATATATTTATAAGTTATTAAAATGTTATAATCCTACTATTTTTTTTATCAATTATTGCTCTTTGAGATATTCCCTGTCTACAAACAGAGAAGAATAGGAATATTCTGTCTCCCTTTGCAGATAGTGAAGGATAGGTAATGCGGACTTTTGTCCCCCGTTGTAATCCGTCATGCCTGTTTTTCTCCCCACTGATTGATTGATTGGCTGGACATTTATTGTTCAAGGAATAGTTCTTTCGAGGTATTCTCTGTTTGCAAATAACGTGGAATAGAAATATTCTGTCTAGTCTTTGCAAGTAGTGAAGGGTGGGTAATGCGGACCTTTGTCCCCTGTTGTAATCTGTCATGCCCATCTACTCCCCACTGATTGATAAACTAGTTCCACCCGGACCATTTATTAGAGGTACATCATCTGGCTCAACCGGAGGGTACCCCTAATAAAGAAGACATATGTAAAATACGAAGTAATCATTGTATCCTGTTAAACAGAAACTTTAGCATGAAACACACTTGAAAAGGAAGGGAAAGAAATCGAACAAAATCAGTAGGCCACTGATGAGTTTTTGACTTCGCTAGAAATAAGAAACATGAAAGTGGTGAGAGAAGCCAAGCTTGACGTTACGGCAGCCACGAGGTAGCTAGGCTCCGCCACCCCCCCACTGCTCCAAGCATGTCTGTCCCACCGCCCGCCACGCCCAATAACGGTAACATGAAATAGATACAAATCAGCAGATACCTACCCCCATTCCGGAAACTCCCGAAGTGCAACTGGTTCGCGGCTACGCCCATCCGGAAGACGAGGCCTTTGGCACGTGTAGGGCGGGTCCTGCTGGCAGCCGTCGGCCGGGGAGGTCGTCGCGTAAGGTGGGCCAGGAGAGGAGTCGAGGCCGACGGGATCCCTTGTCCCATCCTCTTCTTTTTTCAATAATGGCTGCGACAACGGGGGGGATGTCTTGCACATGCCACCGACCCCCCCCTCCCTCGTATCTCCTGGTCTGGCCCCGGCTTGGTATGAGCTCCCCGTTCGGTCCTGAAGCGGCGCCCTGCAGGCCACGGGGGGATGTCTTGCCTCTGCCTCCGCCCCCCCCCTCTTATCGCCTGGTCCGGACATCACGGATATCAACACCAGGTGTCGGCGTGGGGTGCGCTGGGAGGGAGAGGCGGCGCGAACGAGCCTCTCCCACCCCCCCAGGTGGGGGCCCCTCAGCTGCACCCCCAACGCTCCACTCACCCAACAAAAGGTCTCGTCCACGATTGCGAGGCAATGATGCTCCGCTCACCCAGCGGGGGTCTCGTCCACTGTTGCGGTGCAACGGCGCTTCTGAGTTCAGCTAGAAAATGAGTCCTGCGTCCAGAAACGTTCTCCTCGACTTTGAAGATTCTATAAGAGCCACGGGGGCCCCGACCCCCGCAGACACCCCCAATGGGGAATGACTGCCATGATCACCCACGGAACGACCACGACGTAGCCGCGGGACGTCGGCGCGCTCATGCCGGCGCCGGCCTCAGTCTTGAAATGACCAACATCCTGCAAGACTACCAACTTGATCAGTTCCGGTGGGACACCAGTATGACCAGGTAGGAGAGATTGTTGCCTCCCACACCACTTTGACTGATGGTTCATGTCGCCAGTCCCCTCTGCTACCCTTCAACGAAAACTTTTGGACTGCCGAAAGAGGTCCCGGTCCAACCACGAGTTGGTGGAGACATTTTGACTATACTTGGACCTTCCTGACCTCACCCAAAATGGTGCTGGTACAAATGAAACTCTCAACTCCTTGTTGTGCCCCGTTTGCTCAGCCTTGATATCATGAGATATGTATGCAGTTTTTAGCACATGAATTGATATGGGATAAGACTGATTATATGTTCGGACAATGAATTGATCCGGGATGGGTATTGATTATACGTTCGAACAATGAATTGACATGGGACGGGTACTGATTACACGTTCGGACAATGAATTGATATTAGGTTCTAATGCATCATTGATTACTGTATTTATTGAAGGTTCGAATTGTCGACACATTTGGTACTTGCTCACAATGAATTATCGATATGATTTTGTTGCACTTGTCGCACTTTTTACTATGAAATCAACGACCACTGACTCTGTTATGTTTTCCACAAATAAATACCCCCCCCCCATTTACAGTTCCAGCCAGCTCCGTGGCCGGCCCACGAGGTTGTAGGCCCGTATTTGTGCACCAACATTTTTATTAAAGGTTTTTGAAAAAGCAAACGTAGTTGTAACGCGTAGATTGGTAAGTTTCGAATAAATGGCCACTGTTTCCGATATAAAAAAAAAAAAAAAAAAAAGCAGGTGAAATGAAGCAGCTCGATTAGTTAAGGGTTAAAAAGTATAGTACGCAGAAACATTGCAAATATGAATGGTCCAGGTTTGTTGTATGTGTTTTTCATTTTTGTACAGCATAAAGCAATTGATAAAGATCCTGATATTTAGCCTCTACTTTATATGCTACCTGTATCAGGGAAGTTGTTTTAAATGCCCCTAAGCCACCCCGAAGGAATGTCACCTGGCCCCCCTAGTACGAACGAAAACGACCCCGTACCACTGTAGGTTATCTCTCTTCCTCAAAGGAGAGCACGAGCTCGCCCCCACTTTACACCGACTGCCCTTTGTTTTGACCCTCCCCTGCACACAATCCGTAATGCCACACTTGGGTGACCTATGCTATCCACAGGCCTCCGATAATTATCTCTCCCACATTACCGGTCCCCCCTGGGCTTAAACGCTGAGATGGTAGGGACTGCATCCCGTGGAGATAAGCCGAGTATGTAGTAAGTAAAAGCCTTTTCGGGTTTATGCGCGCTGATGTGTTTTAAACGCTGCCCCTGCCCCTTCTTTTTCCCTCTTTTCTGCAGGTCACTTCGGAACGTCGATTAAAGTACGGAAAAATGGTGACTTAATGGCCCATGCTTAAGAGAGAGAGCGGGGGTGACCAGTGCATGGGGGAGAGGCTTGCGAGGGTGGGGAGCCATGCTGAGGATCGGCGGCGTGCAGAGAGAGGGTCTGGTCAAGGCATCTAAAATGGCTGCCGTGCACGACAAAAGTGTGGCATTGGAAAAAAGGCAAGATGGCGCAGACAATGTTTATCAATACGGATTAATTTATAACAATTATTTTTAACAATATATTTACTCGCAGTGTCAAAATGGCGGTCAACACTTCCTGATTTCCTTCAAATCAAACGTTAACAGACGTCATGCAGCAAAAAAAAAAAAAAACGCTCACGCGCAGCCGCTGGAAGACATGTATCAACATATATGAGCATCCTCAGCCACCCTCCGAAAACATAGGGGGTCAGGATACGTCTCCCGTACCCCCTTATACCCATTTCTCACATTGTTTTTCCTCCATCTTGTAATTTAATTAAAACGAAACACAAAATGGCGAATTCCCGTTTCGCGACCCGATTCGCGAACCGGAAAGCGCTTCTACCGCAAAAAAACAATTTTTTTTAATTTGCCCCACGGGACCCTTTAATAACCCCAACATCATTCCTAGGGGGTCAAGAAGGGTCTACCTTGCCCCCTTTCATTAAATTCCCCCTTAGTTTTTCTCCTCCTCTTGTCTCTCGATCCTACCGAGAGACAAGATGGCGGCCGTTCCGGACTGTTTAGAATGTTGACAGACACCGGAGAGCCAATCAGCTTCGCTTCGCAAAGTTCCGTAACGCGAAAAGTACGCGAACCGGATCGCTACCCGGGACGCTGTCACAGATATATCTGTTTTTTAAAACGTTAATTTCTCAAAATCCACTGGAGCACATATATTGAGACCCAGCAAAGGCACATCGGGCTAACAGTCCCTACAATTTTGCCAAGTTTCGTGTAAATCCATTCAGCCGTTCGAGCTAAAAGTGAGGCCAAACGCCCTATGGAAAAATGAATGGGAAAAACGTGTTTTGGGACCCCCCTTTTTTCTCGGCCCCCCCTTGACGAAACCCCCCCAAATTTTCAGGGACTGCTCAGACACAAACTGTGCCATTTTCCTGAAAATTTCAGCCGATTCCGTCCACAAACTCCAAAGTTATTAGACATAGAATTTTCAAAAGTCCCATAGAGAAAAAAATCCTAACTATATATACCTACTGGCTATCGCCAGTAGGTAATATATATATATATATATATATATATATATATATATATATATATATATATATATATATATATATATATATATATATATATATATATATATATTCAATGAAAAAACCATTGGTTATAGAACATATATAGTTAGGAATTTGCATTTACAAAACCTTATTTTACTCGCATAAAACCATTGAAATTCCATATATAGTTAGATGTGCTAACTATATATCGCGCACCCGCAATCCACTGCTGATGATGTCACATATTACATCATTCATGACATGGTTAGTGACATCACTGATGACAACACTGATGACATCTCAAATGACATCACTGATGGCATCACTGATGACAACATCCAGTGACTGTATGTTTCTGTAAAGTTAAAATATGTCTTACATATTGAAGAATGAGTGGATGTATAAGTGTCTGGATGAAGGATTTAGTAGGTGCATGACTGACTGTATGAGTGAGTGATTAAATGTGTCTCACTGAGTGCATGGGTTAGTGACTAGACTGTCTTAATTTGTGCTTCATTATGTCTGTTGTTCTGAAAACTATTGCATGTGTTGATAAGTAGCTATATGAGTAACTATATGGGTTATTGATTGGTTGCCCAAGTATTTGTATGGGAGACTGAGTGTGTGTGTGGGTGGCTGGGAGGTGTATGACTCTGTGCATAGATGTGTGAGCAGTTGATTCACTAGATGTATGGTTTCAAAAGTGCATGTGGAAACAGCTGTATGGGCGGTTGACTGTGTGCATGAGTGTATTGGTGAGTGAATGGATATCTCAGTGCTACATGTCAAAGTAAGTACATATGTAAAACACAGTACATGTGAGAGTTGACATATATGAATAACTGTGCATAAGAGCCAGTGAATGTGTGAGTGGCTGTATGGATCATTGTGAACATGTATCAGGGATTGTATAAGAGAGTAAAGTAAATATGTGTTAGTATATGTTTGAATAAGTAAGGTGTGTATAACTGTATAGTTGAGAAAATGGAGGTGTGATTGATTTTTGGCATAACTGACTAGGTGTGTGAGTAACTCCATGGATGAGTGACAGTCTGTGACTGTCTGTTTACACTGATTGTATCTAAGGTTATATTAGAGTCTGAAGAGGTTCATGGTATTATCACATGAATGATATCATCAGTGATGTGATCAGTCATGTCAAATGAGATGTTATCAGTGATTTTATCAGTGATGTCATTTGAGATGTCATCAGTGATGTCATCAGTGATGTCACTAACCATGTCATGAATGATGTAATATGTGACATCATCAGCAGTGGATTGCGGGTGCGCGATATATAGTTAGCACATCTAACTATATATGGAATTTCAATGGTTTTATGCGAGTAAAATAAGGTTTTGTAAATGCAAATTCCTAACTATATATGTTCTATAACCAATGGTTTTTTCATTGAATTTTCAAGGTTTTGTAAATGCAAATTCCTAACTATATATGGACTATAACCTATGGTTTTTTCTGTGAATTTCATTGGTTTTTTAAAAGCTAACATCTGTAGCTGTAAAATATATTCTTCTTTAAAACCCAAAATATATTTTAGATGTTTATTGATAATTATTATTGAAATATTTTTTTTCTTCGCTTCCGGTAAGCGAACCGGGAAGCTTTCCGTTAGCTCATCTTGATGCCGCGATCTAGTACGCGAACCGGTAAACGTTTCGTTAGCGGAACTGTGACGCGTCGCGGAAGCGCGACGTATCATTGTCGCGTAATGCGTCTTATGACGCGCCGCTTTAGCGCTCCCGAAAGTGCTCCGGACCGCGAACCGAAAACGATGCGGGACGCGGCGCGCACCGCGTAACGTAAGCGGAACAAGTCATGTGACTTGTTTATCAAACTTTTCATTGGTTCATTTCACTTTTGGTTTCCAAATGATGTATGACTAGGTCATGTGACCTAAAAATAACACTTTTCATTGGTTCAGAATTTTTGCTTTTCCCAAATCATGTAAACCCGTTCTTCTTTCCTCACTCTGACTTTCATCTTGGTGAGAGAAAGACCATTTTCCATTTTGATTGCAATGGCTTCTATCTTTGCTTCAGCTGGTGGACCCCCACCACCACCTCAACCTCCTCATGACAAGAGAGGACCACCATCACAATTCATCTCCAACAGAGAGGAGGAAGAGGACGACTTAGAAGAAGAGGACACTGATGAACCTGAATTTATTCAGGAGTTGCCCCGTGTTTCCCGAAGGAAAACAAGTTTTATATGGCAGTTTTTCTCAATTCCTCGAGGGGAGAAGAAGGTTAATGCCAAATATGCCACCTGCTAATTTGCAAAAAAAGATTATCTCGAGGCACAGACAAAAAGTATAGTATGGGCAACTATACTATGCATCGCCATATGGTCAGGTGGCATCCATTAAATTACAGCCGGGCAGAGTTAAGGGACCTGCAAGATAATCCCCCGACAACTCCTGTGGCCAGATCAACTTCAAATATATCTTTGACTGCAAGAGAGGCACAGGAAACTGTGCCAAACATACAGCCAAACTTCAAGCACATGAAGTTTACGTGCATACATTGTGGTGCTATGCTCTCATGTGGCAACATGAGCGTAAACTAAGCATGAGCGAATTTTGGGGATCTCGCGTTCGCGAATTTTGCGGATTTGCGGATTCGCAATCCGCAAAATCCGCGAATTCCCGCGAATTTGCAGATTTTTTTTTTTTTGTGTTCGCCCGTGTTTCTGCCAGTTCGCGAGGGTTTTGTACACTTTCGCAAATTGCGAACTTACCTGTCGGGTCGCAAGTTTCGCGAACTTGTTGTTTCTACGTGTCCAGCCTGTTTGGGACACTCTTCTTCATCACTGCCACTCTCTGTCACCACTGCCACTCTCTGACTACTCATGCCACCCTCTGGCCCACCCATGCCACCCTCTGTTTCATCACCACACCCTCTGGTTGTCCAGTGTACATTATTTTCGGCAAAGCAAAGCACACCTTCCCTGCCTCAAGTGACCTGAATTAATTTGGGGCTGATTCATGTGTCACAGAATATTTTTTTAGCTGGCACCTGCTTCCTTAGTGCACCCTGATTAGTGATCTTTTGCACTTGCTAAGTGCTTTCATTGTTGCAAAATTAGTTACAACACCTGCCCTGCCCCAACTGACAATAATGAATTAGGGGCTGATTAATGGATTTTAACTTCCAGCCTGGCTCCTGCTTGTCTCCCTTAGCTGTAATTCAGGACCTTTGTGGCATATGTGTAACTATTCTGAGGTTCAGAGCAGGGTCACATAATAGTTTCAACTGGCAACTGAACTCTGGAGGGGCCCCTCAGGAAGCACTCCAGGAAATGGCTACTAATGATGAGCCTGAACTTTTGAACCTGGTAAGTAGTTACTTTCAGTTTTGCTAAGATCGTATTTCTGCAATTTTGCACTTATTCGCGGGGCGCGAACTCACGCGAACAGTGCGAGCAGTGCGAGCAAAATCCGCTGCTCGCGGATTTGCGGATTTTGCGGGAAATTCGCAAATCTCGCGGATTGCGGATTTCCCGAAAATCCGCAAAATCCGCGAGCGGAACGGATTTTCCGCCCACGCCTAGCGTAAACTTAATCAACTTGGTGTTTGATAACCATAACTGCCCTAACCCACCCAAGCAGTAATATTTTCTTTGCTCCTGTTGAGCCCTTTTCAATGCCTGTTTTTTTGTTGTTTCCCCTCCATGAAAAACACAAAAAAAACATAAAACTGTTCTAAAAATACAAAAAAAAAAAAATGTTCAGATAAAAAAAAAAAAAAAAAATAACAAAAACATAAAAAAAGTTCTTTTCAGAACTACCTCCCCTTTCAAATAAAATTGCTAGAATGTTTAGCACTCTGGCAAGCTCTATTTCTTTTGGTTTGCTTTCCAGTTCGCTGCCCGGTTCGCGAACTTGAAGCGAACCAAAAAAATATTTTTTTTAAAAAAAGAAGAGTTAGTATAAGCGAAGTAAACAGAGAGTAATGTAAAAAGAAAGACAGCTATAGGGAGTAAACCAGAGATACTGTTTAATAGAT
This sequence comes from Lissotriton vulgaris, assembly GCF_964263255.1. NCBI lineage: Eukaryota > Metazoa > Chordata > Amphibia > Caudata > Salamandridae > Lissotriton > Lissotriton vulgaris. The sequence goes on along the minus strand of NC_141694.1, from coordinate 1,052,591,204 downwards.
CTATTTATTAATTCAGGATGACGATAAGGTGTGATGTCTCCTGAAGTTTGTTTAAGGTGAGACCTACTCAGGGTTACAGATCAATTTTACACTTGTTGAAGAATACAGAGCAGATAAAGCATGTGAAGGCCTACCAATGAAGTAAATCATGTCCTCTTATTACATCATTCATGACATGGTCAGTGACATCATCAGCAGTGCATTGCGGGTAAAAAGAGTAGAAAACATTTACCTTATAATTCTTGTTACCTTTTTTAAATATTTTTTCATACTTTCAATCTGTAAAAGAGAGAACAAACATTTCCAAAAATATTACAACATGTATTTAAAAATTAGAAAAGAAAAGGGAAAAGGTTCAAGAAGAAACACTTTTTCAACAACTTTGACATTTACAGAAGCCTCTGCTTCTCTACGTCCCCTACACAATCCTAAAGATATATATTTTAAACGAACAGTATCTTCATGCTGATGAACTGAGACCTATTTTGGAACATGGTACTTCTTTTGCATTGCTGATGTCTCACAATAGTGATGCAATAGCAGCGCAAAAAAGATGTAAAGCCATCATAAAATTGTGTCTAATATTTTAAATGATAGTTTCAGGATGCAAATAAGATGTGTGCTTTCAAGAGCTTTCTTTGAGGTGAGGCCTATTCCTTTTTTAAAAAAAAACAGTACCCAGAAGTACAGCACTGTAAGCATTAAAATTGACACTTACAGAAGACTCAGTTTCTCCATATCTACCTCACATTCTAAATGTATATCATAAGTACAAACAGAAGAACATTAATTATACATGTTAAATGGTTTATTTTTGCTGTTCTCAGAATGTATCAAATTTCACTTAAATCAGTGACTTGAAGGTATTCATCATGTAACAGCGGGGAAAAAAAAACACAATCAAAATGACTGTGTTTAAAAAACCCATACAACCTAAGAAATCTGATTTCAAAACTCCTTAAAATTAACTTACTTTCAATGACGTCGAAGGATCTCCTATGAACAACATCCACTCTGTTGTGCTATAAATATTTTCAGCCCGCCACTTTCTGAAAGAAAACCTCCATCGATACGAAAAATATGTTACATAGAAGAAAAGACTTCTCTCATTCTATCACATGTTTCCACTAGGCCAAACCATGTTGCCGCGATTCGCAAGTCTTGTAATTCTTCCAATCAAATCCCGACATTTTCTATTCTCGCAACTTTCAAAAAGAATACATTTAAGATTATTTTCACAATCCTGGACTACTAATATCTTACCCTTCTTTGTCACTCATGTTCTCCTTTTCCTATGACACTGATACTGCTTACTATGAAGCAGACTTACTTGCATCAGGTTTATATAGTTGGATTTTTAAATTGACATTATAATTAAAAGTTTTGGACCAATAATCTAGACAGCATTGCAGACTTACATTCCCTCTACTTCATGAACCTTTTGCAATTCTTCACAGGAAATCCCGAGATTCTTTCATTAAAATTTTGGTTTTAAAAACACCAGGTAAGAATTTTTAAGGTCAAACGGCAATTTTTTTTTGAAAGTTACAACGGAATCATTGCAGAATGACCAGCCGTTTCGAGACTTTAAATAAGCTGTATAATGTCCTGATGTTGTTGAAGGACCATCGTGATAGATAATTGCTACAGTTACAAAAGTCCTTCCTGATATTGAAAGCTGAGAAGCCACAAATTTTTTTATTAAAGTTGACAATTTTGATCCATCAGGCCTACATCGTTGGATCATTAAAATGACATGCTGTCCATATCTACGTATAAATAATGTTGACATCATTTCAGATTTACATTGGCTACACTCCATGTTGTGATCCGCTGCATTTACTAGCTTATTAAAGGAGACTGATTTACTGTCTGGCAAAGTTAAATATATAAATCTTTCTGAGTCTACACTAGTAGTACTTGATACCCTACAATTCTCGCAGTCATGCTGCCATTGATAAGAAAGCCCAAACAGGTGATCTACATCTACACCCTCATCTTGCAATACATCAAGCATATACATTAAAAACTCCTGACAATCTTGCTGATTATTTTCAGAGAAGTCTGTTTGACCTGAACATTCATCTAACAGATAACGAACTTCAGACACACTTTCTACTTTTGTTCGATCAGTGCTACATTTCTCGAAAACAGAATTCAACAAACAGCATAAAATTTGTTCTGAATTCAACAGAATCTGTTCTTTTAAACTCTCTAGTGAAAAGAGAACATTAACCACTACATTTGCATAGCAGTTGACACCAGAACTGTTTTCAAATTGAAAACCGACAACATCTTCAACAGAATCCACTTTCTTTCTGCTAACAATTTTCGGTTCATTGACTTTTAGTCTTTTTGCAACAACCTCCCTACTATCACTGATATTTCTACGTTTCCGGCCTACCACACGTTTCTCAAACAAAGGATATTGAGGCAAATGTGGCGCATACTCTCTTCTTAACCTATTGTATTCCTTAACACAATCTAGATCCGCACAAATGTTTGTGACATCACAGTCAATCAAGTACAATCCTGATAAAGTTCTAACTCGTGACAATGCCACATATGCCATACCCTCCTTGTACACTGAACTGCCAATATTCACCAATGCACTGTCTACACTTAAACCTTGCGATTTATGAATTGTTACCGCATATGCCAAGCAAACAGGAAACTGTTTACGGCGAACATATAAGTCTTTAACAAGCAAAAACCTAGCAGAACAACGACCAATTAGCTGTACTTCCTCAATGCCATCAAATCTAATTTTTAAAAATTCTATTCCATCTCTATTTCTGTACTTCTCAAAATCAACAACATTACCCATTGATCCATTTACCAGACCTCTTTCAACATGTAAATTTCTTCTCAAAATGATTCGGCAATTTAAACACACATTCAAAGTCTTTTCAAAACCCGCTGTTTTAGATATAGTCTTCTCTAATGAATCCAATTTTGATTTCAAATTTTCTGACAAAATAATTGTTGATCCCATGTGCTCTATTTTGTCAATAGCTTCAAGTTTCACAATCTCTTGCTTTTCTAAATTCAACATTTTGTTGTTGAAGATGGCACATTCTGCAAGAGTTGGCATCAAACATATTCCGGATTTCTTCTCAGTAATTTTCTGAAAAATATTCTCAGCCACAATCTCTTGTTCGGGATATAAATTTGAAAGTAATCGTGCATTTAAAGCTTCTTTTCCATGCTCGGTCACTTTTCCAATTCTAATATCTTGTAGAATATTCTTGTAATCTTCATCTTTTGCCTGACGCATATTTTCATGCAGTTCAGCATAATTGAAGTTTAACCATATATTGACGTTGCCAATGCTCCCTAGGCACTTCCTGGTATCTTCATGCGTGAGTATTTTGAACACAGGTTCTCCTTTTACTGGTGTCAGCTGCAGAAGATCTCCGAAAACAATGATGTGTTTGCCACCAAATAGCACATCATATTCAGTTTTAAGTACTTCTTGCATTCTCAAATGCACAAAGGCAAGCATGACATTGGAAACCATGCTTACTTCGTCAATGATAAGTAGTTTCATTTTCCTCAAGACTCTTGAAACTTCACAGCAAGCATCCCCAGATAACTTGTGATATTGTAATTTGTTGTCATGCTCCACCGGCAGCATCAGTAGACGATGCAAAGTAAAACCTTTATTGTTATGTGCTGCAAGTCCAGTAGGAGCGGTGACAACACAAGACAGCGATGACTCAGTCCTTTCCTGCAGATAGCATGAAATTGCTTTAATGAGGAAACTTTTTCCAGTTCCCGCTTCTCCACTCACATACAGTAGGACAGGCTTCAACGATGTACATGAGCACTCTTTCTTCTCATGACTTAATCCATGCTTAATTTGCTTGGTAACTTCATCATATATTTTCCTCTGCTCAACGTTGAGTTGTTTTTCCAAGTCTTCTAAGTTAACTGAATCCTCCTGAGCATGTGCCATGGCTCTTTCCACTTCATTCATAGCAGTGGCAGCTTCATTTTCGATAATAGGTCCTCCAAGTGGATCTTGACTCAATGAAACAGAACTCTGACTGTCCTGAGAACTGTCTCTGGCAATCTCGGCTGCAATCGTTGCTTCCTGCTCAATTTCCAAAGTTAGCATTTCTTGATATTTGGGAAAAGCAGGACATTCTATGCTATCCTTAGCAGCAGTGAAAGAGTCTTCGTAACAGAGGAAATCTCCAAGCAGTTCCTCTTCTGCACGCCAAGGCTTGAAAAGTTGCAAAAGTGCTAAATAGAAAAACTCCTTTTTTTCTGAAGATTCGCCACTCAATTTTCGATGGTTTCCTAATTGGCATTTTCTTTGCTTGACCAGGCATCCCTCACTTCCAATTACAGCATACACTCCTTTCTCAATATCTTCTTTGATGTTCCTCTTGAATATATAATTTTGTAGAACCTCATATAGACAAACATTCTCAAGGTGACTGCTTCGATTTGGATAATATGTATCCAACATGTTGGTCTTCAAAATGTCGGTACTGTTTGGTTCCTTTTCTGCCAAATATTCAATTTCCCGGACAGGTTTTAGAACCCGATTTCGCGTTGCAGCAAGACCAAGACTCGCCCAAACAATACTCCTGGATTTGGCATAGAGATTTGCTGAAGACAATCGATCTGAACATTCGTAAGCTCCGATTTCTCGATGCGACAACATCTTCAGACTGAAACTGTACAACTTCTTGCTGAGGCTCTTTTCATGGGAAATGTCCTCCCACATATCCTTCAGTTCTGTCTTTTCTTTTTTGGTGATGTAAGATGTCACATACCGAGCCACAGCCATACAGTTGTCACCCACAAACTGTATATCCATGTTAGCATTCCACATGGACAAAATCACTGGGTTGTAGTCGTTGATGTACTTGGACTCTTCGTTCCTTTTCAAATTGTATGTATTTTTGGGTGATTTCCTCGTCACATTATGTCGCAGTGAAGACATCAAACTGTTCACTTTTCCTTTAGAAATCACCGGTCGTGGAAAGTTGAAACGACATTTGGTGTAGAACTTGTCCTTGTTTCTGAATTTACGACGACAGTACTTTCCACAATGATGGCTTTGGAAACGTAGAACTTGTTCTCTTAGGCTTTTCTTCTCCGTTGCATTTGGAACAGCACACGTAGAATACTGTTCTATGAAATTCATCACAAAGTCATCCGGATCTGTTCCAAATTTAGGTGCATCCTTGATCCACAACAACATATGTATATGAGGAGCACCTCTTGCTTGGTACTCCTTTCTCCAGAAGAAATCCAACACCTCTCCAAGAGGTGGATTCTTCTTATTTGTGATGAAAGACATCATAGCTTCAAATCTATGATTGAAGTACCTGCATACATTCACAGGATCCAAAGAACACAGTTCTCCAGGTGTCTTGAATTCAATGTTTTCAATATTTCCATTTGCCTCTCGTAGAAATTCAAGTAAGTCTTCCCAGCCATACTCGGCACAGCTCAGAGTGAGGAACCATGTCGGAGTTCCTAAGTTCCTCAGCATACATTTTAAATCACCATGACGACGGTACCAGTACTCATTAGTACCACGCTGACACGCCATGAGATTAATTAAGTGAGAATCCAAAATACTGTCTTGGACATTGACTTTATGCATAAAGTCCCTTGCCGAGATATTTCGCATCTGTATACCACTTTTTAAGATGTGGTTCACTGCATATGACAGTCCAGACAGATCGCTTTCAAACAGGAGATGAAACAAATAGGGAATGCATTGACGAAACCTAGGATCTTCTGCATACAATCGTAAAGTCCGGTATTCAGACGCAGGAATTTGATGAGGTCGCTCATCATATCTTCCTCCTCGACCTGTGGGAAATAGCTGTGGGAAACACCGAGCTTCCAAACTTTCCTCCCAAACACTAATGGGACTCCCTTTGGCTTGTTTCATTTGAAACAACTCAATAGCATTCCCCATGACTTCCTTGGAATGCAAAGGATGAACACTATAATGTTCATATATTTCTTCACTTTTAGAGGCCTCTACTTTCTCAATTTGGCCAGCACACAAATCGCTATCCTCTTCATCACTTACTTCCTCTTCTGCAACATATACATTCTTATAGTACTTATTATTTTTCTTCAAATACACTGTGGCCTTTTTGACTTTCCTAACATCCACTAAATCTTGCCATATTTTCTTATTCTTTGTCGGAACCCCATTAACCAAGATAACCAGAGGTTCCTCTTCCACTTTTTCTATTCCAATTGTGTTAATGTTTTTGTTCAAATCTAGAGGCAAATAAACAACTCTTCCCTTTAATCCTCTCTGTAAATCTGCTGGAGGCAACTTCCCTGTCTTTGGCTCCATTCTTACAATAGCCTGAAAGGGATGGATACTTTGAATCAAAATAGATTCATAAGTATTTAAATCCTTCAATTCAGAAGGAATCTCAACCAATTCCAGATTATTATGAACTTCCCTAGCAGGCATCTGGTTTTGGTTTAATTTATTACAACAATACGTACACACACGTTGATCCGATCCTAAATCAAAATAATTTTCTACCATCAAGTATGTGGCAAAATCCTTCCATTCACTATTATTTTCCCTTTCACTTTTTGCATATAAATCCACTACCTTAGTCTGATTCTTATAATAAGTGCGTCGACAACATACACAAGTGAAATTAGGCCTCTCACTTGATTTCATCTGAAACGTGGCAATTTCCTTCTGAAAATTATCTGTACTGGAAACCTGTACATTATCTTCAACATTACCCTCTACTTCAGGGTCAATTTCAACATTCTCATCTTTACTACTAAAGTAACAAAACTCAATTTCTTCACAAATATTCTTCACATCTATTTCAGAACCATGCAAAAGAGCAGCACATAATTGTTTAAGCATAATTGCTGGACTCTTAGCATAATACAACATTCTCACTAATTTTCTCACTTTATTATGATGCACTGCTACCATCCTGAAATGATGAAAAACACTCTGGCATACTCTCCTGGAAAGACAAGCCAGTGAATGACCACGCAAACCTGTCATTTGTCTCACTCTGCAAGGATCTAAATCTTGCAACAACTTCATTTTCTGCTTCAAACTTTTCTTATTAAATGTCCGTATAAAATCACAAAGCAAATTGATGGAAACCTGTCGCACACTGCAAATAGAACTACACTTCCAAATGTACACAGGACCCTTAGGACGTCTTCCTAAAACCTCATCACTTAGCACCTCTTCTGTCTCTGTTGTCACAAGTTTTTCTTTTTCAACTGGACAACCATCCTTCACTTCATAAGCTCGACCACTGGTGTCAACTGCAAACATCAAATCATTATCCTGAAAATAACTCTCCTCATTAAAAAATGCCTCAGAACTTGAACTATGCATCCATTCTCCGGAAAAAACTTCACAAAAGTTACTACGATTTACTACTCTCTTCCATCTACTGTTTGTTTTGAAATCAGAAATTACCTTGCTTAGTTTCCTAATTCTATTGATTACCAAAATAAACAACTTTCGCTTAATTTCAAAAGCATGATCAATAATTTTCTCTACATTTTTCTTCTTCTTATAAAATGCCGCTTTCTGTTGGCCTTTTTTAATATTTTTTAATAAATTAACTATTATCCTGTTACGGAACATTCGTTTTCGAATGTCCCTAAACTGTTGTTTCCTTCTACTATCATGCACAGAGTTATCTCTTCCTCTACCAGTAACATTTTTGATGGGTCTTTCCTTTCCATTTAAATTACTCTTCTTTTTCTGAACTGAAACATTTTTGCGAAAAATACTTTTTTTACTAAAAATATTTTTTAAGAATGATTTTGTGCTCTTACCCGGAGCTTTCTTGGTGTTTTGATAAGTATTTGGGGAAGAGGACTGCTGCAATAAAACATCATCCTGCTGTCTTTGACGTTTTCTAGCCTTTCTAATACGATTTTTCGTTGGCATTTTTCAAATTAAAAAAAGATCTGCAGTTGAATCTGTGGAAAAATATAATAAAAAATGTTATTAACCACTATTACCAAACAGTAAATGAATAACAGTCATCAAAAACTTAACGCCCTACTTATTATTTAACATAGAAAATCTTTTGCACCAGCACTGCATCACAAGGACATTTTCAGTCATTTCCTCTTGAATGCAGGTATACAATTGATTTATATGCTGTGTTTAAAAACGATTTTTTTAAATCAATTACATTTCTGGATATGTACTGCTAGAGCTTCATAGGTTGCTTTGGGTCATATTTATAAGGCATATGAGTGTCTATAATGTTATTTTTCCTTTTTAAATGGAAAGCGTTCTTCATGGTGCAAGTTTCTTGTAAATACGCTCCCACCTGCGAAACGGAACTTTGCGATGCGAAGCTGATTGCCTCCCCGGTGTCTGTCAACATTCTAAACAGACCGGAGCGGCCGCCATCTTATCTCTCGGTAGGATCGAGAGAGAAGAAGAGGTGAAAAACGAAGGGGGAATTTAATGAAAGGGGGCACGGTATACCCCTCTTGATCCCCTAGGAATGTTGTTGGGGTTTTTAAAGGGTCCCGTGGGGTAAATAAAAAAAAAAAAAATTTCACGGTAGAAGCGCTTTCCGAACACCGAACTGGGCCGCAAACTGCTGGCGAAACGGGAATACGCCATTTTGTGCTTCGTTTTAATAAAATTACTAGGTATAAGGGGGTGCGGGAGACCATTTTGTGCTTCGTTTTAATTAAATTACTAAGTATAAGGGGGTGCGGGAGACGTATCCTAATCCCTTATATTTTCTGAGGGTGGCTGAGAAGGCTCATATATGTTGATACATGTGTTCCAGCGGCTGTGCGTGAGCTTTTTTTTTTTTTTTGCTGCGTGACGTCTGTTAACGTTCGATTCGAAGGAAATCAGGAAGTGTTGACCACCAATTTGTCAGTGCGATAAAATATTTCGTTATAAATGAATCCTTATTGATAAACATTGTCTGCGCCATCTTGTCTTTTTTACAATGCCACAATTTTGTCGTGCACGGCAGCCATTTTACATGCCAGGCCGGTCCCAGGCTATCACCTAGCCCCAGCTGTAGAGAATCCAGACATGCCAACCCTCCCGATTCAGGCGTCAGACTACTGATTTCAGTGCTACTCTCCCGCCTCCCGATTCCTGCAAACAAAAACCCGGGGGCATATTACCAACAACTAGCGATAACTTGTTTAGAGACAAAAATTATCGCCGCACATCGGCGATTTTTATCGCAGATAAACCTTGCTATTAGCAAGGTTTATCGCAAATGCGATAAAAAACGGCCGCAATGCATGAATATCGCTGAAAAGTCAGCAATATTCATGCATTATCCAGCAAATGCTCTTAGCCATGTTATCCACCTCTCATTGGATAACATGGCTAAGAACTGCTTGCAAATGCGATAAGAAGCGGCCGCAATGCATGAATATCGCTGAAAAGTCAGCAATATTCATGCATTATCCAGCAAATGCTCTTAGCCATGTTATCCACCTCCCATTGGATAACATGGCTAAGAACTGCTCAGGGCCCCATGAGGAACGCTTTCCATTTAAAAAGGAAAAAATAACATCATAGAAAAGAATCGTTTTTAAACACAACATATAAATCAATTGTATACCTGCATTCAAGAGGAAATGACTGAAAATGTCCTTGAGACACATGAAAGCGTTTTCTGGAATGCCCTAGCACCATTTTTTGGACATTATTAACATGGCTATGTAACTCCCATAATCAAAATCTAAATTTGCCAAGCGCAGGTGGGAGCGTATTTACAAGACACTTGCCCCATGAGGAATGCTTTCCATTTAAAAAGGAAAAAATAACATCAAATACACTCAAATGCCTTATAAATATGACCCAAAACAACCTATGAAGCTCTAGCAGTACATATCCAGAAATGTAATTGATTTCAAAAATGGTTTTTAAAAACAACATATCTGTTTCAGCTTACATAAGAGACCATGGAATAGGCTTCATATACAACAATAACTTGTGTTACTGCATGCCAGAATGCTACACCGAATATGCAATTACAATTTCTCAAAGTAACAAAATCTATTTCTATATCACTACAGACAAAGCCACAGTTTAAAAACACAGCTTTCTTCATCATTTTCTCCTTAGCAAGGTTTATCGCAAATGCGATAAAAAACGGCCGCAATGCATGAATATCGCTGAAAAGTCAGCGATATTCATGCATTATCCAGCAAATGCTTTTAGCCATGTTATCCACCTCCCATTGGATAACATGGCTAAGAACTGCTCGCAAATGCGAAAAAAAACGGCCGCAATGCATGAATATCGCTGAAAAGTCAGCGATATTCATGCATTTTCCAGCAAATGCTCTTAGCCATGTTATCCACTTCCCATTAAATAACATGGCTAAGAACTGCTCAGGGCCCCATGAGGAACGCTTTCCATTTAAAAAGGAAAAAATAACATCATAGAAAATAATCGTTTTTAAACACAGCATATAAATCAATTGTATACCTGCATTCAAGAGGAAATGACTGAAAATGTCCTTGAGACACATGAAAGCGTTTTCTGGAATGCCCTAGCACCATTTTTTCAACATTATTAACATGGCTATGTAACTCCCATAATCAAAATCTAAATTTGCCAAGCGCAGGTGGGAGCGTATTTACAAGACACTTGCCCCATGAGGAATGCTTTCCATTTAAAAAGGAAAAATAACATCAAAGACACTCAAATGCCTTATAAATATGACCCAAAACAACCTATGAAGCTCTAGCAGTACATATCCAGAAATGTAATTGATTTCAAAAATTATTTTTATAAACAACATATCTGTTTCAGCTTACATAAGAGACCATGGAATGGGCTTCATATACAACAATAACTTGTATAACTGCATTCCAGAATGCTACACCGAATATGCAATTACAATTTCTCAAAGTAACAAAATCTATTTCTATATCACTACAGACAAAGCCACAGTTTAAAAACACAGCTTTCTTCATCATTTTCTCCTTAATTCATACTATTCTCTATCTAAAATAAATAAATCTTTTCTCACCTTAGCAAATACTTTTTGACTTTTGAAAACAGTCTCAGAAATACACCAAATTGTCTTCAGCAGAAGAAAAAGGATGCACTCCAGAGTCTGCAGCTATTGAAAGCACAGAAATACAGATATTCATTTCACATATCTCTCATATTAGCCAATCATAACTCTTCCCTCACTTTTTTCAAATCAAAACCCTTCCCCCCTCTGCCCTCTCTGCCTTTTTTCCATAGCAACGACCTCCTGGAAGACCTCTCATGTTTGCAAATTCACACAACAATGTTTCAATTGAACTCTGAACTCTCAGTGCACCTGCGTATCCAGTGCAATCTTTCATTAAAAGTTTCTTCCTTGACCATTCAAATTACATCTTTCAAAGAACACATCCATGCACCCTAACTTTCTGTTTTCAGAAATGGAAATACACCAATCACTGCTAATGAATCATTAGCATTGGAAATCCACAGTTTTTTTTCTTTACAAACTCCTACTGTTTCAACTGCCCTTTCATTACCACACTTCATCTGACTGCAGCACAACCTTCTCCCACCATGTTTAACGTCTGGATTGTTGGACATAGTTACATCCACTGGGCTCAAAGGTATGCTGAGAACAGAAATTTACACAACCTCAATTTACAAGATGTGGAAATTAAGTGGTTGGGCCAAAGAGGATTAAAATGTCACCAATTGATACCATTGGTGAAAACCTTTATGCATTTGCCAAAACCTGACCTGTTAATAGTGCACTGTGGAGGTAATGATTTGGGCACTTTGACAGGGGTAGGTCTGGAAATGCTTTTAAAGGACACCTTTGAGCAATTAATGGCACTTTTTCCTCAAACTGCCTTGGTATATTCCAATATATGCCAAAGACAGAAATGGAGGTGGTCCAACCAATTGTGTCCACAAATTGAGAAGTCGAGGAAGCATGTAAACAAATCTGTTTCAGCTTTCATGAGAGACCATGGAATGGGCTCCCTGTACAACAATAACTTGCGTTACTACATGCAAGATATCTACAGAGGAGATGGAGTTCACTTCTCAGATGAGGGCAACAGAATTTTCATTCTGAATTTAAGACTGTGCATTGGTACCTACTTATAAGTACCTAAATGCACCATAAACCCAAAAGCTCTTCTCAGAGCTACCCTTCATCTAATCACTCACAATTATTATTTTTTTCTAACTTTTTTCACTAATTTTCCACAAAATACGCTCCCCGAGGCGCTACCCGGTTCGCTAACCGAAAGCTAACCTCGCGGAATTTTTTTAAAAAATGTTTTTTTTCCGCACATATAAGCCTCCTCAGCCACCCTCAGAAAACCTAGGGGTTCAAGATAAGTCTACCGTGCCCCCTTCTACCCATTCTGAACATTATTTGCCCTCCATCTTGTATCTTAAAGCGACCGAAACACAAAATGGTGGACTCCCGTGACGCTTAAGGTTCGCTAACCGGGCCGCTTTCCAGAAAGCGGTCCTAAAAAAAGGTGGGAAAGTAATTTACAGAAAAACGAGTAGAGACACTCCCACCAAATATAGATTAGCTCATACTACATAACAATCCCTTTCATTCTCACAAATTTGATTGAAATTTCATTTAGCCATTTAGCCTGTAGACCTATCTAAATACCCTGAGGTAAATTACTTCACAAAACACATCTAAAATATTGGAATTGACAACCAATGAAAACTTTACTTTCATTTACAATTTTTATTACCTGACATTTGATTGGTTATATACCTGAATATATATAAAGGAAGAGATGGAAACACAGCCATTTTCACTGCTACTTCCTGAACTACATTTCAAGAGCCTTTTCACCTCCCTGTAAAGTAAATTGATAATTTGTAAGTGGCACTTTAAATTAATTTGTAAAAACGTTTATTGATAATTATTTACTGTCCCCCTGCTATAGTTATAGATACAGATAAGCTCCTCTGTTATATTTATTGATTGACTTACACTTCTCTGCTATAATTATGAATTTACTTACTTTAACTTCACTGTTAAAAAAACAGAACTACATGTCTGAACTTAAACCCAACAGTGCCCTAACTCTTCTAATATAATTATTTTTTTATGCAATTTACAGCAAAAAAATGGAAGGGGAGCACGAAAAAACCAATGTTTCCTTCGACATTACAACAGAAGACATTTTAACTGAAGAAAATGTGGATGAAGATTTTATGGATGAATCTTTTGATGAACAATTTATTGAAAGCTTACAAGACACAGAAACATCCATGTTTGACGAGATTCCAGATGATGTAATGCTGGAAGTTTTAATGAACTATGAAAATAATAAATAATTTTTTTTTTAAATCAAAATAAATAAATAAATAAAAAAAACGAACAAAAACAACAAATAATTAACATACAGTATTAAAAAAGTCTATCATTCTTTTATCCTTATAGTACGCTGCCCAGAACGCTTTCCGGTTCGCGAACTTGGCGCTTACCACGCAAAAAAAAATATATATTTTTTTTTTGGGACCCTCCTAGGCCCTTTTAAAACCTCCACATAAAACCTAGGGGGTCAACGAGGATCTACTATGCCCCCTTATGGTAATTTCCCCCTTTGTTTTGGCCTCCTCTTGTCTCTCGATCCTACCGAGAGACAAGATGGCGGCCGCTCCGGACTGTTTAGAATGTTGACAGACACCGGAGGGCCAATCAGCTTCGCATCGCAAAGTTCCGATACACGAAAAGTTCGCTAACCGGATCGCTGCCCGGAGCGCTGTTACAGATATATATCTTGATTTAAACGTTAATTTCTCAAAATCCACTGAAGCACATATATTGAGACCTAGCAAAGGCACATCGGGCTAACAGTCCCTACAATTTTGCCAAGTTTCGTGGAAATCCATTCAGTCGTTCGGGCTAAAAGTGAGTCCAACCGCCCTATGGAAATTAACATGGGAAAAACGCGTTTTGGGACCCCCCTTTTTTCTCGGCCCCCCCTTGACGGAACCCCCCCAAATTCCCAGGAGCTGCTCAGAAACAAAATGTGCCATTTTCCTGAAAATTTCAGCCAATTCCGTCCACAAACGCCAAAGTTATTAGACATATATATATATATTCACTGAAAAAACCCTAGGTTTTACACACGTTATAGTTAGGAAGTAGCATTTAAAAAACCTATGAAATTCACTGAAAAAACCATAGGTTTGACACCAGTTATAGGTAGCTGGAAATTTTACTGACATAAAACCAATGAAATTCCACGTTATAGTTAGTTGGACTCACTATAACTTGCGCGTGTAATGCACTGCTGATGACATCACATATTACATCACTCATGACATGGTCAGTGACATCACTCATAACATCACTGATGACACCATACTTGTGACACAGTGATAGACCTCCTTTCACTGTAAAGTAACCCTTGAAACACATATTCAAAAATTGAAACTAACATTTTCAAAAAAGTGGATATACCCACACCAGTTACAACAACCAATTCAGTAATTCCACCATCTATATACACGTCCACTCATTCACCAACAGTTCTATATAGTCACTCGTACATATACTCACTCATCGTATGTAGTGATACATCTATACATCCTGTTACACACCGACAGTCATCCAAAAGTTACTCACACACATATTCACACATGCAAATAAACTAATAAACATCTATTTATTTACATATACAGATATACACACACTACCACCTTACTTCTAAGGAAACTTACACATACTTACTCTCTTAAACAATCACTTATAGAAACACATACTTATTTAAACAGGAACTCTTTCAATCTCTCAGTCTCACATATACTGACTTATATATATCAATACTCACATATACTAAATTAAAACATATGTTGTTACTGATAAAGACACTAGTGAGGCAGGCATTCACTCACTAACACACACATATACACACTCATCCACCCATACAGTCCTGCACATATGCTGTCTTCAAAAAACATACAAACAGTGAGTCAGTCATTGATGCATCTATATGATAAGTAACACCCCCACCAAACCATACAGACACTCATACTGATACTAAAAAAACATCTAATAACCCATATACACACACATGTAGCTACTCACCAACCCATGCAGCCACTTATACACAAAGTGAAAAACTGATACATATATTTAAATATTTAAACATTACTCGCTAATATATGTATTCACTAAGATACACTTAATAAGCCAATTTATCCAATCATTTCTTTTTAAAAAAAACATTCATTAAGACAATAATTTAAACATTTATTCTTCCCTCGACCTTTACATATACATATATAAAACATATTTATTTTTTAGAAAGACACACATTCACTGGATGGTGTCATGAGTGATGTCACTGACCATGTCATGAGTGATGTAATATGTGATGTCATCAGCAGTGCATTACACGCGCAAGTTATAGTGAGTCCAACTAACTATAACGTGGAATTTCATTGGTTTTATGTCAGTAAAATTTCCAGCTAACTATAACTGGTGTCAAACCTATGGTTTTTTCAGTGAATTTCATAGGTTTTTTAAATGCTACCTCCTAACTATAACGTGTGTAAAACCTAGGGTTTTTTCAGTGAATTTCATAGGTTTTTCAAATGCTATTTCCTAACTATAACGTGTGTAAAACCTATGGTTTTTTCAGTGAATTTCATAGGTTTTTTGAATGCTAGTTCCTAAGTATGAAAGATATACCTAAAATAAATATCGACATACCAATCTTACGTGCACAACCGAGTGCACGCACCCACCTATTTATTTCATGAAAGCTTTCCAATTTAAACCTAATGAATTTCTTCATAGACCAATGAAAGAACTTATAGTACGTTAAGACACTGAACCTAGGCTTTTTTTTTGTCATATAAACCTTTTAATTAAATGGAACCGAATTTTTTTTAATCGTTCGGGCGTGACTGGTTGTACACACCTTAATATTTTTTTTAAAAAATATAAAAGGTTTTATAATTTATTAATTGTATACTTAAATCGAGCTCTAAAAATATGTGAAATCCGTATGTGTTTGAATTCACTTCTTTTCACGTTTTTAAACTTCAGTAAAGAACATCGCTACTTCCAAATCACGTTTGTAACTAGATAGTGTCACCGCCTACACGTCCTGAGAAGCGCATGTAAAGTCATGTGACTTGAAAACAAGACTTCCAATTCGTTCTTAGTAGTTTCTGTTCTGGAATTTACACGAAGCACTCCACCCACTTTCCTCACAATCTTTTCTACTCTCAAGAGACAACAACGTCGAGCATCTTCCCGAAAAACTTTGCTGAAATGGCTGCCCTTCCGCATTCATCTTCCGAATCTGAAGGAAATGAGCGACCACCGTTAAGAAGAAAAAAGGAATCTTTCATTTGGCAATTTTTCACTTATCCTGAAGATCAAAAGAAAGTGAATGCGCCAAAAGTAACCTGCACGATATGCAATTCGGAGCTCTCAAGGGGAAATCCAAATAGAAAATATTCCTTTTCTATACATACCATGCAGCGGCATGTTAAACAAAGGCACCCTGAGCATTATGCAAAAGCATCGACAAGAGCCCTGGCCACGCTATTACCATCAGAGGTGGCCAGCACATCTTCCGGTGGACGACCTGTATCTCCATCGAGTGCTGAGATGGACTTGAGACCATATCTTGCGAAGGTGCATATGAAATGCAACGATTGTGGAGAAATTCTTTTGTATGGAGAGCAGAGCCTCGTTCTTATTAAACTGAAAATTTAAAGTCACAAATGCCCCAAGAAAAGATACATTTCTTCATTTCATTTCCATAGTATTACATACTGAAAAATGACGTAGCAACTTTAAGAAATCGAAAGCATACTAACACTTGTTTCCCCAAAAAAAAACAAAAAAAAAAAAGTTATTTTCAGAACTAACTCTTTCTACCAAAACGTGCTCCAAGAGCATATTATAAGATGTTTTTTCGCCGCTTTATTTTAGTGCGCAACTGGGTGCGCGCACCCACCTATCGCGTACAGGACCTGAGACTTGCATGTGAAGTCATGTGACTTCAAAACAACACTTCTAATTGGTTCTTGGTAGTTTCTATTCTGGAATTTACACGCAGCACTCCATCCACTTCCATCACTTTTTTTTCTACTCTCAAGAGAGAACAACGTCGAACATCTTCCCGAAGACTTTGCTGCAATGGCTACCGTTCCGCATTCATCTTCCGAATCTGAAGGAAATGAGCGACCACCTTTGACAAGAAAAACTGAGGCCACGCTATTACCATCAGAAGTGACCAGCACATCTTCCGGTGGACGACCTGTATCTCCATCGAGTGCTGAGATGGACTTGAAACCATATCTGGCGAACGTGCACATGAAATGCAAGAACTGTGGAAAACTTCTTGTATACGGAGAGCAAAGCTTTATTCTAATTAAACACAAAATTGAGAGTCATAAATGCTCCAAGAAAAGTAAAATTTCTTCACTTTATTTGGATAGTATGACATACTGAAAAATGTCGTAGCAACTTTAAGAAATCAAAAGCATCATAACACTTGTTTCCAAAAAAAAAAAAAAAAAAAAAGTTCTTTTCAGAAATAACTCTTTGTACCAAAACGAGCTCCAAGAGCATATTAGCTGATATTTTCTCGCCGCTTTCTTTTAGTGCGCGACCGGGTGCGCGCACCCACCTATCGCGTAGAAGCAGCGAGACACGCATGTGAAGTCATGTGACTTTAAAACAACACTTCCAATTGGTTCTTACTAGTTTCTATTCTGCAATTTACACGGAACACTACACCCACTTCCCTGGAAAACCAGTTTATCGAAAAACTTTTAAAGCCTCCCCTTATGAAACATTCGACATCGTTCACATAGCAGTGTAGTAAATAGCACTAGATACACTCCGTCCCTTAATTATAAGAGACTTATTGCTATGTGAGAAAAACTTTTGTTTTCACGCGATAATGTGAAATGCTGAGCCTGTTACAGAATTTTCTTTCACATATATGTTACTATTCTCCTTCGAGCACTAACACCGTAGAAAATACCACCAATAGCGGTGATATTTTTTACACCGAGAACGGGCGATTTGTATCGCTTAGAGCCCTTGCTATTATAAAGTTTTATTTCCTAAGTCTCTGATCTCCAACTGTGCAACGTGGCTCCCCTGTGTGTCGTAATGAGGTGCTAAGAGCACCACGTACACTCTACTGTGACTAAGCATCCATAAATTTCACGGACATCTGTACCCTGCTATCTGCAATTATAAACATCAAAAGGAGCTACGCTGCGCCCCTTGGAGAGGCCTCACTCCCACTGCTACAACGGCTTGGCAGTCGCCAAGATGCACAAGAACAGCGTCTCGGATCCATTGAACTTCTGTGACGGTCTCAATGAAAATAAGCACTAAACAATATTCAAGTATGTAGCAGTCCTTCTACTTGGTTAGAGACTAAAAATTTACCGCAGCGCTGCAGCGATTTCTACCGCAAATGAACCTTGGTATTAATGAGGTTTAACGCAAATGCGGTAAAAATCATTGCAAAGCATGAGTATCACAGAAAAGTCAGCATTATTCATGCATAGCGACCTAATGCTATTAGCCATGTTATCCACCTCCCATTGGATAACATGGCTAAGAACTGCTCAGTGCAAGTGTTAGCTTTTAGAAATATTCCCGC
Organism: Lissotriton vulgaris; assembly: GCF_964263255.1. NCBI lineage: Eukaryota > Metazoa > Chordata > Amphibia > Caudata > Salamandridae > Lissotriton > Lissotriton vulgaris. Next base: position 1,052,572,568 of record NC_141694.1, on the reverse strand, counting down.
TTAGCGCAAATATCTCCAAAAGCTAGTAATAAGAGATAGCGATGTTAAAGACTATTTTCAGTCGCTAACATCTTGGCACGCCCACTTTGCATCTCATTAGATATAAATGCAACTGACATGCAAAGTGGGGCCCAAAATGTTCACTATCTTCTACTAAGTGTCGCTAACTGGTGTTAGCAGCAGCTAGGTAATAGAGAGATAATTTTATCTCTGCTTTCTTGGCGTTTAAAGCAAAAAAAACACAGATAAACACCCTTCATAATATACCTCTATATTCAAATTGAAGTAGGCGTAGGTCTTGACGCAGCAATCACATGCACAGTTTTGAAACAACATGGCCCAGAAAGTCACTGAGTAAAATCTCATAAATTACAGTCAGCCACTTTCAAGACGCATTACTTCAGAGGAACACTTCTTTATGATACAGGGCTCTAGAATGACACACATATCTCGTCTTTATAGAAACCCTTCAGGTTTTTTTAACAGCTGTTAAATGCTTCCATACTCATCACAAAGCTGCTCCATCATGAGCATTGCCTCATCTGTCCTCAGGACGGACAACATTTGTGATGAACTTGCTGCTGTGCATGCACAACACTAACATTGTGCTTCCTTAACACGTTCTATTCACTAAGCAGAACCATGACGGAACCACTCTATCATAAACACACCTGAACCATGGCTCATAAAAGGAGTAGCTCAATCATGACCATACAAGTACCACTAAGCCCCCCAGCCGCCTAATCTTGAGGCAGAATTGGCACTGCAACACAGGATTTAAAGTCCTGCAAAGAACACCATGTAACATTTAATATCACATGCACCATTGTTTTCATATATCACTTTTGCCAAACTCACTCAGTGAAATGTCGCTCATTTTATTAAATCACTTTTAAAGCATACCTTCTAACAATGCACCCAATCCTATGTGGAAGTGTTCAATATAAAAGATGACATTGCTTTAAGAAGGATAGAGAAATAAATAACACAATGTTGTAAAAATTTCTTTATTATATATACTTACCTAATAAAAAGAAAAAAAAAAGTAAATTTCTTATTGAAACGTAGCACCTGTGGAAAAAAATTAAAAATAAGATTATAAAGTATATTATTTAAAGAAAAAACAATAGGAAACAATAACAGAGACGCAAAGAAAACTGTCAGATATTATTAATTAAACTTACCTTATAAATATAATATCTGTGGAGGAGAGTAAAAAAAAATCTGTTATAATACATATTTCTGAATGCAATGTAACAAAATAAGTAAACAACATATTAAATGATTTATTTTTGCTGTCCTCAGAATACATTGATTTTCACTATCAAGAGTGATTTCAATATTAATCATCATATAACAGCGGGGAAAAAAAAACACAATCAAAAGTATTGTATTTAAAAAACCCATACAAAATCTGCATACATATTATAAATACTTAAAAAAAACATGTCTTAAATGTTTTCTCAAATTCGCAATTTCTTGAGTAAGCACACTACATCTTCCTCAGTTACAACCTAATTAAAGTATACCACTTATTTTTCAAGATATCTCAACAAAGCCCCGTGCAGCAATCTCCTTTAAAAATATGTATTTGAAAGACACAGTTTCATCTCTCATACCTTTCCGCGTGGCCAAATTGTATAAGCTAACTCATTATCTTTTAAATACCTCTCCCAAACACTTGCGTCCATATAAATTTTGAAATATTTCTCAAAAGTACTCATTTTCTTCTCTCATATTTTTCCACGTGGCCAAATACTATGAGTTAAGTAGTTTTTTTCTGAAATTATTTAATCTTAGTCTTATCTATTGTTTTCTGTACTTTCACAATCAAAATTTGTACCATATTTTATACCATCAAACATTAAGTAAATTTGTACCTGATGTTATCACTATGCAAAACACAAATTTCATTTATAGATTTGTACACCCTCATTTACATGATATTTGTAAACTAGTAAGTTTCATATCTTTATAGTATACATATTCCGACAGCAAATCATTCTACTGAAATTTGGGTTCCAAAAATAACAAATAAGAGTTACTTAAGGCAAAAGGCAAACGTTTTTTAAAAGTCAATTGGCTATCATTGCAAAGTGTCCAGCCACTAGCACACTTCAAATAAGCTGTATAATGTCCTGATGATGTAGAATGCCCTTCATGATAAATAATGGCTACAGTTACAAATGTTCTTCTAGAAATAGAAACTTGAGAAGCCACAACATTTTTAATTAAAGTGGATAATTTACTTCCATCAGCTCTGCATCGTTGAAACATTAAAATTACATATTGTCCGTATCTATGGATAAATAAAGTTGATAACATTTCAGACTTGCATTGAGAACAGACCATGTTTTGATGTGCATCTTTAACTAGTTTATGAAAAGGCACTTCTTTGCAGTCTGGTAATGTCAAATATAAAAATCTTTCACTGGGTATCTCAGTACTACTTAAAAATGAGCAATTATCACACTTATGTTCCCATTTATAAGAAAGCCCAAAAAGACTATCAATATCTACACCTTCATCTTCCAAAACTGTAAACATATACATAATAAATTCCTGACAATCTTGCTGAATATTCTGAGAAAATTGATTTACTCCTGCACATATGTCTAAAACATTCCTTAGTTCCGAAACACTTGCTACTTCACTATCACCACTACTACACATTTCAAATATAGAATTTAAAGAATGGCAAAAGGTATGCTCCTGATTTTCTATAATCTGTTCCTTAACATTTCTCAGAAAGAAAACAACATTAACTACTACATTTGCATAGCAGTTGACACCAGACCTATTTTCAAACTTAAATCCAACAATCTCTTCAATACTAACAGTTTTGCTACAGCTACCAACAACAGCTACATCTTTTTTTCGTCGTTTCTGGACTACTTCAGCACATTTGTCCTCATTTTTCCTTTTCTGACCAACTATACGCCTTTCAATTAAAGGATATTGAGGTAAACTTGGAGCATATTCTCTTCTTAACCTATTATACTCCTTCACACAATTTAAATCTGCACTAATCTTTGTCTCATCATAATCAATTAGATAAAGTCCACATAAAGTTCTAACACGCGATAGAGCAGCATACGCCATGCCCTCTTTGAATACAGTGCTTCCAATATTTACCAAAGCACAATCTACACTTAAACCTTGAGATTTATGTATAGTCACTGCATATGCCAAACAAATTGGAAATTGCTTACGACGGACATATAAGTCTTTCACAAGCAAAAAACGAGTTGAACATCGACTAATTTGTTGAACTTCCTCAATCCCATCAAATTTTATCCTCAAAAATTCAATCTCATCTCTATTGGTATAATTGACAAAACCAACAACATTACCCATTGCTCCATTTACCAATCCTCTTTCTACATGTAAATTTCTTCTTAAAATTATCCGACAATTTAAACATACATACAGATTTTTCTCTAAACCAGCAGTTTTAGATATAGTTTTTTGAAGAGAATCCAATTTTAATTTCAACTTTTCAGACAAAACAATAGTACTACCTTCATGCTCTATTCTATCTTTAGCTTCCAGTTTCTTAATTTCTTGATTTTCTAAATTCAACATTTTCTCATTAAAAACTGAACATTCTTTCAGAGTTGGCATCAAGCATATCACTGACTTATCTGCTACCTCTTTACTATATATTCTCTCAGGAACATTATCTTCATTAGGAAACAGCTTGGAAAGTAATCGAGTTCGTAGAGTGTGTTTCGCATCTTCAGTTAATTTTCCAATCCTAATATCTTGAAGAATACTTCCATATTTAGTATCCTTTGCCTGTCGCATATTTTGAATCAGTTCAGTATATTTGAAATGTGACCATATATTTACATTTCCAATACTGCCCAGGCACTTTCTGGTCTCCTCATGTGTAACAGTTTCAAATACAGGTTGTCCTTTCACAGGAGTCAGCTGCAGTAGATCTCCAAAAACTATGACATGTTTACCTCCAAATAACACATCATACTCGGTCTTAAGTGTCTGTTGCATTCTTAAATGCACAAAAGCAAGCATTAAATTGGAGACCATGCTTACTTCATCAATAATAAGAAGTTTCATTATTTTAAGGACTCTAGAAACTTCAAAACAAGCTTCTCCAGATAGCTTCTGATATTGTAATTTATTTTCATGTTCAACTGGCAGCATCAGCAAACGATGTAAAGTAACACCTTTTATATTATGTGCTGCCAATCCAGTTGGAGCAGTAACAACACACGACAGTGTTGACTGAGTTGTTTGCTGTAAATATGTAGTAATTCCTTTAATTAGGAAACTTTTACCAGTCCCAGCTTCTCCACTTACATATAATCGAATAGGTTCAAATGACATACATGAGCAATCTTTTCTCTCATGACGAAAGCCATGCTCAATGTGCTCTGTCACTTCATCATATATCTGTCTTTGCTCAACATTAAACTGTTTCTTTAATTCTTCTAAGTCGATTACTTCCTCTTGACCTTGCTGCATTGCGCTTTCCACCTCATCCATGGCGGTGGCTGCTTCATTTTGAATAATTGGTTGTCCCAGTGGATCTTGACTTAATGATGCCGAACTTTGACTACCTTGTGAACTATCTCTAGCAATCTCTGCTGCAATTGTCGCTTCTTGCTCTATTTCGTCATTCAACATTTGGAGATAATTGCTGAAAACAGGACATTCAATACTACTTTTAGATGCGTTGAATGAATCTTCATAACTATCAAAGTCTCCAAGTAGTTCCTCTTCTCTACGCCATGGTTTAAAGAGTTGCAAAAGAGCAAAATAGTAAAATTCTCTTTTATCAGGTGTTTCGCAACTCAGTTTCCGATGATTTATCAAGTGTCCTTTTCTTTGTTTTACCAGACATCCTTCATGTCCAATTACAGCATGTACACTTTTATCAATATTCTCTGTAACATTTCTCTTAAAAGTATAATTTTGAAGTATTTCATAGAGACAAATGTTTTCAAGCACAGTACTTCTATTTGGATAGTATGTATCCAACATATTTGTTTTCAAAATGTCTGTACTGTTTGGTTCTTTCTGGGCTAAATACTCAATTTCTTGCACAGGTTTCAGAACACGGTTTCGTGTTTCTGCTAGGCCCAAACTCACCCAGAGAATAGTCCTTGATGTCGCATAAAGACTTGCTGATGATAATCTGTCACAACATTCATATGCTCCAATTTCTCGATGAGACAGCATCTTCAAACTGTACGTATATAATTTCTTGCTCAGGCTCTTTTCATGAGAAATGTCTTCCCACATCTCCTTCAGTTCCGTCTTTTCAGATTTTGTGATGTAAGACGTTACATATCGAGCCACAGCAATAGAGTTGTCTGCAACATATTGTATGTCCATGTTAGCATTCCACATGGACAAAATGACTGGGTTATAGTCATTAATATATTTCGATTCTTCACCTCTTCTTAAATTTTACGTATTTTTAGGTGACCTCCTTCTGATATTATGTCGCAAACATGACATCAAATTGTTGACTCTTCCTTTTGAAAGTACCGGTCGTGCAAATCCAAAGCGACATTTGGTGTAAAATTTGCTCTTTGATTTGAATTTTCGCCGACAATATTTTCCACAGCGATGACTTTGAAAACGTAACACTTTTCCTCTTAAGTCCTTATCAGTGCTACTATTAGGTATGTCACAAGTGGCATACTGTTCAATAAAAGACAGTACAGTCTCATCCAAGTCTATTCCAAATTTAGGAGCATCCTTGATCCATAGCAGCATATGAATATGAGGAGCACCTCTTGCTTGATATTCTTTTCTCCAAAAGAAATCCAGTACTTCACCAAGAGGCAGATTTTTCTTGTTAGTAATGAAAGACATCATAGCTTCAAATCTATGATTAAAATACCTGCAAACATTAACTGGATCTAATGAACACAGTTCTCCAGGTGTCTTGTAGTTTATGTTTTCTATGTTTGCATTCGCCTCCCGAAGAAATTCAATTAAATCTTCCCAAGCATACTCTGCACAGCTTAGAGTTAAAAACCATGTTGGTGCTCCTAAGTTTCTAAGCATGCACTTCAAATCTCCATGACGACGGTACCAATACTCATTAGTACCCCGCTGACAAGCCATTAAATTAATTAAATGAGAATCCAAAACACTATCTTTCTGATGCACTTTATCCATAAATTCCTTTGCTGAAATATTTTGCAGATGTACACCACTTTTTAAGATATGATTTACTGCATAAGACAGACCAGATAAGTCACTCTCAAACAGAAGATGAAACAGATATGGAATGCATTGGCAAAACCTTGGATCTTCTGCATATAATCTTGTTGTCCGGTACTCAGATGCAGGAATCTGCATAGGCCGATCATCATATCGTGTACCTTCACCTGTAGGAAATAACTGTGGAAAACAACGACCTTCCAAACTTTCTTCCCAGACACTAATAAGATTTCCTTTCGCCTTTTTCATCTGAAATAATTCAATAGCATTCCCTATTGCTTCTTTGGAATGCAGTGGATGAACACTGTAATGTTCATAAATTTCTTCAGATCTGGATACATCAACTTTTTCAATTTGTCCACTACACAAATCACTATCCTCTTCTTCACTTACATCTTCTTGTTCTACGTATACATCTTTGTAATACTTATTATTTTGCACTAAATACAACGTTGCCTTTTTCACTTTCCTAACATCCACTAAATCTTGCCAGATTTTCTTACTCTTTGTAGGTACACCATTAACTAGAATAACTAGAGGTTCCTCTTCTACATTTTCAACACCAATTGTTTCCATATTTTTTTTAAGATCAAGAGGCAAATACACAACTCTACCCTTTAATCCTCTTAGTAAGTCTGAAGGATTTAATTTACCAGTCTTAGGCTCCATTCGAACAATAGCCTGAAAAGGATGTACACATTGAATCAGAATCGTCTCATAAGTATTTAAATCCATCAATTCTGATGGAATATTTACCAACTCTAGATTATTATGAACAGCTCTAGCAGGCATTTTATTTTCATTTAATTTATTATAACAATATTTACAAACACGTTGCTCAAAACCCAAATCAAAATAGTTTTCCACCAACAAATAAGTTGCAAAATCTTTCCATTGACCATTACTTTCATCTTCACTTTTTAAATATAAATCAACTAACCTCGTTTGACTTTTGTAATGAATGCGTCGGCAACAGACACAAGAAAAATGTGGTTTCTCACCTGCAATTACCTTAAACTTTATTATTTCTTGTTCAAAATTTTCAATATTTACATTCCCAACATTTTCTAACACATTTCCTTCTATAATTATATCACCTTCTGCATTATCTTCCTCGGGACCAAAATAACTTACCTCAATTTCTGCACAAATCTTCTTAACATCTAATTCACATCCATACAAAAGAGCACTATTTAACTGTTTAAGTTTAAGTGCTGGACTTTTTGCATAGTACAACTTTCTCACTAATTTTCTCATTTTAGTATGATGCACTGCTAACATCCGGAAGTGATGAAACACACTCTGGCATACTTTTTTAGAGAGACAAGCCAGAGAATGGCCTTGCAGACCTATTTTCTCGCACACTCTGCATTCATCTAATTCTTGCAACATTTTAATTTTTTTCTTTAGACTTTCTTTAGTATACTTAGGTAAGAAATTGCGAAAGAAATCAATTGAATCCTGTCGTACACTACAAATACTACTACAATTCCAACTGTAAACAGGAGCATTAGGACGTCCCTCTAAAGCTTCTCTAGCCATAACATCTTCTGCATTTCTAACCACAATTTTCTCTTTCTCAATAACACAACCATCCTTCACCTCATACGCTCAACCAGTGGTGTCAACTGCATGCAACAGATCGTTACTTTGAAAGTAACTCTCTTCATTAAAAAATGGCTCAGAAGTTGAAGTATGCATCCACTTCCCAGAAAACACTTTACAAAAATTACTCCTATTTATATGTCTCTTCCATTTACTTTTACCTTTGAAAACTCGAATCGCCTTATTTAAAATATTTATTCTATTAAGTATTAAAATAAATAATTTTCGTTTTGTCTCAAATGCGCGCTCAACAAAACCCTCTATATATAGTTTTTTTTTAAGAAAAACAGATCTTTTTTTAGAAACTTTCTCCTTTTGTAATAAATTCGCAACGACTCTGTTGTAAAACATACGCTTCCTGATTTGGCTGAATTGATTGCTCCGGGTTTTACTGTACTGACTTTCATCTTTCCTAATTCCAGTAATAGTACTTTGTTTAACTCCAGATCTCCTTTTAGATGATGAAATCGTTTTCTCCTTCTGAACTTCAATATTTACATTTTTCCTTCCCAAAATGCTTTTAAAAAACTTTTTAGTTTGCTTACCAGGAGCACTCTTCTTTGTATCCGTCCTCTCAGTCTTTGAAAATAATTCTGTACTTTTCTTCTTTAAACTGTACGTCCGTTTGTAGAGTTTCTTTTTTTCAATTCTGGTCAGCATCTTAATTTAAAATTTTGATGAGATTGTGAACCTGTAAGACACAAAAATAACAAATATGATAGTTCACTACTAGCATATACCGTACAAATTAAAACCACACATTCATTTTCTAATAAAATACAGATAATAACAGAAAATCTCTGAACAAAGTAGTAAATCCTGTAGTGAATTTTCCTTGTAAATTTATCACACTCTATATTTCTTTAAACTTTATAGACAATTTTTTAAAAAAATTTAAAAGCATACAAACAGTACACTTTTTTCAAGAACTATGGGTCATCATAACTGTTTTAATCTTTTTTTCTACAATCTCTTTTACACTTCATGAGAACATATCTTATCACTCTCATGAAGCACTTCATCGACGAATATATCAAGAAAACTATCATCACGAATGCTTTGCTATCATTTTTTTAAATTTATTTTAAAGTTCATAATTTAAAAGAACTTCTAACATCAGTTCATCAGGGACTTCTCCAAGTCCATTGTCCTCCTCTTCTATCAGCTCTAAATATGCTGAATCTAATGAAATGTCCATAAAATAGTCATTTTCATCTGCTTCCTCTCCAACAACCGCGTCTAATATTTCCTCCATCAGTTCATTTATAATTTCAAAATGCACTTCATTTTCTTCAAAAAAATTCTCCATTGTATTTTTTCAATAAATTCTTCTTTATCCTTTTAAAAAAATATAAAGACTAAATTATATCTTTGTCCATAAGTGTATAATTGAAAACTACCTTTACTAATTTTTAAACTACAGATAATTTTATAATCTCTAACTTATTAACTCTATAATTTGTAAGATACCACATTCCTCTTGTTTTGAAAAAGAAATTGGCAATATAACTCTAAACATTGACACTGTGCTTTTTTTAAAATTAAATAATTACTGTTGATAAAAGACATTTCACTGTAAAATTTATTTTTAGATTTTCTACATATTTGAAATATTTATTACCTGTACAATAATTTTTAGAGACCCATTTCTTTTATTTCATCACTACAAAGTGCAATATAAATTTATGCACTCTAAAGAAAAGGATCACACTATACAAACCATTTAATTTACTTTACAGATTACTACTTCCCACAGAGACAGTTCCATTTATATTACAACAGTATACTCAGCATGTCAATGTCTTAGCATATGCAAAATGTCATACTTACCATGAACAACCACCTCATAAAAAAACTCTACATTAATATTTAAAAAAGTGCCTATACATAGTATATTCACAGATATGCAGGAAACATGAGCATTACATTTAGATCCATATCATAATACCTCTCTGTAATTAAAAATGGAACACTGCCAAACATAATACAACAACATTTTAAAAATAATGAGCACTTCACAAGTATTATTAAAACAAACCTGAAAGAATTATACTCCAATGATTTCTAAATCTGAACTCCTTGCAAAAGAACACATATCCCAAGCTCATTAAAACATAATTTGAACTGTCAATGGAGAACATCTCAAAAAACATATGTAGTATAAGCAGATAGAACCACATGTGAAAAATTTAAGATAAAATCATGTTCAAAACATTTACAAATTATTCTTTATTATTTTCATCACCACCCACAGAAATTGCCAAAGCATAAAAAAGAACTCACCTGAAAAAAAGAATATATACTCTCAATATATAACTTCAACAGGTTGATCCTTACAGGCACCAAACACTCTATAAATGGAAAAAAATATGTTTTATTAACTTATTACAAACTTATTTCCTACACAATATACAATCATTATAGCACTGAACAAGCATAAGTAATAAGATTCCCAAAATCCTCTCCATTATAAATAAATACAAAATTTCTCATTTATAAAAGCATTGTGCCACAGATATGTTACTTTTCCCCATGTTAAAATTCATGCACCTACAACAGTAGCCTTTCAAAACTAAAAGGCCAAGTCACAAAAAAAACAAAAGCCATATTTATGAAAACATTGCGCCACCACTGCGTCACTTTTAGCATGGGAAAAGTGACGCACAGGTGGCGCAAGGCCGTCATAAATAAGGCCCCATGTCCATAGACAAAAACTACAGGGCCAGCATTATACACATGCAAACAGTACACTTGCACAGAACCACAAAACCACAAGAGCCACCATGTTAATATATATCCTTAATATAATAAACCTCTGAGAATGGATACATATTTCCGTGGCAAACTACTAAGCAATATTTAAGTGACTAGACTCCTAGAAAATTTATCAAGTCATTCTGCTCCTCTCCACTGCATAGCCGGCGACCTAATTCTGTGGAGTTACTATACAACCGGCAGTGCTGCGCCGTTTCCTTTACCATCTTGGTAAATTCAAAATGGATGTCCCTCCTGCCTTCGCAAACGAGCCGGACCACATAGAACTATTTCGACAGAGAATGCTTCTGTACTACGGCACCTTAACACTCTCAACTTTGAATACTTCATATCGATTATCATTTCGATATTCGTATTTCACCTGTATGCAGCCTGTATTTCATTGCCTGAGCTGTGATTTCACGTGGGCCCTGGATTTATGTCTCTGCAACTTGGTACCTCCTGAAGCGAATTACAATCACCTCATGAATCCGTTACTTGATCATGAACAGCTTTGTTACAACGGAGGGTTTATGGCCTTTGCAGCGATACAAGGAGTTCTGGGTCATTGCAATATATTCGCAGCGGCGCAAGATTTCCTAACAGAGAGCTACATCGAAAACCCACCGAGCTACCCTCTGATGGTAAAAGACGCTCCAATAATGACAGATCATGAATGCTCCTTTCCACTTCTCAATTGGATGGCTGACATGTTTTCAGATAATAACAGTGATTTCTTGTTAGAAGCACTTGCTGCCTATTTTGCCTACACAATGGACGGTTAACTCTTTCCTAACAGAAAACTACATCGAAAACCCACCGAGCTGCCCTCTGATAATAAAAGAGGCTCCGATTTTAACAGATCATGAGTATTGCTTTACTCTTTTCCATTGGATAGCTGACATACTTTCAAATGATAAAAGTGATTTCCTGTTAGAAGCAGAAGCTACCTATTTTGCCTAAGCAATGCTTCAATAACTCTTATACAAGCCATTGACGTCCTCATTTCCTTTTGCTTCCCTATATTCTTCACATCCTTTTCCATATTTTCTTTTGAAGAACAGACCTATTGGCTTTACTAACAGTGTACATTATGATTTCGTGCTGGTTAAATTTTGGTCTTTTATGTGGACTACATTTGTTTCTTCAGCTACTCGATTTTCAACTTTATTTTTTTACAGTCTAATCTCAACAATTCTATTGCATATCTTATCTAAGGTTATTTCAAACGTACTCGATGCAAAACTCGCTAATATATGCTACATGTGCCCTAATTAATGTGTAAATTTTAAACGAGTTTTTTATAACTGTAAACGCCATTTCGCATCTCAAATGCTTATTTCCGCCTCACACGCCTCTACTCCTTTAATTTCCTATAAAATTATGTTTTTAAAAAACTATACAGAAAAATATGTTCTTTCAACAATATTTCCATTATTACTTGTGCTGTATTTCAAATGCAATACTGCAACCTTCAAAAGATATCTCAATACAGTAGTTCTCCTCAATAGTGATTTGCGCAGCATCCAACAGATTACATACATGCACCTCTCACCATTTTGTCGCTTTTGGCGCTTTTTTTTTCCTCTCACACAGTAACATAACACAAACTTGATAGTGCTTCGCATGTACACAGCTGATTGATAAAGTGATGATGTATAACCACTTGCATTTTCATATATTGTTCCTAAACTGAAAGGCCAGAGACCTTCTTCCATTTATTAAAATATGATATACTTCCTTATAAGAGTGTACAATGTTTTTTTCCAACTATATTCATTTTTCTTCAACTATAGCGTTTGTATTCCATGTACTACTGACAATACCAATTACTGTGTTTTTTGCAATTTCTGTACTCATATTACATAATGATTTGCCTTTAAAACAGTACATTTCTAAATAAACATTTCAAATATTCACGGTTTCTCTTTTAATCCATAATCTCAAGTGAAATGATTTCATATTGAAAAACTATTCATGTGTTCCACGTAACCTCAGCTGTACTGCTCGGGACCTTATTTATGAAGACCTTGCGCCGCCGGTGCCTCATTTTTTAAAATGGGAAAAAGTGACGCACCGGTGGCGCAAGGCCTTCATAAATGAAGCCCAGAATGTTTTCTTTTCTCGACCTCACTTACTGATACTAGAACCTGCAAGCCAATTACGGCCCGTGAACTCTTTCTTAGTAGGTCGCGCACCGTACAGACAGTTATACCACTGTTAAAAAATTGTTTTTACTGTTACCAGGCACCGCCACAGTTCCGCTTCACTCAGAGTTAATCACTGCTCCCACGCTTCTACAGGCCAGACGCTATGTCGTATTTCTCTTCTTATCACCCTTTCATCTCCACAATAACAAACAGTTCTCCGCCAGCCACCAGAGAACAGAGTCAGATGCAGAGGCACCAAAGAGTGAAATACGACATACCCTCTGCTCTGAGAAAGCAACCAAGCGGTAATTGAAAACGAAAACATTCAGTAGCGCTTTAAAAATAGCAATGCAATTATATAATTATTTTTTTGAAAACGTTCCAATTACTTTGATAGGACTATCTGTGTGTGCCTCCACAGCAAACTTCCTCAGCCTGGACTGAAGGCAAACACACACAGACAATAAGATAACACAGGGCAACGGAGATGGAAAACAGAAGGGACATGAAGATGCAGTCAAAAAACAGGACTGAGAGAGATATTTATATACTCCGTTTCCAACCTCAATGTACGAACACATTTACTACACAAATCTCTGTACAACCTCATGGTCAAAACTTTTCATTTTATTTCACTCGACCACCTCCCTCACCCCACCAGTGCAAACGGCGACCAGAAACCGCACTATAATTTTGACGTCTAACAGAAACTTTGTGAATACCTTAATCATTACCACTTTAGCCCCCTTCCCCGTCCCTCTCGCCCCACCCCCACCAGTGCAGGCCACGGCCACCAACCAGCCTGAAATTTTGTCGACTAACAAAAAGTTTACGAATTCATTAACCATTAGCATTTTTTCACAACGGTATCACTAGTAATTTACCATTTCTCTCTCTTTCTGCATTATCTGTGTCTCTGCTAATATCATTTCTTCATTTCCTCAACAACTTCTCTCATTATATATAAACGCTTCAAAATTTCAAAAATAATTACTCTCTATATTAAAAATATTTTTTACTGCGTATTCAACATTTAAATGGAAGAAATTACTTTTAGAAATACAACACATTATGACAGCCAAAAATTAGTTTTTACATGGAAAATCAATCATTGTTTGTGATTATACTATATTATACGGTACATGACAAAACAAACAGTTACACACTTACCTTTACCAATGCTTTGAACGATGTAGAACAGTGAAAGTCACAAAACAGATATCCGTTTGCGGAACTCTGAATAATGCTATCACTGCAACCAAAATTCAATGGCACAGATATCCAGTCAATACACACTCATATAACTCTCTTCAGCCAATCACATTTCCTCACGCAAAATTGTAAAATCAAATTTACATTTCAATTGGTTGTCCTTCACAATATTTTCAGACTCACGTGAGAGACACCCATCACCAACTGCCATCTCCGGCTGTTTCCATGGTAACACCTCATTCTGCACCTTGCTGAAGGCACAGGTCAAAAGTTCATGTCTCAACGTTCTACAGCGAACTAAGAAGACTGTTTTCCCTCCAGAAACACCTGCCAATCCACAGCTCTGTTACATGTCTTTTTTTTTCACACCCAATAGTACTTTTCGTTTAACATAAACATTAACATGCAACGTACTCTTCAATCTCCACTTATTACACTCAACCAATCATTTTTATTTTTTTAACCACACCCAGCCTCTTCCTTTTTTTTTATTTAGAATTTCAACTTCTAACTACCATTCCACTTCCAGAACCGATCGGAGGACGACTACAAATCCCTTGAAAATGAAGGTCTGGCTAATAGGACACAGTTATATTCACTGGAGTGAAAAATATGCAGTAAACAGACGAATTTGCAACCTCGGCTTACCAAATGTACACATAACATGAATTGCCAAAAGAGGATTGAAATGTCACCAATTGATTTCATTGGTGAAAACTTTTATGCATCTCCCAGAACCAGACCTTATAATTGTGCACTGTGGTGGGAACGATCTAGGCACAATCACTGGGGTAGGTCTGGAAATGCTTCCAAAAGACACCTTTCGACAATTGGTGACACTTTTTCCTCGATCTGCCTTGGTATATTCCAATATATGCCAAAGACAGAAATGGAATTGGTCCAATCAACATTGTGCACAATTTGAGAAAGCAAGGAGACATGTAAATAAATCTGTTTCTGCTTTCCTCAAAGATTATAGCATGGGTTCTATTTACCACAACAACTTGCGATACCACATGCAAGACGTCTATAGGAGAGACGGTGTTCATTTCACGAATGAGGGAAACAGAATCTTCCTCTGCAACATCAGGCTCTGCATCGGTACTTACTTATAAATGCAGAAAACACTCAATTAACACAAGGGCTCTTTTCAGAGCCACCTTATATCTAAGCACTCAAACTTCTGATTTATCTCCATTTTCACACTCTTGTAAATAGGTGTGCGCGACCGGGTGCGCGCACCCCGTTATTTTTTTTCGGAAAAAAAATATATCTTTTCGCGTTTAAGGGCCTTACTGCACACCCCGAGAAAACCTACGCAGCAAGACAATCTCTACCTTCTCCCCTTTCCATGTTTCAACGCTTTGAAATGAACAATATATTTATTCGCAGTGACAAAATGGCGGACAAAACTTCCTGATTTCCTTCGAATCGAACGTTAACAGACGTCACGCAGCAAAAAAAAATTCCGCTCACGCGCAGCCGCTTGGGTGCGCGCACGCGTGCGCGCCTATAGATATATAATTGACTTTAACTTTAATTTTCTCAACAACTACTGAACGGATTTACACCATTCCAAAAAAAGCGTAATCTGCGAACCGGACTCTACAGTTTTGCCAAATTTTTTATAAATCCATTCAGCCGTTCGACCTGTAGCCGAGTCTAAAGGTCCTATGGAAAATAACATGGAGAAAACACGTTTTGGGACCCCCCTTATATCTCAGCCCCCACTTGACCAATCCCGCCCAAACTTTCAGGGAAGGAGCGCAGCGGACCGAGCCATCTTCTTTGAGAAATTCGCTAAGATTCTTCAACCAGGGCCAAAGTTATTCCAAATAGAATGTTGAGGATTTCCTATGGAAAACAATCCTAACTATAACTACCTACTGGCGACCGCCAGTAGGTAATATATATATATATATATATATATATATATATATATATATATATATATATATATATATTTATATATATATATTACCTACTGGCGGTCGCCAGTAGGTAGTTATAGTTAGGATTTTTTTCAATGTTAAATCTCAAAATTCTATTTGGAATAACTTTGGCACCGGTTGACGAATCTGCTTGAAAATTTCCTCAAAATGGCCTCGTCAAGTTCCGGTCTTTCCCTGAAAGTTTGGGGGGGATTCGTCAAGCGGGGGCCGAGATAAAAGGGGGTCCCAAAACGCGTTTTCCCCATGTTAATTTCCATAGGGCGGTCGATTTCACTTTTAGATCGAACGGCTGAATGGATTTACACCAAACTTGGCAAAATTGTAGGGACTAGTAGCCCGATGTGCCTTTGCTATGTCTCAAGATATGTGCTCCAGTGGATTTTGAGTAATTTAGGTTCAAAAAAATATATATATCTATAGGCGCGCTCCGGTGCGCGCACCGGGGAGCGCACCAAGCGCGACACGCGACTTGCGCGCAGAAAGCTGATTGGCTCTGGGGTGTCTGTAAACTTTCTAAACAGTCTGGAGCGGCCACCATCTTGTGTCTCGGTAAAATCGAGACACAAGAGGTGGCAAAAACAAAGGGGGGAATTGACCATAAGGGGGCAGGGTAGACCCCCTCCTGACCCCCTAGGTTTAATGTGGGGGCTAAAATAGGGTCCCGCGGGGCATTTGAAAAAAAATATTTTTTTCGATTTGCGCGGAGGGAGCGCCCGGTACGCGCACTAGGAAGCGCACTGGTGAGCGAAGTAAGGGGAAATTCCAGGACCATATTTATGAAGGCTTTGCGCTGCCAGTTTTGCGCCGCCTGTGCGTCACTTTTTGTGACGCACCAGCGGTGTAAAAAAATGCGCCTCGTTGCGCTATATTTAAAAAGTTACGCATCTAGGTAGATGGGTCACTTTTTAAAACCCTGCGCCACATTATACCTGCGTCAGGCATAATGTATGCAGAGGGGGCGTTCCCCTGCAAAAAGCTTGTTAATAGCGACGCAGTGAAATCTATGAGATTTCACTGCGTCACTTTTAGGATGCTGTTGCGTCAAAATCTTGCGCCTGCCTCACAGCAGGTGTAAGACTGACGCAAGACCTTTCACCTGGTGCTTTCCCCATGTGAAAGGACGCCTTACTGGAGTAATGCGTCACTTTTGTGTTTACAGATACGTCAGAAATACTGTCGTATCTGTAACTGCTTGCGACATGATTTGTCATATATTAAATATGACACATCTGGAATGTTGTAAGGAGTGCGCACAGAAAAGTGACGCATCGCACCAGCGGTGTAAAAAAATGCGCCTCGTTGCGCTATATTTAAAAAGTGACGCATCTAGGTAGATGGGTCACTTTTTAAAACCCTGCGCCACATTATACCTGCGTCAGGTATAATGTATGCAGAGGGGGCGTTCCCCCGCAAAAAGCTTGCTAATAGCGACGCAGTGAAATCTATGAGATTTCACTGCGTCACTTTTAGGATGCTGTTGCGTCAAAATCTTGCGCCTGCCTCACAGCAGGTGTAAGACTGACGCAAGACCTTTCACATGGTGCTTTCCCCATGTGAAAGGACGCCTTACTGGAGTTGCGTCACTTTTGTGACGCACTCCAGCAATGCGTCACTTTTGTGTTTACAGATACGTCAGAAATACTGACGTATCTGTAACTCCTTGCGACATGATTTGTCATATATTAAATATGACACATCTGGAATGTCGTAAGGAGTGTGCACAGAAAAGTGACGCATCGCACCAGCGGTGTAAAAAAATGTGCCTCGTTGCGCTATATTTATAAAGTGACGCATCTAGGTAGATGGGTCACTTTTTAAAACCCTGCGCCACATTATACCTGCGTCAGGTATAATGTATGCAGAGGGGGCGTTCCCCCGCAAAAAGCTTGTTAATAGCGACGCAGTGAAATCTATGAGATTTCACTGCGTCACTTTTAGGATGCTGTTGCGTCAAAATCTTGCGCCTGCCTCACAGCAGGTGTAAGACTGACGCAAGACCTTTCACATGGTGCTTTCCCCATGTGAAAGGAAGCATTACTGGAGTTGCGTCACTTTTGTGACGCACTCCAGCAAGGCGTCACTTTTGTGTTTACAGATACGTCAGAAATACTGACGTATCTGTAACTCCTTGCGACATGATTTGTCATATATTAAACATGACACATCTGGAATGTCGTAAGGAGTGCGCACAGAAAAGTGACGCATCGCACCAGCAGTGTAAAAAGATGCGCCTCGTTGTGCTATATTTAAAAAGTGACGCATCTAGGTAGATGGGTCACTTTTTAAAACCCTGCGCCACATTATACCTGCGTCAGGTATAATGTATGCAGAGGGGGCGTTCCCCCGCAAAAAGCTTTGTAATAGTGACGCAGTGAAATCTATGAGATTTCACTGCGTCACTTTTAGGATGCTGTTGCGTCAAAATCTTGCGCCTGCCTCACAGCAGGTGTAAGACTGATGCAAGACCTTTCACATGGTGCTTTCCCCATGTAAAAGGACGCATTACTGGAGTTGCGTCACTTTTGTGACGCACTCCAGTAATGCGTCAATTTTGTGTTTACAGATACGTCAGAAATACTGACGTATCTGTAACTCCTTGCGAATTGATTAGTCATAAATTAAATATGACACATCTGGAATGTCATAAGGAGTGCGCCCAGAAAAGTGACGCATCGCTGTTTTCACGTAGCGATGCGTCACTTTTCAGAAATGAGGCCTTCAGTTTATTCACTGTGTCACCTCTACGACCCTTTCTTGCGTTAACACGTCCCTTTTGCATACATTACACCTGACGTAGGAATAATGTGGTACAGGGGTTTACAAAGTGACGTATTTACCTAGAAACGCCACTTTGTAAATATGAATAAATAAGGTGCATTTTTTATTGGACTGTTGTGTCACAAAAAGTGATGCTTTGGTGGTGTTAAAGTGACGCATGGCTTCATAAATGAGGCCTTCTGCCTCCAACTCCAGCAATGCATCTTTTCTTATCCTTCCACACCCCTGTTCCTTTTCAACATTTTCTTTGAATATCAACATTCCCCATATTCACTCTTCTTCTCCTTACTTTCTTTCCTAACACTCACCTTCTTTCAGTCCTCCTACTTCACTTCCTTTTTCCTCTCATACCTTTCTGTTCTTTCTTACTCATTCTCCTTTCAATTATCAATGCACTCTATTTCACTTACTCTTTTTCATTTTTTAAGAATATAGCTCTTTGATGAGAATTGGAGGTAGTTCTGAAAAGAACTTTTGGTTTTCTTCTTTTTTCTAAACAGGAACAAAAACAGGGAATGGAAACTGCTCAACAGGAGCAAAAAAAACCAAAAAAAATTAGGGGTGGGAAGGGCAGAGATGGTTCTCCAATGCTCGAACCATGAGCTGGACACTTTGCTCCCCATAGGTGAGGAGTTGATTGCAGTATCTGCATCTGAGGACACCATGGTTAAATGCAGGTTCAATGTTTGGCACCTGCTCCTGCGATTGCCCCCTCCCAGAAGAAGTTGCTCCTCCGGTTGATGTAGAGGCCCCATCACTGGGAACCTCTTGTGCCAGAGCCCTGACACTTTCCCGGGCAAAATTCTGGGGGTGCTTCCTCTCCACATGCCCGATCATTGTGAAGTTCCCAAAAGAGTACTTTTTCAAAGGGTTTCCTCGTGACAGCTCTTCTTTGCAGATCCTGCACTGCACTTTTGGAGCATTTACCTTTTTTAGTCCAGGTGGGATTATAAAAAATTTCCAAATGAAATGTTCCTTAACTTTTCGTTGATGAGGCTCTTCATTGATGAATTCTGGTTCATCCTCACTGCTGGATTGTCTGGCAGCCATGGTAAAACCAACAAATATCCAGGAGCAAAAAGGCAGGTCTTGCAGTCACAAAAGTGAAAGAAGAAGTGAAGGAAATGGGTGGGGATTTCATTCTTTGTAAAAAAAAACTGTTAGCAACCAATGAAAAGTGTTATTTTAAGATCACATGACCCGACGCGCTTACGCTGCGCGCTCCAGAGCGCTTCCGGGTGCGCAAACGCGGCACGAACGTAGGCGCTTCCGGGGCGCATACGTGGCGCGAACGTAGGCGCTTCCGGGTGCGTTTATGCGGCGCAAACGTAGGCGCTTCCGAGGGCGCTTACTTTGCGCGCCGAAGTGACGTCATCAAACTTTCACGGAAATGCATAATCATTTTCCTTATAAAAAAAAACTGATTTTATTTGTATGGTACGAAATGTTTTGCATTATTATTAACTTTTCATTCATATTTTTTTTCACGAACGAAAGTAGCGCTCTGGGTGCGCTTTCTGGTGAGCTTACCGGTGAGCTTACCGGAAAGCTTACCGGAGAGCTTACCGGAGAGCTTACCGGAGCGCGTACCCAGAGCGCAAAAGAAAAAAATTATATAAAAAAAATCAAAGGGGGCGTGGCCAAGATGGCGGTGTGAGCGGACGTGCCCTGCCGAGCTCCCGCCGCCGGACGCCGCCTTAAGCACCAAAATAGCACCTACCCGACTGAGGACGGCTCCGCGACACATCAAAACGCTGTCGCCGCTGCTGTGGCCACCTTTTCGAGCTGGAGCCGTGACCGGAGGTGACCCGACTTGGAAGGAGAGCCGCCGCGGAGCCAGCGACGGCCGGGGCCTGGCGAGACCTGCGGACCGCGAGCGAGGGTGAAAGTGAGGCCGCAGGGGGAGGAGCCAAGTACCCGCCTGAGATCGCGCACAGCGGGCAGAAGCACAGGGGGCAGGTCCGGCCCGCGCGGGGAAGCGCGAGGCCTCCCGCGATCTGACGCGGAGGCTTCTGCGGACCTGCCACCACCCACGGACAACAGTGGGACCCCTGCTGGTATCCCGCTGACACCCGTCATCAGCTTCAGCGGCGGCGCCGGATCCCGGGCGGCGCTCACAGGTGAGGGGCGCGGGAGCGGGCGCCGATCCCTGACCCCAGGCAGACCAATACAGCGGACTGGAGGTAACGGGAGGGGGTGAACCAGCGGCTCCAGGCCCCCCCCTCCCCTCCGCGGTACACCCGTTTCCCGCCCCCGGTCGGCCGGGGCTGATGACACGACCCGAGACAGAGGTCCGCCATTTTGGGTGGCCCAGCACTGACGCCACAGTGAAGTGCAACACCGGCCTGCCCCCCTGGCCTACAGCTGCTACCGCCCAGCGACCCACGAGGGGACCGGCCTCACTCTGCCCACCCGCCCCTGCTGTGGGCCCACGCAATAGACTCTGCCTTGGCCTGGGTGCCGGCTGGGGGACACTCCTAAGGGACACGGCGAGCAGGGAGCCCCCCACACTTGCCACAGCTCCTGCCTACGTGGGGAGCCCATGGTGAGGCGCTGCCCCGGGCCCCCATAGAGAGGGGCCTCCTTGTGACGGTGGGCCCTGGCTAAACTCATTGCCGCTACGCCTGGCGTGCCACCCACTCCACTGACCACGTGCTGGGCATCACGGGACTTGGCCACGCTAGAGGCCTGGGACCTCCGGTGCTAGTGGCGGCCGGTTGCCGGACGGGGGAGGGCCGCACTAGCCATGTCCAACGCCAGGACAAGGAAGGACCGCTCCATTGCGGAGCTCTTCACCCCCGGTGCGGTGGGGAGGAAGACAGATGCCGCAACGACCAGTCATCGGGCGGGCTCCGAGAAGAAAAGCCAGGCCTCTCCGCCCCAGGAACAGGTAGGCCCGGAGGGCCCGGTCACACGCTCCTTCCTAGAGTCGCTCTTCTTGGGACTGCGAGAAGACATACAGGCTCTGAAGAAAGAACTCCAGATGAGATGAAGGAGGTGCGCCGCGACACCGATGCCATTGGCGAGAGGGTGGCGGAGTTGGAGACGAAGAGCGACGCACGGGACACGGAAATTGAGGCGCTGCGACAGGAACTAGCACGCATCCACGACCAGCAAGTGGATCTCCAGACACATGCCGAGGATTTGGAGAATCGCTCCAGGCGACATAACATCAGAATCCGGGGAGTGAAGCAAGCCCCTGATACGGAGGACCTCTTTCTGTTTACGCAAGGCCTGTTCAATCACATCCTAGGCCGGCCGACAGACTCTCCACTGGGTCTAGACAGAGTGCACAGAACGGGCCCACCTAGAGCGTCAACGGCCCACCCGGCTGACATCCTGGTGTGCGTACAGGACTTTCGGACTAAAGAGGAGATCCTCAACAAAGCGCGTCAGATGTCGCCGGTGTCCTATGGCACGCACTCCCCTGCATTGTACCAGGACCTCGCGGCGCTGACTCTGGAGAAGAGACGCATCTTTCGACCTGTCACAGCAGAACTGCGTAAACGCCACATCTCCTACAGCTGGGGGCACCCCTTTAGACTAGTGTTTAAGATGGGCAACACTCTCCACCAGCTGCGTTCCCTCCGGGAGGCATGTGGCCTCCTGAACATTGAAGAGCCGACGGAGACTGAGACCCCGGGGGCTGGGGGCACCGCCGGCGAGGAAGCGCCGGGGCGACGGCGGCAGCAGCGGTGGCGACACAGGCCGCGACGTCCCGCCACTAAAGAAATAGAAGAAGGTCAGCGGGCGGCTGTGGAGACCGTCGCACAGGGCCTGGTGAACCGCGACAACGACTGACCTCCCGGCCAGAGACACACAGATCTGCGGGGTCACAGCCCGGCCGGGACTGCTCACTCCGGCGGCGGGGGCGAAGCCTCTCGAACCCGCACTTTCCTTCGCTACCTGTTTGGTGGCCGACTCGGACGGAGACGTGCTCTGTCCGCTGACATCGTCGCCACCGCCTACACTCCCAGTAACTACCTTACCACAGATCCAGCGGATGACCACCTGGATCTGGGACTATAACGGATCAGACTTCTTTGTGGTTGGGTTGATTTGGGTGGAGGTTGGGAAGAGGGGGGGGAGTTACATCGGTGTTTGCACACTTTTCAACGTTTGGACAATGGGGCAGGGGGGGTTCCGGGAGGGGGGAGTTAGGCAGGAAGGGGGTACTGGGCAGGAAGGGGTTGCACCAAAGGGGAGGGGGATCCGGGAGGGGGGAGTTCCTCCAGTTGAGGTGGGGATGGGGGGGGCAGTTGGGGATGGGGGGGAGTTGGGGGAAGAGGGGGAGGGGCGGGGGGGCTCTCCTTGTACAGGGGATGCTACCACCATGGACGGAGTCGGTAGGACTCCCAGCGCAGTGTATTCCACGGTCCGTTGGCTCGCAGCCACCGCCTTCGGGTGGGGATTGGCATCTTCCTTATTACAACTAGAAAAACAACAAGAAAGTAGCCTGGTCCCAAATCGATGCTTGTGTGCCATGTAGAGCCTAGAACCTAGAATCCATTAGTGACACTTGAGTGAAAACACTGAGCTAGAAAAAATCCCATCAGCCCACCCATTTGGTGGAGTATCGTCACGTGGGAGATGTATCATGAATCCAGATCTTAGTCAAGGCATCCAATGTTGATGCAAAAGATGGATTCTGTAGATATAGTCTTAGCCCACAGTGTTTCACTGGTGATGCCAATGGAGTGCAGTGCAGGTGAAAACAAGTAAAAGTGAATATAAAATTGACTCAAAGAACCAAAATTGAATTTATTGGGTATGGTGCTAGGGTCAAGATTAAAACAACAGAGCCCAATAGTTTTAAATAATAACTATATTGGGGCGTGATGTGGTGGGGTCGACATGTTTCAGCTAGATGGACAATTGGTCCTAGCTTTCTTCAGGACCTAGTGAATACTGCGACTGCAAATGAAAAGTGAATTACAGAAAATAATGAGCTTGTACACTTGTAATGGATGAATCCTACCAGTCACTCTGAGCCCAGATGTATACTAGTGGCAATCCAATCATGCGGTCTTTCCTATAACAAAAAGAAAGAGTGTACAACTCTGTCAGAGGTATATAATGGTATCTAGGATACAACAGGCAAGACAGGCACACAAACAAAACAGAGGAGAAACTTTCCTCAGTGAGCAGTAGTCATACGGTACTACCTGGTATTCTGTGTATAAATCACAAAACATTCAAAGATATATTAACTCACCCAGCTTTTTGTGGGATTAAGCCTCACCTCACCCGGCACCCACTCGGGAAGAAGGAGGCCCGCTCTGTTAGAATGGAAATAAAATAAGCACCTCAGAAAGATATCAAAGGTACTAGGGTCCATGTGGTCACCTACTTCCAATATTTAACTAACAAAATCTAGTTGTAAAAGAGGGAGACTCAACCTTTTTAGAACACATGACATGGGTCAGTTACTTCCACTTCCACTCGGACGTAGGAGCTGAGGTACCGACATAGAGGTAGGATGCTCTTTGCTATGACCCCTAGTCTATGTTTAAGGACCTGCAAATAGATACTGTTTGATTTGACATTTCTGTCATCTTATTGCCATGCTCTTAAGCCATACTTTCTATACAGTTATGTAGTTTTGGCTTTTCCTTTTTGACTAACCCTGAATAGTTTATGTCATGTGTTCTAAAAAGGTTGAGTCTCCCTCTTTTACAACTAGATTTTGTTAGTTAAATATTGGAAGTAGGTGACCACATGGACCCTAGTACCTTTGATATCTTTCTGAGGTGCTTATTTTATTTCCATTCTAACAGAGCGGGGCCTCCTTCTTCCCGAGTGGGTGCCGGGTGAGGTGAGGCTTAATCCCATAAAAAGCTGGGTGAGTTAATATATCTTTGAATGTTTTGTGATTTATACACAGAATACCAGGTAGTACCGTATGACTACTGCTCACTGAGGAAAGTTTCTCCTCTGTTTTGTTTGTGTGCCTGTCTTGCCTGTTGTATCCTAGATACCATTATACACCTCTGACAGAGTTGTACACTCTTTCTTTTTGTTATAGGAAAGACCGCATGATTGGATTGCCACTAGTATACATCTGGGCTCAGAGTGACTGGTAGGATTCATCCATTACAAGTGTACAAGCTCATTATTTTCTGTAATTCACTTTTCATTTGCAGTCGCAGTATTCACTAGGTCCTGAAGACAGCTAGGACCAATTGTCCATCTAGCTGAAACATGTCGACCCCACCACATCACGCCCCGATATAGTTATTATTTAAAACTATTGGGCTCTGTTGTTTTAATCTTGACCCTAGCACCATACCCAATAAATTCAATTTTGGTTCTTTGAGTCAACTTTATATTCACTTTCACTTGTTTTCACCTGCACTGCACTCCATTGGCATCACCAGTGAAACACTGTGGGCTAAGACTATATCTACAGAATCCATCTTTTGCATCAACATTGGATGCCTTGACTAAGATCTGGATTCATGATACATCTCCCACGTGACGATACTCCACCAAATGGGTGGGCTGATGGGATTTTTTCTAGCTCAGTGTTTTCACTCAAGTGTCACTAATGGATTCTAGGTTCTAGGCTCTACATGGCACACAAGCATCGATTTGGGACCAGGCTACTTTCTTGTTGTTTTTCTAGTTGATGTAAGGGCCTAAGTTGCCCTGGTCGTTAAAAATGCCCTTCTTGACCCTCCCACTGTATTTTTTCATCTTCCTTATTACCCCAGACATGACACGACACCTAACAGTGCTCTCGCTTAATGTGCGGGGTCTCAACAGTCCGAACAAGCGCAAGGCGATACTATCCTTTCTCGAGCGTTCCAGGGCGGATATCTGCCACCTCCAAGAAACACACCTTGTCCGCAGCGACCAGCATAGACTCAAATCGCGCGCCTTTCCCTGGCAGTTCTTCTCCTCATCCCTGAAGAAAGCAGCCGGGGTAGCGATTCTAGTAGCTAAATCATTCGAGGGGAGGGTCCTCCAGAAAGAAGCTGAAATTAAAGGGCGGCTTCTACTCTATAGCTTCCAGATTGCAGGCCATACTTTGCTTGTGGGTTCGGTCTATGGCCCGAATGAGGGGCAGGAAAGATTCCTACATACGGCACTAGAGACCGCAACATCTACCACACACACTCACTTATTACTGGGTGGAGACCTCAACATTGTATTTCATAACACAGCAGACCGCTCAGGCCAGAGATCCGGGCAGGTGGGAGCACTCACGGCTGCAGGACACGCACACATAGCAGACTTGGGCCTCATAGATTTATGGCGACACACACACCCCCAGACAACAGCCTTCACGTATTACTCGGCGGCGCACAAGACGTATGCGAGGCTGGATTATTTTCTGTGCTCCTCTCAACTGGCGCTACAGGTCAAGGAGGTGGAGATAATGCCAGCCGCGCTATCGGATCACTCCCCAGTGGTAGCGACACTTCGTGTAGGAGCCATGCCAGCTCCACAACGACACTGGAGGCTGCGAGATAGCCTCTTGCAGCTGCCCGACACTCAAACGAGACTCACAGCCGCGATTGACCACTTTTTGGAACACAACGCCAATGACGACACCACGAAGGCCACTCAGTGGGCAGCCCTCAAAGCGGTCCTACGCGGGGAACTTATCTCCATAGCCACCGCAAACAACAGAGAAAGGGCTCTAAAACGTGCCGAGCTTACCCAACGGGTGGCGGAACTGGAACAGATGCACCAACGCACAGGGGCGGCAAGGGCATGGCGCCAAGTATGCGCCGAGCGGAAAATGTTGGCAGCTTTGGATCCGGACGTGGCGGAATACGCCGCTATGCGCCTCAAGCACGTATATTACACCGGAGGCAACCGCTGCGGGAATCTTCTGGCGAGCAGACTACGGGCGCAAACCCAACGACAACAGGTGCGCTCTCTCCTGTCGGCTAGTGGCGGTCAGATCACAGAGGACGCAGCGATTGCAGCAGCCTTCGGCAACTTTTATGCGGCACAATACGACGCGGACCACCTGGACCCAACTGCCGGACCGACCTACTTGCAGGGTGCGGAGCTCCCCGCCCTCACCCAAGCCCAAGCGGACTTTCTGGAGCGGCCCATAGGCCTGGAGGAAGTCATCTCTGCTATTGCCCGCCTCAAAGTGGGGAAATCCCCGGGACCCGACGGCTATACTGCGGCCTTCTACAAGACCTTTTGCCAGCAGCTAGCCCCCCTCCTGCGCGACCTGTTTAACACCTTTGACACGCCTGGTGCCATCCACCCGGACCTGCTGGAGGCGTCTATCTCTGTAATTCCCAAACCGGGCCGTGACCCGGCGGCATGCGGCTCATACAGGCCCATCTCGCTGCTGAATGTAGACTTGAAGCTCTACACTGGCATACTAGCAGGCCGCATTGCACCATACATGCAGCAGCTGATAGACCCTGACCAGGCGGGCTTTATCCCCCAACGGCAGACCAGCGACAACACCAGGCGAGTGTTGCACCTCATTGAGGCCAGGTCGCGCACTAAACCGGGCTGCATGCTCCTCACCATCGATGCGGAGAAAGCATTCGACAGAGTGCATTGGCCCTACCTCGACCAGGCTCTCCGCCACTTCGGATTTGGGGAGAAACTCCGCCATCGCATCTTCAACTGCTACCGCCGGCCCAATGCCACGGTAAGGGTGAACGGTCATACCTCCCCGAGATTCGATATTGGCAGAGGCACGCGCCAGGGCTGCCCTCTCTCGCCGCTCCTATTCGCACTGTACATGGAACCGATGGCTCAGAGGGTGCGGCAGCAAGCGCTCATATCTGGCATCAAATTTGGTGCCGACACGCACAAAATCAGCCTATACGCTGACGACGTTTTGCTGTCCCTCACTGACCCGATGCAATCCCTACGTGCTCTCTTTGTGGAGCTTCACACCTTTGCCCTGGCCTCGGGTTTTAAAATCAATGAAGCGAAATCCGAAGCCCTGAACATCTCCCTGAGCCCGGACGTGGTGGCCGAGATTAAGTCCGAATTCAAAATACAATGGTCGGATGCAGCCGTCCCGTACCTGGGCGTCCGCCTGGCTCCTACTGTCCGGGGTACTGCGCGAGTCAACTATGAGGCGCTCACAATCAAACTCCGGGAGCAGCTCCAGCGTTGGAAGCCGCTTACATTGTCGTGGCTAGGCAGAATTGCCGCAGTCAAAATGACACTGCTACCGCAGATCTTGTATCTGTTCCAGACGCTCCCCTTAAATCCCCCGGCGGGTTGGCTTCAGCAGACCCAATCGGAGCTGTCGCGATTCATTTGGAACGGCCGGCGACCGAGGTTTAAGCATACCCTCGCCACTCTGCCCCCAGCGAACGGGGGGGTCGGTGTGCCCGACCTCACCCTGTACTTCCAGGCGGCGCAACTGCGCACCTTCGTGGAATGGTTTCAACTGGAGTCCGGCAAGCACTGGCTCTTCCAGGACCAGGCAGTGGCCGGCCGTACCCTTCAAGGCGTGCCTTTCCTGCCACGCCGACACCGGCCCCCTAACCTGTACGCCTCTGAAATCACAAGCACCGCCCTGAGAGTGTGGGATAGAGTGGCCGTGGCCAGGGGACTGACCACCTTTCCCTCGCCTATGACCCCCATTTTCGAGAACCCGGACTTTACGCCAGGCTTAGACGTCAGAACGTTTACGACATGGCGGACGACGCCCTGTAGAGCGGCGGGACACATGTTCGACCTCAAGGGGATCCTCCCGTTCCAGCAGGTCAAGGCGGACTAAGGTGTGGCCGAATCGGAACGCCTACAGTACCTGCAGGTGCGGCATTGGGTGCTCCACCCCTCGATCCAGCCCGGGGCCCAACGGCACCTCACGCCCTACGAAAGGTGGTTGCTGACACGCAACTCGGATAAGAAATTGATTTCGGACCTCTATCAACAACTACTTCTCACTCAGGCACACACATACAACGCGGGTCAGGCCAGGTGGGAAAGGGATCTGGGACGGCAGCTTACAAGGAAAGAGTGGGAGGGGGTGTACCACAGGGCCAGACACTCGGCACACCACACCGGGCTCACCGAGACACTAACTAAAGTAGCCACATACTGGTACCACACCCCTGAGAGATTACACCACTGGGATGCCCGAGTAAGCGACAGATGCTGGCGGGGGTGCGGGGAACTAGGGACACTGGAACACTTGCTATGGAGCTGCGAGGCGCTTCGCCCCTATTGGAACCCTATCCTGGACCTCATAGACGCACATCTAGATACACAACTGCCGCGCTTCCCAGCATACATTATTCTAGGCCTCCCGAACGCCCTCATGTATCCTCTGAAGTCCTGGAGGGGACGGCTGATCGCACTTGCGCTAGGGGCAGCGGTCCAAAACATTGTGGCCCACTGGAGAGCAGTTCAGGCTCCGCAACAACTGGGGTGGCTCCACCGGCTCTGGGCGATCCTGGGAATGGAGAAATTGTCACTGGCAGCGGCAGGGAGGGGAGCGGACTTTGCGGAGCTCTGGCGACCGTTCCTCGCCCTACTTACCGGGGAATTTCGTGAGGTGAGCTGCCCACGCTACCTGCGTCTGCTGCGCCTTGCGGAAACACCTCTCCCAGAACCCAAGACACGCGCCCACAGGCGTACAGGCCCAACGCGCGCAGCACCACTTGACCGTTAATGGAAGACAATAGCCGATTGATTATTCCCGGATTTGGACAAGGAGAGGGGAGGGTAAGGGTGGGAAGGGTAGGGGGGTTGTTTACAGTTCTTTGTTTCTCTCAGGTTGCACTAGTACTACATAGCTTGCACCGCTATAGCACCTCTTATGACGCGGCCGGCCCAGTTGGGCTGTAGGCGGCTTGCTGTGTTAACAGACAATGTGCCCGCTGGCCATGTTATGGGTATCAGTGGGGTCGCTGACTTAGGCCTCCCCGGAGTGGTGTCGGCCCCTATAAATATCTCGGAGGTGCATATTGTTTGCCTGTGCTCAATAAAAGATTTAATACATAAAAAAAAATCAAAAATAAATACTTACACAAAACAGCAAATTGTAAAAAAAAAAAAGGATAGAAACTCAATATAGAAAGGAATTAGCATTTAAAAAACCTTTGAAATTCACTGAAAAAAACATAGGTTTCACACCAGTTATAGTTAGGAATTAGCATTTAAAAAACCTATTAAATTCACTGAAAAAACCATAGGTTTCACACCAGTTATAGTTACCTGGAAATTTTACTGACATAAAACCATTGAAATTCCCACGTTATAGTTAGTTGGACTCACTATAACTTGCGCGCCTGCAATGCACTGCTGATGACGTCACATATTACATCACTCATGACATGGTCAGTGACATCCGCATGACATCACTGAAGACTCCATCCTTGTGACAGAGTGACAGACCTCCTTTCAGTGTAATATAAGCCTTGAAACACATACTCAAAAATAGTATTTAACATTTTCAAAAAAGTGGAGATACCCATACCAGTTACAACAAACAATTCAGTAATTCCACCATCTATATACACATCCATTCATTCACAAACAGTTCTATATAGTCACTCATATATATACTCACTCATCATATGTAGTGATACACCTATACATCCTGTTACACACCGACAGTCATCCAAAAGTTACTCACTCACATACTCACACATGCAAATAAACTATTGAACATCCATTTATTTGCATATACAAGTATACACACACTACCACCTTACTTCTAAGGGAACTTACACATACTTACTCTCTTAAACAATCACTTATAGAAACACATACTTAATTAAACAGGAACTCTTACAATCTCTCACCCTCACATATCCTCACTTATATACATCAATACTCACATATACTAGATTAAAACATATGTCGTTACTGATAAAGACACTAGTGACACAGTCATTCACTCACTAACACACACATATACACACTCATCCACCCATACAGTCCTGCACATATGCTGTTTTCAAAACACATACAAACAGTGAGTCAGTCATTGATGCATCTATGTGCTAAGTAATACCCCCACCAAACCCTACAGACACTCATACTGATACTAAAAAAATATCTAATAACCCCTATACACACACATATAGCTACTCACCAACCCATGCAGCCACTTATACACAAAGTGAAACACTGATACATATATTTAAATATTTAAAATTTATTCGCTAATATATGTATTCACTAAGATACATTTAATAAGCCAGTTAACCAATCAACTTTTTTTTAAAAACATCCATTTACACACTTATTAAAACATGTATTCTTCCATCGACCTTTACATATACATATATAAAACATATTTATTTTTCAGAAAGACACACATTCACTGGATGGTGTCATCAGTGATGTCATGAGTGATGTCACTGACCATGTCATGAGTGATGTAATATGTGACGTCATCAGCAATGCATTGCAGGCGCGCAATTTATAGTGAGTCCAACTAACTATAACGTGGGAATTTCAATGGTTTTATGTCAGTAAAATTTCCAGGTAACTATAACTGGTGTGAAACCTATGTTTTTTTCAGTGAATTTAATAGGTTTTTTAAATGCTAATTCCTAACTATAACTGGTGTGAAACCTATGTTTTTTTCAGTGAATATATATATATATCATATATATATATATTGTATATATATATATATTACCTACTGGCGGTCGCCAGTAGGTATATATAGTTAGGATTTTTTTCCTATGGGATTTCTGAAAATTCTATGTCGAATAACTTTGGCGTTTGTGGACGGAATTGGCTGAAATTTTCAGGAAAATGGCAGCCCCTGAAAATTTGGGGGGGTTTCGTCAAGGGGGGGCCGAGAAAAAAGGGGGGTCCCAAAACGCGTTTTTCCTATTCATTTTTCTATAGGGCGGTTGGAATCACTTTTAGCTCGAACGGCTGAATGGATTTACACGAAACTTGGCAAAATTGTAGATATGGTTTGCCCGACATGCCTTTGCTATGTCTCAATATATGTGCTCCAGTGGATTTTGAGGAAATTAACGTTTTAAAAAATAGATATATCTGTGACAGCGCTCCGGTTAGCGCCCCGGTTCGCGTACCTGACGCGTAACGGAACTTCGTGAGGAGAAGCGGATTGGCTCCCCGGTGACTGTCAACATTCTAAACAGTCCAGAGCGGCTGCCATCTTGTGTCTCGGTAGGATCGAGACACAAGAGGTGGCAAAAACAAAGGGGGAAATTAGCATAAGGGGGCAGAGTACATCCTCCCTGACCCCCTAGGTTTGATGAGGGGGCTTTAAAAGGGCCCCGCGGGGCAAAAAAATATATATTTTCTTATCGTTTTTTTTGCGGGGGGAGCGCCCGGTACGCGCACCGGGAAGCGGTCCGGGGAGCGTAATATAGGGAAAAAAGAATGAAAGAATGTTCAAATATTGTATGTTTATTGATTGTTCTTTTTGTTGTATTTTTTTAATTTTTTTTTATTTAAGTACCAACATGTAGGTACCAATGCAGAGTCTAAAAATAAATATACACCGTTTCCTTTGTAGATATCTTGCATGTTGTTTCAGAAGTTATTGTGGTATATGGAATTCATAGCATAGTCTGTGAGGAAAGCAGAAAGAACATGGAGGCAGGAGATGATAAAGAGATGTTAAATACACATTGGAGATAATATAGTGAGAGAAAGGAAGTAACTATGAGCAAACTTACTATGTAACACAAAAAAGTTGCACAGTATATTTTAAGTCTCAGTTTATATTTTATCTTTTTGGGTACTTTCATAATTTTCATATTAAAAAGAATAATGTCTCAAACAATTTTAACTTTTAAAATTTAAATTTATTGTTCAGATTTTTCAAAATCTAAGAGAATTTGTAACATTAAATCATCAGGAATGTCCTCCTTTTCATTCCAAGAATCACATTCACATTCTTCAGCACATTTTAATAATTGTTGGTCTACTGATTCATCCATAAAGTCTAGTTCTTCTTTTTCTTGGTTTGGATTGCTTTCAATCTTAATTTCAAGTGAAATTGTATTTTCTTTTTGCTGTGCTTCCATTTTCTTGCTGTAAATTGCATTACAAAAAAATATATCAGTGGAGATAGGACACTGTTGGGTTTAAGTTCAGACAGGTGCTTGTGAGTTTTTAACAGTGAAGTAATCTTTGGGCAGTGCATGGTTTCAGGCAGGAAGTAGTACTATTAAAAAGTGCCTGTGATGAAGCCTAAGTAAATTCATAATTATACCACAGAAGCCTAACTCAATCAATAATTTAAATAATTAAGTCTTTCTCAATGACTAACTCTTATAGAGGGACAGTATGTAACTATCTGAAAACGTTTTCCTTATTTAATTTAAAGTGCATAACATAGTTCTCCTTTCAAATTTTTTAAATTATATCTTACCTTTGAAAAATAAGTTAAAGTTGACAGTGAAAATGCTCTAGAAATGTACTTTAGGAAGTAGTAGTCAAAATGGCTGTGTTTCTCTCTCTTTCTTTATATATATTCAGGTACATAACCAATCAAATGTCTTGAAATAATAGTAGAAAATGAAAGTAAAATTTTAATTGGTTGTCAATTCTAACACTTCATATGTGTTTCTGTCATGTAATTTACCTCAGGATATTTAGTCAGGCCTACAGCATAATTTTCTCAATGGAATTCCATCAAATTTGGGTAAATGGTAGGGACTGCTATGTAGTAGGGCCTATTCTATATTTGATGAAAGTGTCTCCAGTGGTTTTTCTGTAAATTACTTTCCCACCTTTTTTTAGCGAGCGCTCACGGGTGCGCGGCCCGGTACGCGTACCGGCATCGTTACAGGAGTCCTCCATTTTGTGTTTCGGTAGAATTGAGACACAAGATGGAGGGCAAACAATGTTCGGAATGGGCAGAAGGGGGCACGGTAGACACTTCCTGACCCTTTAGGTTTTCTGAGGGGGGCTTAGGACGCTTATATAGGCCAACATTTTTTAAAAAATTAAAAAAATCGCAGGGGGAGCGCACGGTACGCGAACCGGGCAGCGCTCCGGGAAGCGCAACAAAGAGAAAAAAAGAAAGACAGGGTGTAAAAATGTTAGCAATTTTGATATAAATGGAAGGTAGTTCTGAAAAGAACTGTTTTTTTCTTCTTTTTCTTCTTTTTTATTTTTTTAATTAATTTTCCGAACAATTTTTTGATTTTTTAGGATTTTTGAAAACTATTTTGTGTTTTTTTAATGTTTTTTTAGGGGAAATAACAAAAGAGCAGGGTTAGAACATGTCTCAACAGGAGCAAAAAAAATCAAAAGGAATCAATGTTTTGTCTTCTTGTTGCATTTATGATTTTCTCCAGCTCGGATAATCAAAGTAATACTCTTTTCTCAAAAACTGATAGTTCCTCCACAATATATACAAACTATTTTGTAGTTTTCAAAAGGAGTTTGAAAATTGTAGACCATTTCTCGGCCTTCTGGTCAAGCGAATGAGCTTTGTCCACTGGAGGTGCTGGGGATGACATTTGGGGGGTTGGCAGCAAGATCCCTTTCTTGTGCTTGGGAATGGCTCTGCAATGGTGTTTCTGTCAGGAACTGCTTTACTTGCTCTTCCTCCTCCTCCTCTTCATCCTCATTATCTTCCTCTACACCAAAGTCCAGTGTTGGAGGTGGTCCTTTTGATGGTGGTGGTGGTGGTTGCTGAGAAGCACCAGCTGCAGCTAAAAATAGAAGCCATTCTAAAAAACAGGTCTTGCTCTCTGGAAGTAGAAAGTAAGAATGAGGTAAAAAGGTGGGGGCTTTCATCATTTTGAAAAAAAAAATGTTCAGAACCAATAAAAAGTGTTATTTTCAGGTCACATGACCTGTTACGCTTACGTTACGCGCCCCGGAGCGCTTCCGGGGCGCTGCCCGTCGCGCTCTGCAGCGCTCCGGAGCGCTCCGGAGCGCTTCCGGGTGCGCTAACGCAGCGCGTCATAAGACGCATCACGCGGCAACGCGATACGTCGCGCTTACGCAACGCGTCACAATGTTGTTTTCTTACGCGGCAGTTGCGCTAACGGAACATTTACCGGTTCGCGGACCGGGTCACGGCACCAAATTGAGCTAACGGGAAGCTACCCGGTGCGCGGACCGGTAGCGAAACAAAAAAAAAAAATAAAAATATATATATATACATAAAAAAATTATATTAAAAACATATAAAATATATTTTTCCTTTAAAAGAGGAATAGATTTTACAGCTTTTGATATTTGCTATTAAAAAAAACATTGAAATTCACTGAAAAAACCATAGGTTATAAACCATATATAGTTAGGAATTAGCATTTACAAAACCTTGAAAATTCACTGAAAAAACCATAGGTTATAGACCATATATAGTTAGGGATTAGCATTTACAAAACCTTATTTTACTCACACAAAACCATTGAAATTCGCATATATAGTTAGTTGCACTAACTATATATCGCGCACCCGCAATCCACTGCTGATGATGCCACATATTCCATCATTCATGACATGGTCAGTGACATCACTGGCTTGGCAGTTCGGGCTGGACTGTTCCCATGAGGCACAGGGTAAAGGCTTATTTGCATATGGCCATGTCTGAACTGGGGTGGTGTGGAGTGCAAAAAAACGAAGGATTTAGGCCCAGATCTCTGTACTGGTAGTGAATGTATGACATTGTTCTGCATTCTGTCCATCAATTGTTGTTTTTACAAGTTAATAATTCTCCAGATCATAAAACACGTTTCGAACCTGTGCGCTCTCAGAAAATACAAGAGGTATAACAGTACCTTAAACTCCATGCTCAGTCAACTGGTGTCCTCTCAAGCTAATAATGCATAGCAGATATTTGTTGCGGTGCCCTTATAAACTCCTCGCCAGTGCGAAAAAGCAAAGGTTACCTCAACAAATCCACATATGACGTACGTGAGAGTCACAGTTTTATTGTCGAAGCACCTCACCCACAGCTTCCCCAAAAGCTTCCTTTTAAATCCCAGCCGGTCGTAGCAGAATATACTGAACACATTTTGAATACAATGCTCATGGCGGTGTGGTCAAGAACAGAGCTTCCTGGCTGGCAGAACGCGACCTGCCAAAGCAAGTTAACACCCATTGACTTTTTTAAGTTCTGTAATGGCATCCGCAAATTTTGGATGTCGTATCTCTTGTACCCAAGGTTGCCAAGGTCCAAATGAAAAGGTAACTGTTTTGTCCAGCTCGTGTCATGCTTATGAGCAGGTGTGAAGATAGAGGGAGCCCAGATGAATATGGTCATACTTCGCCTTCAGACCCATCTTCCAATTACTAGAAAGAAAAATGTCATGTTAGGCTATTAGTAGTTGTGAGGTGAACCTTTCTCATGTCAGATGGTAACCAAAAATAAATTTAGATCTGAAAGAGTTTTATGATATGAAGTTGTCTAAAACATAGACTTTCAGAGTGAAAAGTGAAAAACTTGCAAGGTTTCAAAGTTATGCCTCCCAGGGTACACGTTCTGGTTTACAGTGAGTGCATACCTCACTGAGCTCTCTTCCTAGGACTGGAACTTGTGTCCAATTAGTCATTCAAATGTTCAATATCTTTATATAGGTTAAATACATGAATCCACTGAGAAATATTTCAATCATGCCAACTTAGCTAAACAATGACAGTGGTGTGCAGCAGACAAATAAACTCTCTAAGTTATTTTATGATGATTTAAACTTGTGACCAGCTGATCATGCACATCCCTGCAGTAAGTCAATTTCACTTCCGTTGTTTTACCAACCTCGTACCCTGAAACTTGCTGAATACACAAGGAAGAGTGTGCCTTAACTCCCCAACGTGCTTGATAATGAGGTCTGCTCATGACTAAAAAAAAGTACGTTTTGTTACACAGCTATAGGCCAGGAAACAAAGGGGCATATTTTCAAGGAACTATCGCCGCGTTATCAGCCCTTTATCACAGCTAAAGTTGCGATAAAACCATTGTCCCATTCACAAGCTGGTGATAACAGCCTATATCACCAGTTTACCTGTGATAGCAGCCGCAAAAAACATTGCCACAGATGACCCTGGCAACTATCGCTAATGAGATGCAGAGTAGGCGTTCCAGTGCCAAAAGCCGCAACAACACCACTCTGCAACATTCTCAATGACCAGCCAGATCGGCGATAAGAACCCAAAACAGGCAATAAAGTGCATTAGCAGCAGGAAACTAACACCTGCTCTGACCTGGTGTAAAGTCGGATGACAGTCTGCACCAGAAAAGGGAGCCCAGCCCACAGCCACACATGAAGAACAACAGATGCCATGGATCCACTTATCATGCAGCTCGGAGTCCCAACAGGGCCACAACACCCACCGCCACCACACCCAGGACCCCCCTTGGGCCCTCCCCGAAACCCCTCCCATGGAAAGACATGCCACATCCACTTCACAAAATCATGTACCAAAGAATCCGACTGATGTCACATAATCCCAACAGGTAAGATGCATGTGTCGTCACAAAAATGAGCATCACACATACACCTTCGAATTACCAAACAAAAATGTATTCAAATAAACTCAGAAGAACATTAATGAAGACACATGTCGGCTCTCCTCAGGACAATCTGTAGGTCACAGACTGCAAGACAAAAAAACAGATAAGAAGGGCAGAGAGTGAGCCAATGAGAGAGAGAGAGAGGCACAGAGAGAGAGAAAGAGAGGGTGAGAGAGAAAGACGGAAAGAGAGGGAGGAAGAGAGAAAGACGGAAAGGGAGGGAGGGAGAGAGGAAGGCAGAAAGAGAGGGAGGGAGAGAGAAAGACAGAAATAGAGGGGGAGAGAGACACAGAGAAAAGAAGAGAGGAACATGGAGAGAGAGTGCCGACACTGCGCACCCAGGCCACACTGCTCACCTGCTGCCACCGGTGTGTCTCCAACCACGTGCCAGTATGTAGTAGAGTTAACCAGGTCCCTCATCTGAAATAGATTCCTCATCTGAAACAGAGTCCAGATACATGAATGGCAAAGTAAAAACAATTGCACATGCCATCATCACCTGTCCTAGTCTGCGCACCCAGGCAGTTGCACCCCAGCCCCTCCCGCCGCCCATCAGTGCATGCCCGACCCTGCGCACCCAGGCAGCCGCACCCCAGTCCCTTCCGCTGCCCAGCGGTGCATGCCTGCCTCTGCGCACCCAGGTAGTTGCACCCCAACCCCTCCCGCCGCCCAGCGGCGCATGCTCACCTAGGCCTCACTGCTCACCTTCCGCCACCGACGTGTCGGGAAGAAGGCCCACCACGTGCCAGTGCAAGCCCAGGGCACGTGAACATGGCACCCTCCACATCATGCAGCCTCGCACCGCGGGCCACCAGTTCTCACATTTGATTCTGGGTCTTGATTTCACTATGGCAGAGGACATATCAGTGCACAGGGCATCATCGCAGGCTGCACACCCGCTCATCCCTTGGGGTGCCACTAACTCTGTGCTCCACGAGGCCATGCCACGTGGCGGAGGGCACGCACTGCCCGCTGGCTAAGGCCTAAACTGCGGTCTAGTAAGGCTCACAACGATCATCACTAGTCCGGGGGGACGGGGCATCATCGCAGGCTGCACCCCCACTCAGCACTTAAGGTGCTCCTACGTCAGTGCACCGAAAGTCACCGTCCTGTGGGGTTGTGCTTGTGCCGGCTGCAGTGTATCCGGTGCCACAAAGTCTCTGCCCCGCAAGTCATGGACCCTCTATGATTGAGTATTGTGCTGCGGACGACAGCATGTCACCTCCGGTCCTGGGGAATGTGATGTTGCAGTGCCCTAGGCCCTCCTACATTAACACCACACGGATGCACCCAGATAGAGAGTGGAAATGGCATTTGTGCACCTGGCCCTTTTTATTGGCAGGGCCACATGTCATGTGACACGTGTGCTGGATTGGTGTGGTGTGGGTGTAAACCAGCAATGAGGGAGTGGCTGTGACATGCTGAAAACTAGACCTGTGATCTGCAGACCACTACAGGGAAGACCTAGAACATGTAGCATTGTCGTCCCCCCTGTGTGCGTGGGCTGGCCTGGTGTATGCCAGTCCAGTGTAAGGGCATGAACAATGACTCCGGGGCTCTGGGCGTGGTTCCGTAGTGGGCTGGACAAGGAAGTAACTAATGCGTGTGTCCCCGTTGTTGTGTCAGCGCCACCCGGACCGCATTCGGCAATGTGTCACCCTGTGACCCAAGTCCAACGACATGAGCAACATGGACATATGGGGGAATCACTGAGCTTACATTCATCCATACTTCCACACTTGAAAGATCAGAGACACAACACATCTGTGTGATTATGAATGTTTAATGCAAATTCAGTGGAGTGTTGCAGCTGGAGCAGTACAGGGCCATGCAAACCCCACTTTACAATGTTGGCCCGTGGACGGCCAGCCAGAGTCCTTCAGGGAATGACAAGATGCAACGGAAGGGAAAGAACTCAGTCTGCAGTCTGATTGCTGTGTCATTGGCAATCAAACAGAATATGGCAGTCCATGTCGAGGTCTTCGGTGAATGTCGCAGAGTGTATCGGGGGACAGTGGAAGGTGATGATGCAGAGGGCAGAACCAAGCAGAAACCTGCCCTATGGCAGAGATGCATGCTACTGCGTCCTTCTTACCATGATGGCAGATTCATCTGCATCTTTGTCCTCTGCTGTTTCATGTGCCTCACGTGTGGGTGGTGGTGTTCTTTCTCCAGCACTGTGTGGCAGTGATACCTTAGGGTCCGGAGGTGGAATGTCTGCCGCACTGTGTGGCCCTGACACTTCAGGGGGCGAAAAAAAGTGGATGTAGTGGTAGCAGCAGCATGAATCAGCGCCAGGCCTTGTGGAAGCAATGCCACGAGGATGGTCCTGAGGTCATTGAGGAACCCAGCTACTTCTCACTGGGGAGCAGTTATGGCAGCAGCTCTTTCCGCCTGCGTCTGCTCCATGGTCTCCATTGACCTCCGCATGTGTTCCAACACCCGTGTGACATCGCTAGTGCCACTCTGACTGGACAGTTGTTGTAGTCTCTGAGTCAGGACACCAGCCATGGTCCGTTGGAGAGCATGGAGCAGACTGTGGGTGTCTGTTAGGGACCGTGAGTGGTCTCTGATGGGACTTAGACACCCACGTATGGCATCTAGTTTGGCTGCAATGCGATTAAAGCCCACCCGCACCTGTTCAGCCAGCTTCTCCTGGCACCCCAACACACGGTGTTGGAAGGCCATGAGTTCTTCTTGGGAGTCCTGGGAGGTGGCCGTGGTGGTGGGTGCTGTCTGCTGTGTGGTCTGTGTAGGCGGTGGGGTCTCCTCATAGCAGCTGGGCTGGCCTGCTCCTGGAGGGGGGTGCATAAGTTCTCCACTAGCTGTTGGAGGGCATCAGAGTCGAAGCTATGGTGGTCCTCCTCATCATCAGAGAAGAGAGGTTTGCGCTGCTCAGCAGGAGGTGTTGATTATCCCTTTGCAATGTGAAGGGGAGATGCAGTTTAACAATGTGTTCACATGTATGTACATGTTTACATTTAGACTGCATGACAGTGTACATTGTGGCTGTTTGGGAGGAGCTGCCTATTTGATGGGGGACTGTGGACATTTCGGCAACATGACGGATGTGTGTTTGTACTTGTACATTATCAACTCACATTTCCCTGCAATGCCGCATGTGATTGGCCAGTTACTAATACACAAGCAGCACCTGTTGTGTCCTGTGTTCTGTTGAGGATGTGTTACGGTTTGTACAACATTGTTGTTAATGTGGATGTGCTCTGCATGTTATGTGTGTGTGTGCTGCATTTCGGGGAAGTCGCCCCTGCAGCTCTTGATTTGCTGCCCTTTATCCCTTTCATGCGGTGTCCCTTTGACTACTGTGCATATACAGTGCTGCGATGTTGCATACTTGGGTACATTGATCTCTTGGTGGGGGTTGGGCTCTTGGGCATTGTTTGTCCCCAGATGTGCTCTACTTCATTGTGCATGTGTGCCATTGTGCCCATCTCCCCCCGTCCCCCAGTCCCTGGTCATTACTCACCTTGGTGCTGTTGTGTCCGGTCATTTTGAGCAGTGTCCGGTCTCTCAACTCCTGCCACCGTCTCCCCACTAATGATTGTGGACACAATTTCCTCCATATCATCCAGCTCCTGTGGCGCAGGACATCCACCTCCAGTCAGCATTGCTGCCTTCCGGTTCTTGGCGAGTTTCAGTTTGGTTTTGCGCTTGACATCATTCCAGCACTTCTTGACCTCTTCCATTGTCCTCTTCAGCACTCAGACTGCATTCACCATGTCCACAATGGACTGCCATAGTCCATTTTTTGTTGCCAATGACGCAGTGGAGGGCTGCCAGCCAGCCCTATGTGTCAAGGTTCGAGCCTCCCCCCAGCCCGCTCCTGCCTGTGTCAGCTGTTTTTTGCTATTCTGCTCTGTTATTGTGCCCGTGAATTAGATTCTGCCTGTGTGTAAAGTAAGTATGGGCGGAAAATTCGTTCCGCTCGCAAATTTGCGGATTTTCTGTGATTTCGCGAGTCGTGAATTGCGCAAAATCGCGGCAATATCTGCGAATTCGCGAGCGGGACAAATTTTCCTCAGGAAGCACTTACAGGGTTACAGTCGGTGCCCAAGTTGAAGCTAATTTCTTTGTAACCATTTACAAAATGGTTACAAAGAAATTAGCTTCAACTTGGGCACCTGCTGTAACTTTGTAAGTGCTTCCTGAGCGGCACCTCGTTGCCTACTTGCAACTATTCTCTGACCCTGCTCTGACCCTTGAAGCAGGGTCAGAGAATAGTTACAAGTAGACAACGAGGCTCCGTGAACAGGAAGCACTTACAGATATAGATAGAAGCAGGTGCCCGAGTTGAAGGTCAAATTCAGTAACTCCTTAATCAGCCCCATAAAATCGTGCACTTTGTCTAGGCTGGGTAGGTGTGCTTTCTCCCCATATCTACAGTCGAAAATTAGCTATGATGCTTGATGGAGGCCTTTGCATCCTTGACATTCACGAGTGCAATCCCTGTGCAGTTCCTGTAACCAGTAGCTTCTTTCTCCCCATCTGCTGTTCTGATCGGTGCCTGACCTTTTATACACACAAGAGGCATGTGAACTCGCAAAGAAGCCCCCCCGTTTGCCCCCAACACACTAGCGGTGTGCACCGTCTTCCCGCCCTTTACCCACTATGATGGACAGCTCACACGAGGGACCCCGGTGCCCTTCGGCGCGATGGCAAAGTTAATCAGCCCCAAAAAATTGCGTGCGCTTTGTTGAGGCTGGGCAGGTGTGCTTTCTCCCCATATCTACAGTCGAAAATTAGCTATGATGCTTGATGGAGGCCTTTGCATCCTTGACTTTCACGAGTGCAATCCCCGTGAAGTTCCTGTAACCAGTAGCTTCTTTCTCCCCATCTGCTGCTCTGATCGGTGCCTGACCTTTTATACACACAAGAGGCATGTGAACTCGCAAAGAAGCCCCCCCCCACACACACTAGCGGTGCGCACCGTCTTCCGGCCCTTTACCCACTATGATGGACAGCTCACTCGAGGGACCCCGGCGCCCTTCGGCGCGATGGCAAAGTTAATCAGCCCCAAAAAATCGTGCGCTTTGTCGAGGCTGGGCAGGTGTGCTTTCTCCCCATATCTACAGTCGAAAATTAGCTATGATGCTTGATGGAGGCCTTTGCATCCTTGACTTTCACGAGTGCAATCCCCGTGCAGTTCCTGTAACCAGTAGCTTCTTTCTCCCCATCTGCTGCTCTGATCGGTGCCTGACCTTTTATACACACAAAAGGCATGTGAACTTGCAAAGAAGCCCCCCGTTTCCCCCCCACACACTAGCGGTGTGCACCGTCTTCCTGCCCTTTGCACACTATGATGGACAGCTCGCTCGAGGGACCCCGGCGCCCTTCGGTGCGATGGCAAAGTTACACACACATGGTCACTGGAGGCAACTCTTCTGGCCCTACGCAGCTGTAGTGCAGGAAAAGCACTATACATTTACCCAACGAGGTAGCACTTACTGATTAGCCAGTAGAAAGTACTCCAGTGAAGT
Source organism: Lissotriton vulgaris (assembly GCF_964263255.1). NCBI lineage: Eukaryota > Metazoa > Chordata > Amphibia > Caudata > Salamandridae > Lissotriton > Lissotriton vulgaris. The sequence goes on along the minus strand of NC_141694.1, from coordinate 1,052,530,003 downwards.
ATGTTGCAAAATCGCAAAATAATCCGCGATTTCGCAGGGAAATTCGCGAGTTTGCGAATTTTTTGCGATTTCGCACGAATTCGCGAACCACTGATTTGCAAATTTTGCCCATACTTAGTGTAAAGCCTGTTGAATTTCCGCATTCCCTGCCTACTTTCCCCCCATTTCTTTCTTTTTCCCATTCCGCCCCCGCCCGCCCCGCTTCGCCTCCCAGCCACTCCTCCCTCCCCCTCCCCCACATATGCCGGCCGAGGGCGCGCCTAAGGCAAGCCTGTCTGCGCCCGTCCACGCCTGGACCACGCCCAGTGCCAGAAACCCTGGCCCGCGCGAACGCCACAATGCCCGTCCCCGCTACGACTCCAGCACCCTCCACGCACTCAACGCCGGACGATCACACACCTGCTGCCTAGCCACCCCGAATCGCACCCAAGGTCCCTTCTCTTCCCGGAACTGCAGCTTCACCAGCATCCGGCCCGCCATCTCACCTACCAAAGAACCCAACCACCTCAGATGCATCTTTCTCAACACCCGCTCCGCCCGCAAACACGCCGTTGAACTCTGGGACCTACTCGACTCCAACAACCCGGACGTTTCCTTCCTGACCGAGACCTGGCTGAACCCCTCCTCTGCACCCAACATCGCCATAGCCATCCCAGAAGGCTATAAGATCACCCGCAAGGACCGAACCAATGGAGTAGGAGGATGAATCGCCATCTTCCACAGGAACACTCTCAAAGTCTTGACTTACATCGACGACACCCTCAACACCGCTGAACACCTGCACTTCCAGATCCACACCGACCCCCAACACCACACTCAGAGGAAGCCTTGTCTACAGACCCCCCGGACCCCGACCACAGTTGAACAACAACATCGCCGACTTCTTCAGCACAAACGCCCTCACCTCCATGGACTACATCCTCCTCGGGGACCTGAACTTCCACCTCGAAAACAACAACGACTCCAACTCCTCCACCCTGATCGCCAACCTCGCCAACCTCGTTAATCTCGGACTCAGACAACTCGTCACAACACCCACCCACTCCGTCGGCCACACGCTTAACCGCCATCTTCTCCGCAAGCTCCCATGTCTCCTTAAACCACCCCACCGAGCTCCACTGGACCGACCATTGGTGCATCCACTTCACCTTCCGGAAACCCACCACGCATCACCGCACCCAACAGAGGCCACGCCGCTACTGGAGCAAAGTCACGAAGACCAGTTATCCACCACCCTCGCCCGGAGCCCACCGACAGACCCAACTGACCCCGCCGCCGCAGCCCGCAACCTCAGACAGTGGATCCACAACTGTGCCAACACATTCGCCCCACTCAATATGCCTCCCAACAGCCACACCAGAAAGAAAGCCAGCTGGTTCTCCGAAGACCCCCAGACCTCCAAGCAAACCTGCCGAAAACTGGAGAAGAAATGAATCCATGAACAAACACCAGAAAGCTACACAGCCCACAAGAACGTCACCCACAGACACCACCACTTCATCAGATCCGCCAAAAGGGCCTCCTTCAAAGACCGCCTAGACAACAACGCACACAACAGCAGAGAGCTCTTTAACATCGTGAAGGAACTCTCCAACCCCAGCTCCAACACCAACGACATCCCACCGTCGCAAGACCTGTGCGACTTGCTGGCCACCTTCTTTGACTGCAAGATCACAGACATCCACGACAGATTCAACACCGCGACCACCCCAGCAACCACCAAGACCCCGGCCCTCACGACCACCAACCGCCGGCTCTCCTGGACCAATATCAATGACAACGACACCATCAAGATCATGAACACCGTCCACTCCGGATCCCCGTCAGACCCCTGCCCACATCACATCTTCAAGAAAGCCAGCACCACCATCGCACCCCCCCTTCGGAACGCCATCAACATCTCATTTGAGACCACAACCTTCCCGGAGAGCAGGAAACACGCTGAGATCAAAGCCTTACTCAAGAAACCCAAGGCGGACCCCAAGGACCTCAAGAAGTTCCAACCCATCTCCCTGCTCCCATTCCCAATGAAGGTCATCGCGAAGACCGTCAACAAACAACTGACCAGCTTCCTCGAGGAGAACAGCATCTTAGACCCGTCCCAGTCTGGATTCCGCATCAACCAAAGCACCGAAAGCGCCCTCATCGCCGCCACCGATGACATCAGCACCCTGCTAGACAAAGGAGAAACCGCTGCCCTTATCCTCCTGTACCTCTCAGCCACCTTCGACGCGATCTGCCACCGCACCCTACGCACACGTCTCCATGATACCGGGATCCAAGAGAAAGCACTGGACTGGACCACCTCCTTCCTCTCCGGCAAAACACAGAGCGTCCGCCTCCCCCCTTCCGCTCCGAAGCCACTGAGATCATCTGTGGCGTACCCCAGGGCTCATCCCTCAGCCCAAAGCTGTTCAACATCTATATGGGACCAATCGCCCGCGTCGCCCGACTGCACGACCTCAACATCATCTCCTACGCTGACGACACCCAGCTGATCCTCTCCCTCACCAAAGGTCCCCACAACGCCAAAACCAACCTCAACGAAGGAATGAAGGTCGCCGCAGAATGGATGAGGAACAGCCGACTGAAGCTGAACTCAGACAAGACGGAGGTCCTCATCCTCGGATCCACCCTCTCGGCCTGGGACGACTCCTGGTGGCCAACTGCACTAGGAACAGCTCCAACACCCACCGACCGCGCACGCAACCTAGGGGTCATCCTCGACTCGTCCCTCTCCATGACGAAGCAGGTCAATGCTCTCTCCTCCTCCTGCTTCAACACCCTCCACATGCCCGCAGGATCTACAAGTGGATCCCCACCGAAACTAGAAGGACGGTCACCCAGGCCCTCGTCAGCAGCAGGCTGGGCTACGGAAACGCCCTCTATGCAGGAGCCTCGGCCAAACTCCTGAAACGGCTCCAACTCATCCAGAACGCCTCCGCACGCCTGATCCTCGACATCCCTCGCCGCAGCCACATCACACCACACCTGAGAGACCTGCACTGGCTCCCTGTCAACAAGAGTATAACCTTCAAACTCCTCACCCACATACACAAGGTGCTCCACAACACCGGACCAGCGTACTTCAACAGCTGACTCAGCTTCTACACCCCCACCCGCCAGCTCCGCAGACCGCGCCCTCGCCACTGTCCCCCGCATCCAAAGAGTGACCGCTGGTGGCAGATCATTCTCCCATCTCGCCGCCAAGACATGGAACACCCTCCCCATCCTCCTACGGCAGACCCAAGACCTACTGACCTTCAGAAGACTCCTCAAGACCTGGCTCTTCGAACACTAACAGCATCCCCCCCAGCGCCTTGAGACCCTCACGGGTATGTAGTGTGCTTTATAAATGCTATGATTGATTGAGTGGAGGTGACGAACAGTTGTTGATGGTGTTCTACCACCTCCGTTATCAGTATCCTGTTTTCCTGCGGACTGAACCGCTTCTTCCTACTCTTCTTCTCCTTGCCCTTCCCTGACCCCAAGGTTCCTGGCTGGTCCTCCGGGGGGCTTGTGGGGTTCTGGTTGTCCTCCGTACTTGCTCCGGCAACATCCATTGTGCTTCGCTGTTGTTTGGCATTTGTTTGTCTGTTTTTTTCTTCTTTTATGGCCTCATCTCAACTTTTTTTGCGTTGGTGTTTTGCATTTTTGCGGCGTCACGTTGACTTTATCGCGGACATTTGATGACTTGTCATGGGCCTATCGCATAGTACCTCCGTGTTGTGAATACTGTTTTAACACAGCATTGTTTTCCCGCCATACACTGCGATGTGAAGTGTGGGATTAAGCTAATTTTGCATTAATTATCACATGTTCTTGAGAATATCCCCGAAAACATATTTATCATCGCAATTCCATTTATTTGCAGACACCTTTCAACACCACATCATGAAAGTGACTTTGAGGCAGTGGTGTGAAACAACACCACAATATAGTAAAAGAGTGCAGACATCACAAAAACGCAACATAACACACAAAACACCAATGAAATACAATTCCACAAGTTTACAGTACAACAGTGGTGGCTCCCCATTCGGGCATGGGGGCGTTGCCCCACTGTTTTCTTGCAGAGCGAGAAGGCAGAAACATAAATGGTAATAACCACCATTTTATGTTTCTGCCTTCTCGCACGGCGAGAAAGCAGAAGTGCCTGGTTGGGGGTGGGCGGTCCTGCTCGAGGGCAGGGTGGGCTGACCAGTCAGTATGCACAACAGTGGGCGAGCCACTCCCCCCCTGCCCTGGAGCAGGACCGCCCACTATCCCTTTTTCTCTCTGTAGGCTATTGCATGCATCAGCCTACATAGAGAACAAGCATTTGCAATGCAATAGGTCTCGCATTAGGAAATTTAGAGCTATTGGTATTGTAAATGACAATTTTTGTATTTCTGTGTTGGTTTTGAAAATAGCTAAATTAATAGCTTTGTCATTTACAATGCTAATAGTTATAGCTTTCGCAAATGTGACACCTATAGCATTTGTTTTTAAAAAAATATATTTTTATTTGATTTTACAACAAAAAGACAATACAACAGATAACACAGACCCCGCCCCTCCCTCCCCGGTCGAGCAGATCAGAAAAGCAAGAAATTGGCCAATTGAAAATCATTGAAAGCTATACAAAACAATACTGAAAAGGAAAATTTACAAGTTAAGTTGATGCATTAACAAAGTCGAGTTGCGGTTTAAGCAAAACATACTGGTTACTACTGTATATATCATTGCATTTTAGACCATTCTATTAAGGGAGACCAGATTTTTTGTCCTTTAATCTGACTCTTCCTGCCTTTGTTTTTGTATATCGCCATCTCTAAATTAAAAATTGCTAACAATCTTGCAAACCATTGTTGATATGATGGGGCTATAGGATCTAGCCAAGCCGAGGCTATACATATTCTAATTACGGCCATCGAGATAAAAATCAATTCGCGACCAGCTTTGTGGTTAGCAGGGTTTGTAACACCCAGAACTACGGTTTCATCTAATAGATTAATCGTTATTCCGAGGATCAAAGTCAGAAAACGTGCAATATTTGTTTTAAGAGGAATTAAAACGGGACAGGCAGAAAAAATGTGTATACAGTCCGCATTTTGTAAATTGCATCGAAAACAACATGTACCTCTCCCACTACCCCATTTGGATATTTTGTCCGGGGTATAATACATAAAAAAATATATTTTATAGAATTGGGTTTGACGTTTAGTAGACATGAGGACCGTTTGAGATAGCCCATATGAGTGTTCAAATTCCTCAGAGGAGATTGAGATTTTACTTTGCCACTTCTGGGTGATTTTTTGAATATCATCCGTAAGATATCTCAGTAATAGAGAATATATTTCCCCGATCTTGAATTTTTTCTGTGAGTGGCTTAAAATATCGGCTATGTCTATTTTACGCATGATACCCTCTCCCATTGTATGTCTTGACAAAAAGTCTCTAATCTGAAGATACTTAAAGAAGTCTTTCCATTCCAGATGAAACTTATCCCTCAAGGTTCCAAAGGAGTGTAGCCCCTCTGAGGAGAAAAAACATCCCAGATGAGTGATACCAACCGCATTCCACCTATTAATACAGCTATCTTTGAAGATTTCCGGTAGGGAAGGATTGTTTTGAGTTGGTGTATAATAGGATAAACGACCTAAACCTACCATCTTCCTCACAGATTTCCATACCTTAAACGCTCCTATAAGCGTTTTTAATCTCACTTTTTTGTGATAGCTATCGAATAGATATCTCCACAGATAGCCTGTGCTGTTATCCCCCATTATTATCCGGTGAATTGATGGGGTCTCATTACCTTCCCCTACCTCTATCCCCTCAAGGTGGACGAGTTCCTGATTGTATAACAGGACTGTTGCCCAATAGTATGTTTTAAGATTTGGGAGCGCTAGACCTCCTCTTTCTTTGGGGAGCGTCAGCAATTTGTATGAACGGCGGGGTTGTTTGTATGACCAGATAAAGTTTGTAAAGATACGCTCCATTGTCTTAAACCAACGGTCTGAAATTTCAAGATTAATGGCTCTAAATATATACAGTAGCTTTGGAAAATAGACCATTTTTAGTGCACCATACCGGCTACAGGCATAGCAGATTAGACGCTGTTGGATTTTCAGGGCAAAGCAGCCTACTCCTCGCCGCACCCGCTCCGCGGGTGCCGCTTCGCGGGTGCCGCTTCGCACAGGAGTGCGTGGAGCCACACTTACCGGGAAACAGGAGCAGCAAGGCAGCGGCTAGGGCGTGAGGCTCGGCGGGGCTGCGAGCGTGCGGGGACTCCAGCAACCAGGAGTCCCTGCGAGACCACGGAGTCAGCATCCGGTCCGCTCTCCCCGCTGGCCCGCCCCCCGCCCGCCTGAAGCTCGTAAAGGCGACTTCCACCTCTACCTGTTGGGGCACTGCATCATACCGGCTACAGGCATAGCAGATTAGACGCTGTTGGATTTTCAGGGCAAAGCAGCCTACTCCTCGCCGCACCCGCTCCGCGGGTGCCGCTTCGCACAGGAGTGTGTGGAGCCACACTTACCGGGAAACAGGAGCAGCAAGGCAGCGGCTAGGGCGTGAGGCTCGGCGGGGCTGCGAGCGTGCGGGGACTCCAGCAACCAGGAGTCCCTGCGAGACCACGGAGTCAGCATCCGGTCCGCTCTCCCCGCTGGCCCGCCCCCCGCCCGCCTGAAGCTCGTAAAGGCGACTTCCACCTCTACCTGTTGGGGCACTGCACCATACTGGCTACAGGCATAGCAGATTAGACGCTGTTGGATTTTCAGGGCAAAGCAGCCTACTCCTCGCCGCACCCGCTCCGCGGGTGCCGCTTCGCACAGGAGTGCGTGGAGCCACACTTACCGGGAAACAGGAGCAGCAAGGCAGCGGCTAGGGCGTGAGGCTCGGCGGGGCTGCGAGCGTGCGGGGACTCCAGCAACCAGGAGTCCCTGCGAGACCACGGAGTCAGCATCCGGTCCGCTCTCCCCGCTGGCCCGCCCCCCGCCCGCCTGAAGCTCGTAAAGGCGACTTCCACCTCTACCTGTTGGGGCACTGCACCATACCGGCTACAGGCATAGCAGATTAGACGCTGTTGGATTTTCAGGGCAAAGCAGCCTACTCCTCGCCGCACCCGCTCCGCGGGTGCCGCTTCGCACAGGAGTGCGTGGAGCCACACTTACCGGGAAACAGGAGCAGCAAGGCAGCGGCTAGGGCGTGAGGCTCGGCGGGGCTGTGAGCGTGCGGGGACTCCAGCAACCAGGAGTCCCTGCGAGACCACGGAGTCAGCATCCGGTCCGCTCTCCCCGCTGGCCCGCCCCCCGCCCGCCTGAAGCTCGTAAAGGCGACTTCCACCTCTACCTGTTGGGGCACTGCACCATACCGGCTACAGGCATAGCAGATTAGACGCTGTTGGATTTTCAGGGCAAAGCAGCCTACTCCTCGCCGCACCCGCTCCGCGGGTGCCGCTTCGCACAGGAGTGCGTGGAGCCACACTTACCGGGAAACAGGAGCAGCAAGGCAGCGGCTAGGGCGTGAGGCTCGGCGGGGCTGCGAGCGTGCGGGGACTCCAGCAACCAGGAGTCCCTGCGAGACCACGGAGTCAGCATCCGGTCCGCTCTCCCCGCTGGCCCGCCCCCCGCCCGCCTGAAGCTCGTAAAGGCGACTTCCACCTCTACCTGTTGGGGCACTGCACCATACCGGCTACAGGCATAGCAGATTAGACGCTGTTGGATTTTCAGGGCAAAGCAGCCTACTCCTCGCCGCACCCGCTCCGCGGGTGCCGCTTCGCACAGGAGTGCGTGGAGCCACACTTACCGGGAAACAAGAGCAGCAAGGCAGCGGCTAGGGCGTGAGGCTCGGCGGGGCTGCGAGCGTGCGGGGACTCCAGCAACCAGGAGTCCCTGCGAGACCACGGAGTCAGCATCCGGTCCGCTCTCCCCGCTGGCCCGCCCCCCGCCCGCCTGAAGCTCGTAAAGGCGACTTCCACCTCTACCTGTTGGGGCACTGCACCATACCGGCTACAGGCATAGCAGATTAGACGCTGTTGGATTTTCAGGGCAAAGCAGCCTACTCCTCGCCGCACCCGCTCCGCGGGTGCCGCTTCGCACAGGAGTGCGTGGAGCCACACTTACCGGGAAACAGGAGCAGCAAGGCAGCGGCTAGGGCGTGAGGCTCGGCGGGGCTGCGAGCGTGCGGGGACTCCAGCAACCAGGAGTCCCTGCGAGACCACGGAGTCAGCATCCGGTCCGCTCTCCCCGCTAGCCCGCCCCCCGCCTACCACGCCCCCTATATCACATAATCAGACTCCCGCAGCGCGGGACGCAGCTCGGGGCGAAGACCGGGCTAAGAGTGGGCCGTTTGAGGCCGTTCGAGGTCTGCGAGGACTGGACTGGCCCACCCTTTTTCGCCCTTTCCCCCGTCATCTTATTGACTGAGTCTAAATAGCCAAACCATTCTACCATTTTAATGCCACTGCTAAGCTAGGGGATTGCCCTTGTTGTTGCTAAGCTATGTGCACCAGGTTAACACGGAGTAAGGCCGTCAAGGGCGGCCCACCAATTAATGGTCCCATGGATGATTTTATTACTCGTACCAATTTAGCCATAGACCAAGAAATTTCTAAACTTCAGACTCGTGTCTCCCTGGAACTGGCAGCCGCCAGAAGATTGTCCCAGGTTATTACACTCTCTAAAAAATCTTCCCTGGGCCATATAGCCACTGCGGTTACCCCGGAACGTCCAGCCATTCCCCATTGTGTAGTCACCCAGGTTGATGTTCACCAGATCTCGATTCTTCCCCCCCTTTCCCCGGCCCTAGAGCCACCAACCCAGACAGGCGAATCAAACCTACCTGCCGTTTCTCTCAAGCAGGTCGCTAGTTCTAATTCCCCCATTCCTGTAATTCCTAATTCACCCAGGCGTAACACTAATAATGGTAAACAACCTAAAAGAAAACGCAATTCTCGGTCTGCTTACTCTCGTAGGAAGGCTAAAATTGCGGTAGCACAACAACTGAAACTGACTAGTGTTCCGGTATCCGATACAATAGGAGGGTGTATCCCCAGGGATCAGCCACAACGAGAGGGAGCCAAAGAGGGGACTGCCACTGCTTCTTCTACTAGCACTGCAGAGGATGAGGGCTTACATGTAGAGGGTCTCGAAAAGAATGACGGGGAATTCATAGGTTTAGTTTGGGAAACCCTTAAGAAACTTCTTTCCCCCCTCGATCTCAGACTATCACGCATTGAAAATAACTTGCTTGAGATGGAAAAGAGCATTATTGCCCTGGCCACTCTCGGCCTGAGAAGTCTAGAAAATCAGGGCCTTCCTGTAGTTGACCCACCATCACAAGTCCCATTACCACAAGCCCCGCATCCTCCCCTTCCAGTACCAGCTTTTGTACGGCCGGTTCCCAAACCGCGGTCCGTGGGTGTGGATCAAATTTCCACCGCCCCCAAACCTAAGGCCTCCAAGCGCCCCATCCCTCAACCATCAGTAAATCCTGATGCTGGTGTCCCTCTTAGACCCCCTCCCAGTGAAGCGGCTCACCACTCAACCCAGGGCCCTCCTGTTAAGAATAATTTTAGAGGGGGCTACATCGATCTTCCTCCAGAGGCCAATGATTATGTGGTTGTATTGACGGGCGTTCCTCAGATTGGAAATGGTCAATACGAGAATTACTGGTCTCTGAAGAATAATATAATGCATTGGCTTAATGTGAATAGACCAATTCCCAATGGCCGGAGAAGCAGAGTTTTGATGGTACGTAGAATTCCCTGGGTGGGCCCCACAAGGAAAACCAGTCCCGGGGACCGTCTAGTGGTGACCTTTGAGGACCTTCTCACGGCACACCACATTTGCTCTTGGCCCATTGGTGAAGGTTCTCTTGCTATACCTAGGCCATTGTCCTTCTTTTATCCTCCACGCCCCAGACAAACCCGGGAAGAGGACTGGTCACTAGTACATCACCACACATGGAGGAGTCACCCTAATAACCACCAAGATCTCCATTTTCACTGGAATGGCCTCCCAACCTCGAATAGGTTTGGTGGTCTTGAGGAGGTAGATTGACTGCCACGTCAACTAGCTTTTCAAGCAGTGGAAAAAGCACCTTTACTCCAGGTCCTAGGGATCACAGAATCTCTCCCCGTGTTGATTGAACCTACTACTGATAGCCCCCCAGGTCCTGTAGGATTGCTATATGCTCTGCCTATAGAGGGGGGATTGAACACTTCATGCACCTTAGATTCTCAAGACATAGTGGAACTGCTGGACTCACCTCGTATGATTCCCTTGCCACCCATTCAGTATGTCCCAATAGATAGAAAACTGACCGGTGTAGCAATGGCTCTTAACCATCACCAGATTGAGTCACCGCAAAGGTTAAATAGAGCGGCTGCAGGGGTGACAGGCCCTGTGCCTATTTCGGCTATACCTGCCAAACTTTCAAGGCGGATTACCCCAGGTGATCCTCTGTTAAAAATTGTAAGCTGGAATGTGGCAGGGCTTGCCCGTAACCTTGAAATCCTTGAATGGAACGCTTTCTTGGACCCTTATAACATCTGCCTCTTGCAGGAAACCTGGTGCCTAGAACCCAGACACAGAGTAGGCTTCACAACCTACTTCATCCCAGCTTCCCAACAACATGGATGCAATGGTCGCCCGTCTGGCGGCCTTCTTATATGGGTCAGCATTGCACTAGGTCTAAGTGTAAGTCAAAAGTCCACCCAATCTCCTGACCTTCAGAGGACAACTATACACTGCCAAGGGGGAAGGAAGCTAGAAGTCTTTAATCTTTATCTAAGGGGGGCTAGGGGTGGGGCATCATCACTATCCTCTACAGGATTAAATAGTGATCTAGCCGCCTGCAGTATTGATTCTTATGTTCTCCTCGCAGGCGATTTCAACTGCTGCTTTGAGCCATTGGCTAGGGAGGACATTTTGGACACTTGGGATGAGGATACAAGGAGAGGTATTCCCACCCTGACCCTAGATCCGATTTCCAAATGGACGCAGAGTGCGATAGACATCAATGCACTCTGCATGGAACATGACCTGAGACCAACTAATGGACGATCCAAATCGGACTCTATGGGTGCGCATACTTATAATAGGATGGGACACACCTCCAGAATAGACTATATCTTGTTGAATTATAATCTTTGGTCATTCCATCAAGACATGGAGGTCATAGCGTCTTGTGACAGTGACCACAATCCTCTTTCATTAACCCTCACTCCGCCTTGGCAGGTTGGGAACCTAGCCAAGTTTGCCCACAAGTGGAAAACTTCCCACGAACTTGTACCCTCAAACTGTGGCAGGCGCCTAAAGTGGGCAAAAGCAGCAGCGGATGAAGAAAGGATGGCTCAAGCAGGGACCATCATGTCAGCGGTGGGGCCGCGTCTCGATGCCTTAAGCGCCACCAGCCAAGATGTTTTACCGATATTTACAGAAACTATCGTGGCATTAAGTGAATTGTTTACCATTCCCCAATCCAGTGCGAGGGTTGTAGTGAAGAGTGGTTCTAAGGCAAGAGATAAGTGGTATTCCTCCAAATGTCGGGTTGCTAAGGGGGAACTCATTTCTGCTGTGAAGAACAAGGACCCAGGTAATATCAGACTTGCGAGGCAACTTTATAAAAAAACTACGGCTGAGGCTAAGGAGGCTCATGAATACTGTTTTTGGAGGGAGTTAATGGAGGCAAGTACTCGGAAAGACTCCAAGGGGTTTTGGGATCTCCTGAGAGCCAGGGACAAGCCTCTTGATTTACAGCTCACCTGTAATATCCATGGTGATGTCTGGTTTGCCCACTTCTCCAAGTTGTATTCTGTTCCACTGGGGGCACCTCAACCAAGCACGGGTCTTTTGGCCAGTCCCCCAGCTGATACTATATTTAATGACTGCCCTTTTACCAGTGAGGAAGTTGAAAGGGCAATTAGGTGTATTGTATCCAACAAGGCTTCAGGCCCTGATGGAATTCCGGGTGACCTGTTGAGGAAATACCCATCATTGTGGAGCAGATTAATTGCTTCACTCTTGAATGAGGCTCTGCTGGGAGGTTCTCTCCCTGACTCATGGAGGGGTGCTGAGGTCGTCCCTATTTTTAAGAAAGGCTGCCGGGACGACCCAGCCAACTATCGCCCTATCAGTCTGCTTGACTCAACACAAAAGGTTGCGGGCAAAGTGGTACTAGGTAGGATCTTGCAGTGGGCCGAAGAAAACTTGGTTCTGTCAGATTTCCAGGCAGGTTTTAGAACAGGGACAGGCACCATCGAGCAGACATTTCGCCTCTTAATGATATATTGGAAAGTGGTTGTGCTGGGTGGGGGCAGTTTGTATTTAGTCTTTATAGACTTGCGAACTGCCTTCGACCTGGTCCCACGTGCCCAATTGTGGAATGTCCTCAACGGGTTGGGTATACCCTCTTATTTGTTGGCTTTGCTTATAAAGTTTCATGAAAGCAACTTTGCCCAGATTAGGTGGGGTGCCCAGGGGGAAAAAACATCTCGAATCCCTGTAGATAGGGGCGTCCGTCAGGGGTGTGTGCTTGCCCCCACTCTGTTCTCTCTTTACGTTAACGGAGTGGTGGAGCATCTTCTTCAACATCCATCAGATGCACCTTCCCTGGCTGGTAGGAAAGTTCCGATGCTCCTATTTGCGGATGACACCCTCCTAATCTCAAAATCACCAGCAGGCATCCAAAAGTTGCTTTCTAGCTTTAAGGCCTTTGGTGACATCAGGGGCCTGTCTATAAATATAAGCAAAACCAAATTCCTTGTTCTTAATCCTCCCAGGAAATCTGTTGTTCCCCCTGCTCTAGACTCTGTTCCACTTGAAAGAGTCAAAGAATTTGACTACCTGGGCATTCGTCTCTGTGACACTATGAGTTGGAAGGCACACCACCAAAAGGTGTTTCTGACCCATAAGAGGGTTGCAGGGGCCCTGCTCAAAGAACAACGTGCCTCATCTTTAAAACCTATTGGGGCACTACTAGACATCTACAGGGCAAGGGTGGTGAGTGCTGCACTGTATGGCGCGGAACTATGGGGCGTACAGAGAGTTGACACCTTATCCCACCTCGAAAACAACTTCCATAAAGATCTTATGAAGTTACCCCATAGTACCCCTACAATCCCCCTCTTGCTCGATGCAGGCACACGCCCAGTAAGCGAGCAAGCTAGGCTACGCCCACTTTTATTATGGGCCAGGATATGGAACGTCCCAGAATTGTGCAGCTATGCAGATGCCCTAAGTGAACTCTTATCCCTATCGGGCTGGCATAAGGTAACCTGGCTCAGGGAGGTTAAGCGGCTTCTTTATGAGCTGGGTTTAGGAGACGCATGGGCCAACAGAACAGCACCTTCTAAACAAATGCTAAAGAAGGCGTATTGGGTATGGGTGGATAACGAGAGATTGCGCAATCCTAAGCATTGTAAATCTGTTGCTCAGTTCTTGCTAGTTAAGGAGCTTCCTTATAGAGAACCTTATCTGGACTTAATCCATAACTCGGGCAACAGATCATTGTACTTCAAATTTAGGGTGGGAGTACTTCCCTTAGGGTTGTTAACTTCCAACTGGAAACCACCATTTCAAACTGTACCATATTGCCCCTTCTGTGACTCAAGGGTTGAGTCCATTGCTCATCTGTTGTTTGAGTGCTATGCTTATGCGGTGCCCAGGTTGAGATGGTTGAAGCCTTTATGTAGGAACCTGGGTACTAGATCACATTTGGAAGCCTTATGCATATTGCGTTCAGATGCCCGACCCTTTTTTGCCTGCTGTATGGCAAAATTCTTGGGCTGGGCTTGGCGGATAAGAACTGCAAAGAAACTGTTGATACAGTAATGTCTTTTTTTCTGTACCGGCTCTTAAAATGTGGCTAATAACCCATTCTTTTATTACCATTGTTGATTCCTTACGCTTTTTATACTGTGTATTGTCAAACTGTTTTTATTATTGATGTAATGTATTGCTTTTATGATATGTTTTTATATCGAAATAAAGCTTTCAACAACAACAACATTTTTAGTGCGTTGACCCTTCCAATCAATGAGAGGTGTAAATTATTAATACGGAGGAGATCTTTCTGCATTTTATTCAATGCGGGTTTCAGATTTAAGTCGACAAGTTTTTCTAAGTCAGATGTGATGGTCACCCCTAGGTAGGTAGCAGATTCTGTTATACGCGAGTCCGTCATATCACAGTTATTATTAATAATGATCTGCGTTTTCTCCTGGTTTAGTGCATACCCTGAAATTTTTCCGAATATTTTGGCCTCTGACTCAATAGTAGGCATAGCCAAGTTTGGATTGGACGTAGCGATGGCAATGTCATCGGCATAAGCGAGGGTTTTTGTTAGGTAGCCTTGTGTCGATATAGGGGCTATGTTCCTACTACCTTCCAGTCTACGAATAATAATAATCTCCAACTCATTAAAATCGTTATTTAAACTAGAAAAGCTACCTCGTGTCCTCTCGGATCATAACCCCCTGGTATGTACAGTTGATACAGCTTCTTTAACACAGAAACAACAAGGTTGGACATTTGATAGATCTTTGCTACTTGAGAACGAATACTGCAATCACATGAGAAGCTGGATTCTTGAGTTCCTAGCAATAAATAAAGGAAGTACAACGGTAAATTTTGTATGGGATGCCCTAAAAGCAGGAATTAGGGGAGAAACTATACAATATTCCACTAGGATTAACAAACGTGCTAGAGAATCTCTAAGACTGTTACAGGACGAATTAAAGAGGGTGGAAGAAGATCTTATAAGGGCGACAAGTGGGCCCTCCAATAGAGAGGAACTAGATAATATCCAGCAACAGGTTGCAATAGCCAGAGCATCAATCACAAATGAATACACCATTAAGGCAGTAAAAAAAGCGAAATAATGTATGAAGTTAGCGAAACAATGGGCAGCAGCTAGCTATACAGATGAGACAGCATACCGCACAGAATGTCATACTCGAGATCGATGACCCGACAGAAGGTAGGGTAACTGACTCAGGGAAGATCAGAGAAGCATTCTGGCGCTTTTACAGTGCACTGTATACAGAGGAGGGAGAAATAGACCTAGACATGACTACCGAATATTTAGAAGCAGATACCTGTAAGCAATTAAACGTAGAAGATCAGGAAAGACTAGAAGAGCCCCCCCCTCTTGATGAATTAATAAAAACAGTGAAGGATCTCTCCCGTGGGAAGGCAGCGGGACTAGATGCTATCCCATTAGAATTTTATATAGCATTTCTGGACCCACTCCAAGAAATATTGTTAGATCTATGCCTACATGTATTTAGAGGAGGACGGCCTCCAAATTCATGGTCGAGGGCAAAAATTGTGATATTCCCGAAAAAAAAACAAGCCCCCGGATCAGATGGGCTCCTATCGCCCTATTACTCTAATAAATGCTGATTCAAAAATGTATTCCAAACTACTGGCTAATCGTATATCAACAATTATTCACAAATTCATATCCAATATCCAACATGGCTTTATCCCCGGGAGAGAAACCACAAATCATACACGGCGGGTAATCAGCTTATTTGACAGTATTCAAGTGGCAGGAGACCCGATGGCGCTAATATTACTCGATGCCGAGAAGGCTTTTGACAGGGTCTCCTGGCAATTCCTTTGGCAGGCCATGTCCCGGGTGGGATTCAAACAGGTTTTTATACAGGCAATCCAAAAGTTATATAATAATCCACGGGCCATGGTAATGGTTAATGGCTGCCTTTCTAAAGAATTGATAATTACGAGAGGAACTAGGCAGGGATGTCCTTGTTCCCCATTGTTGTTCGCCATTTATATTGATCCGTTTATTCGTAGACCTATAGCATTTGTAATGCAATATGTGTTGTATTTACGTGACTTAGATGTATTGCTATTACAAATAACAATGGCTTTTATTTTTTTTAAAATAATTAATACTTAAATAAAAGTTATTGTAATTTATAATGGCATTAGCTTAAACTTGTGTAAATAACTTTTGTGAAGATTGTGTTAAGTGTATTTTATTGAGACGAAAATCCAAGAACAGAAGTGAAATATTAACAGCTTTTTGTGACATTTGTAATAAAGTTTGAGACATTGAGAGAAAATATTTGAACTAGTTGTTGTTGAATGGTTGCACAGATTGATGCTGTGGTGCCCCTGAGTGGTGGTGCTGAGTGAGTGCAATAGATAGAGTGAGTGCGATAGATAGATAAAGTGAGGGCGATAGATAGAGTGAGGGCGATAGATAGATAGAGTGAGGGCGATAGATAAATAGAGTGCGGGTGATAGATAGAGTGAGGGTGATAGATAGAGTGGGGGTGATATAAAGATAGAGTGAGGGCGACAGATAGATAGATAGATAGATAGATAGATAGATAGATAGATAGATAGATAGATAGATAGATAGATAGATAGATAGATAGATAGATAGATAGATAGATAGATAGATAGATAGATAGATAGATAGATAGATAGATAGATAGATAGATAGATAGATAGTTCCTATAAATAAACCCATCAAAAACATAAACACCTAATAAACAAAAATGCCTGTTTATTGAAAAGGAATAGACCAAGATATTAGATTTGTGCAAATACAAGAAACACAAGCAAGACAGTGAAGGGGCAGGAGAGAGTGAGACGGAAATAGAGGAAGAGTGGCGAGGCCAAGACAGTGAAGGGGCAGGAGAGAGTGAGACAGAAATTGAGGAAGAGTGGAGAGGCCAAGACAGTGAAGGGGCAGGAGAGAGTGAGACGGAAATAGAGAAAGAGTGGAGAATTCAAGACAGTGAAGGGACAGGAGAGAGTGAGACAGAAATAGAGGAAGAGTGGAGAGGCCAGGACAGTGAAGGGGCAGGAGAGAGTGAAACGGAAACTGAGGAAGAGTGGAGAGGCCAAGACAGTGAAGGGGTAGGAGAGAGTGAGACAGAAATAGAGGAAGAGTGGAGAGGCCAAGACAGTGAAGGGGCAGGAGAGAGTGAAACGGAAACTGAGGAAGAGTGGAGAGGCCAAGACAGTGAAGAGGCAGGAGAGAGTGAAACGGAAACAGAGGAAGAGTGGAGAGGCCAAGACAGTGAAGAGGCAGGAGAGAGTGAGACAGAAATAGAAGAAGAGTGGAGAGGCCAAGACAGTGAAGGGGCAGGAGAGAGTGAGACAGAAATAGAGGAAGAGTGGAGAGGCCAAAACAGTGAAGAGGCAGGAGAGAGTGAAACGGAAACTGAGGAAAAGTGGAGAGACCAAGACAGCGAAGGGGCAGGAGAGAGTGAGTCTGAAATAGAGTAAGAGTGGAGAGGCCAAGACAGTGAAGGGGCAGGAGAGAGTGAGACCGAAACTGAGTAAGAGTGGAGAGGCCAAGACAGTGAAGGGGCAGGAGAGAGTGAGGCGGAAACTGAGGAAGAGTGGAGAGGCCAAGACAGTGAAGGGGCAGGAGAGAGTGAGACAGAAATAGAGGAAGAGTGGAGAGGCCAAGGCAGTGAAGGGGCAGGAGAGAGTGAGACAGAAATAGAGGAAGAGTGGAGAGGCCAAGACAGTGAAGGGGCAGGAGAGAGTGAGACGGAAACTGCGGAAGAGTGGAGAGGCCAAGACAGTGAAGGGGCAGGAGAGAGTGAGACCGAAACTGAGTAAGAGTGGAGAGGCCAAGACAGTGAAGGGGCAGGAGAGAGTGAGGCGGAAATAGAGGAAGAGTGGAGAGGCCAAGACAGTGAAGGGGCAGGAGAGAGTGAGACAGAAATAGAGGAAGAGTGGAGAGGCCAAGACAGTGAAGGGGCAGGAGAGAGTGAGACGGAAACTGCGGAAGAGTGGAGAGGCCAAGACAGTGAAGGGGCAGGAGAGAGTTAGGCAGAAACTGAGGAAGAGTGGAGAGGCCAAGGCAGTGAAAGGGCAGGAGAGAGTGAGACAGAAATAGAGGAAGAGTGGCGAGGCCAAGACAGTGAAGGGGCAGGAGAGAGTGAGGCGGAAACTGAGGAAGAGTGGAGAGACCAAGACAGTGAAGGGGGAGGAGAGAGTGAGACAGAAATAGAGGAAGAGTGGAGAGGCCAAGACAGTGTAGGGGCAGGAGAGAGTGAGACAGAAATAGAGGAAAAGTGGAGAGGCCAAGACAGTGAAGGGGCAGGAGAGAGTGAGACGGAAACTGCGGAAGAGTGGAGAGGCCAAGATAGTGAAGGGGCAGGAGAGAGTGAGACAGAAATAGAGGAAGAGTGGAGAGGCCAAGACAGTGAAGGGGCAGGAGAGAGTGAGACAGAAATAGAGGAAGAGTGGTGAGGCCAAGACAGTGAAGGGGCAGGAGATAGTGAGACAGAAATAGAGGAAGAGTGGAGAGGCCAAGACAGTGAAGGGGCAGGAGAGAGTGAGACAGAAATAGAGGAAGAGTGGAGAGGCCAAGACAGTGAAGGGGCAGGAGAGAGTGAGACAGAAATAGAGGAAGAGTGGAGAGGCCAAGACAGTGAAGGGGTAGGAGAGAGTGAGACAGAAATAGAGGAAGAGTGGAGAGGCCAAGACAGTGAAGGGGCAGGAGAGAGTGAAACGGAAACTGAGGAAGAGTGGAGAGGCCAAGACAGTGAAGAGGCAGGAGAGAGTGAAACGGAAACAGAGGAAGAGTGGTGAGACGGGAGAGTGGTGAGAGGGGAGAGTGGGGAGAGTGAAGAGAGGGGAGAGGGGAGAAAGGAGAGAGGAGAAGAGAGAGAGGAGGGGAGGGGAGAGAGGAGAGTGGAGAGACTGAGGGGAGGGGAGAGTCAGGAGAGAGAGGAGAGGGGAGGGGAGAGTGAGGAGAGGGGAGAGTGAGGAGAGGGGAGAGTGAGGAGAGGGGAGAGTGGTGAGACGGGAGAGTGGTGAGAGGGGAGAGTGGGGAGAGTGAAGAGAGGGGAGAGGGGAGAAAGGAGAGAGGAGAAGAGAGAGAGGAGGGGAGGGGAGAGATGAGAGTGGAGAGACTGAGGGGAGGGGAGAGTCAGGAGAGAGAGGAGAGGGGAGGGGAGAGTGAGGAGAGGGGAGAGTGAGGAGAGGGGAGAGTGGTCAGACGGGAGAGTGGTAAGAGGGGAGAGTGGGGAGAGTGAAGAGAGGGGAGAGGGGAGAAAGGAGAGAAGAGAAGAGAGAGAGGAGGGGAGAGGGGAGAGAGGAGAGTGGAGAGACTGAGCGGAGGGGAGAGTCAGGAGAGAGTGGAGAGGAGAGGGTAGTGTGAGGAGAGGGGAGAGTGAGGAGAGGGGAGAGTGGTGAGAGGGGGGAGAGTGGGGGAGTGACGATAGTGAGGAGAGGGGGAGAGTGAGGAGAGGAGAGGGGAGAGTGAAGAGAGAGGATAGAGTGGTGAGAGGGGGGAGTGATGAGAGAGGATAGAGTGGTGAGAGGGGGGAGTGATGAGAGAGGATAGAGTGGTGAGAGGGGGAAGTGATGAGAGGAGATAGTGGTGAGAGGGGCGAGTGATGAGAGAAGATAGAGTGGTGAGAGGGGGGAGTGATGAGAGAGGATAGAGTGGTGAGAGAGGAGAGAGTGGGGGAGTGACGATAGTGAGGAGAGGGGATAGTGAGGAGAGGGGGATAGTGAGGAGAGGGGGGAGTGAGGAGAGGGGAGAGTAAAGAGAGGGGAGAGCTAGAGAGGAGAAGAGAGGGGAGAGGGAGGGGAGTGAGGAGGAGAGAGGGGAGAGACGGGCGAGAGGAGGGGAGAGAGGGGCAAGAGGAGGGGAGAGAGGGGAGAGTGGTGAGAGGGGATAGTGGTGAGAGGAGAGTGGTGAGAGGGGAGAGTGGTGGGAGGGGACAGAGTGGAGAGTGGTGAGATTGGGGATGGAAGGGCTTCGCTGGGATGGAAGGGCATGTTCTTCACTTTGCACAGAAAATACGTTCATAATCCGTTCCTAAAGTTGTCGCAGTATCAGTTTGTTCTCTGCTGTAATGATTTAGCGGTCTCGTTTTTTCATCTCTTAGAAACGGAAAATATCAATGACCACATCTGTCAAAAGCTAAAAAAGAAAGTCGTTGTAGGCCAAAGATGAGAGGCGCAGACCCTGTTTATGTTGCAGCACAGAAATAACAGAATGGAAAGTCCAGGCAGGCCCTTCAATTCCATCTGAATTTAAGGACAGGTAAAAGTATGTCTGGGGATGCGGGACGTTTAGAAGTGCAATTATCAAGTACGGTTAGATCATAAATAAAGCTATTACTCCATGCCAGGCGTAAAGAAGCCCGTTTCTAAAATGGCTAGATAGCATTTGAAAAGCATAGTCAAGTTACAACCGTTTCAACCAGCTTGTTGTCTTAAAAGACTGTAACCAGGCAGGGAGCATCGGAGGAGTACAATTTAATAATATATGCATAGGGGACATCCCTCTACTGCCCCATTGTTTGTGTCCAGCGAAGCCTTCGACCAGCCACGCCCATCCGCCCACTAACAGCATGCCGCTGGGTTTGGCTCCGGTACATGCTGTCTCTCTCACTCGCATCTCCCTGGACGCAGGCGTGTGGGAGTTAAATAATAAAAGTTATTTATTTGAAAGTAACAGTGCTGCATTCTCAGATCCGCTTAATAAAGGAAACCGCAAAAGAGTTTAATGTGTGTTGCAAAACACTCAGGTTCCATGTAAACGGAAGCAGAAGCAAACTTTAGGTTTCTAATATGACAAAGATGTGGGTGCTTATTTCTTTGCTAGAACAAGCAAATCCATTAAGCATCCTTTGCTACTGTTTTCGTAAAAGAATTAAGCAAAATTATTTGTTAGCAATCCATACTGGGTATATATTTTTGCAGCAAAAACGGAAGAAATTCTTTTTCCACTGTTTGACGTTTACATAATAAGAAGCCGATGACATTTTTTTCTTAAAATCCGTACCGTCTTCCACCTTTTTAAAGTAGAACAAAATGTTTTGTTTGCTGTGTTTTATATAATGTAATAAGTAGAAATTGAACAAAATCCACGCACTACATTTTTGCCACATTACAAACATCCTATCGTAGCACAAGCAGCAGGAGAGGATATTTGTTCCATTTTCTTTTAAACTAGCAGCAAAAAGGGTGCAAATGTATTGGCTCCATATTTTGCAGTGGTGGGACGCTATGTAATATAGCTGATTGATTACCTACGCAGAATGTGCTAAACAAAAACATTTTGATTGATAGGTTCACAAATGAAGTAAACTTGCCTGCTGCCTGTCCATAGGGGCTTGGGCCTCCCGGTCAACGAGGGAGGAAAGGAATGTTGGGGTATTTAAAGCTGGGAGGGGTGGGAGGGGAAGTGAGGCCGAGCACGCACTGAGAATGAAAACAAGTCGGCTGGGGGTGGGGGGCGGGGAAGCAGGAGCGTCGCGCTTCAAGAGCCTTTAAGACCTGCACTCAATAGGATATGGCATAGATAAACACACACATACTCTATACGCCAATCCCGTACGAGTGACTGAATGCATAGGGGACATCCCTCCACTGCCCCATTGTTTGCGTCCAGCGAAGCCTTCGACCACCGGCGCCCATCTGCCCACTAACAGCATGGCGCTGGGTTTAGCTCCGGTACATGCTGTCTCTCTCACTTGCATCTCCCTGGACCCAGGCGTGTGGGAGTTAAATAATAAAAGTTATTTATTTGGAAGTAACAGTGCTACATTCTCAGATCCGCTTAATAAAGGAAACCGCAAAAGAGTTTAATGTGTGTTGCAAAACACTCAGGTTACATGTAAACGGAAGCAGACGCAAACTTTAGCTTTCGGGAGAAGAGTATTTTCTATCAAGAAGAGGTTTTCAGTGAAAACATGGTGGCCTGCAGTTAGCGGGTCACGGGAGCAACCTCTGAGCTGGAAAGAATCTCGGGTAACCTCGGAGCAGAAAAGAATCTCGGGCGAGTGAGGAAATGGCATGTTGCAAACTTTCAAGATACATAAGGCACAAGTGTAAAACAAGCAGAGTAACACCGAGTTTTAAAACAAGGCACAGCCTGCAGCCCTGAATAAGTGACGGCGGGGGGCGGGGCAGCTGAAGCTTTTGATGTGGCAAATGCTGCAGGCAGGGAGAAGCCTGTGGGGAAATGAGAGGCGCGGCCGTGATTAAGTGACGGCGGGGGGGCGGGGCAGCTGAAGCCTTTGATGTGGCAAATGCTGCTGGCAGGGGGAAGCCTGTGGGGAAATGCAAGTTCGTGCACGAAGGAGCTTGTGGTCACGTGATTTCACGTGAACTGTTGAGAATCCTCCTCATAAAAAGTCAGCTTTTGGATGGACAGCAATAGGTTCGAGTAAACTCGACCTAAAAAGGCCCAGGTGGGGCGCGCTCCGCTGCGCCTCACCAATCACAATGCTGCCATTGCAGCATTGCGATTGGCGGAGGGGTGGGAGGGAGTCTGCCTTTCCTGGCTGATGACGAAGCAGGGTTTCAGACTTCAATTCGGAAATGGCAGGACGGTGGGAGTCGGAAGTCAGACCCATCTAGAAGCTGAGGTGGCAGCGGAGTAGGACAGTAAGTTAAGTTTTAAATTTTTTTTTTTTAATTAAACAAACCCCTACCGCCTCCCTCCCGCCTTCCCCCATCCCCCCAGGATGACCCCTTTTTTACCCCCCCTACCCACCCATGACTGGTGCAGTGTGTCACATCAAAGTGACTTGTGTCACATTGAATCAAATGGTTCACAGTGAGATTTCAATGAAGTCCAGAAAATTGTGGTCGTTTATATGTAGACTGATGGAATTCTAACGAAGTACTCTTTTACAAAGTTTTACACACATTTGCGAATAGGATGAAAAAGCCTTAAAAGTGGAATAATATGGGAATAACTTCTATTTGAGTCGGACCCTCGTGGGCTGATTGAAGCGATGGAGCAAATGCTCAGATTTCAGGGCCGTCACAAAGCACACAGATTTCTCCTGCAGTTGACAACACTGTGGGCCTGACATGGAAGTCATTATCACGTGGGCCAATTAATCAAACCGCAGTTGCCCCTGCGTGATTGAGAACCGCTCCAAGGATGTTTGGGAGGGACGGATGGGGGGGACGAGACCACACCAGCTTTTGCGTGTTAAAGGCCGCTTTATTGGAACAGGTGCACATAACAATTAAAACTCCTCTGCCAATGCCTTACAAAACTAAACCTCACTAAATAAAACACATACCTACCCCCGTCCCCCCTCCCCCACCCCTAACATTTTACGAACCCGCCCCCACCCAAGCATTACAACATTACAGCAATTACAAAACTCTAATTCAATGCTAAACATATAACCCTATAAATCTAAAACATCTATTACCCAAAAACTCCCCTGCCTGCCCCTTCACCACTTACGATCACCCAACCTCTGTGAATACCCCAACAATCAAACTGCCTAACAAACTTCCAGTCGATGACCCAACTTTAAACTAAACAACAACAACAACGGTGTCAACCCTGGCCAACTTCCACTAATCCCCGCCACCCAGAAAGCGGGGGGGGGGGAGGAGACTACACGCCCCCTTCTGCCCCCCTAAGAACGAACAACTCTTTATGCCGCCTACACATGCTCCTGCACATTGAGACACCTAGATAAAACCTATCGAACCTCCAACAAATAAAGGTCCATGACCAACCTGGATAAGTGAACCCCATCACTCCTGAAAAATTCAACTGAATCGAACCGAAATCTCTATGGCACACTCTCCCAAAACCAAGACTCCTGCAAAACCTGGAAATCTCCAAATTGACCTTCTTCCGTGCCCTGTCGATCGCCCTGAGATTCTGAGCGCCCCTCCAAGTCCTGCGCGGCACAAGCTCTATCCATAGAATATGGCAACCAGCCCACTGTTCTCGCAAAAGTGCCAGATCCCTTTTCATTGCCCTCAACAAAATCACGCCTTTCACCCCGCAAAGATCATTCTCTCCCAAATGAATTAACAGAACATCCAAGCACTGGCCCTAAACCAACCATTTATTCAAAGCCGGAACCAGCTCCTTCCACAACACCCCCCTTTCCCTTTCCAAACAATTTTTAAAAACTGCTCATTAAAACCTAACATTTTCCCAAAGTAAGAGCTGCCCGCTTGAACTTGAGCCCATTTAACAAAAGAGTGCCCCACTATCCATATGGTCAACTCTGAAGAGAGAGGACCCGCCACCGAACCTGTAACAAGAAAAAACAATGTGAGGTTCATGTACGAAAAGGTGACGCAAGCGCTTCTTCCACATTAGGCCGCACATAGTGTTGAAAACAATTAGATGACCATCGCCCCAGCCGCATGATCGCCTCTCTAGACCAGCCTCTGTTGTACCATTCCGTTGCTGCACCATTTCTAAATGAGTGCGTCCCAAACTGAGACCCCTCTAAACCAATTTCTCGCAATTGATAGTCCGTCACCCTGCCCCCATCAGCGTGCCTAAAAACCCTTGCACCACCTTCCCCTCCAGACAGTGTCTTCTATCGCCTAGCCCAGTGTAAAAGGCATGTCGAAACCGGAGAGGCCGCTTCCAGCCATACGCCCTTACCCCCACCCCTCTGATCTGTCTTTGCTCTGGCCAACCAAATGTGAATTCCCCTCTCCGCGAAGAACACCTCCTGCCAAGTGATCCCTAATTTCAACCTGGAACCCAACAGCTCAGAAACCCTAAAAGCACCAAAAAACATCCAAACCATGAGAGTAGAAAAATGAACAGGCTTCGAAACCGTCTAAACAACCACAGGTAACACCGCCAACAAGCGCTCCAAATTCTGCCATGATAAGGGCCTACGTGATAAACGCTCCCCACCCCGCTCCCTAGCCCAACCTTCCAACATCCTCCTCCCAGCTTCCCCTGCTGAAGGAGAATAACCCCACAAAAGTTTCCCCATAAAAGAAATATCTGCCAACTTCCCTGCAATAGTAACCTTAGAAAGGCCCTTCTCAATGAGTACCAGCAGAAACTGAATCACATCCTCTGACCGCCTCCATGCCTCCTCACGCCGACAAGCACCTGATGCTATGAATTCATTCCAAGCCAGTGAGTAAGCTGCACAAGTAGATGCGGACAGTGAACCTACCACCAATTGTATAACCCTGCGTTGCCTACATACCACAGATGATCCGGCATTGTGGTCGGTGTCCTGTCCGCCTCCTTGGCCAGCCCAAGGAATTTCTCCCACTGCGAACTAGACAAACCATCCGCAATGTCATTGTTGACCCCGGGAATATGAAGTGCCTTGAAAGCAATATCATGCTTAAGGCAACCAAGAACAAACACCCGCAACAACTTCAAGATCTGTTCATCCCGAGCCGATTGCCTGTTGATAATTTCGACCACCGCCATATTGTCAATCCTGAACAACACCTTCTTATGTGCCAGTTCCTCACCCCACAGCGTCAATGCCACGAGCACCGGGAAAGGCTCCAAAAAGGCAATGCCCCTCCCAACATTCCTCCACTGCTCAGGCCACTTCTCTGCACACCACCTGCCCTGCCAGTATAAGCCAAAACCATCACTGCCTGCCGCATCTGAAAAAATCTGAGCATCCCAAGTAAAGGCATTGACCCTGACCAATGGTATACCATGAAAGGAATGCAGAAATGTTTTCCACATGCGCAGATCCTCTTTCACCCCAGCTGACAAACGGATATGGTGGTGAGGCAGATGCTGACCCGCCAATGCACGCTCCAGTCTCCTGCAAAAAGTCCTCCCTGCCCTGACCACCCGACAGGTGAAATTGAGATGGCCCAACAACACTTGGATGTCCTTCACTGTTACCTTATTTTTTGCAAGCATTTCATCTAACAGCCTCAACATTTTTGCCTTCTTATCCACTGGCAGGCGCGCTTGCATTTGAACTGAATCAATCTCAATGCCTAGGAATGACATGCTCGTACAAGGACCCATTGTCTTTTCTGGTGCCAAAGGCACCCCAAGCTCCCCCATGAGCTCATGGAACGTGTCCAGTGCTACCTGGTTCTCTGTGGAGCCCGGGGAACCAACAAAAAAGAAGTCATCTAAATAGTGTGTTACCAGCTTGTGACCAGTGTGCTGCATGAAAAATCACTGTAAAAAAGTGCAGAAACACTCAAACAAAGCACAAGACATAGAACAACCCATAAGCAGTGCTTTATACACGTACCATTGACCTTCAAATTTTCAAATTGAATTCCCAAAAGACTCCAGTCATCCGGATGTACGGGAAGCAAACGAAATGCAGATTTTATGTCGCATTTTGCCATCTCTTCAGTTGCGCCCACGGTCACCACCAGTGATATAGCAACGTCAACTGAGGAATAGGACACTGAGGAAGCCTCTTTATCAATAAATTCATTGACAGAAGACCCCTCAGGCCACGAAAGGTGTTGTATTAGTCTGTACTGTCCAACCTCTTTTTTGGGCACCACCCCAATTGGAGAAACAATCAAGTTGTCTGCCGGCCAGTCAGCAAAGGGACCTGCCATCCGACCCTCACAGACTTCCTTGTCCAATTTTCCTTGCACCACTGATTTATGTTCAAATGCTGACTTCAAATTTGTCGCCCACCTCCCTCGCCGAGGACCTTTGTATCCCAAACAGAACCCTTCTGCAAAACCTTTCAACAATACCTGTTTTGCTTCCTGATCCCTGTAATCCCTCAATGCTGATGACAACGCTGCCAACTTAATTGGCGTATGAGCTCTTGGGCCCAGGCCCCTGAGGTCCCTTACCTCCCCTACCACTCTGGAATTGATGTGAAGCCCCTGATGTGCTAGAACCTGGCTGTTGCCACTGCTGACTTCCTTGCTGCTTGACCCCCCAGCATTTAACCAAGGGGTGTTTCTTTCCACACTGAGAGCACTCGTGCCTGAACCTACAATACTCCCTTGTGCATGTGCCCTTATTAAACTCCCAGCATGCCCCAGACCCAGCTTGTGTGACTATTGAACTCCCCACCCTTCCCCGGGTGGGCTTCCCCTGAAAGGGCCGGTACACTAAAGGTAAACCACTTGCTGTAAATATAGTTTTACCCCCTGCCGGTGCCCCCATTGTGTGCTGCCATGAATCAGAGTCCAATTCCCCCACTTTGCCTATGGATCCTAAGCCATACAGGCCCTGAACTCTTCATCATATTGAGCCCAGGCATACCCGTTACCCGTGATTTGTGCTTTCCGAAGGACATCCATGTATTTGAAAATAGCCACGCAGCGCTCAGGATATTTTTCACAAAATACACTAGCATATATCAAAAGCGCCGCCGTCCAAATTACAATTGTCAGCGCCACCTTAGGTTGTTTGGCCAGCTCATACTCTTCCTCCTTCGAACCTTCCCTGGACTGGACCTCCCTGTGTAGGAGCTTCAAAATTTTGACATATTCACCTTTCCATATGCGCTCTTTAGTGGCTAATATCAAATGCGCACCCAGGGGTTTCGTCACACCCATGTAAGGCAGCTTTTTAAACTTCAACTCTTTACTCTGTAACGGTTCTTTCCCTTCCACTTCTGCCTCCATATTCATTCCACTCTCCACTTTAGTGCTCGGAGCCACCACCTCACCAGTCCCCACCCCCTGATCTTTAACATATTTATCCCTGTGGAGCTTACCACTCAGCTCCTCCTGTACATCTTCATCCCCTGTCCCCACCGACACCATCTTTGGTGTGGCCCGTGGGACAACTCGCTCACCTGGCTCCAACAAGGCAGCCCGACCAGGCGCCGATCTCCACGTCACTTGCTCAACAGGGTCCACCGTCCGAGGAGCCCTCACCGAGGGGCCGTGCTCTCTTCTTGGTCCCACCGACACTGCCCGCCTGGGCAGCACCACCTCCGGTGCCTGTAAAACACTAGAAGACACATGAGAAGGCACGCCCCCTTCCTCATTGTCCCTCAACTCTCCTTCCTCTGGACTGTCTTCATCATAATCCAGCGGAAGAGTGGAGAGGCCAAGACAGTGAAGGGGCAGGAGAGAGTGAAACGGAAACTGAGGAAGAGTGGAGAGGCCAAGACAGTGAAGGGGTAGGAGAGAGTGAGACAGAAATAGAGGAAGAGTGGAGAGGCCAAGACAGTGAAGGGGCAGGAGAGAGTGAAACGGAAACTGAGGAAGAGTGGAGAGGCCAAGACAGTGAAGAGGCAGGAGAGAGTGAAACGGAAACAGAGGAAGAGTGGAGAGGCCAAGACAGTGAAGAGGCAGGAGAGAGTAAGACAGAAATAGAAGAAGAGTGGAGAGGCCAAGACAGTGAAGGGGCAGGAGAGAGTGAGACAGAAATAGAGGAAGAGTGGAGAGGCCAAAACAGTGAAGAGGCAGGAGAGAGTGAAACGGAAACTGAGGAAAAGTGGAGAGGCCAAGACAGCGAAGGGGCAGGAGAGAGTGAGTCTGAAATAGAGTAAGAGTGGAGAGGCCAAGACAGTGAAGGGGCAGGAGAGAGTGAGACCAAAACTGAGTAAGAGTGGAGAGGCCAAGACAGTGAAGGGGCAGGAGAGAGTGAGGCGGAAACTGAGGAAGAGTGGAGAGGCCAAGACAGTGAAGGGGCAGGAGAGAGTGAGACAGAAATAGGGGAAGAGTGGAGAGGCCAAGACAGTGAAGGGGCAGGAGAGAGTGAGACAGAAATAGAGGAAGAGTGGAGAGGCCAAGACAGTGAAGGGGCAGGAGAGAGTGAGACGGAAACTGCGGAAGAGTGGAGAGGCCAAGACAGTGAAGGGGCAGGAGAGAGTGAGACCGAAACTGAGTAAGAGTGGAGAGGCCAAGACAGTGAAGGGGCAGGAGAGAGTGAGGCGGAAACTGAGGAATAGTGGAAAGGCCAAGACAGTGAAGGGGCAGGAGAGAGTGAGACAGAAATAGAGGAAGAGTGGAGAGGCCAAGACAGTGAAGGGGCAGGAGAGAGTGAGACGGTAACTGCGGAAGAGTGGAGAGGCCAAGACAGTGAAGGGGCAGGAGAGAGTTAGGCAGAAACTGAGGAAGAGTGGAGAGGCCAAGACAGTGAAAGGGCAGGAGAGAGTGAGACAGAAATAGAGGAAGAGTGGCGAGGCCAAGACAGTGAAGGGGCAGGAGAGAGTGAGGCGGAAACTGAGGAAGAGTGGAGAGACCAAGACAGTGAAGGGGAAGGAGAGAGTGAGACAGAAATAGAGGAAGAGTGGAGAGGCCAAGACAGTGAAGGGGCAGGAGAGAGTGAGACGGAAACTGCGGAAGAGTGGAGAGGCCAAGATAGTGAAGGGGCAGGAGAGAGTGAGACAGAAATAGAGGAAGAGTGGAGAGGCCAAGACAGTGAAGGGGCAGGAGAGAGTGAGACGGAAACTGCGGAAGAGTGGAGAGGCCAAGACAGTGAAGGGGCAGGAGAGAGTGAGACAGAAATAGAGGAAGAGTGGAGAGGCCAAGACAGTGAAGGGGCAGGAGAGAGTGAGACAGAAATAGAGGAAGAGTGTTGAGGCCAAGACAGTGAAGGGGCAGGAGATAGTGAGACAGAAATAGAGGAAGAGTGGAGAGGCCAAGACAGTGAAGGGGCAGGAGAGAGTGAGACAGAAATAGAGGAAGAGTGGAGAGGCCAAGACAGTGAAGGGACAGGAGAGAGTGAGACAGAAATAGAGGAAGAGTGGAGAGGCCAGGACAGTGAAGGGGCAGGAGAGAGTGAAATGGAAACTGAGGAACAGTGGAGAGGCCAAGACAGTGAAGGGGTAGGAGAGAGTGAGACAGAAATAGAGGAAGAGTGGAGAGGCCAAGACAGTGAAGGGGCAGGAGAGAGTGAAACGGAAACTGAGGAAGAGTGGAGAGGCCAAGACAGTGAAGAGGCAGGAGAGAGTGAAACGGAAACAGAGGAAGAGTGGAGAGGCCAAGACAGTGAAGGGGCAGGAGAGAGTGAAACAGAAATAGAGGAAGAGTGGAGAGGCCAAGACAGTGAAGGGGCAGGAGAGAGTGAGACAGAAATAGAGGAAGAGTGGAAAGAGAGGAGCGAGTGGGGAGAGTGAGGATAGTGAGGAGAGGGGAGATTGAAGTGAGAGGGAGGTGAGAGAGGGAGGGGAGAGTGGTGAGACGGGAGAGTGGTGAGAGGGGAGAGTGGGGAGAGTGAAGAGAGGGGAGAGGGGAGAAAGGAGAGAGGAGAAGAGAGAGAGGAGGGGAGGGGAGAGAGGAGAGTGGAGAGACTGAGGGGAGGGGAGAGTCAGGAGAGAGAGGAGAGGGGAGGGGAGAGTGAGGAGAGGGGAGAGTGAGGAGAGGGGAGAGTGAGGAGAGGGGAGAGTGGTGAGACGGGAGAGTGGTGAGAGGGGAGAGTGGGGAGAGTGAAGAGAGGGGAGAGGGGAGAAAGGAGAGAGGAGAAGAGAGAGAGGAGGGGAGGGGAGAGATGAGAGTGGAGAGACTGAGGGGAGGGGAGAGTCAGGAGAGAGAGGAGAGGGGAGGGGAGAGTGAGGAGAGGGGAGAGTGAGGGGAGGAGAGAGTGGTCAGACGGGAGAGGGGTAAGAGGGGAGAGTGGGGAGAGTGAAGAGAGGGGAGAGGGGAGAAAGGAGAGAGGAGAAGAGAGAGAGGAGGGGAGAGGGGAGAGAGGAGAGTGGAGAGACTGAGGGGAGGGGAGAGTCAGGAGAGAGTGGAGAGGAGAGGGTAGTGTGAGGAGAGGGGAGAGTGAGGAGAGGGGAGAGAGGTGAGAGGGGGGAGAGTGGGGGAGTGACGATAGTGAGGAGAGGGGGAGAGTGAGGAGAGGAGAGGGGAGAGTGAAGAGAGAGGATAGAGTGGTGAGAGGGGGGAGTGATGAGAGAGGATAGAGTGGTGAGAGGGGGGAGTGATGAGAGAGGATAGAGTGGTGAGAGGGGGAAGTGATGAGAGGATAGAGTGGTGAGAGGGGCGAGTGATGAGAGAGGATAGAGTGGTGAGAGGGGGGAGAGATGAGAGAGGATAGAGTGGTGAGAGAGGAGAGAGTGGGGGAGTGACGATAGTGAGGAGAGGGGGATAGTGAGGAGAGGGGAGAGTGAGGAGAGGGTAGAGTATATAGAGGGGAGAGCTAGAGAGGAGAAGAGAGGGGAGAGGGAGGGGAGTGAGGAGGAGAGAGGGGAGAGACGGGCGAGAGGAGGGGAGAGAGGGGCAAGAGGAGGGGAGAGAGGGGAGAGTGGTGAGAGGGGATAGTGGTGAGAGGAGAGTGGTGAGAGGGGAGAGTGGTGGGAGGGGACAGAGTGGAGAGTGGTGAGATTGGGGATGGAAGGGCTTCGCTGGGATGGAAGGGCATGTTCTTCACTTTGCACAGAAAATACGTTCATAATCCGTTCCTAAAGTTGTCGCAGTATCAGTTTGTTCTCTGCTGTAATGATTTAGCGGTCTCGTTTTTTCGTCTCTTAGAAACTGAAAATATCAATGACCACATCTGTCAAAAGCTAAAAAAGAAAGTCGTTGTAGGCCAAAGATGAGAGGCGCAGACCCTGTTTATGTTGCAGCACAGAAATAACAGAATGGAAAGTCCAGGCAGGCCCTTCAATTCCATCTGAATTTAAGGACAGGTAAAAGTATGTCTGGGGATGCGGGACCTTTAGAAGTGCAATTATCAAGTACGGTTAGATCATAAATAAAGCTATTACTCCATGCCAGGCGTAAAGAAGCCCGTTTCTAAAATGGCTAGATAGCATTTGAAAAGCATAGTCAAGTTACAACCGTTTCAACCAGCTTGTTGTCTTAAAAGACTGTAACCAGGCAGGGAGCATCGGAGGAGTACAATTTAATAATATATGCATAGGGGACATCCCTCCACTGCCCCATTGTTTGTGTCCAGCGAAGCCTTCGACCAGCCACGCCCATCCGCCCACTAACAGCATGCCGCTGGGTTTGGCTCCGGTACATGCTGTCTCTCTCACTCGCATCTCCCTGGACGCAGGCGTGTGGGAGTTAAATAATAAAAGTTATTTATTTGAAAGTAACAGTGCTGCATTCTCAGATCCGCTTAATAAAGGAAACCGCAAAAGAGTTTAATGTGTGTTGCAAAACACTCAGGTTCCATGTAAACGGAAGCAGAAGCAAACTTTAGGTTTCTAATATGACAAAGATGTGGGTGCTTATTTCTTTGATAGAACAAGCAAATCCATTAAGCATCCTTTGCTACTGTTTTCGTAAAAGAATTAAGCAAAATTATTTGTTAGCAATCCATACTGGGTATATATTTTTGCAGCAAAAACGGAAGAAATTCTTTTTCCACTGTTTGACGTTTACATAATAAGAAGCCGATGACATTTTTTTCTTAAAATCCGTACCGTCTTCCACCTTTTTAAAGTAGAACAAAATGTTTTGTTTGCTGTGTTTTATATAATGTAATAAGTAGAAATTGAACAAAATCCACGCACTACATTTTTGCCACATTACAAACATCCTATCGTAGCACAAGCAGCAGGAGAGGATATTTGTTCCATTTTCTTTTAAACTAGCAGCAAAAAGGGTGCAAAATGTATTGGCTCCATATTTTGCAGTGGTGGGACTCTATGTAATTTAGCTGATTGATTACCTACGCAGAATGTGCTAAACAAAAACATTTTGATTGATAGGTTCACAAATGAAGTAAACTTGCCTGCTGCCTGTCCATAGGGGCTTGGGCCTCCCGGTCAACGAGGGAGGAAAGGAATGTTGGGGTAATTAAAGCTGGGAGGGGTGGGAGGGGAAGTGAGGCCGAGCGCGCACTGAGAATGAAAACAAGTCGGCTGGGGGTGGGGGGCGGGGAAGCAGGAGCGTCGCGCTTCAAGAGCCTTTAAAACCTGCACTCAATAGGATATGGCATAGATAAACACACACATACTCTATACGCCAATCCCGTACGAGTGACTGAATGCATAGGGGACATCCCTCCACTGCCCCATTATTTGCGTCCAGCGAAGCCTTCGACCACCGGCGCCCATCTGCCCACTAACAGCATGGCACTGGGTTTAGCTCCGGTACATGCTGTCTCTCTCACTTGCATCTCCCTGGACCCAGGCGTGTGGGAGTTAAATAATAAAAGTTATTTATTTGGAAGTAACAGTGCTACATTCTCAGATCCGCTTAATAAAGGAAACCGCAAAAGAGTTTAATGTGTGTTGCAAAACACTCAGGTTACATGTAAACGGAAGCAGACGCAAACTTTAGCTTTCGGGAGAAGAGTATTTTCTATCAAGAAGAGGTTTTCCGTGAAAACATGGTGGCCTGCAGTTAGCGGGTCACGGGAGCAACCTCTGAGCTGGAAAGAATCTCGGGTAACCTCGGAGCAGAAAAGAATCTCGGGCGAGTGAGGAAATGGCATGTTGCAAACTTTCAAGATACATAAGGCACAAGTGTAAAACAAGCAGAGTAACACCGAGTTTTAAAACAAGGCACAGCCTGCAGCCCTGAATAAGTGACGGCGGGGGGCGGGGCAGCTGAAGCTTTTGATGTGGCAAATGCTGCTGGCAGGGAGAAGCCTGTGGGGAAATGCGAGGCGCGGCCGTGAATAAGTGACGGCGGGGGCGGGGCAGCTGAAGCCTTTGATGTGGCAAATGCTGCTGGCAGGGGGAAGCCTGTGGGGAAATGCAAGTTTGTGCACGAAGGAGCTTGTGGTCACGTGATTTCACGTGAACTGTTGAGAATCCTCCTCATAAAAAGTCAGCTTTTGGATGGACAGCAATAGGTTCGAGTAAACTCGACCTAAAAAGGCCCAGGTGGGGCGCGCTCCACTGCGCCTCACCAATCACAATGCTGCCATTGCAGCGTTGCGATTGGCGGAGGGGTGGGAGGGAGTCTGCCTTTCCTGGCTGATGACGAAGCAGGGTTTCAGACTTCAATTCGGAAATGGCAGGACGGTGGGAGTCGGAAGTCAGACCCATCTAGAAGCTGAGGTGGCAGCGGAGTAGGACAGTAAGTTAAGTTTTAATTTTTTTTATTTTTTATTAAACAAACCCCTACCGCCTCCCTCCCTTCTTCCCCCATCCCCCCAGGATGACCCCTTTTTTACCCCCCCTACCCACCCATGATTGGTGCAGTGTGTCACATCAAAGTGACTTGTGTCACATTGAATCAAATGGTTCACAGTGAGATTTCAATGAAGTCCAGAAAATTGTGGTCGTTTATATGTAGACTGATGGAATTCTAACGAAGTACTCTTTTACAAAGTTTTACACACATTTGCGAATAGGATGAAAAAGCCTTAAAAGTGGAATAATATGGGAATAACTTCTATTTGAGTCGGACCCTCGTGGGCTGATTGAAGCGATGGAGCAAATGCTCAGATTTCAGGGCCGTCACAAAGCACACAGATTTCTCCTGCAGTTGACAACACTGTGGGCCTGACATGGAAGTCATTATCACGTGGGCCAATTAATCAAACCGCAGTTGCCCCTGCGTGATTGAGAACCGCTCCAAGGATGTTTGGGAGGGACGGATGGGGGGGACGAGACCACACCAGCTTTTGCGTGTTAAAGGCCGCTTTATTGGAACAGGTGCACATAACAATTAAAACTCCTCTGCCAATGCCTTACAAAACTAAACCTCACTAAATAAAACACATACCTACCCCCGTCCCCCCTCCCCCACCCCTAACATTTCACGAACCCGCCCCCACCCAAGCATTACAACATTACAGCAATTACAAAACTCTAATTCAATGCTAAACATATAAGCCTATAAATCTAAAACATCTATTACCCAAAAACTCCCCTGCCTGCCCCTTCACCACTTACGATCACCCAACCTCTGTGAATACCCCAACAATCAAACTGCCTAACAAACTTCCAGTCGATGACCCAACTTTAAACTAAACAACAACAACAACTGTGTCAACCCTGGCCAACTTCCACTAATCCCCGCCACCCAGAAAGCGGGGGGGGGGGGACTACACCCCCCCTTCTGCCCCCCTAAGAACGAACAACTCTTTATGCCGCCTACACATGCTCCTGCACATTGAGACACCTAGATAAAACCTATCGAACCTCCAACAAATAAAGGTCCATGACCAACCTGGATAAGTGAACCCCATCACTCCTGAAAAATTCAACTGAATCGAACCGAAATCTCTATGGCACACTCTCCCAAAACCAAGACTCCTGCAAAACCTGGAAATCTCCAAATTGACCTTCTTCCGTGCCCTGTCGATCGCCCTGAGATTCTGAGCGCCCCTCCAAGTCCTGCGTGGCACAAGCTCTATCCATAGAATATGGCAACCAGCCCACTGTTCTCGCAAAAGTGCCAGATCCCTTTTCATTGCCCTCAACAAAATCACGCCTTTCACCCCGCAAAGATCATTCTCTCCCAAATGAATTAACAGAACATCCAAGCACTGGCCCTAAACCAACCATTTATTCAAAGCCGGAACCAGCTCCTTCCACAACACCCCCCTTTCCCTTTCCAAACAATTTTTAAAAACTGCTCATTAAAACCTAACATTTTCCCAAAGTAAGAGCTGCCCGCTTGAACTTGAGCCCATTTAACAAAAGAGTGCCCCACTATCCATATGGTCAACTCTGAAGAGAGAGGACCCGCCACTGAACCTGTAACAAGAAAAAACAATGTGAGGTTCATGTACGAAAAGGTGACGCAAGCGCTTCTTCCACATTAGGCCGCACATAGTGTTGAAAACAATTAGATGACCATCGCCCCAGCCGCATGATCGCCTCTCTAGACCAGCCTCTGTTGTACCATTCCGTTGCTGCACCAATTCTAAATGAGTGCGTCCCAAACTGAGACCCCTCTAAACCAATTTCTCGCAATTGATAGTCCGTCACCCTGCCCCCATCAGCGTGCCTAAAAACCCTTGCACCACCTTCCCCTCCAGACAGTGTCTTCTATCGCCTAGCCCAGTGTAAAAGGCATGTCGAAACCGGAGAGGCCGCTTCCAGCCATACGCCCTTACCCCCACCCCTCTGATCTGTCTTTGCTCTGGCCAACCAAATGTGAATTCCCCTCTCCGCGAAGAACACCTCCTGCCAAGTGATCCCTAATTTCAACCTGGAACCCAACAGCTCAGAAACCCTAAAAGCACCAAAAAACATCCAAACCATGAGAGTAGAAAATAAACAGGCTTCGAAACCGTCTAAACAACCACAGGTAACACCGCCAACAAGCGCTCCAAATTCTGCCATGATAAGGGCCTACGTGATAAACGCTCCCCACCCCGCTCCCTAGCCCAACCTTCCAACATCCTCCTCCCAGCTTCCCCTGCTGAAGGAGAATAACCCCACAAAAGTTTCCCCATAAAAGAAATATCTGCCAACTTCCCTGCAATAGTAACCTTAGAAAGGCCCTTCTCAATGAGTACCAGCAGAAACTGAATCACATCCTCTGACCGCCTCCATGCCTCCTCACGCCGACAAGCACCTGATGCTATGAATTCATTCCAAGCCAGTGAGTAAGCTGCACAAGTAGATGCGGACAGTGAACCTACCACCAATTGTATAACCCTGCGTTGCCTACATACCACAGATGATCCGGCATTGTGGTCGGTGTCCTGTCCGCCTCCTTGGCCAGCCCAAGGAATTTCTCCCACTGCGAACGAGACAAACCATCCGCAATGTCATTGTTGACCCCGGGAATATGAAGTGCCTTGAAAGCAATATCATGCTTAAGGCAACCAAGAACAAACACCCGCAACAACTTCAAGATCTGTTCATCCCGAGCCGATTGCCTGTTGATAATTTCGACCACCGCCATTTTGTCAATCCTGAACAACACCTTCTTATGTGCCAGTTCCTCACCCCACAGCGTCAATGCCACGAGCACCGGGAAAGGCTCCAAAAAGGCAATGCCCCTCCCAACATTCCTCCACTGCTCAGGCCACTTCTCTGC
This sequence comes from Lissotriton vulgaris, assembly GCF_964263255.1. Classification (NCBI taxonomy): domain Eukaryota; kingdom Metazoa; phylum Chordata; class Amphibia; order Caudata; family Salamandridae; genus Lissotriton; species Lissotriton vulgaris. The sequence continues at coordinate 1,052,493,440 of NC_141694.1, read as the reverse complement.
ACACCACCTGCCCTGCCAGTATAAGCCAAAACCATCACTGCCTGCCGCATCTGAAAAAATCTGAGCATCCCAAGTAAAGGCATCGACCCTGACCAATGGTATACCATGAAAAGAATGCAGAAATGTTTTCCACATGCGCAGATCCTCTTTCACCCCGGCTGACAAACGGATATGGTGGTGAGGCAGATGCTGACCCGCCAATGCACGCTCCAGTCTCCTGCAAAAAGTCCTCCCTGCCCTGACCACCCGACAGGTGAAATTGAGATGGCCCAACAACACTTGGATGTCCTTCACTGTTACCTTATTTTTTGCAAGCATTTCATCTAACAGCCTCAACATTTTTGCCTTCTTATCCACTGGCAGGCGCGCTTGCATTTGAACTGAATCAATCTCAATGCCTAGGAATGACATGCTCGTACAAGGACCCATTGTCTTTTCTGGTGCCAAAGGCACCCCAAGCTCCCCCATGAGCTCATGGAACGTGTCCAGTGCTACCTGGTTCTCTGTGGAGCCCGGGGAACCAACGAAAAAGAAGTCATCTAAATAGTGTGTTACCAGCTTGTGACCAGTGTGCTGCATGAAAAATCACTGTAAAAAAGTGCAGAAACACTCAAACAAAGCACAAGACATAGAACAACCCATAAGCAGTGCTTTATACACGTACCATTGACCTTCAAATTGAATTCCCAAAAGACTCCAGTCATCCGGATGTACGGGAAGCAAACGAAATGCAGATTTTATGTCGCATTTTGCCATCTCTTCAGTTGCGCCCACGGTCACCACCAGTGATATAGCAACGTCAACTGAGGAATAGGACACTGAGGAAGCCTCTTTATCAATAAATTCATTGACAGAAGACCCCTCAGGCCACGAAAGGTGTTGTATTAGTCTGTACTGTCCAACCTCTTTTTTGGGCACCACCCCAATTGGAGAAACAATCAAGTTGTCTGCCGGCCAGTCAGCAAAGGGACCTGCCATCCGACCCTCACAGACTTCCTTGTCCAATTTTCCTTGCACCACTGATTTATGTTCAAATGCTGACTTCAAATTTGTCGCCCACCTCCCTCGCCGAGGACCTTTGTATCCCAAACAGAACCCTTCTGCGAAACCTTTCAACAATACCTGTTTTGCTTCCTGATCCCTGTAATCCCTCAATGCTGATGACAACGCTGCCAACTTAATTGGCGTATGAGCTCTTGGGCCCAGGCCCCTGAGGTCCCTTACCTCCCCTACCACTCTGGAATTGATGTGAAGCCCCTGATGTGCTAGAACCTGGCTGTTGCCACTGCTGACTTCCTTGCTGCTTGACCCCCCAGCATTTAACCAAGGGGTGTTTCTTTCCACACTGAGAGCACTCGTGCCTGAACCTACAATACTCCCTTGTGCATGTGCCCTTATTAAACTCCCAGCATGCCCCAGACCCAGCTTGTGTGACTATTGAACTCCCCACCCTTCCCCGGGTGGGCTTCCCCTGAAAGGGCCGGTACACTAAAGGTAAACCACTTGCTGTAAATATAGTTTTACCCCCTGCCGGTGCCCCCATTGTGTGCTGCCATGAATCAGAGTCCAATTCCCCCACTTTGCCTCCGGATCCCAAGCCATACGGGCCCTGAACTCTTCATCACATTGAGCCCAGGCATACCCGTTACCCGTGATTTGTGCTTTCCGAAGGACATCCATGTATTTGAAAATAGCCACGCAGCGCTCAGGATATTTTTCACAAAATACACTAGCATATATCAAAAGGGCCGCCGTCCAAATTACAATTGTCAGCGCCACCTTAGGTTGTTTGGCCAGCTCATACTCTTCCTCCTTCGAACCTTCCCTGGACTGGACCTCCCTGTGTAGGAGCTTTAAAATTTTGACATATTCACCTTTCCATATGCGCTCTTTAGTGGCTAATATCAAATGCGCACCCAGGGGTTTTGTCACACCCATGTAAGGCAGCTTTTTAAACTTCAACTCTTTACTCTGTAACGGTTCTTTCCCTTCCACTTCTGGCTCCATATTCATTCCACTCTCCACTTTAGTGCTCGGAGCCACCACCTCACCAGTCCCCACCCCCTGATCTTTAACATATTTATCCCTGTGGAGCTTACCACTCAGCTCCTCCTGTACATCTTCATCCCCTGTCCCCACCGACACCATCTTTGGTGTGGCCCGTGGGACAACTCGCTCACCTGGCTCCAACAAGGTAGCCCGACCAGGCGCCGATCTCCACGCCACTTGCTCAACAGGGTCCACCGTCCGAGGAGCCCTCACCGAGGGGCCGTGCTCTCTTCTTGGTCCCACCGACACTGCCCGCCTGGGCAGCACCACCTCCGGTGCCTGTAAAACACTAGAAGACAAATGAGAAGGCACGCCCCCTTCCTCATTGTCCCTCAACTCTCCTTCCTCTGGACTGTCTTCATCATAATCCAGCGGAAGAGTGGAGAGGCCAAGACAGTGAAGGGGCAGGAGAGAGTGAAACGGAAACTGAGGAAGAGTGGAGAGGCCAAGACAGTGAAGGGGTAGGAGAGAGTGAGACAGAAATAGAGGAAGAGTGGAGAGGCCAAGACAGTGAAGGGGCAGGAGAGAGTGAAACGGAAACTGAGGAAGAGTGGAGAGGCCAAGACAGTGAAGAGGCAGGAGAGAGTGAAACGGAAACAGAGGAAGAGTGGAGAGGCCAAGACAGTGAAGAGGCAGGAGAGAGTGAGACAGAAATAGAAGAAGAGTGGAGAGGCCAAGACAGTGAAGGGGCAGGAGAGAGTGAGACAGAAATAGAGGAAGAGTGGAGAGGCCAAAACAGTGAAGAGGCAGGAGAGAGTGAAACGGAAACTGAGGAAAAGTGGAGAGGCCAAGACAGCGAAGGGGCAGGAGAGAGTGAGTCTGAAATAGAGTAAGAGTGGAGAGGCCAAGACAGTGAAGGGGCAGGAGAGAGTGAGACCGAAACTGAGTAAGAGTGGAGAGGTCAAGACAGTGAAGGGGCAGGAGAGAGTGAGGCGGAAACTGAGGAAGAGTGGAGAGGCCAAGACAGTGAAGGGGCAGGAGAGAGTGAGACAGAAATAGAGGAAGAGTGGAGAGGCCAAGACAGTGAAGGGGCAGGAGAGAGTGAGACAGAAATAGAGGAAGAGTGGAGAGGCCAAGACAGTGAAGGGGCAGGAGAGAGTGAGACGGAAACTGCGGAAGAGTGGAGAGGCCAAGACAGTGAAGGGGCAGGAGAGAGTGAAACGGAAACTGAGGAAGAGTGGAGAGACCAAGACAGTGAAGGGGCAGGAGAGAGTGAGGCGGAAACTGAGGAAGAGTGGAAAGGCCAAGACAGTGAAGGGGCAGGAGAGAGTGAGACAGAAATAGAGGAAGAGTGGAGAGGCCAAGACAGTGAAGGGGCAGGAGAGAGTGAGACGGAAACTGCGGAAGAGTGGAGAGGCCAAGACAGTGAAGGGGCAGGAGAGAGTTAGGCAGAAACTGAGGAAGAGTGGAGAGGCCAAGACAGTGAAAGGGCAGGAGAGAGTGAGACAGAAATAGAGGAAGAGTGGCGAGGCCAAGACAGTGAAGGGGCAGGAGAGAGTGAGGCGGAAACTGAGGAAGAGTGGAGAGACCAAGACAGTGAAGGGGAAGGAGAGAGTGAGACAGAAATAGAGGAAGAGTGGAGAGGCCAAGACAGTGTAGGGGCAGGAGAGAGTGAGACAGAAATAGAGGAAAAGTGGAGAGGCCAAGACAGTGAAGGGGCAGGAGAGAGTGAGACGGAAACTGCGGAAAAGTGGAGAGGCCAAGATAGTGAAGGGGCAGGAGAGAGTGAGACAGAAATAGAGGAAGAGTGGAGAGGCCAAGACAGTGAAGGGGCAGGAGAGAGTGAGACAGAAATAGAGGAAGAGTGGTGAGGCCAAGACAGTGAAGGGGCAGGAGATAGTGAGACAGAAATAGAGGAAGAGTGGAGAGGCCAAGACAGTGAAGGGGCAGGAGAGAGTGAGACAGAAATAGAGGAAGAGTGGAGAGGCCAAGACAGTGAAGGGACAGGAGAGAGTGAGACAGAAATAGAGGAAGAGTGGAGAGGCCAGGACAGTGAAGGGGCAGGAGAGAGTGAAATGGAAACTGAGGAACAGTGGAGAGGCCAAGACAGTGAAGGGGTAGGAGAGAGTGAGACAGAAATAGAGGAAGAGTGGAGAGGCCAAGACAGTGAAGGGCAGGAGACAGTGAAACGGAAACTGAGGAAGAGTGGAGAGGCCAAGACAGTGAAGAGGCAGGAGAGAGTGAAACGGAAACAGAGGAAGAGTGGAGAGGCCAAGACAGTGAAGGGGCAGGAGAGAGTGAAACAGAAATAGAGGAAGAGTGGAGAGGCCAAGACAGTGAAGGGGCAGGAGAGAGTGAGACAGAAATAGAGGAAGAGTGGTGAGGCCAAGACAGTGAAGGGGCAGGAGATAGTGAGACAGAAATAGAGGAAGAGTGGAGAGGCCAAGACAGTGAAGGGGCAGGAGAGAGTGAGACAGAAATAGAGGAAGAGTGGAGAGGCCAAGACAGTGAAGGGACAGGAGAGAGTGAGACAGAAATAGAGGAAGAGTGGAGAGGCCAGGACAGTGAAGGGGCAGGAGAGAGTGAAATGGAAACTGAGGAACAGTGGAGAGGCCAAGACAGTGAAGGGGTAGGAGAGAGTGAGACAGAAATAGAGGAAGAGTGGAGAGGCCAAGACAGTGAAGGGCAGGAGACAGTGAAACGGAAACTGAGGAAGAGTGGAGAGGCCAAGACAGTGAAGAGGCAGGAGAGAGTGAAACGGAAACAGAGGAAGAGTGGAGAGGCCAAGACAGTGAAGGGGCAGGAGAGAGTGAAACAGAAATAGAGGAAGAGTGGAGAGGCCAAGACAGTGAAGGGGCAGGAGAGAGTGAGACAGAAATAGAGGAAGAGTGGAAAGAGAGGAGCGAGTGGGGAGAGTGAGGATTGTGAGGAGAGGGGAGATTGAAGTGAGAGGGAGGTGAGAGAGGGAGGGGAGAGTGGTGAGACGGGAGAGTGGTGAGAGGGGAGAGTGGGGAGAGTGAAGAGAGGGGAGAGGGGAGAACGGAGAGAGGAGAAGAGAGAGAGGAGGGGAGGGGAGAGATGAGAGTGGAGAGACTGAGGGGAGGGGAGAGTCAGGAGAGAGAGGAGAGGGGAGGGGAGAGTGAGGAGAGGGGAGAGTGAGGAGAGGGGAGAGTGGTGAGACGGGAGAGTGGTAAGAGGGGAGAGTGGGGAGAGTGAAGAGAGGGGAGAAAGGAGAGAGGAGAGAGGAGAAGAGAGAGAGGAGCGGAGAGGGGAGAGAGGAGAGTGGAGAGACTGAGGGGAGGGGAGAGTCAGGAGAGAGTGGAGAGGAGAGGGTAGTGTGAGGGGAGAGTGAGGAGAGGGGAGAGTGGTGAGAGGGGGGAGAGTGGGGGAGTGACGATAGTGAGGAGAGGGGAGAGTGAGGAGAGGAGAGGGGAGAGTGAAGAGAGAGGATAGAGTGGTGAGAGGGGGGGTGATGAGAGAGGATAGAGTGGTGAGAGGGGGGAGTGATGAGAGAGGATAGAGTGGTGAGAGGGGAAAGTGATGAGAGGATAGAGTGGTGAGAGGGGGGAGTGATGAGAGAGGATAGAGTGGTGAGAGGGGGGAGTGATGAGAGAGGATAGAGTGGTGAGAGAGGAGAGAGTGGGGGAGTGATGATAGTGAGGAGAGGGGGATAGTGAGGAGAGGGGGATAGTGAGGAGAGGGAAGAGTGAGGAGAGGGTAGAGTATATAGAGGGGAGAGCTAGAGAGGAGAAGAGAGGGGAGAGGGAGGGGAGTGAGGAGGAGAGAGGGGAGAGACGGGCGAGAGGAGGGGAGAGAGGGGCAAGAGGAGGGGAGAGAGGGGAGAGTGGTGAGAGGGGATAGTGGTGAGAGGAGAGTGGTGAGAGGGGAGAGTGGTGGGAGGGGACAGAGTGGAGAGTGGTGAGATTGGGGATGGAAGGGCTTCGCTGGGATGGAAGGGCATGTTCTTCACTTTGCACAGAAAATACGTTCATAATCCGTTCCTAAAGTTGTCGCAGTATCAATTTGTTCTCTGCTGTAATGATTTAGCAGTCTCGTTTTTTCGTCTCTTAGAAACGGAAAATATCAATGACCACATCTGTCAAAAGCTAAAAAAGAAAGTCGTTGTAGGCCAAAGATGAGAGGCGCAGACCCTGTTTATGTTGCAGCACAGAAATAACAGAATGGAAAGTCCAGGCAGGCCCTTCAATTCCATCTGAATTTAAGGACAGGCAAAAGTATGTCTGGGGATGCGGGACCTTTAGAAGTGCAATTATCAAGTACGGTTAGATCATAAATAAAGCTATTACTCCATGCCAGGCATAAAGAAGCCCGTTTCTAAAATGGCTAGATAGCATTTGAAAAGTATAGTCAAGTTACAACCGTTTCAACCAGCTTGTTGGCCTAAAAGACTGTAACCAGGCAGGGAGCATCGGAGGAGTACAATTTAATATTATATGCATAGGGGACATCCCTCCACTGCCCCATTGTTTGTGTCCAGCGAAGCCTTCGACCAGCCACGCCCATCCGCCCACTAACAGCATGCCGCATGGTTTGGCTCCGGTACATGCTGTCTCTCTCACTCGCATCTCCCTGGACGCAGGCGTGTGGGAGTTAAATAATAAAAGTTATTTATTTGAAAGTAACAGTGCTGCATTCTCAGATCCGCTTAATAAAGGAAACCGCAAAAGAGTTTAATGTGTGTTGCAAAACACTCAGGTTCCATGTAAAAGGAAGCAGAAGCAAACTTTAGGTTTCTAATATGACAAAGATGTGGGTGCTTATTTCTTTGCTAGAACAAGCAAATCCATTAAGCATCCTTTGCTACTGTTTTCGTAAAAGAATTAGGCAAAATTATTTGTTAGCAATCCATACTGGGTATATATTTTTGCAGCAAAAACGGAAGAATTTCTTTTTCCACTGTTTGACGTTTACATAATAAGAAGCTGATGACATTTTTTTCTTAAAATCCGTACCGTCTTCCACCTTTTTAAAGTAGAACAAAATGTTTTGTTTGCTGTGTTTTATATAATGTAATAAGTAGAAATTGAACAAAATCCACGCACTACATTTTTGCCACATTACAAACATCCTATCGTAGCACAAGCAGCAGGAGAGGATATTTGTTCCATTTTCTTTTAAACTAGCAGCAAAAAGGGTGCAAAATGTATTGGCTCCATATTTTGCAGTGGTGGGACTCTATGTAATATAGCTGATTGATTACCTACGCAGAATGTGCTAAACAAAAACATTTTGATTGATAGGTTTACAAATGAAGTAAACTTGCCTGCTGCCTGTCCATAGGGGCTTGGGCCTCCCGGTCAACGAGGGAGGAAAGGAATGTTGGGGTAATTAAAGCTGGGAGGGGTGGGAGGGGAAGTGAGGCCGAGCGCGCACTGAGAATGAAAACAAGTCGGCTGGGGGTGGGGGGCGGGGAAGCAGGAGCGTCGCGCTTCAAGAGCCTTTAAAACCTGCACTCAATAGGATATGGCATAGATAAACACACACATACTCTATACGCCAATCCCGTACGAGTGACTGAATGCATAGGGGACATCCCTCCACTGCCCCATTGTTTGCGTCCAGCGAAGCCTTCGACCACCGGCGCCCATCTGCCCACTAACAGCATGGCGCTGGGTTTAGCTCCGGTACATGCTGTCTCTCTCACTTGCATCTCCCTGGACCCAGGCGTGTGGGAGTTAAATAATAAAAGTTATTTATTTGGAAGTAACAGTGCTACATTCTCAGATCCGCTTAATAAAGGAAACCGCAAAAGAGTTTAATGTGTGTTGCAAAACACTCAGGTTATATGTAAACGGAAGCAGAAGCAAACTTTAGCTTTCGGAAGAAGAGTATTTTCTATCAAGAAGAGGTTTTCCGTGAAAACATGGTGGCCTGCAGTTAGCGGGTCACGGGAGCAACCTCTGAGCTGGAAAGAATCTCGGGTAACCTCGGAGCAGAAAAGAATCTCGGGCGAGTGAGGAAATGGCATGTTGCAAACTTTCAAGATACATAAGGCACAAGTGTAAAACAAGCAGAGTAACACCGAGTTTTAAAACAAGGCACAGCCTGCAGCCGTGAATAAGTGACGGCGGGGGGCGGGGCAGCTGAAGCCTTTGATGTGGCAAATGCTGCTGGCAGGGAGAAGCCTGTGGGGAAATGCGAGGCGCGGCCGTGAATAAGTGACGGCGGGGGGCGGGGCAGCTGAATCCTTTGATGTGGCAAATGCTGCTGGCAGGGGGAAGCCTGTGGGGAAATGCAAGCTCGTGCACGAAGGAGCTTGTGGTCACGTGATTTCACGTGAACTGTTGAGAATCCTCCTCATAAAAAGTCAGCTTTTGGATGGACAGCAATAGGTTCGAGTAAACTCGACCTAAAAAGGCCCAGGTGGGGCGCGCTCCGCTGCGCCTCACCAATCACAATGCTGCCATTGCAGCGTTGCGATTGGCGGAGGGGTGGGAGGGAGTCTGCCTTTCCTGGCTGATGACGAAGCAGGGTTTCAGACTTCAATTCGGAAATGGCAGGACGGTGGGAGTCGGAAGTCAGACCCATCCAGAAGCTGAGGTGGCAGCGGAGTAGGACAGTAAGTTAAGTTTAAAAAATTTTTTTTTTTAATTAAACAAACCCCTCCCGCCTTCCCCCATCCCCCCAGGATGACCCCTTTTTTACCCCTCCTACCCACCCATGACTGGTGCAGTGTGTCACATCAAAGTGACTTGTGTCACATTGAATCAAATGGTTCACAGTGAGATTTCAATGAAGTCCAGAAAATTGTGGTCGTTTATATGTAGACTGATGGAATTCTAACAAAGTACTCTTTTACAAAGTTTTACACACATTTGCGAATAGGATGAAAAAGCCTTAAAAGTGGAATAATATGGGAATAACTTCTATTTGAATCGGGCCCTCGTGGGCTGATTGAAGCGATGGAGCAAATGCTCAGATTTCAGGGCCGTCACAAAGCACACAGATTTCTCCTGCAGTTGACAACACTGTGGGCCTGACATGGAAGTCATTATCACGTGGGCCAATTAATCAAACCGCAGTTGCCCCTGCGTGATTGAGAACCGCTCCAAGGATGTTTGGGAGGGACGGATGGGGGGGACGAGACCACACCAGCTTTTGCGTGTTAAAGGCCGCTTTATTGGAACAGGTGCACATAACAATTAAAACTCCTCTGCCAATGCCTTACAAAACTAAACCTCACTAAATAAAACACATACCTACCCCCGTCCCCCCCCACCCCTAACATTTCACGAACCCGCCCCCACCCAAGCATTACAACATTACAGCAATTACAAAACTCTAATTCAATGCTAAACATATAAGCCTATACATCTAAAACATCTATTACCCAAAAACTCCCCTGCCTGCCCCTTCACCACTTACGATCACCCAACCTCTGTGAATACCCCAACAATCAAACTGCCTAACAAACTTCCAGTCGATGACCCAACTTTAAACTAAACAACAACAACAACTGTGTCAACCCTGGCCAACTTCCACTAATCCCCGCCACCCAGAAAGCGGGGGGGGGGAGACTACACCCCCCCTTCTGCCCCCCTAAGAACGAACAACTCTTTATGCCGCCTACTCATGCTCCTGCACATTGAGACACCTAGATAAAACCTATGGAACCTCCAACAAATAAAGGTCCATGACCAACCTGGATAAGTGAACCCCATCACTCCTGAAAAATTCAACTGAATCGAACCGAAATCTCTATGGCACACTCTCCCAAAACCAAGACTCCTGCAAAACCTGGAAATCTCCAAATTGACCTTCTTCCGTGCCCTGTCGATCGCCCTGAGATTCTGAGCGCCCCTCCAAGTCCTGCGTGGCACAAGCTCTATCCATAGAATATGGCAACCAGCCCACTGTTCTCGCAAAAGGGCCAGATCCCTTTTCATTGCCCTCAACAAAATCACGCCTTTCACCCCGCAAAGATCATTCTCTCCCAAATGAATTAACAGAACATCTAAGCACTGGCCCTAAACCAACCATTTATTCAAAGCCGGAACCAGCTCCTTCCACAACAACCCCCTTTCCCTTTCCAAACAATTTTTAAAAACTGCTCATTAAAACCTAACATTTTCCCAAAGTAAGAGCTGCCCGCTTGAACTTGAGCCCATTTAACAAAAGAGTGCCCCACTATCCATATGGTCAACTCTGAAGAGAGAGGACCCGCCACCGAACCTGTAACAAGAAAAAACAATGTGAGGTTCATGTACGAAAAGGTGTCGCAAGCGCTTCTTCCACATTAGGCCGCACATAGTGTTGAAAACAATTAGATGGCCATCGCCCCAGCCGCATGATCGCCTCTCTAGACCAGCCTCTGTTGTACCATTCCGTTGCTGCACCAATTCTAAATGAGTGCGTCCCAAACTGAGACCCCTCTAAACCAATTTCTCGCAATTGATAGCCCGTAACCCTGCCCCCATCAGCGTGCCTAAAAACCCTTGCACCACCTTCCCCTCCAGACAGTGTCTTCTATCGCCTAGCCCAGTGTAAAAGGCATGTCGAAACTGGAGAGGCCGCTTCTAGCCATACGCCCTTACCCCCACCCCTCTGATCTGTCTTTGCTCTGGCCAACCAAATGTGAATTCCCCTCTCCGCGAAGAACACCTCCTGCCAAGTGATCCCTAATTTCAACCTGGAACCCAAAAGCTCAGAAACCCTAAAAGCACCAAAAAACATCCAAACCATGAGAGAAAAAAATAAACAGGCTTCGAAACCGTCTAAACAACCACAGGTAACACCGCCAACAAGCGCTCCAAATTCTGCCATGATAAGGGCCTACGTGATAAACGCTCCCCACCCCGCTCCCTAGCCCAACCTTCCAACATCCTCCTCCCAGCTTCCCCTGCTGAAGGAGAATAACCCCACAAAAGTTTCCCCATAAAAGAAATATCTGCCAACTTCCCTGCAATAGTAACCTTAGAAAGGCCCTTCTCAATGAGTACCAGCAGAAACTGAATCACATCCTCTGACCGCCTCCATGCCTCCTCACGCCGACAAGCACCTGATGCTATGAATTCATTCCAAGCCAGTGAGTAAGCTGCACAAGTAGATGCGTACAGCGAACCTACCACCAATTGTATAACCCTGCGTTGCCTACATACCACAGATGATCCGGCATTGTGGTCGGTGTCCTGTCCGCCTCCTTGGCCAGCACAAGGAATTTCTCCCACTGCGAACGAGACAAACAATCCGCAATGTCATTGTCCACCCCGGGAATATGAAGTGCCTTGAAAGCAATATCATGCTTAAGGCAACCAAGAACAAACACCCGCAACAACTTCAAGATCTGTTCATCCCGAGCCGATTGCCTGTTGATAATTTCGACCACCGCCATATTGTCAATCCTGAACAACACCTTCTTATGTGCCAGTTCCTCACCTCACAGCGTCAATGCCAGGAGCACCGGGAAAGGCTCCAAAAAGGCAATGCCCCTCCCAACATTCCTCCACTGCTCAGGCCACTTCTCTGCACACCACCTGCCCTGCCAGTATATGCCAAAACCATCACTGCCTGCCGCATCTGAAAAAATCTGAGCATCCCAAGTAAAGGCATCGACCCTGACCAATGGTATACCATGCAAAAACACTCAAACAAAGCGCAAGACATAGAACAACCCATAAGCAGTGCTTTATACACGTACCATTGACCTTCAAATTGAATTCCCAAAAGACTCCAGTCATCCGGATGTACGGGAAGCAAACGAAATGCAGATTTTATGTCGCATTTTGCCATCTCTTTAGTTGCGCCCACGGTCACCACCAGTGATATAGCAACGTCAACTGAGGAATAGGACACTGAGGAAGCCTCTTTATCAATAAATTCATTGACAGAAGACCCCTCAGGCCACGAAAAGTGTTGTATTAGTCTGTACTGTCCAACCTCTTTTTTGGGCACCACCCCAATTGGAGAAACAATCAAGTTGTCTGCCGGCCAGTCAGCAAAGGGACCTGCCATCCGACCCTCACAGACTTCCTTGTCCAATTTTCCTTGCACCACTGATTTATGTTCAAATGCTGACTTCAAATTTGTCGCCCACCTCCCTCGCCGAGGACCTTTGTATCCCAAACAGAACCCTTCTGCAAAACCTTTCAACAATAACTGTTTTGCTTCCTGATCCCTGTAATCCCTCAATGCTGATGACAACGCTGCCAACTTAATTGGCGTATGAGCTCTTGGGCCCAGGCCCCTGAGGTGCCTTACCTCCCCTACCACTCTGGAATTGAAGTGAAGCCCCTGATGTGCTAGAACCTGGCTGTTGCCACTGCTGACTTCCTTGCTGCTTGACCCCCCAGCATTTAACCAAGGGGTGTTTCTTTCCACACTGAGAGCACTCGTGCCTGAACCTACAATACTCCCTTGTGCATGTGCCCTTATTAAACTCCCAGCATGCCCCAGACCCAGCTTGTATGACTATTGAACTCCCCACCCTTCCCCGGGTGGGCTTCCCCTGAAAGGGCCGGTACACTAAAGGTAAACCACTTGCTGTAAATATAGTTTTACCCCCTGCCGGTGCCCCCGTTGTGTGCTGCCATGAATCAGAGTCCAATTCCCCCACTTTGCCTCCGGATCCCAAGCCATACGGGCCCTGAACTCTTCATCATATTGAGCCCAGGCATACCCGTTACCCGTGATTTGTGCTTTCCGAAGGACATCCATGTATTTGAAAATAGCCACGCAGCGCTCAGGAAATTTTTCACAAAATACACTAGCATATATCAAAAGCGCCGCCGTCCAAATTACAATTGTCAGCGCCACCTTAGGTTGTTTGGCCAGCTCATACTTTTCCTCCTTCAAACCTTCCTTGGACTGGACCTCCCTGTGTAGGAGCTTCAAAATTTTGACATATTCACCTTTCCATATGCGCTCTTTAGTGGCTAATATCAAATGCGCACCCAGGGGTTTTGTCACACCCATGTAAGGCAGCTTTTTAAACTTCAACTCTTTACTCTGTAACGGTTCTTTCCCTTCCACTTCTGGCTCCATATTCATTCCACTCTCCACTTTAGTGCTCGGAGCCACCACCTCACCAGTCCCCACCCCCTGATCTTTAACATATTTAACCCTGTGGAGCTTACCACCCAGCTCCTCCTGTACATCTTCATCCCCTGTCCCCACCGACACCATCTTTGGTGTGGCCCGTGGGACAACTCGCTCACCTGGCTCCAACAAGGCAGCCCGACCAGGCGCCGATCTCCACGCCACTTGCTCAACAGGGTCCACCGTCCGAGGAGCCCTCACCGAGGGGCCGTGCTCTCTGCTTGGTCCCACCGACACTGCCCGCCTGGGCAGCACCACCTCCGGTGCCTGTAAAACACTAGAAGACACATGAGAAGGCACGCCCCCTTCCTCATTGCCCCTCAACTCTCCTTCCTCAGGACTGTCTTCATCATAATCCAGTACAATCTCTTCCTCTATCTGTAGAGGATCACACACAAAACCAACATTTCGGGCCTGGACCGACCCCACATTGCTTGCATCAGCCCTAACGGCCCCTGACAGCACTCTTGGTGGGGGAGCCGACTGTGCCCGCCGGTACTCCCCCCTACGTTGACCATCCTGAAGATTCCTGTCCAATGGTCCTGGTGACCAACTCATTCTTCCTGACGTTGGGGCCAGCGAGGTCACGCCGGACCTTCGTAAGGTGGCCACGCCAGGATCCTTCGCCGGTACGGTATGTGCTGCGCAAGGCTCCACCCTCCCTTCTCCTTGGCATGTATGGGCCGCACCTCGCCCTACCGAGTCTGCCGTCCCACAACGCTCCCTACCTTGAAAAGAAAAAGTTTGGACTGGTGTGCTGGGAACTCGCGAAAGGCTAACTGGCCTACTCTCCCTCCCGCTGCAAAAAACACCTTCTTCACCCCCCTCACCGCCTTGGCCTGCGCCCCGCGACTGAAACTGATTTACCCGGGGGCAAAAGGGGGTGAGGGGTCCCCCTCCATCTCGTCCCCACTCCACTCCAACCTTATTGGCGCATTCGCTGCCGAGACCGCCACCATATTTCCAACCCTCCCCTCCCCCCAACAGGCTCTCTAGCTTCCAACCGTGCCTCCTGAGAACCCCCCATGTACCCCTCACCCCCCAACCAAACTGAGCTCCGAGGATGGCTGACAGGTGCCCCTAAACCTCCCTCCCTCCTGCCCCACACACCCTCCGCCCAGGACGGAAAAACATCAAGGCCCTCCCACGCTTGAACCCCGCCTGCCTGTTGGTCCAGCTCCGACTCAGCTAGCCCGCAGGCCCTAGCAGTACCCTCCTCAAAACCAGCCCCTGACCTTGATCCCCCCTTAAGGGCTGCAGCCCCCCCATCCCCCAACCTGCGCCCATTCCCCCTCCCCAGGGGAGCTGCCACCCACAGAAAAGGCCTTCCCCCTACCAGGGGGAGAAGGTGAAAAAAGGAGAGGACTCTCTATATCCCTCCCCCCCTGCCCTCCCACACCAGCCCCCCACCCCCCTACCACACTGCCTGTGTCCCACTGACAACAAACCAGAGGGTGTCCTAGCTTCCGTGGCCTGAAGAAACAAATATTTACAATACTCCTTCTCAGGGGTCTTACCAATAAGTAGTCCATTCAAAAGTGGCAAAGAAATCAACAGAGAATCTGAAATATGAAAAGACATCTTTATTATAATTAATTGTGAGGCTCTGTCGCCCAGTCACACATAAAGCAACTGGATGAGGGAGTCTGTCTGCATGGCCTCCGCACAGGCCTTTTATACAAAATATTGTGCCCTCGGCACACATTCCTGCTTTGAAGTGCATTATGTTGGTCACTCCCAGGACGTGCACACAAAAGCACCACTTTCAAGAAGAGTCCAGGCTAAAAAAGGATCGCACACATGCTTGGTTTCCTGTTCAATCAGGCCGGACAAACCCATCATAAAACCTTCAACCCAGATCGATGAACATGTCTTAAAGGAAAGGCAGAAACAGATGGGAAGGAAATAGAGGAGTGGGAATGGTGGGCCATAAAGTTGGACACGTCCTGCTCTTTGATCTTTATTGCGCCAGCTGCTGAACAAGGAACTGGCTTGGCGAGGTTAGCCTCAAGCAACAGGGTCAGCTTTTGTCAGGTCATGCAGAAGTCAGCACAAACCCATGCTAAGGTTATGTCCTTTAAATGCTTGTTCTGCCATGGTGAGAGCCTACTGTAAGGGCAATGCATAACATGGCTGCTATTCACAAGATGGAACCCAAGTGTTCAATACAAAACCTTCAAATGTACAGTGAATCCATTGGTATAACATGATGAAAATACTCATGCATACCGCATTCGTCATTTGCGGTTCACTGATACCAAATTCATAACAGAATCATGATATTTTAAACACAGGTTCAGAATTTTCAGAAACACAGAGCATCATTTTGCCCTTACATAGGCAATAACCTATACTCATGCTAATCTGAGTCCATGTCTATAGTCATCACTAGCTGGGGTTGATGTAGAAACTGTACAAAAGAAATTATCAGTAAACTCTGACCTAACCAGTTCATGTTCAGGTAAAATATGAAAGTCATGTGAAGAAACAGTAGAAAAAGAAAACGTAATTCCTCAATACAATCTCCATTTTCTAATGTCGCTCACGCAATCTTGATAGAGTACTTCAGCTATGATTATTAGCAGGTCATAGGGACACTGCAAATCCTGCAGACCTATTGCCACTACTCAGGTCACAAACTGAACCGTTGGCACTCCTACGTGACCCTGCAACAATTCAGAAAAAGCAAGAGAAAAAGAAAAACAAAAGTCAAATGCAAAATACTTGCACAATCCTAAGCAGAAAGCAAATCCTAGAATTATCTAATAACATTTTATATAGCTTCCTATGCATTTCAGTAATTCATTATATGTTTAAGTGAAACAATGGTGTTCCTGATCAATGCTCTCAGATGAAAAAGGGATACTCTTCCACAGAGAGTGGACTTTATTCTGCTTTTACTAAACAGAATAGTACTTTAAAACAATGCCAGAAAAACAGCAAAAATTAGTTTCCAAACTTCAATTGTATACAAGCTCACAGAAAATATCCAAAGTCCATCAAAGCCTCTCCTGGCAGGCTTCTATTGTCCATCAAATCCGCTTCCAGTGTTTTCTTCGCGTTGGGCCTCTTCAATTCAGGCTTTTCATGAGAAAACAATACTGTTTAGTTGGAGTGCCCTCCGGGCAAAACACTCACAGCTCACTCGAAAGTCTCAATGTCTCAAAACAATGCACCAGTGTCTCTTCTCTGTGTCAGACACTACAAATGATGTGCTCTTCATTGATTTGATCAAGGGCACAAAGCATCTCGTGCAGATCCAAGCACTACTTAGAAACTACCTAGCAAGATCAGCAGCACTTTCAGACTCCAACACTCATCATTTAGTGTCAGAGGACGCTCAAGCTGCTCTCTCATGGGCACCTGAATGTAGTGCCTTTTTCCAAACGTGGATCCTTGGGTGCACTGCCTTTCCACTGGAGTGAAGCAAAAGAGGTGTGAATATGGCCAAAACTCGGGCCAAGGGCTCAAGGGAATGTACACTGACAGAGGTTTCCAGCACATAACAGGTACAGAGCCCAAACAATAAATAAAAGAATCAGCTCCTCCTTTCTTCTGCAACGCCTTTCGCAAATCAAATGCCTTGCTTTGGAGGTACCACTGATGTCGCACTGATGATCGCTGTTCAGCTTCGCGACTTTCTTGTTGCAAGAATTGTAGAGCCAGGAAATCTATTCATCTTAGAGCGGTCACTGATGGGGAGTGAGCTTAGTGTTGATCACAGGTCTGCAGGGAATCACTCTTCCTTTAACTCTGGAAGGTCTAGCAGGACCTAGTGATGTAGGGAATATAACACAATTGTTAGTTTCCTTCAAATCAAGCACAAAAAATAGTTCATGTGTTTTAACAAGAGGACTGCAGACAGGTGGCCTGCAATCTGCAAGGGAGTGGCCACGCGCCATGGGACAATTTTGGTCCAGAACACACTGCCATTTTCAAAAAACAATTTCAAACATAAGGGCAGTAGGAAAAACAGTGTCTCTAGATTTTTCAATTGGGTTTCCGTGTGAGAGCATATCCTTCATCATCTAAGGGTAGTGCATCAGGTGCACTATGCAATACAAAGGCTAATGATCAAATGTGCAGACAAAGGACAAACACTAGAAAGTCCTGATATTTGCATGTTTAGAACACATCTAATCCCACCAAAAAAATTAAAGCAGCAGGAACACAAGAGAACTGAAAAATTAAAAATAGACATTAGAAATTTGTCATGTTTAAAAAGGTAAACGTAAGGTATCTCCTCTCGGGATGGAAAAATTGTCTTACTATAATATTGAGTCAGTTAACCAGCCTATCACTACCTTGACAGTCAGTCTGAAAAAAAAACATTTTACATAACATGGGGGGTCCCTAATACATAACTACAGTCTAGAAGTGTGCACATAAACAATACACCCATAATAATAAATGGGCTGACTGGTAAAAGGAATATGGGAAAAGGGGAAATGGAATTAGGACACAACTAAAATGCCTAATAACTAAGCATAATGCGACATTGGTCAGGGGCGGAACAACAAAAGAAAAATCTGTAGGAAGAACAAGAGTTTGCTTGGGTGCCTCAGGCATGTGACACAGCACCAAGAGAACGGGGAATACACAAAAGCCAAAGTTACACACATTCTAACTCCACCATATACAGTAATCTTAGCTAATGTTCCAATTCCTTCAGGGAGAGAAAAAATGAAACCTAGTTTCCTTTCAAGGGACAAAGCCATATGCTATTTGGGAAACAAAACATTATTAAGTAATGCAATATAAAAATTAGGTCACCTTGAGTCACAGATCTATAATTCTATCCTTAGGTCCAATCAAGGATACATAACAATTTAGGGCTTCCTATTCCTTTAGGGGAATGTGCAGTAAGTAACATCAGGTGATACACTTTGAACCTGTTATATTTGTTTAGTTTTCTTGAATATCAATATAGCCAAATTTAGGCATGCACTGGTAAAAGTGCTGCCATTCTTCCTCGCAGTATGCAAACCATATCTGTGAAATTTATCATTATACCAAATTCATCCAACTGTTTTGTGCAATGGTACGTATCGTCATACAGACCCCTTCACAAAACAGGAGAACTTTAATGATACAACATAAAACAAAACATACACAATAAAAAAAATGCACAATGCACATGTTAAGCCATCAGATATATTCGCTGTATACTTTATGCACTGTAAACCTGCAGCCCAAAATGCAATATTTGGGCCTGTCTAAATTGTCAGGTCTAAACTCCATACAAACTCTATACCCTCCGTTTGACAATGAGTACAACGCAGTTGTAGGTCTATTGTCAAATATAATGTCATGGCAGCTGTAAATACCTCAAAAACATGAACATTTTTTTTTTCTGTCAAAGAAATGACGCAAAAACACATCTTTTGTCAATTAGCCAAACTCACGTGTCTTCTCCTCTTAGGAACAATCCATAAACAATCTGTTGGCAAAAAGCAAAAAAATACACAACACCAAAAAAAACACATCGGAACAGACACAGAAATAATTTTACATTACTTAACTGTGGCTCTCTTGCCAGTGCACTTCGCAACATCAAACCACCTTATTCTTACCGTTCTAAAAGAAATTGTTACACTGACATTGCATATGAATGTGGCCCCCATAATGTGCACTGAAAAAAACTAATACCTAATGAGCAATTTTTTAACTTGGCCTATAACCTTCAAAATTGTGTTAAAAGGCTGCATGTTATTTTTATCTAAGACTGGATGCAACACTTCATTGTCTGTAAAATAAACACAGCTAGCAAACATTATTTTTCTTAGCGTGGAAACACAATGTATCAGTTCTGCCAAGCATTTAACACGATCTTTGGGACTTTCAGAAAAACCCCTATTTCTTTCCTTTGAAATTAAGTTCTTTCATTGTATTTATTTTCTCACGAAGAAACCAGAAACCTCACCCTTAGCAGCCCATTCAGAAAGGTCATTCTGCATTCCTTGGAAGCAAAGTCCTAATTAAGAGGTCGTAAATGTCAGCACATGAGGGCCTTCTCCATTATTCACGGGGAACACTAAAAGATAACATCTCAGGAGCACGCTGAGCCAGCCTTTGCAAATTCTCCCGCCCCCGGCCTCTACCACAGTGGAACTGACAAAGCCAGTAGGCTCTATGTAATCCTGCAAGAATGCAATCTATTTTGAAAAATAATTTCTCTTTTTTTTTAGGCGCCAAAATTATCTCAATTCCCATATTATTAAACTACATTCACTGTCAATATTTCTGAAAACCTAAAGACACACAGACCACTTTTTTAGAGTAAATGCTTGTTGCAATCCTATGTTACACACTTCATCAGTGTTAAATAAGCAAACTTTCCGTAGGCCTAGCTTGAAGGTAGAACCTCCAATCCTTATATTAAAACAAGCCATTGCACTTTCACATTAACCCACTGAATCATAAGAAGGCACAACCTTATATCAAAACCTAAATGCATGCATTTGCTTAAGGCTGAGACACTTTAAAGAGTACTCTGAAGGAAAGCAAAATGCAGTTTAAACAGTAATTTTACTCAAAATCGACTTTCTCATTTTAGGCATTAAAAAATGAATATCCTACAATCTTCTTGCATAATATGCATTACTAGAATGTCTATTACATAACCCATGAGTCAGGTATTTGAAAATAATAATTTATACGTTATAAAAATGAGCTTGCTTGCGCCTATGGCAAGCGAAATTATACACATGAATTCTTGTCATTTTAGTGATGCAACATAACGTAAATCACATTTTAATGCTAGGAGGTCATAGTATGAGTGTTAAGCTTTATAAATGTTAAAAAACGATTTTGGTAGCACTAATTTTTATTAATTATTTTTTTCATAATTAATAATTTTTGTCTTCTAATAAAACCCAACTGTTCCTTTTTGTGATTGTTCTACGTATAAGAGCCCACTGCATCCCTTGCCTATTATTTAGATGCATTAACTCACAAACCTGAGCGCATATGCCTAACTTAAAAAGCGTCACATTCTGCGTCACTTTTTGGGCCTCTTTCATGTAAAAGGGCCGTCATGCAAAATTCCACCCGTGTTTAACTGCAAAAAAAATGCTGGCTGAAGAAACATTCCTATCAAATATACTGCAGCTAAAAACGTTTTGCCTGTGAACATTTAATACAGTGCATTTAAGTGAAAATGCTGTAAATTTATTTCTTTTTGCAGAAACATGTAATTTCATTTTTGTCTGGGGCCTTATTTATATCCATTAAATGTGAACCACACACATTGAGCTCATTTCAGACATAAACAGAGAGTGTTGAAAACATTTAGGACACACAATACAGCGCTCTCCAACCATTTCTTGTAAATAGCGCCGTCGCAATTTACAACAAAACCCATAAACAAAATAGACATTTAAACACACATTTTAGCCACGCATTCAAACACACATTTAAACCCACAAATCACCACTCAGGACGAAAACAGGACAGTCCGGACTGTACGTAGCTGTACGTCATATTTACAAGAAACACTGCTCAACAGTGTAAAAACCAAAAATACACTCAATTCACTAGCTGTAGCTGGCAGAACACCAAAAAATCATTCTGCATATCCATTCATAAAATTGCACAGAGCAAAGGATCCCTGTTATGTATTATGTCATATTTTAATTCCCTGGGGATACAAAATCACCAAGGAAGAAATATGTTTGTAAATTTAACCTATTTAGATAAACCGGCTAATTCAAACGTATACAAAGTTGGCCAACACAAAGCTCCAAATTTGCTAAGATCAGGCATCTTATAGCTCACTAATCTAGCTTCAAACTTCAAGGGGTTATCTCCATCGATACATTTGCAAATATACAAAAACCCTCGGTTATTGAAAATTGCAATCTTCAAATAATACAAAGAACCAAACAAAGAACAACAAAGGACTGGGAGCGACCCACTTATACCTCAAGTAAAGCACATTACCTGCCTACACAAATTGCAATTCGCATATAAAAATCTATACAAACTTATCAAAGCTGTACCAAACAAATAGTTGTCCAAATTCTAACTGCCAAGTTCTAACTGCACTAACAGTCTCTTTAAAAAAACTTACGCCAAAAAGGGTTGCTCAGTCAGGAGTGACATCTTTTGGAGAGTTTTAAGTCAGAAAAATCAAAAATATACTGGGCCGCAAAGACAGAGAATCCCCCAGAACCTCCGTGCACAGAGTACCTCTTTTAGTAGATTTCTGTCCTGCCTTCCCCAGCAGAATTCTGTTCTCTGACAAAATTTCTCCTCCAGGTAGTCACTTCATGATGAGGCCCGCGTTGGTTGCGCCAACTGAAGAAACAAATATTTACAATACTCCTTCTCAGGGGTCTTACCAATAAGTAGTCCATTCAAAAGTGGCAAAGAAATCAACAGAGAATCTGAAATATGAAAAGACATCTTTATTATAATTAATTGTGAGGCTCTGTCGCCCAGTCACACATAAAGCAACTGGATGAGGGAGTCTGTCTGCATGGCCTCCGCACAGGCCTTTTATACAAAATATTGTGCCCTGGGCACACATTCCTGCTTTGAAGTGCATTATGTTGGTCACTCCCAGGACGTGCACACAAAAGCACCACTTTCAAGAAGAGTCCAGGCTAGAAAAGGATTGCACACATGCTTGGTTTCCTGTTCAATCAGGCCGGACAAACCCATCATAAAACCTTCAACCCAGATCGATGAACATGTCTTAAAGGAAAGGCAGAAACAGATGGGAAGGAAATAGAGGAGTGGGAATGGTGGGCCATAAAGTTGGACACGTCCTGTTCTTTGATCTTTATTGCGCCAGCTGCTGAACAAGGAACTGGCTTGGCGAGGTTAGCCTCAAGCAGCAGGGTCAGCTTTTGTCAGGTCATGCAGAAGTCAGCACAAACTCATGCTAAGGTTATGTCCTTTAAATGCTTGTTCTGCCATGGTGAGAGCCTACTGTAAGGGCAATGCATAAGATGGCTGCTATTCACAAGATGGAACCCAAGTGTTCAATACAAAACCTTCAAATGTACAGTGAATCCATTGGTATAACATGATGAAAATACTCATGCATACCGCATTCGTCATTTGCGGTTCACTGATACCAAATTCATAACAGAATCATGATATTTTAAACACAGGTTCAGAATTTTCAGAACCACAGGCCCACTTACCCCCTTCTCTCCTGCCCCCGCCCCCTCTGTGCACACATCCATGACCTGCCGGGATGCCAGCTGACCTCCGAGCTCCCCCCCACCCTGCTCAGACCTGCGACCTCCTGCCTTGTAAGCTGTGGCTCAAACACACCACGCCGATCCCCCTACGACCCCTGCTCACTTGCAAAAGAAGCACTGATCATCCCTGGCGGGCCCCCCTCCCGCTCTCCCTCCGCCGAAGAAGAACCGCGATCGGCAGCCGAGCGCCTCTTGCCGGCCCGCCCCTGCGCTTCCCAACTCACGTGGGGACGGACAAAGCACGCTGCTCCACCACAAAGGCAGCAGAGTCCTCGCCGGCCAACAAAACGGACAAGCTCCCACTGGACACAGCCCTCCAGCCTTCCTACTCCCCCTGCTCACCTGTGAGCACCGGTGCTGACTTCCGCGAACGCGGGCGGCCCCGTTCTGCCACCGACATCCTAGGCTTCTATGGGGAAGTACAGGCAGCCACTGCTGCCGCTACCCCCGCGGACGCCTGCGGCGCCAGGCATGGTGGTCCAGCCTCGCTGAGCACCCGGTCCAATCGCCCAGCTTCGCTGAGAAAGGGCCTCTAGTACTCTCACTTCTTCTGCAGCCATGTTCCCTCAAAATTACTACGCCACCCGTGACAACACTAATAACACCAATTAACGCCTCACGCTAAATATCCTGACAAGAATCCTTCACGAAAAAATTCCTAACTAAAACCTCCCAGCCACCAGGTCACCAAAGACAAAATGGTGGCTGGGAGCAGTAGCCCAACGCCTTTATACGTTGGGCTACTTTTGGGCTATAAAAAAGGAGCCCAATTCCAAAACCCGCCTAAACTCCCATAACCCCACTCCCCATGCCCCTCCCAAACAGCCCGAGGGAGCCTCCCTGCGGTCGTCCACCCCCTCAAGCCCCCCTTGCCAGGCTCTGTCAACGCAGGAGTGAGCGACCTCCAACCCCGCCTTCCCTCCCTGAAGGGGCGAGAGTGGATCTCCACACAGAATTCTCTTTCCACGGGGGTGTGGGATGGGTTATTTTAGGACTGCCTGGCTATGACGCAGCTTCAATCCACTTGTATTCTCATTAGGCCTGTTTCCTTGGCGGGCTCTAATGGGCCGGTGTGCACACATGGGGGTGCATATAATTGCTTACAGTTTGGCTCGGGAGGTACATGCTGTGCACGTGGGATATGTCACAAGAGGGCTGCTGCAGTGCACACGCTGTGCCTCGAGCAGTGCATGCTGTGTATACATATGAGGTCTCAGGGTGTGTATGCTGTACACCTGGTGTCTAGCAGGGTACATTCTTTGTATGCACAGTGTGCATGCATGGGCATGGATTGCATAGTGTGTCATGTGGCGCATGCTGTTAGACGGGATGTCTCAGGGTGTACATGCTGCGTACAGGCTGTGCACATGGGATGCCATGGGAGAGTGCGGGCTGTGCAATGCACACGGGGTGGTTCAGGGGTCTGTGTACACAGGATGACAGGGCGCGTGTAGGCTGTATGAATTGGGTTTCTGGGGGGGGTGCATGCTATAGGCACATGCTGTCTTAGTGCCCTCTGTGCACATGGTGTCTCTGAAGCCGCCCTCGTGCTTCCGGCTTCGGGCACACTTGGCTCATATGTAAACGCTCTCTGGCTCCACTGGAGCAGGCTGTGGGGTGTGGATACAAGGTGTGTGTCTCTGTGGAGTGGAGGTGAAGACAGTGGGTAATATTGGCGGGGTGGGAGATGTCTTTAATTTCCAGAAGATCTCCTGTGGTTGGGGAAGTCTCCTAGCGGTGCCTTTGTGTTTTTTATTTATTTATTGCTGCAGTTTATTGTAGCGTGAACTCTCCCAGAGATGTCGGAGTGCTTTGCATGAGCACCAGTTGCATTGCACAATAACCAATCCATTTTTAGGTACGAGGAAATTGTGATTTGCCCAGAGTCACAAATAGCTTTACAAAGGCCATTTAAACATGTTGCGGATGTGGCTGGAATTAAAGGTGCATGCTTTTTAACAAGGGACAGCATTTTAAAATTGCCCGTACTATTGTTCTTCTGATGTTTTGTGTCTGCTGCCAGCAGTTTACACTCGGTGGTGTCCTTTCTGTGGCAAAGACATTGATGTCGGCATATCATTGCCCTGGGACAGTAGAGCAGCTGTAGATGCTTTGAGCTCTATGCTCCGGTGTTTTTTCAAGGGTCAGTGAGACACATGTGGAGCACTGAGGAGCCCTGGAATCTGCCAGCAGAAGGGAAGAAAACCCAGAGCGCATGCTGAGATTGGAGCTTGGCAGTAGGTTTCTTGTGTAGTGCGGTGCTAAATGGAGACACGTAAGCACTATGAGAAGGCACTGCAACAGATATAGAAGTCCGGTTTGGTGTGCTGGATAACACCTACGTTGATACCTCCCTGCTGGAAAGTAAACCATGCTAACCCTGACATATTATTTGAAGTGGATTGTGCTTGTGTGTCTTATCAACATCCTGCTCTCTCCTCAATACCTTCCTCAGGATCAAGGGCTGTCTCAGTCTGGGTCAATCCAGAGAACCGCATTGACGTGGGGGTACATTTTGACATCAGGAGGGTTAGGTTAAGGGCTGAGGAGTCTAGAAAGAAGGCGGTAAGAGGGTGCAGCTTGTGGCAGTTGGTAACAAGAGAGAATCCACACAAAAGTATCTGACCATTAGTAGCAGCTGCCATGGAAGATTAGGCCTATGAAGCTCGCAAAGTTATTACTTTCACTTCTCCCTCCTTCCTGCTTACCCCTCTCCTCCTTACACATGTGTTTTCTCCCATCTTCATCTGCACTTTATATTCCCCTCCTTCTAGCGCTTCCTCCACGCTGTGTACCTGCACATTCTCTCGGCAATATGTACCCTTTACACTCCATCCTCTCCTCCCATATCTCTATTAACAATCTTTAGTTTAAAAAATGTCTTGAGTGTGGGGTAACTTTCACATTTTCAGTTGAGCTTGTTTGCTTTGCTCACTCACGACTTTGCACTCATCCCCAACTCCCCGCCCCCCCAATTTTCAAAACACACCAGCCGCCACTGCAGCACAATGACGACACACCAACACAAAAGACCAATACAACAACAGTGCAATAGCATAACATCATTAAAATCTTTATTCAATCTCGTGGAAAACAGATCATAAATGATACATAATGACACGAATTAGAGTTCATAAATAGTTTAAAAAAAAGAACAACAATTACAAATAAGTGATATAAAACACACTGACACATGATAAAAAGTAGCAACATGAGGTTAAAATAATCTAGAAAATTACATCATTAAAATATCATAGAATGACACAATTGAGTGCACATTTTGAAAGGGATCCTACTGCGTAGCAAAAATGGGATAGTCCAGTTTTTGCAAGAAAATCGGGGCCACTCTACACTTACTTAACTTGAATTCCAGAAGCACAGGAAATAGCCACCTTTTATTAAGTGGGAGATATAATTTGCAAAATAAGACAAGATGCAGCAAGGACTGGGGAGATTTCTCATCACAGGGGCATCTACATATATCAGAGGGAGCAAACTGTCCTTGGGGGCAGCAAAGCAGCCACCTAATAGAATTTAGCCTAGACGGGGTCAACAGCATCCGTTTCCAAGTACTGGAGACCAGGTGCAGATAAGATGTCAATCCCTGCATAGTCTGTAGAAGACAGTATTCTCTAACAGTAGGTTTATTAGTTCCGTACCCGCCATCATTGCCCTTCCCTGGGACAAGAAACATTCCCTCATCCATCCTTTGTCCTTCTTGTAAATAACCGTTTCTCAGAACTCTGTGATCAGCCCAGAGTACAATTTGTCTCCCTGATATATCTAAGCCAGAGGATTCTAGGGCCATATGTGGAGCAGAGACAATCAGAAATGATTACGCAGTTTAGGGGCAGCCTCCTTGTTCTGCCAGAGTAAAAACACTACAGCAACAGAGGGGCAAGTTTCATCAGATGTTCGACATACTCCAAGCCCAGATTATAGTGAACAACAAAGCGAGGTGTGGAAAAAGGGACCCCTAATACACACCAGCACACTCTATTATCTTCAGTATCAATAGTGTCCACATTCCCACTGAGCTCTCTTCCTAAGATTGGACCATGTGTCCAATTAGTTACACAAATATTTAACAACTTTATATAGATTACCTACAATAATACAATAAGAAATCTTTCTATGATGGAAACATGTAGCTAAACAATGACAGTGCTATGCAGCGGAGAAATAAATCTTCGAAGTTATTTTATAATGATTTAAACCTGTGATTAGCAGATCCCTGCAGTAAGTCCCAGTGGCGGCTAGTGATATTTGAAAGTAGTGGGGGCATAAAAGTTAGGGATGACTTTCGAGTAGCTTTAATTTACTTTCACCTTCTTGTTTTGAAGACTGAATACCCCAAAATGAAGGATCCATCACACCCATTTGGCAGGTTGACAAAAGTCTTGGTGGTCAGCAATCTCACACAAATGCGCTATCCTGCA
The DNA here is from genome assembly GCF_964263255.1 of Lissotriton vulgaris. Classification (NCBI taxonomy): domain Eukaryota; kingdom Metazoa; phylum Chordata; class Amphibia; order Caudata; family Salamandridae; genus Lissotriton; species Lissotriton vulgaris. The sequence continues at coordinate 1,052,466,745 of NC_141694.1, read as the reverse complement.
GAGTGTACAATATCCATCTGTTTACCCAGCATTAATCACATCACTCATCCATGGAAGGCTAGAAGACAGAAGTATAGCTTGTGGCAACTCTTGTAGTGTAGTTCCTATATTCCCAATAGGCTATGCGCATTGGAATAATATATACTGTAGTTTAGACGTAGGACTGAGGTCGACTAGGTCTCTACCGAATATATTAAACTTAATAGGGAGTGCCAGCTAGCTCAGAGGTCACTAGAAACTTTCTCGAATTCACAAGAAGGGATTCGTTTCTGACAACCGCATAAACATGACAACTTTGTTTCCCAAAAATAAGAAATCAATCTCTAGAGTTGCGGAAACAATAGATAAATATTTTACTGAGTCAATCGTGCATGCTTTGTTTCACCAGAGGTGCTGAGAAAATAGAGAGACTGGCGTTTTCAATAAAAAGTATTTATTGAACAGTCTTCTTTCTCAAGCATAAGAAATGTACTGCTACAATCGTAATACTTGTAATAAAGTACAATGTATATAATACGAACAGTATTATAAAGTAGTATTGTAAAAGCATGATATGGTTTCTAAGCCATAAAAGTGCATAAAAGCTATAAAATACATACAGTAATAAATAATGACTAAAAGTACTCAACTGGTGCTTTTAAAATACGCCTACCCCGGTGTACCTAACCAAAGTCTATTACAAGGGAAGAAGTAAGTGAGGATTAGCTTAAGTTTAGCAGTTCTCTGCCAGGAATCTATTCCAAGAATTCTCTAAGAGGTCTAATCAGCTCCGTACCTTGGTTTTAGAATGAAGGAGGTCTTGTATCTCTCTCTCAGGACTCGATTTCCCAGATACCTGCAAGGGTAGCCCGGAAACACTGGAGCTGGATTTCTCGGCAGGAGAAAAGACAGAGTCTCTCGGCTTCCTTTGGCACTTGCTGCTGCAGGGCGTCGGGCAAGTAGATAGTCGATCTGCTCCAAACCACCGCGTGTTTGTCTGGGCAAATGTAGGCATATTTATACCTTGAATGTGCTGAGTTTGACGTATGATTGGACTTAATAACGTCACTCAAAGACTCAATTCTTTGAAAACTCCAGGATTTCTTGGATAAATCAATATTCAAGCAGGGGGAAGTCCCTAGCTGCTGAAGGCGGGTTTTTCCAAAAAATTGTTGTTGATTCTCGGAACTTAGTGGAAGTAGCCATGCCGTATTTGGGCTGCAAGGCTCAGGCCAAATATGGTACTGATTTCTGTGCCTATATAAGGATGGATAATGTATACCTATATAAGGGCATGAATCAGGAAAATTTACACTAGGGTCCTAGATTCATTTACAACACCCACTCCACGATCTTAAGTTCAATAAGGCTAAACGTATAAGCACTGAACATATCTAAAGCTAGTGTTTACAATCCCACCCCAAAATACATGAAAATGCACTTGAACTGGTTGTACACGAGAAAATGAGCATTTCTACAGTATGCATTTAAGGAAGTGATGTAAATCTAAGCATAAATCATTGTTCATAAAATGCAAACTGAATGAATCATATAATTACATTTATGAAAATGGCTCTTAAATACAGAAAAAAGGTCGAGACCATTTCACAGCATGACATAGCCTATCAATAGTTGTAGTATTGGGGACAAGGCCAAGTATTTTCTCTAGGAAGTGTTAAAAAAAATGTCTTGTTCTCTAAGAATAGTTCTACTTTAAGCAGATTAGTCTGTGCCAAAAAGTTCAATGTTTTGGAGAGAAAATTTCAAATGGTTGTGAAAAAATAGAGTCCCAAAGTTAGAAGTCTTTGTTTTAAAAAAAGTGAAGGCCGAATTTCAGAGTTCAGTGAACGCTGTGTGCATGAATCAAAAGTTATTCTCGGTGTCAGGAGAAAACATCAGATCGTCTAGGCTGGCAAAGAAATCGTCTACCACAGTAGGTGAAAGTGGAACTACTTGATCAAGCAGATCAAATGTGCACAGATGAGAAGCATTGCCGTCAGCACCAGGTGCCGCATTAGCATTAGCAGTGTTCATATCAGATGGTACCTGTGTGCCTGTTGATCCTCGTATCTCACCCTCAGTTAGACCTACTGGTGAGACCTCAATGAATGCCGTCATCAGGATTGGTAGCCGTTGGGGACAACACGATGCATGTGTCGTTACCGGACCTAGCAAGTCGTCGACATCCGATGGCAGGACTGATGGAAGTGTAAGACAAATGTCCAACATGCATTCTTCTCCGCAAAGCAGGCATCGTAGAACAGGTAAGATGCAATCTTGCCAGATTGGTCTGAACGAAGAAACCAGGTTGTGTTCAGATCTCTTAAACAAGCCAAGCCAAGAATCTGTGTAATTCTCTCACGATACCTCATGGCAAGGAGGGTCCCTTCCATGGTAGTCTGAGTATCATCGGTTACCGGACTTGCCATATTGGAGCAGAAGGAATAAAAATAGAATTCCTACTACGAGGCCCAAGATGAGAGGCAGACCGCCAAACACAGAGTGCACTAAATTTGGAAAAATGCTGAGGACTGCTTCAAATGGTGTTAACAGTCCCGAAAAAATCGTCTTAAATACATGTGAGATGCCACTGGTATCAGACATATTTAAGATTTGACTTAACATTTCTGCGAAATCTACTGGGCAGTTTGTTGATAATAATGCATGTATCTCTGCAGATGTCCTCGCAACTTGCAGATCATACGTTTCTTTAGACGAGGTCAGTGGCACAGATTTTTGCAAAAGAATGGCATTTATTCTGCTTAAAGTATCAATTTGTATAGAAGAGATATTCAGTGAAGGCCATAATGTTGTCCCACTGTCTGTCTTGTGCGTTGGATACAATACTTGCATACAACAAGTGACCATGGACGACTAACGAGATAAAGTTTTCCTGGCAGCTGTGATCATTCAACATAACGTAACTGCCATTGGATAGCTGCCTGAAAATGGGTTCTATCATTGTGGAGGGTGTACCGTGCAGGTGGCAAGAGAGGTTGTTTGCAGAACCGTCGCAGGCTCCGTGTAAATTAATACCTTTGCACAAAAGTGTACCAATTAGTGAGTTCTTTCAATTTTTACCACTAAGGAATACCTCTTTTCCCTTGTTCCAACATTTGTGTGTGTAAGGTAAAGTCCAGGTCGACTTACTGTATTCTTTACCCAACCTTTCATACAGGCCCGCTGGCATATGCTGTAGACAATACTGAAATTGGAAAATCGTCACTGGTATCATGATGGTGCCATGAATTATCCATTCAATGACACGCTTCTCAGAAACTGTCAATGGTAATCTTTCCAGTTTTTCAATGCTCAGCACCGTATAGTCTGCTCCTCTTTGTGCCAAAGAGATTTGTTTATCTGTAAGGTTAAATACAGCAAACAATGACGTTGTGTTGATTAGACGCCATGGCACGTAGTCTGAATGAAGATTTTGCAACGTCCAGCCTAACTGCATTGTAGAACGTAATTGAGACTGGCCATGTTGTAACATTAGCAAGTCCTGTTCCATTATGTCAATTGCAGAGGATACAATGCTGTCCAAAGAATATATTCTGGAGGACAGAGTCGTTAACCCATTGTCCACTACAGAGAGAGCTTTCTCTAAATGAATACGATCAATTTCTCGTATTTTTTGTGCAGTTTCCATTTGCGGTATTCTCCAAACTTCGTTGCACGCAGCGTATATACCGGCGTATATGAAACGTTTTTGCCGTGGTTTGCGAGACCCCATTAAGAAATCTCGCAAATCATTGCTTTCTTTAAGTAAAGATAAGTGTTGTTTGATTTCCGGAAGTGTGAATGTCTTTAGCCACTCAAGGCATAGTTTTCCTACACTGTATGTTGTTACTATCCCTGGATGTTGTCTCTGGGAGTATCTTGGATCTGGCCAGTTCAGTTTTAACCCCTGTGTTTTGCTCAGGAATCTATCATGATAGTTATTGGTGTCTGTGGGCCTGATTAACCATTTTTTCCAATCAGGATTAGGTCTGTTTTGTGTTAAAATATATGGTACGTCTACCTACTTTTTTGTAGTATCGTTACTCTCAGAAGTGGGTTTAGGTAAAGACGGTTTATTTAAATCTTTTATCTTAGCCAGGCCAAGACAAGAAGTCTGTTGAACAGTGTCGTTTAAAAACATTATTTGTTCTGGCATAATGCAGGCTCTGAACAAGGCCTCTAAACCTTGTACCTGCCAGTCTTTCGTGCCCCAGACAGTTTTTGTCTTTCCAAAAGTCGAAACCTAATGTAGACAGCTGAGCATAAAAGTTTGCAGAATAAATTTGCTTAGTATTGGTCAACATTGTTTTCATTCCTGTCTTATTTACATTTTTGAAATAAAACGTTTCTGGATTTGTAACATTATACACCGAGAAGTACGAAAACTTTTCATGAAATGCTTTTGAGCTGCCTTTTGGTGGCGTGGGACAATGTTCCCATTGATTATATGTAAAAACATTCCTAGGACTTGCAGATTTCTGAAAAAAGTGGTGACCATAATGATTAAAACAATACATTTGTTCATAATCTGATGACCCTTCTAAATAGTCATGTTCAGTAAATGTTGCTGATATTTCTAAATCTGACATCATATTATTAATAGTCTCAAAGTCCCAATCATCAGAAAATGTGCTGGGTGATACAAAGTCACTTAAAGAAACCTGGAACTAGTGTGGAATCTTCAGCAGCTCCACCGGGCCATAGATGTCATAATCAGTGCTGTCCCATACTATACCACCAGGTATAGGAACGGCTGTGATGTTTACTGATGACAGGTCTCTCTTTTCACAATGGGATGATTTGTGAGGTTTTAGGACCAAGTTGATTTTCTGTCTTGATGTTTCCATTGTACTGTATTTTCCATCTATCATTTGTCCCAAGCTTAAAACTAAAATCAGCCAGAGTAGAAGAAAAAATACACCTAAACCAATCCAAAATTAAATTCATGGTGGAACCAGATATATTTTCTCAAATTGATGAAAGAGTTCTGTTGTTTTTTCTTTGAGAGTTTTATTTGCTGGCCTTTCTTCAGGTTCACTGGGATCCTCAGAAAATGTATAAAAGTTGATGAAAGCCAGAGGCAGTTCTGTCAATTGTTGGAATTGCATCAGGATTGTTATTAATCTTTGGAGTTGCTTCTTCCTTTGTCATATTGGTATAGTCAGAGGCTACATCATTGTAGACAGGTGTTTCTTGACAAACTGTTATTTGGGTCTCAAGAGGCACGAGTTCCATTGCTTTGTTGCATAGTCCTTCTTTTCTTACTGCAGGTATATCAAACGTGATAAGTCTTTCAGTCTGAACCTCTTGGATAGTAGCAAGATTTCGTCTTCTGCTACATCTTGGGATTCCACTGGGCCTACTACTTATTATTGGCCACATGTTTGTGGTTTGACCAGGTCGATCGATACAACTCTGTTTTACCAGCAAGGGGCAGTACTACTACTGATCTTGCTCCTTGGATTGCCAAGACAGGTACTGCTTTTCTGTAAGAAGGCCCAAATTCCTTCTTTACAGCTATCTTTTCCCTGACTAGATCCCCAATCTTTGGAATCCAGACAGGTCTTGCTGGGACAGGTGGTTTTTCTTCAGTGGTCATTGGCTTCTGTGTTGTGTTACTCAGACTTCTTCTTGTTTCATTTAAGTCCTGTAAAACAGCCAAACGATCTTTGACATCAAAGGGTTTTTGTTCCACCACTGAAGTTTGACAATCGAGGTCTTCGATTATCATTCTAGTACCAAATAGTAGTTCATATGGAGTGATTCCCCCCAGAGAATTTCTTGGCAGATTGTTAAGACTACGTTGGACACTTATTAGATGTTTGACCCACCCATCACCCGAACCTAATACCTTAGCTGTTATGATTGCTTTATGTCATGGTTTTTTCTTTCCACTACCGCATTACCCTCAGGATGGAAGGGACTTGAATACCGCAATGCAACGCCCAAGCTAACCATGGCCTCCTTGTAAGCTTGAGAGCTAAACGCAGGACCCTGGTCAGAATGTAGCGCGCCGATTGCGTATGTGCCGATAAAGACTCGCAAATCCTTTATAACAGTTCTGGCGTCAGCCGAGCGCTGGGGCCACATCCCAAAAAATCTTGTCCTAGTAGTTGTGGGATCGCATCTGTCTGTGGTGACGTCTGCATGTAGATAGTCTAATGCTGTCTAACACAGGTATCTGTACTGGGCTGGCTACACTGTAGTCAGGTATCTGGTGGTTGTCAAAGCTATGAAATCTGTAACAGGTATCACAGTTTATTCCAAATTCGTAAACTTGAAGGCTCATTCCTGGCCACCAGTAAATCTCTTCTAATTCTATGAGAGATTTTAGGATCCCTTGATGTGTCAGACCCTCTCCCATATGTGCTTCTTGAACCAAGTAAGCTCTCCGCTTCCTGTTTGGAATTACTCTGTTCCCCCCTCCAGGGATTCGAGCAAAAGGAACAGAGTTTGCATCAATTATGTATGTATATGTGAGTGGATAGTTTAGAGGTAACGCTGCATGATTACCTTCCATAGAGGCTTTTACTGCTAGTAACGTTTCAACGTCTATTACTCTTTTTGGGCGAGCAATTGTAGCTATGAAGCCGTTAGCACAGCTGCCTTCGCGGCTTCATCAGCCAATGAATTCCCTGCAACGTGAACGCCATCACGCTGATGACTCAGTGTATGAATCACGTAAGTCTTTTGTTGTTCTTTCTGTAAAAGAACTACTTGTTCCCAAAGCATTTTATGCTTGATCGTGCCACCTTTTGAATTTTTGTACCCGTTTTTAACACAGTTCTGCAAATTTTCGTTGTAAGATTCAACGCAGAAATATGAATTGCACACTATTATTGTGGGTAATTCGCGATCAGTATTTTCAAGCGCCATCTTGAAAGCCTGTAGTTCAGCTCGCTGAGCTGTACAGTCTCCGAGTGATTGAGTTTTAGTGACCATAGGTCTAAATTTGCCTTCGCGCCAGTGACCATTAACAATCGCGCACGCAGCACTATAGGCTTGTTTACCCCCAATTGCGGGCTGTGCTGATCTGTCTGTATATATTATAGAGCCGTAATGTTCTAGAGGCAGAATCTCGGTCGGCAGAGGACATTCATGTTCGTATTGGAGAAATTCTTGTCTTTTCAAGTATGGGTCAAACACGTATTCAACGTCTGTTGCAGCAAGAGAGTTAACCCATTGTATCCATCTTGGATGTAAAGCTTTTGCATTTGGGATGCTTGCTTTCGTCACTGCCTCTAAGGCAGGTACAGGTGTAACGATCATTATGCGTTTACCCTGCACGAGAGCTCTCTCTTTTGCTACTGCAGTTTGAACCGCTGTCAGAATTTTCTCAGTAGAAGTGAACTTCATTTCAGCTTGTGTGTACAAGTGTGATTTGTATGCTATTGGTACCGTTTCTCCTTCATTAAAGGTCAGGTACGTTAATCCGCATCTCCCTGGGATGATTCGGATCACAAGGTTGCACACGTTTTCGCGTGTCTGTGATTGTGTTTTTGCTAACATCTCTGTTTGGACTAAACGCAGAATTTCTGTTTGTGTTTGAGTCCAATTAGTTGGTTTGAAATCAGGTTTGATTAATTCATAGAGAGGTTTAAACCTTTCTGCGTAATTCAGAACATAAGTTCTTCCAAAATTCAGCAAACCTAGAATTAACTGTACGTTTTTCAGCGTCTTCGGAGGTTGTAGCAGTGCACATTTCTCTAGAAAATTAGCTGCAAGGCTTTTGCCTTCACTTGATAACTCGTAGCCTAGAAATAGGACGTTGAGGTGGGCAATTCGTGATTTCTTAAAATTTAATTTATACCCTTCAGATGCGAACTAAAGTATTATGGTGTTCACTCTTTTCAAGTGTACATCAAAGTCGTCGTCTGTAAGATAGATTTCATCGACATATGATAATGCCTCATCATCGTACGTTTGTAGTAACTCTGTTACTCTGGCTGAAAATAACCCTGGACTATTCTTGAATCCCTGGGGGAGACGGCAAAATTGTCGCTGTTTCCCCATAATTGAGAAAGCGGTCAAATGCCTGCTTTCTGGTGCATTGTTTTGACAGAAGAAACCATTTGAAATGTCTAATGTCGTTTTACTTTGTTTTCGCACAATGTTATTCATCAGTACTGCACTGTGTGCATTTTGTACTGCAAATGTTTTGCAACAGGAGTTTAAATGTCTGTAATCCAAAACTAGACTATTTTGAATTGTCTTGTTTGGAGACAGGAAACAAAGGATTGTTCATTGACGAGGTGCATGTTTCAATTACCCCTTGGCATTCAAGTTGATTTAAAATCTCTCTGACTTGTTTCTTAGCTTCTTGCTTAAGTGAATACTGCCTTTGTGCAGTGGGCTGATTTTTTAGCTGGATTTTATGGTGAGGAGAATCCTCATCCCATCCTACATGATTTTTATATAATGCTGGAGCCTGAGCTACTGCCCATTTTCTGGCATATGTGTACTTTTTATGAATTGGAATGTGATTTGAGAAGGCTGGCATAATTATCTCTTCGCCATGTGGGCACTCCCTGACAAATTCAGGCGGCCAGTCTCGTTCAGCTAGAAGAATGTCATAGCCCTTAGAGAGCTTCTCCCAAAAGAGTGTTCTTATTTTTCTAGTTATGTCCCCCTCCATCGGGAGTGTTACTTCATATAACTTGTGGGGTACACTAACCCTGGTGTCTGCAGTTTCAACTTGAATGGATTCATTCAAGTCCACTGTCGCCAGATGATCCTTCAGGATCCTGCGAACTATGGTGACCTCTGCTGCGCTGTCTAGCATTGTCTGAGCCCACTCCCCGTTCTTGAGTTGTATCCTCAAGATCCTCGGCATTTCTGATCTTTACGCTTGCTACCTTCTTTTTGGTGAATTTAGCTTTTTTGCTTTGGTGAACGGGTTCTTTGTCTTTGGACTTGACGCGTTCTTCCTTGTGTTCTGACCGTCCTCTTCTTTCCGATTTTTGCGAGGAAGTCTGAAAAGATCGAGAGGGACGTGTATCATTATCTTGATATCTATCAAGTTTTCTTAAAGTATCCCTATTTCTAAGGTTATATCTTTTATCAGAGGGCTCCCGTTGAGGAGACCTACCTCCCCCCCCCCCCCCCCCGATGGGGAGATCTTCCTCTGGATTGAGAACGTTTCTCTTTGGGAAGTGTTTGTTTAGTATTTTCCCACTTCTTTTTAGGAGTAGTGAGATGATTTTTAATAAATACCTTCTCAGGATTTTCTGTTAATTCAAGTTTTACTAGTTTCCCACCCAAACTATCTCTTCCTAATTCATAAGATTTTTCAATAATTCTAGCAAGCTCATATGGTCGGTCTGTTATATCTGTTTCTTTTAACTTTTGGCGGATTGCCACGGATGCTGCTTCACCTCGAATGTTAGCTAATAATATAGCCGAGACCTGTTTGAAATCTTTTAGTAATTTCATACCTAGATTTAAAGCCGGTTCTGGACCGTATTCATTTTGAATCTGCCTAAGAACGTCTGGTATCACCGCCATAGACGGAACACCATGTGTTTTTGTGTAGATTGAAGCAAAGACTGTACCCAAAGTGTCACAGTCCTCCACATGTGGTGCTATCCCCATTGGTAAACAGATTGTCAGAATTCTGTGTAATTTACCAATGACTGATTGTATAGTCTGTGGTGTAATTTTGTTTGTGTTCCCTTGGTGAGGGGTGTGCTGTGGAATCCTTACAGATGGTTGGACTGTTAAAGTCCACATGACATATTGAACCAATTGTCTATGTATTTAATTAACTGTTTCAGCTGAGCTAACAGTTCTGGACCTGTCATTCTGTTAATGTCAGGATGTGGTGTGTAGCTGGCCAGTACCAGCCATGTTGCTCCTGGTCTACCTAGTGGACCGAGCCTGGTAATGTGATTTTGATGTTGTAGGGCGCCTTTAAACCAGAGCTGATGCTCCTGGTAAGTTAATGGAATTTCAACGTCCTTGAAAGGAACGTATTCCGTTGGAGGTTCCTCTATTTTGTAGTAGTGGAACTCGTATGTTACTGCATTTGCTGCAGGAAATAGAATCCATGAATAGAATACCTCTGTCTGCCGATATTCATGTGCCTCTATAACGAAGATTACTTTACCACCTCTTGATGATACCCCATTTTCTATAAGTTTTATAGTTATGGTTTTTCTTACATTTACCGGGATGATTATTGCATCCGTGTCATTTTGTTGGAGATTTGTCTCATCTAAGACTGCTTGAGCTGCTACTCTAGCTCTCTCCCTTTCGTCGTCACTCTCTGACATTTTGTTGACTGAAAGTTTTTGCAGAGAAAAGTTTTCAAGGAAACAAAGATTAGGTGCACAATATTTTGGAACACTGTATCCTTCAACGTTGAATAAACCAAAAACGAATGCATAGGATTTACGTCCTACTCAGTTTTGGCGGATATTAACCTTTTACCCACTCCAGACGTCTATTGGAGTATTTTACGGGAAAAAGGGGTCTGTGTGAAAATCACGACTGAGTTACTATAGTATCTAGCCTTAAATTATCAAACGTTGGGCGCCATGTAGTGTAGTTCCTATATTCCCAATTGGCTCTGAGCATTGGAATAATATATACTGTAGTTTAGACGTAGGACTGAGGTCGACTAGGTCTCTACCGAATATATTAAACTTAATAGTGAGTGCCAGCTAGCTCAGAGGTCACTAGAAACTTTCTCAAATTCACAAGAAGGGATTAGTTTCTGACAACCGCATAAACATGACAACTTTGTTTCCCAAGAATAAGAAATCAATCTCTAGAGTCGCGGAAACAATAGATAGCTATTTTACTCAGTCAATCGTGGATGCTTCGTTTCGCCAGAGGTGCTGAGAAAATAGAGAGACGGGCGTTTTCAATAAAAAGTATTTATTGAACATTCTTCTTTCTCAAGCATAAGAAATGTACTGCTACAATCGTAATAATTGTAATAAAGTACAATGTATATAATACGAACAGTATTATAAAGTAGTACTGTAAAAGCATGATATGGTTTCTAAGCCATAAATGTGCATAAAAGGTATAAAATACATACAGTAATAAATAATGACTAAAAGTACTCAACTGGTGCTCCTAAAATATGCCTACCCGGTGTACCTTACCTAAGTGTAGTACAAGGGAAGAATTAAAGCCCACATGCATCAATGTTAGAAATTGCGATTTCTTATTTGCGATTGTTAAGGAATCGCAAATAAGGAATCGCAATTGGCTATTCATGATTGTTTTCGCATTTTTTTGCGATTTGCAGAAATTCGCATTTTTCTGTGAATCGCACCAAAAATGCGAATTCTTAATTGCAAATTGCGAAAAACAACACATGATGAATTGCATTAATCTGATTGCCAGGAAGCCAGTAAGGCAATCACAGGCACCTGGGAACTGGTTTGACTGTAGCTCTGGCAGTTGGACTTTGAGGCTGCTTTGAGAGGTTGCTGCTGCAGTCTGTGTGCTTCACTTTTGAGGTGAAATTGAGATGGAAAATCATGAAGAAGAGGGGCCCTCAAGAAAAAGGAAAATAAAGTTTTCAGAGAAGGAACTAGAAATCCTTATTGAAGAGGTGACTGACAGGCATGATCAACTTTTTGGCAACAGGAGGTGGTCCCCCCAAAGACATACCTACAACCCCTTTGGAAGACCGTGTGGAAGGGACACTTTTGACTGAGGCAGTTGTGGGTGTCATGAACATAGACACGTCTGATCTCATTACCCCTTCTGAAGGTAAGTCTTATAATAAGATGTTAGAAAAGTATATTTATTGAAACAATTGTGGCCCTTGCCAAAGTGAAAATAGGGAACGCTTGTATTTCAAAACACCATTAACTCATTACATAACATTATCTGAAGTTGCCTGCTCCAGAGTAGAAATCTATTCATGCTTTAAGCAATGCATCTTGGGAAATGTAGTTTTCATCATGATGTAGTAGGGTGAAAGGCATATTTGTAACTCTAAGTGAGACACAGAGTAATTTAAATGTAAATGAAACCATGTCAAAGAAACAAGTAGTCATAATGTAACTTTGTTTTTATTTTCACATTTACAAAGCAATTACAAAAGTAAAAATATCTTTGCCCTTTTTCAAACAGAATTGCTTCAAGAATTAATAGAGCAAGATTTGCGGGATTTTAGTACCCTAGAAATCCATGTCAATGAAGAGGGTAATAATCCAAGTACTTCCACTGCCAATCTGCCAGTGAATGAAAGGCAAAGAGTACGCCAGTTACTGCAAACTGATTCAGAGGAGGGTAACAGTCAAAATAATCCTGTGACAAGACCTGAACCAACACCAACAGTCACCAATGCAAGGCCTAGTAGGCGAAGGAGGCAAAGTCAATTTTATAGACGGCGTTCTAGAACATCAAACTTGGCCACATTTGAAGAGGGATCCAGCACTGGCAGTGTTGTTGAGGACAAAATATTGAAGATACAGCGCCTGCAAGGCAAAGATGTTAGAATTATTAAAGGCAAAATAGTACATATGTCTAAACAACTAGGTGGCATTCACAGCACTATGAATAGGATGGTTGAGGCATTGAAAAATGGCCATGAGGCAACTGCTGAGAAACTTGACAGGATTGCTAAGTCTTTAGAATCAATGTGCACTGTAATGAGAATGCAACATAAGGAAAGTTTGAATAGGCACCTGAGGCTAATGACCAGCTTACATGGTCAGAATAGACAGTTGTCACGTATTTCTAATTGTGCAGCAAAAATATGCAAACAAAATGTTGTCATGCATGAAAAATTAAATGATGTTTTTGTTGAAATTTCAAGGGGAATGGTGAGAGGGAATGATTCAGTACATGCTTCAAATAGTAGTGACCCACCAGGGATTTCTTTTTCTAATGTTAACAGTGTTGTGGGTCCTCAAAGTGTAGAACCACCTGAGTGTGCCATTGCTGGGACAAGACGTAGTAATAGAAATCTGAAAGAAGGGTGCCTAATGGTTTTGGAGAAAGATAAAAATGCTGGGAAGGCTTTAGGTGTGCGCAGGCGTTAAAAGTAACATGATATCAAATTTTTTCCCATGCATGACTATTTGAAGAATGTTGCATTTACCAGAAGTTTCTTATTTACAAGAATTTCTTCCTTCCAAACATGTCATGATTTGATTTAGTTAATTGCTGAAAAAGCTACTTTGAAAGCACTTCATCTTATGTTTGTTGAAAGACATTTACATTATTATGGCAAAAACACAAATAAAGACTTGTACCTTTTTCAAAAATAATTCTGTGTAATCTCAGCTCTTCTTCTCCTTCCTTCTGCTGCTTCTGGTCCATGTTGTCTGGCTGGGGGTTGCTGTGGTTGATTGTCATTTGGTGGTAAGACATCTTCTTCTTCCAAATGTATGCCTCTCTCTGTTGCCATGTTGTGTAGCATTGCGTATACAGCAACTATTTTACAGAAAATTTGGGGATTATACTGCAAAGTTCCACCAGTCTTATGCAGTATGCGGAACCTTGATTTTAAAATACCAAAGGTTCTCTCAATGACATTGCGAGTTGATTTGTGTGCTTGATTGAAATGTTGCTCCTTTCTAGTTGCTGGGTTGAGGTATGGAGTCAAAATGTAAGACCTGACACCATAGGCACTGTCACCTTTTAAAAAACATAGATATATAAATGACATTACTGAAGCACTGAAAGTTTATGAATTTTAGAAAGTGAATAAAAATTGATTTTCCATATTTACCTAGCAAATAACCATCTCCAAACTGTCCAGCAAGAAGTCTTGCATGTATTGCGCTGTGCTTAAAGATGTATGAGTCATGGGCACTGCCAGGGTAACTAGCCACTATGTCAGTGATAATGGTCTTTGAGTTACATATCACTTGAATATTAAGTGAGTGGAAACATTTCCTGTTACGGAATATATACTCATTTTCTGAGGGCGGACAAATAGGTACATGTGTCCCATCCACACAGCCTATTACATGTGGGAATTGTGCCATACTATAAAAATCTACTTTGGTTTTCAACAAATCCTGTTGAGAAGTAGGAAACTTTATATAATTCCTTATTCTATGCAACATAGCATTCAAAAAAGCATCAAAAAATCTAGAAAGGGAGCTCTGGGAGACACCACCAGCAATGGCTACTACTCCCTGAAAAGAACCAGAAGCTAGGAGGTGTAGAGAGCATAGGACTTGCACATGAGTAGGTATTGCTTTTGTCCTGCGAGTCTCCCTTTGCAAAATAGGGTCTAAATCATTAATTAAATCTAAAATTAAATTACCAGTAAGCCGGTACCTATCATAAATCTCATCATCAGTTTGCCCAAGCAAGGTTATACGTACTCTAAAAATTCGCTCTTGTATCCGCCTTCTCCTCCATCCTGCAGCTACTCTCAATCTGTGGCGGCGTGCCAAAAAGAAAAGTGCTGCCATTGTGCAATGCTCCTGGAAGTTCTGTTGTGCCCAACAAAAGAGGGAACTTGAAAGACACCTGCCTTATATACTGTGGCAGCCAATCAGCAAGGCACTTGTAATATGTGTTCTGCCTTAAAGAGCAGTGGAGTTGAATGAGAGATTCAAAACATATATGACTTTCTTACTTTCACACCCAACTGCCTTTAAACTGTTGACATCATCAATTCCTACAAAAAAAAGTTTTGGGTAGAAGCAGCATAAATGTATCATTACAAATGTACAACTTTGCCTACCAACATTTAAAAAGAAAACATTGTATTGGGTATGGAAGGGAGATCAGGACATCCCTCCTGTTACATATTATTTTTAATACACCATTGTGTGCATGTGTGAGGTCAGAAACCATCAGCCTCTGACATATTTTTAAATATAAGGTCTGTTTTACTTCATGTAATGGAAATCAGAAATTTTGAAAGGCTTCTTCCACTTCCCTAAAGGCCCACTACAGCTGTTTCCCTGCAGAACACAAGTTTCCCAATGACTGCGAAAATTTAACACCAAGTCAGACTTCTTCTTATTTTTGGAAATGCAATTTGCGATTGTATATAAAATCGCAAATTGCGAATTTTGATGCATTGGAATAATTCGCAAAAAAATGCGATTCGCATGAATTGCGAGACATTTAAGAAATCGCAAATGTACTTGCGATTTCTTAAAATGCGAAAAGCCAAAAAAACAATCATGCATCTCAAAATGATAGATTGCATTCGCAAACGGGTGAATTTTGCGATTTGCACCGATTGCGAAGGCAATCTACTTTGATGCATGTGGGCCTATGTGAGGATTAGCTTAAGTTCAGTAGTTCTCTGCCAGGAATTAATTCCACAAATTCTCTAAGAGGTCTAATCAGCTCAGTACCTTGGTTTTAGAATGAAGGAGGTCTTGTATCTCTCTCTCAGGACTCGATTTCCCAGATACCAGCAAGGGTAGCCCGGAAACACAGGAGCTGGATTTCTCGGCATGAGAAAAGACAGAGTCTCTCAGTGCGTCAGCTGGAGGGTCGGCTTGCTTCGGCACTTGCTGCTGCATGGCGTCGAGCAAGTAGATAGTCGATCTGCTCCAAACCACTGTGTGTTTGTCTGGGCAAATGTGGGCATATTTATACCTTGAAGGTGCCGAGTTTGACGTATGATTGGACTTAATAACGTCACTCAAAGACTCAATTCTTTGAAAACTCCAGGATTTCTTGGATAAATCAATATTCAAGCAGGGGGAAGTCCCTAGCTCTGAAGGCGGGTTTTTCCAAGAAATCGTTGTTGATTCTTGGAACTTAGTGAAAGTAGCCATGCCGTATTTGGGCTGCAAGGCTCAGGCCAAATATGGTACCGATTTCTATGCCTATATAAGAATTGGCTAATGTATACCTATATAAGGGTATGAATCGGGAATATTTACACTAGGGTCCTAGATTCATTTAAAACACTCTGACATTTCCTTTTCGGTCAATTTTAGATACAATATTGACAACTATTGGCATAGCCAATAGGTCTCGCCTTCGGGACCTTATAAGTGTGTAGCCGTGCAGCATTATATACTGGATGCTGTACCGCCAGGGATTAAAAAGCTATACAATTACTAAACACTTTTTGTGCTATTTTTACAGTGTGTGTCTCAGGATGCTCTATTCCAGTCTGTATGGCTTATGCCTGACCACACTAAGAGCACCCTATGAATAATGCACTATTTACAGTCTGCCTGGCTTCACTGAGCATAACATTATAACAATTAGTTGTCTCTGTGAAATGAAGCCCAAAAAGGAAGCTGGCAACAAAGGACCCTGGCAACAAAGTCCAAAATCAACAACATCGTGCAAGCGTCCACTGGTAACATGCTTTATGTGGAAGGTGTAGCTTGTGTAACCATATTAGTGTGATTGCCATATGGGTGAAAGATGGTATACCAGACATAGAACGTGACCTATGGTGGTGAACTCTATTGGCAGTGCACATTAGTGACCAAAACGTACTCTGTTGTGGTGTCTGTGCCTTAAAAAAACAGAGTGATGTGGGGCTAAAACTAATTCTATGAGTCCCTGTACTTATTTATTAAAACAAAAGTACCGTCAATACTATCGGATGTTGGTACAGGCGAATGTCATACCGTAATTGAGCAGGTGACCGACGTAATTAAGTAGTTAACTGTGCAAGTAAGTTAAAAACGGTGACGTGCTGGAAGCACTCGGTGAAAACAAAAGCTTGTGAGTTGCAATGCATATAGTATTGCGTGAGTAAAATGGACAAATATCATACTTTTGACATGCTTAATTAAATCTCCAATGCGTCCCTAGAGGAAGAAAAGTTTCTCAGTGATCGGTCTGAGTCGACAGGACACCCGGTGAGTAGTCGAGTGAAATAGTGAGTGTTACCGGAAACGAACCAGAAGCTAATAGAGCTAGACAGGGGACTGATGTAGACAAAATAAACTAATGCCTAAAGCAACAGTTAAGCAAATGCATGAAGCGTACCAATGCCTGTTTGATGCGGCACAAATTATAACGTAACCTAGAGAAATACGAACATATACTCATTGTAAAGGTCCATATGGGATAAAGAAAAACAGACTACTACATACAACAGGAAATTGATGTATGCAATAAGTAAGAAAAGCAACGTCCGTGTATATTAAATGAAATAATAATAAAAAACCTGAGTGGTGACGCGAGTTGTGCGCACGTGCACAACGGGAAAAAGTGCTGTGCACTTTGCGCACACTAGATCTGGTGGCCGCTTTGGGAGCACTTCCAAAAGCTGCTACTAAATAATGTCTCTACGAGCAGCGCATGCATGCTGACTCAGCGAGACCTAAAAAACGAGTTTATAAAATGTCTCTAATCACAGTATTGCTGATCACAAGGTCATGGCCCACATCATCCAATGATATTGTAATGTAATCTATATGGCTGACATTTGGTCAATAAGTCAAGTCAAGTTTGTCAAGTTAAAATTTGTATAGCGCACTACTCACCCAGAGGGTCTCAAGGCGCTTGAGGGAGGGGGGTTTCGTTATTTATCAAATAGCCAGGTTTTGAGTTGTTTTCTGAAGGAGAGGTCGTTCTGTGTAAGGCGGAGGTGGGTGGGGAGGGAATTCCAGGTTTTGGCCACTAAGTAGGAGAATGATCTTCCTCCCATGGTGGCTCTTCGGATTCGTGGGATGGTGGCGAGGGCTTGGTTGGACGATCGTAGTTGGCGGGTGGGGGTGTAGAAGGTCAGGCGTGTGTTGAGGTAGCTGGGTCCTAGGTCGTAGAGGGCCTTGTGTGCGTGGGTGAGGAGACGGAACTTGATTCTCTTGTTGACGGGAAGCCAGTGAAGGTCTCTCAGGTGACCGGAGATGTGATTGTGGCGGGGTATGTCTAGGATGAGTCGGGCGGAGGCGTTCTGAATGCGTTAGAGTTTCTTCTGCAGTTTGGTTGTGGTTCCGGCGTATAGGGTGTTTCCGTAGTCCAGTCGGCTTGTGACAAGTGCGTGAGTGACCGACTTTCTTGTTTCGGTGGGGATCCATCGGAAGATCTTTCGGAGCATGCGTAAAATGTTGAAGCATGATGACGAGACGGCGTTGACTTGTCTGATCATTGAGAGGGAGGAGTCTATGATGAATCCCAGGTTGGTTGCATGGTCCGTTGGTTTGGGCGCGCTGCCAAGGGCCGGTGGCCACCATGAGTCGTCCCATGCAGAGGGGGATGATCCTAGGATGAGGACTTCCGTCTTGTCTGAGTTCAGTTTTGCTTAGATAGAAACATCGAAGGCAGCAGGGCAGATGTGTGAGATGAATGGGTGGATTTTAAGTAGATAGATGTATGGATAAGTTGATAGATGGGTGCATGTATATTAATCGGAAGTATGACTGCAGAGACAAATGTATCGAGGGATAATGGATGGAGAGACAGAGAGATAACTGGATTCATCTGTAAATTAAGTGGCTGGTTGAGGAAGCGTGCATATTTAAAATGCTAAGATTACATTAAATATCTAACTGACGTGCATGAGAAAAATGACACCGTTTCATAGCATAATGAAGTAGTTTCATCTGCAGTATGGTACAATACGCTGACACTAATGAATCAAAATCAATATACTGCCAGTTCATAGCAAAAGAATGATAATTTGTAGCGCCTAGTGATGTAAACCCACACAGTGCTCAATATAAGCATAGTAACCCCTCAGGCTGTCTCAAGCAGATATTTCTTAGGTTCCATCTAAACTATGAACGAAGTCCTATGCACTTTGTTGGTACCCAGAGGGGTCCCCGCCATGTCTGTCCACAGGAACAGCAGTGCACACAGACCCACTACAAACCCACCTACATCTCAATCTCTGCAGCCATTCTCTGGGATCACTGTGATCTCTGATTCCTTAAGCCAGGTCCAGCTTTAAACCCCTCCCCAAAAAAGTTATCAACATGTACCCAAATCCGACTCCAAATGATCAAGTCAAATCTGCTTAGACTAAATGCAAGGTATAAATATGATTCAGTCATCTGTGAAAGCTGCAAATGAAGAGACAAAACTCTCACATCTAAAAGACCACACAATTAACTCTCAAAGAAATAAAGAGGAGGAGGCAGTAGCAGGGCCGGACTGGGACCCAAAACCGGCCCTGGCAAAGTGCTCGGCCGGCCCCGGCCCCCGCCCCCCCCGGGGGTTGGAGGTGGGACCGCAATCTTTGCCAGGGCCGGTTTTCAGCCGATTTTGTTACAGGGCTGTTTTTGCAACAAAAACGGCCCCCAAGGGCCCCAAACCGGCCCCCACCCGTGCGGCCGACCGGGGATTGCCTGGTGCCCGCACGGCCAGTCCGGGCCTTGGCAGTAGGAATAACAATGAGTATTCAATCACTTGAATTGAATGAGCAGCAATTGCAAATTAGCAATCCCTCAACATCACTTACAAACCATAGTGCCGCCAAGGGCGATCAGGTAATCATGATGACGCTGGAAAAACACAACATCCAATGTTCAGAAACCACGGAGCCAGACGGCACAATAACAAGTCAAACCTGCTCTAAAAGCATAAATAACACACAGACTCTTTCATTCAACTGATCCCCAACGGAGACAGGAAGTCAGGTATTCCAAAAGTAAAACCGAATCAGCTTGGAATCATAGGACAACCACCTGGACCATGCCCCAAAAAATCATAAAACCACCACTCCAGAGATGACAGGGAGGGATATAAGCGCCCTACGGTTTAAACCAGAATGTAGAGGTAGACATGATAGCTTGAATCGAGGGAACATACTGTACCTGCTGTCTCATATTCCAACCCTGACAAAGGTGCCAACATTGGACTTGGTCTCAATAGAATTTATTAAATGCAAGGACTCTGTGGAAGGATTTAAACAAAAACAACTTTGACATTGTCATCAATTGTACAAAAAATACTCCTAGAGAGCCAAACTTTTAAAATGGGAGATAACCATCACTCCCTACACTGTGCCAGGAGATCCACATTTGCTAACCCCAGAAAACACAATGACGGTTAAGGCAAATTTAAAAAGACCTGAAATATCGGTGCTTAGAGGAGCTGTGGGACACTGTCTAAAGAATAAGGACTTTTTTTTCTAAAAAACTCCAGTAGCCGCCAGGATTCTACAATGCCACCAAACTGGCAAACAGACCTAAAATGGATTTCAAGGACAATAAACAACCCAGAAAAATTGACAACCCATCTGTCCACTGCAAAAATGCAGCATAAATGGACTCTTACGAATATACTCATGGAATGGAAGCGGTCTAGCCAGCAAAATAACAGACTTAGAATTTGTCACCTACATAAGTTCATTTAATACCGTAGCATTACAAGAAACTTGGCAAACTGGTCCTCCGCACCTTCAGGGCTTTTTGCGTTTCTTCACCAGAACACTTAGCGGGGAAAAATACGGACACCTTCAAGGAGGTCTAGTAATGTACGTCTCAAATATAAGCATATCTACACCCCGTGTAATTGGCTCAACGTCTTCAGAAACAATTGCAGTAACTCTCCTCACTACGTCTTCAACATCAGATAAAAGAGGTACCGACATCACGATAATTAATGCTTATGTCCACCCGAAACGGAAAATGAAGGCAGCAAAAAAACGGTGTGATTTTTTAGAAGCATGTATAGTCGAAGGGCCCACAACCGGCTTTATTCTCACCGGAGACCTAAACCTCAATCTAATTGGTGCCTCAACAGAAGAAGATGTGTTACTTCAAAATTCAATTTGGAACATCCCACTGCAAGGAAAACCATCACCGGGCAAACAAGTCAAAATTGGAAAGTGGTTATTGGAGGAACGCAAACATCTTAATCACAGAGCAACCAATGGAAGATATGTTGGGGATAGATTACATCTTTATTTCCTTAGCCCTATTTCAGCAAATTGCTTCATTCCAGCTGGGCAATAAAGCTGATAGTGATCATCGGTCTCAAGAAATCGCACTTAGATCAAACATACCTATGTTTGAGTGTTCTTTGGCCCCTCAAGAATCAGCTTTTACTATCAACTTTAAAAGAATCAAGTTTGTGCAAGCAGCAGACAGGTGCATGCAGGAAAATGCAAGACAGCATTTCGAGTCAAGGGTCGGATCAAGTGAAGCTGGGGAATGGGAGAATTTTACAACATCAATGGCAGCATGTGCTACTTTGTTCAAACCAGTGGTCCAACAGAGACACAGCAGTATGAACCATATGTCACAAACTGCCAAAAAGGAAATTAAGCTCATTAAAAATTCAATTTATTGCACGCTGAGACATCTTCGATACAATTCCACCAACAAAACGCAACTAGAACAGCTACAAAAGCAAAAGGTGCTGTTATGGAAACACAAATGGGAGGCCAAAAGAACTGCGGAGGACAATCTCTAAGCAAAATTACATGCCGACACCAAACAGAGTACTAGGGCTAGATTCTGGAGAACTGTAAACCAATTCATACGTCTCTCACATGAGGGAATTTCTTCTAACATCTCAGAAGGCGTATGGGTAAATTACCTCAGGAATCACTTCCATCAAGACACTGAGTTCATGGACTTGGAGAAAAAAATCAAAATTGCTTTAGGAGGCATAACATCTAACTGCCTGGGTAGCAATAATTACATAGCTCTTGGGAAACCAGAGGGATATTTACCAACAGATGAACCATTAAAGAGCAAAATCCGTACTATCAAGCGGCAAATATGTAAGGGAAGGAGAGAGGGGGCTCCAAGCCCAAACGGAATCCCACCGGTAATTTATAAACAAGATGCAAACGTATTGGCTGTAGCGTTGGAACCACTTTTCACTGAAATAGGGCAATTGAACACACTTCCTCGCTCCTGGAGAGGATCAATCATTTCTGCAATTTTTAAGTCATGCAAAAAGTCTTTGCCACAAAATTATCGGCTAGTGGCTCTTATGGATAACAAGGCAAAGTTTTTTGCAGTAACTCGAGGAGCGCCAGGCCTGGGCCAAAGAGAAATCTGTAATTCCACCAAAACAGACTGGCTCCGCAAAACAGTTGGAACAACTGCAAACATTCTAACAATGGCAATGCTAATAGACAAGGCGGAAGCAACAAAAATGCCTCTACAGCTATGCTTAATAGATTACAAGGTCACTTTTCATCACTTAATCTTAAGGTCCAAACTGAAAAGTTGGGGGATTCCACAGCTTCTGCTAAACCTGTTAATCAATCTGCATACTGACACATGGATACAGATAAAGTTGGGTGAAGGGTCACTCCTGTCAAAACACATACCAACTGAAAAAGGGCTTAAACAGGGATGTGTCTTAGCACCCACACTGTTCAACTTGTTTTTAGCAGAACTCAGCCCAATACTTAACACTTGCATTTCACACACCCCAAGATTAGGAGGCTTAACACTACCTTGTCTCCTTTACGCAGATGACATAGTCCTGATCACCCATACACAAATAGGCTTAAAACATCTTTTGAACGCCATGCAAGACTACTCCACAGCAAATGGATTAACCATTAACCTCGAGAAAATGAGATCCATGACTGTCAGCAAAAATAAGAAAAATCCTTCAGCTTGGTCCAGGGGCAGGTCCCAAGATTGAGAAAATATCTTGGCGTGAAGATAGATAAAGGTGGCCACTTCACTACACAGAAAAATAGCATCAGACGTAAAGGCCTTGCATCGGCAATCTCTTTAAAAGCTCTAAATAGCAAACTAAATGGCCCATCGATTCTGCCCTTGGCACAAGTGGTACGTGCCAAGCTTCTGCCAACAATTGCCTATGGCAGTGAAGCACAGAGAGGAAGGGATGCAAAAGTACTTGATAACACAGTTATAGGATCATATAGGGTTATTCTTGGTCTGCCCAAATATACTTAACCAGCACAAATCAGGCTAGAGTTTGGTCTACCGAGACAGTCTCTGGCAAGACAGGGTAACATAATTACGTGGGACAAAGTGCGGAAATCCGAGCAAGGAACCCTAAATGAATATCTGTGGAAGGAGCTACAACAACAAGCCACCTCTTCCGCTGCCAAATATCTCATAAGTAGCCCGACTAATATGGGGCTAAAGCAACGCTGGGACACTCCTACAAACAACATTGCATTTAAAAAATGGGTCTGGAAGACTGTTAAATATCTTTCATGGATTGAGGACAAGGCATCTCTCTCGAAAAGGGCACATGGATGGATGACCCTAAACACCTATACAGCGCCAGCTGCTCAGAGCTATTTTGATCTGGGTTATTCCAAAAGCCACTAAAATGAAGTTCTTGAAGCTCAGACTTGGTCTCCTACCCGGTATGCAGTATTTTCCTCACTGGCTAAAGGAAAAGCGGGCTCTACTTGCCGCTTATGCGGCTCAGCCCCAGAAGATCTGCTACACCTGGTATGTACATGCAATGAACTGTTGGAGGAACGAAAACAACTGCTAAAACGCCATTTCAACCAGCGAGGGATACGCACTAGGAGACAAGCAGCGCTGGCCTGTTTTGCACCTAATGACCCTCAGTTGAATTGCTGTCTAGTGAAGTTCCTGAGGTTAGTGGAAAAGAAAATGCCAGCACAAAAGATATAAACCGGTTATTAGGACAGTCCCCAGGAACAACTGCAACTTTATCACGGGGATTTGAAGAGGGTAGTTTCTTCACTTACAACAAATAAATAATGCACTTTATCAAAGCTATGCACTTTTTGCATTAAGAAGCACTCTTTTGAAGCCTGGCATTAGGATGATGGGGACTAGTGGACTGGAACTAAGTACCTTCAACCCCTTTACAACACGCACCGAATCAAAAACAGCATGGTCAGGAGAACTTCTTATCAGTCGCTACATCGGTTCTTAAAAATATCTAAATTATCAAATGTTTTTTAATATCATATGTAGTATTGTTTTAATTTGATGTTTTACTGTATTGCAACGGTTTTTATTAACTATGCAAATAAATTGAATTGAATTGAGTCCAAACGATCATAGAGGCCCCGGAAACAGTATGATGCGGAATATCTGCCCCTTCCTTCACTCAGCCTCTGTGGACCAAAACGGGCTCATTGGTGAAATGCCAAAAATGCTGCAGGCAGTCCTGTACCCAAACAGGGTATGGGCAACTTTTAACAAGGGCTCACCCGCCTCAAACACTCCCCCAGCCAGCTCCTATTCTTACTTCCGGCACTTCTTCTCCTCGGGGCTCCCACTAAAGCGCATAAACTCCACCTCGGTGCCTTCTCAGCGCTTCAGATTAATTGGGGGCCTCGAGAGTGCGTAGACAGAGCGACACATAATAGGGGATCTCTTGGCTAAGCAGTGCCAGGGGTTTGGGCAGTGGTCGAAGTGGGGAAAAAAAAGTAGGGGAACTGTGGGTGGAGAATCAGGGGGCGGGAACAACCGAAGATTGAATCAGTGGGCGGAGTCAGGGGTGTGGCTGGAAATAGCAAAACATACCAATTTTTTGTACGTTTAGCATTTCACTGACCAGTTACAGCTTATAACGTTATTTAATTAAAAGAATGGATATGTTTATGTGAGGTTTAATTCAGGAAAAAGCAAACACTCATAGGGAATACAGGTTTATGTAAAGCATGTGAAATATAAGCAGGAACAACATGTTACCTTAATGCTTTTACTCTCATTGTTCAGAAATCCATGATTATTTTTTGTCTCAAACATTGAGGCCATGAATGCAGGGCTCCTCCTATACACATGTGTTAAGCAGGGCTCAGAAGAGAAAGGGACTCTTCAGGAGAATCTAGACTCACAGAAACCCACAAAGGCTCCTTCATATTCCTGTCAGCCAGCTGGCTGGTCAATCATAATATAGTAAAAAGAACAACTGGTGGACAGAATGCAGAGCAATATCATACATTCACCCCAGTGCAGAGAGATGGGCCTAAATCCATTGTTTATTTGCTCACATGCGATTTCAGTTTGGACCCAGCCATATGCAAATCAGTCTTGATCCTGTGCCCAATGAGAACAGTGTAGCCCGAACTGCCAGGCCAGGTCCTCCCTGGACTGGAAACAAGCATCGTAGGACCGGTTTCGGGCTTTCAGCCCTCATCAGCCAGGATAGCTTCATTCCATTGGCATGGAGAGCACAGGACTCATGTCTGAGCATACCTGTCCCACTCGGGGTGACAAATGCAAAAAGAACAATTGATGGACAGAATGCAGAACAAGGTCATACATTCACCCCAGTTCAGAGATCGGGGCTTAAATCCATTGTTTTTTGCTCACCATGCCATTCCAGTTTGGACCCAGCCATATGCAAATCAGTCTTGATTCTGCGCCTAATGTGAACAGTCCAGCCCGAACTGCCAGGCCATATGTATTCAAGTGTCCTTTCATTCGGGAAGTGAACACAAAGCAGTACCCACTGAACTATACACATAACATATTGCTCTTTGATATGCATGGTACATGTTCTTTGCAGCAGGCATATTACCCCTCTGCACTACCTTAGATGATTAAAATAGCCACTAGACAAAACATGCTCCCATCTCCCTCCAGCTGGTACATTGATCACCAAAGTTATCTTGGCACTTGTATTGTTGACCGAAACCTGCTGAATATACAAATAACTTTGCAGTTTTTTTAAAACTCCTGCACTTGTACAAAACCGGTTCCCCCAAACTAAACTGGCCCCCTACCCTTCCAGTCGCCCTGGGAAACGCCTACTCCTGCCCTTTCACTGCTCCTGTCCAGTCAGTACTCCTGCTCATGCTCGATCAACACTCCTGCTTCGTCAATTCCCCCGACCCCTCCCTTCTCCTGGCCCGTCACTTCTACTGGCCCGTCACTTCTCCTGCCCGTCACTGCTCCTGCCCTGTTCACCGCTCCTGCCCTGTTCACCGCTCCTGCCCTGTTAACCGCTCCTGCCCCGCTCACCGCTCCTGCCCTGTTCACCGCTCCTGCCCCGCTCACCGCTCCTGCCCCGCTCACCGCTCCTGCCCCGTTCACTGCTCCTGCCCCGTTCACTGCTCCTGTCCTGTTCACTGCTCCTATCCTGTTCACTGCTCCTGCCCCGTCACCTCTCCTGCCCGTCACCTCTCCTGCCCCGTCACCTCTCCTGCCCCGTCACCTCTCGTGCCCCGTCACCTCTCCTGCCCCGTCACCTCTCCTGCCCATCACCTCACCTGCACGTCATATCCCCTGCCTGTCATGTCACCTGCCTGTCACTTCTTGTGCCCGGTCACCTCTCCTGCCCTGTTGCCTCTCCTTCCACGTCGCCTCTCCTGCCCCATCACTGCTCCTGCCCCATCACTGATACTGCCCTGTTCACTGCTCCTGCCCCGTTCACTGCTCCTGTCCCGTTCACTGCTCCTGCCCTGTCCACTGCTCCTGCCCCATTCACTGCTCCTGCCCAGTTCACCGCTCCTGTCCTTTCACCGCTCCTGTCCTTTCACCGCTCACATCCGGTTACTGCTCTAGCCCATGCCCCGTCACCTCTCCTGCCTCGTCACCTCTCCTGCCTCGTCACCTCTCCTGCCTCGTCACCTCTCCTGCCCCGTCACCTCTCCTGCCCCGTCACCTCTCCTGCCCCGTCACCTCTCCTGCCCCGTCACCTCACCTGCCTATCATGTCACCTGCCTGTCATGTCACCTGCCTGTCATGTCACCTGCCTGTCATATCACCTGCCTGTCATGTCACCTGTCCAGTCACCTCTCCTGCCCTGTTGCCTCTCCTTCCACGTCTCTTCTCCTGCCCTGTCGCCTCTCCTGCCCCATCACTGCTCCTGCTCCGACACTGCTCCTGCCCCCTTCACTGCTCCTGCCCCGTTCGCACCTCCTGCCTCGTTCACTGCTCCTTCCTCGTTCACTGCTCCTGTCCTTTCATTGCTCCTGTCCTTTCTCCGCTCCTGTCTTTTCACCGCTCACACCCGGTTACTGCTCTAGCTCATGCCCCGTCACCTCTTCTGCCCCGTCACCTCTCCTGCCCCGTCACCTCTCCTGCCCCGTCACCTCTCCTGCCCCGTCACCTCTCCTGCCCCGTCACCTCTTCTGCCCCGTCACCTCTCCTGCCCCGTCACCTCTCCTGCCCATCACCGCACCTGCCCATCCCATCACCTGCCTGTCATGTCACCTGCCTGTCACTTCTTGTGCCCGGTCACCTCTCCTGCCCTGTTGCCTCTCCTTCCACGTCTCCTCTCCTGCCCTGTCACTTCTCCTGCCCTGTCGCTGCTCCTGCCCTATCACTGCTCCTGCCCCGTTCACTGCTCCTGCCCCGTTTACTGCTCCTGCCCCGTTTACTGCTCCTGCCCCGTTCACTGCTCCTGCCCCGTTCACTGATCCTGCCCCGTTCATTTCTGCTGCCCCGTTCACTTCTCCTGTCCTTTCACCGCTGCTGTCCTTTCACCGCTCACACCCGGTTACTGCTCTAGCTCATGCCCCGTCACCTCTCCTGCCCTGTTCACCGCTCCTGCCCTGTTCACCGCTCCTGCCCCGCTCACCGCTCCTGCCCTGTTCACCGCTCCTGCCCCGCTCACCGCTCCTGCCCCGTTCACTGCTCCTGCCCCGTTCACTGCTCCTGTCCTGTTCACTGCTCCTGCCCCGTCACCTCTCCTGCCCATCACCTCTCCTGCCCCGTCACCTCTCCTGCCCCGTCACCTCTCCTGCCCCATCACCGCTCCTGCCCCATCACCTCTCCTGCCCGTCACCTATCCTGCCCCGTCACCTCACCTGCCCATCACCTCTCCTGCCTGTCATGTCACCTGCCTGTCATGTCACCTGCCTGTCATGTCACCTGCCTGTCATATCACCTGCCTGTCATGTCACCTGCCCAGTCACCTCTCCTGCCCTGTTGCCTCTCCTTCCACGTCTCCTCTCCTGCCCTGTCGCCTCTCCTGCCCCATCACTGCTCCTGCTCCGACACTGCTCCTGCCCCCTTCACTGCTCCTGCCCCGTTTGCTGCTCCTGCCCCGTTCGCACCTCCTTCCTCGTTCACTGCTCCTGCCTCGTTCACTGCTCCTGTCCTTTCATTGCTCCTGTCCTTTCTGCGCTCCTGTCTTTTCACCGCTCACACCCGGTTACTGCTCTAGCTCATGCCCCGTCACCTCTTCTGCCCCGTCACCTCTCCTGCCTCGTCACCTCTCCTGCCCCGTCACCTCTCCTGCCTGTCACCTCACCTGCCCGTCACATCACCTGCCCGTCACATCACCTGCCTGTCATGTCACCTGCCCGTCACTTCTTGTGCCCGGTCACCTCTCCTGCCCTGTTGCCTCTCCTTCCACGTCTCCTCTCCTGCCCTGTTGCTTCTCCTGCCCTGTCGCTGCTCCTGCCCTATCACTGCTCCTGCCCCGTTCACTGCTCCTGCCCCGTTCACTGCTCCTGCCCCGTTTAGTGCTCCTGCCCCGTTTACTGCTCCTGCCCCGTTCACTGCTCCTGCCCCGGTAATTTCTGCTGCCCCGTTCATTTCTGCTGCCCCGTTCACTGCTCCTGCCCCGTTCACTGCTCCTGCCCCATTCACTTCTCCTGTCCTTTCACCGCTGCTGTCCTTTCACCTCTCACACCCGGTTACTGCTCTAGCTCAAGCCCCGTCACCTCTCCTGCCCCGTCACCTCTCCTGCCCATCACCTCACCTGCCCGTCACATCACCTGCCTGTCATGTCACCTGCCCGTCACTTCTTGTGCCCGGTCACCTCTCCTGCCCTATTGCCTCTCCTTCCACGTCTCCTCTCCTGCCCTGTCGCCTCTCCTGCCCCATCACTGCTCCTGCCCCATCACTGCTCCTGCCCTTCATCATCCCCATAAGGTCACCAATCATAGACTTCAGAGCATTGGAATATTTTCTTAAATCACTAACAGACTCCTAAATACTGGGGTCAAACGCCGGGGATGTCATTGCTTGAGTTGGAAAAGACTTGTCTGCACAGATGGCGTCATTATCAATGGGGCTTTGCAGGGGGGCGAATCTGTTAGTACATGCAATTATTAAATCTGCCAAATCATGTGCCCATGGGTCAGGAGGTGGTGTAAATACTGCTTCCAAATATGAGCTTACTCGTTTGGTTATGGGTGCAAAACCACTCTTGCCCTTGGGTTTCTCAAACATCTTTGGAATGGTGTGTGTTACACCGGGGCCTGTATGGGGAGGACAACTGTCAACAGAACTAGAAATGGCGTGAAAACGGCCCGGTGCACCTCCGGGCCGAGATTGCCGGGAAACAGTCTGGTAGGCATTGATGAACGTTGCTTCAGCAGGTAAACACTGTGAATATCACTGCCACAAAACCCAACTAATAGCAGCTTTAAATTGGCATGTAAATTTGCTGGCAGCGTCCTCACAAATGAGGTGTGATCACTGGCTCACAGCAGCCACAGGGCCATCAGAGTAGCCGTTTTCGCACTATGCTACACTGATGGCCCTTTCAGTCTCACTTTGCAGGCCCATTAGACCCAGCGGGGAAGGGGAGGAGGTCGGGCGCAGTGCAGAGGCCTTCTGAATATTCACGTTGCACCACTCATGCGTGAAAAAGAAAACAAGCATTGGAAATGCAATAGGTCTCGCATTAGAAAAGTTGGAGCTATTGGTCTTGTAAATGACAAATATTTTATTTATTTGTTGGTTTTTCAAATAGCTAAATTGATAGCTTTGTCATTTACAACGCCAATAGTTATAACTTTCGCAAATGTGACACCTATAGCATTTTGAATGCAACATGTTTTGTATTTACGTGACATAGATGGCAGCTCTGGTCGTTAGGCCACATCTCTAGAGAGCAGGAGAGTGCAGCAGGGGAGAGAAGCACAGCAATGCAATAGGTCTCGCATTAGGAAAGTTTGAGCTATTGGTATTGTAAAGGACACATTTTTTATTTATGTGCTTGTTTTGAAAATAGCGAATTAATAGCTTTGTTATTTACAATGCCAATAGTTTTATCTTTCGCAAATGTGACACCTATTGTAACACAATATGTGTTGTGAGGGGTTGAGGGTGAGGGGTTGAGGGTGAGTGAGGGTGAGTGAGTGAGGGTGAGTGAGGGGTTGAGGGTGAGTGAGGGTGAGGGGTTGAGGGTGAGTGAGGGTGAGGGGTTGAGGGTGAGTGAGGGTGAGGGTGAGTGAGGGCGAGTGAGGGCGAGTGAGGGTGAGTGAGGGTGAGTGAGGGTGAGGGGTTGAGGGTGAGTGAGGGTGAGGGTGAGGGGTTGAGGGTGAGTGAGGGTGAGGGGTTGAGGGTGAGTGAGGGTGAGGGTGAGTGAGGGTGAGGGTGAGTGAGGGTGAGGGGTTGAGGGTGAGTGAGGGTGAGGGGTTGAGGGTGAGTGAGGGTGAGGGTGAGTTAGGGTGAGGGGTTGAGGGTGGGTGAGGGTGAGTGAGGGTGAGGGTGGGGGGTTGAGGGTGAGTGAGGATGAGTGAGAGTGAGGGTGAGGGGTTGAGGGTGAGTGAGGGTGAGGGGTTGAGTGTGAGTGAGGGTGAGTGAGGGTGAGTGGTTGAGGGTGAGTGAGGGTGAGTGAGGGTGAGGGTGAGTGAGGGTGAGTGAGGGTGAGGGTGAGTGAGGATGAGTGAGAGTGAGGGTGAGGGGTTGAGGGTGAGTGAGGGTGAGGGGTTGAGGGTGAGTGAGGGTGAGTGAGGGTGAGTGGTTGAGGGTGAGTGAGGGTGAGTGAGGGTGAGGGTGAGTGAGGGTGAGTGAGGGTGAGTGAGGGTGAGGGTGAGGGGTTGAGCGGGTGAGGGTGAGGGGTTGAGGGTGATTGAGGGTGAGTGAGGGTGAGGGTGAGTGAGGGTGAGTGAGGGTGAGTGAGGGTGAGTGAGGGTGAGGGTGAGTGAGGGTGAGTGAGGGTGAGTGAGGGTGAGGGGTTGAGGGTGAGTGAGGGTGAGGGGTTGAGGGTGAGTGAGGGTGAGGGGTTGAGGGTGAGTGAGGGTGAGGGGTTGAGGGTGAGTGAGGGTGAGGGGGGTTGAGGGTGAGGGGTTGAGGGTGAGTGAGGGTGAGTGAGGGTGAGGGGTTGAGGGTGAGTGAGGGTGAGGGGTTGAGGGTGAGTGAGGGTGAGGGGTTGAGGGTGGACCATCCATGATGTCTTCGTTGATCTACATGCACAGAGTTTTGATGATGCTCAGCCTTGCTCCATTGTGCAAAGGTGCGACTGTCATGTATAGTCGGGAATTCGTCCTCAAGGTAAACCCTACACGAGAAACTCTGAAGTACAGACACCCACCGTAGGGTAAGGCCTGTAAGATGAGTGATGTCATAAATCACACTTCAGCTATAGGTATAGGAAGCGAAATACAGCTTCCACCCTTGTTTTCGCCTGGTTTCACGTGGCAGAAGGATTTGAAGCAAAGCCAGGTCATGCTATATTATTTGATTTGGCTTTGCGTCAAATCCAAGAGCGCTTGGCACCAGCCAGGCCACCCTCCAGAGAATACATTAATGAGAAATGGAGCGAACTGATTTTGATGCTGCTTGTCGATTTCAGCGGTAAAAACCTTTAAAGCAGGAAACTGGAAAGTCGATTTCTTCTGTCGTTTTAGCACCTGTACATCACTCAAATTAATACCCGTGGAAACCTTAGTTAATCTGAAGACAGGGTGCGAATCATGTTTTTTTTCCTTTTTTTACATTTTTAAATGCCTCACTGAGCTGTGGGAACCGCGTTTTCGGTACACGGGAGCTGCAGACGAGTCTAAAGAAGACGGAGGGAAGAGAGAGAAGGGGAGGAGAAATGCGACACGGCGGGCAGGGGAGGGGGCGGAGCGGGGAGAGGGAACAGACGGAGGTAAGGCAGATAAGGGGAGGGGGGAGGAGAAATGCGAAGTGCGGCTGACGGAACTGATGTGCACGCGCTTTTAAGCTCAATGCGCATGCGCATTGAGCTTAAAAGTCACGGGCACTGCAAGGAATCGCCACGATTCCTTGCAAGTTGGTTCAAGAGTGGATAAGCCCCCATAGTCTCGCAAGCTCGATGCGCATGCGCATCGACAGGCGAGACCTAAAAAGGTGTACTTTAAAGTATGGCAATTTTACAGTCCCCGCTACGCTCTTTCAAAACTAAGAAGTAGGGGAACGGACTAACATAATTTTAAGAAGTAAGGGCACGCCCCGTCCCCGCCCACTTCTAACGCTGGGTTTGGGTCTGTGGGCGTGTGAAATGCACAAGAGACAGTCACTGTCACATACAAACAAATCGATTAAGAAGAGCTGGATTCGAACAATCGGGGCTTCTTGGATCAGCGGCACAACAGTCACGAAGGAAAAGAAAGCGCAGATCAAAACTGTGCTTTATTCTATTTCTAATCCTTTTTTAAACAAAAAAGATCTCATTAAATATAAATTCCAATCACTCTTTTAGTCTCAACATATTTACTTGCACCAGCTTCAGGGCACTCTAAGACGATGTTACCACAGAACTGCAACAATTTCAAGTTTATTAAGAGGCGGGGCTTATGTGACCACTAAACATGGCCCGTGGGCCCTTTACTATATTTTACTGTTTTCTTTTGTTATTTTAGATAAGATGCTTGGACATTTTTCCAAACCTGAATAATCAAGGGCCTTTTGGCTTCCCGGCTCTGCATGAAACCGGCACCTGCCTTGGCCGCCTTCCACGAGAGTGTTAAAACACATTAGTGTGGCAGTGAAAATGGAAGGCAGAACCGATCTGGCCCTGCTAATGAATTGATGGGAGCTGTGTTTGTGAAGCACAGCGCAATTTATGACAATAAAATGCCAGCTGTCTGCTATAAATGCAAAGAAAGTGCCGGACAGTCTGAATAGATGCAAACAAATGCACACCTAGTATAAGTAATTGCTAGGTGGACAACCCATTCGTGATTGATCACTTATATTTTATGGAAAAGTTTTTTGAAACGTTTTTGGCATCAGAGAATACACACCACATTCACAGAAAGTACACAAATGCATTGAAACCGAAATACAGTACATAACATTACAACATACACATATAATGATTGTGATTACAGTGAACAACTGTGCTATGCCTCAAAATATAACATTGTACTGAGGCACCAATCCTGAATTACAAATGAACAAGTGGACAGAGAAATGAAATACTAGCCTACTTGTTTCCACCACCCTAGATACGTGTTAATTTTAACATGTGGTACAATAAAATAGGAACACACAAAAAACTAAGCAGACATGTAGAATTTGTGCGAATTCTATTCCTATTATGCCCTAATATTCGCAGTATCTGGGTGGAGCAGGACGCCGACGCGTTTCGAACCCATAAAATAAGTAGAGGGTTCTCCTCAGGACAAGGATTGGGGGTCGTTGTTGCTGTGGATTTAAAAAAATGGTATCAATGGAATGTTGACTACCACCTTACTGAGACTACCACACTGTACATACACGTAAGGGTACCTTAGACTTGCAATGTCAGGAAACTCTCTGTGGGTTTTCCTGTGGGTGAGATGATATAAACCCTAATTAATCACTATGCCACATACAATACGTAAGCCTCCAAATGATCAAGGGAAGGTGGGCACGTACCTTGGTGGAATCACCACTATAAAGTGTAAGGGGTGCCGATGTGCGAGAAATCAGGAGTTACAGGGATTATGCCTGGGGAGATAAACAACACTAAGTGTCAAAAAATCATACTCCAAAAGCCCTAAATAGTTTTTTGCGCATGTAACTGTCACTGCCACAGAGGTAAAAGGAGCTCCTACCTTGTTAGGTAGACGTTCGTTACTCTGCACGAACTCGAGCGGCAGCCGCCGCTGTAGTTCGGAAACTGTGGGGACAAAGGGAGGCGGTAATCAGTAAAGTCTAAGGTACCCTTACGTGTATGTACAGTGTGGTAGTCTCAGTAAGGTGGTAGTCAACATTCCATTGATACCATTTTTTTTAAATCCACAGCAACAACGACCCCCAATCCTTGTCCTGAGGAGAACCCTCTACTTATTTTATGGGTTCGAAACGCGTCGGCGTCCTGCTCCACCCAGATACTGCGAATATTAGGGCATAATAGGAATAGAATTCGCACAAATTCTACATGTCTGCTTAGTTTTTTGTGTGTTCCTATTTTATTGTACCACATGTTAAAATTAACACGTATCTAGGGTGGTGGAAACAAGTAGGCTAGTATTTCATTTCTCTGTCCACTTGTTCATTTGTAATTCAGGATTGGTGCCTCAGTACAATGTTATATTTTGAGGCATAGCACAGTTGTTCACTGTAATCACAATCATTATATGTGTATGTTGTAATGTTATGTACTGTATTTCGGTTTCAATGCATTTGTGTACTTTTTGTGAATGTGGTGTGTATTCTCTGATGCCAAAAACGTTTCAAAAAACTTTTCCATAAAATATAAGTGATCAATCACGAATGGGTTGTCCACCTAGCAATTACTTATACTAGGTGTGCATTTGTTTGCATCTATTCAGACTGTCCGGCACTTTCTTGTGTTTGGTATAAAAGAGTGGTCCAGCCGGTCAGAGACAGGACCCAGCCTTTCTCTCTTTTTTTCATAAATGCAAAGAAGGCACCTACTTTAAGAAAGAAAAGCTACTAATTAACTCTCCTAATAACTATCCCAGCTGCCACTTTATGGCGAGCCGACAGCACAAAGTAAAGGCTGGCAAAGAGCAAGGCCTCTGTTTTTTGCGAATGATAGTGAGGCAGGAGTCTGTAAATCTTGGCGCAGCAAAGCAATGGGCTCCAGTGGAAACAAGAAAAAATGAGACATCATGTCACCAATCAAACAGCAAAGAACATCTACAAGTGGTTGCAGAGAGCACGTTACATCTGTAGGTCCTGGTGCCAGGGCCGGTTTTAGGGCAGCACCAACAGTGCCACTGCAACGGAGGCCAAGCTCAAGGGGTGCTGCCTTTCCAAATATCTTATGGGATATACTTGCCTGAAAGTGCCTTGTGTGCCCAGCATTTTTTTAGGCAGTAATAAAAATATCAAGCCAAGATAACTTTGGCGATTAATGTCCTGCTGGAGAGATCTGGGTTTTGTCTAGCTGCCGTTTTGACTCATCATAAAGTAGTGTAAAAGTTTAATGTGCCTGATGCAAAGCCCGTGTAACACACAGATCACAGACTGGCATTTTTTTTGTAGATAGCTTAGTGGGTTACTGCTTTTGCCACAGATCATTTTGTTACGGGCAGTTAATGATGTACAATCATTCTAATAAAGCACAATGTCCCTAGACCAGTAGATCTGGCTTTAATGTGCCAACACATGTAAATACAGGAATTCACGAAAGATGTTAATGCGAGTAAAATGTACAAATGCTATTTACCATATTAAAGCTTTGCCAATGCTGGGGAAAAAGTAGCAAAGAAGGATTGTTTTAGTGCATACAGTAGATAAGCAATTTAAGGTGACAAAAGTGTAAGGACTGATTGTATTTTTCAGATGTAAAATAGTGTATCATGCATTACAATGGAAGCACTTCTTGAATTGCGGACTAAAACACCAGATAGCATAGAATAGAATAATTTATTGTACAGTTAATTAAAACTCACAATATTAAAAACTTCCATTATTAAAAAAACATTTAAGCCTTGTTTTACATTTATGTTGTAAGAATAAGAAACAGAAGGTGTTTTACACTCTTTAAAATCATAAAAGTCTCAATTGCATTTTGGTATAGTCCATTTCTAACTTTGTAAAGTCAATGTGCCTCAATATGCCAGGCGTAGTTGTGACTTAGCGGACTGCCCTTTGTTGGATTGAAGTGATGTTGCTTACTGTACTTTAGATGAATCATGTGGCTAACTCATGAGTCTTCTGGCCACTATATCAAAATACTTTCTTAGTCTGCAATTTAACTGAACCTCTTCAGGATTAAAGCACAGCATCACAGCCTGCCTGCAACTTGTTATGCTCTTTTGGTTCCATAAAACCCGAAGTAAGGAGCGCCTTATGTCCATCAGGTTTGGGCAGATGCAGATTATATGTATTAGGTCCTCTTTCCCTGTTCTGCAAAGACGGCAAAGGTGTTCTTCTGCTCCCCTTTTCCAAGGTGCCAGATGGGGTAGTATTGGTAGGATGCCGAGGCGCCGGTTTAAAAATGTGTTTTTTGTCACCTGCGTGAGGCCCATTTTCAGGTATTCCTGCGACTTAAGAGCTTTATAATCTTTCAGCACTGTCCATCCATGAGCCCTCTTGGCCAGAATTTCTTTGTCATCTATGGATGATATCATTTTGGTTACTGGTCAGATAGCCAATAGCATGAAGTAAGAGAATGGTCGTCCTCTGGGCAGAGGTAAAGCTCATTCTATGCATATTTTAAAGAACTGTTGTCAAGCCAGCCCCGAACAAGCATTAGCATAGCCAATGGGTCTCGCTTTTGGAACCTTATAAGTGTTTAGCCATGCATCACACTATCCTGGGTGCTGTGCTGCCAGGGATTAAAGATCTATACAATTACTACACACTGGATCATGCAGTCTGATTTAGGAATACATCTCTATTGACAACTTTAGTTCAACCATGCTTTAAGAACAAAATAGGTATACAGTTACAATAGGAGGGTTTCAAACTAAAACAAGGCAAGGGGCTGTAAGAGGGAGTTGAGTGTCTGGTTAAAGACATGTTTTTTCTGGTCAAGAGTATGAAGGAGAGACAGACCATGAGATGGTGAGCGCGTGAGTTACTAAAAATGTGTGGTCATGTATTCCTTTGTGGCCCTTCGGAAAGTCTAACTGGTTATCTTTCAGTTGGTTATTACTGTACTTGGCTCTTAATCTGGTAAGAATGAGGTGAAATAACTTCCCATATGGTGTGAACCCATGGAGGGCGACTGCTTTCTGGAGCAACCACAAATAGTCAAAAGAGAACACCAGAAAAACTTTTTTACAAGGGGAAAGGGAGGGCCCGAAGAACAAAATATGATTTTTACTGGGGTCCTGAAACTATTGCATACTGTGAAATGCAAAATAACAAAGAAACGAAATTATCAACAGAAAGCCCTGGCTAGCATTCCAAATCTTCATGCGTTTATGCTTGTTTCAAGCAATATTTGTACAGTCATAATTAAACTGAAAGCCCCTATAAGTATATTATATACATGTAATTTAGTAAAAGCAAAGGAACTTGGCTAACTCCAGGTCTAAACAATTGGCTAGGGTAGCTCAGCACAGTGACGTCACTCTAGCGCCGGATTGTTGCCATTCTTATTCCCCACACTCCAATATTTTTCTGAGGGAGTGGTAAATCTTCTGCAGCTGTTAAACCACGCCCTTCCTACATCCACAACTATCCTGTCTCAAATAGTACATTCTAATTATAAAACGCATGTACCATTAAGCAAGTTTCTCCAGAAATACTCTTAAAATACGGAACTCCCGCCTAATGTACGCCTGTCCGTCCCCCTAAGTGAGCGCAAGACCAGTCGAAAGAGCGATTCCCAGACATCTGCTATCTAGTTAGAGAATATTCTAACCCACTGATTAAAAAAGAGCCGGAAGTGAGATGTAGGTTCCATCAACACTGGGAGATCCCACGGTCTGCTTTCTCTGAAGTTATATTACCACTGCCTCTCTTCTTCAGTGTCACTTTCCACTTCTGTGCCTCCTCATTGGAGAGGTTCCTACATTAACAAAATACGTGAAAATTGGGATGTTGTGGCAGATAAACAAGTGGAAAGGATGAAGTGCGCACACTGTCAGCTCCGAAAAACATATAGGTGGGGAGATGCATGGAGGGTTCCACATATTCCAAGTGCGGCTCTCAGTGATCAACATCAAGGCGCTGTGATAATAAAAGAAAGTGTTCCAGCGCTCTGACACCATTTCATGGAGGGCAATGGGAAGCTGTGCCCTAAGACCTAAGAGCCAAGGCGCAGGAACTCCTGAGAGAGGAGGCTGCATGGACTGCCTCTAAAGTGAGCTTTGGAGTGGGCCTGGCAGACCTACCGACAGCAGCCTCACTCAGCTTAATTAAACTGGCAGCCTCCTCGATGAGCCAACTGCCTGTGCTCGAAAATCTGTCAATCAACCGAAAAGAGCGAGCAGAGTTAGTCATCGTCAAACTCAGAAATGAAGGAAGGAACACGTCTCCAGCAGAGATTCATACATGGTGCAGCACCAGCGGCATCACCAGAGGCCACCTGACAAAGTGAAAAAAGAAAACAAGGAGGTATTATGCTTTCCTTTTTTTAGAGAGTTAGTGAAGATGTGGCTTAATGGCCAAATCGTCTGACTTTGAAGCTGGGGAACCAGGTTTGAGTCAGGCGCAAGGCTCAAACATCCTGTGATTGCAGGCAAATTACTTAATCTACCCATGCCCAAAAATATGTAAACATGAATGAGTCCAGCTAGAAAGTGCTGCTATATAAACCGGGCAAAAAGCAACTCAGAGCGGAAAAAATTGTTCTTTTAAACTAATAGAAAAGCACTCCAAGGGTAACGATACTGTACTTAGCCGGTGCTCCTCTGTGGAACAAGGGAGGTGACAGCCGGTGCTCCTCTGTGGAACAAGGGAAGTGACGTATGGCTGGCTGTACCAGTTATGAGGCAGTAAAGAAGAGCGACGCAGGAATTTGACCAATGGTGAGTAGCATGAGGGAATAAAGTAGTATTATTGGTGACAGAAGGTCTTGCAGACTGCGCATGCGCGCTGATGATCGACCCAAAAAGGGCAATTAACTATGACATGGAGGATGCTGCTATACCACAATTCATTTAGCATTGTTTTTATATTAGTGCATAATATGTGTTCAGCATGGTAGTGTTCTAAATGAAGAAATGCAACACTGCCTTATTTTGACAGCCATTCTTTGACTTACTGGATGGTAAAGTATTCATCTCATTGAATAATTATGGTACAAGGGACATTTTATTCATTGAACCCTCACAAAGTCTACAATTAGATTTTTCTTTCACACAAAAGGCCATTTTGTCCTAAGTTCCTATCTGCTCTAGAAACCCGGAAATTTTTTTAATTGGTATGTACTTAACTAAGGTGGCACATTTGTTCAGGAGGCATTCCAGCGCATAAGCAGAGATTTTATGGCATGTTCCAGTGAAGGTGGTTTACAAAACAAACTATGCACAGGTTAGGAAAATGGGATATCCAGTTACTGCTGAGCATGGGATGCCTGGTAACTGTAGCAGCATTGCGCCTCGAAAAGCAAGACTACATACCCTAGGAGCCTTTGTCAGGAGGCAGGGGCATAGTTTCTCCTCAATTATCTTGTTTTTAGGTTTCGCCTGTGAAATCTCTTGTATTTAATATATCTTAAAAGTGGCTCTTATCAGTTCCCATCACTGAATTATTGTGTTCATTTGCTTTTGTGTGGAACTTTTTTTTTGTTAACTTCCCCTAACTGCATGCTTTTACAATACTTTTACTAAAGCTGTTCACACTGTTTAAGCTCTATTCACTGTCAAGATAAGATCTCGTCCTGCAGAAAAGGCAGATAGCTTCTAACAGTATGCTGGAATGCTTGTTTTTTTTAAACTTAGTTGTGTAAAGCAGATACTTTAGCCTTAGACCATTTGAGACATTTCCTATTCATACCTCAGTACCTTTCTAAACACTTTGTAGGCATTATTGAATTGATTATTTTCAACTAAATCTATTTGGTCATTATGAACAAATTCTAAATGTTGCAATAAACAATGCACGTTAAAAATAAAGTTACTATACAAGAGCTATGCTATATGTTACTACTAAACAGGCAGCCACACGTGCAGTTACCTTTCAGACAACAGAGTCATGATTTGAATGGTGCTGCAGGTGCAGTGGCACCAGGGCCAAAAGTTGTCAGAACTCCTCTAAACACTTATTATTGCTATATGTGACTACTAAACAGACAGTCACAGTTGTAGCTACCTCGCAGTTAAAAGGAACTTAATTTGAATGGTGCAGCAGGTGCACCAGCACCGGGTCAAAAGCTCCTGGACCCCAATAAACCCAGATTATTGCTAAAAGTGTAAACTAAATAGGCAGTCACAAGTGCAGTTACCTTACAGACAACAGGATCATGATTTAGATGGTGGAGCAGGTGCAGTAGCTCCGGGGCCAAAAGCTCTAGTGACCCCACTAAACACAGAATATTACGAACCTTTACCACTAAACAGGCAGTCACTAGTGCAGTTATCTAGCTGGCACTAGGGCCATGATTTCAGTGGTGCTGCAGGTGCAATGGCACTAGGGCCAAAAGTTGTCAGAACCCCTCTAAATACCAAATATTGCTATATTTAACTACTAAATTAGCAGTCACAAGTGTAGTTATCTTGCAGACACTAGGGTCATTATTTCAATGGTGCGGCAGGTGCAGTGACACCGGGGCCCAAAGCTCTAGGAACCCCTCTAGACATCAAATATTGCAATATTTTACTACTAAACAGGCAGTCACAAGTGCAGTTACTTTACAGGCAATAGAGTCATGAATGGTGCAGCAGGTTCAGTGGGCCCGGGCCCAAAGGTTGCAAGAACTCCTCTAAACAGATGATATTTATATCACATCAATTAATTTTATTATTTCCCTCTTTCATTTCATTTTTCAAAATGTTGCTATTACTCACCCGCACTATACTACTAGTAATAACACAATATATTGCCTTTTTTTTAAATAAAGAAGTCATAACACTTTAACAGAATTTTTTTAACTTATATTGTACAACTACTCAGCAAGCTACAACTTACCACAAACAATGCTTATTTAACACGCTGAAGGTCCTCACACATAATGCAAAAGGACTAAATAATCCCATCAATAGGAGTGCCATCCTCTCGTACTTAGAAAATTCTGAAGCAGATATTTGCCTCCTACAGGAGACCCATCTGCTGTCCAAAGATTGGCACCACCTGAGGGCACAGGTATTCCCACATCAATTTTTCTCCTCTACCTCGGATGAGAAGGCAGGAGTGGCCTTACTAATCGGCAGGCATTTCAGAGGGGAAGTTAGAGACAAGGTGGCAGATATTAAAGGAAGACGAATAGCTTACACACTCAACGTTGGGGAACATACCATCACGGTAGGCTTAATCTACGCACCTAATTCTGGTCAGGAAAGGTTTCTGAAGGCAGCACTATCAGAAATTATGAATACCCCATTGTGGATGTAGTGGCGGGAGGGAACTTGAATACCGCCATGGACGCGACCAAAGATAGATCAGGGATTTGCTTTAACCAAACTGGAGAGATGTCAAAGGAAGGGAAGGAGTGGTTAAAGTCCATGGGGCTGGTGGATTTGTGGAGAGGGGGACACCCACAGTCCTCACAATATTCATTTTACTCACATGCGCATGAGACCTATGCGCGCTTAGAACACCCACTAGGAACGAAGGAAGTTAGCAGAGCAGTTAGGGAAGTGGAAATCAAACCAGAGGCTCTCTCTGACCACGACGCAGTGAGTGTCACAATACAGCTACCACCACAAAGGAAGCACATAGGGAATTGGTGCTTTAGAGATGGTATGCTTCACAAGGCTGCAGCGAAAAAGCAACACACTAAATGCATATCTGAATACTTAGAGACAAACGACTCCCCTGATATAACCATCACTACACTCTGGGAGGCCTTGAAAGTGGTAGTTCGAGAAGAGCTTATAGCTATTTCAGCAGCAGAGAATAAGGAGTGAAGGGAGAGGAGGAGCAGTTAGCGGCTCAGGTTAAGGAGCTGGAGAGGGTACACAGCCGTTCATGGACACCAAGGGTCTGGCGACAACTAAAAATAGCGAGAGCACAATTAGCTTGGCTAGACTTAGATTGGGCGGAGCATGCAGTGCTGCGCTTAAAACAATGTTACTACATAGGTGGGGACAGATTAGGGCACCTGCTGGCAAGAAAACTCAGAGCTAGGAGCCAAAAGACAAAGATTCAATCAATTGTAGGGGGTGGTGGGGAGGAAGCCACATAGGATGAAGATATAGGACAAACATTCCGAGACTTTTACACTGAATTATATAAGGGTACAACCCGACGGAACATCATGCAACCTCGTATCTTGAGGGTGCTAACGGTCAATGCCGAAAAGGCGTTTGATCGCTCGGACTGAGGATATCTGGCAATGCAACCTCGTATCTTGAGGAAGCTAACGGTCAACACCGAAAAGGCGTTTGATCGCTTGGACTGAGGATATCTGGCAAAAACATTGGTGCACTTTGGTCTGGGTGAACGCTTCAGATCCTGGGTGGGGAGCTGCTACAGCTCTCCTACAGCCTCGATCATGGTGACTAGTATCTCTTCCCGCCCTTTGTCTATTACACGAGGCACCAGGCAGGGGTGCCCGTTATCGCCCTTCCTGTTTCCTCTATACATCAAACCGTTGGCCCAATGAGTGAGAGATAATCCTAACATCAAGGCATTCTGTTTGGGGGGTAGACCACTCAATATGTTTATATGCCGATGATATGTTAGCATCTCTTGAGACGCCCAAGAGATTGCTGCCAGCATTTCAAAAAGAGTTTAGGAGATCAACTCTGGCAGAGGGGCAAGTCGCAGGGGCCAGCCAGACTTAGCAGGACATTCAAATTGCAGTCAAACTGGTCTGCAGTCCAGTTGCAGGCTCTGGAGGGGGACCAGCATGGACATCAATGGAGTGGTCTTGATGTAAGGGCTACATGATGCTGAGGATACTGTTCTTGTTGATGGGGTCTTCCTGGGGCCACCCCTTAGTCCATGAACATGGTGGGGTGACTTAGGCCACAAAGATCTTAGGGCCAGATGTAGGTGGCCATTTACCGGCCGGTAACGGCCGATTTCGACCGTTACCGACCGGTAAATGGGTTTTTGGGATGTAGGGGGCCAATTTTACCTATTCGGTAAATTTACCGAATCAGTAAATTTACCGAATCGGTAAAATACTGAATCAGTATTTTTACCGATTCGGTAACTTCTAGATGGAGGTGGGACACTTCTGAGTCCCAAAGGCCTTTCAGATTCGGTATTTTACCACCCAATCCAATTGGGTGGTAAAATACCGAATCCAGGTGTGCATGCACATGTGTGCATGCACACCTATGCCATGTGACAGACAGACATGCCCTTAGGGCATGTCTGTGTGCCACATGGCACACATGCCTGTATTTGGGGTGCTAGAGGGTGTCAAAGTGACACCCCCTGCACCCTTGCTGCAATCGGTATTTACCGAATCGGTAAATACCGATTCGGTAATGCCCATTGATTCCTATCGGCTCCAATGCCCATAGGAATCAATGGGCATTACCGAATCAGTATTCACAGAATCGGTAAATACCGAATCTTAACGATTCGGTATTTACCGATTCTGTAATACCTACATCCTCCCCCCTCTATTTTACCACTTCTTAAATACCGAATTGGTAAAATTCGGTATTTAAGAAGTGGTAAAATAAAATTACCTACATCTAGGCCTATGTCCCTTGAGGTCCAGGTGTAGTACAGCTAACAACCAGTTGCCACTGGTATATTGGTCTCCTGTCACAGCAAAACCAGTGGTTGTCTTTAACTGAGGCTAATGTCCATCTGGTGACCAAACCACATTCTGATGACTCTCTTATGTCCAGCAGACTCAAGTGCAACTTTTGAGTTGCAGGACTTGGTCTCAGCGAACAGAGGCGGTTAAGTGATGGTGGCTACCAACTCACCAAGGAAGGCTTCTTCAGCTTTTGAAGCCCTCGAGCTGTAACAGGAAGTCAGCCAACTGACTCTTGGAGTTCACCTCTTCTGTCTGGGTCTTAGGGTTGACTTTCCTCAAACAGTGCACCACAGGCACAGACTTTTCTTTGTTAACCCAGGGATTAGCAGGTGCTGCCCAGTCTTTGGTGCAGCCTCTCTTTGCCGGGTCCCGAGAACAGCAGGGTAGTCCTTCTTTGCTCCTCTCTCCAGTGCAGATATGAGCTGAGGTCAGGGTGCCAGGGGTGCCACTTTTATTTCTAGAACTTGCCCTTAGGAGATGAGCTGACTACTAGCCCAGGTCTCCTCCTGCCATATGACAACTTCCTACAAAGTGTGACACTTTCCTATCCAAGAGTACAATACTCTGCCCACTCCAAAGGTGGCAGAACCTTTCACTATGTGTGTGCAACTTAGTAGCCCCAAGGTATGGCTATTTGAGGGCTAAATGCCCATGAAAAAACTTGCTTTGGCAACTGTTTACGCTCTCTTTTCTCAACATCACCCAGTTTATCAGGGCTTAAAGAGCTGCCTTTAATGACGGTTTACCCTTTGAAGCATGTCTTTTTGGCTCACTCCCTATTTGGCTTCCTGCCAGGGAGAAGTAACACCTCTTCCAATGGCAGACCTCTACTGCATTGCTTCCCAAACATTTTAGGACCACAACCCAATTTTTCGAACAACAAACTTTCATGACCCATCTAGATTTAATGGACATAGGCAGTCGATTTTCTTTATGTATCTAAAGTATTGTGTGGTAGCGCACTGTCATTTACAGAAAGCACATTTTCCATTCAAATTGACACTATATGTGCACAGACAGTTTTATTGATAAAACAATATCCACACAAATGATAATGTGTGGAAATTGGGTGTTAGTGTATATTTATTATTTGTGAACCAACTAGTAAGTGCACTTCAACTTTGCTTTCCTAATTAGTGAATGTGCACAG
The DNA here is from genome assembly GCF_964263255.1 of Lissotriton vulgaris. Taxonomy (NCBI): domain Eukaryota; kingdom Metazoa; phylum Chordata; class Amphibia; order Caudata; family Salamandridae; genus Lissotriton; species Lissotriton vulgaris. The sequence goes on along the minus strand of NC_141694.1, from coordinate 1,052,422,443 downwards.
TTCATTTACAGGTATTTACTTTATGTCATGTGTTACAAAAAATAACATTCTACAGCTTTTCCTTTCGCACACCTATACCCTAGCAAGACTGTCACATAAATCACAGTTCTTTTCTTTCTCTGACTGCAAAATGAGAAAAGTATGTAAACACCAATCCCCATGTTTTTTAAACTTCTTTTTATTGTCAATCAAAACATTGTCACAGTATACACATTCACAGAAAAATCAAGGCATGGTAGTTAGTATACAGCCTAGTTTGCAATAGACCATTAGGGTATTAAGTCAACCAGGGGCGGCTGTGTCGGTAACGCAGGTGGCTCACATATGGTACCCCTATAGTCGTTCCCTTTCCCCCATATTTGTATCCATTTCCTAGGGCATCCTCTTGTGAAATACACCATTTTTTCTCGGAACATGGACCAATCCATGTCCCTTTCCCATTCCCCCAGCGTCAGGCCATGTGGACTCCCCACTTCCTAGCAATGTTCCTTTTAGTGACTATTAGGCCTAACGTTAAACAAAGTTTGTTCTTTGCTGTTTAAGTCAGTTGGTATCCTAATATTGAGGAGACACCGTTTGGCCTCCATCGTTATTGTTTGCCCCCGAACTTCCCCCATACATGAGGTGACCGCCCTCCAATATCTCGCTATGCAGGGGCATTTCCACAGTACATGAAAAAAAGTGCCCTCTCGGCCACACCGCCGTCTGCAATTAGGGTCAGTTCCATACCCCATCCTGACCAAAGCCGGGCCGGTAATATATATCCTGTGCAGTATTTTCAGCGGCACCAGTTTTAGCTTTGAGGATATTGCCCCCTTCCCTCTGGGATGCCAGCGCTTCCATCCACTCGTACTCAGCAAGTTCTGTTAAGTCACTTTCCCAAATTGCACGGAGCCTAAGGAGGGGATCAGGTGAGTGCTTTAAAAGTTTTAGGTAAGTCAGGGAGATTGTCTTCTGGGGCATATAGCCATTCAGAAGCCTATCCTCGAGAGAAGAGGCTTCAGGAGGGGTCTCCCCCTTCGGGATAACAGTATATAGCTCGAGCCGCATCTGCATGTATCTGAATTTCTCAGTGTCAGTGAGTTCAAACTTCTGTTGGAGGGTTGTGAATGGCATTACCTCTTTTTTCTCCCAGAGATCACCCACTCTGGAGATTCCTATCATATTCCATCTATCAAACCCCTTCATTGTCCAGAGATCCCCCAATCGTTCAGAGTCCCATAGTGGGGTAAATCGAGTTTATGGTTTTCGCCCATCCCATCTCTTTCTGGACCTGGTGCCAAACCTGCACAGAGTGCTTTGTGGGGCAGGTAAGGTGAAATTTGGATGGCTTAGAATACAATGCTTGTGTGTAATTCCCCCTCCCCCCCGGGAGAAGACACCTATCCATGGCATAGCCAGGATCCATAGGGAGCCAGTATATGCAATGGTTAACAGCAGCTATATGTGCTGCCCAGTAGTACTTTTAATATTAAGCAAACCAATCCCCCCATCATACCAGCACTGCACTAACCGCGAGAATGCAATAAATGGCCGACCATTCCCCCAGAGCAAGCCCGCTGCGCACTTTCCACCTGCCTGAAATATGATGCAGGAATCAGGGTAGCAGAGTTCTGTAGGACGTACAAGAACCAGGGTAGAGACATCATTTTAAACAATGCGGCTCTCCCCAATAGGGACAACGTAAGAGATTGCCAATGCGCTACATCCGATTTCAGTCAGAGGTGAGAGGTTAGTACTGTAAAATAATTTGGGATCCTCAAATACTTAAACCCTTCTGTCACTATCTTGAGTTGATATTCTCTCGGTAGGACTGGTGGCTACCCTGAAGCACATAAATTAACAGCTTTGACCAGTTAATGGTGTATCCGGAGTACTACCGAAATTGGTGAAGATGTTAAGGACTCTACACAGGGATCTGTTGGGGGAAGCCAAGTATAACAAAATGTCATCCGCGTATAGCGATATCTGGTCCTTCCAGTCATTAGCCAAGCGCAGTCCTCTTATTATTGGGTCGCGTCTGATCCAGCGGCAAAGGGTTTCAGTGTAAGAGCAAACAGCAGGGAGGGCTGAGGGTACCCCTATCTAGTTCCCCTGTGGAGGTGGAAAATAGCTGATTTTTTTTATTACTGACCACTACCTGCGCTAGTGGGTCGGTGTACAAAAGTCGGAAACAGCTAATAAATTTAGGCCCAAATCCCAACCTTTCCAGGATGGCGAACAGGTATGGCCACTCTATGGTGTCAACCCCCATAGTGGCGTCCAGAGACACCACTACTGCATGTTCTATAATGGTTTCAGCCCTTCCCAGAATGCCATGCACCCTCCTTAAATTCAGGGATGTGTTACACAATGGCATAAAGCCAGATTGGTCCAAAAGGACCTAACACCGGAAGGACGTGAGTCAGGCGGGTGGCAAGTAATTTGGCCAGAATTTTGACCACAGCGTTTACTAGCAATAAGGGTCGATACGACATTAGGCCTGGGTGTAGTTTTGCTACGCGGAACTTCGTGAAGTTACAATATATCTCCATGAAGTTCTGCGAGTGGTGGAGTTCAGTGCGAACTGCAGTTTGTGCTGGTATTCCTGCAGCTCGGGTAGAAATTCTACCCGAGCCGCAGCTCGCGCTCGCAAACTTACCATTCGCGATCACGAGTGGGAAAAAAACCCCGCTGCACATCGCAAAGCAGAGTTTTCTGCACTCCGCGAACTCAGCTGAGTGCAGAGTGCAGAAAACTGCAAACTCCACGAAAGGAGCGAAGTTCACTGCCCAGGCCTATATGACATGCAGCTGTCTCTGGGTTTCCCCTCCTTAGGTATCACTACCAGGGTAGCCAATCTTTGGTCCTGAGGAAGGGATCCATCCTTTAGACTTTCAACAAACATTTCTCTAAGGTAGGAGGCTATCTTATCAGGCCTAAATGTGTACAGTTCGATCTGGAGGCCATTAGGGCCCATTTACTTTCCAGTCTGAAGGGAACAAATAGCCTGCGACGTTTTCCTCCAGTGAAGCTCTATATGCATCTGCCAAAACCGGCAGATGAATTTCAGCTAGTAGTTCCTTAGTTTCTACCTCCTGTCTGAGGGGCCTAGAAGTGTAGACCAAGTCATAGTGTCGACCGAACTCATCCGCGATATCCTGCAGGTCATTGATCTTTTAACCACCCGCTACCCTAAGTTTTGTGACCTTTTCGCCCGCTGCTTCCCTCCCGTCTAACCAGGCTAATAATTTCCCTGCCTTGTCCCCTAGCTTGTATACGCTCCCCAGTTTGTGACTGAGCAGGGTTTTAGCAACTTCTCTTGCCTCAGACCTATATTCCTCTTGCTTCAAGTGGAGAACGTGTGCTGCGTCTTGGTCTACGGATGTCGGGAGGCCTTCTTCCAATCTAAGAATTTCATCCTCCAGTCGGAGAAGTGTGGTGTGTTTATCTTTTTTTCGCCCCAGTGATCTGAGACAGGGCTTGTCCCTGTATCACTGTTTTAAAGGCCTCCCAAAGGTACCGCGCCGAGGAAACCGTGCCGTAGTTTTCAGTAAAGTAGTGTTCAATCTCTTGTTCTAGCTTTAATTTAACTGCGGGGTTCCGAAGATTCCAGGGGCTAATCTGTGCAACCCGAGTACAGTCTCCCCTCCCATATACCATGTGTAACCAAACTGGGGAGTGGTCAGATATTCCCGTAGCTAGGGGTCATACTTCCCTGATATAGCCTACCTGTGCCGCCGGGACGAGGATATAATCCAGGCGGAAAAAGCTTTAGTGGACCCCAGAGTGGAACGTGTATTGAGTCTGCAGGGTGATATACCCTCCACATGTCCATCAGCCCCAATGCTTCCAGGAAGCATGGGAGGTGCATTTGTGAGTGAGGCAAATCTCTAGGATGATAGCAATCCAGTGTCCCCGAAACTACAGAGTTTAAATCGCCTCCTATTATCATTCTACCAGTGGGAAACATAAGTACTGCCCTCCCCAGGTCTTTGAGTGTAGTGTCTTGCAAACCCGGTGAAAGGTACAATGTCAGCAGCGTCAGCGCTTCGCCCTCCCACTTTCCCGATACCGCAGCGTATCTCCCCAAATTGTCAGTATAAACCTGTTCTATTGCTATTGGGAAAGCACGTCTCTTCAATATGCCGACTCCTCTGGGCCATGCACATGTTTCCTATGAGGTGCGTCACTTCCGGTGCATGGTGCCTAAGAAACTGCAAAACAATTCCTCTTTTAACTTTGTCTCGCAGGCCATTCGCATTCCAGGATAACAACTTAATTTTCTTCTCACTCATAGCTCCTGCTAAACTTCCCCATTGGGGGGGCGGGAATCCAGCTGTGTCCCCGGAGCACGCAGCTGCAGACAATAGATCCCTGTGTGAACCGCCATGTGTTCAACATCAAGTTCCTGGTCACTACATTTCCAATGCTAAGGCTCGCTAATTACAATTCTGTGACAAACAAAAAATAGACCCACAAGAACAAAACTCCCAACCTCCCCGCCCTGTTACCCACCCTGCGCTTCCGCACTCTGGGCTCAGAACTGCCCATGATCCCAATAGTGCAGAGTGCCTGTCGCCCTAACTAATAAACTAACTAGCAATTGAAGGGGGAAGAGGCAGTAGATTCCTGCCCAATGGTCCCTCCACCGCTATTGTACGCTCCCCAATAACTATATATGGACATGCATCATATACAAATATAGGCAAATAATGCAGAAAAAGTTCACTTGGCCTGCAAGGCTCAGTGTCTTGGTCCATCTCTTGTCATTATAAGTGGGGGCAACATAGATGTCTCTGTACCAACAGTGTCCGGTGTGTCACTTACCGGGTCCAATGTCTAAAGTTCATCTGCCGTTGTGAGTCTTCGCTGGTCTCCAGCCCTCCAACCATTCCTGCGCTGCTTCTGGTGTGTAAAAGAAAACAGGTCTTACCATCTGCTTCTACGCACAGCTTGGCCAGGAATAGCATTGCATAACGAATACCTTTATTCCTCAGCAGTTTCTTGACATCGAGGAAGGTGTGATGCTGGCACTGAACCGCTATGGTGAAATCCGAGAAAAAGGACAGTTCATTGTTGTCAATCTTTAGAGGGGGGTTAGTACATGCCATCTGTAGAACACTGTCCCAGTCTCTGAAGTTAAGGAGCCGTGCCAGGATAGGCCTTGGAGGGGCACCGGGCTTAGGTCTTCCCCCTGGCACTCTGTGTGCCCTTTCCACCGTAAAGAATTTAGACAGCGATTTGGGAAGCAGGTGGTTCATGATTAAGTTCTCCACAAACAGGTCTGCAGCCGGCCCCTCTGCTCGTTCAGGGACCCCAATAATTTTGAAGGTATTACGTCTTGCGTGACCTTCTTAGTCATCCAATTGGGCATCCAACATTTTCTGAGCCATTTGGAGATCTTTGATTTCCCTGCCCATTTGTTGGGTGTCGCTTCTCAGGTCCTTGGTCACTCCTTCAATGTTCTTCACTTTTTCACTTGTGTTTTTCAAATCAGTCCATAGCAATGCCATGTCGATTGAAATGGTGTCATTTGGTGCTCCAGCGAGGTACGCACCCCTGTTATGGCCACAATTATGTCCGCCAGCGTTGGCTCTCCTTTGGATGGCGTTGACGATTTCCCGTCTCTCCTTTAGTGGCCCCCTCCTGTTCGCCTCCTTTGTGAGTTGTGTATTTATCCAACTTCGTTTGAAGTGTAGACTGCTGCCCCTTTGGTCCGGACATGGTGCAGCAGCGCAAGCAGAGTGCCGTCCACCAGCACTGCGTACCCGTGGTTCACTTGCTACCCACAGCACACCAAGTCAAACACTCAGGGGGCTGCCAGGGCATCCTCACACCAGGGCCACCAAACGTACCAAGCACTGACCCCAGTTCTCCAGAAAAGGTCACCTTGTCCGCTGTTACTGAGGTCCCAGTCGAGGTACCACTGGCAGAACACACCTGGTCCACAGTCTTATAGTAAAGTTGTGCACATGTGCAACCGTGAAGCACACCGCCAACCCCACTTAAGCATCCGTTTCTTTCTTGTTGTGAGGCAAGTTCTCAGCAATGGCTTCCTTGCTCACAAGGCCAGAGCGGGATCCAATGAGTCGCTGGGAGTGGAGAGGGTCCAACGTGCATCACACACAGCTGTGTAAGAATGGAGCCAGAGTTCACTGCTCCCAAAACAAACCACGCCGGATTGTCACTGTGTGGCTCCCAGACTTCAGCCTCATTAGTTGTGGTCAGGCCTATCACCTGTTCAGCTCCCGGTCTTCTCTTTTGAAGGGCACCCTCCACAGCAATAAGCGCACAAATCTGCAGCCCTACCAGTTCACCTCCGACAGGGCCGCTTGGCGGCATACAGGTCAGGGAACGCGGAGCAGCGCCATGGACCGCCGCTATGCCTCTGGTCCTCGCAGCTACCGCACCCGTAAGGCTTCAGCTGGTAGGAGGGGGGATGGAATGCCGATCAGCAAGGTGTTACAGAGGTCCCCTGTGCTTATTGGAAGCCGGGTGCGAGATGTTGAACACAGACTTCCGGGGCACCGCCGCTACCCAGCATTTGTGGCTGCCCCTCAAGGAGATCCCGGCCAGCCACTCTTTTACTCGAGCCCGGGGATTCGGGACCCGATCGTCACTCCATCCCACCTCTGCCCAAGAGTTTCAGCACAAGCACTTTCTGGTGTTCGGCACCACAGCGGAGGTGTCACACACACCCCTCCAACAGTTCAGGGGGGAGAAAAAGGATATGTGATCGATATACAGGTGGTTTTAGGCCATCGACGGAGGAACTCTACCGCCTCTCAGCCATCGCGCTCGGCGGTCAAGCCATGCACCCACCAATCCGCATGTTAAATAAGCATTGGCATAGCCAATATGTCTCTCCTTTGGGACCTTATAAGTGTTTAGTTATCCAGCACAATATCCTTGGTGCAACAACATCCACTGTTGCATGGCTAAACACTTATAAGGTCCTTAAAGGCGAGACCACCATCAGCGCTATTGTCCACCCTGCTGGGTGTGGTCTTTATGGCCTGACAAATAGCTTGCATGCAGCCTACATAATAAACACACTGGTTTACTGAAAATAGGCACTTTCTAATGCAAGCATTAAAATTCAAGTCAATTGTCAGGACATAAACTAACAACAGATGCCTCAGACTGTACTCTGATATAGTAATGCTGAAACTATTTTCAGAATGGGGGTGCTGTCATCAATGTCACATGCCTGACAGAAGTCCTAGTGATTGTCAAAAATACAAGGGTAGCACGCAGCAGGACACAAAGAACAAGAGTTGCAATATGATATCATATGCAATTTCTTTATTGATATCATAACTACACTTTCACAATTGCTTTATTAACCTTCTAGCGTTCTCAAATGTGCTTGAAAATGCACCATTTGCTAATTCTTTTCTTTCAAACTTTTCCCAGGGGGAGAGTCCCCCCAGGACCCCACTTATGACAGTCTTGGTCGTTCCTTGCGCTCGCTCACCACAGGGCACTCATTTCAAACTTTTACACCCTACCATTTTAAAATGTCACCAGCCTCCACTGAAAATAACTCCATGACTCACTGACCACAATATGTACATGCTTTACCTCCCTAACACCCACCTTACCCCCACCCCACACCCGACTAGCATCAGTGCCGCCCTCAAGCACACCACAAACCATATTTTGTGGCCCCTGGAAAATGTTTGAGAGGGCTGATGCCATAGATCATGTGGTTCTGAATTAGTAAATCACCATTGCATACCTATATTTTGCTCAGTGAGGAGGCTGTGACTCCGAAAGAAACGAATATATATCATTTCTCAACCACGGACGAATATTATTAAAAATAACTCTTGTTTTTATGGCGCGTCCTACTGCATTTTTTGCCATTTCATAGCACCATAAATAATGTGTGTTAATATTACCTAGTGTATTAGGACCGAAATCCTTTCAAGGCGATTGCCTACTTTTGAGATGAGGAGGAGGGTGGGCCCTCTCTACATTTTGTTTGCAGAGGCTCCTTCCAATAATGCCTCTTTTAACCCCGTGGAAATGTATTGACTATTACAAAAAGCATTTTGTATTGAAGCAGAACGCACGAATCTAACCCAGAACCAATCGTCTCCTCTGAACATAAAAGTAAAGGGCGAGGGACACTGAATGCATTTACGGTTTCAATGACAGGTGCATGAACGGCCAACCACTACAGAATTGCTTACCACGAAATACAATCCCACCTTCTTCTAACTTGTATACATGCTGTTGCCCCTACTGTGGGCTAAGTGCCTCACAATTGGCTCTTAAGAGAAGAACTGTCTGCCAAATGTAGCCAGTAGCGCTCAGGCCAGTCCTGCAGGCTCGTTCCAGGACGTTCTGTTGCCAAGACACCCAAAGGTGCTTCACGGCGCGCGCGCGCTCTTTGCATATTTGTTTGCATTCCCCTAAGTGCTAACCCAGAGAAGGCCCAGGTGACTGCACGCGAGTGGAGCCGGGCGCGGCGCATGGGAACGGAAAGGGTGAGTCAAGGTGGGGGCCCGTTCTGGGAAGGGTGACCCGGTGACCGGCAGGATGCGACTGCTTCTCTGGACACACTGACTCTCAGTTGGAAGTTGAAAAGGGGCCCACAAGGGCTGCATGAGTGAAGATTCAAAGTGACAAGCAGGTGATACGGGGCACTGACCACAGTGGCAGTGGAGATCGAGTGATCCTGACTGGGGGAGACTGTAGAAAAGAGGGCCGCAGCCAATCGTTGCTGAGTTTTACTGGAGCACCTTTGAAGAGCTTGGACGTACCCCAGAAGATGTGGCAGCGCTGGGACATTGCGAGAATGGAGGAGGGTGAGGACCAAGAGGAGACCAGTCTGGCGGCCCATGTGCCGGTAAGGACCTCCTTAGCTGGAAGCATGGGTGCCATGCCTGAGAGAAAGCACAGGTGTGGCGAGGATGGATTACTGCCCCTGGCTGCAAACAGCATTGTACGACTGAGGTATTGCCGCCGTTTACTTTAAGAATGTCACACGCCTCCCCCCGACTCCCCCACCCTTGAAAGTGAACAGATAGTAACGCAGCTCTCGCTCTTCTGATGTACCAAGAAGGTAATATCCGGCAGAACCCTCTCTGGAAGAAGGCCGGGTTTGTTGTATTTTTATATTTTGCTCTTCAACATCAAACACTTTTTTTCATAAATGGGCAGGAGGAATGGAGTAAGAAATCATAATGTAAAAATGCAGCACCATTGAAGTTTAAAACTGAGCGTGGCGTTGGTTTCTTTATATATTTCTTAACTTCAACACTGAGCACGGTGTCCTTGAAGTGGGCACTGCGCTCAGTGCTAAAAGTAAGAAATATATCAATAAACTGAGCGCGGTGTCCGTGAAGCGGCGCTGCGCTCAGTTTCAAAGTAAAAAAAAAAAGTGAAAAAACGTGTGCACCTCGCGCGGCAGCAGGGGGAGGGGAAAGAGGAGAGGGGCTGCGCGATTTCCTTGCGGGAGCGAGCAGCAAGGCACGCTAATTGATAACATATGGCGCCAGCTGCTCGCTCCCGCAAATGACTAGCCAGACGTGCACGCGTTGCGATTGGAAGCACGTTTTTGCAGGGAAAGCTGTGCTGATTTCTAAAGGTCTCTTTCCTTTGCAGCGCATGCACACTGCGTAGGCGAAACCTAAAAAGAAGCAATTTCCAAGAAGACACTGCCTTACATTTGTCCTCTGTCTTTGAAGAGGAGCAAATTCGATAACATAAATACAAAAATTAAAGGCACCTTCATTTATTGCGTATACTTTCTTGACTCACCAAAAATGGTTGGCGGACAACCAGTGGATAGCGATCAATTTTGGGAAACTCTGCTCTATTGTGGTTTTCCCTGGGAATCATTCACACATCTCCCTAGGAGGGCAGCACCTGTAAATGGCCACTAGAAAGCTTGGACAATAGAGTGGCAACTTTCTAATGTTGGGTTTTAATCAAAAGTTACATTAAATTAAATTCCACATCAAGTCAGGTTTAATGCAACAATTCTTTTGTTACCTTGAAGTACCAACTTTTTCTGTCCCATTCAGAAGTCAGCACAGCTTAGTTGCCAGTGTGTAACCTAGTGTTGACAATGGGGCTACTAGCCTTTCTGCATCAAAAACAATTTGGGTTTTTTACTGTTAGGACATATAAAAACATATGCCCTACTTTTTGAAATACAACACCCTGCCTTAGGGCTCCAGAGACCTATCTTATGGATGACATATATATTAAAAAGGAAAGTTTGGACTTTGCCATTATTTTAAATGGCATGGGCAAGTTAGAAATTAAAAACTGCTATCATAGGCTGCAGTTGGAGACATGCTTTTACTTTGTCACACTCATGGCACATTACGTTGTGCATTCCACAAGGGGCACTTCAATTTAAAGGGACCTAGGTACTCTGGTACCATATGTTAAGGACTTACAAGCAAGTCAACTTACTTCACTTGGCTATAAGCCAATTAAAAATACACTTTTAAGGGTCAGACTACTGCCACTAAAGTGTGGTTAACAGACTTCAGTGCACCTTCAGAGTCAAAAAACCAGCACCATCAGTCCAAAACTTTAAGGATGATCGTGCCAAAAAAGACATTTCCTTGCAATGAGAAATGCATGAATTAATCTCAACCAATGATTTTTACTCCAGGCATATTCCTCCGAACGCAAAAATGCAAGCTACAACCATCTGCACAACTTATTAGTATCCAGAGAAAGGAAAGAAACAATAACCACTGTCCTAATACAGAAGAAGGGGAAGAGGAAGTTTATTAGGTGGGAGGCAGGGGACAAAGGGACTGACCCCGGGTTGGAGTGGGAGGAAGATGCCAGCTGTGTGCAGATGACGGAGGCCCAGGTAAGAGGTGGAGAGGAGCTTCATTCGGGGTCATTGGCTGCGGGGGTGGTTGGAAAGGGCCCTTAATAGGGATGCATCCCAGCTGTTCAGAGAAGGGAGGGTGGAGACCAGGGGGGACTGGAGCATGCCAGGGAGGGAGGAGGAGGAGTGGCCTGGTGTGGTAGCAAAGAAGCAAGTAGTAGGCCCTGCCACAGCATTGGTGGTGGCCATGTTGGAGTGGAGTGAGTATGTTGAATTGGGTATGAAGAGGAGGAGGGGAGGAGGAGGCAGGGGAGAGTGTGGGATGGAAGGCCAGGGCACCATTAGGGTAAGCTGACGAAGGGGCAGGAGACGGGGTGATACCAGCGAGGTGGTCAGTCAGGGAGGAGAGCAAGGGCAGTGGTAGGACGTCGGGATGGGGAGAAGCAGTGGGGGAGTGCCACGAGGTCAGGGGCGGGGGGCGCTGGCTGTGGGTCCCAGAGCAAGGAATAGAACAGGTAGGCAGGCATACTATGCCCAGCACCCTGCACCTACCTTTGGTTTTGCAGGTACATCGAAATGGCGAGAGGGCAGACTTGGGAGAGTCTTATGCAGCTCAACGGCCCAGAGAGGAAGAGATGGAAGGGTCTAACGCCTCTAGCAAGAGGCAGATACAGGATGGCGACATTGCTGCCACACAAAGGTCAGGAGTGGCTTCAGAAGTGCAGAAACCCAGACGAGTCATTGCGCCCCTTGGGACTGATGGCCGCCATGCAGCGCCAGGTTCAAAGGGAGGACAGTAAGGGGAGTGTATTATGGCCCCTGGGCACACCTCAGCGGTGAAAAAGGGCCCAATGGCCTCTGACTCAGTAAGGTTGGATACACAAGGCAGGTTACACACACGCATATGGGAGTGCGTTGACCCTCATCAGCAGTTGCATTATGATGAGAGGTGTCTCGAAGAAGGGGAACTGGTAGAGGATGAACCCGCAGAGGAAGAAGAATGTTGCAGATGGCAAACTGGGACATGTGGTGGGAGTTCCGCTAATGTTGTGTCTAGTATGTTACAGGAAGTGCACAGCGACCGAGAGGCTCGGCATACGGTAAAGGTGGATGTGGAACCCTTGCAGCTGGTTCTGGTGCGGAGGCCGACATTGACATAATGTAAGGGCAATAGCAGTGGAGGATCAGGGGTCAAGTGGAAAGTGTTCATTGAGGTGAAGGCAGGGGGGGACAGGGACAATGGAGATGTCCGGTTGAGGAAAGGTTTGTATGTCAAGGACACAGAGGTGGGGACAGACACACAGACGTTAGCGGCAGTAACGGGTGGGGGCAAGTCCAAAAAAGAAGACAGAGCCAACCCGGCAAGGGAGTCACATCAAGAGGCCCCGGTAGTGTCCGTTTTGTCGCAGGCAGGAGATATTAAGAAAGGAGCACAAGAATTAAAAGGACAGGAAGGGGGTCCAGGAAGAGTAAGAAAATTAAGATTAAGAAGCTTCCTTACATGGGAGCAACAAAACCCTTGGGCGCCCACTTAATGGAGGCTACCAATGTGAAAATATGGAAAGGGGAGTATGTTGAGATGCTAAAACTGCTCCACAGGGCGATGTGGGCAAAGAAGGGTTCTAAAGAAGAGGGATATGAGTTGTCCAAGTGGCCAAGGTGCCGGCAACCTTAGAGAATTAGACAGCAGCGTTCTTGATGTTCGCACGTGTATACTGCAAAAAATACCCGGAACGTTGTGTGTCTATTTTTAAATATATGGATGTGATCAGAAGGTCTAAGTTCATGTTCAGGGGTCAGGCGTGGGCTCAATATGAAGAGGAGTTTTGCGTGCGTTTGGCTTGGGGTCAGGAAGCTAAGTGGGGACAAATTCACAATGATCTGTGGCACCAGACAATGGGCCTAGAGAAATTCAGAAACGGACAGTGGCCATCCACTGGTTTACCTGCCCTTTCAGCAGCATCCCACCTGGGAGAGGGTGGGGGCAGTTGCTCTTAGGAAAAGTATATATTTGTCATGATGGTTGGTCATTCTACATTACATAGATGTAAGTGTTGTAGGCAGGCCATGCCACTTGTGCTGGTGATAGGGAATGATGCATGTAAATGTGGTCAGTTGTGACAAATAAGCTTTGTCTGATTCATGTATCCTTCTCCAACAGCCAGCCCGACCCCAGTGGAGGAAAAGGCCTTTTGGCTTTGGCTGGAGAGATACCGGCCCATCCGTCATGTGGCAAAGGCCTACAGGAACATGGGGAACACTTGTGACAGACCCAGGGCAGCCAGGAGCCAGATGTCGTCAGCTCAGGGACAGGAAGTTCTGAAAAGGGCAAGAGCCAGCCATCCTGCGGAAAAGGTACATGGTGGCAATGTACGATCTGTCACAGGACCCTCCTCTGCCCCGCTACGAGGGCCGTCCTCTGGCCCACTACCAGGACCTGCTACAGGCCCACTACCAGGACCCTCCACAGCCCCACTAGTAGTGGCAGCACAGCTGGGTAGCACACAGTCTCAGCAACTCATGGACATGGTACAGCAGTTGCAGAAGGGCCTGCAGGACAATCATTTAAAGTAGGACGGACTTCAATTGCGGGTGGCTAAACTCATGCAAATGGTCAAGACTTAGCAGTAAACTGTGGACAGCATAGAATATATGATGTAGACCCTCCCTCCAAGTTTCATGCCCTCCCCAGTTCTTTAAAGAAAATTGATGATATAGACCTTTACCTTAGGTTAGAATAGTTATTAGCATAGTGGTAGGTTAGTGTAGATATAGTTTTTAAATATATAGTTTTACTATTGATCTGTGCTTTAGGTGAGGATATGGGTGGTTAGGTTGTTAAGTGAGTGGGGGGTTGAAGTTTAGTCTAATATTCTGGAAAGAAAAAAAAGAAAAATATATATATATATATGCACGTGAACAAGGGCTTTTAAAGCTTGAAACGTGTTGTGTCGTGTCGAATACATTTGATTGACTGAAGTGCTGCGGGGTCTGTGACTCCTTCTTCGCCGTACCGCTGCTGTGTGGATTCGGAAGTGGTGGGAGCAGAAAGCGTGTGGATATATATATATATATATATATATATATATATATATATATATATATATATATATATATATATATATATATATATATATTTAGCTTTTAATGTTTAGGTAGTTTTTGCACAGCTGTAGTTGATGTTCATCTCATGCGCAAATGTGCTATAGGGGGGGGGAGTCTAGTGTTTAACCTGTCTGTTGAGGTATATGTGGAGTAGGATAAGTTAAGGTTAGGCAGGTTAGGTTAGGTTAGTTTTAAGTTAGGATAGAATTGGACAGTGAGTTTTGGATAGTTTAGGCATAGTTTCTATATGTATGATTAGTGTAGGTTATAGTTTTTGGAATTTAAAATCCCTAGTGTTTTAAATAAATCCTATTTTACACTTCCACAACTGTTCATGCTTGCCAATTGTGACATCTGCTGAGGATGGGTTAAGCACATGCTGTAGTAGTTGCTGCCAGTGTTTGCATACTTATTAGTAGATGGAGCACCTAAGGAGTCAAAATTAGAACTTTGCAATGGTGTTACTTAAGGGATATTAAAACGTCAACGGTCACTGGAAGTGGCACTCTAGCTGTGAATGGACACATAGCCCAAAACAGGTATTAACCTAATGTGGCACTGTGTGTGTACGTGATGGGACATGTTTTGTATGGATGATGAAGTCAAACCATTGTGACTAATCTAGGATGTGTTTGTTGCCACACTGATGGTAGTCACTTACACACTCTCCCTAGCACCAATTTGTAGTAGTTTCACTGTTGTCTGCTGGCTAGTATGCATGGCTGAATCGGACACCTGGCCAGAACCAACATTTATTCTTACCATTGACAGATAGACTCATGTTGTGCTTCACCACTTGCTAGTTTAGTAGTAGATAGGGATCACATATACAATTTAACATGCACTGTGCATATTTACCACTGGATCACAGAACAACATTATACTTTAGATGAAAGGTGGAGTCTTGAGAGTCAGCACATCCACTATGGACTACTTACTCCAATCATGACCAGAAATGCAACATGCTGATTCGTGAAAGTAGTTTTATTAACATGCCAAGCAAAGGGGCAGTCCTTGGGGCAACAACCCAACAAAGTTAGTGAGCCATTTGATGTCCAGACAGAGTCCTGGGTGGATATATGTCATGGGACATGTTGGGGAGAGAAATGTTCCAGTGAGGAGGAAGATCCAGTTTCCATTAGGAAGTCCACATAGACAGTCCACCGATGGGTGAGATCCACAGTTGGGCAAGCAAATGGAGAACAGTGCCTGTTAAGAGGTACACTGGCATGGGTATCGGCACAGGGCATTGGAGAAACTGGCCATGAGGCACAGAGACATGCTGCATGGCAGATGTACTTTGTAAAGAATTGAAGTTGACATCTTTGTCCTCTGATCTGTGTGGTGTTTCACATGAGGGTGGTGTTGAAGGTCCTGGAGCCGATGACATGACACCAGCAATGTCAGACAGGGAGCGGTCCAAGCCATGGAGCGGAAAGAAGGTGCCTCTTGCTGTCTCTAAGGTGTCCTTATTAGGATTGAGGCACCTATGTACTCCCTCTAGGGTGACCACCATGGTCTCCATCCCCGTCCACACCTCATCTACCAGCTCACGCTGCACTCTTAAGACACGATGTTTGAAAACTGTTGGAGGGTCCTCAGAGGTCTGTGCTGGGGTTTGATTGGCAGAAAGTGCTTGGTGTGTGAGAGGCAGATCTTGTGGAGACCCTGCAATGCTGTTGGCTCTTCTCGTGACCAGAGATGGTGTTTGAATGGAGTTCAGGATCTTCTGGAAGGTGTCTTGGCCGAGGCTTGGCAGTCTGTCATCCTGCACAGAATCCACTTCCAGGACGTGCAGCTGGTCGGGAGTAGATGTTTCACCCTCTAGAATGGGAAAGATGTACGTTGAAGGAGATCCTTGATTCTCACATTAGTCAAAAGATTAACAATAATGGCCTCATTTACAAGTTTATGGTGTAGGTCAGGATTGCAAGGCTCCCGCTGTGCTGCCCTGCATGACACAAAATAGGGCATGAATGCCCCACATCTATGAGATATTGCGCATTCTTGTCCTCTTCCACAGCATTGGTGCACTAATGGCTACCAAGCACCAACACAGACACCCTTGCACCATGGTGTAATGGTGTCTGCGCTGTAGGGGTGATTGTTTTTGAACAGGAAGGGACACCTTCATGCGCAAATTCAATCACAAGAGATGTTTTGCCCCTTCTATGTGTGAAGTACACTGCAGCACACATAGAAAAAAGAGATACGAGGAGTAATAAAAGTATTTCTCCCCATTGCCTCCCCCTTACACCTTCCCTGGGAGGCATAAAAATCTGAAGCATTCCCTGATTTACAATACCTGGTACTGCGTCTGTAGATGTTTCTTGGGAACACTCACAGCAACACTCATGTAATGCCCCTTACACGCAGAGTAATAATGGAAAGGGGCCATATTTACTAGGCCATGAAAAGCCATGCAGGGTGGCTTTACATGGTCCTGCAAATATGAGCTGGCCCATTGAGCTACCGGTGCATCACAAAAAGTGACGCACTGGTGGCATAATGGGCTTGTCAATAAGCCCCACCATCTTTAGTTCCAACACACATAGTCCTGTTGCATTCACCTCTACACTCAGGTGCTTTTTACAAGCCCAGTGTGCTCCCAGACGTCACTTTTCTTGATGCCTCAGAGGCTCACAGGGCAAACCCATCACATAAGCCACAGGGGTGTAGAGTAAGGCAAGGCAGAGCTTTGCACTGCTTTGCCTTGATCCATACCTAAGAGACCATTCAAAGCCACTCAGTGTGGCTTAGCGTCGCATCACAAATATGATGGACAGAACTGCACCACCAGAGTGTAATGAAAAGTAAGGCTACCCTGCGCGATTGCCCCTGGTTAGACTATTTACAAGCATCCATCCTATCATTTTTTGGGTGCTTCATTGCCAGTGATAAGCCTGGAAACCTGAGACTGACTCAACTTTCCAAGCCTAATACTGCCAATGCTTGTGAATTCCAAAAAGTAGTAAACTTGCACCCTCTCAAGGAGTACTTGTATAGGTGCAGATTTACTATATTTTTGATAAACCAGTCATTATATACATTTAATGTTGAAAGAGAGAGATATTTAACCTTGGACTGTTTGGTTTTCTTTTGGGAAAATCTTTCAATCCTTTTTCAGCAGATCCCACCCTAATCGTTTATTTTCTGATGTCACAGACTAGTGAAGTAAAAACCTACCTTACAGTCAACATCTTTATCAGCGATTTTGGCAAACTATCCCGATATTAATGGGAAATCAGTGGGTGAACATCCTCTTGTATGCCGACTTTTAAAGGGAGTGCGTTTTTGTAATACTCTTCCAAAACATTGTCAATTGTGGGATGTCAATTTAGTTTTTCAAAGTTAACAATGGGCCAGATGCATCATGCATCCATTTTGCGATTCCTTATTGTCGAAAAATAAGGAATCGCTAATAAGGAATAGCAAAATGGAATGCATCAAGCAATCACTACAAAAATAGCGATTCCTTAGAATTCCTTAATTGCGACTCGCAAATTGCGAGTCGCAATTAATTAATACCTCCCCATTCATTCCTATGGGCCTAGAGGCCCATAGGAATGAATGGGAAGACAATCTCAATTTGCAAATCGCAATTAGCGATTCGCAAATTGAGATTGCGAGTTCAAGGGTGCAGGGGCGTCCAAAGGACACCCTGTTGCACCCCTGAATTTGATCTGTGCACATATGTTGCGCACACACTTGCCCTTAGGGCATGTGTGTGCGCAATATGAAACTTAGAAAAATGCACAAAAGGGCTTTTTACTAAGTTTTTGCAACTTACCATGAAGTTGTACTTCGTGGTAATTTGCGTGCCCTATTAGCGAATTCGCTATTTTTGAAACTTTCATGGATTGCATTTAAGGAATCTCAATTTGAGATTCCTTAAATGCAAACAATCGCAATTTAGCGAATTCTCTATTTGCGATTTTTGCGTTTGGGATGATGCATCCCAAATGCAAAAATACCGGTCGCAAAGGGGCAGATTCTGAGAACCTGCCCCAATGTTACTATGTTTAGTTTCTATCAAATTTCTTTCAGATGTAAGAGACTTAGGTATTGATTCTCGACATTTTCGTCTAACAGGTGTTTTGTTTAAATAAAGGAAACACAAAAAAACGAATCTGACTACTGTGTTTCATCCTTATTTTCCAACTCAACCCAAACTGTGTGTATGTAATTGTTTTAAAGTATATGAACAAAAGACCATGCACCTTAGTAGGTCCTCATACTCCAAATCCTCATTTCTTTTAGGAAACCGCACAAACCTGTCTCTTCCCCCTACACCCGCTAGGTGGTTTAGATGAATTTTGTCAACAGCGGCAGGGGCTTAGCTTCATTGTGGCTGTTTGGGGTGTGACATCTCCCCAAATAAATGCATTGTAGGACTGGTGATTGTGTTTGGGGATCCTGAGTTTGGCCTGCTGTATCTGTGTTGGATTTTCTCTTTGTGCACCAAGTATTTATTCTCGACATTTTCGTCTAACAGGTGTTTTGTTTAAATAAAGGAAACACAAAAAAACTAATCTGACTACTGTGTTTCATCCTTATTTTCCAACTGTATGTAATTGTTTTAAAGTATATGAACAAAAGACCATGCATCTCAGTAGGTCCTCATACTCCAATTCCTCATTTCTTTTAGGAAACCGCACAAACCTGTCTCTTCCCCCTACACCCGCTAGGTGATTTAGATGCATTTTGTCAACAGCAGCAGGGGCTTAGCTTCATTGGGGCTGTTTGGGGTGTGGCATCTCCCCAAATAATTGCATTGTAGGACTGGTGGTTGGGTTTGGGGATCCTGAGTTTGGCCTGCTGTATCTGTGTTGGATTTTCTCTTTGTGCACCAAGTATTTATTCTCGACATTTCCGTCTAACAGGTATTTTGTTTAAATAAAGGAAACACAAAAAAAACTAATCTGACTACTGTGTTTCATCCTTATTTTCCAACTCAACCCAAACTGTGTGTATGTAATTGTTTTAAAGTATATGAACAAAAGACCATGCACCTCAGTAGGTCCTCATACTCCAATTCCTCATTTCTTTTAGGAAACCGCACAAACCTGTCTCTTCCCCCTACACCCGCTAGGTGGTGCAGATGAATTTTGTCAACAGCGGCAGGGGCTTAGCTTCATTGAGGCTGTTTGGGGTGTGACATCTCCCCAAATAAATGCATTGTAGGACTGGTGGTTGGGTTTGGGGATCCTGAGTTTGGCCTGCTGTATCTGTGTTGGATTTTCTATTTGTTCACCAAGAATAAAAGAGAAAACAGTGACCTTTGTTGTAAAATGAGAGAGAGAGAGAGAGAGACAGAGATATACATCTTCTGGCTGAATTTCACAATATGAAATCCAGGTAACCTGGAATCAATACCAGCTTATCTGCTTGTCAACATTGTGTGATCCCGGCCAGACATTTTATTTCACATAGCCTCCTTTGTTATCACAGAATGAAGGCCAGAATTGTTATTTACCTGTTGGATTGGCGGCTCTATACCCTTTCGATCGCTGACTGCCGAAGCCTCTGCCTCATTGAGGGTAGAATTGGGTGTCAGACATGCCTGAGAACCATGGTAGGAAGAGACTCTGAAATTTTGATTCCTGTGAAAACGGGCAGCAAAGTGACTCCTGCTTCTGCTGGCAAAAACATTTTATCCAAAAATCTTACGTAGAGATAGTTAGGCTTTGTCCAGAGATGCGAACGTAACATACTTGCTTAGTTCTTTTATTAAAGAAACTCCAAACAGTAAACTTTCTGCGTTTACTCTGCCATTCGCCAATGCTAAATTTGTCAACTCAGGATCCAGTTTTAGGGGAACTCCTTTCCTCCTTTTGTAGGTCATAGCAGAATTAGCATTTCCCTACAAACAAATGTCCCCCTGAGTTCACAAGGTTAACTCCTCAGCATCTATTATTGAGCTCTCTAGCGGGCTTCAGAAACCTTTGACTCACTTTGACAGCAGCATTTGACACTGTAGCCCATCTGATTCTCCTGCAAGTACTTTAAGTCCTGGGAGTACAGGGTACCACTTTGTCCTGGCTACAGTTGTTCTTGGAGAACAGTTCACAATGAGTATTTCTGAGCCCTTATATTTACTCCCAGAAACCTCTTGTATGCGGGGTCCCTCAGGGATCGGCTCTGAGACCCTTACTGTTTAATTGTGTATCTCACCCCTCATATGACCTTGGTTGAGACGTTTGGAGTAAAAGTTATTTCCTACGCCAACAACAACCAGCTGGTGTTCTTGTTTAAAGAACACTCGGAGGAGGCTTTTGTCAATATTAGGCAATGCATGAATAACATATCGGCCTGGATGACTCAGAATTGCTTGAAATTGAACACTGAGAAAACAGAGGTGCTTTTTTCCAACCAACCGACCTCACCACCATCTAAATTTTGGTGGCAAAGCGAATGGACCCAATAACGAGATGTACTCACTTGACCAATGCTTGTTTGATAATTTACTAAAGAAGTTAAAATCTTGGTGAGAACTTTAATAATAACATGGTGCTTGATAACAAGGTATGTGTTGTAATTTCTCTCTGCACTGTCTTTGTATATCCCTTGGTACGCCCCTATCACCCCCGTTACCTTCCCCAGTTGTACTTCAAAAGGAGTTTGCATTGGAATGTTGGAGCTTGTCAGTTGAACCGAGTCTGAGAGTGGAAGGCTGAATAAAGAAGGCTTTTCACTTACCTTGCGTGGTCTTCTTTTCAGGTCTCGCAGAGAGACCTATTGGGGTCAAACCAGAAAGCTAAAACCAGGCGGAAATAATTGTCAAACCAGGCGGATTTTCGAAAGTTCACGTGAACAAGCACACTCTTTTCTCCCCACAGGCACCATCTGAGTCCACATCCAAAGCAATCAGCCTCCCTCCCACTGGCTTCTGAAGCTTCCCCCAGCATGCGCTCGCTCGGCCTCAGGCATTTTTCCTCCCCTAATTATTCACTGCCTACGCCCGGCCAGCGGTACAAACATATCAGGTAAAACATGGCACGATGCTTCCCCCTTAGTGTTTCACGTGATTATGTTGGTTGTTAACTCTTAAACATAAGTGCCTTATTGACCGACCTATAGCTTGGCTCTTTTCCCTTCCTTCTCTTAATAGTGTGCCTTTGTCACAATTATACTTCTGTGCGACCGTCACTTATCTCCGCATATATTTGAATGCACTCGAGTGACACATATCAGGTAATCAGCCTCCCTCCCACTGGCAGCTCATGCGTGCGCTCTCACTCTCCAGCTCCGCTTTAGATTTCCCATTTACTTTTGCTTTCCTTGTTTCAGGAGCATCTTCCCATTATCTCTTCAACTTGGTATCCTTAGCTACTCTTGTCTGCACACACTCTCCAGCATTTGTGTGAGCAGTGTGAATGGTAGAGAGCTTCTTTAATGTTTGTTCCCACCCTGAAACAGTTTAGCCTTGCTCTTCCATTTGTCGTCATTCGGCTACTTACTGAGTTCTCTAATCGCCCCAAACTTTCGAGATATTACTTTACCACTGGAGCTCTATACGAGTTTGATACTACTGCGTTCATGTAACATAACCAATGAGATCGAGTTGCTTCAATGAGACAACCAATGAGATCGGGGTCTGCCTTGACCCCAAACGGGAAACTCTGAACAACCATTAAACTTTGTACAGAACAGCAACAAAATATTTTCCCCGACATTGCAGAAGCTGAAGCCGTTGGCCTCCAAGACACTCACCATTTTTCAAGACTATGCACAGACATTTTCTGTAAAACTCCCTGTGCATTAATCTGGCTCCATTTTGCTATGTTGGTGTGAATTATGTCCTGTCCCTCCTCTCACCTTACATACAGTCCTAGCCTAGCACATGCATGTGACACTTAAAGCCTCAATCCAAGGTCCCTGATAATCCAGAATCTGCCATTAAAGAGGCTTGCTGGCCGAATGGGGATTGCAAGATCTGTGGTAACACCATGGATCTATGGCGTTTCATGACTATAAGAAGGTGGAGTCTCGGGGTGAAGCACTGGAAAATGGGGAATAACCAGCAGAATCGAGACTGTGCCTCTGATCCTGCACCACTATTGGTAGCTGCACCCCTTTAGAATTGCACATATTTCAGATATACTCAAAGGGAATTTACAAAGGTTACCTTTCACACAAGTGCAGAACAGGCCTCAACTCTCACACAATCACAAACATGCACGATGCATAAACTTAACCCTGGTACAAGCTTTGTCTCACCCAGAGAAGAGGTAACCAACATATGCCGCAGCAAGAGTGGGCACTTTACATACACTTTACATACACATTGCATTGTGTTAGATGTTACACAAGAAAACCATGTTTGAAGTGACACTGCTACCTTCACTTTACTCTTTCGCTGTCTTTCTCAGCAAGTAACAAACATATAGAAGACAGTGATTGCAAATGGCCAGAATAATATGGTATAAAACAGTACTTTTTAAAAAATGGACATGCAAGCGACATAGCAGGCCCCCTGAAATAGATTGTAATTTGTATTTGAATTAACGTAATTTACATATCTCTGCCATTCTGTAGAAGTAAAGCAATGAAGTTGTGCTCAGTGGATAAGCAGGTCTGTGTTGCTTTTCAGACTTAAAAAAGACTGCTGCTAGAATGTGAAAACGCCCCCTGCTTCACATCAAAGCCATCAGCCTCCCTCCCACAGGCATCTCGGCCTCAGGCCTTCACCCCAGCGCGCGCTCTGCCTCACTTCTCCTCCCCCCTAAGTACATCCCTGCTGTTTTTTTCACTTCTTTCACGGCCGCGCTCTGCTTTCAGTTTGCTTTCGGTTTGCCTCTCTTGATATAACTTAATACTGCAGCCTGCCTTTCTCTCACAGACAGACCAGCCTTAGTGCGTGCGCTCTCACTCTCCAACTCCGCTTTAGATTTCCCATTTACTTTCGCTTTCCTTGTTTCAGGACTCTCTTTCTCTCCTAGCTTTACTCTTTGCTATCTGCCTCTTAGTATCACCCGTTGGTATTCATTTCTGCTACCAATACCTCCTCTGCTATTCCTTCTCTGTGAAGTGGCTCTGTGCACTTCTGTTAAACCTTCTGTCTGCAGTTTATTTCCCAGCTCCTCTCTTGATATAACTTAATACTGCATTCTGCCTTTCTCTCACAGACAGACCAGCCTTAGTGCGTGCGCTCTCACTCTCCAGCTCGGCTTTAGAATTCCACACTTCTTAGTCTGTTTCCTCTGCCCCTTCTCTCATCCGCCTGTAACGCTGTCACAGATATTCAGAGCTGTTAGTGTCACAGGCATGGATTGTATCTGCGTGCACAATGTTATGTTTTTGGATTGTTACTAGTTGTGGCTGCACTCTCTCTGGGCTTAGTTGGTCACACTAGTCTTGCCTTCTGCTCCCCTGATTGCCCTCGTTTTTTTCTTGCCTTCTGCTC
Organism: Lissotriton vulgaris; assembly: GCF_964263255.1. Classification (NCBI taxonomy): domain Eukaryota; kingdom Metazoa; phylum Chordata; class Amphibia; order Caudata; family Salamandridae; genus Lissotriton; species Lissotriton vulgaris. The sequence continues at coordinate 1,052,399,143 of NC_141694.1, read as the reverse complement.
CTCTGATTGTACTCATTTTTCGTGCCTTCTGCTCCCCTGATTGTACTCGTTTTTCTTGCCTTCGGCTCCCCCACTACATCCATCCACCCCTCCCACTACATCCATCCCCTCACTCCATCCATCCTTCCCCCCCACTCCATCCATCCTTCCCCCCCCACTCCATCCATCCATCCCACTCCATCCATCCATCCATCCATCCCACTCCTTCCATCCATCCATCCCACTCCATCCATCCATCCACCCCCACTCCATCCATACCCCCACTCCATCCATCCATCCCCCACTCCATCCATCCATCCATCCCCCCACTCCATCCATCCATCCCCCACTCCATCTATCCATCCCCCACTCCATCCATCCACCCCCCACTCCATCCATCCATCCCACTCCATCCACCCATCCATCCCACTCCATCCATCCTCCCCCCACTCCATCCATCCATCCCACTCCATCCATCCATCCAACCCACTCCATCCATCCATCCCCCACTCCGTCCACACATCCCCCCACTCTATTCATCCATCCCCCACTCCATCCATCCATCCCCCACTCCATCCATCCCCCCACTCCATCCATCCACCCCCCCCCACTCCATCCATCCATCCCCCCACTCCATCCATCCATCCCCCCACTCCATCCATCCACCCCCATTCCATCCATCCATCCCACTCCATCCATCCAACCCCCACTCCATCCATCCAACCCCCCACTCCATCCATCCATCCCACTCCATCCATCCATCCATCCATCCCACTCGATCCATCACCCCACTCAATCCATCCATCCATCCATCCATCCATCCATCCCCCCACTCCATCCATCCATCCCACTCCATCCATCCATCCACCCCACTCCATCCATCCATCCCCCACTCCATCCATCCATCCATCCCCCCACTCCATCCATCCATCCCCCACTCCATCTATCCATCCCCCACTCCATCCATCCACCCCCCACTCCATCCATCCATCCCACTCCATCCACCCATCCATCCCACTCCATCCATCCTCCCCCCACTCCATCCATCCATCCCACTCCATCCATCCATCCAACCCACTCCATCCATCCATCCCCCACTCCGTCCACACATCCCCCCACTCTATTCATCCATCCCCCACTCCATCCATCCATCCCCCACTCCATCCATCCCCCCACTCCATCCATCCACCCCCCACACTCCATCCATCCATCCCCCCACTCCATCCATCCATCCCCCCACTCCATCCATCCACCCCCATTCCATCCATCCATCCCACTCCATCCATCCAACCCCCACTCCATCCATCCAACCCCCCACTCCATCCATCCATCCCACTCCATCCATCCATCCCACTCGATCCATCACCCCACTCAATCCATCCATCCATCCATCCATCCATCCCCCCACTCCATCCATCCATCCCACTCCATCCATCCATCCACCCCACTCCATCCATCTATCCCCCCACTCCATCCATCCATCCCCCACTCCATCCATCCATCCCCCCACTCCATCCATCCATCCCCCCACTCCATCCATCCATCCATCCATCCCCCCACTCCATCCATTCATCCATCCCCCAATCCATCCATCCATCCCCCCACTCCATCCATCCATCCATCCCCCCACTCCATCCATTCATCCATCCCCCAATCCATCCATCCATCCCCCCACTCCATCCATCCATCATCCCACTCCATTCCACTCCATCCATCCACCCCACTCCATCCATCCATCCATCCCCCCACTCCATCCCCCACTCCATCCATCCATCCATCCCCCCACTCCATTCATCCATCTCACTCCACCCATCCATCCATCCACCCCCCACTCTAACCATCCATCCACCCCCCCCACTCCATCCAACCATCCCCCCACTCCATCCAACCATCCTCCCACTCGTTCCATCCATCCCACCCCTCCACCCCTCCATCCATCCATCCCCCCACTCCATCCATCCATCCATCCATCCATCCATCCATCCATCCATCCATCCATCCATCCATCAATCCATCCACCCCCCCACTCCATTCATCCATCCATCCATCCAGCCCACTCCATCCATCCATCCCCCCCACTCCATCCATCCATCCATCCATCCCCCCACTCCATCCATCTATCCCCCACTCTATCCACCCATCCATCCATCCATCCACCCCACTCCATCCATCCATCACCCCCACTCCATCCATCCGTCCATCCCCCCACTCCATCCATCTATCCCCCCACTCTATCCATCCACCCATCCATCCCACTCCATCCATCCACCCCCCACTCCATCCATACATCCCCCCACTCTATCCATCCATCCCCCCACTCCATCCATCCATCCCCCCACTCCATCCATCCCCCCACTCCATCCATCCATCCCCCCACTCCATCCATCCATCCCCCCACGCCATCCATCCACCCCCACTCCATCCATCCATCCCACTCCATCCATCCAACCCCCCACTCCATCAATCCATCCCACTCCATCCATCCATCCATCCATTCCACTCCATCCATCACCCCACTCCATCCATCCATCCATCCCCCCACTCCATCCATCCATCCCACTCCATCCATCCATCCACCCCACTCCATCCATCCATCCCCCCACTCCATCCATCCATCCCCCACTCCATCGATCCATCCCCGACTCCATCCATCCATCCATCCATCCATCCCACTCCATCCATCACCCCACTTCATCCATCCATCCATCCATCCCCCCCACTCCATCCATCCATCCCACTCCATCCATCCATCCACCCCACTCCATCCATCCATCCATCCCCCACTCCATCCATCCATCCCCCACTCCATCCATCCATCCCCCCACTCCATCCATCCATCCCCCCACTGCATCCATCCATCCCCCACTCCATCTATCCATCCCCCCACTCCATCCATCCATCCATCCCACTCCATTCCACTCCATCCATCCGCCCCACTCCATCCGTCCCCCCACTTCATCCATCCATCCCCCACTCCATCCATCCATCCATCCATCCATACCCCCACGCCATCCATCCATCCACCCCCACTCCATCCATCCATCCCACTCCATCCATCCAACCCCCCACTCCACCCATCCACCCCACTCCATCCATCCATCCATCCCACTCCATCCATCACCCCACTCCATCCATCCATCCCCCCACTTCATTTATTTATTTATTTATTTTAAAAATTTTAAAAGCGCAGCGTATACCCGTGGGTGTCTTGGCGCTATGACTTTGCTGAAAATCTCAGATTGAACATGTATCTACCTTAAAAAGTATTGTCCTGAGCAGTTTATTGGTCAAATAACCAGGTTTTTACCAATTTTCTGAATTGAAGTAGCGAGGGTGCAAGTTTTATTTCCTTTGGAAGCGTGTTCCAAAGTTTGGCTGCAGCATTGGTAAAGCATCTGTCGCCCCATGTCACCGTCCTAGTGCGTGGCACTACCAGTAGATGTCTCTGTTCAGATCGTAAGGATCTTTTAGGTAAATAGTAGAAGAGTTTCTGTTTGAGAAATGCTGGTCCATGACCCTTAAGAGCTTTATAGGTGAGACACAAGGTCTTGAATCTAATGCGATTTCTCACTGTTAACCAGTGGAAGTTCCTTATCGCTTGCTTGGTGGACTGAAACTTAGGAATGCCAGCTAGTAGCCTTGCGGCAGCATTTTGTATAAGCTGCAGTTTGGCCACCACCCGTGCCTGGGCATTTACAAATAATCCATTGCAGTAATCAAGTGATGAGAGTACTAAGGAACTCACCACTGTTTTCCTAGTACTCTCAGGAAGATAGGGCAGGATTTTTCTAATGATCTTAAGCTTGTAGAAGGCAGACGACGCAACCTGAATGGCATGGTTAGAGAAATTAAGATTGTCGTCGAATATAATTCCTAAATTCCTGACCTTTTGCACAGGTTCTGGGGGGCTCCGAGTGGGGTCGGCCACCAAAAAGTGGACCACTGCGGCGATAGATTTCCAAAGATCATTACCTCTGTTTTATCAGAGTTGAGACGCAAGCAGTTCTCAGACATCCATTCCTTGATGGCAAGCATGCCTTCTTGGAACCTGGCGGCTACCTCCTCACCATCATTCTTAATTGCGATCACCAATTGGGTGTCGTCGGCGTATGAGGTAAGGCTCATCCGGAAGTTCTTGATCACCCTTGCTAAGTCCGACACATAGATGTTAAAAAGTGTCGGACTTAGGGATGAGCCTTGCGGGACGCCACATGGAAGGGCGAGCTCAGCAGATTGAAATGCGCCCAGTGTCACTGCTTGCGTTCTGTTGGACAGAAATGAAGCCAGAAGCTCCCTGGCCTTTGAGCAAATGCCCATTTCCTCGACACGGTCAATCAGGACAGCATGATTGACCGTGTCGAAGGCCGCCGAGAGATCCAGCAGGACCAGTATAGCTGTTCCTCCTTGGTCCCTGATGGTTCTGATATCATCGGCAGCCTTAATGAGGGCAGTCTCTGTTCCATGAAGTTTCCGGAACCCAAACTGCGACTCGTCCAGGAGGTTATTGTGTTCAATATATTCAGCAAGTTGGGTGTTCATTGCTTTTTCCACTATTTTAGCCAGGTAAGGCAGGCTGGCAATAGGTCTATAGTTTTTGAGAGTTGTTTTATCTAGACCAGTTTTTTTAAGGAGAGGTTTCAGTAGAGTGTTTTTTAACTTATCTGGGAAAATCCCAGATTGGAACATGGCGTTACAAATAGAAGTAATGACTTTGCTCACCACGTCAATTACTGGAATAAAGATTTTAGGGGGGCAAGGATCTAGGGATGAGCCTGTTTTTACCTGTCTCATAAGATCTCCTATTTCCAGATTCGTCATATCCCTGAATCTAGTAAACGAACAGTCCGGGTTATTTTTGGGTGATTTAGGTTGTATGCTGGTACTTAATGAAGTAACTGAAAATTCTGAATATATGTCGTTTACTTTTGAGAAGAAGAAACCTGCTAAATTATTGCAGAATTCCTGAGAATGGGGAGGGCTCAGATCTACCACCTTCCCTGCCAGAGTCTTAACTACTTCAAACAGTTGTCGACTCGAGTTTTTTGATTTGTTAATTTGCTGCTCAAAGTAGTTCTTCTTTTCCTCCTGAATCATTTTTTTGTAGATGGTGAGTTCGTCTTTATACTTGGCTTTGCTTATGTTGTCATACGTCTTGCGCCAGGTTCTTTCCTGGTTCCTGCAGATCTGTTTTTGCTTTCTGAGGGTCTCTGAGTACCACGGTGCTGAAGGCACTTTTCTGTTTTTAGATATGGTTTTTAGTGGAGCATGCATATCCACCGCATTGCCTACCCAATTGAGATACTGCCCCACTGCTTCAGTAGGGTCAGACTGAATATTCGGGCAAGTCTTGGACAAGGACATCTTAAAGGTTTCGTAATCGATGTCCTTCCATACTCTGAATTTATTTTGGAAAGGGGTCTGTTTAGCGGGGTTGGTTCGTTTAACCGGTAGATGACACAAAATGGCATGGTGGTCTGTCCATGTGAGAGGTAGAATTTTAGATATCTCCAGCTCACTGATGTTGGAAAAGATGGCGTCCAAAGTGTGTCCAGCATCATGTGTTGGAGCTTTTATATGCTGGTGTAAGCCCAGTGTGTGACATTCTGCTAATAGCGTTTGTGTATCAGCCTCATCTGTCTTATCCAGATGGAAATTTATGTCTCCTAATGCCATAAAGGAATCCTCAATGGCTAGGGGTTCCAACCAAGAAGTGAAGGTGGAAAGAAATTCTGAGCGAGGTCCTGGTGGCCTGTAAATAAGCACTCCCTTAAGGTTGTGTGAAGCATTCAGATTAATGGCAAAGTGCAACGCCTCACATGCCGGCGACGGTACCGGGGAAATTCTAACTGGGAAAATATCCCGAGTAATGATAGCTAGGCCTCCTCCTCTTTTTTTCCCCTGTCTATCTCGCCTATACACTTTAAAGCCGTCTGGTACGGCTACCTGAAGGTC